>NC_091287.1:51025367-52472242 GCF_032444005.1 Ranitomeya imitator | reverse complement strand
GTAATTCCAGTGAAAAGAGGGCAATACAGAGTAAACTATTATTTTTTATTTTGTATAAACTGTGGATTACAGGTTGCTACTAGAGATGAGAAAATAAATTAATAAAGTGGATAGATTTATCCTTGAATTCTGTATTCACCAAAAGTGAATGGAATTCTAGGGACGTGGTCAGATGACATAGCTCAGGGGGAGAGGTTAAAGTCTGAGTGCAGCGCTTTCCATTACTTCCCCGACAGTAAACAAGTGGCGGGTCAATGGCGTCCTGCTGTGGGAGGAAACTCACATGCACTATTAAAATCTGAGGTAGAAGTTTGGACATCAGCGGTGCAAAATGTTCAGTTTGTCTGATTTTTCTCTTTATAGGTATATTTTTGAGTAAAATGTAAATTGTTCTTTTATTCTATAAACTTCTGACAACATGTCTCCAAATTTCGAAGCAATACATTTTGTATTTGTTTTCTGACAAAGAAAAATGGTAAAAAAACAAAACAGAAAAACAAACAGTGCTTTCAGACCTCAAATAATGTAAAGAAAACAAGTTCATAATCATTTAGAAACAACAATACTAATGTTGTAACTCAGGAAGAGTTCAGAAATCAATATTTTGTGGCATAACCATGATTGTTAATCACAGCTTTCATGCGTCTTGACATGCTTTCCACCAGTCTTTCACACTGCTTCTGGCGCAAAAATGTAAGCAGTTCTTCTTTGTTTGATGGCTTGTGTCTATCCATCATCCTCTTGATTACATTCCAGAGGTTTTCAATGGGTTCAGGTCTGGATATTGGGCTGCCCATGACAGGGTTTTGATGTGATGGTCTCTTAATTTTTGCCAGAGCTGTATATTCTGAACTGTACTGAGGAATGTAAAATGGTAAGCTGTATAAGGCAGGACTTAAAGAAAAAGTAGTAGTATCCCAATAAAAATTGGAAAAGGCATGCCAAAAGGTATCACTCAAGCATGGATGGTGATTACATTCAACAATAGAAAAACCTGGAACATCACAGGTTAAGAGTCTAAAAGAGAAACAAATATATATGTTAATCAATGTCCAGTAATTACAACACAGAATTCTCATAAGGTTTTTCTAATGGACCGTAATGGAATAATGAGATGGAAAAATTAGTTATCCCGTCTAGCATAAATACTCACAAATCAATCAAATGGGCTCATATAATCTATCCCAGTACATGTGCTTGAAGATTATAACGGTGTAGTTATGATTGGTAAGTAGCTCCTATCATAAGTAATCTAAGGGATATCATGTAATAAAAGAAACTGAAAATAAAAATGAGCCACAAAAAGGAGAAGTAGTATAACAAAGCACTTTCTATAGTTACTTCTATTCAAGGTTACATTCAATTCATAGTTCAAATAAACACTTGGAAATCATATTCCCTGTTAAGGCCTCTTGGTGCTTGTACTTGTAATTCATGTATCCAGCCTCTGTTTGAAGACTTCCATTGAAGGAGAACTCACCACCTCTCATGGCAGCCTGTTCCACTCATTGATCACCCTCACTGTCAAAAAGTGTTTTCTAATATCTAATCTGTATCTTCTCCTTTTCAGTTTCATTCCATTGCTTCTCGTGTTTCCATGTGCAATTGAGAATAATGATGATCCCTCTACACTGTGACAGCCCTTCAGATATTTGTAGACAGCTATTAAGTCTCCTCTTAGCCTTATTTATTTTTTGCAAGCTAAACATTCCCAGATCTTTTAACCGTTCCTTGTAGGACATACTTTGCAGTCTGCTCACCATCCTGGTCGCTCTTCTCTGATCTTGCTCCAATTTTTTAATATCTTTTTTTAAAATTTGGTGCCGAGAACAGGACACAGTATTTCAGATATGGCCTGACCAAAGCGGAGTAGAGGGGGATAATTACTTCACGTGATCTAGACTCTATGCTTCTCTTAAGACATCCCAGAAGTGTAGCTGTCAGATGACCGATAGTTTGGCCCAGGGTTCAGCCAACTGCTATCTCTCCCAACTCCTACATACAAAGCAGTGCCTGGCCTTGTTGGGATGGAGACTGTATTCGTTTTTCATGACTCTGTGAGCCACACATCACGAGCCTGTGAGTCACATGTTGATCCCCAACCAAAGATTGAGGACCCCTGTTCTAAACTGTGCAATTGCTGCCACTGCTTATAGAAAACTACACACCTCCTGTGCTCCTATGTGTCCATTGTGTTCAATAGCTTTGCTGTACTGCTGCCAGTGATGGCCCTGTACAAGCGGATATCACCTTGCCTTTCCCATCATACTCCACACTATACAGTTTCTGCCACTGCCACTGTCACTAGCAATAGCCACACATCTCCTTCCTGTCCATTGTACTCAATAGCAATATTGCTGTGAACACTAATCTACACAGAGTAAATAAACCTGAAACTCCTAATAATTTTTCCATAGCTTTTTTAAAATGCCGTTGCTTTTTTACTTTCTAAACTGCAAACCTGTTGCTGATCCTAAAAAAGAGACAATTTTTCCATTGCTTGTTAAAAAGCCATTGATCCTTCAATTAATATGCAGCAAACCTATTGCTGCTCTCAAAAAAGAGATACATTTTGGTTTAGCTATTATCCTAGGTCATGTGACAAGGCTCGTTAAAGGGTTGGCATTGACTTGTAGGATTGCTACCTGCCAATAGGTGGCACTAGAGTTCTAGTTCTCTTCCTCTCTGAAGAGACAACTTACATAATTAGCATATTTCCCAGAGGAGCATTGCGGCTTGAAGTCTCCTCATCTGGGCATGCGTAGCATGTCAATCTCCGCAAGGAGAAGCGATACTTCTTGGATATCGAAAGGCTTGCTAAAAACATATAGTTCTTTTATTTTCCAAACAACAAACTTGTGGCTACTCCCCAAAAAGGGGACCACCACTTGCCAAAAAGCCATGGCTTTTTTTGCGTACGTTGCTTGTGTGTGTTAACTCTTGCATATCAGTCATGTTCACCAAAAAAGGCATGCTTTTTAGATTATTTTCACATTTTAAACACCATGAAAAGTTTGTCAGTGCAGTGTGTTGTTAAGCAAGCTATAGTTATTGTCCGTTATCATGCACAGCCATGTATGTTGAGGTCACGTTAACATTATTATGACTGTGTATGTTTTAAAGATCTTGAAAGGAGTGAGATATCGTCCTAGGAGATGTTATACATACCTTTTCAGGGCAATTGTAGGCTTTGCAGTTTTTGCGATACCATGCAAATAATCTATTGGCTGTTAGGCACATTCTTTGTAAAAATTTGATAAAGCTGGTGAATCTGAATTTCAAAAGGTTCACTCGCCTCTATTACTGAAACAAAACTGCAAGTAAATATTATAATTTACAAGTTGAAGGGATATTCCTTAACCATTCAAAACCAAGTATCCCCTGATGGAAAAAGAAAACACATCACAGTGTCCTCAGGCTATGATGAGACACAACAGACACAGCACTACAGTGACATGGCAATGTTGTCCTATACAGTACATGTAGCAAAAGTTTACAGCCATTGGACAACTTCAAATATAAATGATTAGGACTATATCTGATAGTGGAAACAGAAACAGTGGCGAAAAATGTTTCTTTCTTCCACTAGTGTATTATTAAAGAAGAAATATAGTAAAATGTTATATTTCAATTACATGTATTCCTCATTTTTTTCCTGGTATTTTTTTTCCTTTTTCAGTAGTTAAATTAATTAGACTTTTGCATGGTAATTTCAATATCAGGTGGCAATTTTATGGTACAGGGTTTTGTGCCTCCTCCCAACTTCTGGCCACACTTCCTATAATACATGTTTTAAAGTAACTTTTAGAACCCTATAGTTAAGCATTGACAATATCCTGAAATGCGTCAGAAAGATTTTTTTTTACCCACAAGCTTTAAAACTTTTAGTCAATGGAAAGAAAGAGAACAAGGCCTTTAATGGCTACTGATTGTCCTAAATACCTCTATGTTTCTTTTTTACTGCTTGTCACCTGGAGTAAGACAAATTTTTCTTCTGTGCACCCTGAGGATTCCCTGTAGGTATACCAGAGAATAAATGCCATAGGCGGTGATATAATAACTACCTTAACAACCTTACAGTTGAAAAATACAATGCATTTTTAATTTCTGATATCCGTGGATTATATTTTGTCAACTTCCCTGAGGGTTTTTTTTTATTATGTTTTATTATTTTATTATATTGATGGATCATGTCATCTTTCACATATGTCAAATTTTCAGAAACCTAAATATATTTAAAGGAGCATTTTCTAACCAAAAATGCTCCAGAATTTTTGAGCTCTAGTTTTTTTAAAAGGCATCTAGAAAAGAGGGATAACTAAAGGAAGCCTACAGGAAAATTGGCACAAAATTTTGGTGTAAATGTATGTGTCATATCAAGTCCACCATTCTGATAAATTTGGTGCAATTTGTACCATATTCTCCAAATTAATTTATGAATCCCAAAACATTATTGTTAAATCTCCCCAAATTGTTCTATCTATGTTGGTGATGGATTACAATAAACAAGAGATGATTGAATCTGCCAAGATTTAAATTGGCCAAATTTTGTGGATTTTACAGGAAAATTCGATTTTCAGCAAAGTTAGGTTATTAAAAAAAAAGGTCTCGATGCCCTGGCAGCTCATTGTTTGCTCCTTTGAGCATATTCTTTTCATCTTCATCTTGCACACATCTTTTCTGCGTCTTCACACATCACGCTAAATTTTGAGCCATTTGGCTTGACCAGTCCTCAAAGATCATGTTCTGCCTTTGGGGCAAAATATCATGAGGATGTTCCAGCCCTGAGTGAAGAAGGCCAATGAAGATACCAATGATGGGGATAGGTGAAGAGGAGCAGGTGAACAACAGGCTGCAAGGGAGGTGGAAAATGGACGTATCGTTACTCACTTTTTTAACCTTTTGCCTGCCCTATATGGTTTAGCAAAATGGCAGCCACGGCTGCCGTATTGTTAAATTCGCATGGAGTAAATTGCAAAAAAATCTGTATATTGGGGAATACAAATTTTTGTAAAATTCAAGGAAAATTCAATTTTCTCAAATTAATTTGCTTATCTCTATGGTAATCATTAGGGTTGAGCAAAACGGGTCGGCCATTTTCAGAAGTCGCCGACTTTTGACAAAGTCGGGTTTCATGAAACCCGACCCGACCCCTGTGTGGGGTCGGCCATGAGGTCGGCGATCTTTTGAATCTGGTATCGGAATTCCGATACCGAGTTCTGATATGTTTGCAATATCGGAAATCGGTATCGGAATCCATATTTAAGTGTAAAATAAAGAATTAAAATAAAAAATATTGCTATACTCACCCTCTGACACGCCCTGGTACTAACCGGCAGCCTTCATTCCTTAGAATCAGCGCGTGAATGACCTTAGATGACGTCGCGGCTTGTGATTGGTCGCGCGACCTCCCATGTGACCGCTCACGCGACCAATCACAAGCCGCGACGTCACCGAAGGTCCTTCAAGCGCTGATTCTTAGGAAGGAAGGCTGCCGGAAAGAAGCAGGGCGCGTCCGAGGGTGAGTATATTCCTATTAGGTATATGCTCACCCTCGGACGCGCCCTGCTTCTTTCCGGCAGCCTTCCTTCCTAAGAATCAGCGCTTGAAGGACCTTCGGTGATGTCGCGGCTTGTGATTGGTCACGTGAGCGGTCACATGGGCGGTCGCGTGACCAATCACAAGCCGCGACGTCATCTAAGGTCATTCACGCGCTGATTCTAAGGAAGGAAGGCTGCCGGTTAGTACCAGGGCGCGTCAGAGGGTGAGTATAGCAATATTTTTTATTTTAATTCTTTATTTTACACTTAAATATGGATCCCAGGGCCTGAAGGAGAGTTTCCGCTCCTTCAGACCCTGGGAACCATTGGAAACTTAATGCACTGCATTGGGTTTCGTGTTTCGGCCGACCCCGACTTTTTTATAGGATCGGCCGATTTCACTCGAACTGACTTTTGAAAAAGTCGGGTTTCGTGAAACCCGACCCGATCCTATTAAAGTAAAAGTCGCTCAACCCTAGTAATCATAAATGAGCAAATATTTAAATTCAATGGCAATGAATGCAGGTAAAGATTTATTATATACTGTATGGTATTGGGAGAATAATGGTGTGTCTGGCACTGTATATACAATGACTTGAGACCTGCACAGAAATATAACAGCTGACTACAGAACCTTTTAATGATGTACCACCTGTCATGCTCTCTTATATCATCCAGCATATTATAATAGACCCCTTTATTCCCATAAACAAGCATTTTGTCCATAAGAAGTAATGTCAAAGTGGAAGCTTAATGGGAACATTTCTACAGCTGCTCCTCCATCCCACACAAGTGCTTTTTAAAGAACTTTTTAATGACTTATGTACATTAAAAGGTTTTATTTAGTTAACTGTAAGCATTTTAGTATAAAAAGGATTGATTCTTAAACTGACGCTGGACCTTGAAGATTGGAAACAATATATTGATCTTTGAATTAAAGCTGTCTTCATTCTCGTAATGGAAGGTCCTGCCCTTTTTAGAATTTATCTGTGTGGCATTTGGTTTGGCGTCTGCCATTGCTGATCTATACAGCTATTATTAGATAAAATGAGAAAAAGACGGTATGGAAAGGTTTTAGAATGGGAGTAATGTGCCATTAGATAGCCCCATGCCGGTACAATTGGATATGCTGTGCTTGGAAATGATGTGCTGTTGACACTATAAAAGTATATGATGAATACAATGTAGTTTACTATTGGAAACAATGTCGTGTTTTATCACCAATAACCTTTAGAACAAGAGACCTCTGATGCCGGTGCCATTCCAGCGGTGTCAGCACTCGCGTTCCTAAGGCTCACGTGAGGTTGCGACCCAGTAAGTCACACATGCCTGGAATAAGGGGCTCTATTCCTACATTATGATGGTCTCAGATTACATATCAAAAACCTGGTGTCAGATTCCCTTTAAATTTGTTGTCCACTTTAGAAAGCCTAGTTTCATATACCCTCTTAAGGAATTCTAAGTTAAGAGAGCAGGATCCCCTTTTAAGGATCATTATTTTCTTGGCCCAAAAAGACTAAATAAACATTTCTTGCTTTGGAGGACCTGTCCTGCCCTACATAACCATATATAACTTATTGATCAGTGGGGCCTGCACTGATTGAAAGAATGGGGCACTTTTATCCCCCTTAGTGCAAAAAGAATCTGTACCCCTGAGGAAACCACATTCATGACGATACACGTGGAAATACTTCATACCCCCTTATTCTCTTTTGGCATCCCTTCTTGGTTATTTTGCCCATTGCCTTTTGCAATATTTATATTTATTTATACATTTTTGAGCTATTGCTATATGATTTATTGATGTACCCTATTTCCCTTTTTCACTTTCCCACTTTACACAGTATGTAATATGTAGTATTCTCTATGTCAGCTGATTTGCTGCCTCATACGATGAGATAGGAAATATTTTTGACCCGGACACTCATTACCGCATCTTGTTTTGGTGGGTCTTGCATTTCTAATGGTGTTTTTTTCTGCCATATGGAATATTTGTATTGATTCACTTAAAAACTATATAAACTATCATTTAGTGTAAAAGACCCATTTTATATAGCTACATTTTTCTTTTTCCTGTGTTGCTATAATGCTTTTTTTTGCTAAGTGGGTTTGCAGCATCTATTTTTACATTCTGAGTGGGTGGTGTCCACTGTCTTTATTTTTACAGTCATAAGAAGGAGGCATCACTCAAAAGAAAAAAAATCACTTACAGAAAAGGTCAGACCAGGCTATGTTCTGTTATGACCTGGTGGTTAGGACAATAATGGACCTGGTGGTTAAGAGCACACGGAAAGACCTGATAGTTACAATAATACAGGACAAGCTCAGGGACGTGGAAACTCTGCTGACCGCAATCCCTAATCCTATCACACACACTAGAAATAGCCGTGGATTGCTCCTAACACTCCCTATGCAACTCGTCACAGCCTAAGAACTAGCTAGCCCTAAAGATAGAAAAATAAAGCCTACCTTGCCTCAGAGAAATTCCCCAAAGGAAAAGGCAGCCCCCCCACAAATAATGACTGTGAGTTAAGATGAAAATCACAAACACAGAGATGAAATAGATTTAGCAAAGAGAGGCCCGACTTACTGAACAGACAGAGGATAGGAAAGGTAACTTTGCGGTCAGCACAAAAACTACAAAAACCACGCAGAGTGCGCAAAAAGACCCTCCGCACCGACTCACGGTGCGGAGGCGCCCCTCTGCCTCCCAGAGCTTCCAGCAAGCAAGACAAAAATCAAAATAGCAAGCTGGACAGAAAAAATAGCAAACAAGAGAAAAACAAGCAGGAACTTAGCTTCTGCTGGAGAAGACAGGTCACCAGAATGATCCAGGAGCGAACTAGACCAATACTAGAACATTGACAGGTGGCATGGAGCAATGATCTAAGTGGAGTTAAATAGAGCAGCCAGCTAACGAATTAACCTCGTCACCTATGGAAGGAAACTCAGAAGCCGCAGCCCCACTCACAACCACCAGAGGAAGCCCATGGACAGAACCAGCCGAAGTACCATTCATGACCACAGGAGGGAGCTTGACAACAGAATTCACAATAATGTTCCCCTTGCTGATCTCATTGCCGGCATCAACAGTAATTACTAGTTGGGGAGCAGAGTGGAAGATGGCAGTGTTACAAACTCCTCTGGTAGCTATCCTCCCACAGCACTGTCAGCTATGATCCACTCCCACTCCCCATAGGTCCACAATGGTTGCAGTGTAAAAAGAGCTGCATATGTGGTTTTAATGGCACACAGCTCTGCTCTTCTTTCTCACTGATTTCAATGCTGACACCTACCACTATTATTACAATTAAAGGAGAATAGTAGAGCAGCATAGAGCTGTATGTCATTACAAAGACCTATGCAGCTCTTATCTCACTGCAGTCAATGTGGGGGGAGGAGAAGTGCAGAGCTGACAGTGCTGTAAGAGTAGAACTGCAGAGGCATTTGCAATGACACACTGCTCTTCTCTCCTTCCTCATGGATCTCAGTGTTGACATTTACTGTTACAACTGAGGAAAGAGAGAGGAGCAGAGCTATGTGTCATCACCAAGACCTCAGTTGGTGTGGAGAGAAGGGGAGTAGAGCAGAGCTAACAATGCTGTGAAAGAAGAGCTGTAAGAAGTGTTTGTAATGACACATAGCCCACTGTACAAAGCAAACTTGCTGAGGGTGTAACTTTCTCTCATTTGCTTGATGTCTCCCGATTATGATTGGTCAATGCATTACAATGCCCCCTTGGCCTTAGCAAAAAATAGCATATAAACTTTATAAACTAGTCTCTCCAAAACAGAGTTGAAAAGTAAAAAAAAATATTTTTATACATTTCTGCAGGGCCAATTCAATGAAGTGATCAGTTTAACATTCTAAAAGTGGTGAACAGTCTTCTTTAAATGCATGTATTGTATATTGCTCGTAAATATAACAATTGCAGCTTTTTTATTCTTCATAATTTCTATTGTTCATATATTACTCATAAATATAACAATTGCAGCTTTTTTATTCTTCATATTTTCTAACATTTCTTTCAAAGATTTCTAAATGAAAGTTTATTTTGGCAAAAAAAATAATTTTAAGTTTCTTCCTATTGTGCACATAAGCAAGAAACAATCATTTCAGAAGGAACAGGGCTTATCAGCAAAATACAACTGTTTTTGATAGACAAGCACGCATTATGAAATGAAGTCAAAGCTTTTTAATTTTTTTCTGTTTCACCGAAGCAGCACATATTATCTTCAAAGTTCACTAAAGATGAAACTATTAAAATGTGCAGTGACTGAACAAAAACTAATACAGTGTAAGGCCTTCTTCACACGTTTGTTTTGTACGTCCGCACGTGGTCCGTTTTTTTTAAGCACCGTAAATACGAACATACGCACACCCATTGTATTCATTGGTGGTGCGCACATGTCAGGTTTTTCACACAGACCGTGTATCCATATGAAAAGCCCACAGAAATGTCCGTTCTTTTCACGTAGTGCACACGTGCACACTGATGACATAGCGACGTCGGCAAGTAAGGTGTTTGTGAAAGGTAGACCAATAGCAATACTCTGATGTCCAAGGGTGACTATAGCAGTCAGGGGCCTATCAAAGGCCTTTAGGCATGCCAATGCCTGAGGCTTGATCTAATAGCTTTAGGTTAGGGTATGTTGACATGTTGCATTTTTGCTGCATTTTTACAGTTTTATTCCAAGCAGCATTTTACTGTCCCAACAAAGTGAATGAGCTTTCTGAAATCTCGTGCACATATTGCTAATTTTTTCTGTGCTGATTTGAAGCAGATTCAATCTGCAGCACGTAAATTATTTCTGCGGATTTGCAGCATTTTTCACCTAGTTTAATGAATGGGAAAAAAACACTTTAAAAGAGCACTAAAAAATACTCAAAAAAATAGAACATGTGCACATACTCTTACACAAACATGACAAAATATTCCAAACCATTTAGCAAGCAATTACAGCATTTTTTAACTTAAAGAGTACCTGAAAATACACTGCCTTGTCAAAGTATTACCCCCCCCCCCCTCCCCCCTTGGCATTTTTTGAGTTTTGCTACCTCACGACTTGGTGAACATTTGGTTTTCTTTTTATTGTGAAGCAAACAACAAATAAGACAAAATAACTGAAAAATTCAGTGTGCACAACTATTCACCCCCATAAAATCAATACTTTGTAGAGCCTCCTTTTGCAGCAATTACAGCTGCAAGTCGCTTTGGATAAGTCTCCATGAGCTCTTCACATCTTGCCACTGGGATGTTTGCTCATTCTTTAAGGCAAAACTGCTCCAGCTCCTTCATGTTAGAGGGTTTCTCTGGTGAACAGCAATCTTGAAGCCTGACAACAGATTCTCAGTTGGTCTTGGCTTTGACTAGGCTGCTCCGACACATTTCCACATTCCCCTTAAACTACTCCAGTGTTACTTTAGCAGTATGATTTGAATCATTGCCTTGTTGGAAGGTGAACCTCCATTCCAGTTTCAAATCACTAACAGGCTGAAACAGGTTTTACTCAAGAAGATCCCTGTGTTTCGCACCATCCATCTTCCCCTCGACACAGACTGTATTCCCTGTGCCTGCTGCCGAAAACCATCCCCACGGCATTATACTGCCCCCACCATGATTCACCATGTGGGGATGGTGTACTTGGAATGAAGAGCTTTTCTGGTTTGGCGCAGACAGGATTTACCTTTGTGGCCAAAAAATTCAATTTTGTTTTTATCTGACCACAATTCCTCCCTCCAAAAATGTGGGGAGTCTCCCACATGCCTTTTGGCAAACTCGAGATGAAAATTTTTGTGTGCAAGTAAAGGCTTTTTTCTGCTCACTCTTCCATTAAGTTAAGTAAAAAGGGCAGCACACTGCAGCGCCAAAATATGCAAACTTGAAAACACGAAATTTGAACTGCATTACTGCACTAGAAATATGAAAAATGAGAGCTTTTAGCGCATAAAAATGGCCATATTTATGTGTACCTCGTAGCCACTTTACGGCATCTCTCTTATACGAGGTCCTACGCTTGACCTACCTCGCTGAGAATAAACGTCTCCATCTGAATGGGTACATGTGAAACCTCTTCTTGGACTCAAATTCTCTCTTTCTGTGGAGGGGTATTGGACCTACTATAATTAAAACACCTGTGGCTAGGAGGCGGGGAGTGCACGATCAGAAGGCTAAAGAATACATTTCAAAAACCTGACCTGCACATCCAAACATAGACTGAGTGTGAACAGGTGCTGAACCCAGAGTCGCCAACTCGTATATAGTTAAGGAAAAAGGGCAGCACACTGCAGCGCCAAAATATGCAAACTTGAAAACACGAAATTTGAACTGCATTACTGCACTAGAAATATGAAAAATGAGAGCTTTTAGCGCATAAAAATGGCCATATTTATGTGTACCTCGTAGCCACTTTACGGCATCTCTCTTATACGAGGTCCTACGCTTGACCTACCTCACCGAGAATAAACGTCTCCATCTGAATGGGTACATGTGAAACCTCTTCTTGGACTCAAATTCTCTCTTTCTGTGGAGGGGTATTGGACCTACTATAATTAAAACACCTGTGGCTAGGAGGCGGGGAGTGCACGATCAGAAGGCTAAAGAATACATTTCAAAAACCTGACCTGCACATCCAAACATAGACTGAGTGTGAACAGGTGCTGAACCCAGAGTCGCCAACTCGTATATAGTTAAGGAAAAAGGGCAGCACACTGCAGCGCCAAAATATGCAAACTTGAAAACACGAAATTTGAACTGCATTACTGCACTAGAAATATGAAAAATGAGAGCTTTTAGCGCATAAAAATGGCCATATTTATGTGTACCTCGTAGCCACTTTACGGCATCTCTCTTATACGAGGTCCTACGCTTGACCTACCTCACCGAGAATAAACGTCTCCATCTGAATGGGTACATGTGAAACCTCTTCTTGGACTCAAATTCTCTCTTTCTGTGGAGGAGTATTGGACCTACTATAATTAAAACACCTGTGGCTAGGAGGCGGGGAGTGCACGATCAGAAGGCTAAAGAATACATTTCAAAAACCTGACCTGCACATCCAAACATAGACTAAGTGTGAACAGGTGCTGAACCCAGAGTCGCCAACTCGTATATAGTTAAGGAAAAAGGGCAGCACACTGCAGCGCCAAAATATGCAAACTTGAAAACACGAAATTTGAACTGCATTACTGCACTAGAAATATGAAAAATGAGAGCTTTTAGCGCATAAAAATGGCCATATTTATGTGTACCTCGTAGCCACTTTACGGCATTTCACTTATACGAGGTCCTACGCTTGACCTACCTCACCGAGAATAAACGTCTCCATCTGAATGGGTACATGTGAAACCTCTTCTTGGACTCAAATTCTCTCTTTCTGTGGAGGGGTATTGGACCTACTATAATTAAAACACCTGTGGCTAGGAGGCGGGGAGTGCACGATCAGAAGGCTAAAGAATACATTTCAAAAACCTGACCTGCACATCCAAACATAGACTGAGTGTGAACAGGTGCTGAACCCAGAGTCGCCAACTCGTATATAGTTAAGTAAAAAGGGCAGCACACTGCAGCGCCAAAATATGCAAACTTGAAAACACGAAATTTGAACTGCATTACTGCACTAGAAATATGAAAAATGAGAGCTTTTAGCGCATAAAAATGGCCATATTTATGTGTACCTCGTAGCCACTTTACGGCATCTCACTTATACGAGGTCCTACGCTTGACCTACCTCACCGAGAATAAACGTCTCCATCTGAATGGGTACATGTGAAACCTCTTCTTGGACTCAAATTCTCTCTTTCTGTGGAGGGGTATTGGACCTACTATAATTAAAACACCTGTGGCTAGGAGGCGGGGAGTGCACGATCAGAAGGCTAAAGAATACATTTCAAAAACCTGACCTGCACATCCAAACATAGACTGAGTGTGAACAGGTGCTGAACCCAGAGTCGCCAACTCGTATATAGTTAAGGAAAAAGGGCAGCACACTGCAGCGCCAAAATATGCAAACTTGAAAACACGAAATTTGAACTGCATTACTGCACTAGAAATATGAAAAATGAGAGCTTTTAGCGCATAAAAATGGCCATATTTATGTGTACCTCGTAGCCACTTTACGGCATCTCTCTTATACGAGGTCCTACGCTTGACCTACCTCACCGAGAATAAACGTCTCCATCTGAATGGGTACATGTGAAACCTCTTCTTGGACTCAAATTCTCTCTTTCTGTGGAGGGGTATTGGACCTACTATAATTAAAACACCTGTGGCTAGGAGGCGGGGAGTGCACGATCAGAAGGCTAAAGAATACATTTCAAAAACCTGACCTGCACATCCAAACATAGACTGAGTGTGAACAGGTGCTGAACCCAGAGTCGCCAACTCGTATATAGTTAAGTAAAAAGGGCAGCACACTGCAGCGCCAAAATATGCAAACTTGAAAACACGAAATTTGAACTGCATTACTGCACTAGAAATATGAAAAATGAGAGCTTTTAGCGCATAAAAATGGCCATATTTATGTGTACCTCGTAGCCACTTTACGGCATCTCTCTTATACGAGGTCCTACGCTTGACCTACCTCACCGAGAATAAACGTCTCCATCTGAATGGGTACATGTGAAACCTCTTCTTGGACTCAAATTCTCTCTTTCTGTGGAGGGGTATTGGACCTACTATAATTAAAACACCTGTGGCTAGGAGGCGGGGAGTGCACGATCAGAAGGCTAAAGAATACATTTCAAAAACCTGACCTGCACATCCAAACATAGACTGAGTGTGAACAGGTGCTGAACCCAGAGTCGCCAACTCGTATATAGTTAAGTAAAAAGGGCAGCACACTGCAGCGCCAAAATATGCAAACTTGAAAACACGAAATTTGAACTGCATTACTGCACTAGAAATATGAAAAATGAGAGCTTTTAGCGCATAAAAATGGCCATATTTATGTGTACCTCGTAGCCACTTTACGGCATCTCTCTTATACGAGGTCCTACGCTTGACCTACCTCACCGAGAAAAAACGTCTCCATCTGAATGGGTACATGTGAAACCTCTTCTTGGACTCAAATTCTCTCTTTCTGTGGAGGGGTATTGGACCTACTATAATTAAAACACCTGTGGCTAGGAGGCGGGGAGTGCGCGATCAGAAGGCTAAAGAATACATTTCAAAAACCTGACCTGCACATCCAAACATAGACTGAGTGTGAACAGGTGCTGAACCCAGAGTCGCCAACTCGTATATAGTTAAGTAAAAAGGGCAGCACACTGCAGCGCCAAAATATGCAAACTTGAAAACACGAAATTTGAACTGCATTACTGCACTAGAAATATGAAAAATGAGAGCTTTTAACGCATAAAAATGGCCATATTTATGTGTACCTCGTAGCCACTTTACGGCATCTCACTTATACGAGGTCCTACGCTTGACCTACCTCACCGAGAATAAACGTCTCCATCTGAATGGGTACATGTGAAACCTCTTCTTGGACTCAAATTCTCTCTTTCTGTGGAGGGGTATTGGACCTACTATAATTAAAACACCTGTGGCTAGGAGGCGGGGAGTGCACGATCAGAAGGCTAAAGAATACATTTCAAAAACCTGACCTGCACATCCAAACATAGACTGAGTGTGAACAGGTGCTGAACCCAGAGTCGCCAACTCGTATATAGTTAAGGAAAAAGGGCAGCACACTGCAGCGCCAAAATATGCAAACTTGAAAACACGAAATTTGAACTGCATTACTGCACTAGAAATATGAAAAATGAGAGCTTTTAGCGCATAAAAATGGCCATATTTATGTGTACCTCGTAGCCACTTTACGGCATCTCTCTTATACGAGGTCCTACGCTTGACCTACCTCACCGAGAATAAACGTCTCCATCTGAATGGGTACATAATAATAATAATAATAATTTTTATTTATATAGCGCCAACATATTCCGCAGCGCTTTACAAATTATAGAGGGGACTTGTACATACAATAGACATTACAGCATAACAGAAATACAGTTCAAAACAGATACCAAGAGGAGTGAGGGCCCTGCTCGTAAGCTTACAAACTATGAGGAAAAGGGGAGACACGAGAGGTGGATGGTAACAATTGCTATAGTTATTCGGACCAGCCATAGTGTAAGGCTTGGGTGTTCATGTAAAGCTGCATGAACCAGTTAATTAATTTTTTTTTTTTTTTTTAATATAGGCCACACAGGGATCGTTAGGTTAATGCATTGAGGCGGTAGGCCAGTCTGAACAAATGAGTTTTTAGGGCACGCTTAAAACTGTGGGGATTGGGGATTAATCGTATTATCCTAGGTAGTGCATTCCAAAGAATCGGCGCAGCACGTGTAAAGTCTTGGAGACGGGAGTGGGAGGTTCTGATTATTGAGGATGCTAACCTGAGGTCATCAGCGGAGCGGAGGGCACGGGTAGGGTGGTAGACTGATACCAGGGAGGAGATGTAGATGTGAAACCTCTTCTTGGACTCAAATTCTCTCTTTCTGTGGAGGGGTATTGGACCTACTATAATTAAAACACCTGTGGCTAGGAGGCGGGGAGTGCACGATCAGAAGGCTAAAGAATACATTTCAAAAACCTGACCTGCACATCCAAACATAGACTGAGTGTGAACAGGTGCTGAACCCAGAGTCGCCAACTCGTATATAGTTAAGGAAAAAGGGCAGCACACTGCAGCGCCAAAATATGCAAACTTGAAAACACGAAATTTGAACTGCATTACTGCACTAGAAATATGAAAAATGAGAGCTTTTAGCGCATAAAAATGGCCATATTTATGTGTACCTCGTAGCCACTTTACGGCATCTCTCTTATACGAGGTCCTACGCTTGACCTACTTCACCGAGAATAAACGTCTCCATCTGAATGGGTACATGTGAAACCTCTTCTTGGACTCAAATTCTCTCTTTCTGTGGAGGGGTATTGGACCTACTATAATTAAAACACCTGTGGCTAGGAGGCGGGGAGTGCACGATCAGAAGGCTAAAGAATACATTTCAAAAACCTGACCTGCACATCCAAACATAGACTGAGTGTGAACAGGTGCTGAACCCAGAGTCGCCAACTCGTATATAGTTAAGTAAAAAGGGCAGCACACTGCAGCGCCAAAATATGCAAACTTGAAAACACGAAATTTGAACTGCATTACTGCACTAGAAATATGAAAAATGAGAGCTTTTAGCGCATAAAAATGGCCATATTTATGTGTACCTCGTAGCCACTTTACGGCATCTCTCTTATACGAGGTCCTACGCTTGACCTACCTCACCGAGAAAAAACGTCTCCATCTGAATGGGTACATGTGAAACCTCTTCTTGGACTCAAATTCTCTCTTTCTGTGGAGGGGTATTGGACCTACTATAATTAAAACACCTGTGGCTAGGAGGCGGGGAGTGCACGATCAGAAGGCTAAAGAATACATTTCAAAAACCTGACCTGCACATCCAAACATAGACTGAGTGTGAACAGGTGCTGAACCCAGAGTCGCCAACTCGTATATAGTTAAGTAAAAAGGGCAGCACACTGCAGCGCCAAAATATGCAAACTTGAAAACACGAAATTTGAACTGCATTACTGCACTAGAAATATGAAAAATGAGAGCTTTTAACGCATAAAAATGGCCATATTTATGTGTACCTCGTAGCCACTTTACGGCATCTCACTTATACGAGGTCCTACGCTTGACCTACCTCACCGAGAATAAACGTCTCCATCTGAATGGGTACATGTGAAACCTCTTCTTGGACTCAAATTCTCTCTTTCTGTGGAGGGGTATTGGACCTACTATAATTAAAACACCTGTGGCTAGGAGGCGGGGAGTGCACGATCAGAAGGCTAAAGAATACATTTCAAAAACCTGACCTGCACATCCAAACATAGACTGAGTGTGAACAGGTGCTGAACCCAGAGTCGCCAACTCGTATATAGTTAAGGAAAAAGGGCAGCACACTGCAGCGCCAAAATATGCAAACTTGAAAACACGAAATTTGAACTGCATTACTGCACTAGAAATATGAAAAATGAGAGCTTTTAGCGCATAAAAATGGCCATATTTATGTGTACCTCGTAGCCACTTTACGGCATCTCTCTTATACGAGGTCCTACGCTTGACCTACCTCACCGAGAATAAACGTCTCCATCTGAATGGGTACATGTGAAACCTCTTCTTGGACTCAAATTCTCTCTTTCTGTGGAGGGGTATTGGACCTACTATAATTAAAACACCTGTGGCTAGGAGGCGGGGAGTGCACGATCAGAAGGCTAAAGAATACATTTCAAAAACCTGACCTGCACATCCAAACATAGACTGAGTGTGAACAGGTGCTGAACCCAGAGTCGCCAACTCGTATATAGTTAAGGAAAAAGGGCAGCACACTGCAGCGCCAAAATATGCAAACTTGAAAACACGAAATTTGAACTGCATTACTGCACTAGAAATATGAAAAATGAGAGCTTTTAGCGCATAAAAATGGCCATATTTATGTGTACCTCGTAGCCACTTTACGGCATCTCTCTTATACGAGGTCCTACGCTTGACCTACCTCACCGAGAATAAACGTCTCCATCTGAATGGGTACATGTGAAACCTCTTCTTGGACTCAAATTCTCTCTTTCTGTGGAGGGGTATTGGACCTACTATAATTAAAACACCTGTGGCTAGGAGGCGGGGAGTGCACGATCAGAAGGCTAAAGAATACATTTCAAAAACCTGACCTGCACATCCAAACATAGACTGAGTCCAAGAAGAGGTTTCACATGTACCCATTCAGATGGAGACGTTTATTCTCGGTGAGGTAGGTCAAGCGTAGGACCTCGTATAAGAGAGATGCCGTAAAGTGGCTACGAGGTACACATAAATATGGCCATTTTTATGCGCTAAAAGCTCTCATTTTTCATATTTCTAGTGCAGTAATGCAGTTCAAATTTCGTGTTTTCAAGTTTGCATATTTTGGCGCTGCAGTGTGCTGCCCTTTTTACTTAACTATATACGAGTTGGCGACTCTGGGTTCAGCACCTGTTCACACTCAGTCTATGTTTGGATGTGCAGGTTAGGTTTTTGAAATGTATTCTTTAGCCTTCTGATCGTGCACTCCCCGCCTCCTAGCCACAGGTGTTTTAATTATAGTAGGTCCAATACCCCTCCACAGAAAGAGAGAATTTGAGTCCAAGAAGAGGTTTCACATGTACCCATTCAGATGGAGACGTTTATTCTCGGTGAGGTAGGTCAAGCGTAGGACCTCGTATATGAGAGATGCCGTAAAGTGGCTACGAGGTACACATAAATATGGCCATTTTTATGCGCTAAAAGCTCTCATTTTTCATATTTCTAGTGCAGTAATGCAGTTCAAATTTCGTGTTTTCAAGTTTGCATATTTTGGCGCTGCAGTGTGCTGCCCTTTTTACTTAACTATATACGAGTTGGCGACTCTGGGTTCAGCACCTGTTCACACTCAGTCTATGTTTGGATGTGCAGGTCAGGTTTTTGAAATGTATTCTTTAGCCTTCTGATCGTGCACTCCCCGCCTCCTAGCCACAGGTGTTTTAATTATAGTAGGTCCAATACCCCTCCACAGAAAGAGAGAATTTGAGTCCAAGAAGAGGTTTCACATGTACCCATTCAGATGGAGACGTTTATTCTCGGTGAGGTAGGTCAAGCGTAGGACCTCGTATAAGAGAGATGCCGTAAAGTGGCTACGAGGTACACATAAATATGGCCATT
Source organism: Ranitomeya imitator (assembly GCF_032444005.1). NCBI lineage: Eukaryota > Metazoa > Chordata > Amphibia > Anura > Dendrobatidae > Ranitomeya > Ranitomeya imitator. The sequence goes on along the minus strand of NC_091287.1, from coordinate 52,452,966 downwards.
TTTATGCGCTAAAAGCTCTCATTTTTCATATTTCTAGTGCAGTAATGCAGTTCAAATTTCGTGTTTTCAAGTTTGCATATTTTGGCGCTGCAGTGTGCTGCCCTTTTTACTTAACTATATATGAGTTGGCGACTGTGGGTTCAGCACCTGTTCACACTCAGTCTATGTTTGGATGTGCAGGTCAGGTTTTTGAAATGCACTCTTCCATAAAGGCCCCCTCTATTAAGTGTACGGCTTATTGTAGTCACATAGACAGATACTCCAGTCTCTGGTTGGGCAATCTCCAGCTTCTTCAGGGTTACATTTGGTCTCTGTGCTGCCTTTCTGAGTAATATCCTCCTTTCCAGGCTGAGAGGTTCTGTCCATTTGAAAATAATGGATTTGATGGTGCTCCGGGGGATCATCAGAGATTGGGATACCCTTGTATAACCCAACCCTGACTTGTACTTCTCAACAACCCTATCACTGTCTTGTTTGCAGATCTCCTTGGCCTTCATGGTGTTTGGTTAGTAGTGCCTCATGTTAATGCTGTTGCAGCCTCAGTTGCCTTTTAGAAAAAGTGTGTATACTGACCGACCATGTGACACTTAGATTGCACACAGGTGGACTTCCTTTCACTGAGCATGTAACTTATGAAAGTCATTTCTTGAACCAGAAATTTTTCGGGGCTTCATCGCAAAAGGGGTGAATACATATGCACATGCCATTTTTTAGTTATTTGATCCCATAAATTTAATTTATACCTATTTTTTTGTCACTTCACTTCATCAACTTAGACTATTAAGTGCTGATGCATCACACACAAATCAGATTACATAAATATTTAAACACAGGTTGTAATGTAGCAAACTTAGTAAAAAGGCAATGGGGATGAATACTTTTGCAAGCCATTGTATAAGAGGCTTCCACGTTATTAATAGCACAAAGGCTCTTGAAAAGCAAAACGGCTCCTTGCCCCCAAAAGAAATCCAACAAATTCTGCACTCCCAAGTCCTAATACGTCCTTTCCTTCTGGGGCTCTGTCAATGTGACATGGTGTCCTTTCCCCAGATATGGGATATCTGTGTACTCAGGAGCAGGACCATCTCAAGATTTTCATGGGCCCCGGGCACAATGGTGTCAGTGAGCCCCTTTAACATATACCACAATTCATGATACACAGATAAGAAATATATAGTACACTGCCAAAGATTTCAATTACTTCTTATGTTACATGAGTGAAATGTATTGTAAATTTTACAATAGCTCAGAAAACTGTGAATGGTCACCAAGTACAGTGCGTGCGCAGGGGGATTTAAAAGTCTAGATTAAACAGTGTAGTCTTCCATACAGTATTATGGGCACAACATTGTCCTCTATACAGTATTATGGGCCCCATATATTGCTCCATGCAGTATAATGGACACCACATAGTTTTCCATACAGTATTTTGGGCACAATTTAGACCACGATAAAGTATTATGGGCACACATAGTTCTCCATACAGTATAATGAGCCCCATATAATGCTCCATACAGATAATTGGCTCCATATAATAATAATAATAATAATAATCTTTATTTTTATATAGCGCTAACATATTCCGCAGCGCTTTACAGTTTTGCACACATTATCACATTATCATATAATGCTCCATACAGAATAATGGGCCTCATATAATGCTCCATACATCATAATTGGCCCCATATAATGTTCCATACAGTATAATGGCCCCCATATAATGCTCCATATAGTATAGTGGCCCCATACATGGCTCCATGCAGTATATAATGTCCCCATATATTGCGCTTTACTCTTTAATGGGCCCATATGTTGCTCCTTACAGTGTATAATGGCCCCATATAATGTTTTATACAGTATATAATGACCCCATATAGTGCTCCACACAGTATAATGGCCCCAAATATTGCTTCATACAGTATATAATGGCTCATATAGTGCTCCATAGAGAATATAATGACCCCATATAATGTTCCATACAATATCATTTCGCCATATATTGCTCCATACAGTATATAATGGCTCTTGACTGGATGTGCCGGGTAGTGACACCGGCCATGCTCAGGAGAAATGGTGCAACAAATTGTATGGAAAATTTTCTCCTGCTACCCTTGTGTATTTCATTTTCACACCACCATGTTATAAAATTCTGTGAAGCACCTGTAGGTTCAAGGTGTTCATCATGCCTGTAAATAAATTATCTGAGTGGTGTAGTTTCCAAAATGGGATCACTTGTGGGGGGTTTCCACTGTTTAGGCACATACAGTAAGGAGCTCTGCAAATGCACCATGGCATCTGCTATCTATTGCAGCCGATTGTGCTTCACAATTCAAATGATGCTTCTTCCCTTATAAGCCTTTCTGTGTGCTCAAACAGCAGTTTTCCTACCACATATAGGGTATTGGCATACTCAAGAGAAATTGTGCCGCAAATGTTATGGTCAATTTACTCCTGTTAACCTTGTGAAAAGGAAAACATTGGGGCTAAAATATTTTTTCATTTTCAAGGCTCAACGTTATAAAATTATGGGAAGCACTTGTGGGTTCAAGGTGCTCACCACACCTTTGAATAAATTCTTTGAGGGGTGTAGTTTACAAAATGGCACACTTGTGTGGGGATTTTCATTGTTTAGGCACATCAGGGGCTCTGCATACACGACATGGTGTTCGTTATCTTTTCAAGCAAATTTTGCATTCCAAAAGTCAAATGATGCTCCTTCATTTCCGAGCCTTGCCATGCGCCCAAACATTAGTTTTCCACCACATACGGGGTAGCGGCATACTCAGGAGAAATTGTATGGTCCATTTTCTCCTGTTACCCTTTTGAAAATGCAAAATATGGGGCAAGACTCATACTGTTGCGGAAAAAGTAAAATTTTGATTTTTTTTCCCCCCTATAGGGTTAATAAACTTTTTGAATGTGGTTTCGAGCACATTGAGAAATTCAGTTTTTAAAATGGTGTCACTTTTGAATATTTTCTGTTATATGCCCCATAAAGTCACTTCAAATGGGGGTTAATAAAATAATGGTTTTGTAAATGTTGTTGGTAAATGATAAATTGTTGATAAACTTTTAACCCTTCTTACTTCCCAACCAAAAAAAAATGTTTAAAAAATTATGCTGAAGTTTTGTAGACATATGGTAAATTGTATTTTTTAACTAATTTGGGTGGTATAACTATCAGATTTAAGGGAATAAAAATTCAAAGTTTGAAAAGTGTAACATTTTCACATTTTTGGGCAAATTTTCCATATTTTCACAAATAAACACAAATCATATCAACCAAACTTTACCGCTATGATGATGTACAATATGTTCCGAAAAAGCATTCTCAGGATCACTGAGATATGTTAAAGTGTTCCAGAGTTATTATTTCATAAAGTGACACTGGCCTGAATTGAAAAAGTCAGGAAGGTGAAAACAGGCTGGGTTGGGAAGGGGTTAAAAGCGTCTCATAAAAAACTATTGTTTAAAACTCAATAGAAGGGAAAAGCACTGTATTCACAATAGATATTTGTTAAAAATAGTGTGCAATTTTTGTAAATACATAACATTATTATCTGAAATAGTCACTCCATACTGTTCCTTAAGTAGCTGAACTGTGGGTCCTTCATCAGCGGTGGACGCACTTGTTGAGTAGATTCCTCGCTTTGTCCTTGCTCATGATTCTCTATCTTTCTGGTCACATAGGAGAGGATTAGCTGCTGTCAACTCAATGGAAGAGAAGAGACCAAAATTGCAGAGGAGTGAAGAGGCTGAAAGAGGTAAACATTACATTTAAGGCTACGTTCTCACAATGGATTTTTGGTGAGTTTTTCATCCTGCATAATTTTGAAAAAATGCAAGTAACCCTATTTTACTTCACAGGGGCAGAAATGCAGGAGAAAATCTGCAACATCAAAAACTCACCAAAAGATTATCATGGGGACATAACTGAAGAGTGGCATTTTTTTGTGTTTTGTGGTTATAGTAGTTATTATGACCATCGTTGTAAAGATGACAATTATGCCAGGACCACAAATTAATTCTAAAAGAGCCCTGCATCCCATTCCATAAAAAAGCCCTTGCATGGCTTCATCAATAAAATGAAAGATCTGGGTCTGAGAATGTATGGACACAAAAAGAATATTTGTTAGAACATCATATTTTTGTATTATTTTGGTATCTCTGTAACCATACTAAAAATTAACAAATACATCTCTTCTTGCATAAAAACAAACAAAAAAACAAAGCCATTGAGTAAATGCACAGTCTTGAAAGCACAAAATAGACAAGGCTTCAAATGGTTAAGATAGATGTAACAGTGAAAGGGTATCTATACATGCTTTTGCAGTAATTTTTACGCACATTTTTCTTGTGCGGAATAGATGCTGCGTTTTACAGTACCAGCAAAGTAAATAAGATTTCAAAAAGGTCATTCACACGTTGTTGCTGTGTGTTAGGACTGGCGGAACGCACCAAGAGAGATGTAATGGATGCGTTCGCAGTCCGGGGTCCACCGTGCAGGTGAAACCTGCTGCTAGGACATGACAGACGATATGGCGGTACTCATAAGTATACACGTGTGGGTTAAACCTCACCCAGCGTGAAGAAAGCGATCCTGTTGCGTCACAGGATCGCGGTACCGCACATAGAGCGCGAGCAAGTGGTCAGCGAACTAGACCCCAACAGGGATAGTAGTCCGATTAGACCCTTGCTGGCACTACACCACAACTGGGTGTGAAAAGTATATACAATAGAGGCACCGAAGTGCAAACTGTGCCGTGCTGGCAGGCACCACTAAGTACCCAGACATGGGTCAGGAAGCGCACACAGGCGCGTGGCGCCGCACTGGCGGTCACAGCAGAGGACGCTGACACGTGTGTGACACGTTGAGTGTTAAGTCGGGCGCTAGATAGCAGCCATACACCATACGCGAACAATCATACAGTAGGGTAGGGGTATTTAAAGGACGACTTGCACTCACAACAAACACACGTATAAAGTTGTACACTAGCGCATGGCCGTGCGGTCATGCGCAGTTTGTATAGCTGCAGGACAGGAAGCGGCCACAGAAACTTTGCCCTTCCAAGACCTGCCAAGAGGACCAATAGAATGCGCTGCAGAGTCTGAGCACATGACCCTCGATCTCCAACGGGAGATCTTGCCCTGGGCATGCTCAGTGTGCGCAGACAAGGACTTAAGGCCACTTCACATTAAGCGACGCTGCAGCGATACCGACAACGATCCGAATCGCTGCAGCGTCGCTGTTTGGTCGCTGGAGAGCTGTCACACAGACCGCTCTCCAGCGACCAACGATGCCGGTAACCAGGGTAAACATCGGGTAACTAAGCGCAGGGCCGCGCTTAGTAACCCGATGTTTACCCTGGTTACCATGCTAAAAGTAAAAAAAAACAAACAGTACATACTTACCTACAGCTGTCTGTCCTCCAACGCTGCGCTCTGCTTCTCTGCTCTCCTCCTGTACTGTCTGGGAGCCGGAAAGCAGAGCGGTGACGTCACCGCTCTGCTTTCCGGCTCACAGCCAGTACAGGAGGAGAGCAGAGCGCAGCGCTGGAGGACAGACGGCTGTAGGTAAGTATGTACTGTTTGTTTTTTTTTTACTTTTAGCATGGTAACCAGGGTAAACATCGTGTTACTAAGCGCGGCCCTGCGCTTAGTTACCCGATGTTTACCCTGGTTACCAGTGAAGACATCGCTGGATCGGTGTCACACACGCCGACCCAGCGATGTCTCCAGGGAGTCCAGCGACGAAATAAAGTTCTGGACTTTATTCAGCGACCAACGATCTCCCAGCAGGGGCCTGATCGTTGGTCGCTGTCACACATAACGATTTCATTAACGATATCGTTGCTACGTCACAAATAGCAACGATATCGTTAACAATATCGTTATGTGTGAAGGTACCTTTAGTCCCAGAGAAGTCCACTCGCTGCTGACCAGTATTGGCTTTAAAGGCAGAAGCTGGAGAAACAGCAGTAACTCTTCTCACAGAGTCAGACTGAGCGAGACGCTGGGATCGACGTCCCTGCTGAGCAGGCTCCACTGCGGCTGGAGGAGAATGGGAGACCGCAGCGGAGACGGATCGAGATTCCCCCTGTGCAGCAGAGGAAACTCGACTCCTAACATTGCCCCACCCTCCTTGGGCCTCGCTACGTTCGAAGGCAGCAATGAGCTGTGGGGCCCGAATGTTTTCAGCAGGCTCCCATGACCTGTTCTCTGGACCATAACCCTTCCAATCCACCAGATAGAACTTTTTGCCGCGTACCACCTTACACCCCAAAATAGCGTTCACCTCGTAATCGTCCGTAGACGAACCCGATGTCCCGGCAGATGACTCGGAAAACCAGGACATGTATACGGGTTTCAAGAGGGACACATGAAAGGTGTCGGTGATACCCAAGCGTGGAGGAAGAGCCAGGCGGTAGACCACAGGATTAACCTGTTCGAGAACCTTGAAGGGACCCAAGTAGCGAGGAGCAAACTTAGTGGACTCAACTCGCAGCCTGATGTTACGGGCGGAGAGCCACACCAAGTCGCCAGGGACAAAAGTCGGAGCAGGGCGCCGATGAACATCGGCGGAGGACCTCATTCTCTCCTTGGAGGCCCGAATGGCATCCTGCGTGCGATCCCAAATGTCCCGTGCCTCCACAGCCCAGTCTGCCACCCTGGGATCAGCGGAAGACACAGGCATGGGCACTGGAACACGCGGATGCTGGCCGTAATTTAAGAGGAATGGAGTCTGACCGGTGGAGTCGGCTACAGCATTGTTAAGTGCAAACTCTGCCCACGGTAGCAAGGATGCCCAGTCATCCTGTCTGGCAGAAACAAAATGTCGCAGATATGTGACCAAGGTCTGGTTGGCCCTTTCTACCAACCCATTCGTCTCGGGATGATATGCCGAAGAGAGATTTAACTCAATACTGAGTAAACGACATAGCTCCCTCCAGAATCGAGATGCAAACTGGGGACCCCGGTCACTAACAATTTTGTCTGGCATACCGTGTAAGCGAAAGATATGCTTGATAAACAAGACAGCCAACGCCCGTGCAGATGGTAGCCGTGGAAGAGGCACCTAATGCACCATTTTGGAGAAATGGTCGGTGATCACCCAGATAATGGTGCAATTACGAGACTTGGGTAAGCCCACCACAAAGTCCATCCCGACCATCTCCCAGGGCCTGTCAGCCACGGGCAGAGGGTAAAGCAAACCAGCTGGCCGTTGCCGAGGAGTCTTGTTCCTGGCGCAAGAGACACACGCCCGAACGTACTCCGCGACATCACGAGCCATATGCGGCCACCAGTATGTCCTCGCCAGTAACTCAGATGTCCTTTTAGTACCAAAATGTCCACCCACCCTGGACGAGTGCGCCCAAGAGAGAACCTCCGGCCGCAAACTAGATGGAACAAAAGTCTTGCCCGGGGGCACAGACTCCAGTGAAACCGGGGCCACAGTTCTCAAACTCTCGGTGGGGACAATAAGCCGAGGCTCCTCCTCCTCCTCCGCAGATGACACAACGGAGCGAGAGAGAGCATCGGCCCGAATGTTCTTCTCCCCAGAAAGGAAATGGAGGGTGAAATGAAACCGGGAGAAGAACAAGGACCATCTGGCCTGGCGAGAATTCAACCGCTGAGCTGTCTGCAGATACACCAAATTTTTGTGATCTGTGAAGACTTGGAAGGAAAAACGTGCTCCCTCCAAGAGATGTCTCCTGTTATGGCTGGCAATCAGGCAACACAGCGTGCAGTAATCAGCGCACATACAGAGATCTGGCAATAACCAAAAACAATAGGACGAGCTCTGAGACGTGGAATCTCTGTAGACTGCAGTACCTGATCTATCCTCACACAACTATAAGCAGCAGTGGATTGCGCCTATCACTACCTATGCAACTCGGCACTGCCTGAGGAGCTGACTAGCCTGAAGATAGAAATACAAGCCTGACTTACCTCAGAGAAATACCCCAAAGGAATAGGCAGCCCCCCACATATAATGACTGTTAGCAAGATGAAAAGACAAACGTAGGAATGAAATAGATTCAGCAAAGTGAGGCCCGATATTCTAGACAGAGCGAGGATAGCAAAGAGAACTATGCAGTCTACAAAAAACCCTAAAACGAAAACCACGCAAAGGGGCAAAAAGACCCACCGTGCCGAACTAACAGCACGGCGGTGCACCCCTTTGCTTCTCAGAGCTTCCAGCAAAAGTTAATAGCAAGCTGGACAGAAAAAACAGAAAACAAACTAGAAGCACTTATCTAGCAGAGCAGCAGGCCCAAGGAAAGATGCAGTAGCTCAGATCCAACACTGGAACATTGACAAGGAGCAAGGAAGACAGACTCAGGTGGAGCTAAATAGCAAGGCAGCCAACGAGCTCACCAAAACACCTGAGGGAGGAAGCCCAGAGACTGCAATACCACTTGTGACCACAGAAGTGAACTCAGCCACAGAATTCACAACAGTACCCCCCCCTTGAGGAGGGGTCACCGAACCCTCACCAGAACCCCCAGGCCGACCAGGATGAGCCACATGAAAGGCACGAACAAGATCTGGGGCATGGACATCAGAGGCAAAAACCCAGGAATTATCTTCCTGAGCATAACCCTTCCATTTGACCAGATACTGGAGTTTCCGTCTAGAGACACGAGAATCCAAAATCTTCTCCACAATATACTCCAATTCCCCCTCCACCAAAACAGGGGCAGGAGGCTCCACAGATGGAACCATAGGTGCCACGTATCTCCTCAACAACGACCTATGGAATACATTATGTATGGAAAAGGAGTCTGGGAGGGTCAGACGAAAAGACACCAGATTGAGAATCTCAGAAATCCTATACGGACCAATAAAACGAGGTTTAAATTTAGGAGAGGAAACCTTCATAGGAATATGACGAGAAGATAACCAAACCAGATCCCCAACACGAAGTCGGGGTCCCACACGGCGTCTGCGATTTGCGAAAAGCTGAGCCTTCTCCTGGGACAAGGTCAAATTGTCCACTACCTGAGTCCAGATCTGCTGCAACCTGTCCACCACAGAATCCACACCAGGACAGTCCGAAGACTCAACCTGTCCTGAAGAGAAACGAGGATGGAACCCAGAATTGCAGAAAAATGGAGAGACCAAGGTAGCCGAGCTGGCCCGATTATTAAGGGCGAACTCAGCCAACGGCAAAAATGACACCCAATCATCCTGGTCAGCGGAAACAAAACATCTCAGATATGTTTCCAAGGTCTGATTGGTTCGTTCGGTCTGGCCATTAGTCTGAGGATGGAAGGCCGAGGAGAAAGATAGGTCAATGCCCATCCTACCACAAAAGGCTCGCCAGAACCTCGAGACAAACTGGGAACCTCTGTCAGAAACAATATTCTCAGGAATACCATGTAAACGAACCACATGCTGGAAGAACAAAGGCACCAAATCAGAGGAGGAAGGCACTTTAACCAAGGGCACCAGATGGACCATTTTAGAAAAGCGATCACAGACCACCCAAATGACCGACATTTTTTGAGAAACGGGAAGGTCAGAAATGAAATCCATCGAAATATGTGTCCAAGGCCTCTTCGGGACCGGCAAGGGCAAAAGCAACCCACTGGCACGTGAACAGCAGGGCTTAGCCCTAGCACAAATTCCACAGGACTGCACAAAAGCACGCACATCCCGTGACAGAGACGGCCACCAGAAGGATCTAGCAACCAACTCCCTGGTACCAAAGATTCCTGGATGACCGGCCAGCACCGAACAATGAAGTTCAGAGATAACTTTACTAGTCCACCTATCAGGGACGAACAGTTTCTCGGCCGGACAACGATCAGGTTTATTAGCCTGAAATTTCTGCAACACTCTCCGCAAATCAGGGGAGATGGCAGACACAATGACTCCTTCCTTGAGGATACTCGCTGGCTCAGATAACCCCGGAAAGTCGGGCACAAAACTCCTAGACAGAGCATCCGCCTTCACATTTTTAGAGCCCGGAAGGTATGAAATCACAAAATCAAAACGAGCAAAAAATAACGACCAACGGGCCTGTCTAGGATTCAAGCGCTTGGCAGACTCAAGATAAGTAAGGTTCTTATGATCAGTCAAAACCACCACGCGATGCTTAGCACCCTCAAGCCAATGACGCCACTCCTCGAATGTCCACTTCATGGCCAGCAACTCTCGGTTGCCCACATCATAATTACGCTCAGCAGCAGAAAATTTCCTGGAAAAGAAAGCACATGGTTTGAACACTGAGCAACCAGAACCTCTCTGTGACAAAACCGCCCCTCCACACATCTCAGAAGCATCAACCTCGACCTGGAACGGAAGAGAAACATCAGGTTGACACAACACAGGGGCACAGCAAAAACGACGCTTCAACTCCTGAAAAGCTTCCACGGCAGCAGAAGACCAATTAACCAAATCAGCACCCTTCTTGGTCAAATCGGTCAATGGTCTGGCAATGCTAGAAAAATTACAGATGAAGCGACGATAAAAATTAGCAAAGCCCAGGAATTTCTGCAGACTTTTTAGAGATGTCGGCTGAGTCCAATCCTGGATGGCCTGAACCTTAACCGGATCCATCTCGATAGTAGAAGGGGAAAAGATGAACCCCAAAAATGAAACTTTCTGCACACCGAAGAGACACTTTGATCCCTTCACGAACAAGGAATTAGCACGCAGTACCTGGAAAACCATTCTGACTTGCTTCACATGAGACTCCCAATCATCTGAGAAGATCAAAATGTCATCCAAGTAAACAATCAAGAATTTATCCAGATACTCACGGAAAATGTCATGCATAAAAGACTGAAAAACAGATGGAGCATTGGCAAGTCCGAACGGCATCACCAGATACTCAAAATGACCCTCGGGCGTATTAAATGCCGTTTTCCATTCATCTCCCTGCCTGATTCTCACCAGATTATACGCACCACGAAGATCAATCTTAGTAAACCAACTAGCCCCCTTAATCCGAGCAAACAAGTCAGAAATCAATGGCAAGGGATACTGAAACTTAACAGTGATCTTATTAAGAAGGCGGTAATCAATACACGGTCTTAGCGAACCATCCTTCTTGGCTACAAAAAAGAACCCTGCTCCCAATGGTGACGACGATGGGCGAATATGTCCCTTCTCCAGGGACTCCTTCACATAACTGCGCATAGCGGTGTGTTCAGGTACGGACAAATTAAATAAACGACCCTTAGGGAATTTACTACCAGGAATCAAATCGATAGCACAATCACAATTCCTATGCGGAGGTAGGGCATCAGACTTGGACTCTTCAAATACATCCTGAAAGTCCGACAAGAACTCTGGGATGTCAGAAGGAATGGATGACGAAATAGACAAAAATGGAACATCACCATGTACTCCCTGACAACCCCAGCTGGTTACCGACATAGAGTTCCAATCCAATACTGGATTATGGGTTTGTAGCCATGGCAACCCCAACACGACCACATCATGCAAATTATGCAGTACCAGAAAGCGAATAACTTCCTGATGTGCAGGAGCCATGCACATGGTCAGCTGGGCCCAGTACTGAGGCTTATTCTTAGCCAAAGGTGTAGCATCAATTCCTCTCAACGGAATAGGACACCGCAAAGGCTCCAAGAAAAATCCACAACGTTTAGCATAATCCAAATCCATCAGATTCAGGGCAGCGCCTGAATCCACAAACGCCATGACAGAATACGATGACAAAGAGCACATTAAGGTAATGGACAAAATTTGGACTGTACAATACCAATAACGGCAGAGCTATCGAACCGCCTAGTGCGTTTAGGACAATTAGAAATAGCATGAGTAGAATCACCACAATAGAAACACAGTCTGTTCAGACGTCTGTGTTCTTGCCGTTCTACTTTAGTCATAGTCCTGTCGCACTGCATAGGCTCAGGTTTACTCTCAGACAATACCGCCAGATGGTGCACAGATTTACGCTCGCGCAAGCGACGACCGATCTGAATGGCCAAGGACATAGACTCATTCAAACCAGCAGGCATAGGAAATCCCACCATTACATCCTTAAGAGCTTCAGAGAGACCCTTTCTGAACAAAGCCGCTAGTGCAGATTCATTCCACAGAGTGAGTACTGACCACTTCCTAAATTTCTGACAATATACTTCTACATCATCCTGACCCTGGCATAAAGCCAGCAGATTTTTCTCAGCCTGATCCACTGAATTAGGCTCATCGTAAAGCAATCCCAGCGCCTGGAAAAATGCATCAACATTACTCAATGCAGAATCTCCTGGTGCAAGAGAAAACGCCCAGTCCTGTGGGTCGCCGCGCAAAAAAGAAATAATAATCAAAACCTGTTGAATAGGATTACCAGAAGAATGAGGTTTCAAGGCCAAAAATAGCTTACAATTATTTCTGAAGCTCAGGAACTTAGTTCTGTCACCAAAAAACAAATCAGGAATCGGAATTCTTGGTTCTAGCATCGATTTCTGATCAATAGTATCTTGAATCTTTTGTACATTTACAACGAGATTATCCATTGAGGAGCACAGAGCCTGAATATCCATGTCCACAGCTGTGTCCTGAAGCACTCTAATGTCTAGGGGAAAAAAAAGACTGAAGACAGAGCTAAGAAAAAAAAATGATGTCAGGATTTCTTTTTTCCCTCTATTGGGAATCATTGGTATGGCTCCTTGTACTGTTATGGCTGGCAATCAGGCAACACAGCGTGCAGTAATCAGCGCACATACAGAGATCTGGCAATAACCAAAAACAATAGGACGAGCTCTGAGACGTGGAATCTCAGTAGACTGCAGTACCTGATCTATCCTCACACAACTATAAGCAGCAGTGGATTGCGCCTATCACTACCTATGCAACTCGGCACTGCCTGAGGAGCTGACTAGCCTGAAGATAGAAATACAAGCCTGACTTACCTCAGAGAAATACCCCAAAGGAATAGGCAGCCCCCCACATATAATGACTGTTAGCAAGATGAAAAGACAAACGTAGGAATGAAATAGATTCAGCAAAGTGAGGCCCGATATTCTAGACAGAGCGAGGATAGCAAAGAGAACTATGCAGTCTACAAAAAACCCTAAAACGAAAACCACGCAAAGGGGCAAAAAGACCCACCGTGCCGAACTAACAGCACGGCGGTGCACCCCTTTGCTTCTCAGAGCTTCCAGCAAAAGTTAATAGCAAGCTGGACAGAAAAAACAGAAAACAAACTAGAAGCACTTATCTAGCAGAGCAGCAGGCCCAAGGAAAGATGCAGTAGCTCAGATCCAACACTGGAACATTGACAAGGAGCAAGGAAGACAGACTCAGGTGGAGCTAAATAGCAAGGCAGCCAACGAGCTCACCAAAACACCTGAGGGAGGAAGCCCAGAGACTGCAATACCACTTGTGACCACAGAAGTGAACTCAGCCACAGAATTCACAACAGTCTCCACTCCGAGAAAGCCAACTTCATGGCTAGCAACTCCCTGTCCCCGATGGAATAATTCCTCTCTGCTGGTGCGAAGGTCTTGGAGAAAAAGAAGCAAGGATGCTTCCGACCTTGAGCATCCTTTTGGAAGAGGACTGCTCCAGCACCAACAGAAGAGACATCCACCTCCATGATAAATGGCTTATCAACATCGGGGCGATGAAGTATGGGAGCGCTAGCGAAGTGTGACTTTATAGAGATAAAGGCCTTGGAGACCTCCTCAGACCACAATTTAGGATTTGCCCCCTTCTTGGTGAGGGCAACCAAGGGAGCTACCAAAGTTGAGAAATGCGGGATGAACTGGCGATAATAATTGATGAACCCCATAAAGCGCTGCACCGCTTTAAGAGAATGAGGTTCCTGCCAGTCCATCACAGCCTGTAGTTTGGCAGGATCCATAGCCAATCCCTGGGCTGAGATGATGTAGCCTAGGAAAGGTAAGGACTCCTGCTCAAACATGCACTTCTCCAACTTGGCATAGAGGGAGTTTGCCCGTAGGAGGTCGAAGACTTTGCAAACATCTCTCCGGTGGGAGTCAATATCTGGAGAGTAGATGAGAATATCATCCAGATAGACTACGACCGAGGTGGAAAGCATATCCCGGAAGATATCGTTCACAAAGTCTTGGAAAACGGCTGGGGCATTACAGAGCCCAAAGGGCATCACCAGATATTCATAGTGCCCATCCCTGGTGTTAAAAGCCGTCTTCCATTCGTCCCCCTCACGGATGCGAATCAGGTTGTAAGCACCCCGCAGATCTAATTTAGTAAATACCCTTGCTCCCCGAAGCCTATCGAACAGTTCAGATATCAAAGGCAAAGGGTATTTATTCTTAACGGTGATGGCGTTAAGACCCCTGTAGTCTATGCATGGACGCAATTCCCCACTCTTCTTCTGCACGAAGAAGAATCCTGCCCCAGCAGGTGACACTGACTTCCTGATGAACCCTCTTGCCAGATTTTCCTGTATGTACTGTGACATTGCCTCCGTCTCCGGGAGAGATAGCGGATAGACTCGACCCCGGGGAGGCTCAGCACCAGGCAAGAGGTCAATAGGACAGTCATAGGGGCGATGGGGCGGAAGGGTCTCCGCCGCCTTTTTGGAGAATACGTCTGCATATGACCAATACTGCTTGGGGAGAGAGGATAGATCTGCGGATACCTCAGTAGTAGCAACCTGAACGCACTCCCTCTGACACCTACCCCCACAAGATTCACCCCAACCCAGAATTCTGCCTGAGGACCACTCTATATGAGGAGAGTGGTACCGTAGCCAAGGTATTCCCAACAGGATCTCATCAATTCCTTCCGGAATGACGAGCAGAGAAATTATCTCCTGATGGGATGGCGACATGGACAGAGTAAAAGGGATGGTCTGGTGTGTTATCTGTGAGGGCAATGTCGACCCATTCACCACTCGCACCGTTACTGGTTGAGCAAGCATAACCAAGGGTATTGCGTGACGTTGGGCGAAGGCAGAAGACATAAAGTTGCCCTCCGCCCCAGAATCCACGCAGAGCTCTACCGAGTGGGAAAATGAGCCAATAGTAATTGTCCCCTTAAAGGACAACTTAGAGGCAAACGTCGCCGTGTCTAGTGTACCTCCACCAACTACCACTAGACGCTGACGTTTCCTCGACCGCTGAGGACATCTGGTGGCTAGATGTCCTGACTGCTGGCAAACATGACAGACCCTGAGTGCACAAGCGGTCCGGGACTTAGATCCTGCTTGTGACACCTCCCTGGCCTCATGTGACTCAGGAACCAGGACTGGAAATTCAAGAGGTTTGGCAAAAGTAGGAGCCAGCCGAAACCTCTGCCTACACTGGGCTCGCTCTAACCTCCGCTCGTTAAAACGGAGGTCAATTCGAGTGGAGACAGTTATTAACTCCTCCAGTGTGGCAGGAATCTCCCTAGTGGCCAGAGCGTCCTTTACGTGGTCAGCCAAGCCCCTCCAAAATATGGGAATAAGAGCTTTATCCGACCAATCCAGCTCAGATGCTAAGGTGCGGAATTGGACGGCAAAATGACTGACCAAGGACTCACCCTGAGTTAATGCCAGCAATTGGAGCGCAGTATCATGGGTGACTTGAGGTCCTAAAAAGACCTGTTTCAGAGCGCTCAGAAACAGCGGAGCACTCTGCACCACATGATCGCCACGCTCCCACAGCGGCGTAGCCCATTCCAACGCCCTGTCCGACAATAGAGACAAAATAAATCCCACCTTAGCCCGCTCTGTGGGAAAACGTGTAGCCAGGAGCTCGAGATGAATAGAGCACTGACTCACAAATCCCCTACAAAACTTGCTATCACCAGAAAATTTTTCTGGCAGCGGGAGGTGAGATAATGTCGGAACAGGGGTGGCAATGGACATAGTAGCTGCAGCCACGCTGGCAGCCTGTACAGCTACTGCAGTAACATCCACAGCTGAGGTCGCGCTCTCGAGAGCCGCCAACCTACCCTCCAGCTGCTGGATATGCCGCAGAGATTGCTGTATGTCTGTCATCACTAGCCAGACCCTGGCGCTAGTGTAATGTTAGGACTGGCGGAACGCACCAAGAGAGATGTAATGGATGCGTTCGCAGTCCGGGGTCCACCGTGCAGGTGAAACCTGCTGCTAGGACATGACAGACGATATGGCGGTACTCATAAGTATACACGCGTGGGTTAAACCTCACCCAGCGTGAAGAAAGCGATCCTGTTGCGTCACAGGATCGCGGTACCGCACATAGAGCGCGAGCAAGTGGTCAGCGAACTAGACCCCAACAGGGATAGTAGTCCGATTAGACCCTTGCTGGCACTACACCACAACTGGGTGTGAAAAGTATATACAATAGAGGCACCGAAGTGCAAACTGTGCCGTGCTGGCAGGCACCACTAAGTACCCAGACATGGGTCAGGAAGCGCACACAGGCGCGTGGCGCCGCACTGGCGGTCACAGCAGAGGACGCTGACACGTGTGTGACACGTTGAGTGTTAAGTCGGGCGCTAGATAGCAGCCATACACCATACGCGAACAATCATACAGTAGGGTAGGGGTATTTAAAGGACGACTTGCACTCACAACAAACACACGTATAAAGTTGTACACTAGCGCATGGCCGTGCGGTCATGCGCAGTTTATATAGCTGCAGGACAGGAAGCGGCCACAGAAACTTTGCCCTTCCAAGACCTGCCAAGAGGACCAATAGAATGCGCTGCAGAGTCTGAGCACATGACCCTCGATCTCCAACGGGAGATCTTGCCCTGGGCATGCTCAGTGTGCGCAGACAAGGACTTAGTCCCAGAGAAGTCCACTCGCTGCTGACCAGTATTGGCTTTAAAGGCAGAAGCTGGAGAAACAGCAGTAACTCTTCTCACAGAGTCAGACTGAGCGAGACGCTGGGATCGACGTCCCTGCTGAGCAGGCTCCACTGTGGCTGGAGGAGAATGGGAGACCGCAGCGGAGACGGATCGAGATTCCCCCTGTGCAGCAGAGGAAACTCGACTCCTAACACTGTGTTGTTCTTTTATTGCATTTTTTAGTTGCTGGGCAATTTTTGAAATCTGCAGTTTGTCAATTATTTTAGCATTTTTGCAGTGTTTTTCACGCATTAAAAAAAATGGTAAAAATAGTGCAAGTAACAAGACATCAAAAACAGCAGCGTTTTTCTTGCCAACACTGATTTTTTTGGCATAGAAAGATGTGCAGCAAAAGCGTTGCTTGCGGAAAAAACTTGAAGCGTGTGCAAGAAGTTAAAACAATGTAGTTACAATACTGTAAACATAAGGATGAATGACCTCGGAGAGATCAAAACATCCAACACCGCTGAGACACCATCACATGTTTCTCAACGCAGTGATCCAGAACACTTCCCCCATCCCTTATGGCAAATATGCAAATGCATGTAGAAAAGCCGCGGAGACACCATCAAGTGTTTCTCAACGCAAGCAATAAATAGCCAGGTCTTTCTCCGGGAAGGAACAACCACGGGAAGGGCAGCATCCAAAAAGGAAAACCACCTATGCCAAAACATGGTATCCATCCACACACAGCTGTTTTGGGGTATTTGCCCCTCATTAGTGTGGAGTAGGAAACTGGCTATTAGGAGCATCCCATAAGGGATGGGGGCAGTGTTCTGGATCACTGCGTTGAGAAACACTTGATGGTGTCTCCGTGGTGTTGGATGTTTTGATCTCTTCGAGGTCATTCATCCTTATGTTTATAGTTCTTTTACTAGGCACTGCTCCTAATAGCCAGTTTCCTACTCCATACTGATGAGGGGCAAATACCCCGAAACAGCTGTCTGTGGATGGATACCATGTTTTGGCATAGGTGGTTTTCCTTTTTGGATGCTGCCTTTCCCGTGGTTGTTCCTTCCCGGTGAAAGACCTGGCTATTTATTGCTTGCGTTGAGAAACACGTGATGGTGTTTCCGCGGCTTTTCTACATGCAGTTACAATACTGTATACAGCTCTGAAAAAATTAAGAGACCACTGCAAAATGTTCAGTTTGTCTGATTTTTCTCTTTATAGGTATATTTTTGAGTAAAATGTAAATTGATCTTTTATTCTATAAACTTCTGACAACATGTCTCCGAATTTCCAAGCAATAAATTTTGTATTTTTTTTCTGACAAAGAAAAATGGTCAAAATTTTTTTTTAAAAAGTCCTTTCAGACCTCAAATAATGCAAAGAAAACAAGTTCATAATCATTTAGAAACAACAATACTAATGTTTTAACTCAGGAAGAGTTCAGAAATCAATATGTTATGGAATAACCATGATTTTTAATCACAGCTTTCATGTGTCTTGACATGCTTTCCACCAGTCTTTCACACGGCTTCTGGTGCAAAAATGTAAGCAGTTCTTCTTTGTGAGATGGCTTGTGACTATCCATCATCCTCTTTATTACAATCCAGAGGTTTTCAATGGGGTTCAGGTCTGGAGATTGGGCTGCCCATGACACGGTCTTGATGTGGTGGTCTCGTAATTTTTGCCAGAGCTGTATATATATAACTTATATGAAGTAAAATAAAATAAAAAGCTAATCCTCTGTCTGCTGATATCTTGTGTATGTTGCGTGTGAACCGGTTAGATTTCAGAAGATGAGAAAGGCGATGAGTGAACGTGGAACAATTTATTAGCAGAAAGTGATTTCTTGTACCGACAGCAACTTGTTATTTTCCTGAACAAAAAAACATCCATAAGCGGCAAATAATATGAATCAGAAGTCAAGATGGATTCTAAGCTGTCAAATCCGTCAGTAAGATTGCTATATAGAACTTCTGACTGGTCGGAAATCTTCTTCCACCATAATAGCACATTGCCCAAAATGCTGTGTGACAATGGATTTGTAGCCTGGAAGATGAACTCTCTGAACATCACAAAACTGCAAATAAAACTGTTACAAGAGATTTATGTAAAGGTAGAAGACCCCCCGGCTCTTCAGCTACTGTCCAGTTACGGCCCCAATAACTCTCAGTTATTCACGGTCTGGAATAAGACTGACAGCAGCTCCGAGGTGTGTTTAAAAGTTTTGTAGCAATTTTACAAGAAAAATGTGCGCATACGTAGCTTATTCCCAAAATGTAGATTTACTATATAAAGTGAATATATGAGATAGAAAAAAACAGGCTGCTTTAATATTCATATGAAGCTCTCTACATTATTGATGGCACCCCATAAAAGTGATATCCTGCAGATGAACAATGTTTTTTATGTATTAATTAAAGTGGTTGTCCGCTACTTAGACAAACCCTTTTTAAATTACATAGTCTCCCTTTTTATCATGGGTGGCTCTATCTAGGAGGCTGAGAAATATTTTACATGGGAGTAGAGTTGAGCGAATTTGTTCAAATTCGGTTCCAAATATATTGTTTTTACAATATTCGTCAAACACAGCCGAACGTCATTAGAGTCAAAGGGAGTAGAAATTACCGAATATCAGAGATCATCAAACAGATCAGAACAGAACAGGTCATCAAACAAACATTCAGCACGAATAGGGTACAAACACGGCAAGAATATGTCAAATTCAGATTCGGCAGCCAAATCCGAACAAATTCGCTCAACTCTACATGGGAGGCAATGATGATCAAAACAATCATTTCTAAGAGGTTTTTTTTTTCTGTTCTTTACCCAGTGAAACATACCCTGCAATCAAACCACTCCAAGCAGCATTATTATGCCATAAAAAAACTTTTCACTCTATGCAATTTATTTCAGTACAATTCCAATAGCAATTTCATATTTCGTATATATTACCATATACAGATGATATGTCCTTAATCCTTGTTTGCAACTGTAAACATTTTGTTTTGACACAAATGTCCCAATATGAGATCCAGACTCCAAGACATGTGGAAGACATGGAATAAGTCAGTTCTAAATGCAATGACTTAGTCTAAGGCTATGTTTCATGGGAATGTTCCCTTTCTCAAAAATTTGTTTTTCAGCAATCAAACCACATAAGAAAAAAATGCTTTTTTGCCACTGATCAAAACATATATGAATACAATAAAAATGTAATTTGTCAGCAGCACATCCCGAAATATGAACAGGAAATGTATTTCCGGCAGTGCTACAAAGGCTTTCAATGTTTATAAGGGAGCCCCAATCCACTTGTTGTATCCCCCATCAGGCACTTGTTGTGGGTAATTAGCTAAAGTAAGAGCACCCTCAAATTAGTGGTAATGTGGTATTTCAGGAGAAAAATACTCACAATTGCATTTGCTACAATTTTTTATTCCAGAAGATAAGATTTTAAATTGAACTAGAAAAGCATCAAATTGCACCTCCGGTAAGAAAGAAAAAAATAAACTGAACCATCAATTCTGCCAATATGTTTTGACTGTTCTAGGTGTAATATGGAGACGCTCAGGTATGATTGAGACTTAAACTACACACACTGCAAGTATCTGCAGAAAGCATTCCAAGGAACACTTGTTTCCTAATATTTGGTCTATCTAAACAGGCTGCAAAGAAAAACGCAAGTTCATTGCATAAAATTATTTTTGAGCTTGTTTAAAAATTATCATTCTCCGCAGCAAAAACGCTGACAAGAACAATGTATTTATTCTATGTGTACAGAATGATTGCATTGATGATGATTTATTAAATGGCTGACAAGTGACCAATTGGTCAATTAAGGGCCACAGGTCGGAAAGTGTAAACTCACCATTAGGCCGGTTTCACACGTCAGTGGCTCCGGTACGTGAGGTGACAGTTTCCTCACGTACCGGAGCCACTGACACACGTAGACACATTAAAATCAATGCATTTGTGCAGATGTCATTGATTTTTTGCGGACCGTGTCTCCGTGTGCCAAACATGGAGACATGTCAGTGTTCGTGGGAGCGCACGTATTACACGGACCCATTAAAGTCAATGGGTCCGTGTAAAACACGTACCGCACATGGATGTTGTCCGTGTGCAGTCCGTGTGCCATGCAGGAGACAGCGCTCCAGTAAGCGCTGTCCCCCCCACTGGTGCTGAAGCCGCGATTCATATCTTCTGTGCAGCAGCGTTTGCTGTAAAGAAGATATGAATAATCCATTTTTTTGTGGTTTTTCGTGTTTAAAATAAAGGTCCATGTCCCCACCCCCTGTGCGCCCCCCCCCCCCGCTGTTCTGAAAATACTCACCTGGCTCCCTCGTTGGCTGTCGCTGCTTCCTGTCCTGGCCGCACCTTCTACTGTATGCAGTCACGTGGGGCCGCCGATTACAGTCATGAATATGTGGCTCCACCTCCCATAGGGGTGGAGCCGCATATTCATTACTGTAAATGAGCGGTCCCACGTGACCGCATACAGTAGAAGGCGCACCAGGACAGGAAGCAGCGACAGCCAACGAGGGAGCTGGGTGAGTATTTTCAGAACAGCGAGGGGGGGCGCACAGGGGGTGGGGACATGGACCTTTATTTAAAAAACGAAAAACCACAAAAAAATGGATTATTCATATCTTCTTTACAGCAAACGCTGCTGCACAGAAGATATGAATCGCGGCTTCAGCATGATGCAGGGGACAGCGCTAAACTTTAGCGCTGTCTCCTGCACGGTGCGTGTGGTACCCAGTGGGCACATGGGCGGCACACGTGTGCCGCACGTGTGCCATACTGATGTGCCACAGAAACGCAGGGGCACACGGACACGGATAATTCCGGTACCGATTTTTTCCAGCACCGGAATTATCTGGACATGTGAGACTGCCCTTAGAGAAAGCCAACCTACAGAATCAGGCACATGTCTTCTGGGCTACAAGCGGCAACAGAATATGAATAATCTACTAAAAGATCCATTAATTTGATAGGAGACAATATATAATATAATCCATTTCAAATATTGAACCCCGTGTATATTAATCAATCCATTGTGTGGGATGTTGTATGTATATGAGAGCATTATTTGTAAAATCTATTTGTAAAATTTATACATTTATGAGAATTTTTTTATTTTTATTTGCAAATTTGTTTTTTTCATTTACATTTAAAAATTCCAGATTACTTGTATTACTTTTATGTCAGGTCTAGCATCTATTACCATAACTGAATGGTATGATATATACAGTATATACATTACAATTCTGTGACTACTTAGATCAAAGTGGTTGCTTTCAGTCTACAACACTTTTCATTTCCTGCTTTTAAAATACTAAGAACACAAAAAGTCTATGCTAGGCACTTAGTGGCAGATTAATTAAGACTGGCGTTATACACACCAGTCTTATTTAACCCCTTTACCCCCAAAGGAGGTTTGCACGTTAATGACCGGGCCAATTTTTACAATTCTGACCACTGTCCCTTTATGAGGTTATAACTCTGGAACGCTTCAACGGATCCTGATGATTCTGACATTGTTTTCTCATGACATATTGGACTTCATTATAGTGGTAAAAATTATTTGATATTACCTGTGTTTATATGTGAAAAAAATGGAAATTTGGCAAAAATTTTGAAAATTTCACAATTTTCCAACTTTGAATTTTTGTGCCCTTAAATCACAGAGATATGTCACACAAAATACTTAATAAGTAACATTTCCCACATGTCTACTTTACATCAGCACAATTTTGGAAACAACATTTTTTTGTTAGGGAGTTATAAGGGTTAAAAGTGGACCAGCAATTTCTCATTTTTACAACACCATTTTTTTTTAGGGACCACATCACATTTGAAGTCACTTTGAGGGGTCTATATGATAGAAAATACCCAAGTGTGACACCATTCTAAAAACTGCACATCTCAAGGTGCTCAAAACCACATTCAAGAAGTTTATTAACCCTTCAAGTGCTTCACAGGAATTTTTGGAATGTTTTAAAAAAAATGAACATTTAACTTTTTTTTAATTTTTTTTTACTTCAGCTCCAACTTGTTTTATTTTACCAAGGGTAACAGGAGAAATTATACCCCAAAAGTTGTTGTAAAATTTGTCTTGAGTATGCTGAGACCCCATATGTGGGGGTAAACCACTGCTTGGGCGCATGGAAGAGCTCGGAAGGGAAAGAGCATTGTTTGACTTTTCAATGCAAAATTGACTGGAATTGAGATGGGACGCCATGTCGCGTTTGGAGAGCCCCTGATGTGCTTAAACATTGAAACCCCCCACAAGTGACACCATTTTGGAAAGTAGACCCCCTAAGGAATTTATATAGATGTTTGGTGAGCACTTTGACCCACCAAGTGCTTCACAGAAGTTTATAATGTAGAGCTGTAAAAATAAAAAATCATATTTTTTCACAAAAATGATCTTTTCGCCCCCAATTTTTTTATTTTCCTAAGGGTAACAGAAGAAATTGGACCCCAAAAGTTGTTGTAAAATCTGTCCTGTGTACGCTGATACCCCATATGTGGGGTAAACCACTGCTTGGGCGCATGGCAGAGCTCGGAAGGGAAGGAGCGCTGTTTGACTTTATAATGCAAAATTGACTGGAATTGAGATAGGACACCATGTCATGTTTGGAGAGCCCCTGATGAGCCTAAGCATTGAAACACCCCACAAGTGACACCATGTTGGAAACTAGACCACCCAAGGAACTTATTTAGATGTGTTGTGAGTAGTGTTGAGCGATACCGTCCGATACTTGAAAGTATCGGTATCGGATAGTATCGGCCGATACCCGAAAAATATCGGATATCGCCGATACCGATATCCGATACCAATACAAGTCAATGGGACATCAAGTATCGGAAGGTATTCTCATGGTTCCCAGGGTCTGAAGGAGAGGAAACTCTCCTTCAGGCCCTGGGATCCATAGGGATGTGTAAAATAAAGAATTAAAATAAAAAATATTGATATATTTACCTCTCCGGCGGCCCCTGAACTCAGCGCGGGTAACTGGCAGGCTTCTTTGTTCAAAATCAGCGCTTTTAGGACCTGAGAATCACGTCCCGGCTTCTGATTGGTCGCGGGCCGCCCATGTGACCGCCACGCGACCAATCACAAGCCGCGACGTCACCGCAAGCTATTAGCGCGCTCATTTTTGAAAAATGAGCGCGTTAATGACTTTCAAAGACGTAGCGGCTTGTGATTGGTCGCGGCCACGCGACCAATCACAAGCCGCGACGTCACCGCAAGCTATTAACGCGCTCATTTTTAAAAATGAGCGCGTTAATAGCTTGCGGTGACGTCGCGGCTTGTGATTGGTCGCGGCCACGCGACCAATCACAAGCCGCTACGTCTTTGAAAGCCATTAACGCGCTCATTTTTAAAAATGAGCGCGTTAATAGCTTGCGGTGACGTCGCGGCTTGTGATTGGTCGCGTGGCGGTCACATGGGCGGCCCGCGACCAATCAGAAGCCGGGACGTGATTCTCAGGTCCTAAAAGCGCTGATTTTGAACAAAGAAGCCTGCCGGTTACCCGCGCTGAGTTCAGGGGCCGCCGGAGAGGTAAATATATCAATATTTTTTATTTTAATTCTTTATTTTACACATCCCTATGGATCCCAGGGCCTGAAGGAGAGTTTCCTCTCCTTCAGACCCTGGGAACCATGAGAATACCTTCCGATACTTGATGTCCCATTGACTTGTATTGGTATCGGATATCGGTATCGGCCGATACTATCCGATACCGATACTTTCAAGTATCGGACGGTATCGCTCAACACTAGTTGTGAGAACTTTGAACACACAAGTGTTTCACTACAGTTTATGACACAGAGCCATGAAAATAAAAAATCTTTTTTTATTTCCACAAAAATTATTTTTTAGTCCCCAGTTTTGTATTTTCCCAAGGGTAACAGGAGAAATTGGACCCCAAAAGTTGTTGTCCAATTTGTCCTGAGTACACTGATACACCATGTGTTGGTGTAAACCCCTGTTTGGGTGCATGGGAGAGCTCGGAAGGGAAGGAGCACTGTTTTACTTTTTCAACGCAGAATTGGCTGGAATTGAGATCGGACGCCATGCCGCGTTTGGAGAGCCCCTGATGTGCCTAAACAGTGGAAACCCCCCAATTCTAACTGAAACCCTAACCCAAACACACCTCTAACCCTAATCCCAACCATAACCCTAACCACACATCTAACCCTAATCCCAACCCTAACCCCAATTGTAATCCAAACCATAACTTTAGCCCCAACCCTAACTTTAGCCCCAACCCTAACCCTAATGGGAAAATGGAAATATATACTTTTTTTAAAATTTTATTATTTTTGCCTAAGTAAGGGAGTGATGAAGGGGGGGGGGTTTGATTTACTTTTATAGCGTGATTATTAGCGGATTTTTATGATTGGAAGCCGTCACACACTAAAAGACGCTCTTTATTGCAAAAAATAGTTTTTGCGTCTCCACATTTTGAGAGCTATAATTTTTTCCATATTTTGGTCCACAATGTTAGGAGTCGAGTTTCCTCTGCTGCACAGGGGGAATCTCGATCCGCGTCTGCTGCGGTCTCCCATTCGGTATCGGCCACAGTGGGCTCTGCTCAGCGGAGACGTTGCTCCCAGCGTCTCGCTGAGGCTGATTCGGTGCATAGGGTCACTACTGCCTTTTCTGGCTTTCCTATGGTACCCTGCACTGATCTGCGGCGAGCAAGCCTCTCTGGGACTAAGTCCTTATTTACTCACACTGAGCATGCCCAGGGCAGGGTCTCCCATTGGAGGTCGAGGGCCACATGTTCGGTCACATATGCTCAGGTACTGCAGTACATTCCATTGGTCCTCCTGGAAGGTCCTGAAAGGGCAAAATATGCTCAGGTACTGCAGCACTTTCCATTGGTCCTCCTGGAAGGTCCTGAAAGGGCAAAAACTTCAGTAGCAGCTTCCTGTGCTGCAACTATATAAACTGCGCATGACCGCACGGCCATGCGCTAGTATTGTCTTGTAAATATGTGTGTGTGTTGTGAGTGAAAGTCGCTCTTTAAATAACCCTCCCTATTGAATGTCTGTTCGCGGAAGGTGTATGTTTGCTATCTAGCGCCCGACTTATCCTACAGCACGTAACACACATCACAGCGTCCAGTTGCTGTGTCCGCCAGTACGGCGCCGTGCGCTTCCTCTGCGCTTTCCTTACCCAAGCCTGGGTGGTTAGTGGCGTCCGTCAGTGCGGCACCGCACGCACTCTCGTGCCTTTATTTACTATTTCTATAGTTTCCTTTCACACCCAGTTGCGGTGTTGTGCCAGCAGTGGTCTAATCGGACTTCAATCCTAGTTGGGGTTGTGTTCGCTGACTTATTGCTCGCGCTCTATGTGCGGTACCGTGGTCCTGTGACGCAACAGGATCGCTTCCTTCACGCAGGGTGAAGTTAACCCTTGTATGTATACTTATAGTACCGCCATATAGTCCGTCTTACTTAGCAGCAGGTACTTTCCTGCACGGTGGATCCCGGGTTGCGAACGCACCAATTCCATTTAATAAACTATATATTTGGTGCGTTCCGCCAACCCTAACACACAGTCATGTGAGGTTTGGTTTTTTGCGGGAGGAGTTGATGTTTTTATTGGTACCATTTTCGGGCCCGTGACATTTTTTGATTGTTTTTTATTCCGATTTATGTGAGGTAGAATGAAGAAAAAACAGCTATTGATGAATTTCCTTTGGGGGGTCGCTTATACCGTTCCACGTTTGGTAAAATTGATAAAGCAGTTTTATTCTTCGGGTCAGAACGATTACAGCGATACCTCATTTACATAATTTTTTTATGTTTTGGCGCTTTTATACAATAAAAACTATTTTATATAAAAAATAATTACCGTATTTTCCGGCGTATAAGACGACTTTTTAACCCCTGAAAATCTTCTTAAAAGTCGGGGGTCATCTTATACGCCGGGTATCTATGGTTGGTGGGGGGGGAGTGGTCCCGATGACGGAGGGGGCGTCTCACAGGGAAGTGTGAGTATGCCCCATTACCTCATATTGTAGCTGCAGCGTCAGCGTGGGGTGCTGGGGAGCGGCGGCAGCTGCTCCTCTTCATGCCTCGTGGGTGCTGTGGGGCGGCGGTTCCTCTTCCTGCAGCGTCGGGGCTCTGTGCTGTGGGGCGGCAGCGGCGGCGTATCTTCAGGGAGAGTCAGTCGGGGCTCCTCCGGCATCTCCTGAAAGCCCGGAGGTGCCGGCAGCTCCATTGCTGCCATGCGGTGGCCTCCGGGAAAATGGCCACTGGGGGCGGCGCAGGCTCAGATTCAGATCTCGTCCCGAGATCTCGGGAGACGAGATCTGAATCTGAGCCTGCACCGCCCCCAGCGGCCATTTTCCCGGAGGCCACCGCATCGCAGCAATGGAGCTGCCGGCGCCTCCGGGCTTTCAGGAGATGCCGGAGGAGCCCCGACTGACTCTCCCTGAAGATACGCCGCTGCTGCCGCCCCCGCTGCCGCCCCACAGCACAGAGTCCCGACGGTGTACCAAGAGGAACCGCCGCCCCACAGCACCCACGCGGCACAAAGGAGCAGCCGCCGCCGCTCCCCAGCACCCCACGCTGACGCTGCAGCTACAATATGAGGTAATGGGGCATACTGAAACTTCCCTGTGAGACGCCCCCTCCGTCATCGGGACCACTTCCCCCCCAAAAAAAGGCACATTAGTCACCGGCCGTATAAGATGACATACGGCGTATAAGAAGACCCCCGACTTTTAAGATTTTATATTTTAACTGGAAAAGTTGGGGGGTCGTCTTATACGCCCAGTCGTCTTATACGCCGGAAAATACGGTATTTTTGCATCGCTTTATTCTGAGGACTATAACTTTTTTATTTTTTCGTTGATTATGCTGTATGGCAGCTCGTTTTTTGTGGGACAAGATGACATTTTCAGCGGTACTATGGTTATTTATATCTGTCTTTTTGATCGCGTCTTATTCCACTTTTTGCTTGGCGGTATGATAATAAAGCGTCGTTTTTTTGCTTCGCTTTTTTTACGGTGATCACTGAAGGGGTTAACTAGTGGGACAGTTTTATAGGTCGGGTCGTTACGGACGTGGTGATACTAAATATGTGTACTTTTATTGTTTTTTTTATTTAGGTAAAGAAATGTATTTATTGGAACAATATTTTTTGTTCTTTATTTAGGAATTTTTTTTTACCCATGTAAATATTATTTTTTTAACTTTTTTACATTGCCCCAGGGGGGACATCACAATATAGTAACAGACTGCTGATCTGACACTTTGCAGTGCACTGTGTCAGATCAGCGATCACACAGGCACTGCAGGGAGGCTTCCCAGCGCCTGCTCTAAGCAGGCGCTTGAAAGCCACCTCTCTGCAGGACCCGGATAGCCCCCCATGGCCATTTTGGATCCAGGCCTGTAGGGAGGAGGAGGTAAGATACCCTCAGAGCAACGCGATCACATCGCGTTGCTCCAAGGGTCTCAGGGAAGCACGCATGGAGCCCCCTCCCTGAACGATGCTTCCCTATGCCGCCGGAATGCTGCGATCATCTTTGATCGCAGTATTCTAGGGTTAATGTGCCAGGAGCTGTCCGTGACCACTACTGGCACATAGTGCCGGATGTCAGCTGCGATAGTTAGCTGACACCCAGTCGCGATTGGCTGCGCTCCCCCGTGAGCGCGGCTGATTGCATTAGGCGTACTATCCCGTCGGTGGTCATACAGGCCCATACCACCTCGATGGGATAGTACGTCTAATGTCAGAAAGGGGTTAAAGGCCATGGTGGGGGAAGATGCATCAAATTCATTCAGAGGTGTGCACCACTTATTGAATTCGGCACATCTTCTCAATGGCATATGCTTCAATATTTCTCACCAGGAATGATACTCTAGTCAGAGACTGGAGTAACATTTCTGGTGTAAATTATGCCACTAAAGTGGTGCACTTTTGATGAATTCAGTAGGTGAGCGCCACAACACACAATCCCTCCAGCTCGTTTTAATGGATCTTGGCTTAAGGTTGTGAAAACCCTAAAAGTTGCTAAATTTTCAAGCAAAGTTTTGCAACTTTTCAAAGTGTTTTATGCCAGAAAATCTAAACATTTTGGTGATTAGGCCCTTAGTGTTTTGGCAGGAAAAGATGAATAAAAATGAAAATAAGCAAATGTGAATGTTCATTCATAAAGATCATTCCTTAAATGGGTTGTCTGGTACTTTTAATTTATGGCCTCTCCTTAGATAGGTCATTAACTTTAGATTGGTGGGCATGCGACCCCCGGCAATCATGCCAATCAATTGCTTTTAGTGTCTCTGTTGTGGAGCAAAACTACACAGCTCGACCAACTGTAAAATGGCCACAGCGGATGCTGCAAATTCACCTCTATTCACATGAATTGGAATGGAAATAAAGCTATTATCCCAGGTGTTTATAAGTGTGATAGTCTTTAACAGCACTAAACTAAGGTTTATTTTTATTTTTATTCTATTTTTACTTATTTCTTTTACTCCCAATGGAAAGAACAGTTATAATTCTTGATGATACATGTGTCAAAATGTTATCATTTTGAAAACAGTAACATCTACATATATATAACCTAAAAGCAGTTTTGTGTTTGTGTTGTCAAAAGGAAATATAATCATATCAATTTCTAAAAAAAAAAAAAAGATCAATACTGCCACAAAATCTTTAGATCCTTAGTCTACGACAGAAGGCAGGCTGCTATCATAAATGGAAATGTAACCAATAGCATGACCTCCGAGCGATTAAAATTTCAAGTGGAAAACCACAAAAAAAGTTAATTGCCCTGGTTTTCGATTGATACAATATGCTAAAAAAACCACAATGATTATTAGCATAAACTCTCTGGTTCTTCTTGGAAACAGTGCTTGATGTCACTGGTCCAAATGCACCGTGGAAAATGGGAACATCAAAGGAATCACTTAAGAAAAAACACATTGCAATTTGTGCATTCATGGTACATTATTAGAGACATATGCATCGTGCATGAAGCACAAGAAGATGTCACAGAAACAAAAATTAGTAGCATTTACCCTGTTATATATAGTACAAAAAGTCAGATTGTAGTACAATGTGTTTGCCAAAGCAGCAGGAATTCTATATATTCTGTATTCACAGCAATGACCTTTGGGTTGGCCGTAGCCATTTGCTGCTTTCTCCTTGCTTTTTCGTCTAAATTATTTGTAATTTTTTTTATTTTGTCTCACTAGTCAATGCATAATATGAAGGTTGGCCAAGTCGCATAAGAACCTTAAATTGAAAAGTGCATTAACACTCAACACAAGTGAATTCCATTGAACTGTAACTACAGGCAAGAATTCATTCTTGAAAGTTCTTCTAAATTCCCTTTATAATGAAAACCAAAAATTGGCCTACCAATATGCTTGGAAGGAGACCAACCCACCCAAAGGAAACACACAAAAAGGTTAGAAAATGCAAACATGCAGATGTTGTCCTGGTTGGTCTTAGATTCTAGATCCCAGCTATGAATACCACTGAAACAGAAGAACATCTACAGATACAATATGAAGACAAGTTCAGCGGTCAGATTGATAATCATTAATTTAATTGTCCCCGTCTCACTTTTTCAGACTAACCAGACCATTTTCAGGAGACCGCAGAGAAAAAACACATGTATAAATGATTATCAATGAAACTTCCACCCATGGCTTCATAGGCAACCGTTACTCTAATCTAAACTGGTTGGGCAAGTTGGGTTTTTTCAACTGATGGTAAATAAGCACTGGCTGCATCATCATCATAGTGGTGGCGGTAGGACAGGAAATAAGTGAGGTGAGTATTAGTTTTTTTTTTTTACGCTGTATGTTTTTGATGCCCAGAAGGAACATTTGATCTGTATGGAAAAGCTTCCGAATTGGGTTTCCTTTACAAATTTGATCAATTTGCGAAATTCAAATCTCGTCACTTTTGCTCACCTCAATTTCTCATTCTGATGTCTTATTTATGAATTTCGTGCATTCACTTTTCCGCTTGAACGTATGTCCATTTGCCTTAATACTTTGCTGCTAAGCTGGCCCTATTTGGCTTTCTCTTATACCCTCATTTTCACGGGCTGCACTGAAAGTTAGCCTCCAAGCTTTACCTACTACCATGAGGCAGCAAGAATTACCACCGCGCTTGTAATTTAATCTTCATTTGCATATATATTTTTCTTACACTCCAAGACTACATGAAAACTACACGCACCAGTAATTATGTGGTACAAACAATTACTATTGCTGTGTAGTGCTTTTAATTAATTAGCACTATAACGACAACTTTTAAATTTGATTGTAAAGTGATGGTATGTATGTGCGAAGGAGCCATGAAATTGCCCTGGCTCAGTATGGTGTTTACTACATAATTAAATTGTCTATAATTGCAAAGAGATTAGATACAATATCCAGTTTCTAAATTATAGTGATGCTGTTTTATTTAATGTAGAAAGTCATAATGAAGAGTTTAAAGATACTTTCAAATTGAACTTTTCCTGTGTACGAAATTATAAAACAGATATGTAATTATGTACAGTAGTGCTAAGCTGAATATGAAATTTATAAAGAATTATTTCCGCAAATTTTAAACAGTGTTTGGATTTTTTTTTTTAACACTGGCATTGTATGATTCATTAATTTATGATATTAAAGTGAATCTCTTCATCGGACAATGCCTTTTGTTATCTCTAATCATAAGCTGACATGGGTTCCTGCTTATACTGTTTCCGTAAAAAAAAAAAAAATTATGTAGCCTTGAAGGAAATCTGTTAGTAGTTTTTTGCGGTGAAATCTGATGGCAGCATAAGGTAGGGGCTGAAATAGTGATTTTATCAGTATGACACTTATTAGGCCGGCATCACTCTAGCGGGTTTTACGGACGTATGAGAGGTGCAGAAAATACGGATTGCACCCGGTAAAGTGATTCTCTATGGCCCAGCTCCTATCTGCTGTATTTTACTGATCCGGATTATACGGTCTTCTACGGCCGTAGAAAATTGCAGCATGCTGCGTTTGTCAGCGTATTGCGCAATAAAATCGCCAATGAAAGTCTATGGGGGCGAGAAAAATACGGATTACACACGGTCCAACAGTGTGACTTGCGAGAAATACGCACCGGTGTTCTATAGAAAAGCCGACAATTCAGCACGGTGTACAGTAAAGTCACACTGACAGGTTAGAATAGAATAGCTAAAATAAATAAATAGCTAAAATAAATAAATAAATAAATAATAAGCTACTCCAGAAAAGGCACATCTGGAAGATGCGCCTATTCTGGCACTTAGCCTCTCTTTTCCCACTCCTATGTAGCGGAGGGATATGGGGTAATGAAGGGTTAATGTCACCTTGCTATTGAACTTGAGCGTGGGAAAATATTCTGAAAAGTTCCCAGGCTCTAGTTCATATGAGTTCATCCAGCAGAGGGCGCATCACCGCGACTCGAGGTAACTACAGGTCATTCCCCTGCATTTCATTCATTCCCCAGGTTTTTACAGCCATGAGCACAGCTGCATTGGCAGAGCTCCTGGGTGTAAAATGATTTAACCCCTTCAGATGGATTTACAGCGTGGGACAAGACTGAACGACGGAAGGTATGGAATGTTGTTGCTTGTTTTTTGTTTAACTTTGTTTCAGGTGACAAGGGTCTTCAGGTGGATTAAGAGTGTAATAAAATATTACAACAACCTGTGTCTTTATTTCATTAAAATACTTTGTAATAATGTGTGTGTGTTTTATTAATAAAGTACAAAGAAAGAAAAAAGCCAGCTCACCGATATGTGCAAGGAGCACGGAACTTCGTCCTGACTCGACGTAGTGCAGATCCAAGTAAAAGAGAAAAATGTTCCAGCTTCTTGATAAAATGTAAAACTTTAATCCATCATATAAAATAGTAGAAGACACACTCCTGGGACAATGCCATGTCACAAGTGAAGAAAGCTACGCGTTTCGACCATACGGTCTTTGTCACAGCTGATCTACTCAGCAGTCCATCCAGTATAAGAAGGACTGACCTACAAATGGAAAGGTAAAAGAAAAAAAAAAAAAAAAGGGGGGGCTCACCTGACCAAGAGTACTTATAATCACAAAAACATATAAACCATTGCCAGATATTCCAAAAAATATAAACAATATACATATATATACAATGGTAAGATACAATAAATCCCATATATATGAAAATACAAAAAATACAAAAAAAGAGACAGAAAAAAACACACACAAAAAAAAAGGTAAAAAACATGATATAAATACATGAATCTGTGCCTGCACTGCAATTTACCATATCTAATAGTGAAACATAAGTTCACTCTTTTTATTCAAACCATGCGGAAATCTAGTACCCAAATTAAACATCCAAAAGGCTTCCCGTGTGAGTAAAGACCTATGCATGTCTCCTCCCCGCGGAGGTTTTTTTATTTTTTCAATGCCCGTTACTCTTAAAGAATCAGTGCTGCGTGAATGCATTTCAATGAAATGTCTCGCTGCTGAGGAAACGGTACGATTGCTGTTAGTTGTACATTTGATATCGTACAAATGTTCAGAGATGCGGTTTTTTAGTTTTCTAATTGTGCAACCGATGTATGATTTGTCGCAGGAAATGCAATCTATTTTGTATACTACAAATCGTGTGTTACAATTAATAAAAGTTTTAATTTTATATTTATTTTCCATACCCCTGGAACCAAAAAATTTTGTAACTATTAAATGCTTACAGGTAGTACAATTAGTGATATTGCATTTATAGCAACCCGTACAACTAAGCCAGGTGCTATTAGGTTGTTTGGACATAAAGCAATTAGGGGATAATATGTTGCCTAGCGTAGGTGCCCTTCTTGCTACAACGTTGCAACCATTATTCAACAATACAGCAAGAGTGGGATCTTCAAAAAGAATTGGAATAGCCCGATTAATAATTGTTTTAATCTCATTAAATTGCGGGCTGAATTGTATACAGACATATGGCTTGGTTGCCACATTTTTATGATTGTCATTTTTATTTTTATTTTTCTTATGACTAGATTCCACATCTAAAAGATCTGACTGATTCTTCTGTTTGGCAACATTTAATGCTCTATTGAGCATCCAGTTAGGGTACCCCCGCTTTCTGAATTTATTTCCTGCTTGAAGTAAATCATTATTAAAATTGCTATTGTTGTTGCAATTCCGCTTCAATCTTGTAAATTCCCCCACGGGGATGGCTTTGATTGTATGCCTAGGATGGCTACTTTTGGCATGGAGCACCGTATTCCCTGCCATTGGCTTTGTAAACGTACGTGTAGATACCAACTCATCTGGAATCCCTGTCAATTCCAAATCAAGAAATGAAATTCTGGAAACCGCATGCACAAACGTAAATTTTATGTTGAAATTGTTATTATTAATGTACTCCACAAATTTTTGTATGGCAGATACATCGCCCTTCCAGATAATCAACGTATCATCGATATATCTGCCATACCAGTGGATAAAAGAAGAAAAAGGATTTACTGCTGAAAATAAATATAAATATTCCCAATGGGCCATCACCAGATTTGCCAGAGATGGAGAAAATTTAGCGCCCATAGAAACGCCTGTGCGCTGCAAATAATACTCCTCATCAAAAGAGAAAAAATTATGTGTTAATAAGAAAAAAGTGACCTGTAAAATAAAATTAACCAAGTCCTCCGAATAAATGCTATATTTGTTGAGATGGAATTGAAGGGCTGACATCGCTATATCATGCGGAATACAAGTATACAATGATACTACATCGCAGCTTAGCCATGTAAAATCTGAATTCCACTGTTTTTGTGTTATGATACCCAAAACATCTTTGGTGTCTCTAATATGTCCAGGAGTTCTTGAGACCAACGGCTGCAATACCGAGTCCAGCCACTGACCCAAAAACTCATTCAGTGAACCAATACTAGAGACTATGGGTCTCATTGGAGGAAATGCTGCTTGCTTGTGCATTTTAGGAAGCCCATATAATATGGGCGTTACAGGATGAGAGACGTGTAAATAATCAGCTTGTTTAGATGTTAAAACTCCCAAAGCTACACCTTCCTCTATCATTACATCAATCTGTTGTTTGAAAAGGATAGTGGGATCAGAACTTAATTTTTTATAGACATTACTGTCAGAGATTAATTTCAAGATCTCATTTTTATAATCAATAGAGTTCATTATAACAATAATCCCCCCCTTGTCACTTGTTTTTATCACTATGTCTTTCATAGCCTTAATTTCTTGAATGGCTTTTTTCTCCTTTCTAGATAAATTGTTTTTAATCGATAGTTTATTTTCATGTAGAGTTTTAAGATCTCGTTCTACTATTTCCTGGAATTTATTCATGCACTCTACTCGAGAGTTTATAGGATAAAAATAGGGGTTTTTTGTACTGAAATTATTTGCTTGATTAATAACTTTATTTTCTGTACCACTATCCTGTAAATCCTGCAATATAACAAGTGACATTTGCTCGTGAAAGTCTAATGTGTGAAAGTCATTTGTAACTTTTTCCTCCCTTTCAGCACAATTTTCTTGATCGCGGAGTGTGTCTTCTACTATTTTATATGATGGATTAAAGTTTTACATTTTATCAAGAAGCTGGAACATTTTTCTCTTTTACTTGGATGTGTTTTATTAACCATTTCGTACTATTGCATTAATAATGGATAGGTGTCATAATTGACGCCTCTCCATTATTAATCTGGCTTAATGTCACCTTACAATAGCAAGGTGACATTAACCCTTCATTACCCCATATCCCACCGCTACACGGGAGTGGGAAGAGAGAGGCCAAGTGCCAGAATAGGAGCATCTTCTAGATGTGCCTTTTCTGGGGTGGCTGAGGGCAGATGTTTGTAGCCGGAGGGGGGGCCAATAACCATGGACCCTCTCCAGGCTATTAATATCTGCCCTCAGTCACTGGCTTTCCCACTCTGGCGGAGAAAATTGCGCGGGAGCCCACGCCAATTTTTTCCGCGATTTAACCCTTTCATTTAATAGCTAGAGTGCCCAAATTTTACACCAAGACACTTCTTACATTACTAAAGAGGAATATGTAATAAAAGAAGGGATATGAGATGGTTTACTGTATGTAAACCATGTCTCATACCATGTCGGGTTTGAAAAGGAGATAGGAAAAGCCGGCAATTGAATTACCGGCTTTTCTGCTATCTAGCGCTGTATGAAATATTAATATATATATACATATATGTGTCTCACTGACATATATATAGACAGTATATATGTTTTAATGAATATTTGAGACCATGGATCCATTGTATGTCCGTTTTGCAAACCTACGAGAAAATCTTGCATTCCGGTTACATACGGAGGATGACATGCGCAAAATACGCTGACACACCCTGCCGAAAAAACAGACCGTATTTTCATATGCTGAGTGTGACGCCGGCCTTAGGTTATGTGCACACGTTGCAGATTTCCTGCAGATCTGCAGCTTTTTTTTCTGCACAGAAACGCTGCAGATCTGCAAGTGATTTACAGTACAATGTAAATCAATGGCAAAAACAAAATGCTGTGCTGATGGTGCGGAACAATCTACACCGAAAACGCAGCAGGTTCAAAAAAGGACCATGTCAATTCTTTGTGCAGATCTGCTGCGTTTCTGCACTCATTCCATAATAGAAATCTGCAGGGGTAAAAAAAGGAAGAAATCCGCACAAAAATCTGTAATGTGTGCACTTACCAAAATAAGGCACAGATTCTGACCTGTGTTTTCAGCCAAGAAATTCAGAATCTGCACAAAAAATTCCAGTCAAATCTGCAACGTGTGCACATAGCCTTGGTATTTTATCAGCAGAAGATTAATACTGCAGGACTACAGCTCACGTGCATCCTGGTCCAACTCTGTCCCCAACACTGATTAGCAGCTCGCTGTCAATATATAATGTACGCAGAAAGATGCTAATAAGGTGTGTGCATGGGGCTAGGTTTCTGAGCTTTGCTACATGCTACATCTAAAAACTCTGATTGTATCACAACTGCTACCCCCAGTAAACTAAGTGACAAATCATTAGAATCAGTGTCTATTTCTCTACATTATGCTGCTCTCAGATAAGGTAACAAAAACTTTGCAACAGATTCTGTTTAAATAATATTCTTTATTTTTATATAGCACTAACATATTCCGCAGCGCTTTACAGACATTATCATCGCTGTCCCAAATGGAGCTCACAATCTAAATTCCCGATCAGTATGTCTTTGGAATGTGGGAGGAAACCGGAGAACCCGGAGGAAACCCACGCAAACATGGAGAGAACATACAAACTCTTTGCAGATGTTGTCCTTGGTGGGATTTGAACACAGGAATTCAGCGCTGCAAAGCAATAGTGCTAACCACTAAGCCACCGTGCTGCTCCATATACAGTCATTTACATTAAAGTATGCCTATCATTTGGGTTGACTGCTCAGCGTAAGCTGCTATCCGCATACACCTGAAGAACACCACATCTTCTGATCATTTATTGACTTAGTCTTAGCATTTTTCACAGTTTTCCACACTACAGCCTTAATCTTTCTGTGAACTTAGCTGCGATGTTTCATGTGTAACACACATAGAGAAGAAGAGATCCTGCTCCCTTAAAATCTCAGATGCATCAGTGTAGCTGTGAGTCCAGCACTGCAGTGAGACAGAACACTTACCAGAAGCAGCAGCAGCGTCTCTGTGCTTCTTTCCAGCTCTGTTGCCATACAGCACTTCCCCCTCCCCTCTCATTAGCTCCATAGATTACCATAGGTTACAACATCTAACCTGACCACTCTGTGTTGGAACTCTTGTAGATCAATTTTATCCTGTAATTCAGAGAGAATGCTAAAAAAGTTAAATTTTTGTTTAATAATATATTACAAATGTTCTTATCTTTGTTTATATTTTTGATTTATGGAGAAACATAAATGGTAGTTTCCTTTTCCTAGGTGGACATTACAGGCTTTTTTCTTTCAATTTTTCATTGTTGTTTGTGAGCTGGTATTTAAAAAAGCGGGTGTAAGTACACAGTGCTATATAATATGACGATTGCGCTATATCAAGAGGATAATAATTTTGATGGGAGGAGGAGTGCTTCTTTAAATACTGGATTTTGAACACTGGACATTATAGATTTATAAACTGGACTATAATTACATGATACAAGTCAACATATTTCCACATATAGCATCAAGCGTATTTGTATAAAATACAATTCTTAAACCTAAACTCAAAATCATAAGGCATCTTTTAAGAACATTTTGATTTTATAATTATAACATCTTCAGAGCAGCAGAGAACTAAAGGATAAAGTTCAAATTTAATATTCCCGTAGACTGCAGTCACCACTAGAGGGAGCTAGGACGTGTACCACATATTGTTATGATATTGAGTTCCATATATAAACTGTATGCTTGTCAGCTCCCCTAATGGTGGCTGAAAAAACATAAAAATATATTAAAGGTATTATCCAGAACTCGGACAACCACTACTTAATTGCTATATTTCCCTGTAAAAAGGAAAAAGCAGCCAGTATTCACCTTGAGTGCCTGTGCCATTCCTTACATGTTGGCACTGGGTCTCCTGGGGCTCTCATGACGCTGATATGCCAGATGAGCCCTGCAGCCCATCACTTTCACTTCCTTCAGATGTAACTGATATCCTGAGGAAGGTCAGAAAGTAGTATATAACATGTTCAGCATGCTACTTAAGGAATTTGCTGCCCTTTTTGTACCATAGTCAGATACATTTTTGTCTTGAGTGTTCATTGATCTTGTCATCATGTGTCATCAGAGTCTGGCCATGTGGTCATGTCGGTAGTCCATTGCCATCAGACCAGAGAACTGGACACTTCCTATTGCCTACTGGCATCTAAGATATCTCTTCTGATTAATAGACCAATGTGAGGTCATCATTGTGGTGTGATGTACACATGATTGTCCTTCAAAGAAAATTTGCAGGACTCTGACCCATTGGTCACATTGGTAGTCTATGTCCATGACAAGAGGACTGGAAACCTCCTACTACCTGTAGGCATCTCTGGTACCTCCTCTGATTAGTAGACCAGATGCAATGCCATCGGTGTGGCGTGATGCACACTTGATTTTCCATTGAAGAAGATTTGCAGGACTTAGGGGGCAAACAGACTACCAACGTGAGCGCCAGACCGGAGTTCCACAACCCTAGTCATATAGACAACTTATCTACGTTTCTATGGTCAGGTTTTCTTACCCAATATATTAACCCATGAAAATCTACAAAAGCATAAAAGATGCATAACTTAAGAAAAAAACAGCTTCCGCTTCGCACTGATTACCTCTGTTTGTACTTGACGCGACATGGCTTCTTTTCACTTTGATTGTTTATTGTCTGTACACAGACTGTGAGAACCTTTCTTCCCTGTATTTGTATCTGTATCGCCTCCTCCTGAAATAGACAGCTTATTAATATTACAAAAGACTGATGATAAGGTTCCCCCCCGCAGTATCTGGTACATTATTTAAGGCTGCCCTATTTTTTGTGCTTATTGTGCATCTATAAATGGAAAGACCCAAGAGCACCGTACACAAAGGTAATTACGAGGGAAAATTCACACTAATACATTTATTTTAGGTTTACAATTACTTGCATCAATGGATTAAAGTCTTTTGTTATACTGGATGCATTATATTAGGTATGCTGCAGGGTAAATCACAACAAAATCACTAATAAGGAAGGATATTTTTATTTTTTTATGTGGTTAGAAAATGTTTATATTTTTTAATCTAATATAATGTCCTCTGTATTATTTAAAGTTAAAGTTGCTAAAACTGTTCAGCAGTGGAGTCCTTGTGCCAGATCAGAAAAAACAGCCTTTGCATTGGTAATGATGGGGTTGACAAGAACAGGACAATTGGTGTTTATTTGTTTGCCAAGAAAGCAATAAGTATTAATTTAGCTGCTTATAGTGTTGAATAGTTGGGATCAGAGTTTTCTCAGATCCTGGGAGCAGGTGAGTGATTAAAGTTGATATCCATGACATTTTTTTTTTTTTACTAATGATATCCATGACTATTTCATTTTTTTTACTATGTCCCTAAGAACTAACAGGCAGGTAACTGCTAATTAACTGCCTGTTCTATCTGGCACTGACTTGGAATGGTCATTGATTGATCTTGTGGGCAATTCAGCTGCTTCGCGTAATTAGAGCATCTCTTCTTCTTGGCTTCTCTGATAGTGATGAGCGAGTGTGCTCGTTACTCGAGTTTTCCGAGCATGCTCGGGTGTTCTCTGAGTATCTTGGCGTGCTCGTAAATTATGTTTGTGTCCCGACAGCTGCTTGATTTGCAGCTGCTAGACAGCCTGAATACATGTTGCAATTCCCTACCAAACAGGCAATCCCTGCATGTGTTCAGGTTGTCTAACATCCGCAAATCATGCAGTGTTGTGGACAAAAGCAAAATTTGCGAGCACGTCCAAGATACTCGGAGAACACCCGAACATGCTCGGAAAACTCGAATAACGAGCACACTCGCTCATCACTATTCTCTGTTGATGAGACGTGACTGCCAGTTTCATGGTGATTGAAAGTCGGCTCCCCACAGTTAGGTAGCGGGGAGCTGACTATCAATCAACATGACATCAGCCATCAAGCCCCAGCCAAAGAGTAGAACAGAAAAGAAGCCGCGGCTCTGTTAATGTGATGTCAGTAGAAGCTGCAAAATTGCTGGCAGGAGCGGTCTGTGATGTCTCTGCTGCAGAGATTTGCACCGGGTACGTACCGCATCACTAGCCTGTCTCAGATTCTGTCTCATCAACATGCAAAGCTAAGCTGGCAGATCCACAAAGTAGGTAAAAAATGCTGCCATAAAGGAGTGCAAAAGGATTGGCCTTATTCAGCCATATACTTGTAGCTTCAGCCAACTTGAGACATCCCATTTTTGTAGATGGTAATTTGCCATTGTTCACATATAAGTTCCAAACAATGGAGGGCCCAAACAGTCAAAATGATTAATTTCAGACTACTTTTATCTTAGTATACAGTATGTGTATGTGCATATAGAAGAATAAAGTTTTTAGCCGGATCCGTACAGGCCCATAAAAAAAATGTTAGTGCACTGTCCTATCTTATACCTGTAAAAATAGTAAAAAAAAGTGTTAATTACTCCCCTGCCCACAAAACGTATAATGTCAGTCTACAAGAAAATCTGGAAATAGAGGATAAAGGCAAGCATATAGCAAACAAATAAGAACATTTCTCACCCGCAGTAGAATACGATAGTGTCCTAGCTGACAACATAATTATTATATGAATGACAATCTCATTATATTTGTACAGTATACAGGAGGAAGTTGTAGCTGGGAAGAAGAATACCGTTTGCAAATTATAGCTCCTATTAACTTACTGTAGAACATTTTGTACAAAATATGTGAAACTGGATATTTTCACAGCAGTTCAACATTTTCTATATAAATGAAATAATAAAAAGTATTTCACTTTGATTGGCTGTGTTTAGTTTGATAAAAGAGAGATTCATTGAGGTAATTTAATGGAATATATGTGACCTGTACCTGAGCTTTTTGATCATACAAGTCAAAGACTTGGTCCATTACCCAACCCCAGTGTCCTCACACCGGTCAGGCTGATGTATCGGCATCCCTCTCTCTGGATAGTCGCACAATACTTATCCTGCCAGCCACAGCTACTTACACCTCTGAAAATATAACCTTCTATATAAAAGATCCCAAAAATTAATTGGGTGTCTATTTGTTTTCTTTTTCCTCTGGAACAATTACAAATGTTTAGATCTTAATGGGTCACTATCTGCATGGAGCATTGTGTGTTCTCCTATTGCTTGCAGGGTTTCCCCTCCTGGTTATCTCATTTTCTGTTACTCTTTTAAAGACATACGTTCAAGGTACCTTTATATTAGTATATTTTGTGCTTAAAATTATGGCCAAATAGCAAATATGTACCTATTCGGCGTCGTTAAATAACCTGTTTACTCTGACAGACCGCACTCCAGATGTGCACTAAACGATGTGTTTAAGTCGATCAGTACACCTAGGCTACCATTGTTCTCAGTAGTGAGAGTTCTGTTTTCAGAGGACAAAGAGCTGCCGAGAGCAAAGATCTCTTGTGCAGCACAAACGATCATTTCACCCAATGAACATGCATTTTGCTCATTCATTGGGTGAGCGACAACCTGTTTAGACTTGAACATTATCATGAAATGAGTGTTCTTAGGAATGCTCATTGAGAATAATCTTATAGTGTAAATTGGGATCTTTCTCGATTTGAGCACCTTATCTCTACTGAATACCCACTGTTTTCTTAAATAAAATGGTCAGTCAGGTTCGTTGGGTGAAATGATCGTTTTTGAACTGAATTTCCTGAAATTCATGGTTTCACTTGAACATTTTAAAATTTGATGTCATGATCCATTCTAGGGTTTAATCCTGTCTGCCCTTTTTTCGGGCGGATCTTGTCAAGGGTTAACTTTGCTCTGCCTCATTCTGCTATTTAGCTCCTATGCATCCTGCTGGCGGTGTCAGCTATAGTTCTGCTTTTGGCATGTGAACCTGACTGGTAGCCCTTGATTTGTCCTGCTGTGATCCCTGACTTGCCCCGTGTCTGTTGACTCCCTCTGTCTGCCCTTTTCCCAGTGTTTCCCTGTTTGTTGGTTTGATTCTCTGGTTTCTGACCTGACTTGTATTCGGATTTGCTTCTGCCTCCTGACTTTGTTGCTGAACCTCCTGGCTTGTTCCTGATCACGTGTACTTATGATCCCTTTAGTACTTCTGCCTCTGCTTTTTGACTCGACTTGTCTGACCACTCTCTCGCCACTTGGTGGCACCTGTGCTGCTGCTCAGTGGTTCTTCTCTGTCTACAGTCTCCCTTTCCTCTCAAGCTCCCTCTGGTTGAGGTTGTGCTATACTGCACCACAGCAGCATGACGTTTGATTTGTGTTTCCCCAAAAGTCTTTGTTACCACATTGCTGAAGCATCAGAAAGCGGGCTAACATAATTTTGAATTGCCGCATAGGCTTCCCCGTAATTCTCTGCAGCTATGCCACCTTACAGATAATGACATCTTATGCAGTGGTGGCCGGTACCTTGGCTATCACAAATCAGCAGGTCCCAGTAAAGCGCTGTTTGTACGGGTGAGTCGTTTTCCTTCTCCAGTGTCACTGGGTAAATCTCTCTCTCCTGTAGAGTGTAAACTTTTATAATCAGCAGGGTCCTTTCTCTCTCTTTTGCCTGTCAGGTGTAAGCTCTAATGGTCAGCAGGGTCCTCTCTCTCTTTTCCCCCACATGTATTTTCTGAGCAATTACAAGCTTTCCATTATTGATATCTGCACACATTAATTTGCTGCAAATCAAATTTTGGTTAAAAAATTTGGTGAACTTGGCAAATTCAAATTTCAAAACATCTCATCCATAATGAAAATCTTCAATTTTGTACAAAGAGCCCAAACCTCTGATGGATGAATAGATGCCTCAATGACTTTCAGAGTAGCCACAGTGAAATACATTCATCTGTCCAGTTATTTCAATAAAAAAAGGCAAATGTAACTTTCTGAAAACCCCAATGTGGAGCTCAGACATAACATACACTTGTAGAGCAGACTTTAATTGGTGTCACACAGAGCTGTCATGGCAGAAGATAACAAGAAATGGGCTCATGTCAGCATCAGTCTGTGTGTTTCACTCTGTAAGTCAGTCTGCGGGCCACTGTGGTTGGGGAATAAATTGACTTTTTTTATCATATTTCCATGCAGGTGTCTAGGATTCCTTTAGAGTTCTGTGTCAGTTTCTGTCATTGTTAGTCTGATATTGCATATGAGACTGTTTGCATTTCTTTGAGGGTGAGCGTGTGTATAGGTATGGGTCTATATGTCACTCACTCTGTCAGTCTGGGTGTAAATGTGCTTCTCTTGTATTAAAACGCAATTACCTTTTTTCATTATCGTTGCTCCAGAACATTTGTAATGTCTTACAGTTTTACCCGTGAGTAAACTTGAATGTGTGTGTGTGTGTTAGATGCTGGTGTGTTATATATCGGTGTGTGTATTATATACTGCTGTATGTGTGTTATATACTAGTGTGTTATGTGCTGGTATGTGTGTGTTATATACTGGTGTGCGTTATATACTAGTGTGCGTGTGTTTTATATTGGTGTGTGTGTTATATATTGTTGTATGTGTGTTATGCAATATATTGGTGTGTGTGTGTGTCTTATACTGGTGTGAGTGTGTTATATACTGGTGTGTGTCATATACTGGTGTGTGAATGTGATATATTAATATGTCTTATATAATAATATGTATTTGTGTTTTATATGCTG
This sequence comes from Ranitomeya imitator, assembly GCF_032444005.1. NCBI lineage: Eukaryota > Metazoa > Chordata > Amphibia > Anura > Dendrobatidae > Ranitomeya > Ranitomeya imitator. The sequence continues at coordinate 52,408,921 of NC_091287.1, read as the reverse complement.
GTGTGTGTGTTTGTGTGTGTGTTATATATGTGTGTGTGTGTTATATATTGGTGTGTGATTGTGTTTTATTTACTGGTGTGTGTTTATGTGTGTGTTATATACTGATGTGTGTGTGTGTTGTATATACACCTGTGTTTGTGTGTGAGTTATATACTGGTGTGTGTCTTATATATTATTGCATGTATGTTATATACTGGTGTGTGTGTGGTATACTTTGGTGCGTGAGTGTGTGTGTTATATACTGAGTAGTGTGTGTATCATACTGATGTGTGTTATATACCCTTGTGTGTTTTATATTACTGTGTATATTTTGTTGTGTGTTATATATTTGTGCGAGTGTATTCTTTACTGGTGTGTGCGTCATATACTGGTGTGAGTGTTTTATTTTAGTATGTGTTATATACTTTTGTGTTATATACTTTTGTGTGCGTGTATTATATACTAGTATGTGTGTGTGTTTATATATTGGTGTAAGTGTGCATAGAGGAAGAAAAGTATGATAGATGCATACAGATTGTAAATTCCACTTGTGTAGTGAGTGACTGATAAAAGTGAATACAATAGGGTATAGTTAAAATTTAAATGTTGCAGAATACTGGCATAATTTGTTCATGACTTGCATTTATAAATGAGCGAACCTGAACTGTAAAGTTCGGGGTCCACTAGTGTCCAGTACCAAACCCAGAACACGGACTTCTTACTGTACATTCAGTTTACTTTTTGGGTTTGGCAGACTAGTAAAGGTAGTTGAAAGACTGCAGCACAGCCAATCAACAAACTTTTCTGGTGTGGGCACTTCTGTTTGGCTGATGCACCATGTTAAAAAAAAATGATGCGGAGTCTCTGCTATTTTTGATAACAAGAGCAGGTAAAGCAGACACCTGCAGGCTGTAGCCCTCATTTGTCTGCTTTATATTACCTGGTTATGAAAAATAGAGGGCGCCCCTTGTAATTTTTTTAAAATTATTTAAATAAATAATTTAAAACAATGGCATGGAGTGTCCCCCATTTTTGATAACCAGCCAAGGTAAAGCAGACAGCTGGGGGCTGGTAATCTCAGGCTGGGAAGGTCCGTAGATATTTGGCCCTCCCCAGCCAAAAATAGCAGGTGCAGGTGACCAAGAAAATGCGCATCCATCAGATACTCTAATTCTGGCGCTTTGCCCTGCTCTTCCCACTTGCCCTGGCAAGTGGGGTAATATTTTGGGTTCATGTCAGCTGTGTAATGTCAGCTGACACCAAGTTCACAGGTTAGTACTGGGACGGCATCTATCAGACTCCTCAATAAGTGGAGTAAGTGAATAATTTAAAAAAAGACACACAAGAAAAAAATACTTTATTTGAATAAAGACTTCCCCATACTGTTAGGTCTCGAGTTCCCGCTTCTGCACAGGGGGAATCTCGAGCCATCTCCGCTGCGGTCTCCCATTCTTGTCCAGCCGCAGTGGAGTCTGCTCAGCAAGGACGACGGTCCCAGCGTCTTGCTCGGTCTCACTCTGTACAAAGAGTTACTGCTACTTCTTCAGCCCCTGCCATTAAAGCCAGTGCTGGTCAGCGGCGAGCGGACTTCTCTGGGACTAAGTCCTTGTCTGCACACACTGAGCATGCCCAGGGCAAGATCTCCCGTTGGAGATCGAGGGTCATGTGCTCAGGCTCTGCAGCACGTTCCATTGGTCCTCTTGGCAAGTCTTGGAAGGGCAAAGTTTCTGTGGCCACTTCCTGTGCTGCAACTATATAAACTGCGCATGACCGCACGGCCATGCGCTAGTACATTATTATGTGGTGTGTGTGTAGATGGATGTATGTCGAAGGATGAAAGCTCCTAAGTATCCCTCCCTAGAGTTGTTGTCTGCTCGCGGATGATGGTAGCTCTCTAGCGCCCGACTAACCATCTGCACGATACACACTTCACAGCGTCCTTTTGCTTTGTCCGCCAGTACGGCGCCGTGCGCTTGCCTTGCGCTTTCCATTCCCAAGTCTGGGTGGTTAGTGGCGTCCGTCAGTGCGGCATAGCACGCACTCTTGTGCTCATATTATATAATAAGGTTCTTTATACACCTAGTTTCGGTGTTGTGCCAGCAAGGGTCTAATCGGACTTCTATCCCAGTTGGGATTTAGTTCGCTGACTACTTGCTCGCGCTCTAAGTGTGGTACCGCGGTCCTGTGACGCTAACAGGAACGCTTTCTTCACACTGGGTGAGGTGTAACCCACGTGTGTATACTTTTGAGTACCGCCTTATAGTCAGCCATTTACTAGCAGCAGGTTTTACCTGCACAGTGGACCCCGGACTGCGAACGCATCCACATCATCTTTCTTGGTGCGTTCCGCCAGTCCTAACATTATACTAGCGCCAGGGTCTGGCTAGTAATGGCGGACAAACAGCAATCTCTGCGGTATATCCAGCAGCTGGAGGGTAGGTTGGCGGCTCTCGAGAGCGCAACCTCAGCTGTGGATCTCACCGCAGTTGCTGTACAGGCTGCCAGCGTGGCTGCAGCAAATATGTCCATCGCCACCCCTGTTCCGACATTTTCTCGCCTCCCGCTGCCAGAAAAATTTTCTGGTGATAGCAAATCTTGTAGGGGATTCGTGAGTCAGTGCTCTATTCACCTCGAGCTCCTGGCTGCACGTTTTCCCACAGAGCGGGCTAAGGTGGGATTTATAGTCTCTCTCTTGTCGGGCAGGGCGTTGGAATGGGCTACGCCGCTATGGGAGCGTGGCGATCATGTGGTGCAGAGTGCTTCTCTGTTTCTGTGCACTCTGAAACAGGTCTTTTCAGGACCTCAAGTCACCCATGATACTGCGCTTCAACTGCTGGCATTAACTCAGGGTGAGTCCTTGGTCAGTCATTTTGCTGTCCAATTCCGCACTTTAGCATCCGAGCTGGATTGGTCGGATAAAGCCCTTATCCCCATATTTTGGAGGGGTCTGGCTGACCACGTAAAGGACGCTCTGGCCACTAGGGAGATTCCTGCCACACTGGAGGAGTTAATAACTGTCTCCACTCGAATTGATCTCCGTTTTAACGAGCGGAGGTTAGAGCGAGCCCAGTGTAGGCAGAGGTTTCGGCTGGCTCCTACCTTCGCCAAACCTCTGGAATCTCCGGTCCTGGTTTCTGAGTCACTTGAGACCAGGGGAGTGTCACAAGCGGGATCTAAGTCCCGGACCGCTTGTGCACTCAAGCTCTGTCATGTTTGCCAGCAGTCAGGACATCTAGCCACCAGATGTCCCCAGCGGTCGAGGAAACATCAGCGTCTGGTGGTAGTCGGTAGAGGTACACTAGACACGGCGACGTTTGCCTCTAAATTGTCCTTTAAGGGGACAATTACTATTGGATCATTCTCCCACTCGGTAGAGCTCTGCGTAGATTCTGGGGCGGAGGGCAATTTTATGTCTTCTGCCTTCGCCCAACGTCACGCAATACCCCTGGTTATGCTAGCTCAACCAGTAACGGTACGAGTGGTGAATGGGTTGACACTGCCCTCACAGATAACACACCAGACCATCCCTTTTACTCTGTCCATGTCGCCATCTCATCAAGAGATTATTTCTCTGCTCGTCATTCCGGAAGGAATTGACGAGGTCCTGTTGGGAATACCTTGGCTACGGTACCACTCTCCTCATATCGAGTGGTCCTCAGGCAGAATTCTGGGTTGGGGTGAATCTTGTGGGGGTAGGTGTCAGAGGGAGTGCGTTCAGGTTGCTACAACAGAGGTACCCGCAGATCTATCCTCTCTCCCCAAGCAGTATTGGTCTTATGCAGACGTGTTCTCCAAAAAGGCGGCGGAGATTCTTCCGCCCCATCGCCCCTATGACTGTCCTATTGACCTCTTGCCTGGTGCTGAGCCTCCTCGGGGTCGAGTCTATCCGCTATCTCTCCCGGAGACGGAGGCAATGTCACAGTACGTCCAGGAAAATCTGGCAAGAGGATTCATTAGGAAGTCAGTGTCTCCTGCCGGGGCAGGGTTCTTCTTCGTGCAGAAGAAGAGTGGGGAATTGTGTCCATGCATAGACTACAGGGGTCTTAATGCCATCACCGTTAAGAATAAATATCCCTTGCCTTTGATATCTGAGCTATTCGATAGGCTCCGGGGAGCAAGGGTATTTACTAAATTAGATCTGCGGGGTGCTTACAACCTGATTCGCATCCGTGAGGGGGACGAATGGAAGACGGCCTTTAATACCAGGGATGGGCACTATGAATATCTGGTGATGCCCTTCGGGCTCTGTAATGCCCCAGCCGTTTTCCAAGACTTTGTGAATGATATCTTCCGGGATATGCTTTCCACCTCGGTCGTAGTCTATCTGGATGATATTCTCATCTACTCTCCAGATATTGACTCCCACCGGAGAGATGTTTGCAAAGTCTTCGACCTCCTACGGGCAAACTCCCTCTATGCCAAGTTGGAGAAGTGTATGTTTGAGCAGGAGTCCTTACCTTTCCTAGGCTACATCATCTCTGCCCAGGGATTGGCTATGGATCCTGCCAAACTACAGGCTGTGATGGACTGGCAGGAACCCCATTCTCTTAAAGCGGTGCAGCGCTTTATGGGGTTCATCAATTATTATCGCCAGTTCATTCCGCACTTCTCAACTTTGGTAGCTCCCTTGGTTGCCCTTACCAAGAAGGGGGCGAATCCCAAATTGTGGTCTGAGGAGGTCTCCAAGGCCTTTATCTCTATAAAGTCGCACTTCGCTAGCGCTCCCATTCTACATCGCCCCGATGTTGATAAGCCATTTATCATGGAGGTGGATGCCTCTTCTGTTGGTGCTGGAGCAGTCCTCTTCCAAAAGGATGCTCAAGGTCGGAAGCACCCTTGCTTCTTTTTCTCCAAGACCTTCTCATCAGCAGAGAGGAATTATTCCATCGGGGATAGGGAGTTGCTAGCCATGAAGTTGGCTTTCTTGGAGTGGAGACACCTCTTGGAAGAAGCACGTTTTCCCTTCCAAGTCTTCACAGACCATAAAAATTTGGTGTACCTGCAGACAGCCCAGCGGTTGAATTCTCGCCAGGCCATATGGTCCTTATTCTTCTCCCGGTTTCATTTCACCCTCCATTTTCTTTCTGGGGAGAAGAACATACGGGCCGATGCTCTCTCTCCCTCCGTTGTGTCTTCTGCGGAGGAGGAGGAGCCTCGGCTTATTGTCCCCACCGAGAGCTTGAGAACTGTGGCCCCGGTTTCGCTAGAGTCTGTGCCCCCGGGCAAGACTTTTGTTCCATTCAGTTTGCGACCGGAGGTTCTCTCTTGGGCACACTCGTCCAGGGTGGGTGGACATTTTGGTACCAAAAGGACATCTGAGTTACTGGCGAGGACATACTGTTGGCCGCATATGGCTCGTGATGTCGCCGAGTATGTTCGGGCGTGTGTCTCTTGCGCCAAGAACAAGACTCCTCGGCAACGGCCTGCTGGTTTGCTTTATCCTCTGCCGGTGGCAGACAGGCCCTGGGAGATGGTCGGGATGGACTTTGTGGTGGGCTTACCCAAGTCTCGTAATTGCACCATTATCTGGGTGATCACCGATAATTTTTCCAAAATGGTGCACCTGGTGCCTCTTCCACGGCTACCTTCTGCACGGGCGTTGGCTGTTCTATTCATCAAGCATATCTTTCGCCTACACGGTATGCCAGACAAAATTGTTAGTGACCGGGGTCCCCAGTTTGCGTCTCGATTCTGGAGAGAGCTTTGTCGTCTACTCAGTATTGAGTTGAATCTCTCTTCGGCATATCATCCCGAGACGAATGGGTTGGTAGAGAGTGCCAATCAGACCTTGGTCACATATTTACGACATTTTGTTTCGGCCAGGCAGGATGACTGGGCATCCTTGTTACCATGGGCAGAGTTTGCAATTAACAATGCCGTAGCCGACTCCACCGGTCAGACTCCATTCCTCCTAAATTACGGCCAGCATCCGCGTGTTCCTGTGCCCATGCCTGTGTCTTCCGCTGACTCCAGGGTGGCAGACTGGGCTGTGGAGGCACGGGACATTTGGGACCGCACGCAGGATGCCATTCGGGTCTCCAAGGAGAGAATGAGATCCTCCGCCGATGTTCATCGGCGTCCCGCTCCGACCTTTGCTCCTGGCGATTTGGTGTGGCTCTCCGCCCGTAACATCAGGCTGCAAGTTGAGTCCAATGAGTTTGCTCCTCGCTACTTGGGACCCTTTAAGGTTCTCGAGCAGGTTAATCCTGTGGTTTACCGTCTGGCTCTTCCTCCACGCTTGGGTATCACCGACACCTTTCATGTGTCCCTCTTGAAACCCGTATACATGTCCCGGTTTTCCGAGTCATCTGCCGGGACATCGGGTTCGTCTATGGACGACTATGAGGTGAATGCTATTTTGGGTTGCAAGGTGGTACGCGGCAAAAAGTTCTATCTGGTGGATTGGAGGGGTTATGGCCCAGAGGATAGGTCATGGGAGCCTGCTGAAAACATTCGGGCCCCACAGCTCATTGCTGCCTTCGAGCGTAGCGAGGCCCAAGGAGGGGCGGGCCATGTTAGGTCTCGAGTTCCCGCTTCTGCACAGGGGGAATCTCGAGCCATCTCCGCTGCGGTCTCCCATTCTTGTCCAGCCGCAGTGGAGTCTGCTCAGCAAGGACGACGGTCCCAGCGTCTTGCTCGGTCTCACTCTGTACAGAGAGTTACTGCTGCTTCTTCAGCCCCTGCCATTAAAGCCAGTGCTGGTCAGCGGCGAGCGGACTTCTCTGGGACTAAGTCCTTGTCTGCACACACTGAGCATGCCCAGGGCAAGATCTCCCGTTGGAGATCGAGGGTCATGTGCTCAGGCTCTGCAGCACGTTCCATTGGTCCTCTTGGCAGGTCTTGGAAGGGCATAGTTTCTGTGGCCACTTCCTGTGCTGCAACTATATAAACTGTGCATGACCGCATGGCCATGCGCTAGTATATTATTATGTGGTGGGTGTGTAGATGGATGTATGTCGAAGGATGAAAGCTCCTAAGTATCCCTCCCTAGAGTTGTTGTCTGCTCGCGGATGATGGTAGCTCTCTAGCGCCCGACTAACCATCTGCACGATACACACTTCACAGCGTCCTTTTGCTGTGTCCGCCAGTACGGCGCCGTGCGCTTGCCTTGCACTTTCCATTCCCAAGTCTGGGTGGTTAGTGGCGTCCGTCAGTGCGGCATAGCACGCACTCTTGTGCTCATATTATATAATAAGGTTCTTTATACACCTAGTTTCGGTGTTGTGCCAGCAAGGGTCTAATCGGACTTCTATCCCAGTTGGGATTTAGTTCGCTGACTACTTGCTCGCGCTCTAAGTGTGGTACCGCGGTCCTGTGACGCTAACAGGATCGCTTTCTTCACACTGGGTGAGGTGTAACCCACGTGTGTATACTTTTGAGTACCGCCTTATAGTCAGCCATTTACTAGCAGCAGGTTTTACCTGCACAGTGGACCCTGGACTGCGAACGCATCCACATCATCTTTCTTGGTGCGTTCCTCCAGTCCTAACACATACTGCCTCATTTGCCCATTCATTAATTAAATATAAATCCAGGCCAATATTCATGCACCTCCCCAACCTATTAATATCAGCCCCCAGCTATATGCTTTGACTTAGCTGGTTATTAAAAATGTTTTAGGGTCCCTCATTTTTAATAACCAGCAATGGCAAAGCAGAAAGCTGAGGGCTAATATGAATAGGTTGAAAAGGTCCATGGATATTGGCCCCCTTCCCAGAATAATAAGACCAGCTAAGAGCTATCTGCTTTCACTTGGCTGCTTATTACAAATATAGGGGACCCTATGTGGTTTTCTCATTTATTTATTATTTTTCATTAATTTGATTAATGTATTAGTGTGTTTATTTATCTATTGGTAATAAAGAAATGAAAAACCATATTTTTTTTAATAATCAGCTTAGGGAAAGCAGACAACTAGGGGCTGATATTAATAGGCTGGAAATGCCCATGGTTATTAGGCCATTCCTGTTGTGAATTCTGTGGCAGAGCTCCCTCCTGTGGTCACAAGTGGTACTTCGGCTGATTCTCTCTGTGAGCTTCCGTTGGTGGAGGAAAGTGGTACTGCGGCTTCTGAGTTTCCTCCCTCAGGTGATGTGGTGAGGTTGTTAGGTGCTGCTCTACTTAACTCCACCTAGTGCTTTGATCCTGGCCTCCTGTCAATGTTCCAGTATTGGCCTTGTTTTCTCCTGGATCGTTCCTGTGGCCTGCTGCTCTGCATAGCTAAGCTTTCCTTTGCTATTTTGTTTGCTGTTTTTTCTGTCCAGCTTATCTATTTGTTTTGCTGGAAGCTCTGTGACGCAGAGGGTGTACCTCCGTGCCGTTAGTTCAGTACGGAGGGTCTTTTTGCCCCCTTTGTGTGGTTTTTTAGGGTTTTGTGTTGACCGCAAAGTTACCTTTCCTATCCTCGCTCTGTTCAGAAAGTCGGGCCTCACTTTGCTAAATCTATTTCATCTCTACGTTTGTCTTTTCATCTTAACTCACAGTCATTATATGTGGGGGGTCTGCCTTTTCCTTTGGGGTATTTCTCTGAGGCAAGGTAGGCTTATTTTCTATCTTCAGGCTAGCTAGTTTCTCAGGCTGTGCCGAGTTGCATAGGGAGCGTTAGGCGCAATCCACGGCTGCCTCCAGTGTTGTTGGAGAGGATCAGGGATTGCGGTCAACAGAGTTCCCACGTCTCAGAGCTCGTTCTATGTTTTTGGGTTATTGTCAGATCACTGTATGTGCTCTGATCGCTATGTCCATTGTGGTACTGAATTGCCTAATCATACAGTACAGGAGGCCTAAGTACTAATGATTCTCAATAGAGGGAAAAAAGAAGTTCTGAGACCATTTTTTTTTCTCTGCACTGTGTTTTGCCTTTTTTTTCCCCTAGACATTTGGGTGGTTCAGGACACAGGTGTAGCAATGGACATTAAAGTTCTGTCTTCATGTGTGGATCAGCTCACGGCAAGAGTACAAAATATTCAGGATTTTGTGGTTCAGAATTCTTTGTTAGAACCGAGAATTCCTATTCCAGATTTGTTTTTTGGAGATAGAACTAAATTTCTGAGTTTCAAAAATAATTGTAAACTATTTCTGGCTTTGAAACCTCGCTCCTCTGGTGACCCAGTTCAACAAGTTAGGATCATCATTTCTTTTTTGCGTGGCGACCCTCAGGACTGGGCATTTTCTCTTGCGTCAGGAGATCCTGCATTAAGTAATATCGATGCATTTTTCCTGGCGCTTGGATTGCTGTACGATGAACCTAATTCAGTGGATCAGGCAGAAAAAAATTTGCTGGCTCTTTGTCAGGGTCAGGATGAGATAGAGGTATATTGTCAGAAATTTAGAAAGTGGTCCATACTCACGCAATGGAATGAAGGTGCGCTCGCAGCGATTTTCAGAAAGGGTCTCTCTGAAGCCCTTAAGGATGTCATGGTGGGATTTCCTATGCCTGCTGGTCTGAATGAGTCTATGTCTTTGGCCATTCAGATCGGTCAACACATGCGTGAGCGTAAATCTGTGCACCATTTGGCGGTATCACCTGAGCCTATGCAGTGCGATAGGACTTTGACCAGAGTTGAACGGCAAGAACACAGACGTCTGAATGGGCTGTGTTTCTACTGTGGTGATTCCACTCATGCTATCTCTGATTGTCCTAAGCGCACTAAGCGGTTCGCTAGGTCTGCCCCCATTGGTATGGTACAGTCAAAATTTCTTCTGTCCGTTACCTTGATCTGCACTTTGTCATCGTATTCTGTCATGGCATTTGTGGATTCAGGCACTGCCCTGAATTTGTTGGACTTGGAGTATGCTAAGCGTTGTGGGTTTTTCTTGGAGCCCTTGCAGTGTCCTATTCCATTGAGAGGAATTGATGCTACGCCTTTGGCCAAGAATAAGCCTCAATACTGGACCCAGCTTACCATGTGCATGGCTCCTGCACATCAGGAGGTTATTCGCTTTCTGGTGTTGCATAATCTGCATGATGTGGTCGTGTTGGGGTTGCCATGGCTACAAGCCCATAATCCAGTATTAGATTGGAAATCCATGTCGGTGTCCAGCTGGGGTTGTCAGGGGGTACATGGTGATGTTCCATTTCTGTCAATTTCGTCATCCACCCCTTCTGAGGTTCCAGAGTTCTTGTCTGATTACCGGGATGTATTTGATGAGCCCAAGTCCGATACCCTACCTCCGCATAGGGATTGTGATTGTGCTATCAATTTGATTCCTGGTAGTAAATTTCCAAAAGGTCGACTGTTTAATTTATCCGTGCCTGAGCACGCCGCTATGCGCAGTTATGTGAAGGAATCCCTGGAGAAGGGGCATATTCGCCCATCATTGTCGCCATTAGGAGCAGGGTTCTTTTTTGTAGCCAAGAAGGATGGTTCGCTGAGACCTTGTATAGATTACCGCCTTCTAAATAAGATCACGGTTAAATTTCAGTACCCCTTGCCATTGTTATCTGATTTGTTTGCTCGGATTAAGGGGGCTAGTTGGTTCACCAAGATAGATCTTCGTGGTGCGTATAATCTGGTGCGAATTAAGCGAGGCGATGAATGGAAAACTGCATTTAATACGCCCGAGGGTCATTTTGAGTATCTAGTGATGCCATTCGGACTTGCCAATGCTCCATCAGTGTTTCAGTCCTTTATGCATGACATCTTCCGAGAGTACCTGGATAAATTCCTGATTGTGTACTTGGATGACATTTTGATCTTCTCGGATGATTGGGAGTCTCATGTGAAGCAGGTCAGAATGGTTTTTCAGGTCCTGCGTGCTAATTCTTTGTTTGTGAAGGGATCAAAGTGTCTCTTTGGTGTGCAAAAGGTTTCATTTTTGGGGTTCATCTTTTCCCCTTCTACTATCGAGATGGATCCTGTTAAGGTCCAAGCCATCCATAATTGGACTCAGCCGACATCTCTGAAAAGTCTGCAAAAGTTCCTGGGCTTTGCTAATTTTTATCGTCGCTTCATCTGCAATTTTTCTAGTATTGCTAAACCATTGACCGATTTGACCAAGAAGGGTGCTGATGTGGTCAATTGGTCTTCTGCTGCTGTGGAAGCTTTTCAAGAGTTGAAGCGTCGTTTTTCTTCTGCCCCTGTGTTGTGTCAACCAGATGTTTCTCTTCCGTTCCAGGTCGAGGTTGATGCTTCTGAGATTGGAGCAGGGGCTGTTTTGTCGCAGAGAGGTTCTGATTGCTCAGTGATGAAACCATGCGCTTTTTTTTCCAGGAAGTTTTCGCCTGCTGAGCGAAATTATGATGTGGGCAACCGAGAGTTGCTGGCCATGAAGTGGGCATTCGAGGAGTGGCGTCATTGGCTTGAAGGAGCTAAGCATCGCGTGGTGGTATTGACTGATCATAAGAACTTGACTTATCTCGAGTCTGCCAAGCGGTTGAATCCTAGACAGGCTCGTTGGTCGCTGTTTTTTTGCCCGTTTTGACTTTGTGATTTCGTACCTTCCAGGCTCTAAAAATGTGAAGGCGGATGCTCTGTCTAGGAGTTTTGTGCCCGACTCTCCGGGTTTGTCTGAGCCGGCGGGTATCCTCAAGGATGGAGTAATTGTGTCTGCCATCTCCCCTGATTTGCGGCGGGTGCTGCAAAAATTTCAGGCTAATAAACCTGATCGTTGTCCAGCGGAGAAACTGTTTGTCCCTGATAAGTGGACGAATAAAGTTATCTCTGAGGTTCATTGTTCGGTGTTGGCTGGTCATCCTGGAATCTTTGGTACCAGAGAGTTAGTGGCTAGATCCTTTTGGTGGCCATCTCTGTCGCGGGATGTGCGTACTTTTGTGCAGTCCTGTGGGATTTGTGCTCGGGCTAAGCCCTGCTGTTCTCGTGCCAGTGGGTTGCTTTTGCCCTTGCCGGTCCCGAAGAGGCCTTGGACACATATCTCTATGGATTTTATTTCAGATCTTCCCGTTTCTCAAAAGATGTCAGTCATCTGGGTGGTCTGTGATCGCTTTTCTAAGATGGTCCATCTGGTACCCTTGTCTAAATTGCCTTCCTCCTCTGATTTGGTGCCATTGTTCTTCCAGCATGTGGTTCGTTTACATGGCATTCCAGAGAATATAGTTTCTGACAGAGGTTCCCAGTAGGGTTGAGCGACCTTGACCTTTTTAGAGTCGAGTCGTGTTTCGCGAAACCCGACTATCTTAGAAGTCGAGTCGAGTGGAATCGGCCGATTATCGCGAAAAGTCGGGTATCGCCCGAAACACGAAACCCAATGCAAGTCAATGGGGGAGCATAGTCGGCAGTGAGTGGAGGCCAGGAAAACACCTACACTGCCCATTTTAATGGCAAAAACATCCATTCTTGTTACAGAAGCTTGTCAATCGTAATTTACCTTATAATAATTGGAAGGCATTTGAAATTGGGGGTCATTTGGCTAAAGTTGTGGGGGGTAGGGCTGGTTCAAGTAATTAGTGGGCCCAGTAAATCTGGACCACGTCACGGCAGTGGAGCAGGGTGAGGTAAGTATTTCAACTTTGCAAGTGCTGTGATCCTGAGCAAGCTGGGGGGGCCCACTCGTTGGCATTGGCACTGGCACAGGGCCCCTCAAAGTACAGCGGTGTGTTTGCACGGCGGGGGCGCCTCCCACCGGCAGCAACACTTTTGCGTACTATGAGAGGCCCTGTGCCAGTGACGTCGCCAACTAGTATTCCTCCCCCCACCTGATGAAGGAACCTGCACTTTCATCTGCACCTTCCTCTTTGTCTCCGTGTAAGGTGGTATGGTATGCGGGAAGAGGAACCTGACTTTCAGCAGGGTCACAATCTTGCTGTGTAGCGTGCACGGGGAATTTTGCGTTATGGGTCAATGTACCAGCAGACTCATCTATCACTGGCTGGGCAATGGGCAGGATGAGGAGGAAACACAGATATAGGCCCAAAGAATAAAGTGGGCTAAATGCAGTTCAAAATTGGTAACACAGGACTAACCAGGGGGCATTGCAGTGGAGGACAACTGGAATGAGAGGCTGACACAGAGAGTAGGCCCAAATCAGTAAGTAGTCGAAATGCAATTCAAAATTGGCAACCGTAGTAAACAGGCGGCACAGCTTTGTTCAGTGGAGGAGAACAGCAAGGAGTGGCAGACACCGATAGTAGGCCCCAACCCAACTGATAGGCCAAATGCAGTCTAACATTAACAACTACTTAACGGGAGCCTGAAAATGGAATTTCAGGACAGGAAACCAGGAGAAAAACAAGGAGTGGCAGACACCGATAGTAGGCCCCAAACCAACTAGTACGCCAAATGCAGTTGTTCCATTTAACTACATATTAATGAGAGCCTGAAGATCGAAGCTCAGGAAAGGCAACCTGGAGAACACCTTGGAGTGGAACACACCATCTCTCTACACCCCATACCCAATTTGTTGGCCTAATGCAGTGTAGTTTCCAACAACTACTAAACGAGAGCATGAAAATCGAAGCTCAGGAAAGGCAACCTGGGGAACACCTTGGAGTGTAACACACCATCTCTCTACACCCCATACCCAATTTGTAGGCCTAATGCAGCCTAGTTTCCAATAACTACTAAACGAGAGCATGAAGATCGAAGCTCAGGAAAGGCAACCTGGAGAACACCTTGGAGTGTAACACACCATCTCTCTACACCCCATACCCAATTTGTAGGCCTAATGCAGTGTAGTTTCCAACAAATACTAAACGAGAGCATGAAGATCGAAGCTCAGGAAACGCAACCTGGGGAACACCTTGGAGTGTAACACACCATCTCTCTACACCCCATACCCAATTTGTAGGCCTAATGCAGTGTAGTTTCCAACAACTACTAAACGAGAGCATGAAGATCGAAGCTCAGGAAAGGCAACCTGGAGAACACCTTGGAGTGGAACACACCATCTCTCTACATCCCATACCCAATTTGTAGGCCTAATGCAGTGTAGTTTCCAACAAATACTAAACAAGAGCATGAAGATCGAAGCTCAGGAAATGCAACCTGGGGAACACCTTGGAGTGTAACACACCATCTCTCTACACCCCATACCCAATTTGTAGGCCTAATGCAGTGTAGTTTCCAACAACTACTAAACGAGAGCATGAAGATCGAAGCTCAGGAAAGGCAACCTGGAGAACACCTTGGAGTGGAACACACCATCTCTCTACACCCCATACCCAATTTGTAGGCCTAATGCAGCGTAGTTTCCAACAACTACTAAACGAGAGCATGAAGATCGAAGCAATGGAGAGGAAACCTGGGGAACACTTTGGAGTGTAACACACCATCTCTCTACACCCCATACCCAATTTGTAGGCCTAATGCAGCGTAGTTTCCAACAACTACTAAACGAGAGCATGAAGATCGAAGCTCAGGAAAGGCAACCTGGAGAACACCTTGGAGTGTAACACACCATCTCTCTACACCCCATACCCAATTTGTAGGCCTAATGCAGTGTAGTTTCCAACAACTACTAAACGAGAGCATGAAGATCGAAGCAATGGAGAGGAAACCTGGGGAACACCTTGGAGTGTAACACACCATCTCTCTACACCCCATACCCAATTTGTAGGCCTAATGCAGCGTAGTTTCCAACAACTACTAAACGAGAGCATGAAGATCGAAGCTCAGGAAAGGCAACCTGGAGAACACCTTGGAGTGGAACACACCATCTCTCTACACCCCATACCCAATTTGTAGGCCTAATGCAGCGTAGTTTCCAACAACTACTAAACGAGAGCATGAAGATCGAAGCTCAGGAAAGGCAACCTGGTTGACACCTTGGAGTGTAACACACCATCTCTCTTCACCCCATACCCAATTTGTAGGCCTAATGCAGTGTAGTTTCCAACAACTACTAAACAAGAGCATGAAGATCGAAGCAATGGAGAGGAAACCTGGGGAACACCTTGGAGTGTAACACACCATCTCTCTACACCCCATACCCAATTTGTAGGCCTAATGCAGCGTAGTTTCCAACAACTACTAAACGAGAGCATGAAGATCGAAGCTCAGGAAAGGCAACCTGGGGAACACCTTGGAGTGTAACACACCATCTCTCTACACCCCATACCCATTTTGTAGGCCTAATGCAGCGTAGTTTCCAACAACTACTAAACGAGAGCATGAAGATCGAAGCAATGGAGAGGAAACCTGGGGAACACTTTGGAGTGTAACACACCATCTCTCTACACCCCATACCCAATTTGTAGGCCTAATGCAGCGTAGTTTCCAACAACTACTAAACGAGAGCATGAAGATCGAAGCTCAGGAAAGGCAACCTGGAGAACACCTTGGAGTGTAACACACCATATCTCTACACCCCATACCCAATTTGTAGGCCTAATGCAGTGTAGTTTCCAACAACTACTAAACGAGAGCATGAAGATCGAAGCAATGGAGAGGAAACCTGGGGAACACCTTGGAGTGTAACACACCATCTCTCTACACCCCATACCCAATTTGTAGGCCTAATGCAGCGTAGTTTCCAACAACTACTAAACGAGAGCATGAAGATCGAAGCTCAGGAAAGGCAACCTGGAGAACACCTTGGAGTGGAACACACCATCTCTCTACACCCCATACCCAATTTGTAGGCCTAATGCAGCGTAGTTTCCAACAACTACTAAACGAGAGCATGAAGATCGAAGCTCAGGAAAGGCAACCTGGTTGACACCTTGGAGTGTAACACACCATCTCTCTACACCCCATACCCAATTTGTAGGCCTAATGCAGTGTAGTTTCCAACAACTACTAAACAAGAGCATGAAGATCGAAGCAATGGAGAGGAAACCTGGGGAACACCTTGGAGTGTAACACACCATCTCTCTACACCCCATACCCAATTTGTAGGCCTAATGCAGCGTAGTTTCCAACAACTACTAAACGAGAGCATGAAGATCGAAGCTCAGGAAAGGCAACCTGGGGAACACCTTGGAGTGTAACACACCATCTCTCTACACCCCATACCCAATTTGTAGGCCTAATGCAGTGTAGTTTCCAACAACTACTAAACGAGAGCATGAAGATCGAAGCAATGGAGAGGAAACCTGGGGAACAACTTGGAGTGTAACACACCATCACTCTACACCCCATACCCAATTTGTAGGCCTAATGCAGCGTAGTTTCCAACAACTACTAAACGAGAGCATGAAGATCGAAGCTCAGGAAAGGCAACCTGGAGAACACCTTGGAGTGTAACACACCATCTCTCTACACCCCATACCCAATATGTAGGCCTAATGCAGTGTAGTTTCCAACAACTACTAAACGAGAGCATGAAGATCGAAGCAATGGAGAGGAAACCTGGGGAACACCTTGGAGTGTAACACACCATCTCTCTACACCCCATACCCAATTTGTAGGCCTAATGCAGCGTAGTTTCCAACAACTACTAAACGAGAGCATGAAGATAGATGCTCAGGAAAGGCAACCTGGGGAACACCTTGGAGTGTAACACACCATCTCTCTACACCCCATACCCAATTTGTAGGCCTAATGCAGCGTAGTTTCCAACAACTACTAAACGAGATCATGAAGATCGAAGCAATGGAGAGGAAACCTGGGGAACACCTTGGAGTGTAACACACCATCTCTCTACACCCCATACCCAATTTGTAGGCCTAATGCAGCGTAGTTTCCAACAACTACTAAACGAGAGCATGAAGATCGAAGCTCAGGAAAGGCAACCTGGAGAACACCTTGGAGTGTAACACACCATCTCTCTACACCCCATACCCAATTTGTAGGCCTAATGCAGCGTAGTTTCCAACAACTACTAAACGAGAGCATGAAGATCGAAGCTCAGGAAAGGCAACCTGGAGAACACCTTGGAGTGTAACACACCATCTCTCTACACCCCATACCCAATATGTAGGCCTAATGCAGTGTAGTTTCCAACAACTACTAAACGAGAGCATGAAGATCGAAGCAATGGAGAGGAAACCTGGGGAACACCTTGGAGTGTAACACACCATCTCTCTACACCCCATACCCAATTTGTAGGCCTAATGCAGCGTAGTTTCCAACAACTACTAAACGAGAGCATGAAGATAGATGCTCAGGAAAGGCAACCTGGGGAACACCTTGGAGTGTAACACACCATCTCTCTACACCCCATACCCAATTTGTAGGCCTAATGCAGCGTAGTTTCCAACAACTACTAAACGAGATCATGAAGATCGAAGCAATGGAGAGGAAACCTGGGGAACACCTTGGAGTGTAACACACCATCTCTCTACACCCCATACCCAATTTGTAGGCCTAATGCAGCGTAGTTTCCAACAACTACTAAACGAGAGCATGAAGATCGAAGCTCAGGAAAGGCAACCTGGAGAACACCTTGGAGTGTAACACACCATCTCTCTACACCCCATACCCAATTTGTAGGCCTAATGCAGCGTAGTTTCCAACAACTACTAAACGAGAGCATGAAGATCGAAGCTCAGGAAAGTCAACCTGGAGAACACCTTGGAGTGTAACACACCATCTCTCTACACCCCATACCCAATTTGTAGGCCTAATGCAGTGTAGTTTCCAACAACTACTAAACGAGAGCATGAAGATCGAAGCAATGGAGAGGAAACCTGGGGAACACCTTGTAGTGTAACACACCATCTCTCTACACCCCATACCCAATTTGTAGGCCTAATGCAGCGTAGTTTCCAACAACTACTAAACGAGAGCATGAAGATCGAAGCAATGGAGAGGAAACCTGGGGAACACCTTGGAGTGTAACACACCATCTCTCTACACCCCATACCCAATTTGTAGGCCTAATGCAGCGTAGTTTCCAACAACTACTAAACGAGAGCATGAAGATCGAAGCTCAGGAAAGGCAACCTGGAGAACACCTTGGAGTGTAACACACCATCTCTCTACACCCCATACCCAATTTGTAGGCCTAATGCAGCGTAGTTTCCAACAACTACTAAACGAGAGCATGAAGATAGAAGCTCAGGAAAGGCAACCTGGGGAGCACCTTGGAGTGTAACACACCATCTCTCTACACCCCATATCCAATTTGTAGGCCTAATGCAGCGTAGTTTCCAACAACTACTAAACGAGAGCATGAAGATCAAAGCAATGGAGAGGAAACCTGGGGAACACCTTGGAGTGTAACACACCATCTCTCTACACCCCATACTCAATTTGTAGGCCTAATGCAGCGTAGTTTCCAACAACTACTAAACGAGAGCATGAAGATCGAAGCTCAGGAAAGGCAACCTGGAGAACACCTTGGAGTGTAACACATCATCTCTCTACACCCCATACTCAATTTGTAGGCCTAATGCAGAGTAGTTTCCAACAACTACTAAACGAGAGCATGAAGATAGAAGCTCAGGAAAGGCAACCTGGGGAACACCTTGGAGTGTAACACACCATCTCTGTACACCCCATACCCAATTTGTAGGTCTAATACAGTGTAGTTTCCAACAACTACTAAACGAGAGCATGAAGATCGAAGCAATTGCGAGGAAACCTGGTGCACACCTTGGGGAGGCAGACACCGTTAGTAGGCCCTACCAAAGTTGTACCCCCAATGCAGTTTTAAAATTCCTAGAGGCTGAAAACAAGTCTATTGACGCTCTGCTTTTTTCAAAGGAACACAGCTGAATTGAGTGGCGCAGACAGACACAGGTAGTAGGACTCAAACCAAAAATGTGGCTCACTGCAGCTTAAAAAAGTTACAGGGGTACACAAGCAGCAGTGCTCTGGGCAGTGGAGGACAATTTCAATAGTGGACCGCAGACAGACTTTGTACGCCTACTATTACAAAAAGGATGCTCTATGCAATTAAAAATAGGTTCCAGGGGTCCACGGGCAGCAGTGGTGTGGTCAGTGGACGAGTATTGGAAGGAGGGACCGCAGACAGGCGTAGTAGGCCTAACATAACAAAATTAGGCTGTAGACACTGTAAAATTGGTTCCAGGGGTACACGGGCAGCAGTGGTGTGGTCAGCGAAGGAAAATTGGAATTAGGGACTGCAGACAGACTTTGTAGGCTGTCCCCTGTGGACCATGCATCCAACACATTAACCCAGTGCGCAGTAATGGACACGTAACTTTTTGTGGACATGCCTACTGGTCCATGCGTCTCTTGTTAGGTGCACCTTTCTACTGTTTGATTGCCTGAGTGCTATGACAATTCAGACTTTTTCATGCCGGTGGAGGGCTGGGATGGCTTTTCTCGCAAAAGAAATGTCGACTGGGTAGCTTGAACCGTTGCACAGCGTAGTTCATCTGGGCTTTCTAAATATAAAACAAAGAAAAAAAGGAGGTTACATGCACTTTCAGCTGGGTTCCAGGGGTACACGGCCAGCATTGGTCTGGTCAGTGGAGAACTATTGGAAGGAAGGACCGCAGACACGCTTTGAAGGCCTAAAATAATAACACATGGCTGTAGGCAATTTTAAATGGGTTCCAGGGGAACACGGGCAGCAGTGGTGTGGTCAGTGGAGGCCTAGTGGAAGGAGTGACCGCAGACAGGCATCGAAGGCCTAAAATAATAACACATGGCTGTAGACAATTTTAAATGGGTTCCAGGGGAACACGGGCAGCAGTGGCCTGGTCAGTGTAGTAGTAGTAGAAAGAACGGACCGCAGACAGGCATCGAAGGCCTAAAATAAAAAAATTGGGCTGGCTGTAGGCAATTTTAAATTGGTTCCAGGGGTACACGGGCAGCAGTGGTGTGGTCAGTGGAGGCCTAGTGGAAGGAGTGACCGCAGACAGGCATCGAAGGCCTAAAATAATAACACATGGCTGTAGGCAATTTTAAATGGGTTCCAGGGGAACACGGGCAGCAGTGGTGTGGTCAGTGGAGGCCTAGTGGAAGGAGTGACCGCAGACAGGCATTGAAGGCCTAAAATAATAACACATGGCTGTAGGCAATTTTAAATGGGTTCCAGGGGAACACGGGCAGCATTGGCCTGGTCAGTGTAGTAGTAGTAGAAAGAACGGACCGCAGACAGGCATCGAAGGCCTAAAATAAAAAAATTGGGCTGGCTGTAGGCAATTTTAAATTGGTTCCAGGGGTACACGGGCAGCAGTGGTGTGGTCAGTGGAGGCCTAGTGGAAGGAGTGACCGCAGACAGGCATCGAAGGCCTAAAATAATAATACATGGCTGTAGGCAATTTTAAATGGGTTCCAGGGGAACACGGGCAGCAGTGGTGTGGTCAGTGGAGGCCTAGTGGAAGGAGTGACCGCAGACAGGCATCGAAGGCCTAAAATAATAACACATGGCTGTAGGCAATTTTAAATGGGTTCCAGGGGAACACGGGCAGCAGTGGCCTGGTCAGTGTAGTAGTAGTAGAAAGAACGGACCGCAGACAGGCATCGAAGGCCTAAAATAAAAAAATTGGGCTGGCTGTAGGCAATTTTAAATTGGTTCCAGGGGTACACGGGCAGCAGTGGTGTGGTCAGTGGAGGCCTAGTGGAAGGAGTGACCGCAGACAGGCATCGAAGGCCTAAAATAATAACACATGGCTGTAGGCAATTTTAAATGGGTTCCAGGGGAACACGGGCAGCAGTGGCCTGGTCAGTGTAGTAGTAGTAGAAAGAACGGACCGCAGACAGGCATCGAAGGCCTAAAATAAAAAAATTGGGCTGGCTGTAGGCAATTTTAAATTGGTTCCAGGGGTACACGGGCAGCAGTGGTGTGGTCAGTGGAGGCCTAGTGGAAGGAGTGACCGCAGACAGGCATCGAAGGCCTAAAATAATAACACATGGCTGTAGGCAATTTTAAATGGGTTCCAGGGGAACACGGGCAGCAGTGGTGTGGTCAGTGGAGGCCTAGTGGAAGGAGTGACCGCAGACAGGCATCGAAGGCCTAAAATAATAACACATGGCTGTAGGCAATTTTAAATGGGTTCCAGGGGAACACGGGCAGCAGTGGCCTGGTCAGTGTAGTAGTAGTAGAAAGAACGGACCGCAGACAGGCATCGAAGGTCTAAAATAAAAAAATTGGGCTGGCTGTAGGCAATTTTAAATTGGTTCCAGGGGTACACGGGCAGCAGTGGTGTGGTCAGTGGAGGCCTAGTGGAAGGAGTGACCGCAGACAGGCATCGAGGACCTAAAATAACACATGGCTGTAGGCAATTTTAAATTGGTTCCAGGGGTACACGGGCAGCAGTGGTGTGGTTAGTGGAGGCATAGTGGAAGGAGTGACCGCAGACAGGCTTCGAAGGCCTAACATAACAAAAATGTCAATACAATGGTATTGTCAGTGCCAGGCATTGAAGGATGTCAGCGCATAGACTAAACATTGGTGGAGCTGTGAGAGATAATTTTGCAAGTGGTAGAGCACTGTTTGAGCTGGGGGGGAGAACTGTCTTGTGGCCGGCGGTACAGGCCCAGGGCCCCTCATATTACAACGGTGTGTCTGACGTTGGGTGCGCACCACCACCGCCAGAGACACTTTATTGTACTAGGAGGGACCCAGTGGCAGTGCCGTCGACCAAAAGCGGGCACACCCACCTCTTCAGACAAACAGCACTCTCACGGGTGCTGGCGCCAAGTGTCGATACCACGGCCCCGTGTGGGGAGTTTGGCCATTTAGTGAGGTGTAAACATGTCGTATGCTGGACAATCAGGTGCAGAAAATTACGAGATTGGAAAAGTCATTCAGAATAGTCCACAGGCAAGACCTTTTCATAGGAAAGCTAGGTGTCAGCCGGGCAAGGTGGGGCAAAAGATTTCGAACTCCAGTTGTGGTTCATTTTAATGAAGGTTAGATCATCTTCATTTTGGGTAGCCAGACGAGTCCTTTTTTCTGTTAGTATTGAACCTGCAGCACTGAATACTCTTTCTGATAGGACACTAGCTGCCGGGCAAGCAAGCTCCTGCAATGCATATTCTGCCAATTCTGGCCAGGTGTCTAATTTTGATGCCCAGTAATCAAATGGGAATGACGGTTGAGGGAGAACATCGATAAGGGATGAAAAATAGTTTGTAACCATACTGGACAAATGTTGTCTCCTGTCACTTTGAATTGATGCTGCAGTACCTGTCCTGTCTGCGGTCATAGCAAAATCACTCCACAACCTGGTCAGAAAACCCCTCTGGCCAACGCCACTTCTGATTTCTGCCCCTCTAACACCTCTGGTCTGCTGGCCCCTGCAGCTCGTGTGTGAACGATCACGGGCGCTGTGTGCAGGGAATGCCAGAAGCAAACGGTCAAAAAGAGTTGATTGTTTGGTTGCTAATATTAGTTCCAAGTTCTCATGTGGCATTATATTTTGCAATTTGCCTTTATAGCGAGGATCAAGGAGGCAGGCCAACCAGTAATCGTCATCGTTCATCATTTTAGTTATGCGTGTGTCCCTTTTGAGGATACGTAAGGCATAATCCGCCATGTGGGCCAAAGTTCCAGTTCTCAAATCTGCGGTTGTGCTTGGTTGAGGGGCAGTTTCAGGCAAATCCACGTCACTTGTGTCCCTCAAAAAACCAGAACCCGGCCTTGCCGCGCCACCAATTTCCAGTGGCCCCGGAAAAGCTTCCTCATTAAAAATATAATCATCCCCATCATCCTCCTCGTCCTCCTCCTCCTCTTCGCCCGCTACCTCGTCCTGTACACTGCCCTGGCCAGACAATGGCTGACTGTAATCAAGGCTTTCCTCTTCCTCAGCTGCAGACGCCTGATCCTTTATGTGCGTCAAACTTTGCATCAGCAGACGCATTATGCTTATTATGGCATTGTCTGCACTAACCAGCCGTGTGCATTCCTCAAAACACTGAAGGACTTGACACATGTCTTGAATCTTCGACCACTGCACACCTGACAACTCCATGTCTGCCATCCTACTGCCTGCCCGTGTATGTGTATCCTCCCACAAAAACATAACAGCCCGCCTCTGTTCGCACAGTCTCTGAAGCATGTGCAGTGTTGAGTTCCACCTTGTTGCAACGTCTATGATTAGGCGATGCTGTGGAAGGTTCAAAGAACGCTGATAGGTCTGCATACGGCTGGAGTGTACGGGCGAACGGCGGATATGTGAGCAAAGTCCACGCACTTTGAGGAGCAGGTCGGATAACCCCGGATAACTTTTCAGGAAGCACTGCACCACCAGGTTTAAGGTGTGAGCCAGGCAAGGAATGTGTTTCAGTTGGGAAAGGGAGATGGCAGCCATGAAATTCCTTCCGTTATCACTCACTACCTTGCCTGCCTCAAGATCTACAGTGCCCAGCCACGACTGCGTTTCTTTCTGCAAGAACTCGGACAGAACTTCCGCGGTGTGTCTGTTGTCGACCAAACACTTCATAGCCAATACAGCCTGCTGACGTTTGCCAGTAGCTGCCCCATAATGGGAGACCTGGTGTGCAACAGTGGCAGCTGCGGATGGAGTGGTTGTGCGACTGCGGTCTGTGGACGAGCTCTCGCTTCTGCAGGAGGACGAAGAAGAGGAGGAGGGGGTGCGAACGGCTACAGCCAACTGTTTCCTAGACCGTGGGCTAGGCAGAACTGTCCCAAACTTGCTGTCCCCTGTGGACACTGCATCCACAACATTCACCCAGTGTGCCGTGATGGACACGTAACGTCCCTGGTCATGCCTACTGGTCCATGCATCTGTTGCAAGGTGCACCTTTGTGCTCACAGATTGCCTGAGTGCATGGACGATGCGCTCTTTAACATGCTGGTGGAGGGCTGGGATGGCTTTTCTGGAAAAAAAGTGTCGACTGGGTAGCTCGTAGCGTGGTACAGCGTAGTCCATCAGGGCTTTGAAAGCTTTGCTTTCAACTAACCGGTAGGGCATCATCTCTAACGAGATTAGTCTAGCTATGTGGGCGTTCAAACCCTGTGTACGCGGATGCGAGGCTAAGTACTTCCTTTTTCTAACCATAGTCTCATGTAGGGTGAGCTGGACTGGAGAGCTGGAGATCGTGGAACTAGCGGGGGTGCCGGTGGACATGGCAGACTGAGAGACGGTGGGAGATGGTATTGTTGCCGCCGGTGCCTTAGATGCAGTGTTTCCTACTACGAAACTGGTGATTCCCTGACCCTGACTGCTTTGGCCTGGCAAAGAAACCTGCACAGATACTGCAGGTGGTGCAGAAAATGGTGGCCCTACACTGCCGGAAGGGATGTTGCGTTGCTGACTAGCTTCATTGGCCGAGGGTGCTACAACCTTAAGGGACGTTTGGTAGTTAGTCCAAGCTTGCAAATGCATGGTGGTTAAATGTCTATGCATGCAACTTGTATTGAGACTTTTCAGATTCTGCCCTCTGCTTAAGGTAGTTGAACATTTTTGACAGATGACTTTGCGCTGATCAATTGGATGTTGTTTAAAAAAATGCCAGACTGCACTCTTTTCAGCATCGGATACCTTTTCAGGCATTGCAGACTGAGCTTTAACCGGATGGCCACGCTGTCCTCCAACAGGTTTTGGCTTTGCCACGCGTTTTGGGCAAGATACGGGCCTGGCAGATGGAACCTGTTGCGATGTTGATGCCTGCTGCGGCCCCTCCTCCTCCGCTTCAGAACTGCTGCCGCCTGCACCCTGTTCCCCCAATGGCTGCCAATCGTGGTCAAGAACTGGGTTATCTATTACCTCTTCTTGTAGCTCGTGTGCAACTTCGTCTGTGTCACCGTGTCGGTCGGTGGTATAGCGTTCGTGATGGGGCAACATAGTCTCATCAGGGTCTGATTCTTGATCATTACCCTGCGAGGGCAATGTTGTGGTCTGAGTCAAAGGACCAGCATAGTAGTCTGGCTGTGGCTGTGCATCAGTGCACTCCATGTCAGATTCAACTTGTAATGGGCATGGACTGTTAACTGCTTCACTTTCTAAGCCAGGGACGGTATGTGTAAAGAGCTCCATGGAGTAACCCGTTGTGTCGCCTGCTGCATTCTTCTCTGTTGTTGTTTTTGCTGAAGAGGACAAGGAAGCGACTTGTCCCTGACCGTGAACATCCACTAACGACGCGCTGCTTTTACATTTACCAGTTTCACGAGAGGAGGCAAAAGAGCTAGAGGCTGAGTCAGCAAGATAAGCCAAAACTTGCTCTTGCTGCTCCGGCTTTAAAAGCGGTTTTCCTACTCCCAGAAAAGGGAGCGTTCGAGGCCTTGTGTAGCCAGACGACGAACCTGGCTCCACAGCTCCAGACTTAGGTGCAATATTTTTTTTCCCACGACCACCTGATGCTCCACCACTACCACTACCCTCATTACCAGCTGACAATGAACGCCCCCGGCCACGACCTCTTCCACCAGACTTCCTCATTGTTTTAAAAACGTAACCAAACTAACGGTATTTGTTGCTGTCACACAAATTACACGGTGAGCTATAACTTCAGTATGATTTAGCTACCCCTTTACAGGTGGGTGAGACCACAACGAAAATCAGGCACAATGTTACACACTCTGTTGTTGGTGGCAACAAATGAGAGAGATGCCACACACGCAGGACTGTCACTGAAGCACAAATGTAAATATTAATCTCCCACTGATTTGATTTTTTTTTTTTTTTTCAGGGAGACTTTAGAAAAAAAAAATAATAAAAAAGAATGATTTTTTCAGGAAGAATTTAGAAACCAAATAAAATACAATGATTTTTTTCAGGGAGAATTTAGAAAACAAATAAAACAAAAAATAGGCTTTCTATGGCCCACTGAGTGAGAGATGACGCACACAGGAGTCAGGAGTGGCACACAAGCCCAGAGGCCAATATTTATCTCCCACTGATTGATTTAGTGATTTTTTCAGGTAGATTTTGGAACCCAAATCAAGCAAAAAAATAAATAGGCTTTCTATGGCCCACAATTGGAGAGAGAGAGAGAGAGAGAGAGATGGCACACCCAGGAGTCAAGACTGGCACACAAGCAGAAAGGGCAATATTAATCTCCCACTGATTTGATTTTTTTTTTTTTTCAAGGAGACTTTAGAAAAAAAAAATAATAAAAAAGAATGATTTTTTCAGGAAGAATTTAGAAACCAAATAAAATAAAATGATTTTTTTCAGGGAGAATT
The DNA here is from genome assembly GCF_032444005.1 of Ranitomeya imitator. Lineage (NCBI taxonomy): Eukaryota > Metazoa > Chordata > Amphibia > Anura > Dendrobatidae > Ranitomeya > Ranitomeya imitator. The sequence continues at coordinate 52,383,040 of NC_091287.1, read as the reverse complement.
TAGAAAACAAATAAAACAAAAAATAGGCTTTCTATGGCCCACTGAGTGAGAGATGACGCACACAGGAGTCAGGAGTGGCACACAAGCCCAGAGGCCAATATTTATCTCCCACTGATTGATTTAGTGATATTTTCAGGTAGATTTTGGAACCCAAATCAAGCAAAAAAATATATAGGCTTTCTATGGCCCACAATTGGAGAGAGAGAGAGAGAGAGAGAGAGAGAGAGATGGCACACCCAGGAGTCAAGACTGGCACACAAGCAGAAAGGGCAATATTAATCTCCCACTGATTTGATTTTTTTTTTTTTTTTTTTTCAGGGAGACTTTAGAAAAAAAAATAATAAAAAAGAATGATTTTTTCAGGAAGAATTTAGAAACCAAATAAAATAAAATGATTTTTTTCAGGGAGAATTTAGAAAACAAATAAAACAAAAAATAGGCTTTCTATGGCCCACTGAGTGAGAGATGACGCACACAGGAGTCAGGAGTGGCACACAAGCCCAGAGGCCAATATTTATCTCCCACTGATTGATTTAGTGATTTTTTCAGGTAGATTTTGGAACCCAAATCAAGCAAAAAAATAAATAGGCTTTCTATGGCCCACAATTGGAGAGAGAGAGAGAGATGGCACACCCAGGAGTCAAGACTGGCACACAAGCAGAAAGGGCAATATTAATCTCCCACTGATTTGATTTTTTTTTTTTTTCAGGGAGACTGTAGAAAAAAAAAATAATAAAAAAGAATGATTTTTTCAGGAAGAATTTAGTAACCAAATAAAATACAATGATTTTTTTCAGGGAGAATTTAGAAAACAAATAAAACAAAAAATAGGCTTTCTATGGCCCACTGAGTGAGAGATGACGCACACAGGAGTCAGGAGTGGCACACAAGCCCAGAGGCCAATATTTATCTCCCACTGATTGATTTAGTGATTTTTTCAGGTAGATTTTGGAACCCAAATCAAGCAAAAAAATAAATAGGCTTTCTATGGCCCACTATTTGTGAGAGAGATGGCACGCTCAGGACTGGCACACAAGCCCAGAGGCCAATATTAATCTCCCACTTTTTTTTTTTTTTCCAGGGAAAATTTATAAACCCAATAAAAAAAATAATAAATAGGCTTTGTATGGCCCACTATCTGAGAGAGAGAGATGGCACGCTTAGGACTGGCACACAAGCCCAAAGGCCAATATTAATCTCCCTTTTTTTTTACAGGGAGAATTTATAAAACCAAAAAAAAATAAATAAATAGGCTTTCTATGGCCCACTATTTGTGAGAGAGATGGCACGCTCAGGACTGGCACACAAGCCCAGAGGCCAATATTAATCTCCCACTTTTTTTTTTTTTTCCAGGGAAAATTTATAAACCCAATAAAAAAAATAATAAATAGGCTTTCTATGGCCCACTATCTGAGAGAGAGAGATGGCACGCTTAGGACTGGCACACAAGCCCAAAGGCCAATATTAATCTCCCTTTTTTTTTTCAGGGAGAATTTATAAAACCAAAAAAAAAAAAAATAGGCTTTCTATGGCCCACTATTTGTGAGAGAGATGGCAGACTTAGGACTGGCACACAAGCCCAAAGGCCAATATTAATCTCCCACTGATTGATTTATTGATTTTTTCAGGTAGAATTTAGAACCCAAATAAAGCAAAACAAAAAATAGGCTTTCTATGGCCCACTGAGTGAGTGATGATGCACACAGGAGTCAGGAGTGGCACACAAGCCCTGAGGCCAATATTTTTCTCCCACTGATTGATGTAGTGATTTTTTCAGGTAGATTTTAGAACCCAAATCAAGCAAAAAAATAAATAGGCTTTCTATGGCCCACTGAGTGAGAGATGACACACACAGGAGTCAGGAGTGGCACACAAGCCCCGAGGCCAATATTTTTCTCCCACTGGTTGATGTAGTGATTTTTTCAGGTAGATTTTAGAACCCAAATCAAGCAAAAAAATAAATAGGCTTTCTATGGCCCACTGAGTGAGAGATGGCACACACAGGAGTCAGGAGTGGCACACAAGCCCTGAGGCCAATATTTTTCTCCCACTGATTGATGTAGTGATTTTTTCAGGTAGATTTTATAACCCAAATCAAGCAAAAAAATTAATAGGCTTTCTATGGCCCACTGAGTGAGAGATGGCACACACAGGAGTCAGGAGTGGCACACAAGCCCTGAGGCCAATATTTTTCTCCCACTGATTGATGTAGTGATTTTTTCAGGTACATTTTATAACCCAAATCAAGCAAAAAAATAAATAGGCTTTCTATGGCCCACTGAGTGAGAGATGGCACACACAGGGTTGGCACTCTAGCAGAAATGCCAATCTTAATCTCCCACAAAAAAAAAACAAAAAAAAACAGGGACTGTCCTACAATTACTATCTCCCTGCAGTAATCTCAGCCAGGTATGGCAGGCAGCAATAAGGAGTGGACTGATGCACAAATTAAATAAAAAGTGTGGACAAACAAAAAAGATAGCTGTGCAGAAAGGAAGGAACAAGAGGATTTGTGCTTTGAAAAAAGCAGTTGGTTTGAACAGCGGCGTACACACAGCAATGCAGCTATCAGGGAGCCTTCTAGGGCAGCCCAATGAGCTACAGCGCTGAGGAAAAAAAAAAAATGTAGCTTCCACTGTCCCTGCACACCGAAGGTGGTGTTGGGCAGTGGAAATCGCTACAGCAGAAGCGGTTTGGTGGTTAATGGACCCTGCCTAACGCTATCCCTGCTTCTGACGAAGCGGCAGCAACCTCTCCCTAAGCTCAGATCAGCAGCAGTAAGATGGCGGTCGGCGGGAACGCCCCTTTATAGCCCCTGTGACGCCGCTGACAGCAAGCCAATCACTGCAATGCCCTTCTCTAAGATGGTGGGGACCAGGACCTATGTCATCACGCTGCCCACACTCTGCGTTTACCTTCATTGGCTGAGAAATGGCGCTTTTCGCATCATTGAAACGCGACTTTGGCGTGAAAGTCGCGTACCGCATGGCCGACCCCGCACAGGGGTCGGATCGGGTTTCATGAAACCCGACTTTGCCAAAAGTCGGCGACTTTTGAAAATGAACGACCCGTTTCGCTCAACCCTAGTTCCCAGTTTGTTTCGAGGTTTTGGCGAGCCTTTTGTGGTAGGATGGGCATTGACTTGTCTTTTTCCTCGGCTTTCCATCCTCAGACTAATGGCCAGTCCGAACGAACCAATCAGACCTTGGAAACATATCTGAGATGCTTTGTTTCTGCTGATCAGGATGACTGGGTGTCCTTTTTGCCTTTGGCTGAGTTCGCCCTTAATAATCGGGCCAGCTCGGCTACCTTGGTTTCGCCATTTTTCTGCAACTCTGGGTTCCATCCTCGTTTCTCTTCAGGACAGGTTGAGTCTTCAGACTGTCCTGGTGTGGATACTGTGGTGGACAGGTTGCAGCAGGTTTGGACTCATGTAGTGGACAATTTGACCTTGTCCCAGGAGAAGGCTCAACGTTTCGCTAATCGCAGACGCTGTGTGGGTCCCCGACTTCGTGTTGGGGATCTGGTTTGGTTATCTTCTCGTCATATTCCTATGAAGGTTTCCTCTCCTAAGTTTAAACCTCGTTTCATTGGTCCGTATAGGATTTCTGAGGTTCTTAATCCTGTGTCTTTTCGTCTGACCCTTCCAGATTCTTTTTCCATACATAATGTATTCCATAAGTCATTGTTGCGGAGATACGTGGCACCTATGGTTCCATCTGTTGACCCTCCTGCCCCGGTTTTGGTGGAGGGGGAGTTGGAGTATATTGTGGAGAAGATTTTGGATTCTCGTGTTTCAAGACGGAAACTCCAGTATCTGGTTAAGTGGAAGGGTTATGCTCAGGAAGATAATTCCTGGGTCTTTGCCTCTGATGTCCATGCTCCCGATCTTGTTCGTGCCTTTCATGTGGCTCTTCCTGGTCGGCCTGGGGGCTCTGGTGAGGGTTCGGTGACCCCTCCTCAAAGGGGGGTACTGTTGTGAATTCTGTGGCAGAGCTCCCTCCTGTGGTCACAAGTAGGGTTGAGCGAAACGGGTCGAGATTTTTCAAAAGTCGCCGACTTTTGGCAAGGTCGGGTTTCATGAAACCCGACCCGACCCCAGTGTGGGGTCGGCCATGAAGTCGGCGATCTTTTGAATCTGGAATCGGAATTCCGATACCGATTCCCGATATGTTTAAGATATCGGGAATTGGTATCGGAATTCAGATTAAAGTGTAAAATAAAGAATTAAAATAAAAAAGCCGCGACGTCACCGCGACATCACGGCAAGGTCCTAGAAGCGCGGATTCGAAGGAGGAAGGCTGCCGGTTAGTACCAGGGCGCGTCAGAGGGTAAGTATTGCGATATTTTTTATTTTAATTCTTTATTTTACACTTTAATATGGATCGCAGGGCCTGAAGGAGAGTTTCCTCTCCTTCAGACCCTGGGAACCATGGAAACCCAATGCACTGCATTGGGTTTCGAGTTTCGTCCGACCCCGACCCCGACTTTTTTATAGGATCGGCCGATTTCACTCGACCCGACTTTTGAAAAAGTCGGGTTTCGTGAAACCCGACCCGATCCTATAAAAGTAAAGGTCGCTCATCCCTAGTCACAAGTGGTACTTCGGCTGATTCTCTCTATGAGCTTCCGTTGGTGGAGGAAAGTGGTACTGCGGCTTCTGAGTTTCCTCCCTCAGGTGATGTGGTGAGGTCGTTAGGTGCTGCTCTACTTAACTCCACCTAGTGCTTTGATCCTGGCCTCCTGTCAATGTTCCAGTATTGGCCTTGTTTTCTCCTGGATCGTTCCTGTGGCCTGCTGCTCTGCATAGCTAAGTTTTCCTTTGCTATTTTGCTTGCGGTTTTTTCTGTCCAGCTTATCTATTTGTTTTGCTGGAAGCTCTGGGACGCAGAAGGTGTACCTCCGTGCCGTTATTTCGGTACGGAGGGTCTTTTTGCCCCCTTTGTGTGGTTTTTTAGGGTTTTGTGTTGACCGCAAAGTTACCTTTCCTATCCTCGCTCTGTTCAGAAAGTCGGGCCTCACTTTGCTAAATCTATTTCATCTCTACGTTTGTCTTTTCATCTTAACTCACAGTCATTATATGTGGGGGGTCTGCCTTTTCCTTTGGGGTATTTCTCTGAGGCAAGGTAGGCTTATTTTCTATCTTCAGGCTAGCTAGTTTTTCAGGCTGTGCCGAGTTGCATAGGGAGCGTTAGGCGCAATCCACGGCTGCCTCTAGTGTTGTTGGAGAGGATCAGGGATTGCGGTCAACAGAGTTCCCACGTCTCAGAGCTCGTTCTATGTTTTTGGGTTATTGTCAGATCACTGTATGTGCTCTGATCGCTATGTCCATTGTGGTACTGAATTGCCTAATCATTACACATTTCCAACCTACAAATATCGGCTTGCAGCCACCCCAGATGTGGAACATCATATTTAATGTGTCATTTCTGGTGTCATTTTTCCAATTGCCCTGGTGTGGTGGCAATCGGGGTAATTGTTTTTAGGGTTAGTAATGGAGAGGAGTCAGTCAGACACACCCATTATTAACTTCATTTTTAACCCAATAGTAAAAATAAATAAACACACACAGAAAAAACCTTTATTTAATTGAAGACTCTCCCACACTAGCCCTCATACACCCATTTATTAATAAAATTATTCCACAAAAGTAATCCATGTCCATCTTTGTCTCCATCCGCTATGCACAGGCGCCGGCTGGTGAATACTCTCATCAGCGTTGCCTGCTCTTGCAGCTATCAGTAGTCATCAGCCAGCACCTGACCAGCAGTAACTGTGTCACCACTGGTCACAGCTGCTGACTCACATGCTGTCCTCTGTGTGACAGTGTGGGAACAGCAATACCCAGCAACTGTCCCCAGTAGTGACTTCAGTAAGGTTACCACTGGTCAGAGCCGCAGTTTCCCATGCTGTTACACAGAGGATAGCATGGGAACCGCCTGATATTCGGGCCCCTTATTGACATGAATGGGGTTCAAGTGTGGGATCAAGTTCGGATACCGTTCTGGTGTCTGAACCAAACTTTTTATTAAAGTTTGTCTGAACCCAACAAACATGAACATCCACGGGTCTGCTCATACCTACTTGCATCATATTTTTTATGTACTGTAGACACTTTTTGTGATTTGTCTGCCTAGACGATGTAATGAAAAGAGGTATGAATTATTGGAAAAAGGGCCTGGCTTAATATGTGACACCATACGTCTAAAATTATGGCACACATTTCTCGTACAAAATAAGCCAACTAATAGGTGATGTAAATTTACTAGATATTCTTAAAATTAGACAGATTTATCAAGTAACATGAATCGCTACTTCAAAGCCTCAGTAACAAATAACATTAATTCATTTATTTTAGCACATAAACAACGCTATTTGATAATTGACTACCAGCATCCATATTTCATTGATCTTGTCAGCACAGCACACTATCTACAATAAGTACAAGTAAGTACAACAACACTGTAGGATAATTGAGTAGTGCCAGATTGCTGCCCTTCTCTATATATTGCATTCACTGTGTACTCTTTACGTCTCCAAGAAACCTCAGTTTAGCGCAGGTGATCACTGTATAGCTATTCCTCAGTTCTCGCCACTACATATTTTTGAACCTGAGCTGCTCCAACTCCATTCATTGTTTACATCCAACTGGAGCCGGAGCTGAAAATAGCTAATCAAGATGAGGGTGTGGGGGTGCAAAATGTTGGACCTTCACCAGTCTCCTATTCTAACAATAGGTCATCAATATGAGTGATTCCATAATTTTTCCCCTATGCTTGGTTAAAAAAAGGAACCATTACTGACTACTACATTTTTTGTTCTTGATTTCTTTTAGCGTTTCTTAAAGCCAGAAAGTTGCCATTTGAAATTACTTTAGCTTTGTGCCATGTCTGTGATCTGCTTTTTTTTCTACAAAATTGAACAACTGAATTAAAATCCTCCAAGGCTGGTGATTCCATAATTTTTGCCAGGGGTTGTATATTAAAATACTTAGGAGACCATGTATCATTTCCTTTGCACTTCACAAATAATTACTATGTGTTACTTGCCACCTCTGGAGTCTACCAGCGGTAGCCGGTTTCCTAAGCAAGGAGCACAAGCTTGCAAGCTCTTTTCTTTAAAACCTTCACGTCCTGCTCTGAAGCTGGCCAGTGCTCGGGATACATACAGCTTTAATGACTCTGCGCTCCTGTAATGCAGCAGAGGCAAAGATGCTAATGCTTGCCGCACGGGAGGGTGCACGCTCTGGACCAGCGACGCAGCCATGCCGTTGGTCTGGACTGTTAATCTTTAGAAGTGCACCACCTTCAGCAAGCAAGAAGTCAAGAAACAGGAAAGTGATGTGCTCCTGAAGAAAGAAGTCTGGACTAGCGACGCAGTCATGCCGTTGGCCTAGACTGTTAATCTTTAGGAGCGCAACACCTTCAGCAAGCTAGAAGTCAAGAGACAGAGGAGTGATATGCTCCTGAAAAAAATTAGAAAATCCCTTTAACTTTATTGACAAACAAATTTACAACGGCTACGTGTATCCATACCGGTCTAGTATCTTCATCGGGCTATGGAATTGACCCCAATTGGTGGAAAATCACTGCTTCAATATCTTCCATTACATCAATAAAAGATTTCATTTCTACCAACCTTTATTAAATTCATTTTCCATTTCTATTATATTCGCAGCTGTTCCCTATTTAGAAAAACAAATCAACAATGTTATTCCATAGACTGGATCAGGTCCTTGTTTTGCATAGAGACATATTAACTTTATCATGAAAACCAACAAACCATGACTAATTTATATACTGCGGCACGGGCAGACTAAACTGAAATAAAGTTGTTTTTAGAAGCAGAAAGTTCGTATGTGTGTAACTATATCACACATGCTTTTATTTTACAGAGCTGAGTTATAGACAGGTGTTAACCAGATGTATCGCCTGGGCCAAAAATTCCAATATAGGGACTTGATCACCATGTGCTTTGGGTAACTGTACGCTGAGGTTTCAGGTTATAAAGTAAAACTATCCACAAGTGTATACGTATATTTTTCCAGCTAAAATAAATAAAATGTCGTCAACATGTCTTAAAAGTTCTACATTAATTCCCAAAAGAAAATGTGTTGAAAAAAAATCCAATTGATCTCTTAAAAGGTACTTTACCAGGTCAAATTACCAATAGATAATACTTGCCAACTATCTATTGCTGCCATCTGGGAGGAAACAGTGTGTAAAGCTGATGAAAATTGCTGCCATGTAGCCTAGACTATGCCTTCTGCTCATTCCATGAATGAGTCTTGCTTTCGAAGAGGATTTAGTGACCTCTGAGAGATTTGACAATTTTTCAGATAGTCAGGGAGGTCTAGTTAGTATCCAATAGATCGGCTATCGGTGTAATCTGGTTTAGCAAGTACATTTATGCCTACTAAATGGCCATAAATGTGTTAATAAGGCATGTAGGGGGTATGCCACGTGTCCCAATTGTAGTTGAATGGCTGAGAGGGCAGTAGGGTAAAGTTTTGAAGACTTTTTCAATTTCAACTTTATAAAAATCTTTGGTACGTCACTTTGTGGGTGCTTGCATCCACTAATTCAACATTATTATTTGGCCATCTGTGATGTAAATAGTTATGTAAAGATGAATAAAACTTGGCACTCAATGTGAGAAGAAAAAGCTTCTTAATTTATTGATGCATCCAGACAAACAAAACTGCTAAACGTTTTCGGTCCACACCGGACCTTCGTCAGAGCGTTTCTTTGACATTGACTGGATATGGAAGCTACAATGCATGGATGAGCATCAGACAATAGTAGACATACATCAGCTGCAGTGTGCTGGAGGATCAGAGCACAAAAGAATGTAGAGCTCCACGGTAAGGCACAGAGCCTAGAGGGGATAACGGCGCTGGATCCTGGATGAACGATGTGCAAGCAGAGAGGAGCATCGCCAACCCCGGGGTGGACACCCTACTTGAGCACCGCCAACCCCTACATTGATCGAGTGCCGTGTTTTCTAATTGTAAATAGTTATGTACCAGCTATAAGCTAAGTTCACATGAGCTTGGAAAACATCATCTTATTTTCATCCCGAAAAAACACAATTTTTCATCTGAAATGTCACCCATATGGCATCCATTTTTAAACACCGGCAGTAAAAGTAACTTACAAGACTGTATATAACAATATAGTTTCCTGCGTTAAGAATTGCAATGTATCTGTAAAAAAATGGATGTTGACCTGTATGGGATCCATAGACTGGAACAGGTGAATCTACTGTGAAATCCAGAAGAGACTTACATTTATTTGTGAAAAAAAAATTGGCTAAAGTTTTGCAATTTTCAAACTTTTATTTTTTTTTGCCCTTAAATCGGAGAATCGTGTCACACAAAATAGTTAATAAATAACACTTACCACATGTCTACTTTACATCAGCACAAATTTTTACAAATATATTTTTTGCTGGAAAGTTATAAGGGTTAAAAGTTGACCAGCGACTTCTCATTTTTCCTACAACATTTTTTTTTTAGGGACCACATCATTTGAATTGACATTGAGGGGCCTATATGACAGAAAATACCCAAAAGTGACACCATTCCAAAAACTGCACCCCTCAAGGTGTTCAAAACCACATTCAAGACGTTCATTAACCCTTCAGGTGCATCACAAGAATTAATGGAATGTGGAAGGAAAAAATAAGCATTTAACTTTTTTCACAAAAAAATTCCTTTCAAACCAATTTTTTTTACTTTCAAAAGGGTGAAAGGAGAAAATGGACCACATAGTTGTGCAGTTTGTCCTGAGCACACCAATACCACATATGTAGGGGAAAACCACTGTTTGGACACATGGCGGAGCTTGGAAGGGAAGGAGTGTCATTTGACTTTTTGAATGTAAAATTTGCTGGAATAATTGGTGGACGCCATGTTGCGTTTGTAGAGCCCCTTTTGTGCCTAAGCAGTAGAAACCCCCCAAATGTGACACAATTTTGGAAACCAGATCCTGCAGGAAATTTATCTAGATCTGTGGTGAGCACCTTCAACCCCCAAGTGATTCATCAAAGTTAATAACAAAAATGTTTTTTAGCCCCAAATTTTGCATTTTTAAAAGGGTAACAGGAGAAAATGGACCCGAAAATTCACTGTGCAATTTCTCTTGAGTACACTGATACCCCATATGTGGTTCGAAAGTACTTTTGAGACGCAAAGCTCAAAAGAGAAAAACGCCATATTAGAGGTCAGATTTTGTTGAACTGGTTTGAGGGCGTCATGTCACATTAGTATGGACCCTGAGGTGCTAGAACAGCAGGACACCCCATAAGTGACTCCATTTTACAACTGCAACTCTCAATGAATTCATCTAGAAGTGCAGTGATCATATCAACACCACGGGTGTGTGACAGAATTTTACACCATTGGTCAGTGAAGAAAAAATAATTACATTTTTACCACCAAGATTGTGTGTTAGCCCCAGATTTTACATTTTTATACAGGAAAATGGGTAAAAATGGCACCACAAGTTGTCCAGCAATTTCTGCTGAATGTAGAAATACCGCATATACAGAAGCACAGTACTGCTCAGCCACATGACGAGACTTGGGAGGGACTGAGCTCTATTTGCCTCCTGGAGCACAGATGTTCCTAGAATAGTTTGTGGACTCCCTATACAGAACCCCTAAATGCTAGAAAAGCAACCCACCCCCCTTCAAATGACCACATTTTGGAAACTATACCACTTAGGGAATTTATATACAGTGGGGCAAAAAAGTATTTAGTCAGTCAGCAATAGTGCAAGTTCCACCACTTAAAAAGATGAGAGGCGTCTGTAATTTACATCATAGGTAGACCTCAACTATGGGAGACAAACTGAGAAAAAAAAATCCAGAAAATCACATTGTCTGTTTTTTTAACATTTTATTTGCATATTATGGTGGAAAATAAGTATTTGGTCAGAAATAAACAATCAAGATTTCTGGCTCTCACAGACCTGTAACTTCTTCTTTAAGAGTCTCCTCTTTCCTCCACTCATTACCTGTAGTAATGGCACCTGTTTAAACTTGTTATCAGTATAAAAAGACACCTGTGCACACCCTCAAACAGTCTGACTCCAAACTCCACTACGGTGAAGACCAAAGAGCTGTTAAAGGACACCAAAAACAAAATTGTAGCCCTGCACCAGGCTGGGAAGACTGAATCTGCAATAGCCAACCAGCTTGGAGTGAAGAAATCAACAGTGGGAGCAATAATTAGAAAATGGAAGACATACAAGACCACTGATAATCTCCCTCGATCTGGGGCTCCATGCAAAATCCCACCCCGTGGGGTCAGAATGATCACAAGAACGGTGAGCAAAAATCCCAGAACCACGCGGGGGGGCCTAGTGAATGAACTGCAGAGAGCTGGGACCAATGTAACAAGGCCTACCATAAGTAACACACTATGCCACCATGGACTCAGATCCTGCAGTGCCAGACGTGTCCCACTGCTTAAGCCAGTACATGTCCGGGTCCGTCTGAAGTTTGCTAGAGAGCAATTGGATGATCCAGAGGAGTTTTGGGAGAATGTCCTATGGTCTGATGAAACCAAACTGGAACTGTTTGGTAGAAACACAACTTGTCATGTTTGGAGGAAAAAGAATACTGAGTTGCATCCATCAAACACCATACCTACTGTAAAGCATGGTGGTGGAAACATCATGCTTTTGGGCTGTTTCTCTGCAAAGTGGCCAGGACGACTGATCCGGGTACATGAAAGAATGAATGGGGCCATGTATCGTGAGATTTTGAGTGCAAACCTCCTTCCATCAGCAAGGGCATTGAAGATGAAACGTGGCTGGGTCTTTCAACATGACAATGATCCAAAGCACACCGCCAGGGCAACGAAGGAGTGGCTTCGTAAGAAGCATTTCAAGGTCCTGGAGTGGCCTAGCCAGTCTCCAGATCTCAACCCTATAGAAAACCTTTGGAGGGAGTTGAAAGTCCGTGTTGCCAAGCGAAAAGCCAAAAACATCACTGCTCTAGAAGAGATCTGCATGGAGGAATGGGCCAACATGCCAACAACAGCATGTGGCAACCTTGTGAAGACTTACAGAAAACGTTTGACCTCTGTCATTGCCAACAAAGGATATATTACAAAGTATTGAGATGAAATTTTGTTTCTGACCAAATACTTATTTTCCACCATAATATGCAAATAAAATGTTAAAAAAACAGACAATGTGATTTTCTGGATTTTTTTTTCTCAGTTTGTCTCCCATAGTTGAGGTCTACCTATGATGTAAATTACAGACGCCTCTCATCTTTTTAAGTGGTGGAACTTGCACTATTGCTGACTGACTAAATACTTTTTTGCCCCACTGTACAGGTGTAGTGACAATTTTGACTCCATGGGCGTTTTCCAGAAACAAACAGCAATTGATATTGCTGAGTGAAAATTGCTTATCTGCTATTGTAGTGCCCGTACATTGCAGTACTTAGTATTTTATAGTGCCTTTTTCATCCACTCCTGATTTTGGTGTACAAATACTAATGTAAAATACTGACCCAATACTGAATGTGTGAACGTGTCCTAAAAAAGTATTTCTTTGCTAATACAGTATAAACGTGACTCTTCTTGATTTGGTTACATTTAAACTTGTTATTATAGATTTTTACAACTACAATGGATTTTTTACTATATATTTGTATTAGATATTAAAGAGTAACCATCATTTTTTTTCATACATCAATAGTACACATGAAAATAAAAAACTTTGTCACATATATTATTGGAGAAACCTGCTTCTTTCTCCTTCTGGACTGATCTTTCATTCTTAAAATTCTCAAATTCTTGTGTAAAATCTGTCTTCAGTGAATTCAGATTTTCCAATCACTGAGATAGGAGATGACAGTTGGCGCTCATGAAATTCTATGAAGAACTGTAGCGGTCATTTCAGGAGAATGTCTCCATAGAGTTGTGGAGGAGGAGCACCAACTGTCCTCTCCGATCTCAGTAATGCGAAAATATATATTCACCGAATACAGATGAATCAAACAGTCAAAGATCAATCCAGAAAGGTTATTCTGCCAAGATATCTTACAAAGTTGCTTATTTTCATGTGTACGACTGACTTATAAGATAAACATTGAAATGGTAGTTCCTTGTTAAAGAAAAAAAAATACAAAAAATGTCAAAGAAAAAAAGGGCTGAGTTAAAAAAAAAAAACACAAAAAACTTAGAGGAAAATACAACAGTTTCTCTAAGTTTTAGAATCAGAAAGAAAAGTTTAAGAACTTTTTTTTGGTCTTTGTATCTGGTAAAATAAGCCTCAAATGAACTCTGTAGCTGGAGAGAGTAAAGAGATGTGCACCATTTAGGAGAAATGTGAATTTACGCCTAGAATGAGAATAGACAGGCCTTACTAAACCCTTCCCGGGAGAACCTTAATAATCTAAAGTGAGCTAAAAAGCAACCATGTAAAACCACAACAGAATTCATTATAGCCGCTTGCGGAAAAGGCTGGCGGTGCAATCATGTCATTCCCAGTAGGTGCATGGCAGGAACTTTTCAGACGCTGTGATTGCAATTGCTATGTCACTATCTACCTCCACGTTATAATGCAAAACACCAAAATCAAGTAATTTTTAGAAGTTCATATTCCTAGTTAATAAACAATGTCATAAATCGTATCCAATGTCTTCCACGTCAGCTTTCTTTATCTATGAGGACTCTTTCATTTAAAGCGTTCTAGGTTTAATGAGTTGAGACTCCAAAGAGCAATTAGCTTGATTGTGAAACTGTTTCCCTTAACATTAGGGGCTCTCATTTGCTATCTGTTTAATTAACTTTACGACTGGAGAAAAATGTTTTGTTTACTTTAAAAAAAAAAAAAGTGACAAAAAAATTGTTAAAATTTCTCTGTAGTTCGGTTTTAGCCACTGATGGGAAAAATTCTATCAAGGATGTTAATGATGTGTGCCATCCACTGCTGGAGTTGACTTGCGAAATCCAATCCCCAAGTGCATCGTAAGATAAATGTGTTTTGTATTTTTTTAACACATGGAAAAACAACATGCTATCTGCTTACAGGCCATGTACAGTTGATTACACAAAATTTTTAAAGACCGGGTTACTTTCCCCCTTAAAAGATGGAAACCTTAAAAAAATAATTGGATTTGATGTGGGGGTCTTACAGCCTTTCTACTTAAAGCACATTAGCTGCGATGAGTTGAAAGGAAGGGGTCACATGACTTTTGGATTACAAAGTTTTTCGATCTACTCACATAAATTGTTTTGCAATCAGTGGAACAACTAAAGCAACATGAACCTACTTTTATCAAATAAATATGTGAGATCATCAAAGCCATAGATATATAACTTTAGACATTTCCAAATAGGAATAAAATTGTTTTACAATTAATGTAGTTTTCAAGTTACATAGTAACATAGTAACATAGTAACATGTTAAAGCTCATTATTGTATTTTCACAATTTTTTTCAATTTTTCACTTGTGTTTAATTCTTATTTTGATTTGCACCCTTTTTAAAGTCTATATTTTAGGGTTTCGATTATTTTCCTGTTTTCTTTTTTTTAAGTTTGCCATTGTGGGTGGCAGAGTTGCCTTCTTGACTTTTTATTTTTTTTTCTAGACAGCTTATCAAAACATCAGACAGAAAATATTATTATAGATTATTATGGTTACAAGTAGTGTTGAGCATTCCGATACCGCAAGTATCGGGTATCGGCCGATACTTGCGGTATCGGAATTCCGATACCGAGATCCGATATTTTTGTGATATCGGGTATCGGTATCGGAAGTGTAAAATAAAGAATTAAAATAAAAAATATTGTTATATTCACCTCTCCGGCGGCCCCTGGACATCAGCGGGAGGATCCGGCGTCCGGCACGGCTTCTTTCTTCAAAATGCGCGCCTTCAGGACCTGTGGAATGACGTCCCGGCTTCTGATTGGTCGCGTGCCGCCCATGTGACCGCCACGCGACCAATCAGAAGCCGCGACGTCATTCCTCAGCTAAAGTCCTAGAATGAGCGCCTTCTAGGACCTGAGGAATGACGTCGCGGCTTCTGATTGGTCGCGTGGCGGTCACATGGGCGGCACGCGACCAATCAGAAGCCGGGACGTCATTCCACAGGTCCTGAAGGCGCGCATTTTGAAGAAAGAAGCCGTGCCGGACGCCGGATCCTCCCGCTGATGTCCAGGGGCCGCCGGAGAGGTGAATATAACAATATTTTTTATTTTAATTCTTTATTTTACACTTTAATATGGATCCCAGGGCCTGAAGGAGAGTTTCCTCTCCTTCAGACCCTGGGATCCATGAGGATACATTCCGATACTTGATGTCCCATTGACTTGTATTGGTATCGGATATCGGTATCGGCGATATCCGATATTTTTCGGGTATCGGCCGATACTATCCGATACCGATACTTTCAAGTATCGGACGGTATCGCTCAACACTAGTTACAAGTGATACATGTGTACAGCTCATGAGGCCACATTCACATGTTCAGTATTCGGTCAGTATTTTACCTCAGTATTTGTAAGCCAAAGCCAGGAGTGGGTGATAAATACAGAAGTGGTGCATATGTATCTATTATACTTTTCCTCTGATTGTTCCACTCCTGATTTTGGCTTACAAATACTTAGGTAAGAAACTCACCAAATGCTGAATGTGTGAACATATCCGAAGTCTGATATGAAGACATCAGCTGCAGTCACTGTTAACTATAAAATTATGATACTTACAATTAAAATAATCTGTATACGCTTTTCAGATTTTAAAAAAATCATGAACGTCTTCATTTTTTTGTGTGACAGGGCAAAAGATGCCCTATTTTTACAGACTGCCCTAGAATTTCTGATTGTTTGCAGCCCCGACAGGGTTTGGAATTTCCAGATTCCACAATTTAAACTTTTTAAAAAAGTCTAAACATTTTTGCACAAAAGTACTCCAGGAACCCCTTAAAGTTGTTTTCCCATGAGCAAAAGTTCATTTTAAGCAATACATCTTGGAATCTTTATATATTTATTATGCATTGCTTATATAGCGCTAACATAATCCGGAGCGCTTTACAGTTTTGCACACATTATCATCGCTGTCCCTAATAGGGAATAATAATAACTTCCACAATTGGCTGTGTTTAAATAAAATGTTCCTGTGCAGAGATAATCTTATAAATGTTCAGGTACCACC
Source organism: Ranitomeya imitator (assembly GCF_032444005.1). Taxonomy (NCBI): domain Eukaryota; kingdom Metazoa; phylum Chordata; class Amphibia; order Anura; family Dendrobatidae; genus Ranitomeya; species Ranitomeya imitator. Next base: position 52,366,861 of record NC_091287.1, on the reverse strand, counting down.
AAACCACCATAGCAGCTTCAGGTTGAGGTACAGCCAGAGCAATTTCTGCTTCAGGTACTGCTGGAGCACTTTCACATTCATTTTAGAATTTCAGACTAGACTAGCTCAGGTACATAGGACTGGTACTGACACAGAATTAGCTGGGCAGGTCCAGGGACCTGACAACGGGATAGCAGCTTGCAGACTTGTTAAATACTATTTTTGCTCAGGCACCTCCCAACAGGTGGAGGTGACTTAAGTACTAAGTGCCATTGGCTGGGTTAACATTAGGAGTGCGCACACTGTCTTTCTAAGAGACCGTGACCTCACACATGCACAAGTCCGGGTGCACAGGAACCGGAGCAGGAGGCGTGACAGAGCAGCCCGGCCTGAGAAAGTCAGCGTTTCAACAGGATAAGACAAGACAGGACTTCCAGGGTGGGATATGCTTTTTGTAATTGTCCTGATTAGTGACATCCCTGCACTCCTCTGCCATTACTAATAGTGTACTTTTCTCTGTATGCTTACCACACAGTTACATCAGGGAGTTTTTTCAACTTTCTGCATTACTAGTACATTTTCTCTTCCGATTCCACCTTATACATAGTGAAATTATCACCTAAAGCTTTCACTGAGCCCATTCGATGAATCTAACATTAACATTTGACACCAGAGGTAAACGGCTTGATACATCAGCTACTTGTAGTGGAGGTTTAACATAAGTACAAGAAATGTGGTTTGTATTATCAGTAACTTTTTAATACATCACTAAAAGCTTCACAACTTGAAGAAAAGCCAGATATTATTATAATACACTGTTTATTGCCCTTAGCCTGCCGGGATCCTTTACATTTCATGCTTTAAAGGGGCACTAATAGCATTTTATGTATTATCTTTTGTCTAAACTTCAACTACTTTGATGACCCTGGAACATATATTTCAGTTTGTGACGGCACATAGTGTAATTCTAAGCGTTCTAAAATACCGTAACCACATCACTATACATCTTCTTACATAAATGTCAACAAAGGAATATTCACAAGGTAGGGCGGGGGAGAAATAAGAAATGTTTCTAATTTTCCTATATAGAATATATTTCCATTCAGTGAAGTGGGGATTTGGAATGATGTCCATTAAAAGTCATAAATCATGCGTATTCCTAGAAAAATACATATTAGGTAATATTGCTCAGAATTTTATGTAATGAAAAGACCACCTAGAATATATCCCAGCTGTGGGTAGGAATGAGAAAGAAGCATACTGCTTTAATGCAGTATGTTATGCTCAGTGCACCATTTCTTGGGTGGTTTTTTAACATAATTTACAAGAAAAGTGAAGAATTTTGTATTTCATTATTCCCATGCATAAAATATTTAATGTAAAGTTTAGGTTGGGATTACAGGGTGACTTTGGCAGCAACACAAGTTGTTAGGCCAAGAATTGCCATGTGTCACTGCTACATCGCAGTGCAATACTAGTAGATGGGGTTTCTTCCCTAGGGTACTGTGAATGCGACAAGCAGGTCGTAAATACTTCAACTGGATACAATCTTTTACAACTTACTCCTTGCAGTTGCAGTACCCTCAGTGTCACAATGAAACCCCATTCACTGCGATGTAGCATTAACATCTGTCAAAATCACAGCTAGCAGCCAAGTAAGTGACACATCACTGCAATCAGGGTCTCTGTCTCTACATCTTGCTGCTCTCAGATGGGGGAGCAAAAACCTGGTGACAGATTCCCTTTTATTAGCAGAGTTTGGTTTACTATTGAAAAATATTCAGTGTAATTTATATATTTATTTAAAACCCTGCTCTTTTCTTTAAGAAGTCGAGTGGGCGGTACTAATCAGTAATTGACAGTCTTCTCTAGATCTTTTCCAGCAAAAGTGGTCATCAGTCTGCTCAGCCCCTTCTGATCTATAACAATCTGCCCACAAATGGCGCTGCAAGGGCAACGTGACAGGTTCCCTTTAAATTAATTTTCTTAAGCAAATTGATTTACTCTTTTATAGCTAGTACAACTGGAGAGCAATATGCGACACAGGGATTGACAGAGGGAATTCCTACCCATTTAGAACCTGCTGTAAAGATTTTTCAATATTGTCACAAAATACACAATGATTTTATAAAAGTTGTGAAAATTGGGCTATTTTTTTTCTTGTATAAGGGTATGCTCCTATGGTCAGGAATGGCTCAGAATTTGCTCAGGAATTTATGGAGGTGAAATCTGCACCAAATCTGCACCTGAGGTCACTGGCAGGTCACCTGCGTTTTTGATGCATTTTTACATGCGTTTTTGATACGTTTTTTCCGCATGCGTTTTTGATGTGTTTTTTCATTGCATGCGTTTTCTATCACTTGAAATAAATCTAATTGAAAGTTGACTTCTGGGAAGAAAAAAAGTGATTTCCTGTTTTCAGATGTTCCCACAGTCAGTAAGCGCTGCGGGTTGGACGCTGTGTACATCTGCAGCATCCAACCTGCAGCGTCCAGCCGTTACAGCATAGTGGATGGGATTTCAAGAAATTCCATGCCCACTGTGAAGAGCAGAACAAAAATGATTACCTCAATGAACAAAAATAAAAAAAAAAGAATTTGTGATAAATATTGACCTGTCCATTCAAGGACATTTTAGCTATAGTATGAAATCCTGTTTTTCTTGTCTGTGGAATTGCCTTTGTACTGTTTGTTGTGAAACTGCCCCCCACGAAACTGTTTTCTTTTCTTTTCTTTCTTTCCTGTTTTGTCTCTTTGTTTAAACATGCAAAACTTGTATAACCACTAAACCTACTGAAACAACTATATAAAGAAGGGATAGCACTTTGAAGGCAGGCGTGCTTCAGAGACTTCCCAGTGATACACTATACAAGACGTGTCTTGTGTATTATTTCTGGTGATTCCCCACTTCCAAAGGCTGCTCCGACTGAGTGTGATCCCGACATTTCCTGGCGCCCGAACAGGGACCCGAGGTCTGTGTATTCCTTCAAGAACACCGGCAGAATACGAACGAAAAGAGAATCTGGGATAATGGACGGCAGATGAACAAAAACCTGGCCAGGTAAGAGACACTGTTAGATCTCTTATATCTGCCCTGCACTGTCCGTAAGATTTTCTGTGTCGTGTTCTTTAGCGGGTAGTTCTAGTAGAGGAGGATACCTATAGCTCGGGTTCTTGAACTATTTAGGAATTGATCACCTCACGGAGTACGGCATTGAATGAGAGTGAATGTGAATAGAAGGTGTGTGGAAGTTGGGAATAGCCCTATAAGCCGCCCAGGGGGTTGAAACAGAAGAAGTGACTGTCCCACTGGGCAACGTGGTTGCGTCCTTTCGGGGAGACCTCCGCGCCTATGTTCAATCTCTGATCCTGTCTTTGACAAAAACCTGGTGACGGATAAGTGTATGATAGTATGAGCCCAGGACAGATAAATTAGCCTGGGACAAGAATACATTGTATGTGATAGTATAAGCCCAGGACAGATAAATTAGCCTGGGACAAGATACGTTGTATGTTCTTTTTCTTTTTCTGTCTGGTTGCATTTGTGTTGTTTGCTATAGGTGTAGGAATCAGGATTTTCTTACATCAACACAGTTTAAACATCCTAGCTCCTTAGGAAGAAGGTAACGAGGTATTCTCATACCCAAACGCCACCTAGGGCAAGAAAAAGACATCCTAGCTCCTTAGGAAGAAGGTAACGAGGTATTCTCATACCCAAACGCCACCTAGGGCAAGAAAGCTCAGGATAAGAAAATGGGGAATAAGCAAACAAAGTCGGAACCAGAAGAATTAGATATCTATACTATCATAAAGGAGAGAAGTGGTGAAGATGCCACTAAGGGGCTGAAAAAGATTTTTAGTAAGTTTGGAGTTACTAGGGCAGAAGCTTTTAGTAGAAAACTATGGGAAGGAATTCAGGAAAGGAAAAAAGGCATAATCAGAGACAAGAAATGGATAGATCAGATCCAAGCATTGATTGATGTCTCTAGGGTAGCAGAAAATGAGGGATGGACATATAATCAACAGAGTAAAAAGTGGTGTATTAGACCCACAGGCTGTGGAGAAAAACAAAATGTGGAATCTAAAAATACCCCACCCCCATACCTTAACCCACATGCCCATCTTTTCTCCAAACACCACCTCAAAGTTTAGCCGGACCAGGAGGATGGGTATGTCCGCACTGTGGACAACAAAATCCAGACTGGAAAAATGATTGCCTAGCCTGTGGTACACCTAGACATGGCGCTGTACTTGCCCCTGTTAGGGTAGTACCAAGACCCTTTAGGGAACCTGGTGCTGACGGAGTAATGGGAACTAGATATCACCAAACTCGACAATATTTCCCTTGGTCCCCCGCTGAAGGCATGTCTTTCTTGCATAACGCACCAGATCCCACCCAGTGCCCAGTTAGATTTGCACAATATATACAGCAAATTATGCAGACTCACGCTGGAGTTTGGGCAGATGGAGAAGAATTATGTAGAATGAAAATGACTCCTGGACTCTTCCAGGAGCTATTAGCAAATCTACAGGTACATAGGCCCCAAGCAGGAGATGGTGCCTTACAAACGATAGAATCAGGTACACAATTTGTAGATCACTTAATGGTTTTCATGAGGGAGAGACAGAGGCAGAGAGGAACAACGGGAGTGGTGGCTCAGAAATCTGGACAATCAGTAGACGAATATTATCTAAGTGTAGAAAATAATTTCAGAGATGAAGGCATGGATCTAACCGCTCCAGGAATGATGAGGTTAGTTACAAAAACCTTTATAGATGGATTGTCTCCAAAAGTGAAGGAAAAGCTTAAGGCCGCAACCCCTGATTGGAGAACCTTGGAAGACCCACACCTGGCTAGACAGAAAGCTGTAGGGATAGAAATGGACTTAAGAGAAAATTCTAAGCCAGTAAGAATTGCACAGGCTAATACTGGCTCTGCTAATCAAAAGTTTACTTGTCATTACTGTAAGAAGCCAGGACATTTCCAAAGGGAATGTAGGAAGAGAAAAACAGATATAGATTCAGGAACCTTTGTACCCAAAAATAGGATAAATAACCCAGTGCCTGATCAAACAGACAGCTCAGAATGACTGAAAGTTATGCAGGTCTCTCTTCCTTCTAGAAGACCAATAATACAAGTTGAAGTTGAGGGTAAAAATGTACCTTTTCTGATAGATACGGGAGCAACATCCTCCATTTTAAATCAGGACTTTTTACCATATCCTGACAATATATCCTCAAAGGTTACATATGCAGAAGGGTATGATGGTAAAATTCAGGCGTTGCCCTTCACAAAATCTTTAAATGTGAGCTTTGGCCCTAAAACTTTTGTATCCAAATTTTTATTTGCTAAAGGTGCACCTACCTGCTTGTTGGGTACTGATGTCTTAAGTAAAATGCATGCAAACATCCATTTTAGAGAAGATGGCACAGTTATGCTGACCATCCCTGAAGATGCAGAAACTCTGGAACCATATGTTAGAATACAGGCAATGGAGGATTTTCCCGAAATTTACACTCAACAAGCAAAAATTTACTTGTCTCGGGTTCCTGACAGCCTATGGGCAAAAGGAGACACTGATGTAGGATTTTTATCAGTAGCTCCTATACTGTTAGAAACTGCCCCGGGAACCATATTACCTCAGCTTAGGCAATACCCCATCAGCGCCCAGCAAGAACAGGCGATTTCTCAACAAATTCAGGATTATGTGTTACAAGGTGTTTTGGTAGAAATCAGGTCACCCGCCAATACACCCTTATATCCTGTTAAAAAGAAAGTGTCCTCCAAAGAAACTATGGTGAAATATCGCATGGTGCACGACTTACGGGAAATCAATAAGGTTTTGGCACCGGTCACCCCTGTGGTACCGAATCCTCATACCTTACTGTCTCAAATTCCCAGCACTGCTGCATATTTTATGGTAATTGACTTATCAAACGCATTTTTTTCTGTGCCACTACATAAGAACTGTTGGCATTTGTTTGCCTTTACATTCAAGGGTAAACAATTAGCATGGACAAGATTGCCACACGGTATGGTACACTCACCAACTTTGTACTCTGAAGCAATGCAGACCGTGCTAAAAAATTTCATCCCAGAACCAGGAGTAGTCATTCTACAGTATGTAGATGACTTACTTATTTGTTGCCCTGATGAGCAGACGGCAGTTACCTCAACTGTTAATTTCTTAATTTTCCTAGCGCAAGAAGGCTGTAAAGTAAATAGACAGAAACGCCAGGCTTGTCAACAAACAGTCGTGTTTTTAGGTCACTGCATATCACAGGGCATCAGACACCTCACACCTCAACTTACGGAAGCCATACGTAACATGCTTGAACCCAGGAATCACAAACAGCTGCGTGCTTTCCTAGGTATTGTTTCACACTGTAGACAGTGGATCATACATGCAAGTCAACTCATGCAGCCTTTATATGACTGTATTGCCAACACACCATATTCACTCAGTGAAGAGGCTAAACAGTCATTTTCCTCTTTGAAAACAGCACTGGTATCAGCTCCGGCTTTGGGACTCCCAGACTACACTAAACCTTTTCAATTGATGGCAGCTGAGATATCCTCACATGCTACAGGGGTGCTCACACAAAAACATGGAAACAAACAGAGACCTGTGGCATACATATCAGCTCATCTGGACCCTGTAGCTAGAGCCGCACCTTCTTGTGTAAGAGTAGTAGCCGCAATTTCACTGTTATTAGATAAAGCTTCTGAGATTGTTCTTGATCACCCACTTCTAGTTCAGACCACTCATGATGTACATGGCATTCTTAACCAGGTCCAACCTAAACATATTTCAATGGCCAGACACCTCCGTCTCCAATGTTCCCTACTACTGCCGCCCAACATTTCCTTTGCCAGGATTCAGACTCTTAATCTCGCGTCTTTGCTCCCTTTAGAGTCTGAGGGGGGTACCATACCTGAGGAAACTGCACTCTCCAACTCCTTTGAAACTGCACTCTCCAACTCCTTTGACCCATCAAAGTCAATGCATGATTGTGTACAATTAATGGAACAAGAGACTCAGGGCTTATGTAATATCCAGAAAATCTCGAAGGAGGCCACAAGTTGGAACCTGGTGATCAAGTCTACGTGAAAAGACACACCAGAAAGACTCTGGAACCGAGATTTGACGGACCTTTCCAAGTCCTGTTAACAACTCCAACAGCAGTCAAGCTTGAAGGAAAGGCATCATGGATACATGCAAGCCATTGCAAAAAAGCAGTATAAGACTCATGATATTGATGTTAATAATGTTAACCTCAACGGAGGCATGGGAAAGACTGAGTTCTCTAGCCCCTTTGAACAATAGATTCGTACAACATCATAGAAAATTAGTGCATGACTTGTTAAATAATACGCAACCCCTGGCAGATTGTTGGATCTGTACCCATTCACCAGTATCAGCCACAAGTATACCTTTTCTAGCAGTTCCCGTGTCAGCTGAAGAAATATTCGCTTGGCCTAATTGTTCAGACAACCTGGCCAACAACCAACCTGGCAATACTAGACTATGGAATACTACAATCGCCATACCAATTGTGGGATGGGTAGAATTTCCTTGGTGGCAGGGCAATCTTACAGGAAAAATAGACAACTTACAATATTTAGCATTCAAGGGAGGAAAATGGGTACCTAGGAATAAGACTGGATTAACTGATTTAGGACAGGTCCCCACTGAAAATCTACAGCTCAGTTTCAGTACAACCACCCCTTCCTCTGATGCTTTCAAACCTACAGTATTGGAAAGATACATACATAATAGAAAATGGGAACATTCTGAGTTGTTCCCCCAAGGTGATGCAAACAGTTGTACAAGTAAGCCGGGGAACCTGGTTTGTAATGAATCCAATGAGTATGTCAACGGAATGCATGTATGTGGGAATCCCGCAGCCGGGTACTGTAGCCCCTTTGGACAAAAACCCTCTTGGTGTATGCTTCAGAATGTATCTAGTTTTGTGGATTTGGCTCACAGATTGGTATTGCAGCACTCAGCTTTGTGGGATCTGCCTGAGGGTACATTTTGGATATGCGGAGAAGGAGCATATAAATGGCTTCCCGTAGGTATAAAGGGTACTTGTACATTAGGACGCCTAACCCCGGCTACTTTCATAATTTCAAATAAACAAGTGAATGTGCAAGCCGTGCCCAAGCACACACTGTATAAAAGAGCTGCAGATAACTCACCACGTCCCTCGGGGAGGCCGCATATAGTACAAATGGGAATTCCCAACAAAATTGCTAGTACCATTTTTATTTATCCTATGTTAACACAAATGTGGGATAAATTAGTTAGAGCCACGGATTATCTAGATGATCAGATTTGGGATATATTGGACATATTAAATACTAGTATAGCTGTACAGAATCAGCTTATAATAGTCACTAACCAACATACCCTGGTATTGGATTACCTAACTGCCTCACAAGGGGGTATGTGTCAAATCATCGGACCCACCTGCTGTCATTATATAGACCCGAATAGTACTATGAGTATGAGATTTAAATTAAAAGACGTACAACGACTCAGGGATCAGTATGACAAAGACAATGACCAAAATAAGGATAGCTGGTGGTCAGATACCTTTTCTTTTCTTAACTCGGCCAATTGGTTCAGAGGGATCGGTGGGTGGGTTACCGGGATTATGCAAAGCCTAATACATACAGTTATGGTTGTTGTAATTATATATGTATTATTCAAGGTTGTACTCAAGGGTATCTCGGTATGCACAAATAAATTTTGTGTAATGGATGCGAGAATATAAAGTTTTTTTTTGTAATATCACAAAAAGAATGACTAAAATGATCGACAAGGTTTTGAATGGAATATGTCAAAGGGGGGATTGTGAAGAGCAGAACAAAAATGATTACCTCAATGAACAAAAATTAAAAAAAAAGAATTTGTGATAAATATTGACCTGTCCATTCAAGGACATTTTAGCTATAGTATGAAATCCTGTTTTTCTTGTCTGTGGAATTGCCTTTGTACTGTTTGTTGTGAAACTGCCGCCCACGAAACTGTTTTCTTTTCTTTTCTTTCTTTCCTGTTTTGTCTCTTTGTTTAAACATGCAAAACTTGTATAACCACTAAACCTACTGAAACAACTATATAAAGAAGGGATAGCACTTTGAAGGCAGGCGTGCTTCAGAGACTTCCCAGTGATACACTATACAAGACGTGTCTTGTGTATTATTTCTGGTGATTCCCCACTTCCAAAGGCTGCTCCGACTGAGTGTGATCCCGACACCACTATGTGTTCACCGATACCCGCGTCTCACCCGCAGAGACAGACATGCGGTGCGTCTTTCCAGACAGCAGCATGTCAATTTATGTAACGGAGTCGCTCAGTTTCCGCTGCGTAATTTACCCATACACTTTCATTAGATGCGGTAAAACCGCATTATCTTCCTAATCACATGCCTATTAAGTGCGGGAACACAGCTTACTACGCATGTGTACTAATTTAAATAATGTTAAATCTTGTGACGCAGCCAGAAGTACATGACACAAAAAATTGAGGAAAGCACAAAGAGAGGTCCCCTCCTTTTTAATAAATGAATAATAATTTAAAAAATAATAGCGTGGGGGTCCTCCTATATTTGTTAACCAGCCAGAGTAAAGCAGCCTACTGGGACTGGTATTTCAGGCTGGTAATGATCCAATATCCATGAACCTTACCAAGCTGATAACACCAGACCACAGCAGTCTGTTTACATTTGATGGTTAGCAAAAATAGTGGGACCCCCTCCCCAAAAAATAGCGTGGGGTCTCCCTTATTTTTGTTAACCAGCCAAGGAAAAAGACAGCTGCGGCCTGGTATTTCAAGCTGGTAAGGATCCAATATCCATGAACCTTACCAGCCAGATAATACCAGGCCACAACAGTCTGCCTACCTTGAATGATTAGCAAAATAATGGGATCCCCTCCAAAAAAATGGCGTGGGTCCCCCTATTCTTGTCAACCAGCCAAGGAAAAAGCAGACAGCTGTGGCCTGGTATTCTCAGGCTGGTGAGGCCCATGAATCTTGGCCCTCAGCAGCCTAAAAATAGCAGCCCCAATTGTGTCACTTTACCCGGCTCTTCCCACTTGCCCTGTAGCGGTGGCAAGCGGAGTAATATTTGTGGGGTTGATGTCACCTTTTTATTGTTCGGTGACATCAAGCCCATGGCTTAGTAGTGGAGAGGCATCTATAAGACACCCATCCATTACTAATCCTATAGTTGTATGGTAAATGAAAACATGGCCAGAATAAAGTCCTTTAGTTGAATTAATATTCTTAATTAAACCATACTTACTGCATCACCTAATTCCACCGAAGCTCCCGATCTCCTGTAATGAAAATGAAATAAAAATCCTTACCTGTCTGCCAAGAAGATATGCATACTGTCCCACGATGAGTCCAGCTTTGCTACATCTGGATACCTTTGGCTGAACGGTGGCAGTATGCCATCATCCAGCCTGATATCCTCACACAATGGAGATGATCACCGGAGATAACTCGCGACCGCCGAGGACTGTGCAGGGCAGTTCTTGCGGTCAGCTGACCGTGAGAACTTGGCTAGTGACCAGAGATAACCCTGAAGGTCACGTGCATGACAGTTCTCGAGGTCAGCTCAGCTCATCACGAGAACTGCAGTGGACATGAACTTCAAGCTGAAAAAAGGTAAGACATTATTTAAATTAGTACACATGTGTAGTAAGCTGCATTTTCGCACTTAATGTGACTAAGAAGATAATGCGGTTTTACTGCATCCAATGATAATGAATGGGTAAATTATGCAGTGGAGACAGAGCATCTCCGCTACATAAATTGACATGCTGCAGTCTGCCACAGGGCAGTCGGATGCGTCTCAGGAGGCATAGTGGAGATGGGATCCCATCCACTATGCTGTAACATCTGGCTGCTGCGGGTTGGACACTGCGGATGTACGTGTAAGGAGGAAGACCGGACCGCAGGTACCTTTGCCGAGATGGGTCCGGAACTGTTGGGACTGCCTCCCTTGTTGCCTCGGGTAGCAAATGAGGAGCGGGACCAACCTCATGACCCTGGTAGGAAGGGCAGCTGAAAAATAAAAGCGCGTGCAGCGGCGGGCAGTTTGGTGGGAATAAGCAGCAGCCGTGCGCAGCCGGGTGAGCAGCGTGCTCCGTCCTCTGAGCACCAGCACCGCGGTGGTCTGCATTGTTGGTCCCCACAACTTCCAGTGGGACTGCTGCAGAGAGAAGTGCTGTGCGCTCAGTAGCTACCAGAGACAGAAGCGCCGTACGCTCAATAGCTTCCAGAAACAGAAATGGCGTGCGCTCCATGACTGTGAGTACCACGCACGTGCAGAGGAGAGAAGGCCGAGTACCGGACAGACTTTTGCAGCCTAACTTGCCACTTACTTCCCACCCATTTACTTTGGACCCTGAGAGTGCCGTGGCCTTGTCTATTTCGGCCAAAAGTGCTTATGGACTAGGGGCTCAGCAGAAGGTACCGGAGACCGCCTGCTGCCACCAGAAGATGGACCATCACTTAAAGGACCCTCATCTGCTGCAGAAGACCATACAGGATACAATTAGTTCTTTCATTGCACTGCTATTGTTTTACAATTGCTACCCCTATTATCCCTCCTTTAACCATTAACCTCCCTGCGAGGAGTGAAATTCCCTGTTTATTAAATTGTTAAATCTTGTTAACCTTTGCTCTGCCTCTTGTCTGTCACTGCATCCACCATCCTGCTTACATACACAGCGTCCAACCCACAGCGTTTACTGTGATTTGAAGCTTATCTTTTCAGCACATTTTGTATATCTTACATGAGGTGCCAAATGAGATGAACAAATGTATTTTAGTGAAATTGCATTGTCCTCAAAGTTTGCAGATATTTGTATTTCCAGAATATGAATTTTTTTGCAAATCACAAATTCAGCAAAATGGCAGCCAGCTATGGACAATTGGAGAAAATTTTACAGGGAAATTCCATTCGCAGCAAACTTATTGCCTGGGAATTGAATGTTCCTTACTATTTTCTGGGTCTCTGCAGACCTCAGATCTTAATAAATGTAGTATCTAAAAAAAAAGAATTCCCATCACTCACCTTTCAATCATTTCCTACTCTTCTTACTCTTTTACCCCTTCCCCTGTTCCATGCATTCTCTTGTGACTTTTCACTCCATGACAGGAATTCTGGACGTCACTGCGCACTATGCTGTCGTGATGCACATTGTAACGTCACAACGACATGGCAAACAGTGACATCAGACGCCTAGTCGAAGAATTGAAAAGGCCGAAGGAGGATACACAAGATGAGAGAACAGTTAAAGAAGAGGAAGAGACAATCAGACGACGGGCTGCGCGATGGGAGGTCAGGTGAACCGTGAGCATTAGGGTTTTTTTAACAACCTACATTTACTGTATTATGCACTCAGGTCTCTCCAGGACATTGTAAGGATCATTCAATTTTCGGAGAATAACTTTAATGTTTTGCTGCACATAAAATTTCCCTATAAAATCTACGCAATTTGGCAAATTTGAATATTGGTAAATTCAATCTTCTCTAGGTGCCCACAGAATCTATTAAAATCTCTTCCCCAGTTCATGCATATACGTACATACAGTGGGTATGGAAAGTATTCAGACCCCTTTAAATTTTGGACTCTTTGTTTCATTGCAGCCATTTGGTAAATTTAAAAAAGTTCATTTTTTTCACATTAATGTACACTCTGCACCCCATCTTGACTGAAAAAAGCAGAAATGTAGAAATTTTTGCAAATTTAATAAAAAAGAAAAACTGAAGTATCACATGGTTATAAGTATTCAGACCCTTTGCTCAGACACTCATATTTAAGTCACATGCTGTCCATTTCCTTGTGATCCTCCTTGAGGAGGTTCTACTCCTTCATTGGAGGCCAGCTGTGAACTCCATAATCCTTAAATGGAATAAGTTTGGGACCACCACAATTCTTCCTAGACCTGACCGTCCATCCAAACTGAGCAATCATGGGAGAAGAGCCTTGGTGAGAGAGGTAAAGCAGAATCCCAAGATCTGACCTAAACCCAATTGAGCATCTCTGGAGAGACCTGAAAATGGCTGTCCAACAACATTCACCATCCATCCTGACAGAACTGGAGAGGATCTTCAAGGAAGATTGGCAAAGGATCCCCAAATTCAGGTGTGAAAAACGTGTTGCATCATTCCGAAGAAGACTGATGGCTGTACTAGCTCAAAAGGGTGCTTCTACTCTATACCGAGCAAAGGGTCTGAATACTTATGACCATGTAAGATTTCAGGTTTTCTTTTTTAATAAATTTGCAAAAATTACTACATTTCTGTTTTTTTCTGTCATGATGGGGTGCAGAGTGTATATTAAGGAGGAGAAAAAATGAACTTTTTTGAATTTACCAAACGGCTGCAAAGAAACAAAGAGTGAAAAATTCAAAGGGATCTGAATACTTTCAGTACCCACTGTGTGTATATATATATGTGTATATATATATATATATATTTTTTTTTTTTCTTTATGATAAAATGATCTGTGGGGAGAGCAATATACTGTAGTAACTGTTGAGTATAGTTTCACTCAGTAAGTACAGCTACCAGGATATGTTCTGGCTCTGGACAATGCCTAAGTATTTCCTGTTTTCTGTGTTTGACAATTTATAGGAAGGGAAATCTTGACAAAGAAACAGATTAGTAGATCCTAAAAGGAGTAAGGCTGGAGGGAACATGCATCTTCAGGCTTCAGTTTTTCAGCAACAGGGAAACAAATAGTAACTTGTTCAACTGTGCTCGAAATAGAAACCCATGCCTGAATCTAACTTCCTGAAGAAAAGTCCCAGGAAGTAAACTTTTCCCTGAAATGTGTGCTTTTGCTATTTTACAACTGCATAATAGTGAATATTCTGTATAGTGTCAGTGTTTTTCTTTTTGTTCTCTGGTTCGTACAGAAATTTGTTTTATGAGATTGTTTGAAAAATACTACAGTGTTATAAAAAAAAAGGAAAACTTCGTCTTTAAGTGTTATGACAGTTAGGAACTTTACAGAGATGTAGTATTGTAGTTCTAATGATGACTCATGCAGGGACAAGAAACTTCCAGTTTATATATAGAGCTTAGAAAGATTCAGCTAGTCTGTTTTTCATAGTGTGATTCATTGAAAAAGAGAACAATTAAGTTACCAGAAGGGGAAAATGAGCAATTGTTATTTCACAGTGCTATGTAATATGATGATTGCAATATGTTAAGAGGATAAAAACTTTGATGGGAGTGCTTCATTAACAAAGTAAAAGCCCCAGTCCCCATGTCATACTATGGTAATGTTCAACCTGTTTTCTGCCATTTACAAATGTGCAAGGGCCGGACAACTCTATTCTCGAGATCTGTGAGACTCACGCTGGTTAGTCTCTCACTGGTTTGCATTTTTGCTATATTCATTCAATAAGCCAAAACAAATTTATGTTAGCCCAAAACTAGATTGCTAACAGTAAGCACCATTTCATGAGTACACTATTTTATTACTATGGATTATGCTGATGTTATAAAAATATAAGGAATATTTAATAAAACTCTATAAAATGATCTGTGAAAATTCTGCAATTTTCTTATTCATGCAGATGTAAGCAACAGAAAGGAAAGTTTGGAGATCGTATGAAAAAATCACATTGGGACGGGAAAAAATTCCAGAAATGTGATTGTAGCAAATTGAAGCTGGATATATTCAACACTTGACTACCATGGACAGAAAGGTGGCAGATGAGACCTGGGAAGAAGTGTTTTTTTTTTCCTGAAATAAACACTACTTTTGTTATGTAACAGACCCTGCCAAAAGTCACTTCATACTCTTCAAGTCTAAGAGAAATATTCAAGCTTCCCCACTCCAGCTGTCTGTCTAGCACTTCAGAGTCTTTCAAACAAGCACAAGAGGGAGAGAGAGAAATAAATGTCTGGAACATAATGGGACCAGTCATTAGCAAAATCGTCAATTCTAAAAGTTAGTTATCACTATTGGTTTTGTAGCTGTTATTATATTGAATCATTATATCTAAATTTTAAAAAGTTTATGGAAGTATACATTTTCCTCATGGTTCCTTTGGGGTAATATTTTCTACTTAAATATCACACACATTATGTATTCTTTATAAACCCAGATTGGACATAAGATCATAATGAAGTGAATAACTTTGACTGTGTTCTCACAATGGTGCCTGACAAGTGGCGGAATAGATTTAGTAACAGTCAGTTCTTGATCTGGACGTGTTGAAATCAGAAAACATTGGCAAGTATAAAAATTTGAGCAAATTTGACAAAGGCCAAGTTATGATGACTAGATGACCATACTGTGGTTAGTACAGTTGTCCAAGTAAGGACACTGGTGAGCTAGGAGGGGGTTCATTGCTGCACTAAGGGGTCCAAGGCTGCCCAGTTTGCTTGATCTGGTCCAACAGTACTGTTGTACAAATTGCTAAAATATTTTCTAAAAAAGAGAAGACCTCCATTTGTAGATAGCTGGTTTGGGGTTCTTGTCCTTCCTTATTCCAAAATAGGAGACTGACTGGCTGGGTGAAAGGCCATCAATGGAGAGGCAGAGGTCTAAAGTATTTGGTATTTTTCTCATTGGAGGCTGCCAAGTTAATGTGTGGAGACTTATAGGCCATGTAATGCTTTTTCCAAGTCTCCCTATACAACTTTGGTGATCTCTTGACTGAGAAATTTTTCACTTCAGACCCAATGTCAAACCCAGTATATTACAATTTGCTGTATATGAGGCATATGGAGTGCAGAACTGCCGAGAAACCTATGATGACTACTGTCCACCACTTAAAGAGCCTTTAGTGGGCAAGTGAGCATAAGAAGTGGTTCATGTAGCAAGAGAAAAAGATGGCTCGATTGAATGTATTTTTTAAATCATTTTGATGACAGGGTTCATATGCATCACTTGCCTTGAGAAGAAATTACACCAGAATACTCTGAGCAATGTTCTGATGGATAATCTTGACTCCTGGCATCCATGTTGATGTTACATTGACATTTAACATATACCTAAATATTGTACAGATCAATTACACCTCATCATGGCTATTGTATTTTCTAATGACAGCATCAGAGATGATAATTACAATATTTTTCAGATTATAAGACACACTTTTTTCCCAAAAATTTTTTGGGGAAAATGGGAATGCGTCTTATAATGCAGATATACCTTACTGGCCATGGTGGAGCAGAGTACCAGGGTTGCAGGTTTACTGCTGGAGGAGGCAAGAGTGGAGTGTTGCTGCAGGCCACAGGCTGGGTTTAGGGGGTGTTCCGATGTGCACCGCTGTGGGTGTTCAGTGGAGTGGGGGCTCTGCCAACATTTTGTGAAAGCCCAGAGCCCCCACACTTACGGTACATGGTTTTCTGTGCTGTGCAGAGCTGAGATCTCATCTCTCGAGATCTTGGTGCCGAGACCTCCATCTGTGCATGCGCCGCCCCCGGCAGCCATTTTCCCGAAATCCACCACACAGTAAACCATGTACTATAAGTGCGGGGGCACTGGGCTTTCATAAAATGTCATCAGATCCCATGCACCACTGAACACCTGCAGTGGTGCACATCGGGACACCCCCTCATCCCAGCCTGCGGCCTACAGCAACGCTCCACTCTTGCCTCCTCCAGCAGCAACCCTGGGACCCTGCTTCACCGCAGCCACCACCCCCGGTAAGCAATAAGACGCATAGATTATAAGAAGCACCACCATTTTATTAAAAAAAGTTTCTTCCTACTTTTCTCCTCAAAATTTGGGGTGTGTTATAATCCGATGCGTCTTATAATCCGCAAAATACGGTATACCTTGTGACTGCCTAACCATGCCTCTTAAATAATATGTTGGTCATATATTGCTTTAATATTATAAATAAGTGTCATATAAAAATTCAGGCTTGATGTGCATATATAACTTTTCTTTTATTATTTTTCTAGCCCCACTTTGTGGTTCTGAATATACAAGTTCTTAATTTATTCTGTTTGCTACTTTCCCGTACGCTCATTATTCTACTTGTTTTGTTTATTTTTGTGTTTTACAATAAAAATGTAAAAAATGGGCTATTTTTATTTCTGCAAACTCTTACAGAAGCCTAACTATTGTATAACTACTGTGCTGGCAGTCCATAGCGTTCCGCCAAGCACTTACAAACCTACAGATTTTGCGATACTATTAGAAGAGAACATTTACTCTTGAATTATTGTAAAGGATGTTCTGAGTTTCATAAACTGATGTGCAGCAAAAAGATGAAGTGCAGTCATTATTTCACATAAATGTTAAAGGTCTCATTCTGTCTGTTCAAAATGAAAGCCTCATCACTCTGACTCACTGTTGTGGAGAAGGTAGGGAGGTCACGCGCTGGGCACTACCCTGAGGAAATCTAAGTATACTGAAAGTGTTCTTTCTTCTGACCTGACTACATGGGTGGCTGGCTCTTTTGGTTACAGGAGAAGTCTATAGTGAGGGTAAAACAAAATTTTGACTTTGGCACAAATTCTTTTGCTGTTTTTTTTTTGTTTTGTTTTACAGGAAACCTTTGAAAAATCTTCTTTCGGGGCCGAATCTTCAAATGCTGAAGAAGGATGTCTTTGATGAATGAATGTGAGAAAATTTAGATCTTATTTTTATTGATCCCTGTAAGATGATCAAAAGAAAAGACAAAACGGAAGAAATGAAGAGAAGGGTGGATTAATGTATGAACTTTTGTCCACATGTAGAATTTTAGTATAAGTTATATTTATGAAGCACTGCAAATATAGTAAAAAAGAGGTCAACTTTTTTGTATTATTTTTAATGTCAACCTAAAAGTTTTTAACTTTAAATCGTGTTCTACAAAATTAAAACTGCAGTAAAAATGTAGTGAAGGTGAATTACAAAAAATACTGCTTTGGTGCCCGATCCAGTTGTCATTGCCATATAATGTGGGACATTCTGAGACGTTGTGCCTGCTCCAAATTAAATTGTAAAATTCAAATGCATGCATGGAAGGGTCAGTCTATTAAATTGAGCATCAATGCAGTTCTCTCTTTATTATCTCATAACATCATCTTATATAGGAAATTAATAGTCATACATGGTATCAATATAATTGGCTCAGCTTATCTTTAAATATGCCTTGGCATTAGCATACATACATCTCATTGGCTAAAGGTGATTGTGTCTACACCCAGCTGAATAGTTTGTGTCTCTCTACTCCTTAGATTTCGTTTCTCCAACTTTCCTATATTTTCTCTAAGTCCGTTAGACACAGACATTGCTAAGGGACCAATGTTAGCTCACACACAGAGAATATATGCAGAATATCTACAAAATCCTGCTGTCACACGGTAAATGTAAATGCATTATTTCTCCACAAAACTTTCATAGAGCACCAATGATGGTTTTGCCAAGACTGTAGTGATGAATTTTAAATCTTCATGTGTGAGTTTTCAAATTATGTCAGTAGGATCAATCCTCCTAAACCGTACATTTGGGCATTCAGGTAATAAAAAAGTTGAACAAAAATAATACATTGATATCTGTGATCCGATATCTTTTCACAATGAAATCCATGTTTTTCTTAATATGTAAATAAGCAATTAAGATCTACGGACTGGACATAGATCTCTCTCTGCGAATCTGCCTCCAGAGCTTATTTTAATTGAACGAAGTTATTGCCAGTGTGAGACATAAAGATCAGCAGAGCAGGCTGTCAGTTTTTACATGTCTCACACTGACAATTCTCACTTTCATTTAAAATAAGCTCTGGAGGCAGATTCTCAGGGTGATCTATGACTAGTCCATAGATCTTAACAGCTCATTTACATATAAGACAAATGTGTATTTATCTTGAATAAGACATCAGATCACAGATATCAAAGTATCATCTTATAGGGCAGCACAGTGGCTCAGTGGATAGCATTGCAGCGCTGGGGTCCTCGGTTCAAATGCCACCAAGGACAACATCTGCAAGGAGTTTGTATGTTCTCCCCGTGTTTCCGTGGGTTTCCTCCAGGTTCTCCGGTTTCCTCCCACATTCTAAAAGACATACTGATAGGGAATTTAGATTGTGAGCCCCAACGGGGACAGTGATGATAATGTGTGCAAACTGTAAAGCGCTGCGGAATACGTTAGCGCTATATAAAAAATAAGGATTATTATTACTATTATTCAACTTTCTATGACCTACATGCTCAGATTGACAACTTAAAAGGGGTGATCTTACAGACAGATTTATTTTAAGAAGCATGACTTCCAAAATTGTGAGCAATGTAATATCAGTGCTCTCAACTTAGGTTCAGCAATTATTGTTTTGATTAGATTTATTAAGATTATTATTATATTAGATTAAATTATAGATGCTTGTAAAGAAACACATAATTCCCTTTATGCTACAATCTTTATCCATCATATATATATTTACAGGACATAATTTATACCAATAAATGTATTGATTCTTAAGTCTGTAACTATAACAAGAGGACATCCTCTACATCTAGAAAAAATAAGGTTTTAGCGTAATCATGGAAAGAGATTCTTTACTGTAAGAGCAATAAAATATTTTGATGAACATGATCTAGTGGGGTCTTTATGACTTTTCCAAAACATATAACATTACAAATTATGCATACTACATTGCTAGGGAGGAGGGACTGAGCCAAATATTTATAAGTGCCTTACTTGGAGTTTGGAAGGAAATGTTCTGCCTAGTATGAGGTTTCACAGTTAACATCAGGGAGATCCCTCAGATCCCACCACTGTCGTCACTTTGTCAAGGAAACGCAACTCCACTGCTTCCAATCATCAGGGCAATTATGCAGTTGACTGGAGAATGATGGACACGGCAATGACTGCTTCCAGAAGACCTTAAAGGGAACCTGTCACCTGTATTTGGCGGGTCCTTTTTTGGGTCATATGGGCGGTGTTTTGGGGTCTTTTATTAACCCCTTTTTTCCCGCTGGCTGCACGCTGGCCGCGAAATTGACTTGCCGTTGATTCGCTTTCCTCCCTAGTTAACGCGTGCGCAAAGCAATCTTGCCTTGCGCACGCGCAGTATGCTTTGCCCAACTGTGGGCAAAGCTGAAAACCATTAGTGCGCATGCGCCGGCGCACTATGTCCCGGAACATAGCAAAATACTTCCGGGACATAGTGCGCCGGCGCATGCGCACTAAGGGTTTTCGGCTTTGCCCTCAGTTGGGCAAAGCATACTGCGCATGCGCAAGGCAAGATTGCTTTGCGCACGCGTTAACTAGGGAGGAAAGCGAATCAACGGCAAGTCAATTTCACGACCAGCGGGGAAAAAAGGGGTTAATAAAAGACCTGAAAACACCACCCATATGACCCAAAAAAGGACCGGCCCAATTCAGGTGACAGGTTCCCTTTAAAGAGGTTTTCCACTACTATTTTCACCCTCTTTCATTAGTTTTAACTCGTTCTAACTAACAGTTTTCTAATACACTTTTATCTGTTGTATAAAGGAGGCTATTTGGAGTCTTAAAATGCTTCAAATATAACAATCTTTATTAAATACAAATGTTAAAAAACATACATAGCACACAGTTAACACATTTAATATGCATGGCAAACAGAAAGTTGAGCTAGTGACTGCATTAGTGCCAAAAGATGAGTAGAGCAAATCTCACATAAACTCAATGGCTGGGATCAATCGCAGTAGTATAAACCGTGATGCATAAAAAAAAATATAGGCAACGGTAAATTTGCAAATAAGCATGTATACATATGGAACCTAAATATGAGCATGTGGAAAATCCCATAAAAGGTAATGGTGATAATGTTGAACCCTGAACATATCAAAAGAAAGGAAGGCACCAGAGAGGCAGTGAGCTCCAAAAGGAAGATCTCCTGTGTCTTTTTAAGTATTTTAATACTCCAAATATCCCCCTTTATACAACATGTAACTATATGGAGTTCATGGTTCATCTAGGACACTGGTCCCCAGTTAATTCCTTCAACATGTTTTTGTTGCACTTTATGGGTTTTTGTTTAATGACTTTTATTACCTGCCCTACTCTGGCAAGCTCACCTCCCTGTGGGTCAAATATCCATTTGTTTTGATTTTGGCTGTCCTATTTCTGATCTGGGGATCGGACTCAGATAAACAGAGCAGCGCATGTCATCGGTGGGAAGACCACGTCTCGGTGAGTGGCAGCAGTCTGAGCTAGCATGCTCAGATTAGATTTCATTCTGATCTGAGGTCTGTTCAACTGACAAGCCCTGCAATGTGATGATCATTAGAAAGTATATCACAGGGCTTGTCAGCTTTAGGCACAGCACTTCAAAGCAGCAATCAGTCAGAGGAGAGTGAAGCTTTGCGTGAGCTGGCTCAAGCGTAGTGCTGACTGAGTCTGGTGTTGCTTGGATGTGAGGTGCCTTCAGTTGACCAGCCTTGTGATATATTTTCTAATGATCAGCACATCATAGCACTTGTCAGCAGAACAGCAGATAGGAGAGTGAAATCTGATGTGAGCATGCATGCTCAAACTGCTGTAACTCATCGAGATGTAGCACCGCCCCAACCAGTGGCATGTCCTCTTCTGTTCGTCCATTTCTGGACCCCATATAAGAAGTAGTGAAGAAAGAATCCGGCACTCATTAAGTTGCAGAAAAATAATATCACATTTATTAGCAAAATAATCCAAGCACAGTGACGTTTCAGCAGAAACTGTCAATGTAACAGCGCTGTGAGGAATAGGAATTCAATGCCCATAGGATCAGATGTTCAAATCCTATGGACATTGACCTCAGCGCTGTTACGTGAAGTGTACCATATGCATTCTGTCTGAAGAAGGTCCCTTTGACGGGAGCCTCGCTATTTTTAGATTGCTTTGCTAATATACAGTATCTGTTCATATTTTTCTACAACTCAATGAGTGCCGGATTCGTTCTTCACTGAGAATATGGAGTGGTATCCTATCCTGGCACCATATTTTTATGCAGCGTGACGTACATCCTATCTACATATAAGAAGTAGGAGAGCCAGAATCAAAACAGAAGGATATATGACCCACAGAGATGATCTTACAGGAGAACGGCAGGTAATAAAAGTTTATTAGAAATGTGTTAGTTGGGAAGAGTTAGAACAAATGAAAGAGGGTTAAATCAGTAGTGGAAAACCTCTTTAAGAATTGAGTTTGGAGACCACGTATGTACAATCTGGATGGGATTATGTTTTGTTGATCTTAAAGGGCAAAAGTTGGTGAAGATCTCCATTCCACCTCAAGGGCCTAGAACTCATATGACCCCTTATTATTACAATATTTAGGAACCTTGCTCACTAAAATAATGTCATTCTGAAGACAGATGAGACAGTGACACCTTAAGTCTGAAAGACATGCTTTGCCGTCTCTTCACATCTAAGATGTACATGCATGCATGACCATTTCACTATCTCTTCTCAGTTGAAAAAGCCAAAATGGATCCACTGGTGGTAGATGCCTCATAACTCCTCAATAAGAAATGGAGCCCATGGTCCAGTATGTGGACATTGGTTTTCAAAGTGAATAGCTATAATTCAGACAAAATAAAAATTCCAGTTTTGGCAATTTTTTCTTCATTTTTGTCATCTAATGAGACATGATCATAAGGTAATCTGATATTATTTAAAATAATTGGATATCTTAAACAGGAAGTGTTTTGTCACTTTTTAAGAAGCAGCAATAATTTTCTTATTATTCCATTATAGACTCACTAATTTTTATTGCCCAGTTCGTTTTATAGATATAACCTGTCCTTCAACATTTCTGCTAATTACAGCATTGACAATTAAAGAATTTGTTGGGTACTTGTAATAAAATTCCTATTATTATCATTAGCTTGAACTGGCGAGAGACAGTTAATTGACATTTACGTTGTATGTCATTATCTGGCATTTCAATTACCGCTTTGCCGGTGTATTAATGATCTGTGTGATTAACCAGCAGATTTCATTATCATTGTATTGAATTGGTTGGTCCTGTATATATCATATAATGCAAATAATGGAGTAAAAAATATTATTACCATAAGTACATAATAGATCAAGTTCACAGAAGACTTATAATCTGGGAAAGATTATTTAATTACCTCTACGGTTGTAATTTTCCATTATGTAATATTTCGGGGACAAAAAGAGAAATTTAACTGATTAAAAAAATATATTCATATATCAGGAAATTATGTTTTTTTGCCAATTAAAGGGGATGCCTAAAAGAATAAAAATACTTTCTATTGTGCTCAAAATGTTACAAAATAGCACTTTTATTTTTCAAATGTCCCTCAACGAGTAAAGGTTTTGTTGCAGATATACAAAATGCCCTCCTAGCAGCTCCACTTCCGCATTTGTCAGAGAAGAAAGCTTCTAGTGTTATGAAGAGGACTGGCTGGCGCATTTCAATAACTAAGCCAGCCCTTTTTCTCTGTCTCAGCATCAGCTATGGTAGGGAAAGGGATTTACAAAAACCAGAGGCAAAGCCAGCTCACCGACAACCACTGCATCTTTGACAAAGATTGCATCAGATCGAAATGCGTCGCTCAGTTCCCTGTGTTAAATATTTTTGAGGCGCACCAGACTACTTGCATCAATTTAATATGGATTAATAATGATAATGATATTTTAATGAGCTGGAACATCATCCTTTCCTGCAGGGAAGGGGATTGGCTTAACCAATGAAATAAGGCAGATAGAAAACCCCTTTACACTCTATAAAATGTGGGTAAGCTATACAGTACTATATGTCACCTGCACTTTTTCTTTTTGCTTAATGCTTTTTATGGAGAAAAGTGGATTTGTCAAGGCGTAGCCATATGTTTACAACAGCTGATGATTAATTCTTCATTTTTTTTTTTGTCAACTCCCATCTCTCCCTTCTCCCCCATACACATGAGTGTTCAGCTTATCCAAATGATCATGTGTTATCAAAGGCAAGAGTAGATGAAGTTGCTAAAAAGACAGATTTGGGAGCAGCCTATTTCCTAAATGACAAAAGTTAGGCTTTAAAATTATAATTGTCCCACCCTTACCTCCTCCAACATGATCTATCAGGGAAGATTTGAGAGTCCCGTGTACATATTAGACCAGGGGTCCCCAACTCCAGACCTCGAGGGCCGCCAACAGTGCAGGTTTTCAGGATTTCCTTAGTATTGCATCGTGGTAATGTGATCATCTGCACAGGTGATGATTCCAACCCCTGTGCAATACTAAGAAAATCCTGAAAACCTGCACTGTTGGCGGCCCTCGAGGCCTGGAGTTGGGGACCACTGTATTAGACTGTCGGCCAATCCCATCAATATTGGTGGGTTCAGATGACTTTCATTTTGTGTATATGGGGACTTTAAAATGGGTGCTAGGTGGGTCCCAACTTGTGGGATTTGCACCGATAAGCAGAATGGGGAGCTTTTATCCCTTTTAGAATAGAGCAGCGGTGCACATGCTCTACCGCCACTTCATTCATTCCTTATGGGGTTGCTAAGAGCTGTGCTCACCTTTTTCCGGCAGCTCCATAGAGACTAAATGGAATGGCAGTCAGGCATTTGACCTACTGCTCCATTTTGAACAAAAATTCCCCATTCTGTCAAATGGGGCAATCGAACCCCCACCAATCAAAAAGATATTACCTAACCTAATCGATTAACTTTTTTCCAATGAAAAAAAAACTTTAGATTTTTTGGAACTGGTTAAAAAAATTGTATTTAATTTATATTAGCTTGAGAGATGCCAATCAAACACTCTTTTGGAATTTTACTGCATGATTGGTGCCCAATATTTATGAATAACATATGCAGTGTGAGCTTTTCCAGCATGACTCCAGAATGTATTCCATTAATGTGATGTCATGGGTGCCTTATCAATAACGTTAATATAATAAGGGGCTATGTAAGGGTTCACATAAAGTGATCAACTTATATACCAGCTGTGGAGATACTCATACAAATCAAATGCTTCATGTTTTCATTTTATATTTGATAAATTAGATATTAAAGGAACAATTAATGTGCAAAAATTCAGATTTTTCTTTGTGCTGATTTTTAAACAATACGATTTTGTTTGCATTTCATCAATTGAAATAGAAATCCTGCTCAAAAATTCTAACATTTTTTGATTACTATCAACAATTAAGTCAAGCTGGAAGGGATTTATGCAGAGACATAGTTTTATATAAATGGTTAACGCTCGGCATTAAGGTACAAGCTTTGCGAAATCAATTCTGAAATTGTATCTCTGTCCAATGAAGATTTTAACTAGTTCAGACGTTGAAATCAGAAAAGGGCTCATACTTGTATTTTCTACCATGTTTTGGTAAGTGCCGTATTTAAGTTACATTTTCCCTATTTCACCATAATTATTTTTTTCTTTTTAATAACATTGAAAATTGCAAATTGAAACCATTTTTTAATCAAATGACAAAAACAATTTGCGAGGCAGGCACTTTGGGAAAAATGACTCTTTGGACAGGCTGCGTAATTTGAAAATATGAAGTCTTGGTTAAGTGTAGCAGAACACATTCATTTAAATTTGAGAAACAGCGGCGCCTTACAGCTCTTATAATACCGCTGAAATTCATCTTTACAATACTTTAATTAAAAAAAAAGTCATTTGTTCAGAAATCTTTTCAGCAAAGTTATACACAAAAAAACAGGTGTGTGTATACTTTAGATAGACAATTTAATTATTATACTATATTCAAGTCAAAATTTTAATTTCTTTATGCAACTAGAATAAAAAAAGCCTGAAATTTTGAAGTTTTAAAGAAACGCTACAGTTAGAAGATGCACAAATTAAAAAGATATCCCAGTAATTCCTCCTTTTCTCTCTTACTTTTCCTTATTCTTACTTTGCCTCATATTAAACATGAGGAAGGTATATTAATTATTATTATGATTATTAATATTTAACTCCTTAACAATATATGACGCACTGGGGTCACAAGCCGAGCCCGCATCTTTGTCACTAGACTTTGGCTGAATTAATCAGGCTGTCAAATGCCGCTGTCAATCTGTGACAGTGGCATTGACAGCTCTCAGGCAAGGTGGAGCGCTGTTCTATTGCTCCATCAGTGCGACAGGGACATGATCGCGGAGCGCCGATAAGTTGCCATGAATGGGATCTGTTGAAGATCCCTGTGCCTGTCATGGTGATACCCTGGTGCCCTTGTCGACGCCCTTCATAGGAGGCCTTCATTTTTGCAATTTACATCAATGCTGTGGCATTTTTGTGTATAGTACAAGCGATCAGGTTCAAGACCCCAAAGGGGACTAACAAATATTGAAAAAAGTAAAAACAAAAAGGTTTTAAAATATATGAAAAAATGTTCTATTCGCCTCCCTTTTTCCCATTAAGAAGTAACAAATAAAAAAGATTGAAATAATACACATACTTGGAATCGCTACAATCATAAAAGTCCGATCTATTAACATATAAAATAAATTAATCGTATCAGTAAAAGGCAAAATGGGGGGGAAAAAAACAAAACTGCACAATTGTGCTTTTTCTGTTCAAATAATTTTTTATTATAACTTTGAAATTTAATATTAGCATGTGGAAATAATCATATAGTCAGCTCGCAAGGGAATAAGGGTAAGGAGAGGGAGGGAGGTAGGGGAGATGGGTTTGGGGAATGGTAACCTGTGATCATACTTATTCAAATAATTTTATTATATCTTTGAAATTTAATATTAGCATGTGGAGTCAGCTCACAAGGGAATAGGGGAAGGAGAGGGAAGGAGGTGGGGGGGGGTTTGGGGAAAGGTAAGAACAACATTGTGGACACACTGTCCATTTTAAACAAAATTTGATAATGATTAACAATTTTTAACAGATTAACATATAGTAACATATAATAGCATATAATAATAGCAAAGAGCATATAATAAGTCGTAATAACCTCACAGGTATGTAGAAGCCATCATCTTTCCTTTAATGCGATAGATTGGAGTTTACCTCTACCCATTTCTTCCATTTCCTATCATGTTTCGTATAGTAATTATTTACTATTGCGAAGTTTTCTTCGTATGTCTTGTGTAAGTTTATTTGGTCTATAATTTCAGTAAAAGCCGGTAAAGTCGGATTCTTCCAATGGAAAGCTATGGTTTGTTTGACCACAAGGCAGATATGGATGATAAGAGATCTCACATTTGTGTCTATTTTTTCCCAGTTCAGGGACAACAAGGCCATTGCAGGGGTAACTATAATATTACCTGTTAATAATTTGTTAATTAATTTTATGGCTTGCCTCCATAAGGGTTTTACCCGGGGGCATGACCAAAACACATGTAGCAAACGTCCACGCTCTCCACATTCTCTCCAGCATAATGGAGATCCTCCTGACGGCAGATGAGAAAGGCGAGCCGGAGTATAGTACCATCTTGTTATTATTTTATAATAGGCCTCTTTCAGTGTCATGCAGACGTTTGATGCATAAGTAAAGTGGATTGCATTTTCCCACTGTTCTGGAGTGAACGTTACATTCAGATCCCCTTCCCATTTTATCATATGAGCTAACTTATTGAATTGTATGTCATTGTTAAACCACCGATATATTTGCTTGTTATTCCAAAATAAATTGTGTGTGGGATTTTTTAGTAAATTAATAGTTGCTTCAGATATTTTTGGTTTGTTTGTAATGAATTTTTGAACTTGGTCCTTTAGTACCATGTAAGGGAAAAAGGCTGAGGAGGGTATTTTAAATTTTTGTTTAATAGAGCTGAAGGTAAGAAATTTAACCCCATCGTGAATATCATTTAATTTTTGAATCCCATTGTCTCTCCATATGGGGGAGGGGTTAATATTTTGGGTAAGCATGATAATCTCTATAGGGGTATTTTGGAGGAGGATTTTCCTGTTGGAGCCTCTCTTTCGTTTGGACAATTTATTCCAGGCATATATAATGGGAGAAAAGATAGGGTGATGGGCGTATGCCTTATAAGGTCTGTTGAGGATATGGTCAAAAACCAATTCTTTGGGAGATTTCCTATGGTTAAGTTCAATTTCAAGGTCAAGCCAATTCGGAGGATCTTCTTTCATGAACCAATACTGGCTTTGTTTTATTAAATTCGATAGATATAAAGCTGTAATGTTTGGTAAGCCTATGCCCCCAAATTCCTTGCATTTATATAGAATGTTTGTGGAAATGCGGGCCCTTTTTTTATTCCAAATAAACGTATTTATTGTTGATTGGAAGCTAGTCAGGTAGGAAGTGTTGATTTTTAGGGGAAGTGTTCTCAGTATATAAGAGATTTTTGGGACAATAAAAATTTTAGTTGCCAATACTCTGCCCCACCATGAGAGGTCTTTTGTACCGAGGAAACCCAGGTCTTTGTTTATATTTTCCAAGAGTTTGTTCAAGTTTTTCTTCATTAATGTGTCTAAGTTTTTTGAAATGATTATACCTAGATAGTCTAGGTCTCCTTCCGACCAACTGAATGAAACTATATCTTTTATTTTCTTTGTTTCTAATTCCGTCAAGTAAAATGGCAATATTTTGGATTTATTTTCGTTTATCTTAAAAAGGGTAATAGTTGAAAAAAATTGAAGGTTTTTTTGTAGCTCCGAAACTGATTCATAGGGGTCCGTCAGGGTAAACATCATGTCGTCAGCAAAGAGCCCTATCTTATAATGGCGTGTTCGCGTTTGTAGACCTTTTATGGAATTATTTTGCCTAATTGATTGCGCTAGTGGTTCCATTGATAAAATAAAAAGCAGCGGAGATAAAGGGCACCCTT
Organism: Ranitomeya imitator; assembly: GCF_032444005.1. Lineage (NCBI taxonomy): Eukaryota > Metazoa > Chordata > Amphibia > Anura > Dendrobatidae > Ranitomeya > Ranitomeya imitator. The sequence goes on along the minus strand of NC_091287.1, from coordinate 52,338,170 downwards.
GTCTTGTACCATTTGAAATGTTAAATGGTGTAGAGGAGTAGTTGTTTGCATAAATTTTGGCTGTTGGTTTTGAATAGAGTGCCATTACGCTGTTGATATATTTTTCATTAAACCCAAATTTTTGAAGTACTGATGTTAAATAAAGCCAGTTTAATCGGTCAAAAGCCTTTTTGGCGTCTAGAGTAATAATTACAGATGGCACTTTAGAGGAATGAATCAATTTAATTTAGTTGATAAGTCTTCTAGTACCATCTGACGCTTGACGACCTGTTATAAAACCCATTTGGTCCCCATGAAACAATAACGGCAAATAGGATTTGAGCCTATTTGCAATTAGCTTGGAGTAAATTTTCAGATCTGTATTGATTAAGGAAATTGGCCTGTAATTATTAACAAGGGTTAAGTCCGAATTGTGTTTGGGAATTAAAATAATTGTCGATTCTAACATTTCTGCTGGGAATTTACCTGAGGAACTAGCTATATTAAAAAGGTTTTGTAGATGTGGGGAGAGTAATTTGGTGAAGGTTTTATAATATTCGTTTCCAAAACCATCAGGGCCTGGCGATTTAAAGTCCTTGAGTTGAAGAATGGTTCTTTCTATTTCTTCTAGGGAAAAAGGGGAGGCTAGGTTTTCTAAATCATCAAGGGTCAATTTTGGAAGGCTAATTGAGGTCAAGAATTTTTCAATGTCAGAAACATTTGGAAGTGGGGTGGAGGGCTGGGAATGTAAATTATATAATTTGCTGTAATAATCTGCGAAGGAGTTGGCTATATCTTGGGGATGAGATACCGTTGTACCATTTTTTTTTTTGTATTTTGGTGATCCTGTTTGCTTGTCTTATTTTTTTCATTCTATTAATCATGTAACGCATTGGCTTATTAATTGAGGAATATTGCTTCATTTTGGAAATTTTGACCATGGTGTGGAATGATGAAAATATGATTTTCTTAAGCTCCTGCCTGAGGTTCAGTAGCTCTATTTTAATTTGAGTAGACAGGGGGTTTAAACTTAGTTGTTCGTTTTCTTTGTCTTTTATTTTATTTTGAATGTCTTCAATCTGAATTCTAAGCAACCTTTTCCTTTTTGCAGAGATTTGGATCATGATACCCCTCATGACTGCCTTATGGGCACACCAATGGGTGAAAGGGGATGTTTCAGTAGGTGAATTCTCTGTGAAATAATTTGTTAGTGATTTTTCTAATATTGATCTATGGTCAGGGTGGTGTAGTAGGTTAGCGTCACATTTCCATAGTGAATTTTTATTAACCGAGTGGCCAATTTGGATTTCTGCTGAAACTGGGGAGTGGTCCGAGAATGTTTTCCTTTCTATTGTGATTCTATAGATTTTAGGGAGCGTAAAAATGTCCGATAAGATTAAATCAATTCGTGACGCTGATTGCTGAGGGTCAGAGAAATGGGTGTATTCAATTGAAGTGGTGTTTAGACACCGAAAGATGTCAAATAATTCATTTTGGTGTATCCAATTGTCTAAAGTATGTGGTCGGTATCTATTTGGGGTGGAGGAATCCATATTTGCATTTGGTACCAAATTAAAGTCTCCCAACCAAATCATGGCACCTCTCTTGATTGACATTACTTTTTTATTTACATTGTTCAGAAAACCTATTTGACCTGTGTTGGGGGCGTAAATATTGATGATTGTGCAAATCTGGTTATTCAAGGAACAAACAAGAATATGAAACCTCCCTTTAGCATCTTTGATCTCCTCTAGAAATTCAAATGAGATAGATCCTTTAACGATTGTGACCACACCGGCTTTCTTTTTTGTGTTGTCCGACTTGTAAATATGTGGGAAATTTTTATGCGAAAATTTTGGGTTGTCTGAGTGTTTAAATTTGGATTCCTGTAAACAAATTATATCGGCATGGCTTTTGGATAGTTCTCTCCAAAGGGTGTGTCTTTTGTGTGGACTATTTAAGCCTCTAACATTGTAAGATAATATCTTTAAACTCATTGTGTAGCAGCAAACCTGTGAGGATTAAGAAATCAATATACGTTAAGTAAGAGTAAGAACAATAAACAATAAACTGTAATGTCCACTTGAAGTGGTCCACTACGGTGAACCTGACTTCACCTGTTGGGGGAAAAGTTTGTGTTACTAGCTCCCAAGCAACACCTTCTTGGTTGTTGAACTTATACCCATGTAACATTAACAAGAACGACCAAAAATAGGTATTAGCTTCTTATCGGGATAGTTTCCCATTTAATTAAACAATAAACTTGAACAAAAACTCTTCATGTTTTACCATCAGAGTCAAGGCGATCCTTATGTCGTGGTTGAAGAGGAATACTGATGGAGTGCAAGAAGTCTCTGCCTTCTTCTGGAGAATTAAGAACGATAAAGTTGCCTTTGTAGTTGACTATTAACTTGAGTGGGAATCCCCACTTATAGGAGATTTCATTGTCCCTGAGAGGTATGGTAATGCTTTGAAAAGTTTTCCTCCCTTCAATCGTTTCTTTGGAGAGGTCAGCATATATTTTTAGTTTTTCAAATGGCTCAGGGAAATGTTTATTTTCTCTAAAGTAATTTTGGATTCTTTCTTTTGTTTTGAAGAAGTGCACTCTCATGAGTGTGTCTCTGGGTAGGTCTTTAGGGATGGTGGGCGGTTTTCGCAGCCTATGTATTCTGTCAATTTCTAGCTCTTGCTCTGTTAGGGAGGGAATAATTTTCCTGAATAATTTTTTGGTAAATTCCTCCAGTTTGTTTGGGCCTATGGTCTCGGGGATGCCCCTAATTTTAATATTGTTTCTGCGATTTCGATCTTCTAAATCCGCTACTTTGAGCTTCAGCTTGTGCAACTCTTTTGTGATGTCTTTATTTATTTTAGAGGTTAGATCTGGCCTCTCTTCTATTTTTTTAATTCTGTCCTCAAACCCGTCCATCATTTTGCTGAGGAGGGACAATGAGTCTTCTAGTAATTTATTTTGTTTATCAAATTTTTCATTCATACCATTTTCGAATTTGTCCATTTTCTCTGTCAATTTAGATATAAGAATCCCCACAGAATTCAGATCAAATCCCTGGGTATCGTCTATGTTTGGGTTGCTTATTTTTTGCTTGGATTTAGCTGGACTCAAGTTAGGAGAGGTTTCTGAGACCTCGTCAGATGAGTCATGTGGAGTAGTGTATTTTTCGGCAATAACCTCTGGAATTTTCCTCTTTAAAGAGGTAGATGAATCCATCTCTATAATAGTAGTGGGGGAGGATTGTTTTACTTCATTTTGGTTAGAGAGTTTTTCGTGGTCTGAATCTTCCTCATCTTTTATTGGGGACCTGGACCTATTGGGACTTGTTTTAGTTATCAAGTCTTTTGATGTATTTCGCCCTACCCCTTTAAATTTTGGGGCTTTTTGAGAATTAGATAAGGCCATGTTTGAGAATTGGGGTTTGGCCGAGGATTTACTCATAATTATCCCCGATCCATGCTCTAGAATTCAGATAGTAGTAACTAAGACAGTCACAGAATAGGGTAGGAGGTTTGCCCACACTCTAAATCTCCCAGCAAAGTTGGAGTTATATAGAATGATTTATATGTTGTCGTGGAAGAATTTTAGGGAGGATTAATCAGAATTCTCTACTGGTAACTCTGAAGTAAGAGACAAAGGGTTGCTTATTAGAATAACCCTAAGGATATAATTTAGGAGAGAGAAGGTACTATATAGGCAGGCAGTAGTTATGACTATGCAGAGATGCAGAGGGGTGTGTAAACTAATACTATTCACCTGGGTTTGATCCTACCAGAGAAATTAGGTTATAGCTCTTTTGCATTAAAAGCCCTTCAGGCTCCTAACTAGTCGTCAGCAGGATTAGTTGTGTTGTAGTCTCCTCTTCTTGCTAGTGGATCTGGCAGGGTCTTCAAAGCCAACGGCGTTCCGGACCGTCGGACTCCGTTAATCTCTCTACCCCCTGTGATGCAGCATCCAGCATAAGCTGGAACTCACCACCTCCAGAAATGGCGCTGAAGCAGTCCGGCCGGCTGTCTAAGTCCTCAGCTTGTGTTGCCGCGTTGTCGTCTTCCGGTGCAGGGACTTTCCCAGCCAGGAGCTGGAACTTACCGCCGATTAGATTTGCAGCTGATCGGGTCCAGCTTGGGTTGTCCAGCGCAGCTTTAACAGGAGTCGGTCGTGTGTGTCGCCAGGTCCGCCGCTGGCCACCAATAAAATGGCGGCGTCTTCTCTTTTCTCCTATGATGCAAAGTCCAGGGGAGTGTTGGAGGTGGCGAGAAGCGCTGTCTGTCACTTCACCAGATCCTCCCTGAATCCTTAATTGTTCTTTTCTGCCTCCGCCTTTCAGACCGGGGAGGCTTGGTGCTGTATAGAGATGGGCAGGTAAATACTCCTATTGTGTCAGATGACGATTTTCTAAGATGGCGCCCGGAGAGCTGGTACTTCTCTAATTAGCCGGGCCGGTGTCGGGGTGAAGGTAATAAACTCTGTGACCCGTTAATTTTTGAGGGTTCTTCTGTTGTCAGGTGGGTTGTCACAGTACTGGGTGGACAAGTTGAGGAATCACAGTCAATTTAACAGGGAGAAAACCGGCAGGAAAAACAGCTGAGGATTCCTGTCACAAAGATTGACAGGCCTCAAAATGCTGACAGGAATTTCTCTCAGAAGAGACAATTAAGTCACAAATTTAGGCTCTCTGTTATCCCAGAGAGATACTGGGAACATATCCTAGATTATTTTTACCAAAGGATGCTGTTTTTCCACGGTTTGAGTTGATTTCAGACGATGTCACTCAGGAGCTTAGGCACCGCACACCTTACACCATTGCTGCCTAGGCTACGCCCCCACAATTGTGCTTTTTCAGCTGCTGCAACAACTCAACAAAAATGTAATAAGAAGCGATCAAAACATTATATCTACCCCAACAAGGCATCAATCAAAACAAGCCCACATCTAGCTCCATATCCTGAAAATTGAAAACGTTACATCTCTCTAAAATGGCACCACCAACCCAATTTTTTTTTACAACTTTCTGAATTTTTTCTCACCACTTAAATAAAGCAATCTTAGTCATCTCTGTAATCATAATGAGCTGTAGAATCATATTGCCAGGTCATTTTTACTGTAAGATGAAGGCCGTAAATAAAAACTCAAAAAAACAATAGCGGAATTGCACTTTTTTTCTCTTTTGTTCCACTTGGATTTTTTTTCCTGCTTTCCAGTACATCACCTAATAAAATGGATGGTGTCAATGAAAAGTAAAGCTGATCGCACAAAAAAACAAGACCTCACAAGGCTATATAGACGGAAAAATAGAATAGTTATAGCTCTTGGAATAAAGGAAGGAAAAAACAAAAGTGAAAAATCAACAGGTCATAAAAGGGTTAAAAAGTCATGCCTGTATTCTGCCTACTCCTCCTTCTCCTGTATATTGCTGTAGGGCAACTCGCTGCAGCAGGAGCCTCCCCTATGGGTCCTATTACCCATAGGACAGAGAATAACTAAGCCCCACCTCCTTGGACATCACCAGATGAAGATACAACTGATCGCCAAGAGATTAGCCTATGATTACTCTGAAGAATTTGTCTAAAAAAGACTGAGCACCATACAGAAATTGCGACAGACTAAAGGTCTTTTTAGATAAGCCTATAAAAAGGAACGAGCCTTCTATACAAAGTTCAGCTTGTGCAAACAAGTGGCAATCACCTGATAAATTGGCAAAAAGGCGTTGAGATCATCGTTAATGGCAGGACCTCTTCCTATGAAAATACTAAGATGAGCTACCGGTAATGATAATATTTCATGCACACAGAAAGATAGTACTGATGATATTTGTGTGCTTAGAATTTCAGGTCATTACACAATTGCCGATTGGCATGTATCTACGGCCGCGTTCGGATCATCTAAAGTAGCAATTCCAAGTGGGCATCTATATTTCTTGTTAAATGTAATCATTCATTTATGACTGCATCAAAACTAATATTGGAAACATTCAACTATGGAAGAAAAAGTGAATTTTAGCAAAATCAGCAAAAAACAACATAGCAAGAAACCAGTTTGTGATGACCCTATTAAAAGAAAGTAATAGTAAATTGCGGCTGCTGCTATATGGTTCACTATTATGGTCACAACCTCATATTTACTGATGATGTTGGGTTGCTCACCTCTATTTCGTCATTTCTGATTGAAATATGGAAGAATATGTTCTTTTTTCAAGGTTCATAATGTAAGATCAGTGGTGACCATGCCTGGCATTTGTGGGACCAATTCTGGAATCACCGAAGCCGACCTATATACTGCACTATGTAAAGTGGATTTCCTTATTATTAGGCACAAGGCAATGTATTTAGCCATAATACATTGTAGAATGAAACATCTTTTAACATACCAACCATATCAGTGAAGAATGATTTTCTAGGAAGGTGGTGAATATTTTTTACATTTTCCATATGACTATTTAGATTAAAAAAAAACACATAAAAATTACAATTTTTACTCTGGTCTCTTAGCCTAATAATAGGCTGATACTTTCTATTCAGAAGAGATATTTATTTTAGTAGTGGTCTCCTTATTGTCATAGCTAGACAATATGGACCTGTATATAGGTAACACAGGTCCTCACTATACAAATTAGGTGATGTCACAGCTCACCAACTCCTCCTCCTCTCTACGCAGTTACCACTGTACAACTCACAGATCATGCCCACAACACTTTCCCATAGAAAACAATGAACATCTGTTAAATATTGCTGTTTATAGCCCAGGTGCAGTGATGAGCGAACCTGACAAAATTAGAATATGACAGCTCACTTGAGTTTGGCCAGGAAACTCAATTTGCATTACATTTCTAGACCCCAGAGTATAATAAATGTTGGTTGAAAAAAAACCTCTCTGTTTACCTATCTCTCCACTCCCCATCTGGCCTCTTCTTTCCTTCAGTGTGCGACATCTAGCATCTTCACTCTGTGAAAGGGCCTCATGATGTACAATAGCCATTGTCGACTTTACACCGGAAGCCCTGATGTAGAATGAGGAAGGTGAATGTCGCACAACGACAGAACGAAGAGCACAGATGGAGAGCGGCAGTAATGGGTTTGATATTAGGAGTATAAACACGTATTCTCTTTTTAAATCCTTTACTAATCTTCTATATGCAAATTGCCTCTTCTGAGAAAAAGAGGACTTAAACTCTATAGCGCCACCTGTTGTAAGTAGCGATCCTACAAGTCACAATCAACCCTTTAAACGAGTCATGCAATATGACTTAGGATAAAAGCCAAATTAGTATCTCAATTCGCAGACACGGTGTTTCGGGCTGTTGGCCCTCGTCAGTGCGAAGCATGAGAACTAATTTGGCTGGGTGAGAGGCTCTGGACTGGGGTCTAAGGGGTATCGTTTCTCCTTATGGAGAGAGACATACCATCTCTGGCTTGTCAAGGTAAGGAGACTTATTCGCCATGCAATGCTCCTCTGGGAAATATAATATGCAAATTGCCTTTTCTGAGAAAAAGAGGACTTAAACTCTATAGCGCCAGCTGTTGGAAGTAGCAATCATACAAGTCACAAGCAACCCTTTAAATGAGTCATGCAATATGACTTAGGATAAAAGCCAAATTAGTATCTCAATTCGCAGACACGGTGTTTTGGGCTGTTGGCCCTCGTCAGTGCGAAGCATGAGAACTAATTAGGCTAGGTGAGAGGCTCTGGATTGGGGTCCAAGAGGCAATTTACATATTATATTTCCCAGAGGAGCATTGCACGGCGAATACCTTGACAAGCCAGAGATGGTATCTTACTAATCTTCAAAATGTAGCCAATGGACATGCACTACAGTCCTGCAAGATAAAAGTGCACTGCTATCAATTCAGTCATTATGCTTTCCATACACACAACATGACCCAGGGCCAGAACTTGTGATGCAGTAGGGTGCCCTAAGTAATCTTTTCCCACTGTGGAGAAAAACATTTCTACACCACTGGTACGATCCAACCGACCCGGCGGGTGCTCATACCTCTATACAAGAGTATAAAGAAGATTATACGGACAGGACAGCATGTGATCACTGCACAAGCAGGTAAATGTTTTAACTCACAGAAAGAATCAACTGTGATCCGGTGCTGTCCTGTCTGTAAACTCTCTTTTGCTTCCTCCCCTGCCCAGGAGATGTGGTAAGTTCAGACCATGTACAGTCAGACACAGCCATTACCAGAGACACATTTATAAGATTATCTCAGCACAGGAACATTTTTTTTAACATATGTTATTGTGGAACTTATTTTTAATCCAAGATCTATAGATTAAAATCTTCATTGTTCATGGCAAAACCCATTTAAATTTGTTCTCACTTGCCTACCCTAGCCACAACGACATTCACATCTGCTACGTCTACGAGGAAGTCCAGAGTTTCCTGTTTGTTTCATGTTTTTTACCTTTGTATATTGTTGTAAAATTACAGTTCAGGTTTGAGATGGATATAGACATTGTTGCTAAGAATTTACTCCAGATGAAATAAATAAAACAAAAAGGTAAAAATGAAAATTGCAGAGTTACAAAATATAACTCTGCAATGTATACGTCAGGCAGGATTTGGCAACGGCGGTATTATATGGCTCCAGATCCTGGATACATGTTGTAGAAAACACTGGTGTTTATTTTAATCAAATACTAATCACATTGTGTATATACCAAAGATGAGGTCACAACTTCCCCATTCATCAGGCTCGACTTTCATTGTAGACAGAGGAAGCTGCTTTCAATTGTTTTTGCATAAATGAAACATTTCCACATGTAAATTTAGTAATCTAAGATTTTATATACAATGAATCCTCTCCAAAAGACTCTCCTTTGAGTAGACCACCCCTATCCTCCAGACCAGATTTTCGGAACAGATTTTCCTGTAGCAGATTTTCAGCTTCACCATTTGTTATGCAAATTAGTAATTTTTGCTGAAAAGACCACCAATTTTGGTTATCTTAAAGACGTTTCAATGTAGCTTTCTTTTTAATCATCAAAAGAGAAAAGTCAAATATTTTGATAGAATATTCAAGTGGCCCCTGAATATATCATTAGAATGTTTTAGCTTTTATAGAATCTTGGATAAAAATAAAGTGATCAAATACCCCGTAGTAAGTAAATAAATAGTATTAGTATATGTAAATAAGCTAGGGTACTTAGTTAACACTATCGTGATCACAACAGGGTGTACCCAATCAGGATGGTCCTGACTTCTCCTAGTTCACCTCGCTAGGGGCAGACATATCATTGGTGCAACCTGTGCAGCCGGACAATGGCCTAAGAGGAAAGGCGGCCCATGTACACCTCCAAAGCAGGTGGAATCGAGCATTATGATGAGTTATTAGACTACAAAGGACCAATATATTGCACTTGCATAGGGGTCCTCTTCTGTCTGCGTCCACCATTGCACCACGCTATGTGTCAGCAGAACTCAAAATAAGCGAGGGCAGAACAGAACCCAGACCTGACTGTTTGTCACCTGCCTGTGGAAAGCTGTGTAGAAAAGATGCACAGCCCAAGAAGGGGAAGCCATGCCCCTGTATGCACAAAGTGCAAAAAACTTGATATGCCTGCTAATGTCTACAGTGTAAATGTGCAGTTACATGTGTAGAAACCTGTGTTTAAGCTCATTTCAATAAGTGTCAGTAACTAAATAATAGTAATGGCAGATGTTTATAACACAGGGTACTTAGTTGACACTATTTTGATTAAAAAAAGCATAAAAAGCACAGTGTGAATTTGCACCTACACAACGCACTTAAACCAACATGTGTTCCCACTAATTTCTTTCATTTACCGTATTTTTCGGACTAAAAGACGCACTTTTTCCCCCCCAAAAAAGGGGGGAAAATAGGGGGTGCGTCTAATAGTCGCAATGCAGGCTTACCTAGGTGGCAGAGGTGCGGTGGCAGAGGTCCGGTGGCAGAGGTGCGGTTGCGGGGGTGTGGCGGCAGAGGAGGCGCAGTAAGCGGGGTCCCTTTCCCCGGTATGGTGATGCAGCAGGCCCGGTATGCAGCAGAGCCGGGTGAATCTTCTTGTTATCGGTGGGCGCGGCCATTTTCCGGAGGCCGCGCGTGCGCAGATGGAGCGCTCTGCTTCCCGGGGCTTCAGGAAAATGGCCGCCGTGATCTCCATCTGCGCACGCGCGGCCTCCCGCGGCCATTTTCCCGAAGCCCCGGGAGCAGAGCGCTTCATCTGCACACGCGCGGCCTCAGGAAGATGGCCGCGCCCACCGATAACAAGAGGATTCACCCGGCTCTGCTGCATACCGGGCCTGCTGCATCACCATACCGGGGAAAGGGACCCCGCTTACTGCGCCTCCTCTGCCGCCACACCCCCGCAACCGCACCTCTGCCACCGGACCTCTGCCACCGCACCTCTGCCACCTAGGTAAGCCTGCATGGTAAGCCAGGGACCCCTCTCACGCCATACCTCTCACTGCACCTCCTGATCCCAGCACCTCCTGATCCCAGCACCTCCTGATCCCAGCACCTCCTCATCCCAGCACCTCCTGATCCCAGCACCTCCTGATCCCAGCACCTCCTGATCCCAGCACCTTCTCATCCCAGCACCTCCTGATCCCAGCACATCCTGATCCCAGCACCTCCTGATCCCAGCACCTCCTGATCCCAGCACCTTCTCATCCCAGCACCTTCTCATCCCAGCACCTCCTGATCCCAGCACCTCCTGATCCCAGCACCTCCTGATCCCAGCACCTCCTCATCCCAGCACCTCCTCATCCCAGCATCACCCCACCTCTGCCGACACCTTGCCTCCTGTGACCCTGCTCTGCCACCGCCATCCCTCAGGTAAGATACTGTAAATTCGGACAATAAGACGGACCCCCATCTTATAAAAAATCTTTTTTTCTGCAATTTTCACCCCAAATTTGGGGTGCGTCTTATGGTCCGGTGCGTCTTATAGTCCGAAAAATACGGTATACAATCTACATAAAAAATGGAGTCACTTTGAAAATATAAATTATTTATATTGTACGTATTTCTTTGTTTGTATGACACTCCAGAGCTGCATTCTCAATTCTACAATCTTCTTAAACTCTGCGGAAATGACTTATAAAACTGTATGTATTCAGAGGTGTAATATGCTCATTGACCTCTGAGGAAAACCTAATATGGCTGCGTACAAAGTGGAGCCAAAAATACGTCCATGTGCATGAGATGTAACTCAGGTTAGAAATGGATTTTCTAGAGTTATGAGTTCAAAGGAGATGTAAAGCATCCAGGTTTAATTAGTGAAAGAAGTGGGAAACTAAACAAGATTCATAAAATAAGAACCTTTACACACTATTTTAGGACTTAAGGTGTACCTAGGATATCGTTCTGCTGCTCAGTCAGAGCTTCTGTGTGGTGCAACACTCCGGAACGTTGGACAGTACAATTGATGCAACAGTAATACCACCCCAGGAGAGTATCAAGAAAAACTCCAACTAATTAAAATTGGAATCATTTATGATGGTCTCCTAGCATGATACAGTTGCCACATTCATTGTGCCACCAAGTGTTCTACACCCAAAGCACTGACCAGAGAACAAAAGTGTTATGCTGTAAAGTGTTTCTCGGGAATAGAATAAAATATCAAAAGAAATAAGATGTCATAACCAATAAATTCCTAAATACTTCTTGTTAGCAAGACACAATTATTTTGTCTAAAGAAGGAATTACTGTAGCACATTAGAATGGCCGCCATCTTGCACTGACCTGTCTTAGGTCGGTTTCACATTTGGATATGTGTGGGCAGCGTTTGATCTGCATAGATCCGCATGTGTCTTGCTTACCTATCTTTAACATGGTGTACGCAGGGACATGCGTTTGCATCAGTTCGCATGTGGATGCGTACGCATGCGTTGTTTCGCAGTGTCCGGTGAGGTCTGCCGAACGCAACATGTTGCATTTTTTGAAGTGGCAATTATGTGCAGTCAACCGCATGCGGATGATTGCGGATGGAGTGCATTAAAACAACGCATTACTGTCTATGGGAACACATGCGTACGATGCGCTTGCGTACTTCGGACTGCGCATGTCCAGGAACTGTTTTGAGACGCGCCCATTGAGACATGCCTTCCTGGAAATATCAAACGCATGCACATAATCAACGCAAACACAGTCAAAAATGCATACAAGCACATGCACACGCAGCTTTTTTTGCCATCATTCGTAAGCTGATGCAGATAAAAAACCGCTGCGTAAACATGCGTCTGCATGCGTTTTGGCATGCATTTGCGCATGCAGATGATACGCTGTAAACAGAAACGCTAATGTGAACCTAGCCTTAGAAGGTTAATAGGGCAGGTGCCTGTAAGCATGTGCAGTAGCAAGCTTTGCTGCTGTGACCTATACAGTCAAGGCTGAAAGTGTTGGCACCCTTGAAATTGTTCCACAAAATGAAATACTTCTCCCAGAAATTTATTGCAATTACACACATTTTGCTATACACACGTTTATTGTATGTATTGAAACAATACAAAAAACAGAGAAAAATTGTGGGTAAACAACTTTGTTTCAAAAATGTGATGCTTATTCAAACTCACCTGTGGCAAATAACAGGTGGGGGCAATGTGAAAATCACACCTAAAGCAGATAAAAAGGGGAGAACTTTTGCTTCGTGTGTCTGTGCGGGCCACACTAAGCATGGAGAACATAAAGAGGAGAAGAGAACTGACTGAGGAATTGAGAACCAAAGTTTTCAAAAAAATATCAACAATTTCAAGGTTACAAGCCCATCTCCAGAGATCTTGATATTCCATTGTACACAGTGCAAAACATAATCAAGAGGTTTACAACCCAAGACACATTAGCTAATCTCCTTGGAAATGGATGGCGGAGAAAAATTGATGAAATGTTGTAATACAGGATAGTCCTGATGGTGGAAAAGCAGCCCCAATCAAGTTCCAAAGAAATTCAAGATGTCCTGCAGTCTCAGGGTACATTAGTGTCAGCACAAACTATCCATCAACATTTGAATGAAATGGAATGCTATGGAAGGAGACCCAGGAGGACCCCACTGCTGATACAGAGACATAAAATAGCTAGACGGCAGTTTGCCAAAATGTACGTGAGTTAGCTAAAATACTTCTGGGAAAGCATCTTGTGAACAGATGAGACCAAGATAGAGCTTTTTGGTAGAGCACTCATCCTACTCTTTACTGAAAATGGAATGACGCCTACAAAGAAAGTTACACTACCTACAGTCAAATATGGTGGAGGATTAAAGATGTGTTGGGGTTGTTTTGCTGCCTCTGGCACTGTGTGCAAGGCATCATGAAATCTGAAGATTACCAATAGATTTTGGATGGCAAAGAAAGCTGGATTTGTGTCCAATGTCATGGGTCTTCCAGCAGGACAGTGACTCCAAACCTTTCTTCAAGAAGCACCCAAAAATAGATGGAAACAAAGTGCTCGAGAGTTCTGAAGTGGCCAGCAATGAATCTGGATCTAAATACCATTGAACACCTGTGGAGAGAACTTAAAATTGCTGTTGGGAGAAGGCAGCCTGCAAAAATGAGAGCTCTGGAGCAGTTTGTATAAGAAGAGGAGATGTCAAAAATTCCAGTTGAGAGGTGTAAGAAGCATGTTGACGGTTACAGAAAGTGATTGATTGCAGTTATTTATTCCAATGTATAAGCAGCCAAATGTAAAGTTGAGGTTGCCAACATTTTTGCCCAGCTCATTTTTGGGGTTTTGTAAGAAATGATGACTAATTTGCCTTTTTTGTGTGTTTTTCCAATACAAGGGAAATAAACGTGCATAAGAAGGGCAGCACGGTGGCGCAGTGGTTAGCACAGCAGCCTTGCAGCGCTGGGGTCCTGAGTTCTAATCCCACCCACCCAGGACAACATCTGCAGAGAGTTTGTATGTTCTCTCCGTGTTTGCGTGGGTTTCCTCCAGGCACTCCGGTTTCCTCCCACATTCCAAAGACATACTGATAGGAATTCTAGATTGTGAGCCCCAATGGGGACAGTGATGATAATGTGTGCAAGCTGTAAAGTGCTGCGGAATATGTTAGCGCTATATAAAAATAAAGATTATTATATTATAACAAAACATGTGTGATTGCAATAATTTTTTGTGAGAAATACTTCATTTTCAAGAAAATTTCAAGGGTGCCCACACTATCGGCCATGAATCTAGATAACATAATGATAAGTTGAGGTCACAGCAGCGGAGCTTCCTTTTGCAGATGCTCACAGGCACCTGTCCGAACATTCTATGGCAGGTCAGTGTAACAAGACAGGGGGCCATTCTGGTGTACTACTGAGATTACCTTGCTAGACAAAACAAAACATTTAATGGATGGGATTTGAGGTAAGTTGAGTCAGCACCTGTTACTGTTAGGGGTCAAGTTCTTGCCTCTGCACATCTCAGGCCATCTCCGCTGCGGTCTCCCATTCTTCTCCTGCCGCAGTGGAGGCTGCTCAGCGGAGATGTCGGTCCCAGCGTCTCGCTCAGTCTGACTCTGTGAAAAGGATTACTGCTGCTTTTCCAGCTTCTGCCATTGAAGCCAGTGCTGGGCAGCGGTGAGCAGACGCTTTTGGGACTAAATCCTGCTTTTCTCCTTCTGAGCATGCCCAGGATAAGATCTCTCATTGGAGATCGAGGGTCACATGCTTGGATACTGCAGCAAAGCCCATTGGTTCTCCAGGAAGGTCCTGAAGGTGCTCAGGCTTTGTGGCAGCCTCTCATTGGTCCTTCTAGGAAGGTCTTGTACTTTCTGCAGCTATTAAAGGCTCGCATGGCCGCACGGCCATGCGCTAGTATCTTTCTAAGTTATGTGCTTTGCGCCAGTGTGGTCATGTAAGATTGTGTTCAGGGACCCGGCTGAAATAAGCCCCTAGAATGCTGGCACCTCTGGTGAGGAGATTGTGTGTTTTTATGTATTCAGGGACCTGGCTGAAATAAGCCCCTAGAATGCTGGCACCTCCGGCGAGGAGTTTTGTGTGCATGCATGACCACTGACTGCTCTCTGTTGGGCAGTTAGCCTGTGCTCCTGTGAAGTCTAACAGGGCGCAGTGCTTTGCTTTCACGACTACTCTGTGAAATAACAGAGCTAGTTTATACTGCCAAATAGTGCCACCATTTGCTAGCAGCAGGTTCTCCTGCACAGTGGACCCCGGGCTGCGAACGCATCAGTAACAATAAAACTTCTATATTTACTCGGTGCGTTCCGCTAGCCCTAACAGTTACTCGATTTTGATTTTCATTCAATTCAGATTTTCCTATTGTATCTCTGTATAGACAACCTAGAGTCCATGTTAACGGGTACCTGTCATGTTCCCAAACACCTTTAACTTGCAGATATGAAGTTAAATAGCATTTTGAAGCTGTGCAGCTGCTGTACTCGGAGGAAATTAACTTTATTCCTCTCGACAGCCTCTGGCTTTCAGTCATAGAGGCACATCCGTGCAGTTTCAGTGTGGCGGCCACAAAAATTTAGAACACTTTTAATCTGCAGATTAACACCCATATCTGCAGATTAATAGCATTTGGGGACATGATATGCTCCCCTTAAACATTTTTGCTTAGTTCTTGCCTTGATATTATTAGGACTTTACTTATGAATAATCTGTTTTATCTTCACACTCAATTTTTTTAATTGTTTTATGAATGCAAAGTGTCATCAAACCAATTATTATTACCAATAATTACTTATGGTATTCTGTCTTCTGTTGATTGGCAGAATGAAGCATTTTATAGTTTTATTAATCTTCCAATGATACAAATAGCCATAAATTTAAACATGTCACCAAAAATTCCTTTGGTATATAAGAATTCATGTCCTTTCTCCCTGGATGAGTAAATGCTAGTGGCAGCTTTCGACATCGGCATAGCTTTCCTAATAAAGGTGTTTTGGTGCAGGGGACTAATAGGAGAAGTCATTTCTTGTTATGGAGTTTTGAACTTCAAAGTTCACCCTGTACTCTGGCATCAATCATCATCCTGATTCTCATTAAGATCAGCAGAGACCACAGATCGACTGTGACTACTTCACAAACTAAAAGCGAGATAACAAAGTGTGTGGGATGCGAGTTAACGTTGTTCCTTACAACTTCATTTCGAGCTGATCAATTTCAGCAAAGCTGGATTTAAGGCTTTACAAAAATCAATTACTCCTGTACATCAAACATAAGTAGGGCTGGTAGGCAAGTTCTTATATGGTAGGTATGTACTGAGGCGTTTGGAAAATATTTGATCAGAAGCTAAAGAAAGAATAGAGAGAAGTTACTTATCTCTAGAGTTTAAAACCAAAGAGCATCTTGTCAGCTTTATGGCGTTCTCATGTTTACACATTTTTTCGTGTAATTATCATTAAGATCTGAGTAGGTCTTTCCACATGTAAACAAGTCAGGACTTCTAATGAGTAGAAATTGAATATCGGACAACACACAAGAGGTATTACATGAGAGCTGACATCATAAAAGTACAAGCAATGGTACACGCAGGGGACTCATGTCTTTAG
This sequence comes from Ranitomeya imitator, assembly GCF_032444005.1. Classification (NCBI taxonomy): domain Eukaryota; kingdom Metazoa; phylum Chordata; class Amphibia; order Anura; family Dendrobatidae; genus Ranitomeya; species Ranitomeya imitator. Next base: position 52,321,714 of record NC_091287.1, on the reverse strand, counting down.
CTCATCTTACAATTTAGATGTTTAGATTTTGGTTGAACGATGGTTCAGCAGCTTAATCGGCAGGCAGCTACTTTGCCCGATTCTTCAATATATAGGAGTTCTCTTCCTGCCGAGCCCTCCTGTGTTCTCTATGAGCTCGCTCTGCCAGACTCCTCCGACAGCAGCTTATTGCTGGAGAACAAAAGGATTAGTAGTCCTTGATCAGGCATGCTGGATTCTTATCTCCCCCAAAAATAATTTTTATTGGGCCCCATACACATTAGACTGACTGCCGATGTCGTTGTTAGTCTATTATCACAGGCGGTTTTATAGGAGGACAATCTAAAGGTAGTCATACATATTAGACTACAGTTGTTCCAACCTGCTGATTTTGACAGTACTGGCCAACCATCTGATGTACATGGGACACTAGGGATCACCCAGATTATATTTAAATACCTTAAATGGCATTTGTTCCCAAAAGCTGCCCACAAAGGTGTCTGGCCCCTCTTTTCTCCCTTTTGAAAACAAATGAACACCCTGCTGAGCTCCCCCTTGTCTATGAGGCTATTGGATGAGATAGTTGTCAACTGAATGAGCATGTGACCTCTAGTTATCTCATGTGCATGGACATCTATAGGAGGGTAAGCAAGTGTAGAGTATTGTGTTCTACTTCTTACACATCAAACCAAACAGAATTCAGAAGGATCAGAGTTTGCAATGGAGTGTAAGATGAAGGTGAGAGATGATATAGAACTTCGCCCCTTTTTACTGTATGAGGATTATTATGTTCTGTATACTTTAAGTAGCTAAAGTTTCGATGATGAATAATGTACATGGGGATGAAGTGAAATGGTGATAGTCTCAGATACAAATCACAATTGTATCCAGTGGGTTGATTTACCACTGGATTTATGCAGGACTAAAATTTAAAGGGAACCTGTCACCAGACTTGTCCCATATGATATAGGACGAGTATCTTTCAGCCATCACATGTAGCATTCTAATATGCTGTAAGTGCATATATGCCCCCCAATCAGGCCTACAAGACAGAACAAAACCTTTTATAATACTCACCTATAGGGAGGTCAAGTCTAATGGGCGCCGCCTTCCTTCTTGTGATGCCATCCTCCTTCTGTGCTGCAAAGTACTGAAGGGTGCATGCGCCTGGAAAGATCAAAAAGACCCTGGTCAGGACAGAGAGTACACCTGAGTGAGAGTTCGATGCCGGGGACACTGTGTGGGTGACGTAGGACGCATCATCCACACCAAACACAGAAGAGGGATGGCGTCCCCAGATGAAGGGAGGCACCAATCATGACAAGCGACAGCATTTGGACCAGACTGTCTTGCAGGTGAGTATAACAAAAGGTGTTTTCTTTTTAGGCAGGCCAGATTGAGGGCAAATATAGAGTGAAATTGTTTTCACTTAGGTGATATTGTTGGAAAAAACAAATCTAGAACTATATTTTTAATTTTATAAGTAATTGACCTAAATGACATTAATTCAGCTTCATTGCTTTGGACGTCTTCCATTCACACAATAAAAAATGTTTCTCAGATATTTGAAACATGAACATCTGGTAAAAAACATTATTAGAAAAAAAAACGCTGTCTTTTCCTTACTGAATAAGAAGCTCTTAACTTGCTGGATTTTATTTTGTTACATTTCAATACTGAATCTGCTTCCCTGCCTTACTCAATGCTAAAATGTGACAAAGTACAGTACTATAATGATCTAATTGGCTCTATAAATGGATTTGTGAAGTGTAAAATGAACCTTCAGTAGAGTCAAGGTTGTGACTTTCCAAAACGACAGTTGAGGTCGGTGACTATGTTGAATTGGGAAACCTAATGCCTGCTCCAGATATAATGACAGTTTGATTATTAACAAGTGACTGAACTCAGGAAGGCAGATAAACCGTGCTCGTAGCTTATGTACTAAGGGAGACTGCTGACTGCTCGGAAAATTATGGCAAAGTACTGTTATTAAACGAAGAACATTGTGCTTGTCCGCACTAAGATGTCACATTGGATAGAAGGCTCCCTTTCCTTGCCGCGTTAAGTAGAGCTTGGGTTGACTCTCTCAAGCTGCTAACCTTGAAAAAAAAAACATTTTAAAAGTAAGGCAAAGTCGTTTGTAGACATAAAAGTTGAAATTATTATTACGTGCCAGAGTTTTATGAATGTCTTCTAATTAAAAGATATTTTGAGAAGCAAAACAACATTTTTGTCTCCTCCCACATAAAATCAAATGTGTATCATTGGCAGTGACTCTCCATGGTCTGTTCATACAGTATACAGTGAAACGCCTACTAACAACCTTCTTTTCGAGAAGACCACCCTTGAACTATATCAGATTTTAAACAATTTTCATTCCCTACTATTATCTTATTGATAGACTGTACGGTCTGGTCCATCGAGGCATGAGCTTGGAAAATGAAGGTTATTCACATCACCTGTCAGTGGTTTTAATGTTCTTACTGATCAGTGTATATTATTGGTAAAAGCACCAAAAAGGAAGGTTTAATTTAAGTGGATCTTTCACCAAATTTTTCATATTAAACTGGTCATATTATGTAATAGTGGCTGCAGAGCATAACAAAAAACATTTTGGGCGTTCTTATGTCACCTCTCTGTTGCAGAGATATTAGCAATTAAAGTGTTTAGCACCAAATGAGTTAACTTTAGCTAAGTTAAAGTGGGTGTTTTCACTAAGGTCCTGTACTTCTCCCTGTATGAGTTGATTAGATGGCTAAAGTGAAAGTCTACCTTTAACCCCTTTATGACCTATGTATAGGTGCATAATAGGTCACCTCCTCCTGTTTGATGCAGACTTTGGTGCTGAGCCTGCATGTTTTTCGACACAAGACATATGTCCCTAACAGCCGCGGGTGGAATTGTGATCCCTCTGTGGCTGTTAATATGTTAAATGCGGATGTCAGTCTCCGACAGCGGCATTTAACATGGTCGCACCGCAAGCATGACATAAGACCAGCCCATTGGCACCCCTGTTACATGATTCCGAGGCGTCGATGGGTTGGCATGACAACCCAGGGTCTGCAGGAGACCCCTGTGTTTGTCATTGCTGCTCTGCTATGAGGGAAGCTAAGTGATCGAATAGCGGATGAGCATTTTTGCTACACATAGCAGGGCAGTCTACAAAAATTAAGCCCTCACCCAGCCCGAGATAATGAAAAATGGAGACTCTATGGATCTTGGAAAATGGCTCAATTTTTTTTTTAGCGGACCATATTGTGCACAGAGAATGCACTCTCTCTGGATCTCTGTGTAAAGGACCCCCCTCTTTTGTTTACCTCCCCAGATGATTTGGAAGATGAGACACATCAGGAGTATACAGGGGGTATTGTTACTAAGGGGTACCAGGAAGCCGTCACAATGGGGTGAACTTTTTTCTTTTCCCCCTCCTTTGTACAACCAGGACCTACTGACAAGTCTGGATCATAGCCTGGGCTTATCTATCAATGAACCGGGTGAGATTGTATCTTTCTTATTTTTATAGTTTTCTCTTTTTCCTTACATAAGAGTAAGAGTAATTCACATAGAATGACTACAGACTTATGAATCCTCCCTGCTTATGCACTGTACACTGAAGGGATTCGCCGGCTTCTGACCCGGATCCGGAGTGTATGTATGAATTGTTATTACTGAGTCCTCGCTCCATATGCTTGTATGGAACATAACATTTCTATGTGGAGTCAATCTACAAAAAATCGTTTTATAAGCATTGTTTACTTGAGTTACCGCCATTCCTAATTTTTCAGGTTTTCACTGGAAATAATGTAGACAGTGTAGCAGAATTCCTATAAAGTAACGGGAGAGTTATCATTTCTTCAATGACTAGTGCAAAGATGATACATCTCAGAATTCATGTTACCAAAGGAAATGTTGTTGAAATATTGAAGCATGAATCTACTGTACATTAAATGCTGGGGGATTTCTTCTGTGAAGGTAACTGAATTATAAATGCAGCTGTGGGCCATAATATAATACTGGTAGCTCTTCTCTGAAGTTGCTCCAGTATTTCAATGTAGTTTTTAAAATGTGGTGTCCAGAACTAGACACAATATTCCAGATGAGGCCTGATTAAGGAGAAGTAGAGGGGGATAATAGCTTCACATGATCTAGACTCTATGCTTCTTAATACATCCTAGAACTGTGTTTGCCTTTTTTGCTGCTGCATCACACTCTTGACTCACGTGCATCCTGTGATCTATTAGTATACCCAAGTTTTTTTCACACGTGCTACTGCTTAGTTATGTTCCTCCCACTGTGTAGATGTAATTTTCCTTTTTCTTGCCCATGTATAGAATCTTGCATTTCTCCCTGTTAAATACCACTATATTAGTAACTGCCCATTGTTCAAGCTTATCCAGATCCTTCTGAATCCTTTCCTTGATTTCTCTAGTGTTAGCTATCCCTTCTAGCTTTGAAAAGTCTGCAAATGGAATTAGTCCACCTTCAGTACCCTTACTTAGATTATTTTCAAAAATGTTGAACAACACTTGAACCAGGACAGAGCCCTGTGACCCTCACATTTTATTCATCCTGGCCAAAAAAGAGTACTGGTTGTTCAAACTGCTAGTCCCATGCTGCATGGAGAAGTTTCTCCTTCCTGATGGGGAGAGGTCTACTAAAATAGAGCTATACCAAAAGACCATTGTGGAAAATATGTTGAAAAAATTCCCATCACACAAACGGCGGGAGGCAAACTTCCTTGCCCAACCAAGGAGGAGAGGCAAAGGAGATGCACACCAGGTACAGCAGAGGCAGGGGTACACTGTCTAAGGCCTGGGCCAATTTCATGACACTCTCCCAGAATCCCTACCCTGATTATTGGGTATTTTTTGCAAGGAGTGAAAAGCTTTTAAAGATGGTCAACCAATACCTGGTTGACAAAACCAGTTGTTAGGAGTCGAGTTTCCTCTGCTGCACAGGGGAAATCTCGATCCGTGTCTGCTGCGGTCTCCCATTCGGTATCGGCCGCAGTGGGCTCTGCTCAGCGGAGACATCGCTCCCAGCGTCTCGCTGGGGCTGTTTCTGTGCATAGGGTCACTACTGCCTTTTCTGGCTTTCCTATGGTACCCTGCACTGATCTGCAGTGAGCGAGCCTCTCTGGGACTAAGTCCTTGTTTGCTCACACTGAGCATGCCCAGGGCAGGGTCTCCCATTGGAGGTCGAGGGCCACATGTTCGGTCACATGCTCAGGTGCTGCAGTACATTCCATTGGTCCTTCTGGAAGGTCCTGAAAGGGCAAAACATGCTCAGGTACTGCAGCACTTTCCATTGGTCCTTCTGGAAGGTCCTGAAAGGGCAAAAACTTCAGTAGCAGCTTCCTGTGCTGCAACTATATAAACTGCGCATGACCGCACGGCCATGTGCTAGTATCATCTTATGCTATATGCTTTGCGCCAATGTGGTCATGTGTTTGAATGTGTTCAGGGACCCGGCTGAAATAAGCCCCTAGAATGCTGGCACCTCCGGCGAGGAGATTGTGTTTAAGTGTGTTCAGGGACCCGGCTGAAATAAGCCCCTAGAATGCTGGCATCTCCGGCGAGGAGTTTTGTATGCATGCATGACCACTCACTGCTCACATCTGGGTAGTTGGCCTGTGCCTCTGTGAAAGTCTAACAGGGCACAGAGCTTTCCTCTCGCGGTTACTCTGTGAAGCTAACAGAGTTGGTATATACCGCCATATAGAGCCACCATTATTTAGCAGCAGGTGCTTTCCTGCACGGTGGATCCCGGGTTGCGAACGCACCAATTCCATTTAATAAATTATATATTTGGTGCGTTCCGCCAACCCTAACACCAGTGTACTTCCTAATTCATCTGCGACCTTCATCTATTGGGTCTCAAAGCTTTGAGGTGTTATGTTTCCCTGCCATCAATGTCTTTCTGAGTGGGTTTTCAGTGCCGCAGGGAAGGTCGCAACAGACAGGCACTTTCACCGGTCAACAGAAAATGCAAACAGGCTCACTCTGATAAAAATGAGCAAAGCCTGGACTAGCCCCAGCTTTTCCACACAACTCGATGAAAGCAGCACTTAAAGTGCTTTTAATCTTCAATATTTGAATGAGGCACACCAGTTCATAGAATCATAGAATCATAGAATATTTGAGTTGGAAGGGACCTCCAGTGTCATCATGTCCAATCCCCAGCTCAATGCATTTCAGGATTCACTAAACCATCTCGGACAGATGTCATTCCAGCCTGTTTGAAGACTTCCATTGAAGAAGAACTCACCACCTCTTGTGACAGCCTTTCCAACTCATTGGTCACCCTCACTGTCAAAATGTTTTTTTCTAATATCTAATCTGTACCCTCTCACTTTCAGTTTCGTTCCATTGCTTCTCATGATTCCATGTGCAAGTGAGAATAAGTTTGATCCCTCTACTCACTGACATCCCTTCAGATATTTGTAGACAGATATTAAGTTGTGGCACCACAATTAAAGTTTCTTAATTTTTTTATGAGGCACTCCAGTTGGTGCCTTCAAGATTGTATCGATGACCCTCATTAGAATATTTTTTCTGGCTTTGCACTGTGTCCAGGGTCTTTATGAGTGTAAAAGTCCCACAACTACACTTTCTTAATTTTTTATGAGGCACTCCATTCGGCGCCTTCAAAGGTCTATGGATGACCTTCCTTAGAATCCTTAGAATTTTTTTCTGCCTTTATGACGGTAAAAGTATTACAACTACACTTTCTAATTTTTTTTATGAAGAATGTGATGAGACAATAAAAAGTCCTAGCAATTTCTAAATATACACGTAACACAAAAAACAGATTTTAACCCCATAGTTGACAGAGCTAATTTTGACCTTAATGACCAGGCCAAATTTTTTTATTTTGCCAATTGTCACTTTAAGTAGTAAGAACTCTGGAATGCTTCAACGGATCTCAGTGATCCCAATTTTGTTTTGTGACAGATTGTACTTCATGTTAGTTTTTAAATTTTGGTGGATATGATTTGTATACATTTATGAAAATATTGAAAATGTGGCAAAAATTTTGAACATTTCACAATTTCAAACTTTAAATTTTGATACCCTTAAATCAGATAGCTATACCACACAAGATAATAAATACATAACATTTTGCACATATCTACTTTACATTAGAATACATGTTTAAACATTTTTTTTATTAGGAAGTTAGAAGTGTTCAAAGTTGTTCAGTAGTTTCTCATTTTTCCAACAAATTTTACAAAATAATTATTTTTTAGGAACCCTATCACACTTGAAGTGACTTTGAGGGGTTTATATTACAGAAAATATCCAAAAGTGACACCATTCTAAAAACTGTAGTCCTCAAAGTCACTTTAGGTGCTTCACAGTAATGAGTGCAATTACTTTTTTTCACAAAAATTTTACTTTAGCCCCAAATGTTTTACTTTTCACAAGGCTAACAGGAGGAAATTTGTTGTGTAATTTTTCCTGACTACGCTGATGCCCCGTATGTAGGGGAAAACTGCTATTTGGGCTTACAGCAGGGCTCAGAAGTGAAGAAGTGCCATTGAACTTTTTGAGCGCAAATATGGCTGGAATTGTGAGAGGACACTATGTTGTGTTTGTAGAGTCACTGATGTGCCTACACAATAGAAACCCCCCAGAAGCGACCCCATTTTGGAAATTAGACCTTGCAAGGATTTTATCCAGGGTCATAGTGAGGATTTTTAACCCAAAGGTACTACACAGGAATTGATAAGACTAGGTCATCATATTGAATGTGTTGTCAATAGTGTTGAGCGCAAGTGCTCGCAACTCAAGTTTGCAGCAGGGTGCATGGGGTATGCAGCAAGCATTGCAGGTGCTCGAGCGACCGGGTAGCAAGCTCAAGTAGTGAGTGACCACTTATGCTCAACATCAGTCATCATATCGTCATCATTTTTTGTTCATCTTTTGAAAAACTCTAATCTCAACGCTATCCCTATCCATAGCCCAGCCCTACTAATTACTGGCTTTTGATCACTGTGATAGGGTCTATCACAGTGATCAAAAGAAACATGTTTATGATGTCAGAATAGAGAGAAATGATTTTAAAAGCTGGCACACTTTTACATGATCATCGTTATTCATTGAATAACAGCAATCACGTGATCCAGCCCTGATCATGTTTTCCAAAGCTGGGACCGCAGAGATTTTTGGACTTTGGGAGGCACTATACCCTTATTCCCAATCACCATTTTAAAACAGCAATGAGAAAATAAGGCCTCTTAGCGGCCACTGTTTTAGTGAATATCGACAGTCATTAAGGGGTTAATAATAGGTCTTTTTCTGATGATTTATTCCTTTTATAGAGGTGCCTCAAGACCTTTCTTCAGGAGCGCACTGCTTTCCAGCCTTCCAACCAGCTATTTGCGAGGACGGAGGCAGAGCACTCCTGTTGATTGACAGTTTGTACTGCATGGTTGCTTCGCTGGTCCAAACACTGTACTCTCCAATTTAGCAAGAAGTTAAGACACTGTGAATCTAGCTAGATCCAGCCAGTATTAGATAAGCACTAGCAAGATGTAAAGCTTAGAAGCCTAGGAGACCAGCCAAAGCTGATAGAGTCTTATCCTATAGATAACCAAGAGAGCTTTCTTAGAATTGCTCACCTGATTTTATTGGATGAAGAGCATGTAGCGATTTCGGCTGCTGCAGATCCACAAGCCGATCAACGGCCGTATGACAATATAAACTGTGCAGGAGGTGTGGGTTAAATCCGCGCTGCCTTAATGATGTTGTATGTGGAATTTCCTGAAGAAGAGGTCGCACTGACCTTGAAACGCGTTGAATAAACCAACGTCTAAACTTATTATCCTTGTAACTTCATCATTAAGGCAGCACGGATTTAACCCACATCTGCTGCACAGTTTATAAAGCTGATAGAGAGCAGAGGTGATGTGTAAGCTAGGCAGCAGACAAAACTTTATAGAATTAACGATCCCTCCATTTTTGAGAAATAAAAAAGACTTTTAAAAAAGAGGTTAATTGCAAAGTTGTTTGTTTTTACAAGCACTTTGCAATTTTACCCATTTGTGATACTGGTAACTCACGTTTAGGTAATTAGGTAAGCTGCAAAATGCAGTTTAATGGTGGACATTTTTGGCAGTAGTAATGTAAAAAACACTATGAATATTCAACAGATCTTTTATTTTATTATTTTTGTTACTTATGTCTACGAACTCTTAAGACAGAAAAACGTTAACAATATTGGATTTAGTTTATGTGCACACAATGTCTTTTTCAGGTGTGTTCTGCCTGGAATCACCTGAAAAAGCACTGCGAAACTGCTGCAAGAATGAACATAATGTACAGCAATGTAAATCAACATTGCTGTGCACTAGTTCGTTTTTTTACTACTTTGATTAAGGATTCTGAAACGGCTCTATTTGGCACCTGCCCAGTTTTTATGAAAGTTGAAAGTATAAGGAAAAGAAGAGGTTTTCACTTAGCTCCACCGGCTTCTTAAAGACATTGTGTACACATACCCATATACCTGTTTTGGGACACGATAGGAGTTTTACTTGATGGAGCTCCTATTTTCCTGTGTTCATTTTTTTCTAGTTGTTTCAATTACTTCTGTGCTAGTCAAACTAACTTTCTGCTTGAGTTCTCCCTAAAAATTGAATTCTATATAAATTATCATAGGCCATAACTCAATACTTGGAGCTTAATATTCTATCACATGATAAAGAGAATTATAAATATATTTTCAATTCTCTTCTAATCTTGAATAGGCTTATGCAATATATTCGGAATTTACAAAACCCAGGCTGGCAAGGTCCATCACTAAGTCAAACGTTCACAATATCTTTAATTAGCATATGACGAATTAATGATTCCATCTGTAATTATCTCCAAGGTAATTTCCCCTGAAATGAAAATATAGACGCTATTAGATTTTTTTTTTTTAATCCCACACACCTGTAGGTAATGTGCGGGCAACGTAAAGACAGTATGAGTGATTGCTGGGCCTTTTTTTTTTTGTCAGTAAGTGAACTGCAGGAATTTATATTGAGCATTAAATTGATGATATATAAATCTTATAGATGCATATTTCAGGTCAGAGGCTTTAAAAAGATAAAATCATGAACCTTTCAGGTTTTTTTATGGCAGAATCTAGCCTTGGGAATTATATATCTAATATTTATTTTTTACTCAGCCAACATCCACAGTGCAAACTATTTAAGAAAAGAGGAAAGTTTCGCAGAAAGTAACACAATAAAGTAACTTTGTACACCCGCTTCCTCTGCAGAATGTGGCTATCCTCCCACAAGCTGACTTTGCTGTAATTTGCTGTTTGCACATATGTTTTTAGCTATGACAGGTGTCCGTTCATATATTTATGCCAAAAGAATTGGCTTTAATGAGTCCAGGATGGGAGAGTTTGTAGGGGAATTGCTAGAATTATCAAAGGGATTTGATCAAAAAGATGAAAACCCTAATTGTTTCATGACGAATAAAGTTGGAAGGCTAGAATACCTTGTATATGATGTCAGCTTCCTGCAGAATCCACCAATGGCGCAAAATAGTTCCACCATCTCTAACAATCTAACCATAAAGCTTGCCACGCAAATGCTGTCATTTTAGGATTAACTATTTGTGAAAGCATAGCATTTTTGAGCAGGTTCCCATGACTTGTCGGTGAAATCCACAATGGCAAAAACAAAAAAACATTCTAGAGGCAATTTATCAAAGACTTCACCAGATTTCTAACTGAAAAAGCTCTGAAAAATCGTAATTTTTTTGTGCTGACAAAAAAGTGACTTTGGTCATTTTCATGACAGTCTGACAAAATGTGCAGACCTGGATTGGGTTGGGGGTATGACAGTGCATGGTGACCCACCTTCATGATGAGCGGCAGTATTTGTTCCACCAATGAGCCACCATGCTGTCCTAAACATGAGATTTCTATGCTACTATTTGTAATACATAGCAATTGTGTAGCTGAAAATCCACTACATATACAATCTGTGGGCAAATACTCTTTAAATAAGCTTATAAAGCGTTGAACTATAGGAGTCAAATAGTTCAACTACCCCAGAGAACCAAAGGCAAAAATGACCATGCCCAGGAGAACCAATATGACCATGCTTCAGTCTAAGAGTGGAAAGGCAATGTTAGGTCCTGGTAAACAAGAAATGCCTTATCGTGGCTACCAGGTACACATGAATTGGCCAATTTATGTGCTAAACTTTCTCAATTTTTCATATTTCTAGTGCAGTAATGCTATTCAATTTTCATATTTCATGTTTGCAAGTTTTGGCGCTGTAGAGTGCTGACTTTTTTGTTTGTATGTATATGAGTTGGTGACTCTAAGTTCAGCACCTATTCACACTTAGTCTATGTTTGGATGTGACAGTCAGTGTTTTGAAATTTGTATTCATTAGCCTTCTGACTGAGCACTCTGCCTTTTAGCCACAGGTGTTTTTAATCACAGCAGGACCACTACCCCTCCACAGAGATATAGATTTTAGTCTAACAGAGGATTCATGTTCCCATACAGATGAAGACTTCATTCTAAGAGAGGAAAGGCTTTGCTAGGTCCTGGTAAATGAGAAATGCCTTATCATGGCTACAAGGTACACATGAATTAACCAATTTATGTGCTAAACTTTCTCAATTTTTCATATTTCTAGTGCAGTAATGCAAATCAATTTTAGTATTTCATGTTTGCAAGTTTTGGCGCTACAGAGTGCTGACATTTCTCTTTGTATGTATATGAGTTGGGGACTCTAGGTTCAGCACCTGTTCACACTTAGTCTATGTTTGGGTGTGATGGTCAGTTTTTTTAAGTTTGTACTCTTTAGATGGCTGGTATCTTAGCCTGATCATTTCCTGGTAGCCATCTTGCCCTTTTTTTGCATACTCAGGGTCCCTCGCTAGGTCACGTGCTTCTGCGTTCTCTACGAGGAAGCCATCACCAGATGTCTATGCCGGTGTCTTATCTCTCGGAGAACAAGGTGATCGGAAGTCTGAAATCGGATATGAGCAATCGATAGCTCCCCAAATAATCAGTTGTCTATTATAATTAAATCACATATAAAATTTATATAGTCATAAATGAAGGTGACTGATATTCCAGATACTAGATATGTTGGGAATATACAGCTCTGGCAAAAATTAAGAGACCACCACATCAAAACCCTGTCATGGACAGCCCAATCTCCAGACCTGAACCCCATTGAAAACCTCTGGAATGTAATAAAGAGGATGATGGATAATCACAAGCCATCAAACAAATAACAACTTACATTTTTGCGCCAGAAGCAGTGTGAAAGACTGGTGGAAAGCATGCCAAGAGGCATGAAAGCTGTGATTAAAAATCATGGTTATTCCAAAAAATATTGATTTCTGAACTCTTCCTGAGTTAAAACATTAGTATTGTTGTTTTTAAATGATTATGAACTTGTTTTCTTTGCATTATTTTAGGTCTGAAAGCACTGGGTTTTTAAAAAAAAATTTGACCATTTCTACTTTTCAGAAAAAAATAAAAAATGTATTGCTTGGAAATTCGGAGACATGTTGTTAGACGTTTATAGAATAACTTAACAATTTACATTTAACTAAAAAATATAACTATAAAAAGAAAAATCAGACAAACTGAACATTTTGCAGTGGTCTCCTAATTTTTCCCAGAGCTGTATGTTCTGTATATGTGTAAGGTGGGCACTCTGAGTATTTTCCTTTTGTGAACACAAGAAACCTCAGTGCAAAATGTGTCTATTTTGCCTCGTAATGAAGATATCAACTAAGATATCAACTTCTTAGAAATAATTTTTGAAAGCAAGAAATTTGTATGTGAAATTTGAAGAATTTAGTAAACATGTTTTGGGCCACACAAGATGCATGTAAAATATTACAGTTTACATTCACTATGAAATGCTCTCGACAGACAAATACGCAGAGTTTCACAATTAAGGACGCTATTCCAGTCTTCAAAATGTTTGTGGTTTCCTAGTAAACCATAATGATTTCACATTTAATCCTGTTTCTTAAAGCAACATGGCAGATTACAGTAAAATCTGCTGAATAGACATGCTTGTATTGACATTTAAGGTAATGTGGATTAGGAGGATTCTTTTCTTCCTTTCTTTTTGCCTTCTTAATCTTAACATTCACTCAGGAATATACTTAATTACCTAATACATTTTTTCTCTTGCTATAGTCATTGGCTCCTGATCATTTTTTCCTCACCAGTATGAACAAGAAATGACTGACTTTTTTTCTTCTCTTTTGTTTGCCAGATTTTTCATAGTTCTTGTAATCTTGATTTCTCATTGCATTTTAAGTGCCTAGGATGTAATGTCTTACTGTGAGTTCTGGTTTATAGTGGATTTGGAAAATCTCAAGTAAAAAATATTACAGGCTTCATTTTAGAGTAAAATTAGTTTGTTGCAGAGGGTTAACACACACTTGGGGCTGGAGACACTGAAGAAGAATTTCGAGCTTAGGGAACTTATGTGATTGGTTTATCACTGAATGCTTATAAGGATTGTATATATATACTGTATATATATATATATTAATATATATATATATATATTCTGAAACAATTTTTTGTACTTGTAATAGGTGTTCGGTTTTCACAAATGTATCCACATTTTCCGGTTTCCTTCCACACTCCAAAGACATACTGATAGGGAATTTTGATTGTGAGCCCCAATGGTGACAACGGTAATGATGTCTGTAAAGCGCTGTGGAGTATCATGGCACTTTAAAAATAAGGTTAATAAATAAATACCCTATATATCCAACTGCCAAAAAGTTTGCTGTTCAGTAAATGGCTTACCTGTTTGGCAAAAACAAATCCTAAATAAAGTCAGTAGCCAGATTTTAGAAGAGTTTCTAAAATATCCTTAACACCTCCTTTGCTTACCTCGGGCTGCACCTTTAACCCTGGATTGACTAAAGTCTACAGCTCTGTTATTTTTTTCTCTGCCTTTCCTTGTCTTCTGCTCTTCTGCATTGGTGTTTAGTGCAGGAGCAGACAACAAGATTCTGCTACATGTATCAGTGCATGTTCTAAATGTTTTCAGCCAATGCTAGTCTCAGTGTAAACAAGTGTTAGTATCGAGCAGGCAGCCGCGCTTGGACTTGCATTTACTCAGTGTCGCGCGGGGAGCTGAGCATACTCAGTGTCATGCGGGGAGCTGAGCTTAAGGTACCTTCACACATAACGATATTGTTAACGATATCGTTGCTATTTGTGACGTAGCAACGATATCGTTAATGAAATCGTTCTGTGTGACAGCGACCAACGATCAGGCCCCTGCTGGGAGATCGTTGGTCGCTGAATAAAGTCCAGAACTTTATTTCGTCGCTGGACTCCCTGGAGACATCGCTGGATCGGCGTGTGTGACACCGATCCAGCGATGTCTTCACTGGTAACCAGGGTAAACATCGGGTAACTAAGCGCAGGGCCGCGCTTAGTAACCCGATGTTTACCCTGGTTACCATGCTAAAAGTTAAAAAAAACAAACACTAGATACTTATCTAACGCTGTCTGTCCTCCAGCGCTGTGCTCTGCACTCCTCCTGTACTGGCTGTGAGCCGGAAAGCAGAGCGGTGACGTCACCGCTCTGCTTTCCGGCTCACAGACAGTACAGGAGGAGAGCAGAGAAGCAGAGCGCAGCGCTGGAGGACAGACGGCTGTAGGTAAGTATCTAGTGTTTGTTTTTTTTAACTTTTAGCATGGTAACCAGGGTAAACATCGGGTTACTAAGCGCGGCCCTGCGCTTAGTTACCCGATGTTTACCCTGGTTACCGGCATCGTTGGTTGCTGGAGAGCGGTCTGTGTGACAGCTCTCCAGCGACCAAACAGCGATGCTGCAGCGATCCGGATCGTTGTCGGTATCGCTGCAGCGTCGCTTAATGTGAAGGGGCCTTTACTCAGTGTCGTGCGGGGAGCTGAGCTTACTCAGTGTCGTGCGGGGAGCTGAGCATACTCAGTGTCATGCGGGGAGCTGAGCTTACTCAGTGTCGTGCAGGGAGCTGAGCGTACTCAGTGTCGTGCGGGGAGCTGAGCTTACTCAGTGTCATGCGGGGAGCTGAGCGTACTCAGTGTCGTGCGGAGAGCTGAGCTTACTCAGTGTCGTGCGTGGAGCTGAGCTTACTCAGTGTCGTGCGGGGAGCTGAGCGTACTCAGTGTCGTGCGGGGAGCTGAGCTTACTCAGTGTTGTGTGGGGAGCTGAGCTTACTCAGTGTCGTGCGAAGAGCTGAGCTTACTCAGTGTCGTGCGGGGAGCTGAGCGTACTCCATGTCATGTGGGGAGCTGAGCTTACTCAGTGTCGTGCGGGGAGCTGAGCGTACTCCATGTCGTGCAGGGAGCTGAGCTTACTCAGTGTCGTGCGGGGAGCTGAGCGTACTCCATGTCGTGCGGGGAGCTGAGCTTACTCAGTGTCGTGCGGGGAGCTGAGCATACTCTATGTCGGGCGGGGAGCGTAGCTTACTCAGTGTCGAACGATGAACCACCCTTACTCAGCATAATGCGGGGAGCTACATTTATTTGGTGTCATGCGGGGAGCTATGCCTACTCGGTGTCATGTGAGGAACTGTGCTTGCTACACACTGCGCAAGCGCAGCTCCACATGCCACACTGCAGAAGTGCAGGATTTTATAGCTGATTTGAGTGATGTTGACACATCATTCAAATTGCATGGGCGGCTACGCCTGTGACTGAACGAAAGTTAAGCACACCCCTATGACTAAACGAGCAGGTACGATCTATATAAAGTGCTTTTTGGACATGATTACAGTGCCATTTTTCTTTAAAAAAAACATGTTAATGATACACATTGCTGGGGACAGTTTAGATGCTAAATATGACATGACAGGTTCCCTTTAAAGTATGCATTAGTAAAATGAATTTTGATAGGGACTTGAGACTGTGGAGGAGGCTCCTAACTTTGATCTCTGCAATATGGCATTATTTAATCTTAAAGAGTTTGTAGGTTATTGCTGGGAGCTGACCACACGGCCTTCACTAATGTCCTAGAACATGGCTCCGCAGAGCCCCATCTAAATAGAGCAGAGGCTGAGCACTTAGTGCCAGCTATCTCTGGCAGTCCCATAAACAATGAATAAAGTGGTGGATCTCATGATCGGCCTCAGCTTCATTCAGATGGGACTCTGCAGAGCTATGTTCTCAGTATAAGTGGTGATTCTGGTAGGGGTTAACTTACAAACGTGGTGCAAACTCTTCAGTTTTTACCATTGTTGCTGAATCCGTACTACCCTTATGTTATTATCATTTATTTTACTTTTTATATTATTATTAAAACTATATTATTATTATATTATTTGTAGAAGATTTATTTTTAGAAATTCTTGACATATTCTATGTCTACAAGCATGGTAAAGCATTTAAATGCATAATATATGAGCGCAATAAATGTGCGGTATCTGCATTCCTAGGAATAATATGTATTAAAGAATAGAGGAAAGATCGTATCTCCAGATGTTTGGTAAAACAATGTTCCATATGCAGCTGACCAGTAGAAAAATACAACAGATATGACCCACGTCTGTTAAATCATGAATTTCACAATGACATTTACATGCATACCTTAGAATACACATCAGTAATGTGAATAGTCCATGACATATTTATAAAGTTTGCGAGTGAAGGATTTACTCTTGATGTCTTTTTTAGTCAACTTGCCCTTGAGTCTCGTATTGCGTTAACCTTGTTACGATGAGCCATAAGCTGCACCTGCAGTATCCAAACATATTGGTTATTTCATCCATTTCAAAGTAAAAAAAAATTGTGCAGGATGTAGAAAATCAAATAATAATTAATCATACCACTCTGCCTGAGAGTTTTAGAACTACAATTATGTGAGATAAAAGATTGATCATTGGAGGCAAATGTATTATTGGTACTTCTTTTAAATAACATTTTAGCGAACCTCGCTCTAGCCTGAAATCATTAAAGAGGTTGCCTGCTACTTTTGTATTACTGAGCTATCCATAGGATAAGTAATCAATTCCAGATCAGTGAGGGTATGACATCTGGCAACCTCACCGATCAGTTGTTCCAAGTGACGGTAGACCACCAGATGTAATCAGTTGCGGGGGCTGCAGAGCACAACTCTGTTTACAGCCTAGTGGCTGTGGCAGGGTACTGCACATCTGCCCTTATTTAAATGAGTAGGCTTGGATCTGCAGTACCCCACTGTTGCCATCTGCAACAAAGCTCATTCAGCTGCCACAACACACCGAAAACAGTAGATCGACATGGATGCCGAGAGCTGCACCCTCATCGATTTGGTATTGATGACCTAGCCTAAGGATTATTCATTCGTTTTCAAGTACCAGACAATTGTGGGTTTAATCCAGGCATTCAACATACAGTACATAGAGAGTTTTGGCCTAATGGCCTTGTTGTTGACCAGCTACAGGTAGACCAACTAGATAATGAGATGAACAAATGTGCTGAATTTGAGTCTATCAAATTAGCCTGGGAAATTTGATTTGATTTACTAAATTTGGTGCATACTGAGTCTACTGGGAAGGAAGGGTTGTTAATTTTTTTTAAAAATTTACTTCTTCTTGGCCTACCCCATAACTCTTAGGCAGTGGCTGGCCCTTTGCTCAACTTTTCTGCCTTCTCTCTTCTGTCTTCTTCTCATTCTAGGCATCCAGCACTGCAATTCTTTACTAGACCCCATGGTGTCATGTGGGATAAGACGCACATTATTGATGTTAATGACATGCATATGTCACATGCATTCACCTGGATCAAGATGCCGCAACTCTTTAAAACCAATGAAAATCAAATCACTTCCTCTCCGCAGCCCTACATTTTCACAATGTACAATAATTCAAATTATGTTGTTGCACATAAAGAGTGATCTCCCAACTGATGGCCTGGAATTGTGATATCTTTAAGTTATGATCATCTCTCTTGAGCCATTATTACTTAATGTGTATTCAACTTGCAATGATTCCTGCTGATCTGATTTGAACTGTACTGCCTGCTCCGTACACCTTTGTATACTGTGCTTCTTAGTATTAGGACCTGCATTGAGACTTTGAGACTTGTCTCCTATTCTCCCTGGACCACAAACTGCTGCCCAGGACTATGCCTACCTATTGCTTCTAAACATCTAACAGATGCAGATCATCAGTGTCCTGAATTGAGATTTCTCTCATTGTCAATTACCAGGACCATCAAACCATAGAGATTATGGTGAGTATGCAGAAAAGCAGTAGAGAAAATCAGCAACCTGGCACCCCATGCAAATAGCCCTGATATTCCCTGGCAGGAGACCTATCAGATGGGTGGGCACATCCTCATCCTCAAGAGCACACATACCACTCCTCAACATGAAATCCAGCACTTACTAGGACCACTATCCTGTGCTAGGGAACATACAGACCAGCCTAGTAGACATCTATGATCACCCTGGGCGGAGGAACTGGCCCAACAACCAGGAAATCAAGGACTGCAATACCTAGAGAAAGATTGTGTGCCGCATTCCCACTCCAACACAGAAAAATGTAGACATTCCGCAGAAACCAACATCCTGATCTGTTGTACTTCTTTAGTTCCTCATCTTCTTTCATGCTCCCTTCTTGAACATCTATAAATTTTCAGATACACACAAAGTGGAGCTTAAGCCACTTAACATTAAAAAGATTGGCCAGTACTTTGCTCATGATGGCCAATCCTTGGGATAGGCCATCAACAATCCAAGCAAAGAAGTGAAGAGGTGGCACTCTGTTTTCTGGTAAAAATATCTTGTTTATTCAATACCTCAAGAATAAAACTGTGGAGGCGGGGGAGGCAGTTATTTGGTGTACGACAGCCGTTTTGCTTGCTTTTTACGTTTAAATGGGCCATCAATATCTGATTGCAGGGATTGCGACTCCCGGCACTCCTTGTCGATCAACTGGTACCAGCATCAGCTGCTGATGGAACATAGCATTTACATCAAAATTATAGTTCATTTGAATAGGGGATAGATCTGCAAAGTACTGAAAGAAAATGACAGAGCAACTCTACCATTCTATGATTCTATGTATTCCGGCAGCATCAAAGAACTTTTGGACACCACTGTGACAGAGCTCATGTGTTCCGCCAGTATCCAATAAATTTTGGACGCCACTGGTGCCTGTTACAGCTGATCACTGAGGGTGCCAACTGTGTCACCCCCACTGGTCAGATACTCCTGACTAGTGATGAGCGAGTGTACTCGTTGCTCGGGTTTTCCCGAGCACGCTCGGGTGACCTCCGAGTACTTATGACTGCTCAGAGATTTACTTTTCTTTGCGGCAGCTGAATGATTTACAGCTACTAGGCTGCTTGATTACATGTGGGGATTCCCTAGCAACCAGGCAACCCCCACATGTACTCAGCATTGCTAGAAGATGTAAATGATTCAGCTGCCTTGATGAAAACTAAATCTCCGTGCAGTCATAAATACTCAGAGGTCACCCGAGCGTGCTCGGGAAAACCCGAGTAACGAGTACACTCGCTCATCACTACTCCTGACCTATAATAAAGTTTGGCTATAATTTAACCCCTTCAAATCGCGGCCCTTTTTCATTTTTGCGTTTTCGTTTTTCACTTCCCTCCTTCCCTGAGCCATAACTTTTTTATTTTTCCGTCAATATGGTCATGTGAGGGCTTATTTTTTGCGGGACAAGTTGTACTTTTGAACGACACCATTGGTTTTACCATGTCTTTTACTAGAAAACGGGAAAAAAATTCCAAGTGCGGTGAAATTGCAAAAAAAGCGCAATCCCACACTTGTTTTTTGTTTGCCTTTTTTGCTAGGTTCACTAAATGCTAAAACTAACCTGCCATTATGATTCTCTAGGTCATTACGAGTTCATAGACACCTAACATGACTAGGTTATTTTTTATTTAAGTGGTGAAAAAAAATTCCAAACTTTGCTAAAAAAAAAAAAAAAGTGCCATTTTCCGATACCCGTAGCGTCTCCATTTTTCGTGATCTGGGGTCGGGTGAGGGCTTCTTTTTTGCGTGCCGAGATGACGTTTTTAATGATACCATTTTTGCGCAGATACGTTCTTTTGATTGCCCGTTATTGCATTTTAATGCAATGTCGCGGCGACCAAAAAAACGTAATTCTGGCATTTCGGATTTTTTTCTCGCTACGCCGTTTAGCGATCAGGTTAATGCTTTTTTTTAATTGATAGATTGGGCGATTCTGAACACGGCGATACCAAATACGTGTAGGTTTTTTTTTTTTTTATTGTTTTATTTAGGATGGGGCGAAAGGGGGGTGATTTAAACTTTTATATTTTTTATATTTTTTTCATATTTTTAAAAACATTTTTTTTTACTTGTGCCATGCTTCAATAGCCTCCATGGGAGGCTAGAAGCTGGCATAGCCTGATCGGCTCTGCTACATAGCAGCGATCATCAGATCGCTGCTATGTAGCAGAAATGCAGGTGTGCTGTGAGCGCCGACCACAGGGGGGCGCTCACAGCAGACCTGCATCAGTAACCATAGAGGTCTCAAGGACCTCTATGGTTACGTTCCTGATGCATCGCCGACCCCGATCATGTGACGGGGGTCGGCGATGACGTCATATCCGGCCGCCCGGCCGGATGCGGTAGTTAAGTGCCGCTGTCTGTGTTTGACAGCGGCATTTAACAGGTTAATAGCGGCGGGTGAA
The DNA here is from genome assembly GCF_032444005.1 of Ranitomeya imitator. Taxonomy (NCBI): domain Eukaryota; kingdom Metazoa; phylum Chordata; class Amphibia; order Anura; family Dendrobatidae; genus Ranitomeya; species Ranitomeya imitator. The sequence goes on along the minus strand of NC_091287.1, from coordinate 52,301,074 downwards.
TAGCGATTGCGTATTGCGCGCACATGTCAGCTGTACAAAACAGCTGACATGTCGCGACTTTGATGTGGGCTCACCGCCGGAGCCCACATCAAAGGGGGATTCACGGCATGCGCAGTAGATGTACGGCGCATGTCGTGAAGGGGTTAAAAATAGTGGACATCCCCTTCAAGCTAACCAACACTTTGCATTTGTTTCATCTAACTATTTTATGTAAGAACTTGCTTTATCTGTATTATTTTGTGCTTATCTTTCTCCAATTCAGGCCAGTCCTTTAATTATTTTTGGGTGTCTGGAGGCTTTGTGCTAATAATCATTTCTTCCATAGAGTTGCAGTTCCAATATACAATTTTTTAACATACAAAGGTCATCTAAGAACCAATCAATTTTGGATGTTGAGGGACCACAGCACAGTAAGAGTAAAAAATGAGGATAAAGGATGACCTCTACTTATCTATTTATACACAGACCCAACTTTGCTAGACTTGCAGAGTTACTTTGCAGAGTTTATGAAATTCACCAAGCATAGCCACAAAATATGTTTTGTTTGTCATTGCTCAGTGCACAGGAAATAATCTCAGACCAAAATGAAAACACATAAGGTTTCAAATTATATTTAGAAAAATGCCTAAGTTCCCACGAGTCATCCTGCCAACTTTCTATTTTCTCTTCACTGTCAAAAACTCGTAATGTTGCTAATGCACATGAAGACACTACGCGATTCTAAATGCCCCTGTGTAACTATTTCACTTTATGTGTTATATGTTTTTTATTGGCTGGGTTATGGCTGACTTATTAATTTTGCAGGACTGTTTCTTCTTCATTTCAACTCTTCTGCACCCAATGTTTACCAGGTAGTGAGTATCTCGAGCACTTCTGTATGTGAGAATGAGCAGGATCGGAAACAAAGACACATTTAGACAAGATGGGAAGAGGCAAAGTCAAATCTGACATTGTTAAACATGACAAGCTGTGCTGAACGCATGCCAACCACACCGACATCGACGTTGTTGAAATCATGCACAATTCAGATCAAATTTCAACTCAATAAGCTCAAGTGAACTAAATAACCAACCGCCATAAAGCGCACACAAAGCGCACAATTGGGCTAATCAAATCTTACTGATGTGATGAAAGGCATGTTGGGATTTGAAAGCTTTTTAGTTTATTCATGTGTTTACTTTGGTGGCAGTTCATAGATCATAATGAAATTAAAGGGAATTTATAATTTAACATTTTAAAAGTTTTATTTACCTTCAAACACTCGGCTCTATCCTGAAGTGGATGTCAAAACGAGTAGCAATCCTATTGTGTTTTTGGGATTGTATGCATTTTTACAATTGTAAATTTTTAACTATTGCTGTATTAATTAGTTTAGCGGAAGTTAAAAGTTCTAATATGAAGTTGAGCAAAATTGGATATAATTACAGATGGTGATAAAGCTCAGTGCGGCAAAATACTTATACAGATAGGACCAAAAATAGTTAGCTAGTGACGCAAGTTTTGACATTGTAGCCTAGGTAGATATCCTGGAGTTTTTTAAGGTAAAGAAGTGGAATATTCTGCAGTGGCCGAGTCATCACCAGATCTCAGTGCCATCGAGCAGCATTTCACATGCTTAAGACAAAACTTAGGAAGAAAGACCCACAAACAATCAACAACTGAAGTCAGCTGTAGTAAAGGCCTGAAAACGCATCATAAAGGAGGAAACCCCTCATTTGGTGACGTCCATGGCTTCTAGACTTTGTACAGTCATTGCCTGCAAAGGATTCTCTACAAAGTATTACAAATAAATATTTTATTTATGGTAAAGTTAATTGTCCAATTACTTTTGAGCCCCTGAAATGAGGAGACTTTGCAGAAAACTTAATTCCAATTTCTAAGCGTTTCCCAGGATATTTTTGTTCAACCTCTTTAATTAAACATAAAAGTCTACACTTATCGCATCTACGTTTTTTCAGTTTAAATAAAATATAGTAGCATGCAGAGCCCAAATCACAGTCACTATCCAAATATGTCTGGACCTAACTATATGTGGACCTACAGCTCCTAGATATGACTCCACTATCTTGTTAAACTGCATATAATTCTGATAGAAAAATAGCATTTTACTTTGGCTTTAAGGGGAAAGAGACAGTAGGTCAGGAAGTTACGAGCATCTCATTTCAGGCGGGAATTATGTGACAGCAGGATTATTGAGGGGTTCAGACAATTCTGAAGCAGTGGGTTTTCAGGATGCGCTAGATGGCTTCAATTGTGAAGTACAAGCTGGTGTGCTGAAATAGCGAGTTCAAGATGACGGGGGATGCACGGGAAAAATTCTGTGTGATGAGCAGACAAGATGAGAGCAAAGTAGGAGAATTTAAGATAACCTAAGGTTATGTGTATGAAGGCATCAGGAAATTAAGCCAGAAATGTATGGAGCAAGCTGATTATGGATGCCTTCTATGTCATTATTAATATTTTAAACTGAATGGGAAGCCAGTGATGGGGTTGGCAAAAGGGAGAGACAGCAAAGAAGCAAAGGGAAAGGTGAATTAACTGGGAGGCAGAGTTGAGGATGATTTGTAGGGTGTTGAATGGGAGGCTTCAAAGTATTTAATTTTCTCTTCGCCTCTTGCTGTATCTCTGAGCATCCATTGCATAGAAGGCAAAAACTCTAACAGTGACATAACTTACATGTCTATACAGATATGCCTATTCAGGAAATTAAAGATAGAAAAACGGGGAAAAAGGCTGCTCACAGTAGCACGAGCAACAAATGGTAGGGCGTTGTCGTGTTGAAAATACCTGCTAGGACCTTTTGGAGAAATAGACGCAGCACTGGTTCCACCACCAAATGATGAATGTAATGCAGGAATGAAAACTATAGGGATTTAACTATTGTACATTTTGCTACCCCACATCATAATCTTGGGAGTAGGACCAATGGGATGTTCCCTCAAAAAGGTCTCTGCAAAGTGTTCCCCATGTTGTCTCCAGATCAGTCTCTGGCTTTCATTATATCCAAGATAAAACTGGGACTTACTGCTGAAGAGGAAAGACCTTCATTCCAGCCTTCATTGTCATTTTGCTCTGCACCATGATAGCCTTTGAGATCAGTGGAGATATTTATGAGGGAATATCACAGCAATCTTATGGTAACCTGGGGATATTGTTGTGGGGTGACATAATGTATGGTGGCCATACTTCTCTAGTCTTCATTCCAGATACACTAACAGCTCGGTGTTACATTGATTTGGTGGTGGAACCAGTGATACGAACATTTCTCCAAAGTGCCCCAGGAGCCTTTTTTTAATACAACAATGTCATGTCACATGCTGCTTGTGCTACTGGATGAAGCTTGTGTGGCCTAAAATGTGCTACCATGTAAATCAACATTTTCAGACTTGTCTACCATTGAGCACTTCTAGGATATTATTGTTTGACATTTGCAAAGGGGGATGCCAGCAGCAGATCTTGATGATTTGCCCAAGTGCATTCAGTGTGGCAGAGCATTCCTCAGACTACCATCAATAATCTCACTGATAGCAATTACGACATGTAATTGTGTGTGTATTTCTGCGTGTGTCACTCATACTCAATAGTGAATAAACTGAGATTTAAAAAAAAAAATTGTTTCCACTTTTCATCCTTTGCATTTAATTAACATGTTACATGTGAATTAAAAACCCACCATTGTGGGTTTATATTATGTTTATAACATAATCCTACAATGGTCACTGAAATAACTTGAAACTGACAAAAGTAATTCTAATTCAAATTTACTGAATCTCAAGTAGTGAAAATCCAACATTACTTTTGAATTGTGGTTCAATAGAAAAATTTTTAAAAAAAACTAATGAAAATGGCCTGAACAAAAATGATGGTGCCCTTAGAAAAGATTGAAAATAATTTGACCACAGTAACATTTTAAATTAAGATGTGCCTTGTAATTAGCATCAGGTGTCTACAAACTTGTAATCACTCCATCAGTGAAAAGGAGACACTGTGCTGTTTAGTATTGTGGTGTGTAAGACAATGATCATGGAGTAAAGAATGCTAAGGAGAGAGTTGTCTCAGGAGATTAGAAAGAAAATTATAGGCAAACATGTTAAAGGTAAAGGCTATAAAACCATCTCCAAAACCTTGATAATCATGTTACTACAGTTGAATATATTATCCTGAAGTTTTAGGTCTATGGGAGTGTAGCCAACCTCCCTGAAGGAAAATTGATGACGAATTGAAGAGATGGATAATATGAATGATAACCAAAGAGCCCAGAACAGCGTACAATAAGATTAGAGGTGAACTCCAAGATCAACGTACATCCGTGTCAGATCACAACATCCGTTGGTTGATCTCTTGGCCAAATTGGACTTCATGGAAGGCGACCAAGTATGAAAGGACAGTTGAAAACAAATCTTAAAAAGCAAGGCTGATATTTGCCAAAAATGCATATTGACAAGCCATAAAACTTCTAATAGAACGCCCTATGGAGAGATTAAACAAAACTGGAGCTTTTTGGCAAATCACATCAGCTCTATGTTCGCAGTAGCAAAAATGAAGCACAGAAAGAAAAGAACATTGCACCTACTATGATACATGGAAAAGGCTCGGTTATTTTTGGGGGCTGTTTGCAGCATCTCTTTTAGGTGTCTTGAATCTATGAAAGATAAAATGAAATCTCAAGACTATCAAGACAGTCTGGAGCTAAATTTGCTGCCTAGTGTCAAAAAGATTGGTCTGAGTCGTAGGTCATGGGTCCTCCATCAGGATAATGACCCAAAATATACAAATAAAAACATCTAGGAATGGATGAGAGCAAATCATTGGACTACTCTGAAGTGGATTCTATGAGCCCTGATCTAAATCCTATTGAACATCTGTGAAAGTAGCTGAAATTTGCAGTCTGGAGAAGGCACCTTCACTGGGAGCAAATTAGTCATGAGGATTGGCCAAAATACCTGTTGAGAGGTGCAGAAGTCTCATTGAGGGTTGCAGAAATCGCTTGTTTACACACTGTGACTGTGCTACAAAATATTAAGCATGAGGGTACCATCATTTTTGTCCAGGCCATTTTCATCCTTTTAAAAAAAAATTTTTTCAGTTGAAGCAAATTTTTAAATCAATGTTGATTTTCATTAGTTGATATTCAGTAAATATTAATTGAAAATTACTTTTGGTAATTTCAAGTTATTTCAGTGACCACTGTGAGTATTTCATACTATATTAATCATGGACCAACAGTTTTTTCCAAGTGTGTTTATGACCATCTTAACATCTTATTGTATGCAACACTCTTGGTAATATAAGATACATTATATTTATAAAGATGATGGATTGTTGTTATTTATTTTTTCAACTTTACCCATTGACGTCCGCTTTTGGTGCAGCTGCAAGAAGAGACTTAGTCCATAAAGAACATTCCAAAAAACTATAGGGTTGAAAAGTTATTTCTTCACTTCACAACCTGCAAAGGTTTCTTTTTGAGTTTCTTTTTCTCGTCACCTCTTTCTCTGCTGCAATTGACCTATGATTCTTTGGAGGCCTGAGTGGTTTCTCCATAGACTATGGGAAATACTAAATTATTCCTATACGTGTGTACTTGTATTGTGAGTATTTTGACTCTCAGCACAACTCAAACTATTTCTGGAATATGAAAATGTTCACTTGATGGCAATTTTAGCATGAGAATGAAAAGTAGTTTTTAACTAGACCAATAATCATCCCAAAATTACGGTTTAGTGAAAACCATTTTCAATACGCTTTACCACGCTCCACTGATTCTGCTGCCAAACATCTGCACAGTAGTAAGTGTTGCGGATCCGATTGTCATTGTTCAATGTGATGATATCATTTATCATGCATCACTTACATTGGGTTGAATGAAGCAGTGCCGTGAACACAAGTCCATTTCTTTGGTGCATGGCCAGATATTGTAATAAGTGCTTTGCTTTACCGAGGCACCCTGTAATTAACAACAAAATATTATTCAATTATAGATTTTCTATTCAACCATGTAAATGTGTTTTATGTTACTACAAGCATTGTTGCTGCATATTGTAATACTGTCGGCTGCTGGAGACGTCCTCGGTGAAGCCGATAGCCGGCTGTATGATTCATTTTGACATCAATATCAATTATCAGGCAGTTTCTAGCAGTGGTAAATAATTCACTGTCATGTTAAAATCATTATAGGCTAACAAATTGGGAGTGGAGGTGACCTTAGATGAATTACATTAATAATGAAGAAAACCGGGAAGTATGAATCCTAAACCATAGAAATATATAGGTAGGTATACTGCATAACAGGATTTTATTTTAACTTTTTGGGGAGAACACTAAAGACAAAAAATGAACAGAGTTTGATCAGAGTTTAATCAGAGTGTGATACAATTTTCTCAGATGAGGAGAATTTTTTTTTCTATCTTCTCCTTTCTGTCAGTTTGTTGTTCAGTCTCTGGGTCCAGTTTTTTCCATGGACCCATAGATATGAATAGCCGAGTGTGATCCGATAATCAGATGCAGTTCGTGCACGCTGTGATTTTTTTAAACTCAGTCAGACGAAAAAAATGGACATATACATGGCCTTATCGAATAACATTGGGACAAGTGTCATCCGTCAAAACAACTGATAGCAATCGTCCGATTTTTACAGTCGTGTGCACAAGTCCTTAGAGATACTGATGGTGCCTTGTTTGATTATTTCACTGTGGTGGTCCAATAAATCCCTCTTATTCCAGTGTGATGACTTTATTAGGTGGGGTGTAGAGGATTGTACTCACTCAGCTGCTTGAGGTAGGCACAGGAAGCGGTATTGCTGCAATGTCCGGGCAAGTTTATTTAAAATTCATAAACCGCTTTGGGTGGCAAAACAAAACAGAGCCTTTTCTGGTGCAAAGTGAGAACAGAAAGCAAAAAGTCCACACACAGTGGGTCTGCCCGCTCAGGATAGCATCCGGTTCTTTAGGCCTTAGCACAGACCACCACAAAGGAGAGCCACACATCTCTAGCTCCAGACACTGTACGAGACACTCGGCCTCCATTTGATCCTCCAAACCACTCCCCTGGGGTTGGGAGATGAGAGCGGTCATTCCCACCCATCTCTTATGACTGCTCGTAAAATCCGACCCTGGAACGGCCCAAATAACTCTCTCAGCACTATTCGTGCAGGAGCATGCTTCCAAGCTCACGTCATCGCAGTCCAAATGACACATATCTCCCCTCAAGGACTTGTCCGGCGACTATCTTACAGAGGTCAGAGGAGGCTGGGGCACTGTCATTGGCAAAACTGGTACATAATAAAATTTTTAATTGGTATGTACACCACAAGAGAGGACATACTGGTATTTTATTTTAGGTAGAATGGTCATGCAGAAACATCCAAAAAAGTTCAAGACAGAAACAAGTGGTCAAACTTTCAATCCCAGATGACTGATATCAAGCAAAAAGTTGTCAGTTATTGTAAATAAGTTGCATTTGCTCTTTAATGTGACCTGAACATTATTTAATTCCCACAGAATCTATTTATATTTTCAAATACGTATTTTTATGGAAAGTACAAAAGTTCTTTTCAGAGCATAATACGTTTTACAATAGTGAGATTATAGCCTGCTATTCTGTAAGAGTTAATATTACAGCATATGCTTTTACATCCACGACAATCCGTAACAAAAATAGATATGATACTAGATGAAAAGAGATTCCAGAAAAAAAGGAATTAAAATAGCTAGTTTTATTAATGAAACAAAATAAAACAAGAAAATTTTATAAAAAGGAAAAGACAGGGCATAGTGGAAGTATTTTACTTTTTATAAAATTATCTTGTTTTATTTTATTTCATTTAAAAAAATTTGCTATTTTAATTCTTTTTTCTGGAATCTGGTTTCATCTAGTAACATATCTACTGTTGTTACGGATTGTCATGGATGTTTCTTATGTTGAAGTCTCCAGGTTATACTTGATTTTCTTGGGACACGTATTAGTAGCATATGCTTTTAGCATATATATAGAAGAAAATAAGGTAGAGTCATTGACCATAAATGATCAAAAAACTCACAGGATCCAGATCAGTGGCTGTATCATTAGTCCATGGCCGCTGGACCAGAGCACAGCAGATCGCCTACGACCTTTTGGAATTCCCGAAGCCTTAATGGGTTAAAACTTCATTTTCTATGTCCATTATAAGATATTTTCAATAATACAGCAGGATCTATTATTTTTTATACACTTTTGATATATTGTCAGATTTAAATTATTCTTTATCCATTTACGTCTATATCTGCATACTGATTTTTAGAATGTCTATAGCCATTTAAATGCCTAATATTCGCTCACTTGTGGGTAGAATTTGGGATTTGAGAATTTATCTCGCCCCGGCACATGCCCCCTGTTTTTCCCCCTCTCCTTCTCCCCCCCTTCCCTTTCCGTATGGTAGTAGTGATCCAGGATGCTTTTAGGTCTATTGAAATGCACATTTTTGTTGCGGTATTTAAATTATGAGGAGTGGCATTGTTTCCTTCATTTAGGGTGTATCTATGGGATACAAATATAGGTGACCTATTAATTGGGGGCGTATCTTTGTGACACGCTTGGTCACATGAGTGCAACTCTAATATCTTCCAGGTGAACTTATAATAGGTTTCCCTTGTGACCAACTCACGTGGTATGACATGGTGGTCATGTGGATCTAGCTTTGCTGCAGTGGTGTGCACTGCGGGATCACGTAATGCTCTGGTCAGGGGATCTCCCAGCACACTGAAATGCTATCACGTGACTGGGTTCATGTGACATTATGACACGCTGCTTTGGGTCTACTTGTATAGGGTGGGGAAATTACTTAGAGTCCTCCCGTCTTCTTTCCACAGTCATCTGATTGGATGATTACGGCGATGTATTTTTTGGTGAATTATCATATGGCATAAGGTGTTTGATGTACACTCCGGGAGCCATTAGTACAGTGTGAGTGCGATTTAGCCCCTTGTAGGTATGCAGTTGTGTAAATAAGGTCCTTTTTAGGTGTTTGATAATATAGACTTTTGCTAATGAATATTGCCATGAGGACTTTAATATTATTATTTTTTTAACTCTTGGCATCTTGGGATGAATGAAAATCCATAATTTTTGTGGCTATACATACAGTATGTGTGTAGTTGTTTTTAATTTTATCATGTTTTAAATATTTAATTCATTTATGATAAGATGGCTATGATTAAGGATATTTGATATATCAAATTGTACATTTTATCGTTGGTATCTACAATTGTTGCACTTCACACTTTTTTGTTTTGGGGTTCATCAACTTTTGTATTGTAAATAATATATAAGAAATAAAATTTTATTTTTGCTACATTGCCTACATTGGACATAATATACTGAAAACACCACACCTTTGTGCTATAACAAAAAGTAGGCTTATGGGAGTAGTAGTCTCTCATCAGCCGACATCTATGATCTGCGGTAAGCTTTTTATCGCGGGTTCCAATCACAGCTGCGGGGTCACTCTGTGTTAGGGCTGGCGGAACGCACCGAGTAAACATTGAGATAGTATAGGTGCTTTTGCAACCCGTCCACCGTGCAGGAGTGGAACCTGCTGCTAGTAAATGGTGGCACTATATGGCGGTACTACGCCGGAATAGACATGGGTTCCGTCACCCGGTCTGTATAGGAGCGAACTCTGTTGCTACACAGTCACCGTGATTAAAGGTAACGCTGTGCTCTGTTAACCTCACAGAGGATCGAAGCACACTAACGGAGCAGGTAGCATACAATGGTCATACAGTCAGCAACAGCACTCAAACAACTACTCTCTTTAGGTGCCAGAATTCTAGTGGCTATACACCTGCCCTGAATTCATACAAACAAACTCCCCTCCGGAGGTGCCGGAATTCTAGTGGCTATACGCCAGCCCTAAATTCACACACACAAACTCCTCTCTGCCTGAGCCAGATGCTGGCAACGACGTCTCCACTGTGCAGGCTCCACTGCAGCTGAAGAAGAATGGGAGACCGCAGCGGAGATGGTTCGAGATTCCCCCTGTGCAGCGGCGGGAACTCGACATCTAACACACTGACTTCTGACAGTGTGACCCCACAGCACTATGACCGATGGTAAGGATCATACCGGTGGTAAAGTTACCGTCAATCAGACCTGCCGTGTGCACACAGCCTTAGTGGAAACTCAATCATTTATGGAACTTTGGCCAAATTTTGCCAACTTTGAGGAAAATGCTTGGGAAGCCGAACATGAATCCGAATATGCTACGTTTGTGTCAACTTTGAGATTGGCAAACATTTTCTGAACAATTTTGCACATCTCTACTCTGGACCCTCATTCCAGATCACAGCCACTCTTACCACAGGTGGCCTAGCAGTCTCACTGCTTTACTCAGTTGGTCTTTCTCACATTTGACATCATTTTTCTCATAGGTCTGTCATCTTTACTGATGTAGAGTGTCAGGACACTGACTCGGCCTCTCTCATCGTGCCTTTTAACCTCAGAGCCTCCACTCATTCACGCTTCAATGGTGTGGCACACTTCGCCTCTGAATCAGGTGGACTAAACACTTTTACTTTGCAAGCACAATGGTTGCGATACTTTTCTCACAGATTTCTCTCACTGTAGCCATTTTTGCAGGGGCACTGCCCACTTTACTAATTCTGTGGGTTTCCCTCATACCTGCACACTCTCAATTTCAGCCGGCAAGTGTTTGACCACTCCTGTGAGCTTGCCAGGCTTCCGCATCTGAAATGCCCATTCCCCACTTTACTGTATTGCAGGCTCCATCACAGACAGCAGAAGCTGAGGAATGGGAGGCAGGGGTCTTTTTACCCTCTATTGCTCTGGGTACATCCTAGTGCTGACCACTATGTTCCACCTAACCCAACTCAACACATGTATCTTTCCGCACTATTAATGCATTGCGCTCACATCTTCAACCAGGCAATGCACATCTTGCCCTTAACAAGTGGCATTTCATACAGGGAGAGAATTAAAAAATGATAATGCCCAGTGAAAATCTCATCTCGGGGCTCAATGCACACCATGGGTATAAAGGATTCCATACATTGTTGTATAATGGAGGAATCTTGTATACCGCTGGTGCAGCTATATAGTTTTTATTATGGAGGTATTCTTTCTAACATATTTTCATAGGGCAGTGTATTGTGGATTTTTATCTTCATAGTATACATGGAACTTGGCCATTTTCATTCATGTAATATAAATATGACCGTAAAAGACCTTTGTGTGATATCGGCAGTGAAATTAGGTATAGTATGAAGTTGTACAGTTCCGGAGTGCTGTATAACAGCTTCATATATTTATAATATTTTCATAAAACCAAGGAAATGAAAAGAAATAATGTTATAGGAAAAGATAAAAATCCTACCAAAAACATCTGCAAGGAGTTTGTATGTTCTCCCTGTGTTTGTGTGGTTTTTCTCCAGGTTCTCCGGTTTCCTCCCACACTCTAAAGACATACTGATAGGGAATCTAGATTGTGAGCCCCATTGGTGACAGTGATGATGATGTCTGTAAAGAGCTGTGGAACTAATTGAGCTGTTCAAGCGAGTAAAATAAAAAAAACTGACTTAAGACGTTTTACTGTAAAACTTGGCTTATTGTAGACACATCATGTTCCCAAAAGTTCTACTCAGTACAACGTTTTTCTGCTTGTGCTTGCAAGTAAAAGACTTGTTGACCCAGATTTTACCATAGAACATGATGGATGTCTGACAGAACGAGGAGTCTATTTGCTTAGACAGTTCAGGTTCTGTGATGTGAAAAAAAGGTCAGAAGAACAATGTGATGTGTTATATTCAAGCACAGAAATTATGGTAATTATCTTTCATGCTCTTTCTGAGCCTACTGTGTGAATAACGCTTCACGTAATTATATTATTCCTATTGTCGTCTAGCTGTAAAAAGAGACAATTCTCTTAAGAACAGACTTGGGCCAGTTGTGTCACGTAACCACTAGTGGGGTGAGATGATTAAATGAATGAGGAATAAATTATCCTGAGGTGCGCTTTAGTGTTAATGCACATCAAGTATTTTAATACATTTTTTTTTACATACCGTAGATTTGTGTTTTATTACTTTTTATTAATTCTGCAGTGTTTTCTTTTTCAGGCATCTGTTTAGTTGGCCTTTTCTGCTCTTGTGACATCACATTACACATGTAAAACACATAAAAATGGTGTAACTACTACAAAATAAAAACTCAGCCAAAACACAGAACAGTTCACGTGTCGTGGATTTTAAAGTTTGCACCGGAGGTAAATTTACATTGGAAAAAAAGAAATATGCAGAATTATTCTGCTGCATCAAACAACAGTGTGAACATTGATCCTAAAGAACAATTCTACTAAAGATTTGAAAACTCTAAAACGAAAAACTGAAATTAAAGTGGTTATTCGACGTTAAAATAATTTTTATTTTCAGACATGGATGATTTTAAAATAATAAAAGATAGCATAGTTACGTTCTAGAGCTCCTGTAAATCCAACGCAAGCCACCCTGGAAGTCTGCGCCGGCTCTGGAAGTGGTGTCTGCCCCATTCTGAAGTCATACTACAGCACCATCATTGGCTGAGAAGCTGAACGCTGCAGTTAATCACTCCTTCCAATGATTTCAGTCTTTTTTATCCATTACTATGGCATTTCTGTGTCTGGTATTCCTGATTGCTGATATCCCACTGATCTTTATCCCTGTTCTGTATTACGCCATTAGCATCATTTCTCATTTATATCACTTTGTATTGTTTATTATTATGTTGTTGCATCTTTAGCTATTAGCTGTGACATTTCTACATTTACTATTTCTGCTTTATGAAACTTTGCCTGTCCTGGACATCACTCTGTATATTATTCCAGTGTGCAATAATAGATAGAAACTCTGACATTTCTGTTTGCTATCACTGTTTTGTGACGCACCCGAATGTTTCTTTCTTTCCGCTGTTCTGGTAATGCCCTGCACTTAAAGGGAACCTGGCAGCTGATGGATGAGGCAGCCTGTATCAGGCACCGGCTGCATGATTTCAGCTACTTATTCTTAACTCTGAAACACTGCGGGTTTCAGACAAAAAGGTAGTGTGATATCTGCTGGGAGACTAGCTGGACAGGCGGGTCCCCGGTGGCCTCTTCCCGCCCTTTGCATGTGACTGACAAGTCTCTCCCTGCATGCGCCTAAAGTGTGAGACCTTTCATTCACAGGCAGCGAGTGGGGAAAAGCCGCCGGTGACCCACTTGTCCAGCTAGTTTCCCATGCGACTTGGTCCCCGGTGGCTAATAAACTGCAGTGCACAGCAGTAGGTCACTGTATAGGCAGCAGCTGAGATGAGAGAAGTTGAGCAAGACAGTGTGGATCAGGTTTTGAAGTGAAGGACAGCATCCCATCCAGGTGAAAAAATCTTACTTTATTGTGCCAAGATGCGACGTTTCAACCACAGGGGTCTTTATCAAGCATGGTATGTACTCCTCCACTTGGGTCATAGTAACATAGTAACATAGTTAGTAAGGCCGAAAAAAGACATTTGTCCATCCAGTTCAGCCTATATTCCATGATAATAAATCCCCAGATCTACGTCCTTCTACAGAACCTAATTGTATGATACAATATTGTTCTGCTCCAGGAAGACATCCAGGCCTCTCTTGAACCCCTCGACTGAGTTCGCCATCACCACCTCCTCAGGCAAGCAATTCCAGATTCTCACTGCCCTAACAGTAAAGAATCCTCTTCTATGTTGGTGGAAAAACCTTCTCTCCTCCAGACGCAAAGAATGCCCCCTTGTGCCCGTCACCTTCCTTGGTATAAACAGATCCTCAGCGATATTTGTATTGTCCCCTTATATACTTATACATGGTTATTAGATCGCCCCTCAGTCGTCTTTTTTCTAGACTAAATAATCCTAATTTCGCTAATCTATCTGGGTATTGTAGTTCTCCCATCCCCTTTATTAATTTTGTTGCCCTCCTTTGTACTCTCTCTAGTTCCATTATATCCTTCCTGAGCACCGGTGCCCAAAACTGGACACAGTACTCCATGTGCGGTCTAACTAGGGATTTGTACAGAGGCAGTATAATGCTCTCATCATGTGTATCCAGACCTCTTTTAATGCACCCCATGATCCTGTTTGCCTTGGCAGCTGCTGCCTGGCACTGGCTGCTCCAGGTAAGTTTATCATTAACTAGGATCCCCAAGTCCTTCTCCCTGTCAGATTTACCCAGTGGTTTCCCGTTCAGTGTGTAATGGTGATATTGATTCCCTCTTCCCATGTGTATAACCTTACATTTATCATTGTTAAACCTCATCTGCCACCTTTCAGCCCAAGTTTCCAACTTATCCAGATCCATCTGTAGCAGAATACTATCTTCTCTTGTATTAACTGCTTTACATAGTTTTGTATCATCTGCAAATATCGATATTTTACTGTGTAAACCTTCTACCAGATCATTAATGAATATGTTGAAGAGAACAGGTCCCAATACTGACCCCTGCGGTACCCCACTGGTCACAGCGACCCAGTTAGAGACTATACCATTTATAACCACCCTCTGCTTTCTATCACTAAGCCAGTTACTAACCCATTTACACACAATTTCCCCCAGACCAAGCATTCTCATTTTGTGTACCAACCTCTTGTGCGGCACGGTATCAAACGCTTTGGAAAAATCGAGATATACCACGTCCAATGACTCACCGTGGTCCAGCCTATAGCTTACCTCTTCATAAAAACTGATTAGATTGGTTTGACAGGAGCGATTTCTCATAAACCCATGCGGGTCCAGTGGAATTAGAACGGGCATCCGTTTTGTCAGTTGTGCTATCAGCCTCAAATTTTTTATTTGGAGTGTTGATCAGGTTGTCATGTCCTGTACTGTGCTCTCTTGTCATTCTCTATCTCTCTACTCACTAGTAATGTTTTGAAAGTAGAGATAGGAACCTGTAATAAATTGTCCTCCATAATAAAAAAAAATGACTAAAAAATTATAATAAATTTTATGTAAAGATGATCTGATCTGCCAAGATATATATTTGGTAAATAATGAGACTTTAACAGGAAATTCATATTACATTGATGTTTTTCAATTCAAGTTGAATGTTCCATATAATACACTTGGATGTCTCCAGACATGTTCTTCCCCCAAGTAGGCCTCAGGCGATAAACGTCATAGTATCATTATGTGTGCTGTGATGGCATAGCCTCCAGTGTCATCAAAGGCTAGCCTGTGGTGAAAGCCCCGGCATAGATCAAGCAGGTTAAAGAGGATGTGGGTGTCAGTGGAAGGAAAAAAAAAATGCAGAAGGTTGGACGGCTGGTTGCGGGGACAGTTGGACAGTGAGTATTACTTTATGTTTTACCCTTTACCAGCATTCTACAGTTCAGAAAAATGGTGCCTGCAACTGACTGCCATTTTGCTGAATTCACGCATAACCAATGACAAGAAATCTGTGTTCTGAAAAAAAAATTATTTTTAAATTTTGAGATGAAGTGAATTCCACTAGAATAAATTTGCTCATGACTAATTTTAAGTTTGTATGCATTTTTTCAAATCCTAAGTAGGGTTAGGATTAGGGTTAGGGCTAAGGTAATGAAATGATTACATAAAAAAACTGAAAAAAATTAATAAAAAGTAATAGAAAATAATAAACAATGTATCTTGTTTTATTAACCATATTTTCATAAAAAAATACTACTTGTGTTTGGGGGATAAGAGATTCAATAGTGGTTCAATAATGGACTGGTAGAAGGAACTCGTGCAGTGCCAACTATGCCACTGTTCTGATGTAGAGGAGCAGTATTTGAAAATCATGCTTTTCCTCAATAATTCACCATATGTTTTCAGTTCGTCTCCTACAGTAGGTATGTGTGTATCAAAATAATGAAGGTGTTGAAATCTAGGCTGTTTGAGCAGGATAGCAGTAAGCATTGAAATGTATTAATAAGTAAGATCCCATTAGAAAAGATTAATTGACAAAAGGAACCAAATAATCTGAGAAATCCTGGTAGCACTTCAGCAACTCCTGTTTTTTTTTCATTTATGAGCTTGTAAAAGTGCATTAGTGGAGTGTTGTGACATATTAATAGAAGTGTGAACCAATATTCTTAAAGTGTGGCATTATGTTATCAATTCAGTTTCTTTGGAGCCGTGAAAATTCAAATTTTTGATAAGTGACAAACTAAGTAAATGACAGATTGTTTTTTTTTTCTTCCCCCTGGTGTAATGTCTTTATTTGGAAATTAAATACAGAAATTCTCAGTTATTTCGCTTTTCAGACACAGAAGGATTCTGCAAGATGGACTTTGTAGAATAAATAATTATGCTTAGATTGTAACAGGCCACATCCTGGTATCCAAATCTAAGTCATTAAATGCTACTATATTTGCTACTATCTTCAAGGGCATTGTGTATAACAGAGGTAAGCAATGGCGTTCATAATTTGTCATTTCATGTAACTGCTTTGGGATTATTCGAGTGAGGTGGCCCAGTATTGGTTGATACCATCCTCTTTATTTATGTGCAGAACTCTTTATGTGCTGAACCTAGAGTCGCCAACTCGTATATAGTTAAATAAATAAGGCAGCACACTGCAGCGCTAGAACATACAAATTTGAAATACGAAATTTGAACTGCATTACTGCACTAGAAATATGAAAAATGAGAGCGTTTAGCGCATAAAAATGGCAAATTTGTATGTTCTAGCGCTGCAGTGTGCTGCCTTATTTATTTAACTATATACGAGTTGGCGACTCTAGGTTCAGCACCTGTTCACACTTAGTCTATGTTTGGATGTGCAGGTCAGGTTTTTGAAATGTATTCTCTAGCCTTCTGATCGTGCACTCCGCCTTCTAGCCACAGGTGTTTTAATTACAGCAGGTCCAATACCCCTCCACAGAGAGAGAGAATTTTAGTCTAGGAAGAGGTTTCACATGTACCCATTCAGATGTAGATGTTTATTCTCAGCGAGGTAAGGCAAGCGTAGGACCTGGTATAAGAGAGATGCCGTAAAGTGGCTACCAGGTACACATAAAATTGGCCATTTTTATGCGCTAAACGCTCTCATTTTTCATATTTCTAGTGCAGTAATGCAGTTCAAATTTCGTATTTCAAATTTGCATGTTCTAGCGCTGCAGTGTGCTGCCTTATTTATTTAACTATATACGAGTTGGCGACTCTAGGTTCAGCACCTGTTCACACTGAGTCTATGTTTGGATGTGCAGGTCAGGTTTTTGAAAAGTCAGCAGATAGAACCAGCCTTATACCAAGGTCACATGAGCAATGATTCTTTTATGCTAGAGAATAGGGCTGATTATGCTAATGATTCTTTTCTCAAACTCTAAACAGAGTTTGATCCAAGTGTCATCTTAGCGTGATCTGATTCTCTTGAGAGAATCCATCACAGGTGTGGAAAAGATGGAGAACTTAATTTCTCCATCTTCTCCATTGCCTGAGTCCGTGGATGTCGGACTGCGCTTGCATGACATCCGAGTACAGGCCGATATTTCACATGCTCCCATAAACTTGAATAGATGCACGTTCACCGAATCGGCATGGGCAAAACATTAGCAGATCTGCATTGCCCCATAGAATAACATTGGGCTGAGTATTATCTGAAAAAACATCAGATAGCACTTGCCCGAGTTACAAACTCATGTGACCGAGCCCTAAAAGAGGAATTCTCTTAAATTTTAAGTAATCAGAACACATAATCCCCAAATAAACATTGGTTAGTTACAGAATAGATCACTAATATTTTACAGTCAGTTACTGAAATTATGTCCAGTAAAATTACCCATCATCAATCATGCATGCTGGGCGTGGACAGCAAGACTCGGAGTGTGAAAAGCGTTGCTACCACTTACTGATACTATTACCTAATTCTTGACATCAGCATTCACTTATAGGCTGGCGTGGGTCCAGAGAGATATGCTGATACTCCCAGTTGCAGTTGTTGAATCGTTAAGCATCCCTTGATGCGTCTGATTAAAGCAATTGATCAATACTAAACTCTGAGAAACATTGGTTTGGGTATGTTACAGACGACGTACCATGAATAAATAACTGCGATAATAGCATTTGTTTTACTATAAAGCTCATTCATAATTTAGCACAAATATATTCCATTACAAAAAGGGAAAAAAAAATGCAGACACACAAAGTGATTACTGACAAAATACGGAGTTGATTGGTGTCCAGGTTCTGGGAACTCACTGAAAATAACAAGAAGGATGGGAAAACACATTACTTATAGATGTGAAATACCTGTTATGAGTCTGCTTTGCTTTCTTGGAGTATTGCAACTGAGACATTAGGATTTAACAGACTTATTGCGTCTCAGAGTTTCTGCCCTTATTAAACATTTATAGTTGTGATTATCTCATGATCTGAAAAGAAAGTTTATCATGTAAGTCTTCAGATAGATGAAAAAAGACAAAAGTTTTCCCCATCCTTTAATAAGCAAATCTAGAAGCCTTCACTTCTTGGCTTGTCAGCGGTAATTCCTATGATCATGCGCTCATCTTTGTTCTCTTTGTTCTCTTTAGGTTTCAATTTCAGACGCCACCGGTTGTAGGTTCTCATCCTTATAAATGTCACTAAATCTCTATGGTGCTCGTTCTCCAGCTTTGTAGTCACCATATTGTGTTTGCGATGCTGAGTCTTGAGTTGCATAGTTTGTTTAACGCATTGGTTTAAAAGTTGGAAGAAGAGGTGTCCTTGTTATAAGTAAGCCGGCTAGAAACATAAGAATGCTTCCAGACAGACTCCTATTTGGCCAACAGCTATCTCGCTAACTTTCCCATGCAAGTTCATACTCCGATGGACACAATATGCAAGTGTTTCCAGTAGAAAGAGAGAAGCTACTGCCAGATTGGTGGAGAATATCTTGTGATAGACAACATGGTTGTATATTTTTGTGGCACGCTCTTTGCACTTGATTGAAGAATCCAAGAAACATTTTTTTTTGTCCATTGTTGGAGTTGCGAGTGTGCTGCCCTCCTTTTCCGTATGAATTAAGAAATACCCAGGGTATTGTGAAATGATTGCAATTCTATTCAACTCATTTAGAAGGATCTATAACTTCTTCATCAGGAGAAATCACAAAAAGAAATCAGCAAATTTCTTCATTCATACCCACCAGCAGCATAGCACAGCCGCATCTCCTACAATTGAGTTTGCGTTAACATAACAGAACTGATTAAGTGTAACGACCTTATTCATAAGGAATACTCCAAAAGAGCTATATGAAATACATGAGTATGAAAAAAGAGCTTAGAATTCCCAAAAGTAACTAATCATAATAAATAATAACATTTGCCATGAAAAATATGAATAAGAATATTGAGTCATACAGACACACATATGTGTGAATGATGGAGTGCCCTCATGAAGAGTGTATGTGTGTGAGTAAGAGATATAATAATATCAATGAACATGCTTCTCAGTGAGCAGATAGTGTGGCTGAATCACCACACACCTTGAGAGCCAACAGTAAGATGCCAAAAAGTGCATATGTGTCAGAGAGAAGTACTTCTTACCCATGGGAAGCCAGAGCCACTGCGCAGATACCCCAACGCGCGTTTCGCTGCTGCTTCTTCGGGGGGGGGGGCAGTGTGTTAATGTGCAAGGTTGCTGGTTTAAATATCCCTCTGTGAGACCAGCGGCCAATCCCCTGCAATGAGGAAGGTTGTCTCCGGCCGCGCCTGATGAGAGCATGGGGTGGAGCTCTTCATGAGGGCACTCCATCATTCACACACATGTGTGTCTATATGACTCAATATTCTTATTGGGTGTATGCATTGCTCATTTTGAGTGCGCTCATGTTACGGATTGCCTGCCCCTGCCAATTTGCATCATTGCTCATCTGACCTCTCCAGTATTTCTGGTATTTTATCATGTGCACTTGTTTGCCTGTTTTGTATTGAATCATTAATAAAGATATATTTTTTCATATTTTTCATGGCAAATTTTATTATTTATTATGATTAGTTACTTTTGCTCTTTTTTCGTTCTCATATATTTCATCTCCTACAATTGATTTGTATGTTGGACCCCCCAACCTGCGGAGCAGCAGTAGCTGAATTTATATCTTGAACCTCTAAGGTGCTGTGTTTTTTCACAACAATACCAGGTGATCATTACTACATCATCATATAATGCAGTTATCTGGATAATGTCCTATTGCATTTGTTTTTCCCCATGATTTCTCTCAACAATCTTTTTGCGGCATTCTGTCCTTTTTTTGCACTTGGATGAAAAAGAGAAGAAAGACACAATATAAGAAGAAAAAGGGCATAAGCCACTGCCAGATTGATGGCTGCTTATTTTGACATCCATAATTTTCTTGTGCACATTTTGTGCAGCATTCTGCCCTTTTTTGTACTTGGATTACAAAGCAAAAGCGCAATCTTGGATATTCCCCTTGAGAACAAAATGTTTAAAGGTGAAATCTGAATTCCAGTTCTTTACCTCACCAGACATTTGCTCTTTGGGAGTGTCTGGGGGTCCCCATAAAGATAAGATGTTTCACCATTGAAATTGGCATGTTTAGCCATTATAAAGCTAATGTGCTAATTTGTATGACCATCTTAAAGGATTATTCCCATAATTGCATTATTTTACAAAAAAAAGAAAATGCGTACTTGTTAATATATTAAGACCACATTGTGATTTTAGGAATAACCATTTACGCTTTACACAGTCATGGATTTACGGGTTTATGGACTATTGGGTTAATGATTACAAAGTTTTAGTACACAAGTTATGATATTGAAATATCTTCTAATGTTATAATATATTAGCAGGATATACAAAAAAGGTTGCACTCTATTGTGCAAAAGCATGTCGAATCTGAAATATATGAAATATGAATAGCAAAATGGCTTTTGAACATTAGGAAAATATTTAAGAGACGCTTTGCACAGAATTTGATATAATCAAATAGTGTGAGCCCATCAACCGTCGTCAAGGTGGTCTCATAACTGATGGGTCCCTGACCCCCCTGTCCAAATGTGAACACTTACCGAAGGCCAATGTCTGTATGCCTGGGTGAATGTGGACACCTCTGTTCAGCAAAGCCTACATATATGGGTTGGCCGGGACCAAGTATGATGAGATGCAATTAAAAACCACATGGTGATGGGAGGAGTGCTGAGTCAGTCAGCTACCATAGAAATGACAAAAAAAAAGACTCGCACATCCAAACTAGTGTGAATAGGTGCATACCAGGAGCAGCTACCTCCATACATAAATATACAAAAAAGGTTGCACTTTTTTTGTCATATTAGCAGGATATGCCATAAAAATATTATCAATGATGGTTTGACCTCTGGGACAATTATTGCTACCAATCCAGGGTACTTGTTCTAAGAGATGAGGAAATCGTTTTGATGTCAATTGAATTTTGAGTAAAATTTGCTGAACTTGGTGAAATCAAATAATTTACTATTTGCTTTGCCCAAACTGCCTAAAATGACCACATTAGTGAAGATTGCATCAGCCTGTAGGTCCTCCATAATACCTTGATACCTTGAAGCTATCACAACACATGGCATAGTAGAACCAATCAGAAATGCCAATCATTGCCTGAAGAGGGAATGCATCAGCCATTAAGTGATGCATCTGAATAGTAAAAGAATGTCACAGCTCACAGCTTAAAAATAATGAAATGTAAGAAAAAGCCATAAAACACTAAATAAATTGTACAGAGAGTGTGTAACAGCACAGCAGTGAAGAAAATTAGTGTGTGAGAAAGAGAATAGTGTCAAAGATGCTTTTCAGGGCAATTAGAGGCTTTGGAGTGCTTTCATTTTACCATGAAATTAATTTACTGGGATAATTCTGAATCTAGTGAATTCAAATTTCTAAAGGTTTGCTCATTTTTTCTTTATTGTTTGTGAAGAAGAAAATATTGACTCTTAGGAGACCATCACATCACACTGATCCTTTCAGCATGATGACTCTCAGGAAACACAGGCAAAACAGCAAAGTGAGTTGGAGTTTTTCTTCGAAAAAGAATGTAGCGAACATGGCGCCAAGATCCCTGGCTGGCGCCACTGTCCTTCCAGCGGCGCATCATCTCCTTCAGGCAAGACTGCCTCGTTTAGCTCCCGATCCTCACACACAGTTAATAATACCTCTCCATAATCACCTCAGCAGCATAATCTGGTTCGGGGGGAGATATAGTCTAGGGCTGGTGGTAGCAGAGGATGAAGTAGATCTGTAAAAAGGGCACCTAGTTTCCGATACCAATCCCCAAACACAGACCTTTTAATGTACAATGGGTTTTCTGTTGGGGTTCGGATGCCTAATAAAGTTTGTTGAAAGGCTGCACTGCAGCCAATCAACAAGCTTTCAGGCTGTTGGCACTTTCTGAGCAATCACAGCTATGCCAAGAATTGTCATAGTTTATTCAATTACATCAATAAAAATTGTGATAAAAAAGCTATGCAGTCAAGAAAAACAAGTTTGAAAACGCTCTTCGTCATTCCTTCTCAAATCTAATAGTTATATATTTCACTGCTGGTATATATACACAGGTACAACCAATAAAATCTAATACAAAAGTCACATGATGTTACCATTGGTGTGACCAACGGAAACTGGTACATAGGACACATCGTAATAATAAAAACATAAAACACCAAATAATACATATACACGAATAAATAAAAAAACTATACTACAAAAATCATGTTTCTGCAGTCCATAAGAAATCAATAATGAAACATAGTTTCTTTAGTCCTTGTTTTGCCCTCCAAGGCAACAGGTGCCAAGATTATACACCCGGAACACCTCTCTCATCAAGGTAACTGCTTTCTTGGCTACAATTAAATATCCTGGTTCCAATATCTTAGAAAGAATTGTGTCTTCATACAACATGGGAATATGTTTGAAAACAATGGCTTTGATTTCATTGATCGAGGACTAAATTGTAGAGGTAAAACTGGTTTATTCCCCATATTAGATTTGGGAATTTGTTTGTGTGTAATTAGATCTTGACGACATTTTCCAGATGTAATATCAGTAGCTCTATTTAAGACCCAGTGGGTGGTGGCCCCCTTTTCCCCAATTTCTTACGAGAATGTTCAAATTCAACAGCAAGATTAGTATCATCACTGCAGTTCTGTTTAATGCATGTGTATTCACCTACTGATATTGATTTGATAGTGTGCCTAGGGTGGCTACTGTATGCATTTAAGATTGTGCTACCTGACATCAGTTTGAAAAAGGTAAAAGTGGAAATCAGTTTATCACAAATTCCTTCTAGTTGTACATATAAAAATGAAATAGAAGATAAATTGGCAATGTAGGTATTGAGAAATTGCAATGATTATTATTCAAATACTGAACAAATTTAGGTATTGCAGATACATCCCCCCTCCATATAAAGAGCATAAAGTCAATGTATCTGCTGCACCAGAACAAATGAGAAAAATATGGATTCTATTCAGAGTACAAATAATTCTCCTCCCAAAAGGACATCACTAGTTTAGCTAAAGAGGGTGAGTGATTTGCACCGATGGACACACCTCTGCACTGGAGAAAAAATATATTGTCAAAGGAAAAATAACTACTGGTATGTACTATAAAGAATTGAGTTACTTGAACAATATACAAACACAAGTCATTTGAATAAACACTGTATCTTAATAGATGAAATTCCAAAGCTTCAATAGCAATATCCTGGGGAATTGAAGTATATAAAGCGACGACTTTGCAACTTAACCAGAAACAATCCTCTAACAAGATCACATTAGCAAATTGTTCTAATATGTATATGAAGTCTCTAAGAAATCCTGGTGTTCTCTGAGAAGAGAATGTAGCTTTTCAACAAGGTGCTCTGTAAGATAAAGGATGAGTACAACCCCAAGAACACAGCCCCAACTGTGAATTATGGGGGGGAAATATCATACTTTAGGGGTGTTTTTCTGCAAAGGGGACAGGACACCTGCACCGTATTGAAAGGAGGATGGATGGGGTCATGTATTGCAAGATTTTGACCAACAGCCTCCTTTCCTCAGTAAGAGCAGTAAAGATGTGTCGTGGCTGGGTCTTCCAGCATGACAATGTCCCAAAAAACACAACCAGGGCAACTAAGGAGTTGCTCCATAAGAAGCATTTCAAGGTCCTGGAGTGACCTAGCCAGTCTCCAGACCTGAACCCAATAGAAAATCATTGGCGGGAGCTGAACTTCAATGTTGCCCAGCAACAGCTCCAAAACCTGAAAGATCTGGAGACGATCTATATAGAGGAGTGGGCAAAAATCCCTGCAGCATTCCTGAATTACTGGAAACGTCTGACCTCTGTAATTGAAAACAAAGGTTTCTGTACCAAATATTAAGTTTTGGTTTTCTATTCTAACAAATACTTTTTTCATGCAATAAAGTGGAAATTAATTATTTAAAAATCATGCATTGTGCTTTTCTGGATTTGTTTTTTAAAGGTAACCTGTCACCCCCAAAATCGAAGGTGATCTAAGTCCACCGGCATCAGGGGCTTATCTACAGCATTCTGTAATGCTGTAGATAAGACTCCGATGCATCCTGAAAGATGAGACAAAGAGGTTAGATTATACTCACCTGGGTGAGCGGTCCGATCCGATGGGCGTCGCGGTCCAGTCTGGGGTCTCCCATCGTCATAGGATGACATCCTATTCTTGTCTTCACGCTGCGGCTCCGGTGCAGGTGTACTTTGTCTGCCCTGTTGAGGGCAGAGCAAAGTACTGCAGAGCACAGGCGCCGGGCCTTTCTGACCTTTCCCACCACCTGCACACTGCAGTACTTTGCTCTGCCCTCAACAGGGCAGACAAAGTACGCCTGCACCGGAGCCGCAGCATGAAGACAAAAAGAGGACATCATCGTAAGAAGATGGGAGGCCCCAGACCGGATTGCGACGCCCATCGGACCGGACCACAGCGGGACCGCCCCTGGGTGAGTATAATCTAACCTTTTTTTCCTCATCTTTCAGGATACATTGGGAGCTTATCTACAACATTCCAGAATGCTGTAGATAAGCCCCTGATGCCAGTGGGCTTAGATCACCTTCGATTTTGAGGGTGACAGGTTCCCTTTAAAAAACAAATCCAGAAAAGCACAATGCATGATTTTTAAATAAGTAATTTGCACTTTATTGCATGAAAAAAAAGTATTTGTTAGAATAGAAAACCAAAACTTAATATTTGGTACAGAAACCTTTGTTTTCAATTACAGAGGTCAGACGTTTCCAGTAATTCAGGAATCTTAGCTCACCTTCGATTTTGGGGGTGACGGGTTCCTTTTAAGATTCTGTCTCTCGCAATTGAAGTGTTCCTAAAATAAAAATTACAGACCTCTCCATTCTTTGTAGTGGTAAAACTTGCAAAATCAGCAGTGTATCACACACTTATTTCCCCCCACTGTATATTACAAAACGTTTATAGATTAATTAACACCCTTTTTTCTGGATACCCTACAATGTGTAATTACTCAAGGCTTATTTCCCAAAGAGATGCTTGCCGCAACAATCATCACACTCCCAAAACAGGGCAAACAACCAGACAATACCTCAGAATTTTGGACCTATATCCCTTCTGAATATAGGTCTAAATATATATGTTAAGTGCGAATTTAACTATCATTAGTATCATCTGACCAGGATGGATTTGTACAGGGCACACAAACCACTAATAACACCAGCAGAGTCATAAATCTGGATGAGATTATTAGTAGAACACATTGTGTACCTTGGGATATCAATAACCTCTTCCACACTATCGCTCTACTTGTCAAATTATCTTCTACTAAGCATAATAGAGAAAAACCTGAAACAAATTTTGCAAACCAAATCTCATGGGTAGGGAGCATTGCCACTTTCCAAATGTTCTCGCTTCCCAAACTTTTATGTTTATTTTGCACAGTCCCAATATATCCATCACAGTCCTTCTTTAACCAAATCCATAAACTACTAAATAATTTTGTGTGGAAAGGCAAAAGACCTAGAGTATCTAATGAACTACTAAAAAGACTGAAAAACTAGGAGTGCTGGGAGTATCTAACATACTAAATTACTACATAGCTTCACAGTTAGACAACATTAAAAGTTGATGGAGAGGGGACATAACTTGCCATTGGGTTGAGATTGAATAACAGTTTGCAGCCTCAAAAATCTCCAAACCCTGTTTATGCTTCTTTAATAGCGCCATCAAAACCTTAATCTCATGCTGGAATCTTTTTCTTCAAAAATGTCCCATCTCTTTTGCTTTGTTTTTCACCTTTGGAAACATTGGAATTATTATTACCTGATTTCAACCTCCAGGCATGGTGGGAACATGGAATCACATTATTTGAAAATATGTTTGAAGGCCCTACACTCCATTCATTTGAATATCTCCACCACAACATCCAAATACCTAATTGTGAGTTCTATAAATATAGAATCTCCACATTAGGCACGCATTACAACACATGCCTCCCACTTGGATTAGCGTAAATTCAGGCTTATTCCAAGCTCTATAAATTTCCCCGCCCACAAAAAAGGGTTTGAAACCCATACCCACACTACTTGATGCAAAAAAACAATTTTACCAAATCTAATCCATTTCTCAAATGGGAAGGTGGCCTAAAAAAGATTTTTTTGAACTCAGACTTGTGTCTGTAATGCTTGTCACTGTTCACGGACAAGCCGTGAGGCAGGATAACTAAATGTTCCGGGGTCAGATAAAAAGAGAGAACATGATAAGAAAAAGAAAAATGATAAAGGCAAAGTCAGGTCACAGTCCGAAGTCAGAATACCAGGAGAATAGCGGATAAGAGCAAAGGGGTTGAGCAAGTGGATAGTAAGAACTGGGTCTAAAGTTAGGCAGCAATAGATCAATGAGCAGAGCAAAGAATAGTTGTCAAACCGTATGACCGAGCAAAAACTATAATTGGCAGAGATTTTAAGATTTTAAACTCAGAGCTCAGTTAAGTAACATGGAATTGATTAGAAACAGGGAGCACTTGCAAGAAGCCCAGAACTTCAAGTCTCTGTTAGGGTAAGTTCACACGGGGCATTTTTGCTGCGTTTTTTTGCTGCTTTTTTGCTCTAATTTTCAGCTGCTTTTTACAGTACCAGCAAAGCCTATGAGATTTCAGAAATCTCATGCACACACATTGGTTTTTCATGTTATCAGTATTTTGTGCTTTGCTGCGTTATTTGGATATAGAGCATGTCACTTCTTTCAGCGTTTTTGCTGCGTTTTTTCAGCGTTTTTCACCCATTGACTTGAATGGATGTTGAAAAAACGCAGCAGAAACGCAGGTATCATTATTTGCTGCATTTTTGCTGCTGAAATTTCAAGGACATTAGCATGGACAAAGAGAAAACAAAACGCAGCAAAAACATACCAAAACCTGCGTTTTTCATGCAGCTTCTTTCCTGCCAAGAAGGTCAGGTTTTGCTGCAGAAAAAAACGGCAAGAACGCCCTGTGTGAACTTACCCTTAGAGTGATGAGCTGTCAATCAAGGTATCGACAGCTCAGCACACCCCTGCCCTGCACCTAATTGGATGACTGAGCTGTCTGTCAACACACTGACAGCTCAGCACACCCATGCACCCGATTGGATGACTGAGCTCACTGCACCCATGACACACTGAGGGGAGGAATCATGACTGTCTTGCACATGTTTTTTTACAGCTCGCATATTCACATGCCCTTCCTATTTCGAATCCAATATGAAAACAGACTTACAGTGGAACTAAACTCCCGCAAGACTCAGTCATGTTTCCAAACACCTCTCACCTTTGTTGGCGCATATGTGGCCTCAAAGACTCTCTTCAAACCGTCTTATGGGATTGCCTATACCTGAATTTGCATTTTCTAATTAATATCCTCAGAACTACATAAAATTAAATCACACTCCCTCTTTAGCACTACTACGGTTAGATACCACAGTATCCCTGCCATTGGCAGGGTGGTCATTGCACTCACCCTACTAGCCACAAAAATGGCAATCACTATCAAGGTAATGGATATCTACAGTACATTTTTCCCTACCAAGGAATAAATAAGTCAATCCATTAACAAAACATGTGCAATGCATATGAAAAAAATAATTTCACGAGATCTACCTCTAAAACATCCAAAGGGTATACGGACAGGGTTTTTGTACATATTTCAACCCTTTTAATAGTTCATGAGACAACTCTTTTAAATTGAACGCTTCGCATTGTATATGAAATTTTTATGAACAGGTTTTAATGCAATATTCCTAGCTCTTGCGTTTCTTTTGTTCTACGGTCTCTATACCCCTTTTCCCCCCGCCAGCTACTTAATTCTTTCTTTGTTACCAGGAAAGGTCATGGCTACATCTACATATTCAGCAGCCGCAATCAGATGTTCTACTCTGCGGACCACCACTGTGAGCCATCACTGATTTAAAAAATAAAAGAATAATGAGACCAAATCAGTGTGTTCATATCAACCCTGCAATTTTAAGCATATTTAGGTTGAATCAACTTTAGACCCCCACTGAAAGAAGCCAGCTAATAATGGAAATTACATTTTATGTTCTTCATGGATAAACTAAGAAATCCGCTATTTACCGTAGTCTGTTCAAAGTTCAAGCTTTTGTTTAATGAGTTACTTAAAAGAATCACAATTCAGGTAAGATAATTTCAGAATTACCGTACTTTCTTTTCTGAAACCCTTTAATTTTCTAGGTTTGTACCAGGCTTTGTTGTTCATACCCCATTCCACATTTAGGCCACATTCACACGTTCAATAATTTGCATCAGAATTTGTAAGCCAAGAACAAGAGTGGGTGAAAAATACAGAAGTGGTGACGTATTTCTATTATACTTTTCCTCTGATTGTTCCACTCCTGGTTTTGGCTTGCAAATACTGAGGTAAAAAAAACTCACCAAATGCTCAATGTGTGCACGTGGCCTTAGAGCGACAGTCCACTTGTTTGACACCTTCCCTTGTCCCACTCTTCATATTGTAATCATATATATATATATATATATATATATATATATATAACTTATTCTGAAATATAACATGAAATTATAGTGTAAAGGTCACATCGAGAGGTGGATCCTTTAAGCTTTGGGGCTGGGTGGGCACATGGACTTTGAGTGATGGTGTAGTAGGCAGAAAGGTACTTGTGGGGCGAGGACTCAGAACACTGGAGACAACAGGCGGCAGGTTCGCCAACTTGGCCTTTTATTTTTACTGGACAGCTTACCAAAAAATCACAACCGGATAATATTGTTTATGGACACATCAGAAAATTATAATAAATCATAAATTATAATAAATTATATTGATTATCAGTGCTGTCTTCAGCCCATGATTTTCATATAAAGACACCCGCTTCAGTCAATGTAAACTGTAAAATGATGATAATTACAGTCAAAATAATCTGTATACATTTCTTCAGATTAAAAAAAGTCAGATCTGCATGGTTTTCTCAATATCTGACATGAAATCAGAATAAACCTTTCCCGTTTTAGGACAATTAGGATTACTATACCATAATTATTAATATTTGCCAAATGCCAGAATGAGAAGGAGAGAGAGAATGTTTTCAGGCATTCTTATTACTTACGTCTAAAGGTACCGTCACACATAGCGACGCTGCAGCGATACCGACAACGATCTGGATCGCTGCAGCGTCGCTGTTTGGTCGCTGGAGAGCCGTCACACAGACAGCTCTCCAGCGACCAACGATCCCGAGGTCCCCGGTAACCAGGGTAAACATCGGGTAACTAAGCGCAGGGCCGCGCTTAGTAACCCGATGTTTACCCTGGTTACCATCCTAAAAAGTAAAAAAACAAACGCTACATACTTACCTACCGCTGTCTGTCCTCGGCGCTCTGCTTCTCTGGTCTGGCTGTGAGCGCCGGGCAGCCAGAAAGCAGAGCGATGACGTCACCGCTCTGCTTTCCGGCCGCTGTGCTCACAGCCAGTACAGGAGGAGAGCAGAGCACAGCGCTGGAGGACAGACGGCTGTAGGTAAGTATGTAGTGTTTGTTTTTTTTACTTTTAGGATGGTAACCAGGGTAAACATCGGGTTACTAAGCGCGGCCCTGCGCTTAGTTACCCGATGTTTACCCTGGTTACCAGTGAAGACATCGCTGAATCGGTGTCACACACGCCGATCCAGCGATGTCTACGGGGAGTCCAGCGACGAAACAAAGTTCTGGACTTTCTTCCCCGACCAGCGACAGCACAGCAGGGGCCTGATCGCTGCTGCCTGTCACACTGGATGATATCGCTAGCGAGGACGCTGCAACGTCACGGATCGCTAGCGATATCGTCTAGTGTGACAGTACCTTAAGTCAAGTGTTTGCATACATTTCATTAGTATTTGGCACCATTGCCCTTAAACTGAATGACTTGGGTCAAACGTTTGGGATATCCTTCCACAAGCTTCTCACAATAGTTTTAACTGTAGTTACTCTTTAAAGTGGGCATACACATTTGAGTTACTCACCTGATTGCAGACAGACTGGGTGACTATCTTTTCTGCATGGGGTGACTTGCCTTTCCACTAACACATGACGTTAAGGGACAAAATGGTTGTGCATTTTGAATTTCAATCTCCAATCCTTATGTTCATAGGAAATATAAGTCATCTACAGAGGTTTTAGATAGTGGCTTACTCCAATCTTTCCATGAAAAACTCACCCGAACATGCATAGCGGTGGAAGGAAGAGTTGCTGGCTGATTAAATTAGCCGGCAGCCATTGAAGCTATATGGCCACCTTTATTGAAATTTAATAAAATATATTACTATGTGAACTATAAACAAATTTTGGAATCTTGACAATTTTTTTCCATCCAGCTTTACAACAATTCATTCTCTGTGGCTCAAAAACCTCCCCAGCAAAATATAGAATGTAAAACTTGCTTGATGAAGAATGCCAGTAAATATGTCAAATTAAGTATAATTAAAAGACACACAAATGGCTATAGAGAGTTGTAGAGGGATCATCATTATTCTCATTTGCACATGGAAACACGAGAAGCAATGGGATGAAACTGAAAGGGAGAAGATACAGGTTAGATATTAGTAAAAACCTTTTGACAGTGAGGGTGATCAATGAGTGGAACAGGCTGCTACAAGAGGTGGTGAGTTCTCCTTCAATGGAAGTCTTCAAACAGAGGCTGGACAGACATCTGTCTGAGATGGTTTAGTGCAATGTTCCCCAACTGTGGTCCTCAAGCGCCACCAACAGGTCATGTTTTCAGGATTTCCTTAGTATTGCCCAGGTGATGGAATTATTGCCCGTGTAGATTTCAAGAAATCCTGAAAACATGACCTATTGGTGGCTCTTGAGGACTTGAGTTTGCAAACATTGGTTTATTGCTTCCCTTTCACATATACCCCAAGCTCAAAACAACATGGGTCTATACATGTCCAACCATGAATTTCCAAGTGCTAACTAAGTCACGTACAGTAATATTACAAAAGTTATTTAAAGGGAATCTGTCAGCAGGTTTTTGCTATATTATCTGAGAGCAGTATAATGCAGGGGAAGAGACCTTGAGTCCAGTGATGTGTCACTTATTAGATTGTGTTGCTCTTTCAATAAAATCAGGGTTTTATCCACAGGAGATTATCACTACAGGACTAGGTGTCTCGTACCTCCTGATCAACTATTGTGGGTAACCGCACCCCCACCACTGATTAGCAGCATTCTGCCTATTCACAATGTACACAGAAAGCTGCCAGAGTTATACAGGGCTCAGCATTCAGAGAACTGCAGCAGAGAAAACTGTGATTTTATACAAACTGCAGCAATCAGCCCAGTAAGTGATACACCGCTGAAATCAGAGTTTGAGTGCTGCTCTCACATTACATAGCCAAATGCTGCTGATAGATTCCCTTTAACTCCTTTGCTTGCAGATATTTCAAATATGTCAAGCTTATTTATGTTTTCTAATTATCCTTTGTTTCCAATTCCCTTAGTGTCAAGCTATTAGCATTGATGCCATAACTATACACATAGGTCAATGATATTAGGCACCAGTGTAAACCATGGACCCTCTTCCAAAAGCCGTATCATGAAAATACTTAGCCTTGGCACATTTAATTAGCATAACTTAATACAAGTAAAAACTCTCCATTGGAATTCATAATGAGATACAAATTCTAGGGAGTAAAGAGAGATAATTACAAGGAATAATATATAATCTGGCGATGCAGTTTTGTTTACATCAGAGACGTTGGTTATAGACTTATCTTCTCTCCAAAATTCAGCATTTTCCACAGTTCCCCAGACATAATATCACTGAAAATGAAAGGGGAGTCTTTACTAATCCGTTTTACATACCGTATACGTCTTGTAGAGAAAGGATGGAAGTAAAATAAAAAAGGCTCGCCACAAAGTCACATCAAGAATTCTTCTCCTTGTAATGAACCGGTGGAAAGTTACGTAGAAGTCAATTTGTCTTTGTTTGTGGTATTGTAACTTTTGTGGAGGGCACAAGGCAGAAAGACTAAACCGCACGTTGTACAGTGACTGATTGGTGCTGTTCTAGAAGAATAAGGACAAGAAGGATAATGTTAGTATTTGAGGCCCTGATCTAAAGGTGCTCGCTGCTGACCAAGAAATCATATATTAAAGTGAAAAAAAATCACACATTAGATTAAATTCAGCCAAACTATCTAATCTGTATGGGAACCCTTCCCCAACATTTAAAGCTGGCCACCATTTTTCTGAACTGTAAAGTGTCATGAGAAGGTTAAAAAAAATCCTTACACCCACCTTACCACTCACCTCTCCAGCCCCTCCACTACTCATTGCCACCCATCCGTCCTCGCCAAATTTTCTGATCCCTTGCCGCTTGCACTGGAACCCTTGGGTTCTAACATTAAGACTGGACCTCTGACATTAGGAGGGGACTTTTGACTTTCATGAAAGTTCAGCTCATGTGCGTGTGAGGTAATAATTCCTGTCATGACCTCAAGATGCTTTGAAATTGCTCTCAGGCTTCTTGAGAAACTCTGGGATTCTACTGAGTGGTGAGAGGGCTATACAGGAGATGGTGAGTAGCATACCGACAAGAGAGGTGGTGGTTGGTAAGGTATGAGTTTTTTTATTTTTTTACATAGTATGTTTATTATGCTTTGGGCTCCGAAAAGACCCCAGAAGGCTTGGCCTGGCCCACAGGAGAATAGAAGAATCCTCTGGTGGGGCCATGTGCAAGAGTGGGGCACCACCCTTTTATATGAGCAGTGGGGCCCTGGAGTTGGTTACTGGTGGGCCCTTGGCACCCTAGTCCGACACTGGACACCATAGCATAATAAGGAACTATACATTTAATGAGAATAACTTTTCTGCAAATCAAATTTCACAGTTAACACTGTGCAAACAAGGGAATATGAATTTTGTCTGATCTGCTCACCTCCAATGGGCGCCTTGGATGACATAAACGTGGCTATATTTTTTTTTTTAATTTTGTTTAGAGTCCCAATAGGGCAGTGCAGGTGGTTCTATAATCTGGGGAATAGGCTTCTTTAAATAATAATATAAGTAAATAAAATAATACCAAATGAATTAAAAAAGGAGGATAAAACCTTCTAATAGAGAGGTCTCCAAATTTAATTTTGAATGTATAGGATTTGAGATACCATGATGCTCATAATAATCATATAACGCTCTCTAAAAATTCAATCAAGCTAAAGAAGTTGTCCACTACTTGGACAACTTCTTCTCAAACCCCTCGCTTGGCCCGATAACATAATAAAACCTATACTCTCCTCCCATGCTGACGCCGTTCCCACACTGTCGTCAGTCGCTCTGCCTGGGCCCTCGTTCGGTGTTGTGACACGTGATGCCCAATCAATGCTGGTGTCACTGTCTCCGCCTTCAGACAAATCAAGCATCAAGCAGAAGAAGAAGGATCAAATGCAGCCCGGACTTCCTCTTCATGTTCGATCTGTCCAAAGGCAGAGACAGTGATGCCAGTGCTGATTGGGTGCCGGCTTCACGAGACACAACGCAGCACGAGAGTCCAGAGGAGAGTGACTGCCAACAATGCAGAAACGGTACCAGCACGGGAGATGAGTATAGGCTTTATAATGTTATCGGGGCCAAACATTTTGATCAAGAAGGGGTTGTCCTAGTAGTAGATAACCCATTTAAGATGCTAGAGAATGTATGGTGGAGACATCAAGAGTCCTGACTACTGTATGGGATCTAGATTACCCATATATATATATTGCCTGTTTAAAAAAAGGCTGTTTGGGTGATAAGTTGCAGTTTCATATGCTGTATGTCATAAATCAGATTCAGCAAACTAGGCTATTGTCCATGGCCCTCATTTGTTAGGGGGATCGCAATGATGGAACTCATTTTCCGTTGGCCTTTTCCCGTCTAAAATCACTATCCTTCACTTTAGGCAAACACATAAAGATAAAAAATAAAAACTTAATAAAAATAACTGAATAAACATAATAAAATATAAATAAAAATGACGACTGCTCCTCCCTCTTCCCTGTCTTATAGAAGAGGTGGCTATAATGTAAGAAAGCTGCAACTGCCCCGCATAGGATTTAGATATGTGATATGTACCACATGTACTATACAGTTTCTAAAAATAAAAAAATTGACTATTTTACATAGTAAATGATGAGGTGCACTCCTTCTCTTGCAGTCAAAGAATAGGAATGCAAGTAGCAACAGTTTAGGCTCCTTTTACACTAGTGTCATACGACGCACGTTGCAATGCGTCGTTTTGCAGAAAAAACACATCCTGCAAAGTTGTTTGCAGGATGCGTTTTTTCTCCATAGGCTTGTATTAACGACACATTGCCACACGTCGCAACCGTTGTGGCGGACCGTTGGCACCAAAAAACGTTGCTTGTAACGTTTTTTGGTGCATTGTGTTTGCCATTTCTGACCGCGCATGCGCGGCCGGAACTCCGCCCCCTCCTCCCCGGAGCTCACAATGGGGCAG
Organism: Ranitomeya imitator; assembly: GCF_032444005.1. Taxonomy (NCBI): domain Eukaryota; kingdom Metazoa; phylum Chordata; class Amphibia; order Anura; family Dendrobatidae; genus Ranitomeya; species Ranitomeya imitator. The sequence goes on along the minus strand of NC_091287.1, from coordinate 52,266,163 downwards.
CGCATGCATTGTAAAACTGCATCTGCTGCCCCCGTTGTGCTGCGCTTTCACAGCATGCGTCGGTATGTCGCCACGACGCATTGCATCGTGCGTCGTACGACGCTAGTGTGAAAGTAGCCTTAGAGTACGAGCATAAATAAGTTTGAGTAAACGTCACCTTAGGGTGTGTTCGCACATATCTTTTTTGATGCATTTTTCTCTGAATGAGAAACACAGACTAAGGCCAGAAAATGGCAATGCATTTTTTGTTGTGTTTTATGCTTCTAAAATATTTTAAACTTTATGGGGAAATGTTTCAGTAAAAGTGCTGAAGAAATTGTCATGCTACATAAAAACAAAATCAGATAAAAATCAGGTAAGATTAAAAAAAACACAAAGAAAAACATACTGTGTGAATAAGATTTTAGAAACATTAATTTTGCTGTTGTGAAATATTGCAATTTTTTCCCACACGGAAAAATTCATCAAACCATTAAGGTTGAAAGCTGAATGAATCATGGAGTACAATAATATTTATATTGAATTGTGGATTGAGACATAAATGAAGACAACGAAAAAGTGCAGGTCTTCTTTAACAGTAACACAACTTTTAGAATCCACACTTTATTTAAGCTGCATGTCTCTTGGAATCAATTCATATATGCCAAAGTGATAAATGTGTGTTTTATACTGACATAAATCAGATTTGCAGACTCAGCTTTCACTGACTTTATCTTAAAGGGACAGTGTGCAGCTCTTCATGGGGGGAAAAGACATCTTTGAAATAAAAATACTTCACTTGTAAAAATATCATAGTGCCAATACAGTTTGTTCTGCTGCATTTTTATTTAGATATGAATGCAAGTTAACCAAGTCTTTAGGTCTCTTTCACACTTCCATTTTTACAATCAGTCACAATCAGTCAAAATGTTGAAAAGACGGATCCTGTGCAGATTGTAAGAAACGAATGCATTGGATCCGTTTTTTTTGACGGATCCGTAGAGGCAGTTGTTACCAGAATTTAAGGACAGGTGCACACATTGTGTATGCATCTTCGCTGTGTTTTTTTGCTGCGAAAATGCATACACAGCACAACCCATGTTAAAAATAATTTAAAAAATTAAAAATCGTGATATTCTCACCTTCCAGCGTCCCCAGCAGCCGTCCCGATGCTCGCGATGCTCCCGGCAGCTCCCGTTCCCAGTGATGCCTTGCGAGACAATGACCCGTGATGACGTAGCCATCTCGCGAGACCGCTACGTCATCGGGTTATTGTTGCAAGGCATCACTGGGAACGGGAGCTGTCGTGAGCATCGTGAGCATCGGGAAGGCTGTGAGGGACGCCGGAAGGTGAGAATATCACGATTTTTTTTTTTTTTAATTATTTTTAACATCATATCATTTTACTATTAATGCGGCATAGGCAGCATCAATAATAAATAGGGGGAGAGAGAGCGAGAGAAAATTTCCCTGATGGGAAATTGTTCCGCGCATGCTCAGTTTCAAAATCCATCGCTGGAGTCCTGCTTTTGACAGTCAGCGATGGATCCTGCGTCCATAAGCTTCCATTATAGCCAACGATGGACGCCGCAGCATTCGTCGCTGGGCGATTTTCCGACGTACACAAAAAACGTTTCTATGTGCGTTGTCTCCACCCGCCGGACAGTGATTTTACGACGGATCCAGCGCACGACGAATGAAACGGAAAGCCACCCGTCACAATCCGTCACTAATACAAGTCTATGAGAAAAAAACGGATCAAGCAGAAACATTTGCTGGATCTGTTTTTTTCACAAAACGACGGATTTTGACAGAAGCAAAAAGACGGAAGTGTGAAAGAGGCCTTAAATGGAATGTGTCATCATCAGAAAATAATGAACTATTATTTAAATCAGGTTTATGTGTTCAATGTAGTGTAACAAAAATGGCAATGTTTTTTTTCATATGACAATTTTTCAATACATTCATACTTCCTATATTGCTTCAGGATATTCACATGTGCATTAGCAGCAATGAAAAGACGCAACCATATCTTTTGTATGGAAGTACGGTAGTTTATGAGAGTGTGCAAAATTCATTGTGAAAGGAGTAGGTTCAGGAGGAGATATACAGTGGGTACAGAAAGGTATTCATACCCTTTAAATTTTTCACTCTTTGTTTCATTGCAGCCAATTGATAAATTCAAAAAAGTATTTTTTTCTCATTAATGTACACTCTGCACCCCATCTTGACTGAAAAAACAGAAATGTAGAAATGTTTGCAAATTTATTAAAAACAAAACTGAAATCTCTCATGGTCATAAGTATTCAGACCCTTTGCTCAGACACTCACATTTAAGTCACATGCTGTCCATTTCCTTGTGATCCTCCTTGAGATGGTTCTACTTCTTCATTGGAGTTCAGCTGTGTTTAATTAAACTGATAGGACTTGATTTGGAAGGCAAACACCTATATATATAAGACCTCACAGCTCACAGTGCATGTCAGACCAAATGAGAATCATGAGGTCAAAGGAACTGGCCAAGGAGCTCAAAGACAGAATTGTGGCAAGGCACAGGTCTGGCCAAGGTTACAACAGAATTTCTGCAGTACTCAAGGTTCCTAAGAGCACAGTGGCCTCCATAATCCTTAAATGGAAGAAGTTTGTGACCACCAGAAGTCTTCCTAGACCTTGCCTTCCAGCCAAACTAAGCAATTGTGGGAGAAGAGCCTTGGTGAGAGAGGTAAAGAAGAACCCCAAGTTCACTGTGGCTGAGCCCCAGAGATTCAGTAGGGAGATGGGAGAAAGTTCCACAAAGTCAACTATCACTGCAGCCCTCCACTAGTTGGGCCTTTATGGCAGAGTGGCCCGACGGACGCCTCTCCTCAGTGCAAGACATATGAAATCCCGCATAGAGTTTGCTAAAAAACACATTAAGGACTCCCAGACTATGAGAAATAAGATTGTCTGGTCTGATTAGACAAAGATAGACCTTTTTGGTGATAATTCTAAGTGGTGTGTGTGGAGAAAACCAGGCACTGCTCATCACCTGCCCAATGCAATCCTAACAGTGAAACATGGTGGTGGCAGCATCATGCTATGGGGGTGTTTTTCAGCTGCAGGGACAGGATGAATAGTTGTCATAGAAGGAAACATGAATGCGGCCAAGTACCAGCCTTAGAGAAGTATTAGTCCAAAACTGGCTCAAGTTAGAATCTCACAATTGGTTAATTAATTTTAGGCAGGAGGTAGCGCCTTAGGTGGGTGCCTACCCTGCCTACCCCTCATCCCGACCCTGTTGGTAAGTCATTGGGGCTCCCATAATCCTCTGCTCTCTTGTACTGGAGCTATAAAAGAATTTTGAATCTAACTTTCTGTCTAAACAGAGAATAAGACATCATTAAAATCAGAATCAAGACAGAAAAAAGGGCAGCACATGTTTTTCTAATATTCCCACGGCAGGATGTTGTATAATACAGTATATTGCGGAAAAAAATTAATTTTTCTTTACTTTCTGAGAAACCATAGTTTGCTTGTAACCAAGAACATGATGTTCAATCAAATAAAATATGTAAAAGTTTCTTTGCCGTTGTAGTTTGGTATTGATCCAATCCAATCACTCTAGATGTGGTTCTGGCTTTTCCCATTTGAACTGCATTATTTAGCAACTTATCAACAATAGTCTGTTACCTAACAAACTAAAAAAAGCAGGAATTATACAACCCCATCATCCTGTGCAATGTATCACTGCATAAGGTACATTGTGTACTGTTATATGGGAATCTGGTTTAATTTAAAAATTCTCATTTCCCTATCCCCATTATAATGAGATGGATTATTATTATGTCAGGTGGATAATCTGGTTGGCCAGTACCATCTTTTGTAAATATTTAGGATTAGGGATGAGCGGACCCGTGGATTTATCAGGTACCTCGGGTTTGACTGAACTTGAGTTAAAAGTTTGTTTAAGTATACGAACTTGACGTTCATACAAGTAAATGGGAACCCAAACTTTGCTGGGCTAAAATGGCTGTAAAATGGTCATAGTAAGGGCTAGGGGGCTGCAATAGGTAGCTGAGAGGGGGAAGAGAAGGACAATTGCACTGCAAACAAATTTGTACAGGGAGATGACTTAAAATAACATAGAATTTAAAAAAAGAAAAAAATATACTGAACCAGGAGGCAGAGGTCCAAGTAGAGGCGGAGGTGCTGGTGGTGGTGGAGGTGGAAGAGGCATAGGAGGATGTTACTTTTCATTGATTTCTTTGAGTAATACTCTGAAAACAGGCAATGTAAAAATCTGCTTTCCACTCTCTCTCTGTATACAGGCCGTGTAATACTCTGCCTTTTTTGTGTTGAACACAATGAAGAGAGCATCAAATAGGGGACATGGCCATGTTGCTGGTGGTTGTGTAGGTGCTGCAGGGAGAGAGTCGATCTGTGCAAGCTACACGCCAAAATGAAACACTTTCCTCTGGTGCAAGCAGAAGACAGAACGTTCTGTGTAATTTTGTAGGCCCAAGTACTGCTGGATGAATGGTGAGGCCAGAAGAAGTGGAGGTGGTTTTAGATTGGTTGGCTTGAGAGTGCCTTTAGTTTCTTCACTTTGTCTTCCACCCGTTCCCATGCTGAAGGTGCAAATTTTGTACCTGTAGTCAATATGCACCTATCTTCCACCTCACCACCTTGCAAATCAGGCAAGCTGTTAGAGTCTGTTTAGTTTGTGACTATCCAACATTTTCTTGTTGAGTTCTGGCTGCTGGCCTTTCCTCTGGTGCTGGGTTTGTCTTGGGTCAGGTGTTTGTTTCACTCTTTATTAACCAGCACCTGCCTCTCAGTCCTTGCTGGACAACAGTGTTAATCTGCTTGAGCTCTAGCTTGGTGCTTTGCTTTCTCTTCTGTGTGTGATATTTGTGCAGTACTGGGACCTCTGGTTCTGCTAGTCTTAGTTTCTGTTTTCTATTGGTTTCTGCAGCCTTCTCTGGGTTTTCTATTAGGAGGTGACCTGTTTTTGTACCCAGTCCTTAGTTCTTTTAGGGAACCCCTTCCACTTATCTATAGGTCTTCGCTTGAGATTAACCTAGGATCATCGGTGGGTCTATTCACAAGGAATGGGTCGCCCACTCGATCTTAGGGTATCAGCCTAGTCATAGTGCAGGGTCAGAGTTCCCCCTTCTACCTTAGTCCTGTGTTGCAGATCCGTAACACAAGCATTAAAACCTACAAGAGAAAAAAGTAAACAAAAACCCTGATGTAACTAAGTAAAAAAGCAAAAGTGCATTTAAATAACTAGAGTTTTTAGTAATACTGTTTTTTGATCAAAAAATAGCACAAAAGCCATCCCACCTCATCACGGTAACTCTGATCGGGACAGTCCTACACTGTCTAATATTAAAACGACTGGGCCCAACCAGTGAAACACCAGACTGGGGAAGCCTTATATACTCTCTAGCTCAGAAACAGGGAGGCCACACCCCAGCTTGCATCGTAACACAAGCAGCCTGAGCCCCAAGTCATGCAGCAGTCACTTCTGGCTGGCTGTGGTTCTGTGGGCCATCCACCTGGCTCTGGCCAACAATTGGAAAAAATTGAGCGCACTAATACCCAACCATTTGTTCTGTTGGAGTATGAGTATGTGGGAGGGGTAGTGCAAACGGTCAGCAGACCACCATAGCACATCTCTGATGATGATGTTGAAACAAAGGTGCCAACTGCTGCAGCTTTCTGCTGTGTGTAGTCTGGCAAGAAGGGCAGGGGTGAGGACTGGGTGGAACATCAGGCAGAGGATTATTATTATCATTTATTTTTTAGAGCACCATTGATTCCATGGTGCTGCACATGAGTACGGTTATATACAAAACACAAATACAAATTACAGTTAACAAACTAATAGTGACAAGCAGGTATAGAGGGGAGAGGACCCTACCTTTAAGATTTACATTCTACATGATTTTGGTGAAGGTGACAGTAGGCAGCAGTTCTGGTGTTGGGGTATGTGCACACACCTGAACTGCTTGCAGAATGGTGTGCAGATTTTTCCGCACCGATTTTGGTAAATCCACAGGTAAACAGCACTGCGGATTTAACGCGGATTTACGGTGGTTTTTCCGTGATTTTTGTACGGATTCCACCTGCGGTTTTACACCTGCGGATTCCTATTATGGAGCAGGTGTAAACCGCTGCGGAATCCGCACAAAGAATTGACATGCTGCGGAATATAAACCGCTGCATTTCCGCGCTGTATTTTCTGCAGCATGTGCACTGCGGATTTTGTTTTCCATAGGTTTACACAGTACTATAAACTCATGGAAAACTACTGCAGATCCGCAGCGTCAAATCCGCTGCGGATCCGCAGCAAAATCCGCAGCATGTGCACATAGCCTCGGTGTTGTGGCAACAGGGTCATTGCAGGCTGTAAGCTTTTCTGAAGACATGGGTTTTCAATTTTCACTTGAAAGTTCTAAATGTGGATATAATTGGATGTGTTGGGCCACACAATTCTACAGGATGGGAATATTCAGGAGAAGTCTTGCAGGCCATTGTATGATGAACATACAATTGTGGAGGAGAAAAGGAGGTCTTGGGAGGACTAGAGATTATGTGGTCCCCAGATATATATGGGGGAGACAGATTATGGATGGCTTTGTAAGTCAGTGTAAATAGAGACCAAAACAAAAGGGCCTGGTCAAGAGAAAAGCATATCCATAACGATTACAATAACCGAAAAGAAAGAATGGACACAAGAGCAGGTCAATAAATATTAATAATTTTATTATTATAATTTCACAAAAGCAACGAGAAGTAAATGCAAGTAAAGAGTCCATACGAAAAATAAGAAAGTATGACGGCACCAGGATAAATGGTTTTAGATGGCCTTCAAGTGAGCAATTTACTGCAGCGATCAAAGTCTCTCATGGCAATCGGACCAACGGTGGAATACAATCGCGCTGTGGTGCTCTACCAAACAGTAATTCGTATTGAACATCCAAAGAAAAAGAAAAGGTGGCACTCACCAAGCGTTGTATTAAAAATCCTTTATTCTTCCATACATCGGAGTAAGGATATTCCTTTCGGGCTGCAGGTAAAATGGTCCGGTTCACTCCCCGCACCCTCTCGTTTTACCTGCAGCCCGAAAGGCATGTCCTTACTCCAATGTATGGAAGAATAAAGGATTTTTCATACATCGCTTGGTGAGTGCCACCTTTTCTTTTTCTTTGGATGTTAAATGCAAGTAAAGGACTGCTAATCAAAAGGGCAGCAACACCATAGTGCCATGTCCGAGCACAATGTATGTGATACGTAGGTATATAGATACAGTTGTGCTCAAAAATTTACATACCCCAGCAGAATTTTTGCTTTCTTGCCCTTTTTTCTGAGAATATGAATGATAACACCAAAACTTTTTCTCCACTCATGGTTAGTGGGTGGGTGAAGCCATTTATTCTCAAACCGCTGTTTTCTCTTTTTAGATCATGACAGTCCAAACGACCCTGATCAAAAGTTCACATACCCCATTTCTTAATACCGTGTATTGCCCTCTCTAACATCAATAACAGCTTGAAGTCTTTTGTGGTCATTGTGGATGAGGTTCTTTATTTTCTCAGATGATAAAGCTGCCCACTCTTCTTGGCAAAAAGTCTCCAGTTCCTGTAAATTCCTGGGCTGTCTAGCATGAACTGCGCACTTGAGATCTCCCCAGAGTGGCTCAATGATACTGAGGTCAGGAGACTGAGAGGGCCACTCCAGAGCCTCCACTTTGTTCTGCTGTAGCCAATGACAGGTCGACTTGGCCTTCTGTTTCGGATCGTTGTCATGTTGAAGCATCCAAGTACGTCCCATGTGCAGCCTCCGGGCTGATGAGTGTAAATTTGCCTCCAGTATTTGCTGGTAACCTGCTACATTCATCTTTCCTCCAACTTTGACCAAGTTTCCTGCGCCTTTGTAGCTCACACATCTTCAAAACATCTGCGATCCACCTCCGTGCTTACAGTAGGAATGGTGTTCCTTTCATCATAGGCCTTGTTGACCTCTCTCCAAATGTAACATTTATGGTTATGGCCAAAAAGTTCAATTTTGGACTCATCACTCCAAATTACATTATTACAGAAGTTTGAGGCTTGTCTCTGTGCTGTTTTGCATATTGTAGGTAAGATACTTTGTTGCATTTGCGCAGTAATGGCTTTCTTCTGGCGACTCAACTATGCAGCCCATTTTTCTTCAAGTGCCCCCTTATTGTGCATCTTGAAACAGCCACACCGCTAGTTTCCAGAGAGTCCTGTATTTCAGCTAATGTTATTTGTGTTTCTTTATTTGCTTCCCAAACAATTTTCCAGGCAGTTGTGGATGACATTTTTGATAGTCTACCTAACTGTGGTTTTGCTTTTACAGAGACCCTGATTTTCCATTTGTTAATCACAGTTTGAATGCTGCTGACTGGCATTATCAATTCCTTGGATATCTTTTTGTATCCCTATCCTATTTCAATATGTGTGATTCAATGTGATTCTTCAGAATTTGTTTTAGTCTTTGCCTGATGAAGAGACGTATGTAGTCTCGAAAGCTTGCAATTTGTTACCATCTTTTCAGTCAGCCATTAAAAGGTATCAACCACTGAGGACTCTCAATTCTAAATATTTTTCTATCCTATTTCATACAGTTCAACTACCTTTTCCCATTTATCATTTTACAATTCTTTTGCTTTCCCCATGACTCACAATCCAGAAATGTCAGTGGCTGGATGAAAGATGCAAGAGTCTGTCTGGATCCCAGATACTCACTCAGCTTTTATGCACACACTGATTACAAAGAAACAGGTCACAGGAGAGGATGTTAACTTTAGTAGCCATTGAAACCCATTTGTGTCAACTTCTGTGCATGTTATCAGGCCAAAATCACCAGGTTATGTGAACTTTTGATCAGGGTAATTTGGATGTTTTGGGTTGTCATTATGATTTAAAAAGAGAAAACACAATAGTTTGACAATAAATGGCTTCACCCAACCACTAACCCTGAGTGGAGATAAAGTTTGGTGTTATCATTCATATTCTCTGAAAAAAAGCCAAAAAAGCAAAAATTCTGCCCGGGTATGTAAAGTTTTGAGCACAACTGTAGATAACTATAGGGAGAAACGGGGAAGAGCAAAAAAAAATAAAATATATATATATATATATATCACACAAAAGGGGGGCTGTCATAAAAAGATATTCAGTATACAAAGAAGGTACATGAACACATGTATATACAGTATGTATAGAATCAGTGAGGTAATATAAAGTGCTTGGGAGGACTAAATATTAAGATTACGTGGTTGGGGATATTGGGAGATTAGTTCAGAGATATATGAGAGAGACAGATTATGGACGGCTTTGTAAGTCAGTTATAATAGCTTGGGGTGGATATGCTGTGGGATTGAGAGACAATGAGGAGATTTGCAGAGGGGAGAAGTGGAGGAGTAGCAAGGACAAAAGTGGATTACTAGGGCAGCAGAGATACAGACAGACTGAAGAGGTGTGATTATGAGATGGGGGATGATGAGGTTCTAGACACCAGGTAAAGTCAAGGCCATCTGTGTGCACTTTTGAAGCTCTCATGCTGATGCTGCTCTCTTGTCTGCGGTTCTGCCTTCCTGCTCTGCATCTCATATGCGATGTACCAAGGTAGGACTCTACCTTGCACATGCTGGAGAGACTGTGCGAGCAGCAGCAGATGATACTGGAGTTTGAGCTGCAGTACGAATGAGTGATTCGCTCTGCGGAGCAACACCACTTCAGGACCAGCGAATGGGCTTGCACGCAGGAAGTCTGTACCGTGTTGTGCTGTTTTGAGTACTCCATGAACATGGGCAGTGTAGATGATGCCATCATTAGCGGTACTATTCCAATTGTATGCCTCATAGAAAGAAAAAAGCTTCAGGCGATGATGGATGAGGTGGTGGCACAGGAGGAAAAGGAGGAGGAACAGTGAACATTCACACCATTATCAGGCCAGGCGTGCAGAGATGTCTTGGAAGATGGGTTCCTGCACCCACAGCGGCAAGGTACACATATGTCCAGCCTGGGGACAGTTTTGGAGGATGAAGAGAATGAGGAACAACCGTGTTCAAAGCAGGGTGGCACTGAAAGCAGCTCACGGCCATTACTGGAGTGTCGCTGGAGAGATACAGACGATACAGAGGACCCAGACAATACACTTCCCACCGAGGACAGCAAGTCGTTGCCTCTGGGCAGTCTGGCACACGTGAGGCAATACATGCTGCTATGTGCAATGATCGTCAAGTTGCCCATATTGTTACAAGTGCTGATTACTGGGTGGCCACCTTGCTTGATCCTCGCTATAAGCACAATGTATTGAACTTACTTCTGGCACTAGAACAAGATTCGGAAATGCGGGAATACAAGTGCACGCTGGTAAATGCAGTACTGACGGCCTTACGGAAGCACAAGGCAGAGGAGGGCACAGTCGCCAATCCAGCTGGGACACTGGCACCACCTCTGGAGGAATGGTTAGCATGACTGAAATGTGTAAGAATTTAATCAGCAAGTTTCAAAATCCAGCACCACCATCTGCGTCAATCCCTATTTTGGTACAGTACAAACAGATGTTTTTTGGTACAGTACAGAGGCTTTTTGGCACACTACTCCTAGAGGCTTTTGGGCACAGTTCTCCCAGAGGCTTTGGTACAGTACAAACAGAGCTGCAGAGTAGAAAATATTTTTAGAAACACTGCTCATATAGACACAGCATTACAATAAAATACATTTTTCGTACCACAAATGGGAAAGAGATGGCTTCAGAGTAGAATTTTTTTAAGAACACAACTCTCAAAAACACAGCTGCAGAGTATACACTTTTTTTTTTTTAGAAATAATACTCATATAGACACAGCAGTATCATAAAATAATGTTCTCAGCCCAGAAATGGGAAAGAGACTGTTGCATAGTACAAACCTTTTTTAGATACACTACTCGTATAGACATAGCGGTATAGTAAAATTATTTGTTGGCCTACAAGTGGCAAACAAACAGCAGAGTAGAATTACTTTTTATGCAGACTGCTCATACAGACAAGGCTGCAGAGTACACACAGTGACTTTTGGCACAGTATTCCCATAGTCACGATTGCAGAATACGCACAGTGGCTTTGGCACAGTACTCCAACAGGCGGGGTTGCAGAATACACACAGCAGCTTAAAGGCACAGTACTCTCACAGGCGGGGTTGCAGAATACACACATCGGATTTTTTGGCACAGTACTCTCACAGACTGGGTTTGGGTTGCAGAGTACACACAGCGGCTTTTTGGCACAGTACTCCCACAGATATGGGTTGTAATAGGAGTGGTGGAACCATTGTGCCATGGCCGGAGGAGAGCTTGGGGGATTGTGACTAGGTGAGCACCTGACCTTTCAATAGAGCCCCTGATGGTGGGGTTAGGTTTGGTTCCTGATAGACTCCAGGTGCTACTCTAGGACAGATCTTGAACTCATGGAAACTGACCCTCAAGAGACAGGTAGTTGGAATAGCTCGGGGGGAGAGTACAGCTGATACAGCCAGATGTCTCTTGTCTTTTCATCCATTCATAGGACTTCAGTTAGGTGGATTTGCTGCCTTCCCAGATTTTAGAAAAACCCTTGATAAAGGATTTGGCAGCAGGAATATCGGTGGTAGAAGAAATAGGGATTGGAATATTGGGATGTTGACCATAGACCACAAAAAATGGAGATTTGGCAGATTCACTTATATGGTTGTTGTATGAGAATTCAGCCCCAGACAGGAGTTTGGCACAGTCATTGTAGTGGGCATTAATGAAGTGCCACAGGAAGTTGGTCAGGATCTGATTGAACTGCTCCACCTGTCCATTGGATTGAGGAGGACAAAGAGAGATCCAAAGTAACATTCAGTAGTTTACAGGTAGCTCTCCTGAAGTAAGAAGTAAACCGGACACCTCTTTCAGAGACAATATGGAGCAGTAATCCAAGGAGGCAGAAAATATGTAGAATGAACTTCTCTGCACGCATTGAACCAGATGGAAGACTGAACACTGCAGTGAAATGGGCCATCTTGAAAAACCAATCCACAACCACCCAGAAGACAGTACACCCGGTCAATACCGAAAGGTCAGTGATGAAATCAATTGCAATATTCTGCCAGGGAGCACGGGCAAAGGAAATAGTCAACCGGTTGGAAGGTGTTTCAGAGTCTTTTTCTGGGTATGAGAGGGACAGGAAGAGACTAAGCCCACAATATCCTTGCGTAGAGTCGGGCACAAGGAATTTCGGGAAGAGAGACGTTTTCTTCTGTCCGGCATGGCCAGCCAACTTATACGAGTGACTGCACAGAAAAACCCACTTTCTGTCTGGTTTGGCTATGTAAATTTTTCCAGATGGGAGACACAACATATCCAACGGAGCGACCGTGATTATTTTGAAGACGTTGATGATGTGTTGAGGCTCCTTCTGATCAGAAGACAGAAATGACTTAAATAATGCATCCACCTTGAAAACCTTATCTGCTGGCTGAAAATGGAGAAAAAAGTTGAATCGGATGAAGAACAGAGACAACGCGGCTTGTTGTGGATTCAGCCACTGTGTGGATTGCAGAGACTCTACATTTTTATGGTCAGTGTAAATGACCACCGGGTGCACCACTTCTTCAAGCAAGAACCACTCCTCCAAAGTCAGTTTAATAGCCAATAGTTTTCGATTGTCTATCAAGTAGTTACATTCTGGAACAGAGAAGAGATTAGAAAAGAAGACGCAGGTCATCAAGTGGGTATGAACGATGCAGGAGCGGAGCTGAGGAGAAGGCCTGTTTCAACAATACAAAGTCATTCTCTGCTTCAGGAGTCAATATCTTAGGGTTGGCCCTATGTCAGGTTAAGGCAGAAATAGGAGCAGTCCAAGAGGAAAGTTGCAGAATGAACTGGCGGTAGTAGTTCATGAATACAAGAAACCTCTGGATAGCTTTCAGATTGAGGCCACTTCAAGACAGTGGACACCTTCTCAGGATCTATTTTAGAGCAGCTCTCAGAGATGATATACCCAAGAAATGGAAGATAAGTCTTCTCAAAAATGCAGTTTTCATACTTGGCATACAGACAGTTCTTTTTTAATCACTGCAGAGCCTGGCGAACATTCCTCCGGTGTATGGGCAGATCAGGAAAAAACGCCAAGATGTAATCCAGGTAAATTAACAACTGCCATTTTTTTCAATTCTGACCAGTGTCAATTTATGTATTAATAACTCTGGAATGCTTCATCAGATTCCACCTATTCTGAGACTGTTTCCTTGTGACATATTTTACTTCGTAATAGTAGTAACATTTGTTCAATGTGACTTGCGTTTATTTGTGAAAATATCTAAAATTTGGCTAAAATTTGGAAAATTTCACAATTTTCAAACTTGTCATTTTTATACGCTTAAATCAGAGATTTATGTCATACAAAATAGTTAATAACTAACATTTACCACTTTACATCAGAGCAGTTTTTGAAAAATATTTATTTTTGCTAGGAAGTTAGAAGGGTTAGAAGGGACCAGCGATTTCTCATTTTTACAGTACAATTTACAAAACCATTTTTTTAGGGACCACATCACATTTGAATTGAATTTGAGGGGTCTATGTGACAGAAAAAGCCAGAAGAGACACCATCTTAAAAACTACACCCCTCAAGGTATTCAAAACTACATTCAAGAAGTTTATTAACCCTTCAGGTTCTTCACAGGAATTAATGAATGTGGAAGGAAAAAACAACATTTAACTTTTTTCCCCAAAATTTTACTTTAACCCCAATTTTTTTTTATTTTCTCAGGAGTAACAGACAAAAATGGACCCCTAAAATTGTTGTGCAATTTCTTCTTAGTACGGTGATACCACACATGGGGAGGAAAATCACTGTTTGGGCGCATGGCATGGCTCAGAAAGGAGCACTGTTTGACACTTTGAAAGCAAAATTGGCTGGAAACAAGAGTGGACAACATTTTGCATTTGGAGAGCCCCTTGTGCCTAAGGAGGGCAAACTTCCTACAAGTGACCCCATTTTGGAAACTATACCCCTCAAGGAACTTATATAGATGTGTTATAAACTTAGTGCTAAGTGCAGTGGAGATCAGTACTACGGGTCAGAAAAGAGGCCGAGAGACAACAGGTAAGAGTTCAATAATATTTATGATGGTATGCAGGTAAACAGCTATGACACAGCAAGTTAGTAGCAGACAGAGCTGGATAAGCAGTAAGCACGTGTACAGACCGTGGAAGTCCAAGTATGTCAGATCCAGAGACCTGGAGACCAGGCCAGGCCTCCTAGCAGGGAACAGTCCAGCAGCAGAGATCAGTGCAGAGCAGATCCAGGGAAACAAGTCTTACGATGAAGAGATGTAGATCCGGAGACAGATGGGGTATCCCAAGGTAATGAAGAAACCAGCAAGATAGCAGTTCTTCCAGCTTGATCACAAGTCCAGGAACAAGATACTCAAGCAATGAGTAATATACAGAGCTCCCTTATATACACCACAGACAGGAACAAGGAAAGTCTGACAGGAAGCAAGATGGCCCCCGTGAGGCCAGTGACTCCATCTTAGGTAAGGGCAAAAGTAACCGAACTGAGGGCAACAGCAGACAGGAACAGATGTACAGTCCAAATCTTTACATTACTCCCTTCTTAAAAGACGTCCTCTGGATGATCTTAAGTCTGGCTTATTGGGGTATCTGCTGTGAAACAGTCTGATCAGATGGGGAGCATGGATGTTCTCCAGAGGTTCCCAGGAATTTTCTTCAACAGAGTATCCCTGCCATTTCACCAGATACTGAAGACGTCCCCTATGAATCCGTGAATCCAAGATTTTCTCAATGACGAATTCCTCTTGCCCATCAATGAGGACTGGACCAGGAGGAGCAGAGGTGCGTCCGGGAAAAGAATTAGGCACTGCTGGTTTAAGCAGGGAAAAATGGAAAACAGGATGAATTTTTAAAGAGTTAGGCAACTTGAGTCGACAGGCTACAGGACTCACAATACCGCTGATCTTATATGGGCCAACATATTTTTGCCCCAGCTTGGAAGTTGGAATTCTGAGTTTTAAGTTTTTTGTTGAGAGCCAGACCATGTCTCCTACCTTGTACGTTGGTGCTGGCTTACGGAATCTGTCTGCTGCCTTCTTGAATCTTTCCTGTGCTGAAACTAAGGTATTTTTTAGAACGTCCAAATTTTGCTGTAAAGATGTAATGCGGTCAGCAACCGCAGGCACAGACATGTCTATGGGGAGTCGAGGGAGAATACTGGGATGATATCCCTTGTTAGCAAAGAACGGAGATAATTTGGTGGAAGCATTCTGAGAGTTGTTATACGTGAACTCAGCCAACGGCAGTAGACTCACCCAATCGTCTTGTAGATGACACACATAGCAACGCAGATACTGCTCCAAGGTTTGATTGGTTCGCTCTGTTTGGCCGTTAGACTGTGGATGAAAAGCAGATGATAATTTTACTTTGATGTCCAGAGCAGCACAGAAGCTTTGCCAGAACCGTGAGGTGAATTGAACTCCACGATCGGATATGACTTCACCCGGAGCTCCGTGTAAACGAAAAACATTTTGCACAACAAGATCCGCTGCTTGCTTAGCTGTTGGGACACCAGCACAGGGAATAAAATGAGCAGCTTTAGTCAACCGGTCAACTACTACAAGAATAAGAATCGTGGTTTTTCCCTGTGACAAAGGCAACTCCACAATAAAATCCATTGAAATAGACCCCCAGGGACGAGATGGAATAGGCAGAGGTTGCAACAGTCCGGTAGGTGAAGAACGAGGGACTTTTGACCTGGCACATACCTCACACGATGACACGTACCGAAGAACATCTTTCCGAAAAGTCGGCCACCAGAAAAAACGAGACAGAAATTCCTGAGTCTTCTGAACTCCCCTATGACCGGCAAACTTGGAGTCATGCATTAATTTCAACACACTCAGTTTTACTGTTTCTGGGATATACAGACGCTGTCCTTGAAACCAAAGTCCATTCTTGAAAGTCAGATTTACCCGAGTGGGTGGTTGACTCAAAAGTGAATCCGCAGCATAAGCCTCCTTAATCTCAGTTAGAAGATCCTGATTATGCAAGACGCTTACAAAGTTTTTCTCAGATAGAATGGTCCTTGAAGACGAAGCCGAAGTTGCTTCATCTGAATGAATCCTGGATAGTGCATCAGCCTTCTTATTACGAGAGCCCAGCCTATAGGAAATGACAAAATCAAATTGATTAAGAAAAAGATTCCATCGAGCCTGTCTAGGTTTCAGACATCTTGCCGACCTCATAAATTTGAGATTCCGATGATCTGTGAGTATAACAATCTGTTGGGATGCTCCTTGTAACAGATGTCTCCATTCCTTAAATGCAGTTATGATGGCTAACAGTTCCTTGTTGCCAACGTCGTAATTCCTTTCTGCGGGTGACAATTTTTGGAAGAGAAAGGCACATGGATGCAAGAGATCTTTCTCACCTGTTCTTTGCGAGAGTATGGCCCCTACAGCACAGTCCGAGGCATCCACTTCCATTATGAAGGCTTTGTCTGGATCAGGGTGGATAACAATGGGAGCTGTCGTAAATTTAGATTTCAATGTAGAAAATGCTGTTTGAGCTTGGGGAGACCAGACAACTGGCGTCTTCTTCTGGGTTAACTGAGTGATGGGTGCAACGGTCGCTGAAAAATTTTTAATAAAGCGTCTGTAAAAATTGGCGAATCCGATGAATCGCTGTACTTCCTTCACTGACTTGGGAGTCGGCCACTCCTGAATGGCTTGTGTCTTGCTTGCGTCCATGCTGAGACCCTGGGGAGAAATAACATATCCCAAGAATTGAATTTCTGTTTTGTGAAACTCACATTTCTCCAGTTTGATGTATAACTGATTCTGCCGTAGAGGATCCAAAACTATTTTCACATGTCGCTGATGGTCCTCGATATTGCTGGAAAAAATCAAGATATCATCCAAATAAATCACAACAAAAATATCGAGTATATCCCGGAAAACATCATTCGCCAAGTGCTGGAATGTAGCCGGTGCGTTACGGAGACCGAAAGACATAACGAGGTACTCGAAATGTCCATAACGTGACCGAAAAGCCGTTTTCCACTCATCGCCAGCACGAATCCGTACTAAATTGTACGCTCCACGAAGATCCAATTTTGTGAAGATTTTGGCGTGTCGCACTCTCTCAAGTAATTCGGGAATTAGTGGGAGTGGATAAGAGTTCCTGATTGTGACTTTGTTGAGCTCCCGGTAGTCAATGCATGGTCGGAGTGAGCCATCTTTTTTTTTGACAAAGAAGATTGGAGCACCTGCTGGGGAGGAAGATGGTCGTATAAACCCCTTAGCTAGGTTTTCATCTATTTACTCCTTGAGAGCTTTTAATTCTGGCCCAGACAATGGATAAATACTCCCGAAAGGAATCGTGGCACCACGGGACAGTCATATGGCCGATGTGGCGGTAATTTATCCGCATTTTTTTGTCACACACATCACTGAAGTCCCGATACTCTACCGGCAATGTCGAGTCGACCGTGACTGCTGTCTTCACTGGAGCCAGCTCTCCGGACAACACTGATTCATTTGGAAACTGTAATTCCTTCGTTGTCCAATTGATAGTCGGATTTCGCAGCCGCAACCAGGGCAAACCTAAAATAATAGGAAAATTAGGAGAAGAAATCAACAAAAAGGACATATTTTCAGAATGATCCGCGCCCATACGGATCTTTAATGGGACTGTTTCGAGTTTCACAGGCCCAGATATTAGTGGAGACCCGTCCACGGTCTCCATAAACACCGGAGAGTCTCTTTTTCGTGAGTGTATGCCATGTTTTTCAGCAAAGGAGATGTCCATGAGATTGCTGCAAGCTCCAGAGTCTATCATGGCGGAGCAGGTGATCCAGCAGGAACGCACCCAAATTTTGATGGAAACGCAGCAGAGCGAATCCCTCCTCGCCGTGGTAGAACTTACGGAAAGTAAGGCTATGTCCACAGGTGATGATGTTAATGATGAATCATCAGGAAAATCAAAGTTTTCAGCGGATATTTCCTGCCTGTGCGGAAGAGAACACACTGAAGATACATCCGAAAAGTCAAGTCCAGTTACTGCAGCTGCGGACTTGTGATTTTTCCCAGGGCACTCTGAAATATAGTGACCCGATTTACCGCAGTAAAAACATAGATTCTCCTTGAAACGATATTCCTTACGTGCATCGATGGGTTTCCTCCGTACTGCGTCAACCTGCATAGGTTCCAGCTCTGTCTGAGATAAAGTCTTAGTCAGCGCCTCCTTGGTGGGGGATGGAAAAGGCAGAAAGTTATTACGATTAGCATCAGCCCATTTTTCTTGACGACGTTCGGTGAGACGAATATCAATCCGAATACAATGATGTATAAAGTCAGCCAAGTTAGTAGGTGATTCACCTCGAGCTAGTTCATCTTTGATGGAAGCAGATAAACCTCTCCTGAACACTGCATATTTTGCTGAATCGCACCATGTAGTATCCAGCACCCATTTCCGAAACTCCATTGCGTATTCCACAACAGGACGCTTCCCTTGACGTAGTGTCAGTAGTGCGGTTTCAGCTGTGATACTCCGATTAGGGTCATCAAACATTTGACACATTGCTGCAGTAAAGTCTTTCAGGGAATTCAAGCACACATCATTAGTCTCAATCAGAGGATTAGCCCAGGCTAACGCTTTGTTTGTTAGCAACATAATTATAGTCAACACTTTATCCCAATCAGTTGCAAACTGGGCCGCACGTGCAGAGAAAAACAGCTGACATTGATTCAAAAACCCCCGAAATTTCTCTCTTTCACCACCAAACCTGAATGGTGGGAGTTTAGGAAAAGCCGGACCAGGAGCCGGGATTGGAGCAGATACCATGTTTGCAGCTGTAGTCTCCACATTTGAAAGTCGAGATGCTAAGGCCTGAATAGACGTATCGGCCACATTCGCATTATGATTAGTTTGCGATTCTAATGTCCCCAGTTTTGTTTTTATAGCCTGCAGCTCCCCATGAAGTCCAGAGACAAAAGAGCAAAGCTTTTTCATTCGCACCTCCATAGAATCTGACCCAGAGATCTCCATTTTTTTTTGGACTTGAGTATTCTGTAATAAACTTAGTGCTAAGTGCAGTGGAGATCAGTAGCACGGGTCAGAAAAGAGGCCGAGAGACAACAGGTAAGAGTTCAATAATATTTATGATGGTATGCAGGTAAACAGCTATGACACAGCAAGTTAGTAGCAGACAGAGCTGGATAAGCAGTAAGCACGTGTACAGACCGTGGAAGTCCAAGTATGTCAGATCCAGAGACCTGGAGACCAGGCCAGGCCTCCTAGCAGGGAACAGTCCAGCAGCAGAGATCAGTGCAGAGCAGATCCAGGGAAACAAGTCTTACGATGAAGAGATGTAGATCCGGAGACAGATGGGGTATCCCAAGGTAATGAAGAAACCAGCAAGATAGCAGTTCTTCCAGCTTGATCACAAGTCCAGGAACAAGATACTCAAGCAATGAGTAATATACAAAGCTCCCTTATATACACCACAGACAGGAACAAGGAAAGTCTGACAGGAAGCAAGATGGCCCCCGTGAGGCCAGTGACCCCATCTTAGGTAAGGGCAAAAGTAACCGAACTGAGGGCAACAGCAGACAGGAACAGATGTACAGTCCAAATCCTTACAAGATGTGTGATAACCAACTTGAACAGGCAGGTGCTTCACAGAATTTTATCACATTGAGTCGTGAAAATAAACCACAAAAATGATCTTTTAGCCCCAATTTTTTAATTTTTCACAAGGATAACAGGAGAAAATGGAGCACTTAAAAATGTTATGCAATTTCCCCTGAGTACACAGATAGCCAATATGTGGAGGTAAACTACTGTTTGGGCACATGGAAAATAATCTATTTTATGTTCCAATAATTTTTGTTTGGGGGAATTTTTATAACTTTGGGGAGGGGAGAGAAGTGATAAGTAAAGTACAAGGATATAAGAATAACAGGTAAACTTTAAAAACTGACAGACAGTACAACAACGTTGATTATAAACCTGTGTGGAGTATTTAGATTAACGCCTATCAGTGCCAAAGAGGTTAATCGGGCAAGGTGAAGTCGTGATCTCCCCACACATTGTGACTGATGTAATTAGTGCTGTGTCATACAGCACCGATCACGCCATGTCACTTTTTGAAAAAACTTTATTGTTACATTGCAATCACAGCGATCACCGAAGCAGAAGGTGGGGTACAGGCCCCTGGCGATGTCAGAGACAGCAGCTATCTTAACCCAGTCATTGCACGATGCAGAGCAGTGACTGGAAATAGCAGCACCATATACAGTATATACTGCACTTTAAGGGAACGCAGCTCCCTCGGCGCTGTATGTATACAGCACATATTGGGAAGGGGTTAATGTACCCGGACATGACTTGGGTTTCAGCCTGAGGTAGGGGTAGATTCGGCCTTGTGGAGGAGAAGAGCTAGGAAGAAGGTTGCTAGGACAGTCATAAGGCCTATAAGGTGGTAACATCTCAGCCTCCTTCATGGCAAAGATGTCAGCGTACGTCCAATATGCAGCAGGCAAGCCAGGTAAAGATGGAGAAGCCCGGGAGCTGAGCAGGACGAATGGTAACTAGGCAATTCTCGTGGCACTCCTGTCCCCAATGGAGCACTTGAATGTAGCTATCAGGGATCCCGGGTGTAGCTACTGCCAGGAGGCTACTCGCCGCAGTAAGGAAGCCCAGATCAGAACAGCAGAGAACTCACCGGGTAGCAAGCAGGACCCGAACCATGTGACAAAGGGAGAGTGGTCAGGGACAGAGCCAGGCACCGGGGTGCAAAGGAGGCGAACGGCACCTGAGAGTAGTCAAATGTGCCGAGGTCAATAACCGGAAGATAAGCAAGGTACAGGTGGGTGAGACAGAAGGATAGTCTGGTGGAAGCTGGAGGTCAGAAAGCTGAGTGAATCAATCAGACCAGATCGAGCACGGAGAGCAAACAACACAGTATGCACATGCACACCAGGGGGTCGAGCACACAGACAGAACAAAAGTATAACTGACAGAGAATCCTAGTCCAGTGTGTGTTTATATATTCCTCCCAGATCCAAAAGGAGGCCACAACAATTAACCCTGAGAGGGTATGGCATTAACCCTGTCCAAACCATAACAGTAGCATTCCTACCCAAAGTTCCACGGACTCAGTAACAAAAAAGATGGTCTCGCAAAGAGGTTTCCATCCACCATTGAAACTCTAAGGATGTGTTGGGGGTTGAGTTATACCCTGCATCCTTTCTTGGCATGGCTGTGATGGCTCCGGAAGTGACCACAACCTAAAAGCTTGTTGATTGGCTGCGCTGCAGCCTTTCACCAAACTTTATTAGGCATCTGAACCCAAACAATAAATTGGACATCCTGTGATAAGTTTATGTTTGGGGTTTCGTTACTGGACACTAGGCACGGACCCCGAACTTTACAGTTTGGGTTAACTTATCCCTATTTAGGATATTTACAGAAACTGTAAAGATACTGACTACAGATGCAGTACTGCCAAATTGACAGCTGTGGCATGCAGCTACAAGAGTGCCGAGGAGTAACAACAAGCGCAGCATCAATCAAGTTGGCAGCAGCCTCTACTGTATAGGACTGATATGCTTGGTCGAAGCATCATACTCTTATTCAAAGATTCTACAATTGCTCTCTTTGTTACTACAGGAGTTATATTAAAAGGGTTGTCCAGGCTTGGGGCTTAAGTCTGCAGTCACTCTACTAATGACTTCAGACTTGTGAATGCTTACAGCGCACAGTGTGTGCTCTGTTAGAATACTCTGGTGCTGGCACTGAGAGTTTCTGGGTATGCGACTGCAAGTCTGCGATTTGCATACACACGGTGACATGCCAACTAGACATTCCTCGCTCAATATAATGTCAGACACATCTAGTTGGAATGTGGTCAAAAGAATACAAATTGCATTCTTGCAGTCACATGACCGTACCGCCACAGGAAATCCTGACAGCGCACATTGTGCACATTATGAGGATTTACAAGTCTGCACATAGAGGTGACTGCAGACTTCAGCCTTGAGCATGGACAACCCCTTATATTTTAAAAGTTATTGATGTCCTGTTTTGAAAGTACACTGGAGATTCCTTTCCTCTTTTTTTAAGGAGCTAGTGGGTGACAAAATATTGGAACCTCATTACTTATATATTTAGGAAATAACTGACCAATTTTGAAATAAATGCAGTGTTAGAGGGTTGTTGATCCCAAATTAGTTTTTTTTTAATGTGTAGTATGGTTCAAAATAATAAAATAGTGTAAATTCACCTTACTGATCCCTCTCTGCTACTCTTCCATTAATGCCCAAGTCCATTTCAGTCTCTGAACTTCCTGTTTTAATAGCAGCTAAAACTGTTAAAGGATGAACTCTGAGGGCCAACCCTCAATCCACGAGCAAGTCTAGTTCAATTTTAATCTTTTTTTTTGTTATTGTTGACCTCACATGGTATGCTATGCGTATGGTATCACATGGTATGCTCGTATATATTAGACAAGGCTCGAATTGGGGTTATCTTCTCCTTCACCTTTGAGGCATAATAATATGTTAAGGCTTGGGATCACTGGAGGGTCCAATATTTTTGGTAGACCATATTGAACCTTCAACTATACTTACATTAAGGAAGTCTGTAATTTTCTGATCTAATAACAATATTACAATGGCTTACTTTATAGTTATAGAAGGTCAATTTCTGCAGTAACCTTATAGCAATAGCAGGACTATTTCTCTGACCTAAATATATTGCTTAGTTTGATGATGACTCCAGTTATTATCTGTGCCTGTATCATTCTTGCATTGATACAAGTGGATAAAAATGGATAAAAATGGATTTATCATGTTTTATCTCTTAAACATTGACATAAATTATTGTATGCAATGAAAATTGGAAAATAAATTATTCCTTATCATTTATGATCTGACAGGAAGAAGAAATTCTTGACGTTTGGAAGATGTAAATTCAAATTTTATTTCTGTGTGAAACTGTTTTAATAGATTTTTTGTAATTGACATGAATGTATCAGTCATTGGTGATTGAACACTGTGTGTAATCTATATCGCGTGTATGTTCTTGTCACATGTGAACTCACATATGGTGTGAAATGCAGAGATTACAACTCCTGGTTCCTTCAGCATACTAATGTGCAATATATGACTCAACAGCATCTTTATCATTTGTGAATAAAAATGTGCAGATCTTTGGAAATTTCAAATTTCGAAAGCTTGCAATTGCTCGGAAAATACACATAGGGGAGAAGAATGAGAGGATCAAGCTGAGCATAAGAGCATACACTCTACTGAAGAGAGAGGACTCTGCTGACCACAAGAGCTTACACTGTATAGAATAGAGAGAGGACCCTGCTGATCATAAGGAGCTTACACTCAACGAGCGAGAGAGGACCACACTGCCCATAAGAGCTTACATTCTACAGGCGAGGGAGAGGACCTGATTGATCATAAGAGCTTACACTCTACAGCGGAGAGAGAGAGGACACCGCTTACCATAAGAGCTTACACTCTATAGAAGAGAGAGAACTCCATTGATCAAGAGAGCTTACACTCTACAGCAGAAGAGGACTCTGCTGACCATAAGATTTTACACTCTACACTACAGATAGAGAGGACCCTGCTGACCATAAGAGCTTACACTCTACAGGAGTGAGAGAGAGGACCCCACTGACCATAAGAGCTTATATTCTACAGGAGAGAGAGGACCCCGCTGACCATAAGAGCTTACACTCTACAGGAGTGAGAGAGAGGACCCCGCTGACCATAAGAGCTTACACTCTACAGGAGTGAGAGAGAGGACCCCACTGACCATAAGATCTTGCACTCTACAGGAGAGAGAGGACCCCGGTGACCATAAGAGCTTACACTCTACAGGAGAGAGAGAGGACCCCACTGACCATAAGAGCTTACACTCTACAGGAGAGAGAGAGGACCCCGCTGACCATAAGAGCTTACACTCTACAGGAGAAAGAGGACCCCGCTGACCATAAGAGCTTACACTCTACAGGAGAGAGAGAGGACCCCGCTGACCATAAGAGCTTACACTCTACAGGAGAGAGAGAGGACCCCGCTGACCATAAGAGCTTACACTCTACAGGAGAAAGAGGACCCCGCTGACCATAAGAGCTTACACTCTACAGGAGAGAGAGAGGACCCCACTGACCATAAGAGCTTACACTCTACAGGAGAGAGAGAGGACCCCGCTGACCATAAGAGCTTACCCTCTACAGGAGAGAGATGACCCCACTGATCATACGACCTTACATTCTACAGGTGGTAGAGAGGACCCCATTGACTATAAGAGCTTACACTCTGTTGAAGTGTGAGACTTACCCAGTCACTGTGGAGATGGAAAACAACTCTCATACAAGCTGTGCTCCACACATAATGTTAAAAAAATTGCATATAGAAGTGTAAAGTTAATAAATAGCGGCTAGATGTAAATGCTGTCAAGTATCACATGTAAAATTTATGTGCAGTCGGTCAGATACAAGTAGGCTTAATAGTTAAAAATGTAATACATACTGTACACACAGTACAGCTGGAAATTCCCTTGAGATGTGCCCACCATGATGCATGTTTCAGAGTTACCTTCATCAGAGGGTGAATAAAAAATGATCAAAAAATGTATAATAGTATCAGTAATGTATTAACACAATGGTAGCAGCAGTAGTGTACATATAGTATAGGATCAGTTATACGCTATATAACTAACCAAACGGTCCATACAACAGTATCATTCCGTATAACAATATCTGTGAAATGGTCCATACTTTAGCAATCATTCATTACACCAATATCTTTGCCAAGACATATGAAATAGTCTAATTACGAAAGTCAAAGTCCTCTCATAATCTTACCATCAATGGCCTCCATGATTAGGTAAAAGGCAGCAATCATGCCAGACATACCTGCATAGGTCTAATGAATAGTTCCCATGTGAAAATATCAGCAGCAATGCCCACATAAGCAGAGCATAAAATATATATAATAACTGTACAAGTCTATAGCAATGTCCATGTAGTATTTCTACAAAAGGTTATGGGATTTTCAACTCCTCATTATTAGTGTTGAGCGATACCTTCCGATATCGGAAAGTATCGGTATCGGTTTGGATCGGCCGATATTCAAAAAATATCGGATATCGCCGATACCGATACCCGATCCCAATGCAAGTCAATGGGACCAAAATATCGGAATTAAAATAAACCCTTTCTTTCCTTGTAGGTTCATTCTACATGAAGGAAAACAACTAAGAATAATGTAGGATGTATGGGGGAGGTGGCGGAGACATTAAAGGCAATGAGGATTAGTCCAATCAAATAGAATAGCATGATTTTTTTTTTTTTAAGACGTTCGGATTGAAAAAGATATTGACTATGTAAATTTTTTTTTATTTTGTCATATATTGATGTTTCACTATTCCACGACCTTCCCCTTCTTTTTTTTCCTTTTCCCACACTTTCATCTTCATCATCATCAGCATCTTTGACATCAACTTCTTCACCTTATTCATCTTCTTCTTCATCTTCTACCTATTTTTTTTTTTTATTACATTCTTCATATTCATTTTCTTCAACTATTATTATTCTTCCTATTCTACATATTCTTTTTATTCCACTGTTATTATTCTTCCTATTCTACTTCTTCATCATATTCTCATTTGTGACAGGCATTCCCGTAGTTGTTATCTATAAAAGTTGGAAGATTACACCTTCCGTTCTGCCAGTCACAAAAGTTACATTTGTCCGCGTTCAGTTTGGCCTGCAGCATCAGGCTTTATCCAGGGGCACCACGAGGAGGAACGGACTCACCCCCATACACTGCTTAGTCTTCTTCTGCATATAATTTAGATAATATCTTTTGCTCTGATATTAAGTGTTATGCTTAATGTTCTTCTGCTCTTTGTTCTGCAGCCTCTTGTTCTTCTGCTTCTCGGTCTTCCATGTCGTCGTCTCCAGGGTCGTCGTCTTCAGTGTCGTCATCTCCGCCGTCGTCGTCTCCGCCGTCGTCGTCTCCGTCGTCGTCTCCGCCGTCGTCGTCGTCGTCATCGGGGTGGTCTTCCGGGTCGTCGTCGTCATCGGGGTGGTCTTCCGGGTCGTCGACTTTAGGGTCTTCAACTTGGAAATGTAGCAGAAGGTACAAGAAGGCTGAGAAAATGCCAAGAACCAGCTGATGGAACTGGAACTCGGATGGCTACCCGAAGGTTCAAGAGCCTATGGAACTACCGAGGACCAGCTGATGTTGCTGGAACCCGGTTACTAAGCAGGAGGTACCCGTGCTAAAAAGCACTACCAAGGACCGCCTGACGTTGGCGGAACTCGGATACCCAGAAGGAGGCACTTAAGCCAAAGGCTCTGCCCGGAACCAGCTGACGTTACTGGAACCAGGATGGGAAGCAGAAGGTACAAGAGCAAAAGACACTGCCGAGAACCAGCTGACGGTACTGGAACCCGGATGGGTAGCCGAAGGTCCAAGAGCCAATGGAACTACCGAGGACCAGCTGACGTTACTGGAACCCGGTTACTAAGCAGGAGGTACCCGTGCCTGAAAGCACTACCAAGGACCACCTGACGTTGGTGGAACTTGGATACCCAGAAGGAGGCACCTAAGCCAAAGGCTCTGCCCGGAACCAGCTGACGTTACTGGAATCAGGATGGGGAGCAGAAGGTACAAGAGCAAAAGACACTGCCTAGAACCAGCTGACGGTGCTGGAACCAGGTGGTGGACCCGAAGGCCCACAGGAGAGGAGAGAACAGCTAGGCCGCGAGGCAGCCTCAGTTACCGAACCCCAACAGTCCTACAGGGGGAGCTGGGCCTACTGGCACTACAGAACCAGCCTTGACTACCAGTTCACGCAGCCCACATAGGAAGCTCCTAAACTGGAGGCACCCTGGAGTTGGCTAACTCGACCGCACCACGACGGGGCAAGCATAGGCGTCTCAGTGAAGTTGACACAACCCGGAAACAGCTGACGGTGCTGAAACCAGGCTTGGCACGAGGGAGTACCTGTGACAAGAACACTGCCGAGAACCAGCTGGCGGTGCTGGAACCCGGATGCGTTGCCCCAGTGTGCAAGAGCCAATGGCACGACCGAGGACCAGCTGACGGTGCTGGAACCCGGTTACTAAGCTGTAGGTGCCCGCGCTTAAAAGCACTACCAAGGACCGCCTGGCGTTGGCGGAACTCGGTTACCCAGGAGGAGGCACCTAAGCCAAAGGCTCGGCCCGGAACCAGCTGACGGTGCTGGAACCAGGTGGTGGACCCGAAGGTCCACAGGAGAGGAGAGAACAGCTAGGCCGCGAGGCAGCCGCAGTTACCGAACCCCAACAGTCCTACAGGGGGAGCTGGGCCTACTGGCACTACAGAACCAGCCTTGACTACCAGTTCACGCAGCCCACATAGGAAGCTCCTAAACTGGAGGCACCCTGGAGTTGGCTAACTCGACCGCACCACGACGGGGCAAGCATAGGCGTCTCAGTGAAGTTGACACAACCCGGAAACAGATGACGGTGCTGAAACCAGGCTTGGCACGAGGGAGTACCTGTGACAAAAACACTGCCGAGAACCAGCTGGCAGTGCTGGAACCCAGATGCGTTGCCCCAGTGTGCAAGAGCCAATGGCACGACCGAGGACCAGCTGACGGTGCTGGAACCCGGTTACTAAGCTGTAGGTGCCCGCGCTTAAAAGCACTACCAAGGACCGCCTGGCGTTGGCGGAACTCGGATACCCAGGAGGAGGCACCTAAGCCAAAGGCTCGGCCCGGAACCAGCTGACGGTGCTGGAACCAGGTGGTGGACCCGAAGGTCAACAGGAGAGGAGAGAACAGCTAGGCCGCGAGGCAGCCGCAGTTACCGAACCCCAACAGTCCTACAGGGGGAGCTGGGCCTACTGGCACTACAGAACCAGCCTTGACTACCAGTTCACGCAGCCCACATAGGAAGCTCCTAAACTGGAGGCACCCTGGAGTTGGCTAACTCGACCGCACCATGACGGGGCAAGCATAGGCGTCTCAGTGAAGTTGACACAACCCGGAAACAGCTGACGGTGCTGAAACCAGGCTTGGCACGAGGGAGTACCTGTGACAAGAACACTGCCGAGAACCAGCTGGCGGTGCTGGAACCCGGATGCGTTGCCTTGCCTATTAAAGATTGTCTTCCTAGAGCCCCAACTAGCGGTGTTGGAGCAAAGGGTAAGCAGGGAGAGATGAGTGTAGGCCGAAGCCTGCACTGGAGGCAGCTTTGTGTCTGCGTTGCGTTTGCAGGACACTTTGCCGGCTACACACTGGGGGAACAGCTGGCGTTGCTGAACCCCACTAACACAATGGCGTGTGTTTTTCTCTGTGCAGCTAGCACTTGCGGGCAAAAACTAGCGATGTTAGAGCCCGTGTTGAAGCAGGAGGAGGAGGAGAGGAGCAGAGTGTAGGCCGAAGCCTAGTTGAACCAATTTCAAAGGAAACCTTTAACCCCCCCCTCAGGTGTTACAAAGTACAAGAGACACACCTTGTGCAGTATTAATGCTGCACAAGTGAAAGGTTGCTCTATTAATTTGTCTACTTGCACACGCTGAATGAAAGACATACACAATTTACCCCATTCTACAGTCAAACTGTAGTGGATGCGTGACTTGGTTTTTTGATGAGACGCAGCACAGGTGTCCAAAATAACGCCTTGGTGCTTGGCGCAGCTTCCTGAGCGTTGTTATTTGCTGTACAGGAGTCTGCGCTCTTGTGTTATCCCTTGGCAATGCCCTGTTAGCGCTGCCCATCTTATGACATCATTTCATGTTGGCCGGTGCGGTTAACGATGGCCATAAATCCCAGACCCACAGTGTCTTTTCATAAAGCCACACTGCGGTGCTGGGATTCGTGGCCTTGAGCAGTAAATATTTTGGCCGCTCACACACGTCCTTACACCTGCTTCAGACTGGGCGGCCTCTGCTGATCCCTTCTCGCATGCCGCGGCCATGAGGCTGCACAGTCTGAAGAAGGCGGAAGGAGATGAGTTAAGACAGGCGAAGATATGCACTGCTCGTGCCCATCAATCACACCCTCGCAGTCAAAATAATTAAGACAACGAGGAGCATTTTATTCAGGCAGGGCGGACGAACAGGCGCAAGTAGCCAACCAATGATGTCAGAAGACGGGAAGTGCTACCAAGGGGGGTGCTGCGTATCATTAGAAAGGAAAGTCACACCTCAGGGACAGTGGAATGGTCTCAAAGAGACACATTTTGTACATGTTGAGTTCCACGTGGGCAAGGAGAAAACATCAGCCACCTTGTACAAATGCAGCAGTACTGCTGTACAAGGTGGCTGTTATACATAGAAACACCTGGGGGTGGGGGCCAGGCTCCCTTCAATTTCAGTTCATGTGCCTGCGTGGCGTTTGCAGGTCACGTTGCAAGCTGCACAGCAGGGGAACAGCTGGCGTTGCTGAACCCCACTAACACATTGGCTGGTGTTTTTCTCTGTGCAGATCGCATGTCCGGGCAAAAACTGGCGGTGTTTGAGCCCAGGGTCAGCAGGAGGAGGAGAGGAGCAAAGTGTAGGCCGAAGCCTGCACTGGTGGCAGCTTTTGGTCAGTTGTGCCAGCGTGGCTTGTGCTGGACACGATGCCGGCTACACAGCGGGGGAACAGCTGGCGGTGCTGAACCCCACTAACACATTGGCTGGTGTTTTTCTCTGTGCAGCTAGCATTTCCGGGCAAAAACTAGCGGTGTTTGAGCCCAGGGTCAGCAGGAGGAGGAGGAGAGGAGCAAAGTGTAGGCCGAAGCCTGCACTGGTGGCAGCTTTTGGTCGGTTGTGCCAGCGTGGCTTGTGCTGGACACGATGCCGGCTACACAGCGGGGGAACAGCTGGCGGTGCTGAACCCCACTAACACATTGGCTGGTGTTTTTCTCTGTGCAGCTAGCATTTCCGGGCAAAAACTAGCGTTGTTAGAGCCCAGGGTCAGCAGGAGGAGGAGAGGAGCAGAGTGTAGGCCGAAGCCTAGTGGAACCAATTTCAAAGGTTACCTTTAACCCCCCCTCAGGTGTTACAAAGTACAAGAGCCACTCCTTCTGCAGCATTAATGCTGCACAAGTAAAAGGTTGCTCTATTAATTTGTCTACTTGCACAAGCTGAATGCAACACGTACACTATTTAGCCCATTATACTGTTAAACAGTAGTGGAGGCGTGACTTGTCTTTTTAAAGAAAAGCAGCACAGGTGTCGAAAACAACACCTTTTTGCATGGGCGCAGCTTCCTGAGCGTTGTTAGTTGCTGTACAGGAGTCTGCGCTCTTGTGATCCTTTGGCCATGCGCTGTGAGCGCTTCCTGTCTTATGACCTCATTTCATGTTGGCCGTTGCGGTTAGCGATGGACATGAATCCCAGACCCACAGTGTGTTTTTAAAAAATCACACTGCGGTGCTGGGATTCGTGCCCTGGTGCACTAAATATGTTTGCCGCTCACACATGTCCTTACACCTGCTTCAGACTGGGCGGCCTCATCTGATCCCTTATCGCATGCCGCAGCCATGAGGACACCCAGTCTGAAGAAGGCGGAAGGAGGTGACTTAAAACAGGCGAACATATGCACTGCACATGCCCATCAATAACACCCTCGCATCCAAAATATGAGACAACGAGGGGCGTTGTGTCGGGCAGGGCGGACGCACAGGCACAGGCAGCCAACCAATGATGTCAGAAGACGGGCAGCGCTAACAATGGGGGTGCTGCGTGTCATTAAAAAGGAAAGTCACACCTCAGGGACATTAGCATTGGTCTCTAATGAGACACATTTTGTACGTGTTGAGTTCCACGTGGGCAAGGAGAAAACATCAGCCACCTTGTACAAATGCAGCAGTACTGCTGTACAAGGTGGCTGTTATACATAGAAACACCTGGGGGTGGGGGGCAGGCTCCCTTCAATTTCAGTTCATGTGCCTGCGTGGCGTTTGCAGGTCACGTTGCAAGCTACACAGCAGGGGAACAGCTGGCGTTGCTGAACCCCACTGACACATTGACTGGTGTTTTTCTCTGTGCAGATTGCATGTCCGGGCAAAAACTAGCGGTGTTAGAGCCCAGGGTCAGCAGGAGGAGGAGGAGAGGAGCAAAGTGTAGGCCGAAGCCTGCACTGGTGGCAGCTTTTGGTCGGTTGTGCCAGCGAGGCTTGTGCTGGACACGATGCCGGCTACACAGCGGGGGAACAGCTGGCGGTGCTGAACCCCACTAACACATTGGCTGGTGTTTTTCTCTGTGCAGCTAGCATTTCCGGGCAAAAACTAGCGGTGTTTGAGCCCAGGGTCAGCAGGAGGAGTAGAGGAGCAGAGTGTAGGCCGAAGCCTAGTTGAACCAATTTCAAAGGTTACCTTTAACCCCCCCCTCAGGTGTTGCAAGGTACAAGAGCCACACCTTGAACAGCATTAATGATGCACAAGTCAAAGGTTGCTCTATTTAATTTTGCTCCTTGCACACGCTGAATTAAACACGTACACTATTTAGCCCATTATACTGTCAAACAGTAGTGGAGGTGTGACTACTAGTCTTTTTAAGGTGACGCAGCACAGGTGTACAAATTTACACCTAGGTGCTGTGTGCAGATTCCTTACCGTTGTTATTTGCAGTACAGGAAACTGCGCTCTTGTGTTATCCCTTGGCAATACCCTGTTAGTGCAGGCCGTCTCATGACCTCATTTCATGTTGGCCGGTGCGGTTAACGATGGCCATAAATCCCAGACCCACAGTGGCTTTTCCTAAAGTCACACTGCGGTGCTGGGATTCGTGGCCTTGTGCAGTAAATATGTTCGCCGCTCACACATGTCCTTACACCTGCTTCAGACTGGGCGGCCTCAGCTGATCCCTTATCGCATGCCGCGGCCATGAGGCCGCACAGTCAGAAGAAGGCGGAAGGAGGGGAGTGAAGACAGGGGAACATATGCACTGCTCGTGCCCATCAATCACACCCTCGCAGTCAAAATATATGAGACAACGGGGGGCGTTGTGTCGGGCAGGGGGGACGCACAGGCACAGCCAGCCAACCAACGATGTCAGGAGACGGGCAGCGCTAACAATGGGGGTGCTGCGTGTCATTAAAAAGGAAAGTCACACCTCAGGGACATTGTAATGGTCTGTAATGAGACACATTTTGTACTTGTTGAGTTCCACGTGTGCAAGGAGAAAAAGTCAGCCACCTTGTACAAATACAGCAGTACTGCTGTACAAGGTGGCTGTTATACATAGAAACACCTGGGGGGGTGGGGGGAAGGCTCCCTTCAATTTCAGTTCATGTGCCTGCGTGGCGTTTGCAGGACACGTTGCCAGCTACACAGCAGGGGAACAGCTGGCGGTGCTGAACCCCACTAACACATTGGCTGGTGTTTTTCTCTGTGCAGCTAGCATGTCCGGGCAGAAACTGGCGTCGTTTGAGCCCAGGGTCAGCAGGAGGAGGAGAGGAGCAAAGTGTAGGCCGAAGCCTGCACTGGTGGCAGCTTTTGGTCAGTTGTGCCAGCGTGGCTTGTGCTGGACACGATGCCGACTACACAGCAGAGGAACAGCTGGCGGTGCTGAACCCCACTAACACATTGGCTGGTGTTTTTCTCTGTGCAGCTAGCATGTCCGGGCAGAAACTGGCGTTGTTTGAGCCCAGGGTCAGCAGGAGGAGGAGAGGAGCAAAGTGTAGGCCGAAGCCTGCACTGGTGGCAGCTTTTGTTCTGTTGTGCCAGCGTGGCTTGTGCTGGACACGTTGCCGACTACACAGCAGGGGAACAGCTGGCGTTGCTGAACCCCACTAACACATTGGCTGGTGTTTTTCTCTGTGCAGCTAGCAGTTCCGGGCAAAAACTAGCGGTGTTTGAGCCCAGGGTCAGCAGGAGGAGTAGAGGAGCAGAGTGTAGGCCGAAGCCTAGTTGAACCAATTTCAAAGGTTACCTTTAACCCCCCCCTCAGGTGTTGCAAGGTACAAGAGCCACACCTTGAACAGCATTTATGATGCACAAGTCAAAGGTTGCTCTATTTAATTTTGCTTCTTGCACACGCTGAATTAAACACGTACACTATTTAGCCCATTATACTGTCAAACAGTAGTGGAGGCGTGACTACTAGTCTTTTTAAGGAGACGCAGCACAGGTGTACAAATTTACACCTAGGTGCTGTGCGCAGATTCCTTACCGTTGTTATTTGCAGTACAGGAAACTGCGCTCTTGTGTTATCCCTTGGCAATACCCTGTTAGTGCAGGCCGTCTCATGACCTCATTTCATGTTGGCCGGTGCGGTTAACGATGGCCATAAATCCCAGACCCACAGTGGCTTTTCCTAAAGTCACACTGCGGTGCTGGGATTCGTGGCCTTGTGCAGTAAATATGTTCGCCGCTCACACATGTCCTTACACCTGCTTCAGACTGGGCGGCCTCAGCTGATCCCTTATCTCATGCCGCGGCCATGAGGCCGCACAGTCAGAAGAAGGCGGAAGGAGGGGAGTGAAGACAGGGGAACATATGCACTGCTCGTGCCCATCAATCACACCCTCGCAGTCAAAATATATGAGACAACGGGGGGCGTTGTGTCGGGCAGGGGGGATGCACAGGCACAGCCAGCCAACCAATGATGTCAGGAGACGGGCAGCGCTAACAATGGGGGTGCTGCGTGTCATTAAAAAGGAAAGTCACACCTCAGGGACATTGTAATGGTCTGTAATGAGACACATTTTGTACTTGTTGAGTTCCACGTGTGCAAGGAGAAAAAGTCAGCCACCTTGTACAAATACAGCAGTACTGCTGTACAAGGTGGCTGTTATACATAGAAACACCTGGGGGGGTGGGGGGCAGGCTCCCTTCAATTTCAGTTCATGTGCCTGCGTGGCGTTTGCAGGACACGTTGCCAGCTACACAGCAGGGGAACAGCTGGCGGTGCTGAACCCCACTAACACATTGGCTGGTGTTTTTCTCTGTGCAGCTAGCATGTCCGGGCAGAAACTGGCGTTGTTTGAGCCCAGGGTCAGCAGGAGGAGGAGAGGAGCAAAGTGTAGGCCGAAGCCTGCACTGGTGGCAGCTTTTGGTCAGTTGTGCCAGCGTGGCTTGTGCTGGACATGATGCCGACTACACAGCAGGGGAACAGCTGGTGGTGCTGAACCCCACTAACACATTGGCTGGTGTTTCTCTCTGTGCAGCTAGCATGTCCGGGCAGAAACTGGCGGTGTTTGAGCCCAGGGTCAGCAGGAGAGGAGCAGAGTGTAGGCCGAAGCCTAGTTGAACCAATTTCAAAGGTTACCTTTAACCCCCCTCAGGTGTTGCAAGGTACAAGAGCCACACCTTGTGCAGCATTAATGCTGCACAAGTAAAAGGTTGCTCTATTTGTTTTGCTCCTTGCACACGCTGACTAAAACACGTACACTATTTAGCCCATTATACTGTCAAACAGTTGTGGAGGCGTGACTTGTCTTTTTAAGGAGACGCAGCACAGGTGTCAAAATTTGCACCTAGGTACTGGGCGCAGATTCCTGAGCGTTGTTATTTGCTGTACAGGAGTCTGCGCTATTGTGATCCCTTGGCCATGCGCTGTGAGCGCTTCCTGTCTTCTGACATCATTTCATGTCGGCCGTTGCGGTTAGCGATGGACATGAATCCCAGACCCACAGTGTGTTTTCAAAAAATCACACTGCGTGGCTGGGATTCGTGGCCTTGTGCAGTAAATAGGTTTGCCGCTTACACATGTCCTTACACCTGCTCCAGACTGGGCGGCCTCAGCTGATCCCTTATCGCCTACCACGGCCAGGAGGCCGCACAGTCTGAAGAAGGCGGAAGGAGATGAGTTAAGACAGGCGAACATATGCACTGCTCGTGCCCATAAACCACACCCTCGCTGACAAAATAAATATGACAACGAGGGGCGTTGTTTCTAGCAGGGCGGATGCACAGGCGCAGCCAGCTAACCATGATGACAAAAGACGGGAAACGCTACCAAGGGGGGTGCTGCGTATCATTACAAAGGAAAGTCACACCTCAGGGACAGTGGAATGGTCTCAATGAGACACATTTTGTACGTGTTGAGTTCCACGTGGGCAAGGAGAAAAAGTCAGCCACCTTGTACAAATGCAGCAGTACTGCTGTACTAGGTGGCTGTTATACATAGAAACACCTGGGGGGGTGGGGCCAGGTTCCCTTCAATTTCAGTTCCTGTGCCTGCATGGCGTTTGCAGGTCACGTTGCCGGCTACACAGCAGGGGAACAGCTGGCGTTGCTGAACCCCACTAACACATTGGCTGGTGTTTTTCTCTGTGCAGCTAGCACTTCCGGGCAAAAACTAGCGGTGTTTGAGCCCAGGGTCAGCAGGAGGAGGAGAGGAGCAGAGTGTAGGCCGAAGCCTGCACTTGTGGCAGCTTTTGTTCTGTTGTGCCAGCGTGGCTTGTGCTGGACACGTTGCCGACTACACAGCAGGGGAACAGCTGGCGGTGCTGAACCCCACTGACACATCACCTAGTGTTTTTTCTGTGTAGACAACACTTCCAGGTGGCAACTGACAGTGTTGAAACCCAGGGAATCAAAGAGGAGCAGAGTGTAGGCCGAAGCCTGCAGTGGAGCAAGTTGAAAGGGAACCTTTAACCCCCCCCCCCCCAGGCATTTGTTGCTGAAAGAGCCATCTTGTACAGCAGTAATACTGCACATGGAAAATGGTGGCTCCGTAATTTATGCTCCTTGCAAACGCTGAAGTACACACTCATATAATGTGTCCCCTCACACCGTCAAACCATCCCGGAAGTGGGACTTTCCTTTGTAATGTGACACAGCACAGCCGTCATTCCAACCCCCTTGGTGCCGGGCGCCACCTCCTCAACGTTGTTTGGTTCTGTCACGGAGCCCGCGCTGTAATGTTATCCCTTGGCCATGCACAGTTAGCGGTGCCCGTCTTCTGACATCATGTAGGTGTCAGGCTGGCAGTGCCTGTGCGTCCAAGCTGCCCGAGATCCAACCTTGCAGTGTCATCTAATGTAGTCCCACTGCGGGCCAGGGATCCATGGGCATGCGCAGTGCATATCATCGCCTCTCACTCACCTCCTTCCTGCTTCTTCAGACTGTGCGGCGTCACGGCCGTGGCATGCTATTAGGGATCAGCTGACGCCGCCTAGTCTGAAGAAGCGTGAAGAAAGGGAGTGAGAGGCTAGTATATGCACTGCGCATGGCCATGGATACCAGGCCCACTGTGGGATCACATTAGACGACACTGCGAGGTGTGATTTCGGGCAGCGTGGACGCACAGGCGCAGCCAGGACGACAACAAATGATGTCAGAGGACGGGCAGCGCAAACTGTGCATGGCCAAGGGATAACATAACAGCGCAGGGTCCATGACGGAATCAAACAACGCTAAGGAGGCAGCGCACGGTGCCAAGGGGGTAGCAATGACGGCTGTGCTGCGTCACATTACAAAGGAAAGTCCCACCTCCGGGACGGTTGGACGGTGTGAGGGGACACATTACATGAGTGTGTAGTTCAGCGTTTGCAAGGAGCATAATTTCAAGAGCGACCTTTCCCTTGTGCAGTATTAGTGCTGCACATGGTGGCTCTTTCAGTAACAAACGCCTGGGGGGGGGGGGGGGACAGGTCCCCTTACATTTTAGTTGTGCCAGCGTGGCGGTCGCATGACACATTGCCGGATACACAGCTGGGGATCAGCTGACGTTACTGAACCCCAATAACAGAGGAGCGACTGTTGACTGTGCACACAGCACTTCCAGGCACCAACTGGCGGTGTTAGAGCCCAGGGACAGCAGGAGGAGCAGATTGGAGGTATTGCCACACACACAGCTGGGGATCAGCTGACGTTACTGAACCCCAATAACAGAGGAGCGACTGTTGACTGTGCACACAGCACTTCCAGGCACCAACTGGCGGTGTTAGAGCCCAGGGACAGCAGGAGGAGCAGATTGGAGGTATTGCCACACACACATCTGGGGATCAGCTGACGTTACTGAACCCCAATAACAGAGGAGCGACTGTTGACTGTGCACACAGCACTTCCAGGCACCAACTGGCGGTGTTAGAGCCCAGGGACAGCAGGAGGAGCAGATTGGAGGTATTGCCACACACACAGCTGGGGATCAGCTGACGTTACTGAACCCCAATAACAGAGGAGCGACTGTTGACTGTGCACACAGCACTTCCAGGCACCAACTGGCGGTGTTAGAGCCCAGGGACAGCAGGAGGAGCAGATTGGAGGTATTGCCGCACACACAGCTGGGGATCAGCTGACGTTACTGAACCCCAATAACAGAGGAGCGACTGTTGACTGTGCACACAGCACTTCCAGGCACCAACTGGCGGTGTTAGAGCCCAGGGACAGCAGGAGGAGCAGAGGAACAGAGTGTAGGCCGAAGCTCGATTGGAGCAAGTTGAAAGGAAACCTTTAACCCCCCCCCAAGACGTTTGTAGCTGAAAGAGCCATCTTGTGCAGCACTAAGGATGCAAAAGGAAAAGGTTGCTCTTTTAATTATGCTCCTTGCAAACACCGAAGTAAACACTAAAAATGTGTCCCTTTATACCGTTAAACCGTTCCGGAGGTGCGAATTTCCTTCGTAATGGGACACAGCACAGCTGTCATTCCTATCCCCTTGATGCCGTGCGCTGCCTCCTCAGCGTTGTTTTAAGCTGTCACGGAGCCTGAGCTGTTCTGTTAGCCCTTGGCCATGCCCAATTAGCGCTGCCTGTCTTCTGACATAATTTGGTGTCAGGCTGTCAGTGCCTGTGCGTCCACGCTGCTCCAGATCCCACCTCGCAGTCTCATCTAACGTAATCTCACTGCGGGCCTTGGAACCATGGGCATGCACAGTGCATAACCTCGACTCTCACTCCCCTCCTTCCCTCTTCTTCAGACTGTGCGGTGTCACGGCCGTGGCATGCTAGGGATCAGCTGACGGCGCACAGTCTAAAGAAGGCGGAGGGAAATGAGCGAGAGCCCGAGGGGAAGATATGCACTGCGCATGCCCATGGATCCCAGGCCCGCAGTGTGACTCAATCAGAAGACACTGCGAGGCGGGATCTCGGGCACCGCGGCCGCACAGGCGCAGCCAGCCTGACACCAAATTATGTCAGAAGACAGGCAGCGCAAATAGGGCATGCCCAAGGGATAACAGAACAGCGCAGGCTCCGTGACAGCTTAAAACAACGCTGAGGAGGCAGCGCATGGCACCAAGGGGGTAGGAATGACGGCTGTGCTGCGTCACATTACGAAGGAAAGTCCCAGCTCCGGGACGGTATAACGGTATCAGTGAACACATTTTATAAGTGTTAAGTTCTGCGTGTGCAAAGAGCTAAAAAAAAAGAGCTACCTTTTCCTTGTGCAGCATTACTGCTGCACAAGATGGCTCTTTCAGTAACAAACGACGGGGGGGGGGGGGACAGGTTCCCTTACATTTAGGTTGTTGTGCCAGCGTGGCGGTCGCAGGACACATTGCCGGCTACACAGCTGGGGATCAGCTGACGTTACTGAAACCCAATAACACTGGGTCGTATGTTTTTACTGTGCAGCCTGCACTTCTGAGCCGCAACTGGCGGTGTTGGAGCCCAGGAATAGCAGTTCAGGTGGTAGAAAGATGAACACAGCAGGAGACCTGGATGACACCCAATTACTTAATCAGGCAGAGGAGTGGCAAATTCCTGCGAGATCCAGGCCTGGTTCATTTTCAGGAAAGTAAGCCGGTCAACGTTATCGGAGGATAGTCGCATGCGACGGTCTGTTAGTACACCACCTGCGGCACTAAAGACACGTTCCGATAAGACACTAGCCGCAGGGCAAGCCAGCACCTCCAATGCATACTGGCTTAGCTCTGGCCATGTATCCAGCTTAGAGACCCAAAACTTGAACGGGGAAGAGCCGTCTGGGAGTACAGTAAGAGGGCAAGCCATGTAGTCTGTCACCATCTGACGGAACCGTTGCCTCCTGCTGACTGGAGCCGCCGGTGATGGTGTAGACATTTGGGGCGGGCACACAAAAGTGTGCCAGAGTTGTGCCATACTGGGCTTGCCTTGGGCAGAGGCACTGCTTCTGCTCCCTCTTTGGGCAGAGCCTCCCCCACTGCCTCGACGCACTGAGCTGCTTTGTAAAGCACTAGCAGCACTCCTCTCAGTTGGACAGGAGAAGATGATGGAATTCACCAGTGTGTCGTGGTACTCCCGCAATTTACGCTCCCGGGTCAACACAGGGATGAGGTTTTGGACGTTGTCCCGGTAGCGAGGATCGAGGAGGGTGAACACCCAATAATCAGGCATGTTGAGAATGTGGTCGATGCGGCGGTCGTTTCTCAGGCACTGCAGCATGAAATCCACCATGTGCTGCAGAGTGCCAACTGGCCCAGAAACGCTGTCCCCTGCTTGAGACATGATATCTGCCCGCTCGTCATCACCCCACCCTCGCTGTACACACTGACCACTGGACAATTGTGTCGCTCCCTCCTCTGGACGGAGCTCTTCCTCCTCCATTGACTCCTCCTCATCCTCCTCACAAATTGGCCCCTGCGTACCCCTTTGTGAGGAACCACGTGGCGCTGACTCTCCAGAAGCTGATGGAAAAGGTGACTCCTCATCCTCCACCTCTTCCACCACATCATCCCTTAACCCTTGCAAAGTTTGCTGAAGCAGGCAGATAAGGGGGACAGTCATGCTGACTAGTGCATCATCTGCACTTGCCATCCGCGTGGAATAATCAAAAGGACGCAAAACCTGGCAGACGTCCTTCATAGTGGCCCACTCTGTGGTTGTGAAGTCTGATCGGCGCTGACTGCGACTTCTTTGCGCCTGATGCAGCTGGTACTCCATAACTGCTTGCTGCTGCTCACACAACCGCTCCAACATATGTAACGTGGAATTCCACCGGGTAGGTAGGTCACATATGATGCGGTGTTCCGGAAGGCGGAATCGGCGCTGCAGAGCAGCAATGCGGGATCTGGCCAAGCTGGAACGCCGCAAGTGAGCACACTCTAGGCGGACCTTGTGCAGCAGGGCATCAAGATCCGGATAGTCCCTCAGAAAACTCTGCACAACCAAATTGAGCACATGTGCCAGACATGGGATGTGAGTGAGGTTGCCAAGGGCCAAAGCTGCCACCAGATTTGGGCCATTGTCACACACTACCATGCCTGGCTGGAGATTCGCTGGCAGTAACCACACATCGCTCTCCTGCTTTATGGCATTCCAGAGCTCCTGCGCTGTGTGGCTTCGATGCCCCAATGAAACTAGTTTCAAGACGGCCTGCTGACGTTTGGCCACGGCTGTGCTCATGTCGGTCATAGGTAAACGTTCACGGGTCCATATGGGGGTGGACTGTGACGGATCCTGCAGAGAGGAATCAGAGGAACTGGTGTAAGAGGAGGAGTCGATGCGTACAGACTGGATTCCTGCAATCCTTGGAGTGGGCAGGACACGTCCTGCGCCACTCGCACGATCTGTACCTGGCTCAACAACATTAACCCAATGGGCAGTGAGGGAAACATATCGCCCCTGTCCATGCTGACTGGTCCACGCATCGGTGGTGAGGTGGACCTTGCTACTGACGGCGT
Organism: Ranitomeya imitator; assembly: GCF_032444005.1. Classification (NCBI taxonomy): domain Eukaryota; kingdom Metazoa; phylum Chordata; class Amphibia; order Anura; family Dendrobatidae; genus Ranitomeya; species Ranitomeya imitator. The sequence goes on along the minus strand of NC_091287.1, from coordinate 52,225,596 downwards.
TCAGTAGCGCATGTTTTATGTTTGCCTCAACATGCCTGTGCAGGGCAGGGACAGCCTGCCTGCTGAAGTAAAAGCGGCTGGGCACCTTGTACTGTGGGACTGCCAATGCCATCAAGTCACGGAAGCTGTCAGTCTCCACCAGCCTGAACGAGAGCATTTCCAGGGACAACAGTTTGGCAATGCCTGCATTCAGAGCCTGTGCTCGGGGGTGGTTGGCCGAGAATGCCTGCCTTTTCTCCCATGCCTGTACTACCGATGGCTGTAGAGTAGACTGGGAGTGTGAGGATGACTGGGAAGGTGGTGCTGTGGGTGGAATTACACAAGGTCTCTGGGAGGAAGCCAAACCAGCTGTGCGTGAGCTGGAGGAAGAGGCAACACGAGCTGAAGAGGTGGTAGCTGCCGCTGTTGGTTGGCCTACATCTTCAGTGTGTTTCTGTAACTCCACCGCGTGCCTGGTCCGCACATGTTTCCACATATTTGTGGTATTGAGGTTGCTGACATTTTTCCCTCTTTTTACTTTATGATGACACAGCTTGCATTTGACAAAACAAATGTCATCTGCAACTGTGTCAAAAAAGGACCAGGCACTGCAAGTCTTGGGAGCGCCCTTTTTGGCTTTGGAAAGAGACAGGCTCCTAACGGGTGCCAAAGTGGAGGCTACAGGCTCCGCAGTCTTCCCCCTCCCTCTCCCTCTTTGGCCCGTAAGAGGAAGCTCTTCCTCTGAGCTGCTCCCACCACCTTCCTGTTCCTCACGCCATGATGGGTCAAGGACCTCATCATCTCCACTACCCTCTGCCACCAACTGCTCCTCCTGGGTAGTCTCAGCAGCACAGTACGCACGAGAAAGCGGCACCTGAGTTTCATCATCAGATGCGTACTGCGCTGTGGTCACCGGAGGCACTGGCCCACCTGCCTCTTCAGAGTCAGAGAGAAAAAGGTGTTGGGCATCACTGCACACTGCCTCTTCTTCCATTTCTCCAATGCTGCTTGGCTGGCCCCCTGTTTCCAAGCCAAGAGATTCAGAGAACAGAAGTAGAGACGGCTCCTGTCCTGGGCTCTCTGACTGCCTGGCCAATTTGGCAGGTGGTGAAGAGACAGATGGCTGCTCTCCAGTGCTCTGTGCCTGAGAGGATGTGGCACTAACTGAAGTCGATGCCGAGGCGTTAGCTGCCATCCACCCGACAACGGCTTCAATTTGGTCTTCACGCAGCAGCGGTGCACGGCGCTCTCCGACAAAGCTGCGCATGAAGGACTGTTCCCTGCTGAAACTGAGTGACGACGAGTCACCGGCGCCCGCAGCAGGCACAGAATCACCACGTCCTCTCCCTGCTCCTCTCCCTGCTCCGCGCCCACGCCCATGTGCCTTACTCCCTGCCCTCTTCATCTTGGTTGACAGATAAAGATAAGCAGAAAAGTACTAAGGCCTTAGTGTGCTTATTCCTGTAATGCTCCTCCTAACAGGTGTAAGAAACACTAATGTTGTAAATTGTGGACTAAACTTTATTATTTTTCAAATGTGGCCTACACAAGTGTTAAGTTGTGTTTGGTGAACTTAACTTTTTTTTTTGTGCAGATCGGGCTACAGAGCTAGTTTAAATCACACGGAGACCGTGCAGACAGCCGTAAACGGCGCTGCAAGGCCAAAAAACCCTCCTCTAGGTTATCCTATATAGTGTTTTTCCACTATTTAGCTGGATACAAGTGGAAAGACACTAATAGGAATTTTTTTTTTCAAATTTTAAACTGGCTGCACTATTTGAAAAAAAGGAAATTGTTTTTCAAGGTATGAGGCAGTAACGCACCCTGAGCTGAATCCAACCGGCTATGGCTGCACACAGACTACAGGGCGAGCTGCGCTCACACAGAGACCGTGCAGACAGCCGTAAACGGCGCTGCAAGGCCCCAAAAAAACCCTCTAGGTTATCCTATGTAGTGTTTTTCCACAATTGAGCTGGAGACTGGTGGAAAGACACTAATAGGAATTTTTTTTTTTTCAAATTTTAAACAGGCTGCACTATTTGAAAAAAAGGAAAATTTTTCTCAAGGTATGAGCCAGTAACGAACCCTGAGCTGAATCCAACCGGCTATGGCTGCACACAGACTACAGGGCGAGCTGGGCTCACACGGAGACCGTGCAGACAGCCGTAAACGGCGCTGCAAGGCCAAAAAACCCTCCTCTAGGTTATCCTATATAGTGTTTTTCCACTATTTAGCTGGATACGAGTGGAAAGACACTTATAGGATTTTTTTTTTTCAAATTTTAAACAGGCTGCACTATTTGAAAAAAAAAGAAAATTTTTCGCAAGGTATGAGCCAGTAACGAACCCTGAGCTGAATCCAACCGGCTATGGCTGCACACAGACTACAGGGCGAGCTGGGCTCACACGGAGACCGTGCAGACAGCCGTAAACGGCGCTGCAAGGCCAAAAAACCCTCCTCTAGGTTATCCTATATAGTGTTTTTCCACTATTTAGCTGGATACGAGTGGAAAGACACTAATAGGAATTTTTTTTTTCAAATTTTAAACAGGCTGCACTATTTGAAAAAAAGGAACATTTTTCTCAAGGTATGAGCCAGTAACGAACCCTGAGCTGAATCCAACCGGCTATGGCTGCACACAGACTACAGGGCGAGCTGGGCTCACACGGAGACCGTGCAGACAGCCGTAAACGGCGCTGCAAGGCCCAAAAAACCCCCTCTAGGTTATCCTATGTAGTGTTTTTCCACAATAGAGCTGGAGACTGGTGGAAAAACACTAATAGGAAATTTGAGAAAAAATGTGCAGCAGGCTGCACTAAGAGCAAAAAAGAACAACTGTGTGAGGCAGTGTGAACCCCCCCTGAGCTGAATACAACCGGGTATATGGCTGCACACAGACTACAGAGTGAGCTGCACACACACACACACACACAGAGACCTTGCAGAACGCTGTTAAAACAGCGCTGCAAGGCAAGAGCAAGGTGAACAGTGAAGAACACACAGCGTTTTGCTAAATTAGCCTTTGGAAAGGAAAATAAAGCAATTAGCAAGCTCAACTGGCCCTCAGTTAGAACACAGCGTCCTGTCCCTAACTGAAATCACAGCAGAGTGAGCGCAAAATGGCGGCAGCGCTTTTTTATAGTGCAGAGTGACATCATTTCAGCAGCCAATCCCAGCCTTGCCAGTACTTACATGCCCACCATGCTAAATAGGATGTGCCCACACTTTCATTCGTTCCTCATTGGCTGCTGCGTTCAATTTGAATTCTGGGAACTTCCGATTCCGGTATCCGATACGCGGGAAGTATCGGAATTCGGTATCGGAATTCCGATACCGCAAATATCGGCCGATACCCGATACTTGCGGTATCGGAATGCTCAACACTACTCATTATCCCTTTGTTTGATTTGTCACTCGCATGTAACTTTGTACTGGGAGGAATATGGGTCGGAACATGGGATTGAGTTTGCACTATATGAGTGCACTGTGGCCGGCAATATGATATTAGTATAAATCATTCTATAGAGATAGCAGTCACACATATTTCCAAATTTCTTTTTCAACTTTCTCATCATTTAATTCTTTGAATAGGAGGGCTAGTGTGGCTCCTGATTTCCTGGATGTGCATTAAGGATCAATGAAAAGCAGTAGTCGCCATCATTTCATTGATCAAAGTTTGTAAATGATTTAATTGATGAAAACAAAGTGACTTTAGCATGAATTATTGAATATAACCTCCAGTTAATTCAGCTGGGAAATCGGTGTAGAGAAGAGGAGTCACATACTGGTGGTTGACAGTGGACAGCTAGAATTAGTGCAACCATCCATCCACATTTCTTAAGGAATCCTAAATATTTTATACCAGGCATGGACAAGCTAAACTAAGGCAAAACAAATTAAACATTAATACTGTCATTTTCAATTTCTTCAATTAACTTTTAATTTATTAACTTTTATTTATTTAGATTTTCATAGTACCGTATATACTCGAGTATATAGTAGATATAGAAAAACTGACTGAACAGCAATCTAATCTGAACTGGTGCATAACCAAAAAAGTCATATAGCAAATAGATTAATGGCTGCACTCAAAATTAATCTGTGCTAAAGCAAGGAAATGTGCGATACATGAAATGGGAATAGCATAATGGCTTGTGAAATATATGAAAAAACACATGAGATTCTTAGCACAAGATTTGGCCAAAAGTTGTGAGCCCATCCACCAATCGTCAAGGTAATCTCAGAACGGATGGGTACCTGAGCTGACTGCCTAGTGTGAACACTTACCTATGGCTAATAACGTGGTAAAGTACTCGAGTATAAGCCGAGATTTTCAGCCCACTTTTTTGGGCTGAAAGTCCCCCTCTCGGCTTATACTCAAGTCATACCCAGGGGTCGGCAGGGGAGGGGGAGCGGGGCTATCTAGTTATACTTACCTACTCCTGGAGCGGTCCCTGCACGTCCCTGCTTCTTCCAGCGCTGCAGCTTCTTCCTGTAGTGAGCGGTCACATGGTACCGCTCATTACAGTAATGAATATGCGGCTCCACCTCCCATATTCATTACTGTAATGAGCGGTAACGGTGACCGTTCACTACAGGAAGAAAATGCGGCGCCGGGGAACAGACCTGCAGCGATGGCACCAGGAGCAGGTAAGTATGATGGGGGGCAGTGCGCGATACTCACCTGCTCCTCATTCCACCGGCGGCGCCGCTGTGTCTTCCGCAGTGACGCTCAGGTCAGAGGGCACGGTGACGCGATTAGTGCACGCCGCCCTCTTCCTGAATGTCGGTGCAGAGGATGGAAAGACACAGCGGCGGTCAGCGGTGGAACGGGAAAGGTGAATATGTGATTTTTTAATTTTTTTAATCGCAGCAACAGCATATGGGGCAAATATCTGTATGGGGCATCTTATGTGGCCATGTGCAGCATGATATGGGGCAAATATCTGTATGGGGCATCTTATGTGGCCATGTTCAGCATTATATGGGGCAAATATCTGTATGAGGCATCTGTATGGGGCCATGTGCAGCATGATATGGGGCAAATATCTGTATGGGGCATCTGTTTGGGGCCATGTGCAGCATGATATGGGGCAAATATCTGTATGGGGCATCTGTATGGGGCTATGTGCAGCATGATATGGGGGCAAATATCTGTATGTGGCATCTTATGTGGCCATGTGCAGTATGATATGGGGCAAATATCTGTATGGGGCATCTGTATGGGGCCAGGTGCAGCATTATATGGGGGCAAATATCTGTATGAGGCATCTGTATGGGGCCATGTGCAGCATGATATGGGGCAAATATCTGTATGGGGCATCTTATGTGGCCATGTGCAGCATTATATGGGGCAAATATCTGTATGAGGCATCTGTATGGGGCCATGTGCAGCATGATATGGGGCAAATATCTGTATGGGGTATCTTATGTGGCCATGTGCAGCATCATATGGGGGCAAATATCTGTATGGGGCATCTTATGTGGCCATGTGCAGCATTATATGGGAGCAAATGTCTGTATGGAACATCTTATGTGGCCATGTGCAGCATTATATGGGGCAAATATCTGTATGAGGCATCTGTATGGGGCCATGTGCAGCATGATATGGGGCAATTATCTGTATGGAGCATCTTATGGGGCCATAATCCACATTTGTGGAGCATTATATGGGGCAAATGTCTCTATGGAGTATCTTATGGGGTCATAATCAGCATTTGTGCAGCATTATATGGGGCATATTTTAATATGGAGCATCTTATGGAGCCCATCATAAACTGTATGGAGCATTATATGGGGCTCCTGATTCAATATGGATATTCAAAAACACTTAACCTACTGATGTCTCAATTAATTTTACTTTTATTGGTATCTATTTTTATTTTTGAAATTTACCGGTAGCTGCTGCATTTTCCACCCTAGGCTTATACTCGAGTCATTTTCCCAGTTTTTTGTGGCAAAATTAGGGGGGTCGGCTTATACTCGAGTATATACGGTACCTAGGAGGCATTGATCATGGTCCAAGGACTCATAGTCACGTTTCCTTAGCTCAAGCACTTACAATCAAACTCTAGGGTGACCAAAAATAAATCCACAAGAGATCATTTCCTATATAGATCCACCCCTGAGCCATTTTCTTCTACACTCCAGCTGGCTAGAAGGCACTGTGGCAAATCCATGGTTCCACCAACCAGATTGAAGACCAGGATGATGTCTCCACTCATTCACAAGTTCCTCCCACCTTTCAGAGCTTCCTTGGCTTTCTCTGTATGAACAGTATCAATTATCTGCTGCTCCAATTCCCATAAGACACAATACACATAGGAGGAATGTGGCGAACACTCTACTTTGTGCTCTGCTGATCTACCCTGAAAACATTTAGTCAGGAACTCTCTCCTGGAGCCGCTTTACTCTTCCCACCTTCAGACAAATTGCTTACATCCGAAGGAAGTGAGAGTTGTTGCTCTCTCTTCTTCTGGAATTATGAGATACTTCAGAAGGCAGGAGAGTGAAGCCAGCACCGATTGGCTGCAGGATTCGTGTGACACTAGTACACGATCAATGGCATAGACGGTGTCGACAATACGAGAATGATGCCGGCACTGAAGGTCAGTATACTGTAAGTGTTCTTATTGTAGCAGTGGGAAGCATACGGATTGAGAAGGGGTTGTCCTGAGTCGTGGGCAACCCCTTTAAGCTTTCTGTTGATAATAGATTTACCATACCATCCTTTTATTGTAATAATTCATCTAAAAGGAAAGTTCAGTCAATGACAATAATGAACTAAACACAGGCTCACATTGGTGCCAAATAGGGGAAAAACACTATACAAAGCTCCTACAAGACGACATATATGGTAGCGAAAAGCCAAAGTTCTCGCTGTGGAAATATTTTCTATTTAGTTTATGTAACTTTACTTTTATGAAGTGACTTGTGAGCAGCGTCAACATTAATGCATTCTTAGGAACTGAAATGTTACCATGATGAACATATATATGTATGTACAATATGTGAAACGTGTTGCCAAAAACAAGCTACATGTGTTTTGGCCAAGAAGTCGATAAGTTTTATTTAAAGAGTCCAAGTGTTCGAAATATTACAATGTGTTTATTGTGTTGAACAATTACTAAAACTCTACAATTTGGGTTTTATGACTTTTTAAAATTTAGTTTTAGGACTTTTCTATACATTTGGCTAAATAGTCAATTTATTTTATGTAACAGTGTATTAGGCCTTAGAATTCAGTTCAGCACCTCACTTATTCCCTACTGCTAAAATCTTATTGAAAATAATAGAGTAAAATCAATGGCAGCTTTCAGTTACTTCGGCTGTATTACTTTTGAATGCAATAAAATTATACTCCGTCCATACATATTTGGAAGCATTTTACTATACTGGTAACTGTATGATTTACTTTGGATGTCTATATAGAGAATAGCGTTTCAATAGGCAGCAATTTCTATAAAAAATAATATACCGGTATTTCAGTCAGACATAGTGAGATCAGTGCTTATTTCAAAATGTTCCAGCATGCTTTTATTGGTAAAAGACAATTTTCTTAAATTAAAAAAAAATAGTCTAGTCTTAAAGCGTAACCATCTCTTGAATTTTTATTTAATAAATCAATAATAGTCGTGAAAATAAGCAATTTGGTAATATATATTATTAAAGAAATCTGTTTCTTTCTCCTCAACTGTTTATTCATTTTCAAAATTCTCAATTCTTGGATGAAATCTGTATTCAGTGAAGACAAATTTTTACATGATTGAGATAAGAGATAACAACTGCTACTGATAAAAAAATCTATGTAGACAGGAGAGAGCGGAGGAGGGAGAAGCTCAGCCTCTAGTTCTGTCCTTTTCCCCCTTCCTCCCCATAGAACGTTAAAGGTACCGTTACACTAAACGATTTACCAACGATCAAGTCCAGTGATACGACCTGGCCGTGATTGTTGGTAAGTCGTTGTGTGGTCGCTGGAGAGCTGTCACACAGACAGCTCTCCAGCAACCAATGATGCCGAAGTCCCCGGGTAACCATGGTAAACATCAGGTTACTAAGCACAGGGCGGCGCTTAGTAACCCGATGTTTACCCTGGTTACCATTGTAAATGTAAAAAAAAAAAACACTACATACTCACATACCGGTGTCTGTCACGTCCCTCGCCGTCAGCTTCCCGCACTGACTGTGAGCACCGGCCGGCCATAAAGCAGAGCACCGTGGTGACATCACCGCTGTGCTTTACGGCTGGCGCTCACAGTCAGTGCGGGAAGCTGAAGGCGAGGGACGTGACAGACACCAGAATGTGAGTATGTAGTGTTTTTTTTTTTTACATTTACAATGGTAACCAGGGTAAACATCGGGTTACTAAGCGCGGCCCTACACTTAGTAACCCGATATTTACCCTGGTTACCAGTGAACACATTGCTGGATCGGCATCACACACGCCGATTCAGCGATGACAGCGGGTGATCAGCGACCAAAAAAAAGGTCCTGATCACTCCCAGCGACCAACGATCTCCCAGCAGGGGCCTGTTCGTTGGTCGCTGTCACACATAACGATTTCGTTAACAATATCACAAAAAGCTACATCACAAAAAGCAACAATATCGTTAAAGAAATCGTTATGTGTGACGGTACCTTAAGAGTCCCAATTGTCATCTCCTATGTCAGTAATGTAAAAATCTATCTCTCACTAAATACAGATTTTACCCAATAATTGAAAATTTTTTAAATTAATCATAAATCCTGGTATAAAAAAGAGCAGATTTATCTATTAAGATATATTACATTGTTGCTTATTTTCATGTTATTGTTGATTTATGAAATAAAAAATAAAATGAAGGTTATTCTTTAAATTAAGTGTTTCTTGCTCTTTATGGCATCATACCCTATGTAAAAGCAGAAGCAGGAATCCAACTGCCATTTTAGGGTAAATCTGGATAGTGAGAGGACGTCACAGCTCACTGATTAGCAATAGAGATGAGTAAAAGCCATAAAACGCTGTAGAAACTGCACAAAGTGTGTGACAAACATATTTTCAGACAATTGGAGGCTTTGGAACACCCTCAATCCATGTCAAATTGATACATGCATCGAATTTCTTGTAAAAACTTATCAAATTGGTGAATATGATTTTCAGAAGATGTGATCAGTTTTACTCCTTGGTCTTAATAAATTTCCATGTGTCTAGCACTTTCTCATGACTACAAATGGTTCTAGTTATCTGAACCCTTTCAACACTTTAAGTACCAAGTCTAATCAACCGAGAACTACTCCTGTTATCATAGCAGCAAATGGCTATTCTGTTAAATGTTTCCATTTCGAAAATCTTTTTTTATTTAAGAAAAATTTTACTGTCACTTTCTTAGGCCACGTTCACATGTTCAGTATTTGGTCAGTATTTGACATCAGTATTTGTAAGCCAAAACCAGGAGTGGGTGATAAATGCAGAAGTGGTGACATGTTTCTATTATACTTTTCCCCGATTATTCCACTGCTGATTTTGACTTACAAATACTGATGAAAAATACTGACCAAATACTGAACGTGTGAACATGACCTAAGAATAATAATTTTCTTGTACTTTAAAATCAGAACAAGAATGCGTTATTGGTAGACTTGGAGAATACCTGATGTACTTTGTGGTCCTGGCATAGGTGTTGGGGTTTAATGCAATAATGCAATAGATTGTGGTAATTCATGGCATAAAGAGACACACGGCACTGGGCAAAATACAAGGCAAGAATTGCAGTTACAAATTACAATGCGAAAGTAAACTGCAAAAATTGGAGATTTCATGTAATCAAAAGACAATCTATGAAATTTATAGAAAACATTTAAGCATAATTAAATTAGTCAGAGCTTCGTAATGCGATACCTCCCAATGTTCATTTATATCTCATTTTGCACATGAAAAAAAATATTTTGACAATTAAGCTAATATTTAATTAGCTTGAATAGAATTAAATTTAGTGGTGAAATATATGAAGAAGCTGTGGGAAAAAAACACTAAATTGTAAAGATATTTTAGTTTTGTTAAAAGTTTATTTCATGAAAAAGCATCTCTTTTTCCTCCGAGAATTCACTCGATTTCGGTGGTGGAGGTAGATTTAATTTGCATCATATAAATTCAGGGCAAATTAAATCTGTCGGGAATTCACATTAATGACAAACATCATGACTATGGGGGCCTAGTCAGCAGCGGTGCTTTCGAGGAGGTCAAGGAAGCAGAAAGAGGCCAAATAAAAGAAGAGGCGCAGAGGAACTGAACTACATTTATTGTGGTTCAATCAAATTTAATAAGAGGCGCACATGTCTTAGTGAATTTGACGCATGTTGCTCCAGCACACTGGTCATCAAGACTGGTCTACAAAATGTCAGTCTTAATGAATCAGGTTCTGAGTATTCTGCTCACCCCTTAAAGGAAGACTTTCAACACCAAACTATTTATATATGCATGGAACGCTGTCAAAGACAAGTCCAACAATACCTACATGGCTAGTATGTTCCTTCATTACTGAGAAATCGGCATTTGAGTTGGTATGCAAATGAGGCTGGAAAACTATTTCTAGATCTGAAGCCTCTGTCACTCCAGCTCTATTCCCTGCCCAGCACCACATACTCATGCTTGACTGACAGCCTCTATGCTGTGTGACTACAGGAAAGGAACGGTCAGTTAAGTAAGAGGAGGCAGCGCTAGGGGGATGTCATAAGTGGGGTTATTTGATATACAGATCAAAGGCTGAGGGCATTGGATCACTGCCTGCACACTCCTACTGTGAACAAGTAATTGAAACAGGTTATCTGGATAAGACCAGACAAGTAGTGAACATATACAGTAATTAATAGGTAGCTGTCAATATTGGATAAGTATTTGACCAGCAGGTGTGTCCTTGTATGACTCCAATGGCACATAGGTGTTAAACACATGGGCATCAGTGCTTTTATCTTATGTAGACTATCTGTCAGTACTGTTGTTAGGTGTCGAGTTCCCGCCGCTGCACAGGGGGAATCTCGAACCATCTCCACTGCGGTCTCCCATTCTCCTCCAGCCGCAGTGGAGCTTGCTCAGCAGAGACGTCGGTCCCAGCATCTGGCTCAAGCTGATACTGTGTGGCTGGTTACTGCCATCCTTCCAGGCTCAGCCATTGTAACCAGTACTGATCAGCGGCGAGCAGGCATCCCTGGGGCTAAGTCCTGCTTTTCTTCTTCTGAGCATGCCCAAGGGACGACCTCTCATTGGAGGTCGGGGTCACATGCTCAGGTCCTGTAGCAGCTCCTATTGGACCACTTAGGGTACGTTCACATTTACGCAAACAAAAACGCAACAAAACGCACGCTAAAACGCAAAATATCCGAGGTGGCGATGTGGTCAGGAGTCTGTTGAGATGCGAGTCAAAATGGATCCACAATCTAAATTCTCTTACCCCATATGGACTGAATGAGGAATTACTCTTTACTGGATACTATAAACAACTTTAATATATGTAGTGATGGTATGACAATTATATCAACAATCTTTCGTGTGTATTCTGTTTACGTGACTCTTCCTTCCCCTTAGGTCTTGGAATATTCACTGTTCGGGATTTAGCATACGGATGAACTAGTTTCTATCCGTGGAAAACCATGGTTTTCTTCATATATTTAAAACTATAGGTTCATATTCAACATCAATATGAAGGGGTTTTACTAGGTCTTAAAATCTGATATACTATTGTGTCCACTTTTGTATTCATGTATATGCATGTCTCTTAGGACCCAGACTGTGTTCTTGTACCTACTACATGGTCTGGTTCCTAGCATATCCTAGACATCTGTTGCGCTATTCTTATGCCACATTACCTATTGTGTTTTTACGTCCAGGATATATATACACTTCTACGCATACGATTGTTATATGACCCAGACCATGTGGCCATATTATGGCCTGTGTCTGGCTCATTGTGGGCAATCTATGCTGTATTTTTGTATTATTGTGTTCACTATCTTTTTGTCCTAGTGGTGGCAATATCCCTGGTAGTTATATCTTTTGTTACCTCTCTGCTGCCTCAATAAGTGCCCCCCTTGTGTGGCCTCCTACTCTGCCCTGTCCACCCTCGGCTTATTTAGCATTTCTTCTCTGTGCCGCCTTGTATCTGGTTGCCCTGTCTCCTCGGTGTCCGCCTTTGGCCCACGGCGCTGTTTTGCGCATGCGTGCTGGGCCTCGGGCGGACATCTTGGGACAGGGGGACTTGACTTCACGGAGCTTACTGCGCAGGTGCCGGTGTGCTGGGCCTCGCTCTGGGCGTTTCCTGATGTGCTGGGCCCACCTGGTCTGCACTGCGCGCGCGCCGGTCAGGCGTGTGAGCATTTGCGTCCGTGCGGGCGCTTCGCTGTGGGAGTCCCCACACTGCGCAGCCACCGGCGTCTTCGGTCATTTCCGGCCATCTGACATGTGTGGATTCTCCGAACACCCCCTGTCTCCAGCTGACGCTACTCTGCTTATTATTCTTAAGGTATTTAACCACGCGGTATGAACACTAGCGCTATTGCCCCTGAAGAAGCCAGTTTACTGGTGACACGCGTTGGGCGTTTGTGCCCGGTGCTACCCCCTAATATTGCTTTCCTCTATCTGTCCTGATATTATTTCCAGGAATGCCGCCTTGGAAGCCTGATTTATACTATCAGGTAGTATAGGACGTTCTATTTTGTCCGGCCATCCTCTATAGGGGTCCTTGGTACTGGGGTATTGTTGTTTCCTTAGCAGACCTCTTGTATATGGACTCACCAGGTAGCCTACACATATAGGGGGGCACTGTGGTTTGACCTTATTTTGGGTCCTGTATTCATTGTTTTGTACTTTATAGTGCATTTTTAATTGCTTTTAATATTTTTTTGTAGTGTTTTTTGTGTGGTCTAATAAAATTGTTATATTTTGTTATAATTTCTATGGTGATCCCTTCTTTTTTGCATGCCACTCTTTTCTTTTGTTCGCTGTACTAAAACGCAGCGTTTTGCGACGCATGCGTCCTTTTTTGCAGAATTTTGGACGCAAAAAAATGCAACTTGCTGCGTCCTCTGTGCCCTACGCTTGCGGCAAAAAAACCGCATGCGTCGCAAAACGCAGCACAACGCATGTCCATGCGCCCCCCATGTTAAATATAGGGGCGCATGACGCATGCGTCGCCGCGGTTGCGCCCGACGCAATGCAAATGTGAACGTAGCCTAAGAAGGTCCCAGAGAGCTTCCGCTATAAAAGGTTCACATGACCGCATGGCCATGTGCTAGTGTAAACTTATTATTGTGTGTGTGTGGATGTATGCCTGTTGATGGATGAAAGCTCCGAATCATTTCCATCCCTAGTGTTGTTGACTGTTCGCGAATGGTGGAAGCTACCTAGCCCCTGACAGTGCAATCCCGCACAGCTAGCATACAATACAGCTTCTGATAGCAGGTGACCGCCAGTGCGGCGCCATGCGCTAATAGAGTGCTTTCCCAGACCCAAGTCTGGGTGGTTAGTGGCGTCCGCCAGAGCTGCACTGCACGCACTCTTGTGCAGAAAATTATTAGTTCTGTTAATCTCTGACACCCCAGTAGCGGTGTCGAGCACAGAAGTCTAGAGGAACTATTTCCCAGAGTCTTGGGACAGAGTTCTGTGACTCTTTGCTTGCGCTCTTTGTGCGGTACCGCATCCCTGTGATGCAACAGGGTTCGCTTCCTTCATACCGGGTGAAGCTAACCCGTGTGTGTATCCACATTATACCACCATATAGTCCATCATTACTCAGCAGCAGGTTCCATCTCTGCATGGTGGACCCCGGGCTGCAAACGCACCTTATACCAGCCTTATAATTATTTGGTGCGCTCTGCTAGCCCTAACAACTGCACAATTAGAACAAAGTAAAACAATATTTTTTTTTATTTTAATTCTAGTTTTTCAGAATCCATGGATATAGCCATGATTGGGGAGCCTATTTGTGTCCATGTGTAAAATTGCAAAAGTTTTAGTAACTGGCAACCTACAAAATCGCAATATCTCCCTGATGTATATAACATGTTCATGTGTAGCATGTATAGAATACTTGAAGGATGTTTAGTATGATAATGGCAATATTGTTGTATAGGGGGTTTCTGGGGGGAAATTTGAGCCACATCAGAAATTAGAGCTAAAACTGGATTAGCGGTCCCCTGTTGCCTCAGTAGAGTGAGTAATGAGGGGTTTTGTGCGACCCTTTATTGCATGTGATCTAATGAATATTCGGGTCAGATCCCAGGAGAAGCAACGTATATTGCAGATCTGTCCATATTTCTCTCAGTGTTCTCCACCAGACGCTCTCATTGATCCAATTTGTAAAATGTATCTGCTTTATTTTACTATATTTTTACTTCTATAATAAGTTTGCCCCTGTTGATCCAGCGTACTCATGATCTTGAGGAGAGATAGTAGCTTGGTTGTGTTAACCTATAGTCAGATTGCAAGTAGTGAATTTTTCACGAGCTTGGCGTGCAGGCTTCTCATTGACCTGGTAAAATAGTGAGTGGTAGCAGCATAAAGTGTGGCGTGGATGTGGAGACCATCTGTGGGGTGCGCTTAGCCCATTGTTAGTCTATTGCGATGGGTGAGCAAATGAGTGAGTGGGGAGTGGAGAATCTCTTTATGGTCACATCCAAGACACGAGTGTCGTGAGCATGTGATATTCGTGACAGCAAGAGATGGAGGTATCAGATCTATCATTGTCCTTCAGCCTCATTTGCATATCAATTCAAATGCTAATTGCTCAGTAATGGGGGAATGGATTGTCTATATAAAGCTTTATTATTTATTTCTAATGCATAGTTATACAAAAGACTAACACCATATACTTAAAAATGCCTAACGTGACAGTCTAACCCTATTCAGACTCTCAGTCTTCTCTACCCTATTGCAGAGGTTGGCACCCTAGACCTGCGCAGATTACTTCCCTGCTCATCGACAGCTGGCCCTCCTCACCTTGTTATACCCTGTATGATGGAAAGCGTAAAAATATCAGAAAGATGGTACTAATGCAATTTATTAAAAATTCGGATTAGTATATTTTTAAAATTAATAGAAGCAACCGCTAATCGCGTTGATCATTTTCACTCGCACCCCTCCAATCTATTCTAAACTCTGCTGCCCGACTAATGCACCTGTCCCCCCACTATTCCCCAGCTTCTCCCCTCTGTCAATCCCTTCACTGGCTCCCCATTGCCCAGAGACTCCAGTACAAAACCCTAACCACGACGTACAAAGCCATCCACAACCGGTCTCCTCCATACATCTTTGACCTCATCTCCCGGTACTTACCTACACGCAACCTCCGATCCTCACAAGATCTCCTTCTCTACTCCCCTCTTATCTCCTCTTCCCACAATCACATACAAGATTTCTCTCGCGTATCACCCCTACTCTGGAACTCTCTACCACAACATATCAGATTCTCACCTACCATCGAAACCTTCAAAAAGAACCTGAAGACCCACCTCTTCCGACAAGCCTATAACCTGCAGTAACCACCGATCGACCAAACCGCTGCATGACCATCTCTACCCTCACCTACTGTATCCTCACCCATCCCTTGTAGATTGTGAGCCTTTGCGGGCAGGGTCCTCTCTCCTCCTGTACCAGTTATGACTTGTATTGTTTAAGATTATTGTACTTGTTTTTATTATGTATATCCCTCCTTACATGTAAAGCGCCATGGAATAAATGGCACTATAACAATAAATAATAATAATAATAATAATAAAGTGTAAGTATGGGAATAAGTTACAAAAACAAGCATTTTGCCAACTGCAAATCTATGAGGCTAGTTTATCTGTTCCAATGTTCCTGCCCAGTTAATTATATTGATAAAACTAATAGGGATTTTAAAAGGAGAAAGGGTGACCATATGAGTGACATAAAAAAATGGAAGAGAATCACCCATCTCAAGGCATGTGAAAGAGATATTCGAGCTCCATTTCAATTTTTGTCATCAACGTAATAGCCCCTTCTATTACAAAAATGAACTGGGACCATAGTATCCTTCTAAAAGAGTTAATGGTTCATCCTAAAGGACTAAATGAACAATTACATTTTGGATGTTATGTTTGAATCTTCTCTCTAAAATGAGAATGACACTATTTATGAGAGCAATCATTGCCGTTATTGTCAACCTGATTATGACACATTGACCCAAATGGGTAAGCTTGTCCATATATTATCTTTTACTCCTTAGCCTTCCTATCAGCTCAAAATGTGAATGTCATCTCAATTTGTCTAATCATGTTTTTATGATGATTTTGCAGGGCATATTGCTTTTAAGCACTTGCGTTATTCCCTCCTCCCCCCGAAGTCACTCATAATTTGGCACATCGCCTTAGAAGCAGTGGGAGGGTGCATCATTGCCACTCACCGGCAATGTGTTCCACTCGAACTGAAGGTGAAAAGCACAATGATGAACTACCGAACACGTGGTGGTCATGTGTTTATAATGTAATGAGCTATGCCAATGAGTCTAGTCAGATGATGTATCATCCATGAGCTTCTAGTCCAAAGTATTGAAAAAGTTCCTGGACATAGTAACTATTTATTATATTTCTATAGATTGCCTATTTCATGAGTTTTAATTATTTTTTTTTTAAGTCTGTGGAAGCATGGTTGAAAAGCAATATCTGACTTTCATTTGTTCATTTTCATAGATTTTTCATTTATTATTACTTTTGTCAGATTCAAGTTATTTCTGTGACCATTATGGGTTGTTCTGTCATTAAACGAGGGGTACCAACAATTTTGACCACGTGTGTAACAAGGCAAAAAGAGCCAGCCGTCAGTGAGCGGAGGCGCCATCTGTGCAGGTCTAGGGTGCCAACCTACACAGTCAGCTAGGGAAGACTGAGAGTCTGAATAGGGTTAGACTTTGTACCCTTAACTATTTTTAAGTACGGTATATGGTGTTAGTCTTTTGTATATGTTAATTATAGTTCAGAAATAAATAATAAGGGTTATTTTTATGATATCTAATTGGACTGTGAATCAATATAAAATATTGCGTATACTATACTATCACAATTGCGTTGTGAGTTTATTGTCTGTGTAAAAGTATTGCTGGACTTGTCTTTGAAGAAAGCTACATGCATGAATTATTATGTATTATTATGGCGCCATTTATTCCATGGTGCTTTACATGAGAAAAGGGGTATACATAACAAAAAAAAAATACAATAATCTTGAACAAAACGAGTCACTGACTGGTACAGGAGGAGAGAGGACCCTGCCCATGAGGGCACACAGTCTACAAAGGATGGATGAAGATACCTATAAATAGTTTGGTGTGGTGAAATCCTGCTGATGGAAGCTCTTGAAAATCTCACATCTGCAATAATTTATTCTCAAGAACAGATCCTGAGTATCGAGATCGCAGGAATTATTTACATCGAGTGCCTTTTATATACAAGACTTGGCTATACATTATTCTAATGGATACGATACCTTGAAAGATCTACAAAACTTCTACTTTGAAGCATGAGCACATCTAGTACCCAGTACTGTTAGGTTTTTTTTACTACCTTCGATAACCTTTTTTTAACTTTTAGATAGATTTTTAACACATAAAATGCACATATTGCAGCATAGGCAAAGTAAAGTGCTGTTTATTTTTAAAAGTACATAAAGGAAGATAAAGCGATCTGGGGGCAAGGAGGCAGCATGTGACATCTGGCTGAGGAACAACCTCAGGCCTCTGGCCTGCAGGCTGGTGGAGTTAAGAGTAACAGGAGTTGACATATATGTTCTCCGGTGGGAATAGAACCTGCACTTTACACGTTATGAGAGCATCAAGCTTGACAGGCGGTGGGGAGGCTTCAGCAAGGTCAGCTGCAGCTCGATCTCGTCTCTCCGCTTTTCTTTTTTTACTAGAATAATCTAGTTCAGACTTCTGGTTGAGATAGAATGGACACTAAATAAGAAATGGTTGGAAAATGTGTCATGTGTGAAATCTAATAGTGATTGATAGTTTCCTTAAATGAGCTACAAATAGGTCGTCTGCCCAAAGTGAATGTAACATATTAAAATGAAGCCCCGTATTAGATTACTTTCCGTAGAATTGTACAATTTGCTGTGAAAATAGCACAATATAGTAATGTGGAGTAAATAATTCTACATATAGTCACTATGAATTAGATTTATAGACTCATACGCTAAATTGGATCTGTAGCTCTGGGCTAAACCCTATATATTATATGCTCAGGATGAAAAATTCAGCTTTTTAATCAATTTTCACATTTTGTGTTTTATGTTCTTCAAGATGTTTTGACGATAATTGAATATATTAATATGATATCAATGTTATTAATGTTATGGTAATATTCTTTAAAAAATATAACGCTCTCAAAATATAAAAAGCCTAAGGTTTTTGGCCCATATATATTGTATTTCTCTGTGAATTACATAGTTACTGTGGTTTAGAGAAGACACTTGTCTATCAAGTTCAACCCTTCTCAGATCAATTATACAATATTTATTGTGAAACTATTTATCACCCTTAATTACCATTTGTAAATATAAAAGCTTTTCGCCCTTTTTTTGAATCCCATCATGGTATCCTTAATTACTACTAAGGAGCAAATAGATCGTCAACAAGTCAAACTTGTTTAGAAATGTCCAAAATTTGTAGTTTCTAGCTGACCCATGTTTTGAGGGATGTGACTCATGCACACACAGCAAATTGCCAGAGATTCATATAGTCCAGAAAGGGGTTAGAAACACTAAAATATCATACCCCCCCTCTCCTCTCAGCTGTCTCTGTTACCGTAGCCCTCTGCCGCTCTTCAGCTTGCACCCTAGCTCCAACTCCGGTCTTCTCTTCACTCTTTGCAGGCACCAACTAGGCTTCAGCACAGATTACAACATCATAACCTATTTCACACCACATGGCCAAATGACATCATAAAAGGCATCGTACATCATTGAGGCTCAATTAGTGAGGAGTTTTTATTTTTCTCTAAGTCATTTTCCTAACCTCGCTGAAACCTATTTAAGGGCCCACAATGAAATATTGTTCCTAGTGAAGCTCAGCAGCAATATTATTATTAAATATTATTGCTTTCATAAAACTCCAAGGGATTCAAACCCCAAAACAGCCTTTTCCTGACACAAAGGTATAACAGCAAATAAACAGTTCATTTAACAGGCACATAAATTTCAGTGCTGGCTGACCCAAACAAATTGCAGTACTTTCTCCCAGAGCAATCTTCAGAAGCATGATTCCACTAGTCTCGGTATTTCCTTCATACCAAGCTCCAGCAGCTTGCAGCTCCAAACAGAAGTGCTCAACTCCGGGCACAGTTCACACTGAACAGGCTGTTGCTTCCACACAGTTCTCTACAGCTCCAACACACAGACTGCTCTGCTTTCCTAGCTGACACTGACCCGTGCAGTCTCCATTCAGAGCGAGACCCTGGCATGTCTCTCTCCCAGCTATAGCTCACATTTTTGCTTGTCACTGCCCAGCAGCACACTCGACTCTGGTCAACATCCAGCAGATTGACCCACCTAGTGACCATAGGCCATTGTTTTTATTCAAGGCTAGTCAGGTGCATTTAATCAAGATATGCAGTGTTAGGGTACCGTCACACTAAAACGACGCTGCAGTGATACGACAACGATGTCGATCGCTGCAGCGTCGCTGTGTGGTCGCTGGAGAGCTGTCACACAGACAGCTCTCCAGCGACCAACGATCCCGAAGTCCCCTGGTAACCAGGGTAAACATCGGGTTACTAAGCGCAGGGCCGCGCTTAGTAACCCGATGTTTACCCTGGTTACCAGCGTAAACGTAAAAAAACAAACACTACATACTTACCTTCCGTGTCTGTCCTCCGGCACTGTGCTTTCCTCTGCACTGTCAGCGCCGGTCAGCCGTAAAGCAGAGCGGTAACGTCACCGCTGTGCTTTCCGGCTGGCCGGCGCTCACAGCCAGTGCAGAGAAGCACAGCGCCAGAGGACAGACACGGAATGTAAGTATGTAGTGTTTGGTTTTTTTACGTTTACGCTGGTAACCAGGGTAAACATCGGGTTACTAAGCGCGGCCCTGCGCTTAGTAACCCGATGTTTACCCTGGTTACCAGTGAAGACATCGCTGAATCGGCGTCACACACGCTGATTCAGCGATGTCAGCGGGAGATCCAGCGACGAAATAAAGTTTCAAACGATCTGCTACAACGTACGATTCTCAGCGGGGTCCCTGATCGCAGTTGCGTGTCAGACACAGCGAGATCGTAACGATATCGCTGGAACGTCACGGATCGTGCCGTCCTAGCGATCAAAGTGCCCCTGTGTGATGGTACCCTTAGGCTTAACCCAGTCCTACTTGGATTCCCTACACATACTGTATACTGTATACATACATTATGTATAGGATCCGATTTCATTCAGAGCTCATAAATTCAATTCATTATCACAAAGTTATTTAACTGTCTTCCATAAGAAACACTGAACCTTCTCCAGGATAATCTTTTCTCTACAGAGTAAAATAAACCGTCAGGATCAATCCATTGTAAAATCATTACATTGTCAAGGATTCAACTATAGAATGAAACATCAGTAATGTCATATACTAGGATTTATAGGATTTTTTATTCCTAGATCCTACATTTCTTTACATTATGTATATACAGCAATTATAGAAGATTGCACTTACAGTATGGTGATTGACAAATGTAAGATGGTTGCCATGGTAATGGACCTTATTGCCATTATTTCCAACATGAGAAAGATCTGTTTATATTTATATATAGATGATTAATTCTATCTGTCTAAGTAATAATACTAATAAGGTCAGTGTCGGACGGACACAATGCAAAGAGGAACTTTCATTGCCACAGAACTTTTTTTTCAGGTTATTAACCGGAATGGCAGGCAGAGAGTGACAGACACCGCATTACATAAGGTGGAAAGGTGGAGAGTGGCAGACCCTGCACTACACATGAAGAGCAGGTAAAGAATGACAGACCCAACACTACATATTGAGGACAGGTAGAGTGACAGACTCTTCACTACACATTGAGGGCAGGTAGAGAGTGACAGACCCTGAACTACACATGGAGGCCATAAAGAGAGTGAAAGATATCGCACTATACATACAGGGCAGGCAAAGAGTAACAGACCCACATATATAGTAGATGTAGAGAGTGGCAGACCCTGCACTACACATGGAGGGCAGGTAGAGAGTGACAGACCCCACATTACATATGGAGCGCCAGATGGCCACTGCAGTGGTACCAGTATGTGCAGGATGGAACCTTTCTGTCATGGAATCTTGTTTACAAGCAGGATGGCACAATAGATACGGAGGATTACAGGATTGTTTCTCTCCCTTAGTAGTTAAAGACTATTGTGTGTATGGAGTGCATGAACAGGTCACAAACAAGATGCTGCCAAGACTGAGTGGGGCAGAAGAAATATCCAGGATGAGAGATGCAACTTTTTATTCAAATTTGATCAGGGGGTGCTATACTATTAACCCCTTCCCGACCTGTGACACAGCGTATGCGTCACGAAAGTCGATGCCAATCCGACCTGTGACGCATATGCTGTGTCACAGAATAATCACGTCCCTGCAGCTCAGGTGAAAGGGTTAACTGTAATTTCACCTGGCCTGCAGGGACAGGGGGAGTGGTACTTCAGCCCAGGGGGGAGGCTTTGCCCCCCCCATGGCTACGATTCCTCTGATTGGCTGTTGAAAGTGACGTTTCACTTTCAATCAGAGAAATCGTAATATTTCACCAATGAAAATTGGTGAAATATTACAATCCAGCCATGGCCGATGCTGCAATATCTTCGGCCATGGCTGGAGACCGAGATCTGCCTTCGCCACCGCCACTGATCCACCACCCCCATCCTCCGTCCTGTCCTGTCCTGTGCTCCACTCCCCTCCGTCATCCTGTCCACTCCCCTCGCAGTCCGATCTCACCCCCCATGGTCCGATCCCACCTCTGCATACTTAATGACCTCAGGTGTCCCTCCCGGTGTCCGTCCGTCTTCTGCATGGGCGCCACCATCTTCCAAAACAATCAAATCAAAATATAAAAAAAAATAAATACCCCCCACCCTTTATCACCCCCATAGGTAAGGACAATAATAAAATAAAATAAAGAAAATATATTTACTTTTATTTTTCCACTAGGTTAGGGTTAGAACTAGGGTTAGGGTTAGAACTAGGGTTAGGGTTAGAACTAGGGTTAGGGTTACAACTAGGGTTAGGGTTGCAATTAGGGTTAGGGTTGCAGTTAGGGTTAGGGTTGCAGTTAGGGTTAGGGTTGCAGTTAGGGTTAGGTTTGCAATTAGGGTTAGGGTTACAGTTAGGGTTATGGTTAGAATTAGCGTTAGGGTTGCAATTAGGGTTAGGGTTAAAATTAGGGCTAGAATTAGGTTATTTGCACACGGTGCGTATTTGGCTGCAGATCCACAGCGGATTGACTGCTGCAGATTTGTAGCAGATTTCCATCACGTTAACAGTACCATGTAAATGTATGGAAAACCAAATCCGCTGTGCCCATGGTGCGGAAAATACCACGCGGAAACACTGCGTTGTATTTTTTGCAGCATGTCAATTCTTTGTGCGGGGTGTGTTGGGGTTAGGGATGTGATTAGGGTTATGGCTAGAGTTGAAATTAGGGTAGGGGTGTGTTGGGGTTAGTGTTGGAGTTAGAATTGAGGGGTTTCTACTGTTTAGGCACATCAGGGGTCTCCAAGCGTGACGTGACGCCACCATTGATTCCATCCAATCTTGCATTCAAAAAGTCAAATGGTGCTCCCTCCCTTCCAAGCCCCGACATGCGCCCAAACAGTGGTTTTCTCAAACATATGGGGCATAAGCGTTCTCAGGAAAAATTGCACAACAACTTTTGGGGTCTAATTTCTCCTGTTACCCTTGGGAAAATAACAAAATGGGGGCTAAAATCTTATTTTTGTGGGAAAAAAATGATTTTTTATTTCCACGGCTCTGTGTTGTAAATTTCTGTGAAGCACGTGGGGGTTCAAAGTGCTCACCACACATCTAGACAAGTTCCTTTGGGGGGTCTAGTTTCCAAAATGGGGTCACTTGTTTGGGGTTTCTTCTGTTTAGGCACATCAGGGGCTCTGTAAACATGACATGACGCCCACAGACCATTCCATAAAAGTCTGCATTCCAAAACGTCACTACTTCCCTTCTGAGCCCTGACATGTGCTCAACCAGTGGTTTACCCCCAAATATGGGGTATCAGCGTACTCAGGACAAACTGGACAACATCTTTTGGGGTTCAGTTTCTCCTGTTACCCTTGTGAAAATAAAAAATTACGGGCTAAAAAATAATTTTTGAGAAACGAAAAATTCTTTTTTGTTTTCATGGCTCTGCGTTATAAACTTCTGTGAAGCACTTGGTGGTTCAAAGTGCTCATTGCACATCTAGATTAGTTCCTTAGGAGGTCTAGTTTCCAAAATGGGGTCACTTGTGGGGGAGCTCCAGTTTTTAGGCACACAGGGGCTCTCTAAACGTGACACGGTGTCCTCTAAACGATTGGAGCTAATTTTTCATTCAAAAGTCAAATGTTGCTCTCTAAACGTGACACGATGTCCTCTAAATGATTGGAGCTAATTTTTCATTCAAAAGTCAAATGGCGCTCCTTCCCTTCCGAGCCTTGCTGTGTGCCCAAATAGTGGTTTACCCCCACATGTGAGGTATCTGTGTACTGAGCAGAAATTGCCCAAGAAATGTTATGATCCATTTTATCCTGTTGCCTTTGTGAAAATGAAAAAATTTAGGCTAAAAGAAATTGTTTGTGAAAAAAAGTTATTTTTCATTTTTACGGATCAATTTGTGAAGCACCTGGGGGTTCTAAGTGCTCACTATGCATCTAGATAATTTACTTGGGGGGTCTAGTTTTTAAAATGGGGTCACTTGTGGGAGAGCTCACAGGGGCTCTCCAAACGCGACATGGTGGTGTCCGCTAAAGATTGGAGTCAATTTTTCATTCAAAAAGTCAAATGGCGCTCCTTCCCTTTTGAGCCTTGTCATGCGCCCAAACAGTAGTTACCCCCACATATGGGGTATCGGCGTACTCAGGACAAATTGCACAATAACTATCGGGGCCTAGTTTCTCCTTTTACCATTGGGAAAATAAAAAAATTGTTGCTAAAAGATCATTTTTGTAACTAAAAAGTGAAATGTTCATTTTTTCCTTCCATGTTGCTTCTGCTGCTTTGAAGCACCTGAAAGGTTAATAAACTTCTTGTATGTAGTTTTGAGCACCTTGAGGGGTGCAGTTTTTAGAATGGTGTCACTTTGGTATTTTCTGCCATATAGACCCCTCAAACTAACTGCAAATGTGAGGTGGTCCCTAAAAAAATTGGTTTTGTAAATTGTGTTGTAAAAATGAGAAATTGCAGGTCAAATTTAAACCCTTATTACTTCCTAGCAAAAAAAAAATTGTTTCCAAAATTGTGCTGATGTAAAGTAGACATGTGGGTAATGTTATTTATTAACTATTTTGTGTCACATAACTCTCTGGTTTAACAGAATATAAATTCAAAATTTGAAAATTACAAAATTTTTGCCAAATTTCTGATATTTTCACAAATAAACGCAATAAGTATCGACGTAAATTTACTATTAACATGAAGACCAATATGTCACGAAAAAACTTTCTCAGAATCGCTAGGATCTGTTGAAGCGTTCCTGAGTTATTACCTCATAAAGGTACACTGATCAGAATTGCAAAAAATGGCCATGTCGATATAGGCTGGGTCACGAAGGGGTTAATAACTTGCATGCTGCACATTATCATATATAATTAGCGTGAAGCAGAAGGGAGATATAATTTCATGTCAATCATTTCCATCTCGTGTTGCATGGGATAATAAAACCCCCTTCAGCATGCAGCTGTATGAGAACACCAAGCTCCGCAGGGATCAAGCCTCAAAAGGCTGTGAGTGTCAGATCTCACACCTTCAGCCAGCCAGCTTCAGAGCAGGACAAAAGCTTGATTGCAATATAGAGTCATGCTGAAGCTGCCAAAGAACATTCTAGAAACATAATTCCATGAGGAACTATGTAGATATATACGTTCTAGCTGTAAATCGTGAACATTTTTGAGATCTCTGGAGACCGAACGCCTCCCAGGATCTGGATCCATTCTAACACCCCAGGGAGGGGAGATACATAGCATGGCTAATAGGAACCAGATAACAAAGATGTGTTTAGTCTCAGCGTGTAGCAGGGGTCTAGCCAGATCCAATGGTGCCAGAACCGCCTCCCTAAAACGTTCCATTAAAAAGTTATGATTCCTCTTAGGTTTTGGAGTTTTTAGCTACTATAGGTGAGAGGATTTAGGTACAACCCAGAGGGCAGAAGGGGAGTGACAAAAAAGGGAATAAAGGCTAGTGTAAGGCCATATAGTCTGTCTCTGTTATGCTTGCAGTTTACTTCGAAAGGGTGGTCACATTGAGTAACGTACTCTGAAGGAGCAAGGAGCCAGCTGGCAACCCATGCTCTTTGTGGGTCAGCAAATACATGGTCAAACATCAACCGGTAATTGACATGATTCATCTGCTTATATATTATGTCCTACCACTGTTGTATTTGCATATCTGACCATTGTATATTTATAACTATTGTGTACGTAATGTATTGTCTAGTGTGGACTTAAGGAGAATAAATATATAATTTATCCTTGGGATGCTCTTTTATCTTGATCCACGAATCAACACGTCTGTTTCTCGGTTTAACACTCAGTATAGTGCAGCTCTCTCCCAACACACAGTATATTGCAGACACGCGCACTCACACACACATACAATACACACACACTCACACAAATACTCACACCTCATCCTTGTTCCCCGTGCTGCTCCCGTCTCTGCTCCCATCTCCTCAGCTCCACTGCTGGCATAGTGTGGCGCACAATGAAGTGATGTCATTGTGTGCCCGCTGAGTCACAAGCAGAGGGGGAGTGATGGGAGAGGGAATGTCATCTGAGGCTCTCTCCTCCATCACTGCCTTCAACTGTATCGGCATCTATGATGCCGATAAGTTGAATGAGCAATGGAGGGGGCATCATTGGGCCCCTTTTACAGGCCCCACAGCGGCCCTGTGGCTGGGGGCCCCTGGAGGAGCGGGGTCCCTAGGCAGTTGCCTGGTCTGCCTGCCCCTTACGCCAGCCCTGTTCCTACATTGGGTTATTGGCAACCTGTTTAAACTGAAAGATTATTGTGAAACAAGCATTCTTGGAGATTCGCTTGTTCAGGATTATCTTTCAGTGTAAATGCAGACTTATGAAAAGACTGTGCCAGAGTAATAATATTAATAGAGGTGATAATAATTAAAGATAAAAAGATAGCGGTAGTATCTCAGCCCTGCTGAAGAATGGATATGTTCCAAGGTATCCTTCCAAAGCATTTATTTATACATCCATATAAAACATGGCTACAAGTTTCGGCACTGAGCCAGTTAACTAGATATATTTAGCTTATTTTATCCTAATAGTCATTACAATAATAACAAACTAAGCTGCTGCAGTAGCTGTGTTTTATGATATTTTATAATGATGATGATGAATATTACTTTTTACAGAACTGTTTTTGTTCCTGTCTAGTCTGTATTATTTATAGTAATAGGAGTGGCATTTTATTATTAATGTTGGTGATTGTAGTTAACATTAAATATCATGGTCTCAAATAGCTGCGGAAAAATCCTTCCTCACTTTTTTTTCCAAATATATGGCTGACATTCTACCTGATCCTTCACAAAAGTTCTCTAACTCTCAGTTATTTATTTAAAGGTCAGGCTGAATAGTGAAATACAGAGAATAGTCAGCGCAGATGTGTCGGGCAGTGCTGGGGATTACAAGAAAAATGAAATAAAATAGAAATAAATTCTGTTAGAAATCTTAAAATGATGTATGTAAAATATGGAATTGAAATGTGGTATTGTATCTGCTATGTATTATTTATAAACAGTGCATTAAATAGCTCATGTTGTTGCCCTGCCTGTCAATAGCAGTTTGTATCACCACCTAATGAATTCAGTGTGTACTGGGGAAAGCCGTGGCTAGGATTCCAGACTGGACAGGGAAAGACGAGCCGCATATTCCTCTGTATGGTATCTGTACTGCAGAAGAAAAATGGATTAGACTTTGTCAAAGAAATATAATGTTTTAGCAAAGTCAGGGGAATTATCATGCAGAAATGGAACAGAATGAATAATTTATCACTTGGTGACTTGATAGACATGGACTTGAAGAAGCAATTGGAATAGACATTGGTGAATGGATGACAAGCTCAATTTGAACAGTCTTGGGAGATCTCAAATACTATTTGTAGTCAGAGGTTTTGGATTTTTTTTCTCTCTGGAGTGAAAATACAATTTTAGTCTTTCACCAATATAGAATATAACTGTATCTATACGTGCCAGAACTTCAATCACCCAGGGTTAATTTTATGTAGATTGTAGCTCTCCTTAAATTAAAATGTCGGGGATGTCTCTACTGAAAAACTTGCTACTTTACATCATTGAATTATACACTACTAAAAAAAAAAATAAAGGGAGCAATAAAATACCACATCCTAGATAGCACTGACATATATGAAATATGAAATATTGCAGTTGCAAATCTTTATTCATTACATAGTGGAATTTGTTGAGAACGATAAAACATCAAAATGATCAATGCAAATCAAAATTAATATCCCATGGAGGTTTGGAGTTGGAATGATTCTCAAAATAAAAGTGAAAAATCAAATTACAGGCTGGTCCAACTTCAGTGGAAATGCCTCAAGACTGGGAAATGATGCTCAGTAGTTTGTGCGGCCTCCACCTGCCTGCATGACCTCCCTAAAACACCTGGGCATTGTCCTGATGAGTATATCCTCCCAGACCTTGATTAAAATATCAGCCAACTCATGGACTGTCTGCGGTGCAACGTGGTGTTGGTGGAAGGAACGAGACATGATGTACCAGATGTGCTCGATTGGATTCAGGTCTGGGGAACGGGCAGGCCAGTCCATTGCATCAATGTCTTCATCATGCAAGAACTGCTGACACACTTTAGCCACATGAGGCCTAGCACTGCATCAGAAGGAATCCAGGGTCCACTACACCTGCATATAGTCTCACAACGGGTCTGAGGATCTCATTCTGGTACTTAATGGCAGTTAGGGTACCTCTGTCTAACACATTGAGGGCTAAGCTGCCTGCAAAGAAAAGTCTCCCCACACTATTACTGATCCATTGCCAAGTAGGTCATGCTAAAGCATGTTGCAGGAAGCAGAACATTCTCCACAGTGCCTCCAGTCTCTATCATGTTTGTCACATGCGCTCAGTGTGAACCTGCTCTCATCCGTCCAGGGACACAGGGTGCTAATGTTGAATCTACCAATCTTGAAGTTAGGTCATTTTGCTTGGCGCAGCACTGTTCCTCCTTGCACAAAGGAGTAGGTAGCGGTCCTGCTGCTGGGTTGTTGCCCTCCTCCGGCCCCACTCCATATCTTTTGGTGTACTGGCTTGTCTCCTGGTATCTGCTCCATGCTCTGGAGACTGTGCTGACAGGCACAGCTACCCTACTTGCCACAGCTCGCAATTGATGTGCCATCCTGGCTGAGCTGCACTATCTGAGCAACTTCTGTGGGTTGTAGATACCTCATGCTACATTGCATTGTTTAAGTGTTCCCTTTATTTTTTTAGCAGTGTATATTAATATATTTCTAATGTGCTGCCTCCAGTCTGCACATGGACCCAGGGCACTTTGCTTTTGAGAAGAAGACATTTTGGATTAGGACAGTCACAGCCATCAAATTTTAATTGTGGGATTTGTATCAATATTCCTTTTTAGGAAACCAGTGCCCAACCTGGCGACATAATGTTTGGAAGGTGGGCAGATGTTTCTGCTTGCTGACAATCCTAGCCAGTAGCATCATTGCACTGCTGACCTGAATGTGTGTGCTCTTGAGCTGATGTATAAGACAGCCTAAGCAGCATGTAGTCATCAGGTCTACAGAACAGGATGTAGGAAACTGTCTAAAATGTCATCCTATATCCTATAGACTTGAATGGAGGAAAGATGTGTCTAGGGACAAGAGCCACTGCCCAGAAACATGCTCTCCAGAACCATGTTGCATTCACACTGTGGCCATTTAACAAACAGAATCTAACATAAAAACAAAAGGAGAAAATACCCTGTGGTAAGAAAATAAATAGTAATAGTACATGTAAAGAACATAGTGTACTTAGTTATCGTTGTTACATAAAAAAAAATGTAAACGCCATCCTACTACAACAAGGTGCACCGCAATCGGGACAGTACCTAATGCTTATAGTTCACCTCACTATGTATCAGCAGGCGTAAAAATAGATAAGGGCAGAGTAGGACCTGGGTCCCTACTGGTCAGCCACCTGCTATATAAACAAAATGAACAGCCCAAATAAAAAGGAGAACCACTCCCTAGTTTGTACAAAGTACAAAAATTAACTCCTTTCTGACGGTAAGCCCACATCTTTCCTGGCACATGTCTGCAATTACCAAAGAGTTCTATTTCAACCTCATTGGTCCACACGATTTGCTTCCAGAATGCATCAGGCTTGTTTAGATGTTCTTTTGAATACTTCTAATGCTAAATTTTATGGTAAAGATGCCAGAGAGGTTTTCTTCTGATGACAATTCCACGAAGGCCATATTTGTGCAGGTGTCTCTGAGCAGTAGTACCACAACTTCAAAGTCTCATAAATCTTTTTGGAGTTGGATTTTCTTCTCTAGCAATCCAAAGAACAGCTCTTGCTGATATTTTGATTGGTCTTCCAGACCTTATCTTGACTTCCACTGTTCTCGTTAACTGACATTTCTTACTTACATTTTTAACTGAGGAAAGGGCAACTTGAAAACACTTTGCTATTTTCTTATAGCCTTCTCCTGCTTTGTCGGCCTCCACCATTTTCATTTTCAGAGTGCTAGGCTGCTGCTTAGAGGAACATTTGGATGTTGTTTTTTTTGGCACAGGGTTAGAGGAGGCTGGGTTTTTATAAAGCTGGGAACTTTGCATAACCTGGCATTTCCTAACGATCATAGTGAACAAACCATAACTACAGCCAAATTAAGGTCTGAAACCTTGGTCAAGGTTATCTGAGCACACACATGTCCAAGGGTGCCCACACTTTTGCATGGGCTCATTTTCCTTTTTGCTATGTTTAAAAATGGGAAAAAAATGACAATATATATTTTTGGAGCCTAAAATACAAAGGAAACGTGTCATCTTTAACTTTAGCCCTTTTAGAGATTATGTAATCTTCAATTTGCTTAACTATTCTCAGTAACCAGGGGTGACCAAACTTTTACATGCTACTGTATGTTGGAAAGGTAACAAATGGTTTTCATTTAAAGGCATTACTATAGAGAGACTGAGTTAATAGGTGCCACTTAGAACTGATATCTGAGGGGGCATACTGACTCTTCTGCCACATTAGTGGAGGAAGGTTTTAGTACAGCACGTAAAATTGGGGCAAAAGCTTGCTTATTAAAATTAGAAACATTTGTGACACATTTCTGCAACTTGTTATTGTGCAATGATTTTAGAACTGCAATTTGGCTGCAACAACTGCCCCTATGGGTATGTGCACACAAAGGGCACTGATTCGTCGATTTGGTTTTTTTAAGTCACTTTTATTTTGTCTCGTTGTATTCACCGACATTAATTGCCCCAAATTCATCAAAATGGTTCATGTGCTTCATGAATTTGATGCAAAGTGAAAAATGTGCCTTTTTCCTATTACCTTATTTTTGTAATTTTCTGAGCAAACTTTTCGAAAAAAAATTATTACTTTTGAAATAAGTGCTGAAAATGACTCTAAACGAGGGGAAAAGGGTGGTACTGGAATGGAATGTCAAATTTAGTGACTTTTTGAAAGCGAAAATTGTTCAATCAGCTGAAAACATCTGTATACGCTAAACTCTGTTCACAAACGAGGAAAAAAAAAAACAACAGGTGAGCACATATAGAATAGACTTAAAAAAAGGGGCGAACAGAATAATGCAAAAAAAAGTGCAAAACACACAAAACTAGACAAAAAATAGGTGCAAATGTAATGATGAATCTGGGCCTATAACTTTGCGCCAAATTTATAAACCAAAAGTGCCATGTTGATGAATTTGGCACAATATAATTTAGCAAATACCACAAGGCAAAAAAATAAATGTAACTTGGAAAAAAATGCAAATGATGAATCGGTGCCATAGTCTTTTTCAGGCAGGTGAAAGTTTCTGCCAAGTTTTTCAAGAGACAGACACTTTTTTCTTGAACTTTTTTTTAGCATTTTTTGGTTTATACCTTATCACTTTTTCAATGTTTTTGATCGCCGGCTTGTTTTCTTTGAGCATTTTCCCAGCATATTTGTGAAGTATTTTTTGCTGTAATTTTTCAAGAAAGTTTTAATTTCATTCACCACTGAAGAAACTGCTAGCAGTTTTTCAATCGAAAGCATTGCCAAAATGCTGCAAAATATGCACAGGCGTCTTTTCACCCTTTCCATTGACTTCTATTATAAAGTATAGAGTGTCTTCAAGGCGGAAAAACCTAAAGAATGATCCACTCACTTCTTGTAACCATTTTGTGCCTTTGGAAACTTGAAGCAATTAAAAGACGCTCAAAATACTGAAAATATGAACAGCAAGTTCTTTTTACATAGAAATGTATATGTTCATTCTTTTAAGTGTTTAGCCAGCGCTTTTTCGGGTGGTTTTCGAAGAAGAAGGCACCTGAAAACAATGAAGACCCAAAAGGTCACATTTAAGCCTCAAGTTCTATGTGGCCAAAATTTCAACAGGGTTGGATTTTTTACAATGATGTTGATTTAGACTGAGGGCCTAAACGCGACTCCACTGATCATTATTAGATGTGATCTAGAAATCTTAGTGTTACATTTGCATAGAGGTCTCATTTTTCTTTTTTTATGCTATGAATATAATACACAATCTACAAATCATTCTTACCTT
This sequence comes from Ranitomeya imitator, assembly GCF_032444005.1. Taxonomy (NCBI): domain Eukaryota; kingdom Metazoa; phylum Chordata; class Amphibia; order Anura; family Dendrobatidae; genus Ranitomeya; species Ranitomeya imitator. The sequence goes on along the minus strand of NC_091287.1, from coordinate 52,193,624 downwards.
GCTGCCATTTATTTATATGCATGCAATGTAAGAGGCATGGGAAAAATGTAGGTTTCCATACTGTGCAGATGTAATGAAGGTTAACCAAGTCAGAGCAGCATTGATATCAAGCCGTCACACACAAGTAATGAACTTCATACTTGATAGCTGAAAGGTCCAGATTATCCAAAGTTCTTCGACATACAGTAGATAGAAATAGTGTTAATGGCAGAGAAAATCAAGGAAAGACAGAAGGACGGTGGCCTCCTAGGTTGATCACACATGAATGATGGCAACAAGTCACAGGTACTTGACTATAGATAAGCATATATTAATCAAGAAAATACCTTATTGGGAGAATCTGACACAGAAGTAAAGTAAAAAGTGAATGCAATTTAGTAATATCTTCTTCGTCAGCTCATAGTTAAACATGTTGCGCATGTGAAGCGGCTGAGCAATGATTTATGCTGTCATTGATGACTCCCATTGTTCTACATGGTGAAATCCCGCTTTCATGTATTGTCTTAGATTATTACTTACACTCAGATGTCTCTTTTATGTGCCAAGGCAATATAAGTGGGCCTAAGTAGTGGAATGAGGAGCATAATTGTTCTCAGCAATATGAACACTTGAGTTATATGGCTGGAATTTTGCTGTTGAGACGCGAGCTAAACGTCTTCATTTATGTCATAGACTCATACAATTGAAAATCTGAAAGTTTCACAAACTCTATATTAAAAACTATATGTAAAGTAAAATGAGCTAATTCTGTACAGTATATCTTCATTTCATTTAATTCCCATTTCTTGTATAGCACCAAGATATCTAGTAGGGCTGTACAGATATTATCACTCACATCAATCCATGTGCTCGATAAGACTCACAGTCAAATGTAATAGAAAATTGATTAACCAAACTGGTAGAGATGAGTAAATTGTTTTGAGGTAAATTAAAACAGCTTCAAATTTTTAAAAAAGACTAACAAATTCAACAGAATTAAAAACATTTTGTTTTATATGTTTTGGTCGAACTGAGAAGAATCATGGCCAGCCTGCCACCATTTACCTGGTTTGTAAAGGGCAGGGAACGGTTAAAAAAATCTTCAAAAAAATTTGTTTCCCTGCCTTATCTGTCCTGTCACCTGTCATCTAATCAGATTTTCTATGTTCTTTCTTCTAACTTCCTTCTTCTATCTACTTTCTTCTATCTAAGGGTACCGTCACACTATACGATTTACCTACGATCACGACCAGCGATATGACCTGGCCGTGATCGTAGGTAAATCGTAGTGTGGTCGCTGGGAGCTGTCACACAGACAGCTCTCCAGCGACCAAGATGCCGAGGTCCCTGGGTAACCAGGGTAAACATTGGGTAACTAAGCGCAGGACCGCGCTTAGTTACCCAATGTTTACCCTGGTTACAAGCGTTAAACTAAAAAAAAACAAATAGCACATACTTACATTCTGGTGTCCGTCAGGTCCCTTGCAGTCTGCTTCCCGCACTCAGTGACTGCCGGCCGTAAAGTGAAAGTGAAAGCACGTCACCGCTGTGCTCTGCTTTCACTTTACGGCCGGCAGTCACAGTGCTGGAAGCAGAGACGGCAAGGGACCTGACGGACACCAGAATGTAAGTATGTGCTGTTTGTTTTTTTTTAGTTTAACGCTTGTAACCAGGGTAAACATCGGGTAACTAAGCGCGGTCCTGCGCTTAGTTACCCGATGTTTACCCTGGTTACAAGCGAACGCATCGCTGGATCGCATCGCTAGATCGCTAGATCGGTGTCACACACACCGATCAAGCGATGACAGCGGGAGATCCAGCGATGAAAGAAAGTTCTAAACGATCTGCTACGACGTACGATTCTCAGCAGGATCCCTGATCGCTGCTGCGTGTCAGACACAGTGATATCGTAACGATATCGCTGGAACGTCACGAATCGTACCGTCGTAGCGATCGAAATGTTATAGTGTGACGGTACCCTAACTTATGGCCAAGTTTTCTATTCACTAGACTCCATGGCCATGCCATTCAGTGGACCGTGATGCACTTTAAAGGTGAGCGCCATGCTCCTCATGACCAGATGCAGCGCAGCACACATTAACGGTGACAATTTGAGGCATAGTGAACAGATGATCCAGCTGGACAGAAAATGGAAAAAAACATGGAAGACATAAGATAGAAGAGCCAATTAGAGGACATGTGGCTGCGGGACAGGTTTAAATAGAGCCAAGAAAAGTATAAGATTTTTTTAAAACCCCTTTCCTGGCCAGTTAAATTTGAAATGGAATTTCACTCCTGAATTGATCAAACCTGTCCAAATTTAATTTCAGGACAATCACTCAACTCTTTTAGCCCTGGATCAGGCGCCTCTCTGACACTTCCGAGTTAAGGCGCATTGCATCTGACAAGCACAGGCTAGAAAACCCCCCATAACATCTAATTATCTGAATGCTTGGGTTCTAAAAGTAATCAATGACCTTCATAGGTGTAACTCTGGAATCTCTGCATGCTGTCCCTCTTCCCCGGCAGGGACGCAGGCTTACTCACCTTCACGGCCTCCGTCTGTATCTGCTACTGACCGGGGTGCGCGAACGGGGCCCAGATCCTGGGGACTGTGTTTAGGGCGCGTGAGCACTCCCTCTTTCTTAAAGAGGCCGCATGCACCATCCTAAAGTGACCGATAGCTGTTGGACTCCTACTTTTTAAGGCACCTCCTCCAGCATGGAGGTGCTTGAGCAACATGATTAGCTAACCCATAGCAGGCTTGCTAGTTGTCAGGTCCCCTGGTTCAGTGTCTGTCTGTACTTGCTTGTCTATCTGGTCCAGCCCACACCTGCCAATGCTCTTCAGTATTTCACCAGTCCAGCCTGCACCTGCCAGTGCTCATTTGTATATCAGCTGGTCCAGTCCGCATCTGCCAGTTCTCATATGCATACCAGCCAGTCCTGTCCGCACCATCCAGTGTTCATCTGTACATCAGCCAGACCAGCCTGCATCTGCAAGTGCCTAACTGCCTTCCAGCTGGACCAGTCTGTATTCATGGCTCCTGTGTTCCTTCTGTGCCTTCCTGCATCTACTGTCCCTCTGGGCCATTTCAGCATCCAGTTCCTTGGGGGTCAGCTGCCATGCGTCCATTGTCAGTCCTGTAGTAGCACCCGGTGTTCATTGAGAGTCAAGCCTATCCCCACCATCAGGGTGTGTAGTGAAGAGTCAGGTGCCCATCTAGTTACACCCCTCCAGGCTTTCCTTGGACCATGGCACAGTGGGACCACCACTCACATTACAACAGAGGTGCATTCAAAGAGAGGACACAAAATCAGGTGTAAAAAAAATTTAATAACCATAAACGTAATAAAACAAAAATTTCACAACTACCGCCAAATAGCCTACAGTTTTCAGGACATAACTATTACTAAACATTAAAATTAGGAATAAAACTAAAATTGTAAGGCACTTAAATGCTACTGGAGTCATATTCACTCAGATTCAAAGACTAAAAGTTCTGCCAAAGAAACACATTGGCAGAGAGAAAAGCAAGTTTGGCAAATCATATCATATCATGTCAGAGATTATTATTACGTGTTCAGGTGCAATGTGCCCCAGAGGCCATTTCTAAGAAAATTCCTATTTGTAAGAAACCCTACTTATTTCTATGAACTATCCACAAACGTTGAATTATTCATTCATAAATCTAGCAAAATCAACAATTGTGATGAAAAAAATCCAGAGATACGAACCTTCATAAGTGAGAACCTTCAGGCGCAATAAGCCTGAGAGGCCACAGACGTCATACCTACTTTCCGCAAGGATGGCGGTAAAACTGAGTGGGAAGTTTCAAGCAGTACCTAAAGATAGGAAAGTACTCGGAGTGGCGGGATCCCCTGCTGCCTTGGAGAGGAGTGGGAAACAAAAATGTGTGGGCTGCGTCTGTCAGGCCTATTGCACCTAACGCAGGGATAATAAGTATTTTTATTTTATATGTTGGAAGAAGCCAGAAAACCAGAAGGAAATCACTCAAAGACAGGAAGAACATTCACAATTAACCAAAGCTCCAGTGATAACCACAGAGCCATCAACCCACAAAACATGGAAGAACCACAAGACTGATGGAAGCAAAAGACCACATAGCTGATTTTGTGTGCTCGTGTGAACAAGATATTAAAATAGGCCTTCTAACTACACTATAGTAATGCATGGATGGTAAATAGCTATCATATGTTCAGATGTGATAATAACCCTTATCGTTCCATTTGTTAAAGGGAATCTGGACATTTATTCATGCTGCCCAAATCATGGGCAGCATGATTTGGAGCATAGCTGCACAATTCTAGACCGGTATGTTTTCCTCACAAGCACTCTGGAATTTCAGAGAAAACATAGTTTGAAGAGCTTGCGAGGAACATGAGAGACATGAGACTAGTCCTGTGCCACCCCAGGCTGCTTTGTCCCAGTCTCTCCTGATGTACACACATGGGAAAGACTTGTCAACCAACTAGAATGGTGCAGGGAGATGCCAAAAGGGGGTAGCGCCCTTCAATTTCTAATTTATTTGAAATGCGTCAAAATTTCAGCGAAAAATATAACCGGCTGCAATCATGCAACCAGGCTCTGATTTATGCTACAGTACCTGTGGTGTTGATAGCGTAAATCACCAGATTTCCTTTAACTAGAATTTAAAAAAATTATTCCACTTAAAATATTAGGCTTTTTATTCTAAGGATGACTTATGGAGGCAAATTTGACCTCCTGTTTCTACATAGAGCATAGAAGGATTCAGCTAGTCTGTTTTTAATTATGTCCCATCATAAATCTAATGGTAAACAGAAGAAGGGTAAAATGAGCAATTGTAAGTACCCAGTGCTATATTATATGATGTTTGCAATATATTCAAAGAATAAAACTTTGATGGGATTGCTTCTTTAATTAAATATTAGAATGTATCTTTCAAAATTCCTCCATATTGCAAAAGTTTCTTCCGGGAAAGTAATAGACTGTCAAAGCAAGGTTGATTCACATTGTGAACATATGTATTTTCTCCACAGGAGCGGGATACTTTTTTTTCATCAGTATTTACACAAGAAAATTCCATGGCGGACAATATGATCAGTGATAACAAAAATTCCCCATTAAATGTCACCTGCTTAACCCAGCAGAAAGTGCGGCGGCGTCTAAAAATCACTAAAATTGACAAATCTCCGGACCCGGATGGGATACACCCCTGAGTACTGCAGGAATTAAGTACAGTCATTGATAGACCATTATTTTTAATCTTTAAAGACTCCATAATAACAGGGTCTGTACCACAGGACTGGCGTATAGCAAATGTGGTGCCAATATTCAAAAAGGGGACAAAAACTGAACTCGGAAATTATAGGCCGGTAAGCTTAACCTCTACTGTGGGTAAAATCCTGGAGGGCATTCTAAGGGACGCTATACTGGAGTATCAGAAGAGGAATAACCTCATAACCCAGTATCAACACGGGTTTACTAGGGACCGTTCATGTCAGACTAATCTGATCAATTTCTATGAAGAGGTAAGTTCCGGACTGGACCAAAGGAACCCAGTGGATGTAGTGTATATGGACTTTTCAAAAGCATTTGATACGGTGCCACACAAAAAGTTGATACATAAAATGAGAATAATGGGGATAGGGGAAAATATGTGTAAGTGGTTTAAGAGCTGGCTCAGGGATAGGAAACAAAGGGTGGTTATTAATGGAGCACACTCGTACTGGGTCGCGGTTAGCAGTGGGGTACCACAGGGGTCAGTATTGGGCCCTCTTCTTTTTAACATATTTATTAGTGACATACAGTCACATGGGGCATACAGAGCAGAATTTCAATATTTGCAGATGACACTAAACTCTGCAGGGTAATCAATACAGAGGAGGACAATTTTATATTACAGGAGGATAATAATAATATAATAATAATAATTTTATTTATATAGCGCCAACATATTCCGCAGCGCTTTACAAATTATAGAGGGGATTTGTACAGAAAATAGATATTACAGCATAACAAAAATCACAGTTCAAAATAGATACCAAGAGGAATGGGGGCCCTGCTCACAAGCTTACAATCTATAGATTTATGTAAACTAGAAGCTTGGGCTGATAAATGGTAAATGAGCTTCAATGGAGATAAATGTAAGGCCATGCACGTGGGTAGAAGTAATAAGATGTATAACTATGCGCTTAATTCTAAAACACTGGGCAAAACCGTCAATGAAAAAGACCTGGGTGTATGGGTTGATGACAAACTCACATTTAGTGACCAGTGTCAGGCAGCTGCTACAAAGGCAAATAAAATAATGGGATGCATTAAAAGAGGCATAGATGCTCATGAGGAGAACATAATTTTACCTCTATACAAGTCATTAGTTCCACCACACGTAGAATGCCGTGTACAGTTCTGGTCTCCGGTGTATAAGAAAGACATAGCTGAACTAGAGCGGGTGCAGAGAAGAGCGACCAAGGTTATTAGAGGACTGGGGGGTCTGCGATACCAAGATAGGTTATTACACTTGGGGCTATTTAGTTTGGAAAAACGAAGGCTAAGGGGTGATCTTATTTTAATGTATAAATATATGAGGGGACAGTACAAAGACCTTTCTGATGATGTTTTTAATCAGAGACCGGAGACAGGGACAGGGGGCATCCTCTACGTCTGCAGGAAAGAAGGTTTAAGCATAATAACAGATGCAGATTCTTTACTGTAAGAGCAGTGAGACTATGGAACTCTCTCCCGTATGATGTTGTCATGAGTGATTCCCTACTAAAATTTAAGAGGGGACTGGATGCCTTTCTGGAAAAGTATAATGTTACAGGGTATATATACTAGATTCCTTGATAGGGCATTGATCCAGGGAACTAGTCTGACTGCCGTATGTGGAGTCGGGAAGGTATTTTTTTCCCCAATGTGGAGCTTACTCTTTGCCACGTGGGGCTTTTTTTGCCTTCCTCTGGAACAGTATGTTAGGGCATGTTAGGTTAGGCTATGGGTTGAACTAGATGGACTTAAAGTCTTTCTTCAACCTGAATAACTATGTTGGATAGGTGATAAATGTATGCATTATCCCTAGAGTTTCAACCACTGGGGCTACTACTAATCAATATTAATCAAATGTGTATGATCACCTTTACATTTCTAAAGTAAACAGAGAATACATGCAGGACCTTTTGTGAACTCTAAAATTTTACCAAAACTAATTTTTTTACTTTTGAACTATCATTGTACATAGAGCAATAAGTATTATGGTTTCATATAGCCATGATTATATGGAAATCTAGTGCCTAATACAAAAAAAGAAGATGGTAAATTGTAAAATAGACTTTAGAGGCCACACATAAATGTACATATCACTGTTACATAAGAATGTTTTTTCTTCTTCAAGGTCATTCAAGGTTACCATGAAAGATTCCAGACTCAGAACATCTACCCCACACATCACTGGCCTTCCCTTAGTGCAAGGCTGGGAGCCCATTTTAAATGTGTTAACTCGGTAACATTTATATCATCTATCCTAATTCTTGTCTGGATAAGTAAGTAACAAGGTCACCCCTGATACTGAGCAAAAATCTTAACATTGGTCCCGTTAGTCTTTATCTGATTGCATTTTAACCATACTATGAAACCAATTTTCTTTGTTTAATGTTTCCATTTGTGTATATTTGGAAGTAATTGTTATTGTGTGTGTTCTGCTTGTAGACAGTGTATCACTGTCACTTGTCAATTAAAAGAGCATCACAGACTGCTGACATTTGCACTCCTTAATGAAAATATATGAGACTGAGTTAAAGCAGGACACCATGCAGACAGTGTGTAACCGGTCTTGCTACTGATTTTGGCATGACCCACGCAGGCTGTCTAGACTACCTTTCTATTCCCCTTTAACTGAAAACCACTTTCTAATGAAGAATAAACTAGAATTTTACTACTTCAATTGAATAGGTGTTTGTAATTCCAATGACTCCAAACATCTAAAAAAAAAATCTGCTTTCCCATTCAGTACAATGCAGGTAACCGGAGCAACCAGATAGAGCTCGACATTCTTGCCAGTTAATTCTCAGGCAAATGAAACTCTAGGAACTTGTCTGTTTTCGGGCTTGTTATACATTGAATCATCCAAGCATTCTATTCTTGCAGATTGAGGTGTCACGATTAAATGCCTTGCGCCATATAAACCGAGGCCTTTGGCCAATGTCTTATCCTCTGAGACCGAAAGGGGAGTAGCCCCAAAGCTATATAACAAGCACAAATACTGAATGCAAGATGTTTTTATTGAGGGTGAATTTATTTTTTCATACATTGACATTCATATACTGATAACCAGGAGTCGTGTAGAAATTGAATACGTTTTCCTCCTGTTAGCTTAGATAGCATTAAAATATTCACATTTTAACTTGTAACTAGTGTTGAGCATTCCGATACCGCAAGTATCGGGTATCGGCCGATACATGCGGTATCGGAATTCCGATACCGAGATCCGATACTTTTGTGGTATCGGGTATCAGTATCGGATCAATAGGGATGTGTTAAATAAAGAATTAAAATAAAAAATATTGATATGCTCACCTCTCCGGCGGCCCCTGGACATCACGCTGGTAACCGGCCAGCTTCTTTGTTTAAAATGAGCGCCTTCAGGACCTGCGAATGACATCGCGGCTTCTGATTGGTCGCGTGCCGCCCATGTGACCGGCACGCGACCAATCAGAAGCCGCGACGTCATTCTCATTCACAAAACTCCTAATTCTAGGAATTAAGGACCTGCGAATGACGTCGCAGCTTCTGATTGGTCGCGTGCCGGTCACATGGGCGGCACGCGACCAATCAGAAGCCGCGACGTCATTCGCAGGTCCTGAAGGTGCTCATTTTAAACAAAGAAGCCGGCCGGTTACCAGCGTGATGTCCAGGGGCCGCCGGAGAGGTGAGTATATCAATATTTTTTATTTTAATTCTTTATTTTACACATCCCTATGGATCCCAGGGCCTGAAGAACCATGAGAATACCTTCCGATACTTGATGTCCCATTGACTTGTATTGGTATCGGATATCGGTATCGTCGATATCCGATATTTTTCGGGTATCGGCCGATACTATCCGATACCGATACTTTCAGGTATCGGATGGTATCGCTCAACACTACTTGTAACTTTAAAGCATTATTAATAGAGAGCTTGTTGACAGCTAACTTCACAGTGGACCTTAAAGTTTTTTTTCAAGTTATTGAATTATTTTAATTAGTCAAACAGAATGACAATTAGAAACTTTGCATTTGAGTTGCTTTTTCTATCTGCTGTCATTCTCCTGCAATGCACTTTTATCTTTCCTAATGTACAGCCGGTTTCCATGGAGCTCAGCCACTAGTGACTGCCCAGAGCCTGGCTGAGAGTGCACAGTAGCTATATCTCTGGAGATGGGTTAACTCCTAACATATCAGCCACCTCTCTTTAGCCCATTGATTTTCAAACAGCAGTTAGCTGTTCACTTTCCTCCCATTCCCTCTCAGCTCCTGACAAGCTGCTATTATAAATGCTGAAAAATCACCAATGCAGCAGCATGAATAGTTCTCTTAATCACAGTTCTCATCTCTTGTTGTCCTAAACCATGTGCTTCTTCAAATACTCTGTTATCTGTGTGTAAATATAGTCATTGCATTGTACACTCCAGAACAAACCACTGATAACCAAAAGTGTTACAATGAGCTTTATAGTTCTAATAATACTACAGTTATGCTGTTCTCCAGAACTGTCACTCAAGAAGGAATGCCCTCCCTTCCAGAAACCAGGAAGTAAGGAGACTACAAAGCTCTGATCTGCTAAAGAGGCAACTTGAGAATACCCCTTTAATATAGAACTGTATGTTGATCTAAGTTTGGTTTTCCAGAACTGCAGGATCAGGATAAGTCAGTAAATATGTGGAGGATCAACTTTGAGTTGAACTACCTTAAATTCTCAGGTCCCCACAAGTTCAAACACTTTGCGATTCAGTTCACATGGATCGCCAAAAAAAATGTAGGGCATCATTTCACACACTAGTGAAGATTCAGAATGTGGGCTAATGATGTCAAAGGTTGCCACGTGGACTTTTCCATATTGCCTTGCAGCTATCACATCACATGGTCTAACACAGCCAGTCAGAGAAGGCTATCATAGCCAGAATAAAAGATGACGGTTGGCCAAAGAGAGCTATTTTATGCATGTGCAGTGTAGGGATAGGAGGGCAGAGAGCACAGCTCATTCCATATAGAGACAGAAAAATGCCTAATCTGATTGTACTACTTTAGTGCTGAAGCATTTTGAAAATGGGACTGCTAGTCTCATTCTGTAAATAGAAATTCAAAGATTCAAGTGATAGGGAGGGGCAGTACCTGTATAGTCAGTGTGACTGTGAACTAATTGGTCTGTGATATACTGCAATAACAGCACCTTAATAACAGCCTTTTTTATTCTTCACACACTACAGACAAGGAGGTATTTTAATACCCCTCTGACCTAATTTTGCTACTAAAAAAAGAATCCTAGAACCAAGGCTTGTGTGTCACAAAAAGTAAAGAGAAAAGAAAAATCTCCATAGTCCAGAAATTTAAACATAACTGTATACCACACAAAGTGTGTATGTTTTAGAAAATATATATTTTTTGCACACTTCTGTGTTATATTAACTCAATATTATGTCTTTAAAGCACTGAGAAATTAATGGTGCCATATAAATTAGTAAAATATATAATATAAATAAATAAAAAATATTAGAACTTGAACAACCCCACTCTTATACAGGTGCCTGCTTTTGGGACATGAACCTACCTAGCACAACCTCTTGTGAAAATGCCACAGATTCTTCCATTTGCACCGCCTGTGTATAAACAAAAGCAAGGCAGACATCTATCCTCAAAAAGGGATAATTTTTGGACAGTTTTTACAGTTTAATTAGCCTACAAATCAGTTACAGCATGGGTTATTAAATAGACTGCTGGTTACCATTGGTTTCCTTTAGCCAGATAGCAGGGCCGGACTGGCCATCGGGCAGTTCTGGCAAATGTCAGAAGGGCCGGTGCCAGTAGTGGGCCGCTGCACGCCGACTCACCCTTTCCCCCCCCAGTGCCGCCGCTGCCGCATTCAACTATACCAGTTGAATGCAATGATGGAGGAGAGAGTGTCACCTGACGCTCCCTCTCCCATCATTCCCCGTTCTGCCTCTGACACTGCGGGTGCACGCGCACTCACTGTGTCCCAGGCAGTGAAGCGGCAGCCGCTGAGACAGGAGTAGGGAGCATCGCGGGCACGAGGGGAGGTGAGGAGTGTTTTTTTTTTTACTGGACTGTGGGGCTGTTCTAGTGGGGGAGGAGAGATGTAGGCTCTGCTGTATACTACTATGTGGGCTGTGCTATATACTACTGTGTGGGCTCTGCTGTATACTACTGTGTGGGCTGTGCTGTATACTACTGTGTGGCCTCAGCTGTACAGGTCCTTCTCAAAAAATTAGCATATAGTGTTAAATTTCATTATTTACCATAATGTAATGATTACAATTAAACTTTCATATATTATAGATTCATTATCCACCAACTGAAATTTGTCAGGTCTTTAATTGTTTTAATACTGATGATTTTGGCATACAACTCCTGATAACCCAAAAAACCTGTCTCAATAAATTAGCATATTTCACCCATCCAATCAAATCAAAGTGTTTTTTAATAGCAAACAAAAAAAACATCAAATAATAATGTTCAGTTATGCACTCAATACTTGGTCGGGAATCCTTTGGCAGAAATGACTGCTTCAATGCGGCGTGGCATGGAGGCAATCAGCCTGTGACACTGCTGAGATGTTATGGAGGCCCAGGATGCTTCAATAGCGGCCTTAAGCTCATCCAGAGTGTTGGGTCTTGCGTCTCTCAACTTTCTCTTCACAATATCCCACAGATTCTCTATGGGGTTCAGGTCAGGAGAGTTGGCAGGCCAATTGAGCACAGTAATACCATGGTCAGTAAACCATTTACCAGTGGTTTTGGCACTGTGAGCAGGTGCCAGGTCGTGCTGAAAAATAAAATCTTCATCTCCATAAAGCATTTCAGCCGATGGAAGCATGAAGTGCTCCAAAATCTCCTGATAGCTAGCTGCATTGACCCTGCCCTTGATGAAACACAGTGGACCAACACCAGCAGCTGACATGGCACCCCACACCATTACTGACTGTGGGTACTTGACACTGGACTTCAGGCATTTTGGCATTTCCTTCTCCCCAGTCTTCCTCCAGACTCTGGCACCTTGATTTCCGAATGACATGCAAAATTTGCTTTCATCAGAAAAAAGTACTTGGGACCACTTAGCAACAGTCCAGTGCTGCTTCTCTGTAGCTCAAAAGTGGCTTTACCTGGGGAATGCGGCACCTGTAGCCCATTTCCTGCACACGCCTGTGCACGGTGGCTCTGGATGTTTCCACACCAGACTCAGTCCACTGCTTCCTCAGGTTCCCCAAGGTCTGGAATCGGTCCTTCTCCACAATCTTCCTCAGGGTCCGGTCTCCTCTTCTCGTTGTACAGCGTTTTCTGCCACATTGTTTCCTTCCAACAGACTTACCATTGAGGTGCCTTGATACAGCACTCTGGGAACAGCCTATTTGTTGAGAAATTTCTTTCTGGGTCTTACCCTCTTGCTTGAGGGTGTCAATGATGGCCTTTTTGACATCTGTCAGGTCGCTAGTCTTACCCATGATGGGGGTTTTGAGTAATGAACCAGGCAGGGAGTTTATAAAAGCCTCAGGTATCTTTTGCATGTGTTTAGAGTTAATTAGTTGATTCAGAAGATTAGGGTAATAGGTCGTTTAGAGAACCTTTTCTTGATATGCTAATTTATTGAGACAGGTTTTTTGGGTTATCAGGAGTTGTATGCCAAAATCATCAGTATTAAAACAATAAAAGACCTGACAAATTTCAGTTGGTGGATAATGAATCTATAATATATGAAAGTTTAATTGTAATCATTACATTATGGTAAATAATGAAATTTAACACTATATGCTAATTTTTTGAGAAGGACCTGTATACTACTATGTGGGCAGTGCTGTATACTACTGTGTGGGCTGTGCTGAATACTGCTATGTGGGCTGTGCTATACACTACTATGGGGGCTCTGCTGTATACTACTGTGTGGGCTCTGCAGTATACTACTGTATGGGCTGTGCTGTATACTACTATGTGTGCTGTGCTGTATACTATTATGTGGGCTGTGCTATACACTACTATGCGGGCTCTGCTGTATACTACTATGTGGGCTCTGATGTATACTACTATGTGGGCAGTGCTGTATACTACTGTGTGGGCTCTGCTGTATACTACTATGTGGGCAGTACTGTATACTACTATGTGGGCTGTGCTGTATATAATACTGTGTGGGCTGTGCTGTATACTACTGTGTGGGCTGTGCTGTATACTACTGTGTGGGCTGAGCTGTATACTACTATGTGGGCAGTGCTGTATACTAGTATGTCGCAGTGCTGTATACTACTATGTGGGCTGTGCTGTATACTACTATGTGGGCAGTGCTGTATACTACTATGTGGGCTGTGCTATATACTACTATGTGGGCAGTGCTCTATACTACTCTGTGGGCAGTGCTGTATACTAATATGTGGGCTCTGCTGTATACTACTGTGTTGGCTGTGTTATGAAAGGCAATTCAGAATCACAATGGACATGGAGGTCAGAGCACATACAGTGAACTGACAATAACCCAAAATAATAGAACGAGCTCTGAGACGTGGGAACTCTGCAGACCGCAATCCCTAAGCCTATCAAACCACACTAAAGGTAGCCGTGGAGCGCTCCTGACCAGAACCTAGGCGCCTCATCAAAAACTAGAAACTAGCTAATCCTGAAGATAGAAAAATAAGCCTACCTTGCCTCAGAGAAATTCCCCAAAGGAAAAGGCAGCCCCCCACATATAATGACTGTGAGTAAGATGAAAACACAAACATAGAGATGAAACAGATTTAGCAAAGTGAGGCCCGACTAGCTGAACAGAACGAGGATAGGGAAGATAACTTTGCGGTCAGCACAAAAACCTATAAAAACCACGCAGAGGGGACAAAAAGACCCTCCGCACCGACTAACGGTACGGAGGTGGTCACTCTGCGTCTCAGAGCTTCCAGCAGGCGAGAAAAAACAATAAAGCAAGCTGGACAGAAAAATAGCAACAAAATAACACAAGCAAAACTTAGCTTTACAGAGCAGCAGGCCACAGGAATGATCCAGGGAAAAAACAAGTCCCACACTGAAACATTGACAGGAAGCATAGATCAAAGCATCAGGTGGAGTTAAGTAAAGAAGAAGCTAACAAGCTCACCAGATCACCTGAGGGAGGAAACTCAGAAGCTGCAGTACCAGTTTCCTCCACAAACGGAAGATCCCAGAGAGAATCAGCCGAAGTACCACTTGTGACCACAGGAGTGAACTCTGCCACAGAATTCACAACAGTACCCCCCCCCTTGAGGAGGGGTCACCGAACCCTCACCAGAGCCCCCAGGCCGACCAGGATGAGCCACATGAAAGGCACGAACAAGATCGGGAACATGGACATCAGAGGCAAAAACCCAGGAATTATCCTCCTGAGCATAACCCTTCCATTTAACTAGATACTGGAGTTTCCGTCTTGAAACACGAGAATCCAAAATCTTCTCCACAATATACTCCAATTCCCCCTCCACCAAAACCGGAGCAGGAGGCTCAACAGATGGAACCATAGGTGCCACGTATCTCCGCAACAATGACCTATGGAATACGTTATGTATGGAAAAAGAATCTGGAAGGGTCAGACGAAAAGACACAGGATTAAGAACCTCAGAAATCCTATACGGACCAATAAAACGAGGTTTAAACTTAGGAGAGGAAACCTTCATAGGAATATGACGAGAAGATAACCAAACCAGATCCCCAACACGAAGTCGGGGACCCACACGGCGTCTGCGATTAGCGAAAAGTTGAGCCTTCTCCTGGGACAAGGTCAAATTGTCCACTACCTGAGTCCAAATCTGCTGCAACCTGTCCACCACAGTATCCACACCAGGACAGTCCGAAGACTCAACCTGTCCAGAAGAGAAACGAGGATGGAACCCAGAATTGCAGAAAAACGGTGAAACCAAGGTAGCCGAGCTGGCCCGATTATTAAGGGCGAACTCAGCCAAAGGCAAAAAGGACACCCAGTCATCCTGATCAGCAGAAACAAAGCACCTCAGATATGTTTCCAAGGTCTGATTGGTTCGCTCGGTCTGGCCATTAGTCTGAGGATGGAAAGCCGAGGAAAAAGACAAGTCAATGCCCATCCTACCACAAAAGGCTCGCCAAAACCTCGAAACAAACTGGGAACCTCTGTCAGAAACAATATTCTCTGGAATGCCATGCAAACGAACCACATGCTGGAAGAACAAAGGCACCAAATCAGAGGAGGAAGGCAATTTAGACAAGGGTACCAGATGGACCATCTTAGAAAAGTGATCACAGACCACCCAAATGACTGACATCTTTTGAGAAACGGGAAGGTCAGAAATAAAACCCATAGAGATATGTGTCCAAGGCCTCTTCGGGACCGGCAAGGGCAAAAGCAACCCACTGGCACGAGAACAGCAGGGCTTAGCCCGAGCACAAATCCCACAGGACTGCACAAAAGCACGCACATCCCGCGACAGAGAGGGCCACCAAAAGGATCTAGCCACTAACTCTCTGGTACCAAAAATTCCAGGATGACCAGCCAACACCGAACAATGAAGTTCAGAGATAACTCTATTCGTCCACCTATCAGGGACAAACAGTTTCTCCGCTGGGCAACGATCAGGTTTATTAGCCTGAAATTTTTGCAGCACCCGCCGCAAATCAGGGGAGATGGCAGACACAATTACTCCTTCCGTGAGGATACCCGCCGGCTCAGATAAACCCGGAGAGTCGGGTACAAAACTCCTAGACAGAGCATCCGCCTTCACATTTTTAGAGCCCGGAAGGTACGAAATCACAAAGTCAAAACGGGCAAAAAACAACGACCAACGAGCTTGTCTAGGATTCAAGCGCTTGGCAGACTCGAGATAAGTCAAGTTCTTATGATCAGTCAATACCACCACGCGATGCTTAGCTCCTTCAAGCCAATGATGCCACTCCTCGAATGCCCACTTCATGGCCAGCAACTCTCGGTTGCCCACATCATAATTACGCTCAGCAGGCGAAAACTTCCTGGAAAAGAAAGCGCATGGTTTCATCACTGAGCAACCAGAACCTCTCTGCGACAAAACAGCCCCTGCTCCAATCTCAGAAGCATCAACCTCGACCTGGAACGGAAGAGAAACATCTGGTTGACACAACACAGGGGCATAAGAAAAACGACGCTTCAACTCTTGAAAAGCTTCCACAGCAGCAGAAGACCAATTGACCACATCAGCACCCTTCTTGGTCAAATCGGTCAATGGTTTAGCAATACTAGAAAAATTGCAGATGAAGCGACGATAAAAATTAGCAAAGCCCAGGAACTTTTGCAGACTTTTCAGAGATGTCGGCTGAGTCCAATCATGGATGGCTTGGACCTTAACAGGATCCATCTCGATAGTAGAAGGGGAAAAGATGAACCCCAAAAATGAAACCTTCTGCACACCAAAGAGACACTTTGATCCCTTCACAAACAAAGAATTAGCACGCAGGACCTGAAAAACCGTTCTGACCTGCCTCACATGAGACTCCCAATCATCCGAGAAGATCAAAATGTCATCCAAGTACACAATCAGGAATTTATCCAGGTACTCTCGGAAGATGTCATGCATAAAGGACTGAAACACTGATGGAGCATTGGCAAGTCCGAACGGCATCACGAGATACTCAAAATTACCCTCGGGCGTATTAAATGCAGTTTTCCATTCATCACCTTGCTTAATACGTACCAGATTATACGCACCACGAAGATCTATCTTTGTGAACCAACTAGCCCCCTTAATCCGAGCAAACAGATCAGATAACAATGGCAAGGGGTACTGAAATTTAACCGTGATCTTAATAAGAAGGCGGTAATCTATACAAGGTCTCAGCGAACCATCCTTCTTGGCTACAAAAAAGAACCCTGCTCCTAATGGCGACGATGACGGGCGAATATGCCCCTTCTCCAGGGATTCCTTCACATAACTGCGCATAGCGGTGTGCTCAGGCACGGACAAATTAAACAATCGACCTTTTGGGAATTTACTACCAGGAATCAAATTGATAGCACAATCACAATCCCTATGCGGAGGTAGGGTATTGGACTTGGGCTCATCAAATACATCCCGGTAATCAGACAAGAACTCTGGGACCTCAGAAGGAGTGGATGACGAAATTGACAGAAATGGAACATCACCATGTACCCCCTGACAACCCCAGCTGGACACCGACATGGATTTCCAATCTAATACTGGATTATGGGCTTGTAGCCATGGCAACCCCAACACGACCACATCATGCAGATTATGCAACACCAGAAAGCGAATAACCTCCTGATGTGCAGGAGCCATGCACATGGTCAGCTGGGTCCAGTATTGAGGCTTATTCTTGGCCAAAGGCGTAGCATCAATTCCTCTCAATGGAATAGGACACTGCAAGGGCTCCAAGAAAAACCCACAATGCTTAGCATATTCCAAGTCCATCAAATTCAGGGCAGCGCCTGAATCCACAAATGCCATGACAGAATATGATGACAAAGAGCAGATCAAGGTAACGGACAGAAGACATTTTGACTGTACAGTACCAATGGTGGCAGACCTAGCGAACCGCTTAGTGCGCTTAGGACAATCAGAGATAGCATGAGTGGAATCACCACAGTAGAAACACAGACCATTCAGACGTCTATGTTCTTGCCGTTCAACTCTGGTCAAGGTCCTATCACACTGCATAGGCTCAGGTTTAAGCTCAGGTAATACCGCCAAATGGTGCACAGGTTTACGCTCACGCAAGCGTCGACCGATCTGAATGGCCAAAGACATAGACTCATTCAAACCAGCAGGCATAGGAAATCCCACCATGACATCCTTAAGGGCTTCAGAGAGACCCTTTGTGAATATTGCTGCCAGCGCAGATTCATTCCATTGAGTGAGCACTGACCACTTTCTAAATTTCTGACAATATACCTCTATCTCATCCTGAGCCTGACAAAGAGCCAGCAAATTTTTTTCTGCCTGATCCACTGAATTAGGCTCATCGTACAGCAACCCAAGCGCCAGGAAAAACGCATCGATATTACTCAATGCAGGATCTCCTGATGCAAGAGAAAACGCCCAGTCCTGAGGGTCGCCGCGCAAAAAAGAAATGACGATCCTAACCTGTTGAATTGGGTCACCAGAAGAGCGAGGTTTCAAAGCCAGAAATAGTTTACAATTATTTTTGAAACTCAGAAATTTAGTTCTATCTCCAAAAAACAAATCTGGAATAGGAATTCTCGGTTCTAGCAAAGAATTCTGAACCACAAAATCTTGAATATTTTGAACTCTTGCCGTGAGCTGATCCACACATGAAGACAGACCTTTAATGTCCATTGCTACACCTGTGTCCTGAACCACCCAAATGTCTAGGGGAAAAAAAAGACAAAACACAGTGCAAAGAAAAAAAATGGTCTCAGAACTTCTTTTTTCCCTCTATTGAGAATCATTAGCACTTTTGGCTTCCTGTACTGTTATGAAAGGCAATTCAGAATCACAATGGACATGGAGGTCAGAGCACATACAGTGACAATAACCCAAAATAATAGAACGAGCTCTGAGACGTGGGAACTCTGCAGACCGCAATCCCTAAGCCTATCAAACCACACTAAAGGTAGCCGTGGAGCGCTCCTGACCAGAACCTAGGCGCCTCGTCACAGCCTGAGAAACTAGCTAATCCTGAAGATAGAAAAATAAGCCTACCTTGCCTCAGAGAAATTCCCCAAAGGAAAAGGCAGCCCCCCACATATAATGACTGTGAGTAAGATGAAAACACAAACATAGAGATGAAACAGATTTAGCAAAGTGAGGCCCGACTAGCTGAACAGAACGAGGATAGGGAAGATAACTTTGCGGTCAGCACAAAAACCTATAAAAACCACGCAGAGGGGACAAAAAGACCCTCCGCACCGACTAACGGTACGGAGGTGGTCCCTCTGCGTCTCAGAGCTTCCAGCAGGCAAGAAAAACCAATAAAGCAAGCTGGACAGAAAAATAGCAACAAAATAACACAAGCAAAACTTAGCTTTGCAGAGCAGCAGGCCACAGGAATGATCCAGGGAAAAAACAAGTCCCACACTGAAACATTGACAGGAAGCATAGATCAAAGCATCAGGTGGAGTTAAGTAGAGAAGAAGCCAACGAGCTCACCAGATCACCTGAGGGAGGAAACTCAGAAGCTGCAGTACCAGTTTCCTCCACAAACGGAAGATCCCAGAGAGAATCAGCCGAAGTACCACTTGTGACCACAGGAGTGAACTCTGTCACAGAATTCACAACAGGGCTGTGCTGTATACTACTGTGTGGGCTGTGCTATATACTACTGTGTGGGCTCTGCTGTATACTACTCTGTGGGCTGTGCTATACACTACTATTTGGGCAGTGCTGTATACTACTGTGTGGGCAGTGCTGCATACTACTATGTGGGCAGTGCTATATACTACTGTGTGGGCTGTGCTGTATACTGCTACGTGGGCTGTGTTATCTGCTATGCGGGTTGTGCATATACTATGGGGGGTATATTATATTCTATGGGGGAGGCCGTGTTAAACTCTGGGGTGGCTGCATTATATTCTGTAGGGTGGTGGCTGCATTATACTATATGTGGGCTGCATTATACTGTATCGAGGATTATGGGTATTACGGGGAATACATTATACTATATGAAGAACTATGGGGTGCATTATACTATGGGAAGTGAATTGTACTACATGGATGACTATGGGGTGCATTATACTATATGGAGCACTATGAGGAGTATATTTTAATATATGGAGGACTATAGGGAGTGTATTATACTATATGGAGGACTGTGGTGCACATTATAATATATGGAGGACTATGGGGTGTATTTTACCAAACAAGTAAATGCTGCATATTCAGATTGTTTTTGCTGGAACAGAAATCATTGTTCTCAGCAGCACATAACTGGTGTAAACTGTAGATGTGCTGCTGATAACATGATACTGTATGGTGATCTGTTAGTAATCTATTAGTGATGGTTCTTTCCCATCATTATTCCTCAGCTGGTGGAAAGAGGCCGGGAAACAAGTGTTGAACAACTTCAGTATTGTTGATCAAACTCATTTAGCGGCCTGAACTCAGCGCATGTAAATACAACCGAAATGCTTTTGTGTGATGTGCAATATGTTGTATTTTCTGTACATGACTCATGAAGCAATCATTGAGCCTGAGCAGCTTTTTACAGCAAGCATCCACATAGACACCAATAGTCTGGAAATATTCGTTGACTTCTCTAGGAGAGTTTTCTGGTCATTCTCTTTGATCTCTGCAGAGGTAAATTACATAACATGTAAAAAGGAGTGAATTTGTGTTTTAAAAAAAATGGTTTCCCCAAAGGAGAATTTCTAAATGTTGGCAAGTATGTTGTAATTCAATTAGCCTTGATATTAAAATGACTACTGAAAAGTGATCTCTGAAAAAAGGAAGTAGTGTCAGCCTAAAATGAGGCTCATTAGACTAAGTAAAAACTGTAAAACTGTAAAATTCCTGGATTTTTTTATTAGAATACATAGGGAAGTGTAAGTTAGAAAAAAATCAACACAAACTTTTTTAAAGTCTATTTTTACTTTCAAAGAGGAACAGCAAAATTACTGCAAATATTTTCATGTACGAGATTTCCATTATTGCGAAAGACTGTGGCCCAGATTCGAGGCTGCAGATGTTCACGCCAGTCTTGACGAGGGGCACATGCCTCTTCGTGAATCAGACAGAAAAGTGGCGTGCACCTCTGTCCACCTCGCCACAAATCTTACTCCAGTCACAGATTTCAGGACGCAGCTCATCTTGAATTAGATGAGCGGGCATCATTCATCATATCCCATTCAGCACCTGTTACGTCACAGCTCCTTCCATTTTAGTAGAGTTTGAGGAAACTGCTGTGAAACCGACGAAAGTTACAAAATCCTGGCACAATCTAGTGTTGTGCATTTATGACTTTTCAAGGTGTTTTCCACCAGATTTCTCCAGATTTCCTGTGTAAACGATGTGAGCACAACGGTCATATGTGAAGAACTATATCTCTTTTTTACTAAGCACAAGGGGGGTTATCTCCAACTTCAACCAACACATTGTTTTTTGTTTTCCACTTTAGCGCAGTCAGTCTCTGTGTACTGCTAAAAAGCTGTCAGACTGACAGAGGAGGAAGATGAATCTCGAGGTCTCCTTGCTGAGCACAACATTGAAAACCTACAAGAAATAAAATGAGCAAAAACCCTGCTGTAACTAAATAAGTAAAAAGCAAAAGTGCATTTAAATAACATAGAGTTCTTGGTAATACTGGTTTTGATCAAAAATAGCATAAAAGTCATCCCACCATCGACGTGGTTCTGCACTGTCTTATATTAAAAACCTTACATTGGTGTGGTCTCCCTTTCCTGAGCTGGAAATTACATTTAAAGGCTTCCCTAGACTGGTGTCCACTGGTTGGGACTCGGTCCTTTTGTCAACTCTTGATATATAGAAAACAAGTGACTAGCACACTCCTAGGAATTGTGATGCAAAATGGAGGGGTTTATTTACATACAAAGTCACAAACGTTTCGGTCAACTCTAGACCTTCATCAGTGTGCTACAAAGAAAATAAATACAAAACAGAAATATATGTAAACAAAAACAGGGAGTGTAAACAAAATAGGACACAGTGATAACAAAAATTAACCAAATAAACAGAAGT
The DNA here is from genome assembly GCF_032444005.1 of Ranitomeya imitator. Lineage (NCBI taxonomy): Eukaryota > Metazoa > Chordata > Amphibia > Anura > Dendrobatidae > Ranitomeya > Ranitomeya imitator. The sequence goes on along the minus strand of NC_091287.1, from coordinate 52,171,748 downwards.
ATATACATCATATGAATACAAAATGTCATGGGACGTCAGATATTATATAATCGTAGAATACAACCAGCATAACCGCCGTTTGTGTACTAAAAAGGCTGCGAAATAGAATGTGGACATAGAACCGCAAGAAGTAGAACATAAGTGCCAGTGTGGGACTAGAATCAGAACCTACATAGATCGTATAGGGGCCAGGGAACCGGAGAATAATATAAATATATAATAAGATGGCAGTGGAGTAAGTGTGGTGAGGAAGGAGTAAAGTAGTAAGAGGATGGAACACATACCTAAGTACACCTGTATGTAAGGTTGAGCCCCAAATGGAATGTAAATAAATGGCATCTAAAATTGGACATGGGAAACGTATCAAAAAATGACACAGCTGGAGTGTCGTGACAGTGTAACCATATAGTTGGACTAGAGCAGGTACATACCAAAAAATATAACTGGTAAACTCGAACCAGGACAAACAAATTGGAGATGTCTATATAAAAAAGATATGGTATTCAGTATATCCAGGAGTAAAAACAGGCCGGGAAAATGGACAATATGGTATATGTAATAACTATTGTTGCATAAATTGCCCACAGAGATACATACCTAATGGAAAGGGTTAAGCCAAGGGGAGGGGAGAAAACCCTTATAGCTAAAGAGCTATGACGCAAATCTACAAGGAAGCAACAAAATGTAAGTTAACCATAAGGCTAAGGAGAATGGCCCGGTATAAAGATGCCATATAGGATGGGTGTGGGGAAAAAAGAACTATTCTTACCAGCGCACAGGAGAGACCAAACTCCGCGGTGTCCACCGCCAAGAGGAGCGTGTGGCTATGCTGGGTAAAGCTTTATATAGGGGATGGGGAGGAGCACAATGTCAGCTGGATGGGCGGAGCCAACATGAGAAAAAAAAAAAAAGAGGTGCATTCCAACAGAGTACAGGCCGGTGTCAATAGGTCACAGAGGCGGAGACACATGCATACTACTACAACAAAGAAGGAGGAGGTGCGTTCCAGCGGAGAAAATGGTGATGACGTCGGTGCCTTTCAGCCACAGGGGCAGGAAAATGTGCATTCCACAGAAGATCTTATAGGAGAAAGGTGCATTCCAGTGGAACGATCGCTGTGCGGGTGGCAGTGAAGTGTCACAGGCAGGAGGAGCGAAAGATCAGAAAGGACGGTTCTGTAAAACGGAAAAAATAATTAGTAATAAGGCCATGTATGTTATACAATCATTGAGCTAGCTGAACAACATATAATAAAGTAGACCAAAAACCGCTGGTACAAAGTTATAAAGGGGCAAACCTGTCAATCATCCCCAAAGTATTGGGTGCTATACTAAAACATTTGGAGAACTAGGCAAGTGGCATAGTTGATATAAGACAGAAGTTAAAAATCTCAACAGGGTCAAAACAGTAACCCCAGTATTAGATGTACAAACAGGAAGGTAAAAAAGCCAGATAGCATCAAAGAACGACCTGACATTAGGACGTCATATATGGTCCCCAGCAAGAACAATTCTTCTGTTCAAAGGGAACGGCTGTAGGTTATAAGATACTGGTGAAGACAAATAACAACTTGATAGTAGCGACACATGTATCAATCAGATTTACAAGCTGACAATGTCCTGTATAGACTAACTTACATAAAGGATAATAGGTCATAGTCCCTATTCAGCCCTTTAGGGGTGAGGGTGTTGAGCTCATGGATCCAATATGCCTCCCTACGTTTGAGCATGGAAATACGATCCCCACCGCGTCTAGGTGGTGTAATTTGCTCAATGATTTGGAATTTCAATTGTGCCAGGTTGTGACCCTTTTCTATGAAGTGTGATGGAAGAGGGAGTAGAAGGTTCTGGCAACGAATTGTAGATTTATGCTTGGATATACGTGATTTGACTGGTTGGGTGGTCTCACCTACGTATAACAGACCGCAGGGACATTTAATAAGATACACTGCAAAATTGGTGTTACATGTAAAAAAACCATTGATCTGGTATCTTTTCCCAGTGTGTGGATGGTGAATGTTGTTACCCTTAATTACATTGTTACATTGGTTACAGCTGAGACAAGGAAAAGTACCCATTTTTGGATTGCTCAAAAAACGCTGTGATGACCCAGGATGTGTGGGGCCTATGTCGGCACGAACCAGATTATCTTTAATATTGCGGGGTCGTTTGAAGCACGGGAGAAAAGGGTGTTGGAACTCTTGTACAGTTGGAAATGCTGTTTGGAGAATATGCCAATGTTGGCGTATAGTTTTATGTAGTCTGTATGCAGCGGGATGGTACTGGTGCACAAAGGGGATGCGTGACCTAGCAGACTTTCTTGTCATAGTGGTGTCATTGATATTGGTGGTATCTAGGACACGGGGAGGGTAACCTCTCTCTCGGAATTTGGACTTCATCTCTGATGTCCTCTGTGCTCTGAGAATGGGATCCGAGACAATCTTATTGACTCTATGCAGCTGTGATTTGGGGATGGATTTCTTCATATTATTGGGATGAAAACTGTCGTAATGTAAAAGGCTGTTACGGTCCGTAGGTTTGGAGAATAGGTCTGTAGAGAGATTGCCACTGGTGTCCTTGATGATTAAGGTGTCTAGAAAGCTGATTTGGTGAGGATCATGTGTCATAGTAAAGTCCAATCCGGGCCACGATGTTCTGAGGAATTGAAAAAAGTCCCGTAGAGAATCCAGACTCTCCCTCCAGATACAAAAAATATCGTCTATATAACGCTTCCATGTTAAGACATGGTGTATGAAGAGTTCATGGGTATATATAGACGTATTTTCAAAATGTGCCATATAGGCATTGGCGTAAGGGGGTGCCACATTCGAGCCCATAGCTGAACCCCGTATCTGGAGATAGTAAGAATCCTCAAACAGAAAAAAATTGTTATAGAGGACAATGGTCAAAAGGTCACTACATAGGTCAATGAGATCAGGATCCATATTGTTTGTGGAAAGAAGCCAACGGGTCGATTGTATACCGTTCGTGTGTGGTATTGACGTATATAAATCTTTAACGTCGAAAGAAACTAAAAGGCTATCTGGGGGAATGGGTGTAACACTCCTAACAGTTTCGAGGAATGCTCCGGTGTCCAATAAAAAAGAACTGGTGTTTCTGATGAGAGGTGTCAGGATCTTTTCTAGGTAGATGGAGATCGGGGCCAAAACGGAGTCTGTGGATGCTACAATAGGTCGGCCAGGAGGGTTAAGTAGATTCTTATGTATCTTGGGTAGGACGTAGAAAACTGGCGTAATAGGATGTTTTTTTGTTAGGAAAACTCGTGTTTTACAATCGAGGATACCATGGGACTGGAAATGGTCAAGAGTGGTCTGAATGGTATGTTGGATATTGGATGTGGGATTGTTGGGGAGTTTTTTATATGTGGTCGTGTCTCCGAGTTGGCGGTATATTTCATTTTGATAGAGAAGTTTGTCCATAACCACTATGGCCCCTCCCTTATCTGCTGACTTGATGATAATACCATCATCCTGCTTGAGGGATTTTAGAGCTTGACGTTCAATTGTTGAAAGGTTGGTGGGGTAATGAATTTTACCTTTGTCGATATCATTTCGCAATTGTTGAAAAGAACTGTCGACAAATTGGATAAAAGTTTCTAGGGGGTGTGAACCCTTAGGTGGTTGGTATAAACTCTTATCTCTCAGGCCAAGACTAGCTGCTGTAATCCCTACGGACGGAGAAATTTGTGGGTCTGATGGTACTTCTTGGGTGGATTTAGAAAAATGAACTTTTAACCTTAGGGATCGATAGAATTTTTGCAGGTCCATGTCCATTTGAAATGTGTCATGTCTGTAACTAGGACAAAAGGACAGGCCTTTTTGCAAGGCGCTATGTTCGGCCACGCCTAAGGATTTGGACGAAATATTGACAACTAACGGTTGTATACCTGTGACCGTGTCACTCTCGTGAAGTCCATGTTTCGTGGTCCTGCGGAGCCCCCGTCTAGTCCTCTTCTTTTCCCTTGTCGTTTGGGTCGGCCTAAAAAAGGACCTGGGTAGGGGTATCTGGCTGGTCGCTCTGGTTCCGAATCGGAGGTGTTGTAGTCCATAGATGAGCGGTATCCATCCTGTCTGGAGGGTTGTCTGATTGTAGATTTGTCTTGCCATTGGTAGACTCTTTTTTGCTCGTAGTCCTCGAGGTCCCTCTGGAACTTACTTCTCTTCTTCAGTTCAATGTCGCGGCGATGATGAGAGATGTTGGACTCAATCTTCTTTTTGAGGGCGTCGAAATCGTCCACCGGTAGAGTAGATGAAAGTTGATTTTCAATACTTTTAATCTGCTCTTGTGTTGTAGCAATCTCTTTGTGTAAGTGTTCTAATGTCAGAACCATAAGATCGAAAGAGCACTTATTAAGTATATGTTCAAACTTAGTGCAAAATTCTACTGAGTTACTAAAGAGAGTGGGGCGCAGTGCGACTCTTAAGCCCCGAGGAATCCTCGAGATTAGTGCAGCGTCGTAATTCGCGCTCCCAATACCTACCCCTTGTTTCACAGGGGGGGATCTTAAGGAAGTCGCTCGGAATTTTAGATAAGGCGATGATGTTGGATGTCTCCTCCGGATTGTATGAGAAAGTTAAAGCTGACATGACAATATCAGCGTGCTGAGCATACGGGAAGATATAGTGATATAGAAAATGCAAAGCACAGCCGAGGGGGGAGGTGCACAGTCGATAGGTGCCCAAACCTTGATATATAGAAAACAAGTGACTAGCACACTCCTAGGAATTGTGATGCAAAATGGAGGGGTTTATTTACATACAAAGTCACAAACGTTTCGGTCAACTCTAGACCTTCATCAGTGTGCTACAAAGAAAATAAATACAAAACAGAAATATATGTAAACAAAAACAGGGAGTGTAAACAAAATAGGACACAGTGATAACAAAAATTAACCAAATAAACAGAAGTATATACATCATATGAATACAAAATGTCATGGGACGTCAGATATTATATAATCGTAGAATACAACCAGCATAACCGCCGTTTGTGTACTAAAAAGGCTGCGAAATAGAATGTGGACATAGAACCGCAAGAAGTAGAACATAAGTGCCAGTGTGGGACTAGAATCAGAACCTACATAGATCGTATAGGGGCCAGGGAACCGGAGAATAATATAAATATATAATAAGATGGCAGTGGAGTAAGTGTGGTGAGGAAGGAGTAAAGTAGTAAGAGGATGGAACACATACCTAAGTACACCTGTATGTAAGGTTGAGCCCCAAATGGAATGTAAATAAATGGCATCTAAAATTGGACATGGGAAACGTATCAAAAAATGACACAGCTGGAGTGTCGTGACAGTGTAACCATATAGTTGGACTAGAGCAGGTACATACCAAAAAATATAACTGGTAAACTCGAACCAGGACAAACAAATTGGAGATGTCTATATAAAAAAGATATGGTATTCAGTATAACCAGGAGTAAAAACAGGCCGGGAAAATGGACAATATGGTATATGTAATAACTATTGTTGCATAAATTGCCCACAGAGATACATACCTAATGGAAAGGGTTAAGCCAAGGGGAGGGGAGAAAACCCTTATAGCTAAAGAGCTATGACGTAAATCTACAAGGAAGCAACAAAAATACGTCTATATATACCCATGAACTCTTCATACACCATGTCTTAACATGGAAGCGTTATATAGACGATATTTTTTGTATCTGGAGGGGGAGTCTGGATTCTCTACGGGACTTTTTTCAATTCCTCAGAACATCGTGGCCCGGATTGGACTTTACTATGACACATGATCCTCACCAAATCAGCTTTCTAGACACCTTAATCATCAAGGACACCAGTGGCAATCTCTCTACAGACCTATTCTCCAAACCTACGGACCGTAACAGCCTTTTACATTACGACAGTTTTCATCCCAATAATATGAAGAAATCCATCCCCAAATCACAGCTGCATAGAGTCAATAAGATTGTCTCGGATCCCATTCTCAGAGCACAGAGGACATCAGAGATGAAGTCCAAATTCCGAGAGAGAGGTTACCCTCCCCGTGTCCTAGATACCACCAATATCAATGACACCACTATGACAAGAAAGTCTGCTAGGTCACGCATCCCCTTTGTGCACCAGTACCATCCCGCTGCATACAGACTACATAAAACTATATGCCAACATTGGCATATTCTCCAAACAGCATTTCCAACTGTACAAGAGTTCCAACACCCTTTTCTCCCGTGCTTCAAACGACCCCGCAATATTAAAGATAATCTGGTTCGTGCCGACATAGGCCCCACACATCCTGGGTCATCACAGCGTTTTTTGAGCAATCCAAAAATGGGTACTTTTCCTTGTCTCAGCTGTAACCAATGTAACAATGTAATTAAGGGTAACAACATTCACCATCCACACACTGGGAAAAGATACCAGATCAATGGTTTTTTTACATGTAACACCAATTTTGCAGTGTATCTTATTAAATGTCCCTGCGGTCTGTTATACGTAGGTGAGACCACCCAACCAGTCAAATCACGTATATCCAAGCATAAATCTACAATTCGTTGCCAGAACCTTCTACTCCCTCTTCCATCACACTTCATAGAAAAGGGTCACAACCTGGCACAATTGAAATTCCAAATCATTGAGCAAATTACACCACCTAGACGCGGTGGGGATCGTATTTCCATGCTCAAACGTAGGGAGGCATATTGGATCCATGAGCTCAACACCCTCACCCCTAAAGGGCTGAATAGGGACTATGACCTATTATCCTTTATGTAAGTTATTCTATACAGGACATTGTCAGCTTGTAAATCTGATTGATACATGTGTCGCTACTATCAAATTGTTATTTGTCTTCACCAGTATCTTATAACCTACAGCCGTTCCCTTTGAACAGAAGAATTGTTCTTGCTGGGGACCATATATGACGTCCTAATGTCAGGTCGTTCTTTGATGCTATCTGGCTTTTTTACCTTCCTGTTTGTACATCCAATACTGGGGTTACTGTTTTGACCCTGTTGAGTTTTTTAACTTCTGTCTTATATCAACTATGCCACTTGCCTAGTTCTCCAAATGTTTTAGTATAGCACCCAATACTTTGGGGATGATTGACAGGTTTGCCCCTTTATAACTTTGTACCAGCGGTTTTTTGGTCTACTTTATTATATGTTGTTCAGCTAGCTCAATGATTGTATAACATACATGGCCTTATTACTAATCATTTTTTCCGTTTTACAGAACCGTCCTTTCTGATCTTTCGCTCCTCCTGCCTGTGACACTTCACTGCCACCCGCACAGCGATCGTTCCACTGGAATGCACCTTTCTCCTATAAGATCTTCTGTGGAATGCACATTTTCCTGCCCCCTGTGGCTGAAAGGCACCGACGTCATCACCATTTTCTCCACTGGAACGCACCTCCTCCTTCTTTGTTGTAGTAGTATGCATGTGTCTCCGCCTCTGTGACCTATTGACACCGGCCTGTACTCTGTTGGAATGCACCTCTTTTTTTTTTTCTCATGTTGGCTCCGCCCATCCAGCTGACATTGTGCTCCTCCCCATCCCCTATATAAAGCTTTACCCAGCATAGCCACACGCTCCTCTTGGCGGTGGACACCGCGGAGTTTGGTCTCTCCTGTGCGCTGGTAAGAATAGTTCTTTTTTCCCCACACCCATCCTATATGGCATCTTTATACCGGGCCGTTCTCCTTAGCCTTATGGTTAACTTACATTTTGTTGCTTCCTTGTAGATTTACGTCATAGCTCTTTAGCTATAAGGGTTTTCTCCCCTCCCCTTGGCTTAACCCTTTCCATTAGGTATGTATCTCTGTGGGTAACTTATGCAACAATAGTTATTACATATACCATATTGTCCATTTTCCCGGCCTGTTTTTACTCCTGGATATACTGAATACCATATCTTTTTTATATAGACATCTCCAATTTGTTTGTCCTGGTTCGAGTTTACCAGTTATATTTTTTGGTATGTACCTGCTCTAGTCCAACTATATGGTTACACTGTCACGACACTCCAGCTGTGTCATTTTTTGATACGTTTCCCATGTCCAATTTTAGATGCCATTTATTTACATTCCATTTGGGGCTCAACCTTACATACAGGTGTACTTAGGTATGTGTTCCATCCTCTTACTACTTTACTCCTTCCTCACCACACTTACTCCACTGCCATCTTATTATATATTTATATTATTCTCCGGTTCCCTGGCCCCTATACGATCTATGTAGGTTCTGATTCTAGTCCCACACTGGCACTTATGTTCTACTTCTTGCGGTTCTATGTCCACATTCTATTTCGCAGCCTTTTTAGTACACAAACGGCGGTTATGCTGGTTGTATTCTACGATTATATAATATCTGACGTCCCATGACATTTTGTATTCATATGATGTATATACTTCTGTTTATTTGGTTAATTTTTGTTATCACTGTGTCCTATTTTGTTTACACTCCCTGTTTTTGTTTACATATATTTCTGTTTTGTATTTATTTTCTTTGTAGCACACTGATGAAGGTCTAGAGTTGACCGAAACGTTTGTGACTTTGTATGTAAATAAACCCCTCCATTTTGCATCACAATCCCTAGGAGTCTGCTAGTCACTTGTTTTCTATATATCAAGGTTTGGGCACCTATCGACTGTGCACCTCCCCCCTCGACTGTGCTTTGCATTTTCTATATCACTTTTGTCAACTCTGACACAAGGTAAGGTTTTTAATATTAGACAGTGTAGGACCATCCCGGCCAGAGTCACCTTGTTGATGGTGGGATGGCTTTTATGCTATTTTTGATCAAAAACAGTATTACTAAGAACTCTGTTATGCACTTTTGCTTTTTACTTATTTAGTTGCAGCAGGGTTTTTGCTCATTTTGTTTCTTGTAGGTTTTGTATGTTTTATGGCCAATGTGAACATGCGTTTATGTGCTGCACGTATACCATTCTTCACTTGTCTCAGCTAGGGTTGAGCGAAACGGGTCGAAATATTTCAAAAGTCGCCGACCAATCAGAAGCCGCGACGTCACCGCAAGGTCTTGGAAGGCTGATTCTAAGGAAGAAAGGCTGCCGGTTAGTACCAGGGCGCGTCAGAGGGTAAGTATTGCGATATTTTTTATTTTAATTCTTTATTTTACACTAAAATATGGATCGCAGGGCCTGAAGGAGAGTTTCCGCTCCTTCAGACCCTGGGAACCATGGAAACCCAATGCACTGCATTGGGTTTCGCGTTTCGGCCGACCCCGACCCCGACTTTTTTATAGGATCGGCCGATTTCACTCGACCCGACTTTTGAAAAAGTCGGGTTTCGTGAAACCCGACCCGATCCTATAAAAGCAAAGGTCGCTCAACCCTAGTCACAGCCATGCTCCTCCTGGACACAGAGACACAGGTCCCAGGAGCTGTATGTCTTCAGTCTACAGCCTATCTTGACATATAACTAGGGTAGATTGTAGTTTGAATTATATCAGTGATGCGATTTTATCTCATTCTTGGAAAACCTCTTTGAGCTTGCCATATACCTGAGATAACTGTTGATTGGCTATCTCAACTGCCCTTGTAATAACAAGTACATCAGCTTTAATCAAGACTAGGGATGAGCGGACCTGTGGATGTTTGGGTTAGCTGCGTTAGACCGAACTGCAGTCCGAAGTTCAGTTCGGTTCAGGTACCAGAACTCTATCCGAACTCATAGAAGTCCATGGGGACCCGAACTTTGGTGCTGTAAAATGGCTGTAATATGGTCACAGTAAAGGCTAGTGGGATGCAAAAGGAAGCAAAATGGGGGTAAGAGCAGGACAATTGTCCTGCAAACAAATATGGATAGGGATATGACTTAAAGGTGGTTTCCCAGGAACAAAGTTAATTTTATAGTTGATTTTAATTACTAAACCTTGGAATAATAATAATTTCCACAACCGGATGTGTTAAAAAATGTCCCTGTGCTGAGATAAGCACAATGAGGCTGTTTGGCAGAGTCCCCCAACAGAACCTAACACAGTCCCTCACTTGAGCTGTCCCTATGCTAGCTAGAGCAGAATGGTGGTTCCACCCATGATCCAGCAGTCATACAGGCCAGGTCACGTGGTGCGCCATCTAAGCACAGGCATGACAATTACTCAGCATGGTTATGATGTCTGCGGAAGTGCCGAGAGCTGAACAGCTTGTTGATTGGCTGCACTGCAGCCTTTCAACAAGCTTTATTCAGCATCCGAACTACAAACACTAACACGGAATTTCGTGAGGACGAAGTCCATGTCTTTGGAGTTCAGCACCAGACGCTAGTTGTCCAGTACAAACCCTGAACATTACGATTTGGGTTCACTCATCCCTAATCAAGACATTTTGAAATTCAATTGACTCAATGTGGAGTGCCCCATACAAATTAGATAGTAAGCCAATGTTACGGGTCGAGTTCCCACCTCTACACAGGGGGAATCTCAAGCCATCTCCTCTGCGGTCTCCCATTCCTCTCCAGTCGCAGTGGAGCCTGCACAGCGGAGACTTCGGTCCCAGCGTATGGCTCAGCCTGATACTGTGCGGATGGTTTCTGTTCTGCTTTCCCAGGCTCAGCCATTGTAGCCAGTACTGGTCAGCGGCGAGCAGACGTCTCTGGGACTAAGTCCTGCTTTTTTCCTTCTGAGCATGCCCAGGGTAAGACCTCTCATTGGAGGTCAGGGGTCACATGCTCAGGTTCTGCTGCAGCTCCCATTGGTCCTCTAGGAAGGTCCTGAAGTTGCTCTGGTATTGTAGCAGCTTCCATTGGTCCTCTAGGAAGGTCCTGAAGCTGCTGCAGCTATAAAAGATTTGCATGGCTGCACGGCCATGCGCTAGTATCACTTCATGTTATGAGCTTCCTAATTGTGGTCACACCTGTATGATTGTATTCAGGGACCTGGCTGAAATAAGCCCCTAGAATACCGGCACCTCCGGTGAGGAGTTTGTATGATTGTATTCAGGGACCCAGCTGAAATAAGCCCCTAGAAAATGGCACCTCCGGTGAAGAGTTTTTGTGTGCTTCTCTGTGTGCGTGACCACTGACTGCCATCAGCTCAGCAGTTAGCTGTGTTCCCATGTAACACTAACAGGGCACTGTGTGTTCTTTTCTGTGTGACTCAGTGAAGTTCACTTATACCACCATATAATGCTGTCATTTTCTAGCAGAAGGTAGTCTCCTGCACGAACGCACCAATTATAACATCCATATTAACTCAGTGCATTCTGCCAGTCTTCACATAATACTAACGCCAGGGTCTGGCTAGAAAATGGCGGACGATCAGCATCTACAGCGGTACATCCAGCAGCGGGAGGGTAGGTTGGCGGCTCTTGAGTGCACAACCTCGGCTGTGGATGTTACCGCAGTCTCTGTTCAGGCTGCTAGTGTAGCTGCAGCCAGTTTGTCCTCTGCCATCCCTGCTCGGACTTTATCCCTTCTCCCACAACCAGACAAGTTTGCTGGTGACAGTAAGCTATGTCGAGGATTCATGAGCCAGTGCACCATACATCTTGAGCTTCTGGCTGCATGTTTTCCTACGGAACGGGCTAAGGTGGGATTTATCATATCCCTTTTGTCGGGCAGGGCGTTGGAATGGGCTACGCCTCTGTGGGAGCGTGATGATCATGTGGTGCAGAGTGCTCCTCCCCTTCTGGACACTTTGAAACAGGTCTTTTTAGGACCTCGCTTCACCCACGATGCGGTGCTCGAACTGTTGGCAAGTACACAGGGTTCGTCCATGGTCAGCCAGTTCACCGTCCAATTCCGGACTCTGGCATTAGAGCTGGAGTGGCTGGATAAAGTCCTTATTCTGGTGTTCTGGAAAGGACTGGCAGACCATGTGAAGGACACCTTGGCCATCAGGGAGATTTCTGCTACACTAGAGGAGCTCATTACTATCTCTACCCACATCGACCTCCGTTTTAACGAATGAACGTTAGAGCGGACCCAGTGTAGGCAGAGGTTCCGGTTGGCTCCTACCTTCACAAGCCCTCTGGAATCTCCTGTTCAGGCATCCGATGCCCATGAGGCCATGGAGGTTTCTCGAGCGGGACCTAAGTACGGGAACCGCTCGAGTAACCATGGTTTGTAATATTTGCCAACAGTTAGAACATTATGCCAATAAATGTCCTCAGAAAACGATTGCGTCTAGTAACCATTGGAGGAGGTTCACTAGACACAGCGGCATTTTCCTCCAAGTTGTCCTTTAAAGGGACAATCACTTTAGGCTCTTCCACTCTCACAGTCGAGCTTTGTGTGGACTCTGGGGCGGAGGGGAATTTTATGTCTGCTTTCGCCCAACGCTTCGCCATACCCCTGGTGACGCTCGCGAGGCCAGTGATTGTTTGAGTGGTAAATGGGTCAACACTGTCCATACAAATTACACATTAGTCCATCCCTTTCACATTATCTATGTCTCCTTCCCATCAGGAGATTATCTCCCTGCTTGTCCTTTCCAAGGAGATGGATGAGATTCTACTTGGGATGCCCTGGTTACGTTTTCACTCTCCTCTTATAGAGTGGTCCTCAGGGAGAATTTTGGGTTGGAGCGAATCTTGTAAGGGCAGTTGTGTGAGGGAGTCCATTCAAGTTTCCACTACAGAGATACCCGCAGATCTCTCTTCCCTACCCAAGTGCTATTGGTCCTATGCAGACGTGTTCTCCAAGAAGGCTGCAGAGACCCTTCCACCTCACCGCCCATATGACTATCCTATTTACCTCATGCCTGGAGCTGAACCTCCTCGGGGATGGGTCTATCCCCTCTCTCCTGGAGATGGAGGCTATGTCCCAATACATCCAGGAGAATTTGGCAAGGGGGTTCATTAGGAAGTCCGTGTCACCTGCAGGGACGCGGTTCTTCTTCGTGCAGAAGAAGAACGGAGAACTGCGTCCATGCATAGATTACAGGGGTTTTAACACCATCACCGTTAAGAATAAGTACCAGTTACCCCTGATATCTGAGCTCTTCGATAGGCTACGGGGAGCAAGGGTATTTACCAAATTAGACCTGCGGGGTGATTATAACCTGATTCACATCTGTGAAGGGGACGAATGGAAGACAGCTTTTAATACCAGGGATGGGCATTATGAATATCTGGTGATGCCCTTTGGGCTCTGTAATGCCCCTGCCATTTTCCAAGACTTTATGAATGACATCTTCCGGGATATGCTTTCCACCTCAGTCATAGGCTATCTGAATGATATACTCATCTACTCTCCAGATATTGACTCCCGCCGGAGAGAGGTTCGCCAGGTCTTCGACCTCTTATGGGCAAATTCTCTTTATGCCAAGTTGGAGAAATGTGTGTTTGAGCAGGAGTCCTTGCCTTTCCTTGGTTATATCATCTCGGCTCAGGGATTGGCTATGGATCCTGCCAAACTACAGGCTGTGATGAACTGGCAGGAACCTCATTCTCTCAAAGCGGTAAAGCGTTTTATGGGGTTCATTAATTATTACTGTTAGTTCATTCCGCATTTCTCGACTTTGGTAGCTCCCTTGGTAACCCTCACCAAGAAGGGAGCAAATCCCAAGTTGTGGTCGGAGGAAGTCTCCAAGACCTTCTCTCTATAAAATCTCATTTTGCTAGCGCTCCCATCCTACATCGCCGCGATGTAGATAAGCCATTCATAATGGAGGTGGATGCCTTATCTGTTGGTGCCGGTGCAGTCCTCTTCCAAAAGGATGCTCAAGGTCGGAAGCATCCCTGCTTCTTCTTTGCTAAGACCTTCACACCAGCAGAGAGGAATTATTCCATCGGTTGACAGGGAGTTGCTAGCTATGAAGTTGGATTCTCTGAGTGGACACACCTTCTGGAAGGGGCTCGCTTTCCGTTCCAAGTCTTCACTGACCACAAAAATTTGGTGTACCTACAAACAGCTCAACGGCTAAATTCTCGCCAAGCCAGATGGTCCTTATTCTTCTCCCGGTTCCATTTTACCCTCCATTATCTCTCTGGGGAGAAGAACATTCATGCTGACGCTCTCTCTCTCGCTCCGTTGTGTCATCTGTGGAGGAGGAAGAGGAGCCTCGGGTTATAGTCCCTTCTGAGAGCCTGAGAACCATGGCTCCGATTTAGCAAGAATCGTTGTCTGGGCAAGACATTTGTACCTACTAATTTGTGACCGGAGGTTCTTTCTTGGGCTCATTTATCCAGGGTGGGTGGACATTTTGGGACCAAGAGGACATCTGAACTGTTGGCGAGGACATACTGGTTGCCGCATATGGCCCGTGACGTCGGAGACTATGTTCGGGCGTGTGTTTCCTGCACCAAAAATAAGTCTCCTCAACAACAGTCGGCTGGGTTACTCTATCCCCTGCCGGTGGCTGACAGGCCCTGGGAGATGGTCGGGATGGACTTTGTGGTGGGCTTACCCAAGTCTCGTGGTTGCACCATCATTTGGGTAATCACTGACCATTTCTCTAAAATGGTGCACCTGGTGCCACTTCCACAGTTACCTTCTGCATGGGCCTTGGCAGCGTTTTTTATAAGACACATTTTCCACCTACACGGTATGCCGGACAAAGTTGTTAGTGACCGGGATCCCCAGTTTGCGTCTCGGTTCTGGAGAGAGCTTTGTTGTTTATTCAGTATTGAGTTAAATCTGTCTTCAGCATACCATCCCGAGACGAATGAATTAGTAGAGAGGACCAATCAGACCTTGATCACATATTTGCGACATTTCGTTTCGGCCAGGCAAGATGACTGGGTATCCTTGCTACCGTGGGTGGAGTTTGCCATTCGGGCCTCCAAGGAGAGAATGAGGTCCTCCGCTGATGCACATCAGCGCCCCGCTCCGACCTTTGCTCCTGGCGACTTGGTGTGGCTCTCTGCCCGTAACATCAGGCTGCAAGTTGTGTGGACTAAGTTTGCTCCTAGCTACTTGGGACCTTTCAAGGTTCTCGAGCAGGTTAACCCTGTGGTCTACCGTCTGGCCCTTCCTCGACGCCTAGGTATCCCCGACACCTTTCATGTGTCCCTCTTAAAACCCATGCACATGTCGCGGTTTTCTGAGTCATCTGCCAGGACATCGGGTTTGTCTTCGGATGATTACGAGGTGAATGCTATCTTGGGGGGCAAGGTGGTACGTGGGAAAAAGTTTTATCTGGTGGACTGGAAGGGTTATGGTGCAGAGGACAGGTCCTGGGAGCCTGTTGAGAATATTTGAGCTCCGCTGTTCATTGCTGCCTTTGAGCGTAGTGAGGCTTAAGGAGGGGGGCCATGTTAGGGGTCAAGTTCCCACCTCTCCACAGGGGGAATCTCGAGCCATCTCCTCTGCGGTCTCCCATTCCTCTCCAGCCACAGTGGAGCCTGCTCAGCGAAGACATCGGTCGCAGAGTCTGGCTCAGCCTGATACTGTGCAAATGGTTTCTGCTGCTTTCCCAGGCTCAGCCATTGTAGCCTGTACTGGTCAGCGGTGAGTAGACATCTCTGGGACTAAGTCCTGCTTTTTCCCTTCTGAGCATGCCCAGGGTAAGACCTCTCATTGGAGGTCAGGGGTCACATGCTCAGGTTCTGCTGCAGCTTGCATTGGTCCTCTAGGATTGTCCTGAAGTTGCTCTGGTATTGTAGCAGCTTCCATTGGTCCTCTAGGAAGGTCCTGAAGTTGCTGCAGCTATAAAAGGTTTGCATGGTCGCACGGCCATGCGCTAGTATCACTTCAAGTTATGAGCTTGCTAATTGTTGTCGCGCCTGTGTGATTGTATTCAGGGACCTGGCTGAAATAAGCCCCTAGAATACCGGCACCTCCGGTGAGGAGTTTGTATGATTGTATTGAGGGACCCGGCTGAAATAAGCCCCTAGAATACCGACACCTCCGGTGAGGAGTTTTTGTGTGCTTCTCTGTGTGCGTGACCACTGACTGCCATCAGCTCAGCAGTTAGCTGTGTTCCCCTGTAACGCTAACAGGGCACAGCGTGTTCTTTTCTGTGTGACTCAGTGAAGTAACTGAGTTCACTTATACCTCCATATAGTGCCGTCATTTTCTAGCAGCAAGTAGTCTCCTACACGGTGGACCCCAGGCTGCGAACGCACCATTTATAACATCCATATTAACTCGGTGCGTTCCGCCAGTCTTCACAGCCAATGCCTCCAAAACAATGGTTTCATCCAACTTTGCTCTTACATGTACAGGCACCATTAATTGTCAAGGTTAAACAATATACCATAGATAAATAAAATCTTAATTTTCTTGGAATTCACTTAGGCACCTGCTTGAGGGCAAATGTCTGCAGAATAATCTTTCATGAATTGATAATAGACTAGTAAAAACACACATATCATTAAATGTTTTGTCAGTGCTCATTGCTTTGAGAAAAATAGTGCATTGTATGACATTGTTGCAATGTATCACCGTGTGATTGATGCCTAATCTAAGCTCTAAGGAGCCTCCAGGGCTATGAGGACAATGCTAATGAATAAACAAAATGACACATTTACAGTACTCCAGAATCAATAACCCTGATGTATTATTTGTGATAGTCTTTGTAAAATTAATTCAAGAATTGCTTAAAATGTAACCGTGGTTTTAAATTTTTATTCCAAAATCAATAGTACATGTGAAAATAAGAAACTTTGTAATAGATCTTATCAGAGGAATCTGCTTCTTTCTCCTCCTCACTCTCAAAATTTTCAATTCACTGGTAAAATTTGTCTTCAGTAAATATGGATTTCCCTATTATTGAGATAGGAGGTGGCAGTTGGTGCTCATAACTATGGTTGAGCGACTTTTACTTTTATAGGATCGGGTCGGGTTTCACGAAACCCAACTTTCTCAAAAGTCGGGTCGAGTGAAATCGGCCGATCCTATAGAAAAGTCGGGGTCGGGGTCGGCCGAAACACGAAACCCAATGCAGTGCAATGGGATACTATGGTTCCCAGGGTCTGAAGGAGAGGAAACTCTCCTTCAGGCCCTGGGATCCATATTTAAGTGTAAAATAAAGAATTAAAATAAAAAATATTGCTATACTTACCCTCTGACGCGCCCTGGTACCGCCCATGTGACCGCTCACGCGACCAATCACAAGCCGCGACGTCACCGAAGGCCCTTCAAGCGCTGATTCTTAGGAAGGAAGGCTGCCGGAATGAAGCAGGGCGCGTCCGAGGGTGAGTATATTCCTATTAGGTATAGCAATATTTTTTATTTTAATTCTTTATTTTACACTTAAATATGGATTCCGATACCGATTTCCGATATTGCAAACATATCGGAACTCGGTATCGGAATTCCGATACCAGATTCAGAAGATCGCCGACCTCATGGCCGACCCCACACAGGGGTCGGGTCGGGTTTCATGAAACCCGACTTTGCCAAAAGTCGGCGACTTCTGAAAATGGCCGACCCGTTTCGCTCAACCCTACTCATAACATTTTTTGGAACTTTCAGAAAAATGTTTGTGTCTGCCTCTACTTTTCTCTCCTACCTCCCACCCCCTTCTCCATAAACTTTTAGAATCACCAACTGTCATCTCCTGTCTAGTAATGGGAAAATCTGCTGTCAAAGTTTCTTATTTTCACATGTACTATTGATTTACAGTTAGGGCCAGAAATATTTGGACAGTGACACAATTTTCGCGAGTTGGGCTCTGCATGCCACCACATTGGATTTGAAATGAAACCTCTACAACAGAATACAAGTGCAGATTGTAACATTTAATTTGAAGGGTTGAACAAAAATATCTGATAGAAAATGTAGGAATTGTACACATTTCTTTACAAACACTCCACATTTTAGGAGGTCAAAAGTAATTGGACAAATAAACATAACCCAAACAAAATATTTTTATTTTCAATATTTTGTTGCAAATCCTTTGGAGGCAATCACTGCCTTAAGTCTGGAACCCATGGACATCACCAAACGCTGGGTTTCCTCCTTCTTAATGCTTTGCCAGGCCTTTACAGCCGCAGCCTTCAGGTCTTGCTTGTTTGTGGGTCTTTCTGTCTTAAGTCTGGATTTGAGCAAGTGAAATGCATGCTCAATTGGGTTTAGATCTGGAGATTGACTTGGCCATTGCAGAATGTTCCACTTTTTGGCACTCATGAACTCCTGGGTAGCTTTGGATGTATGCTTGGGGTCATTGTCCATCTGTACTATGAAGCGCCGTCCAATCAACTTTGCAGCATTTGGCTGAATCTGGGCTGAAAGTATATCCCGGTACACTTCAGAATTCATCCGGCTACTCTTGTCTGCTCTTATGTCATCAATAAACACAAGTGACCCAGTGCCATTGAAAGCCATGCATGCCCATGCCATCACGTTGCCTCCACCATGTTTTACAGAGGATGTGGTGTGCCTTGGATCATGTGCCGTTCCTTTTCTTTTCCAAACTTTTTTCTTCCCATCATTCTGGTACAGGTTGATCTTTGTCTCATCTGTCCATAGAATACTTTTCCAGAACTGAGCTGGCTTCTTGAGGTGTTTTTCTGCAAATTTAACTCTGGCCTGTCTATTTTTGGTATTGATGAATGGTTTGCATCTAGATGTGAACCCTTTGTATTTACTGTCATGGAGTCTTCTCTTTACTGTTGACTTAGAGACAGATACACCTACTTCACTGAGAGTGTTCTGGACTTCAGTTGATGTTGTGAACGGGTTCTTCTTCACCAAATTAAGTATGCGGCGATCATCCACCACTGTTGTCATCCGTGGACGCCCAGGCCTTTTTGAGTTCCCAAGCTCACCAGTCAATTCCTTTTTTCTCAGAATGTACCCAACTGTTGATTTTGCTACTCCAAGCATGTCTGCTATCTCTCTGATGGATTTTTTCTTTTTTTTCAGCCTCAGGATGTTCTGCTTCACCTCAATTGAGAGTTCCTTTGACCGCATGTTGTCTGCTCACAGCAACAGCTTCCAAATGCAAAACCACACACCTGGAATCCACCCCTGACCTTTTAACTACTTCATTGATTACAGGTTAACGAGGGAGACGCCTTCAGAGTTAATTGCAGCCCTTAGAGTCCATTGTCCAATTACTTTTGGTCCCTTGAAAAAGAGGACGCTATGCATTACAGAGCTATGATTCCTAAACCCTTTCTCCGATTTGGATGTGGAAACTATCATATTGCAGCTGGGAGTGTGCACATTCAGCCCATATTATATATATAATTGTATTTATGAACTTGTTTTTGTAAACAGCTAAAATAACAAAACTTGTGTCACTGTCCAAATATTTCTGGCCCTAACTGTATGAGATAAAAATTAAAACGATGGTTATTCTTTAAAAGCTTCTTTTAACATTTTCAATTTTCCACACCATTGCCATTAATTTGTGTTTTATAATAAAAGTTAAACCAGGTGGAAGTATTTTATAGTCCATAGCAAAGTGTCACATATGTAGACTGATATTCTGTGTATATGAGTCGTTATAGTTGTGATTACCATTGCCATTATAAATTAGTCTCCTGCTGCAGCCATTTTTATCTTTTCGCTGTCATTTTTATTTTATCCATCTTCCATTTTTGTGAATATTTAGTTTTTATAGGCACCATTTTGATGTCTATATGACTATTTGACAGCTTGTTATTAGGAGTGGAGTTAAGGTAAGAAAAATGAATAATAATTTTCCAATTTATTTTTTGGGGAGTTTACCTTGCAGGATAAATAATATATTTTAACCCCTTAACGACCACCGATACGACTTTTAACGGCATCAGTTAAGGTTACTTATTCCTCAGCGCCGCTTTTTAACAGCGCTGAGAAATAAGGTTATAACGCCCCCCAGTGTTGGAAAATCTCTGGGGTTTCAGCTACCAAGGGAAGCTGAGACCCCAGAGAATATGATTCGGGTCGGTTTTTACCGTCCCCAGTCTCATGACCACGGTTATTTATGGAATAACGACAATCGCAAAAAAAAAGTCAGAGTCCGATTTCCCAATCATTTCTCTCTCCTCTGATATGATCTAGCATACCAGGGGAGAGAGAAATGGGTCCCAGGAGCACACCCCCGGTAACTGCAGTATTCCTGGACCCTACGGCTCTGTCCCCCGGCCCTCGGTGTCTTCTTCCTGAAAGAAAATGGCCGGCGCATTTGCAGTGCGCCTGCCGTATTCTGCCGGCTGGCACCTGGCAACGGTAGGAGATTTTTCCTATTGGTTCATTTTGATCACTGACCCTATCACAGTGATCAAAATAAAAAAATAATAAATCAAACTCCCCCTTATCACCCCATTAGTTAGGTAAAAATATTAAAATAAAATAAAAATATTTTTTTTCATTTTTCCATTAGGGTTAGGGTTGGGGCTAGGGTTAGGATTAAGGCTGGAATGAGGGTTGGAGCTAGGGTTAGGGTTGGGGCTACGGTTAGTGTTGGGAGTAGAGCTAGGGTAAGTGTTGGGCCAGGGTTTGTGTTGGGGCTAGGGTTAGGGTTGTGTTGGGGTTATGGTTAGGGATACGGTTGTGGTGCTGGGGTTACAGTTGTGGTGTGGGGGTTACGATTGTGGTGTTGAGGTTAGGGTTAGGGTTGTATTGGGGTTATGGATGTATTGGGGATATGGTTGTGTTGGCGATATGTTGGGGTATTGGGTTAACGTGGTGTTGGAGTTGGAGTTAGGGTTGTGGATAGGGTTGGAATTAGGGTTAGGGTTTGGATTAGGGTCAGGGGTGGGTTGGGGTTAGGGTTGGGGTTAGGGCTATGTTAGATTTGGAGTTAGAATTGGTGAGTTTCTATTGTTTAGGTACATCAGGGGGTTTCCAAATGCAACATGGTGCCCGCCATTGATTCCAGCCAATTTTGCATTCAAAAAGTCAAATGGTGCTCCCTCCCTTCTGAGCCCTTCCATGCGACCAAACAGTGGCTTTCTCCAACATAGAAGGTATTAGTGGAGAAATTGCACAACAAATTGTGTGGTCCATTTTCTCGTTACCTTTGTGAAAATAAAAAAGTTTGGGTCTAAAGTGAATTTTTTGGTGAAAAAGGTAAAATGTTCATTCTTTCCTTCCACATTGCTTTAGTTCTCGTGACGCACATGAAGGGTTAATAAGCGTATCGAATGTGGTTTTTAGCACCTTGAGGGGTGCAGTTTTTAGAATGGTGTCACGTTTGGGTATTTTCTGTCATACTGACCCCCCGAACTGACTTCAAATGTGAGGTGGTCCCTAAAAAAATGGTTTTGTAAAGTATGTTGTAAAAATGAGAAATCGCTGGTCAACTTTTAACCCCAAAAAAATGATGTTTCTAAAATTGCGCTGATGTAAAGTAGAAGTGGAAAATGTTATTTATTAACTATTTTGTGCGATATGACTCTCTGATTTATGGACACAAAAATAAAAAGTTTAAAAAATGCGACATTTTCCAAATTTTTGCCAAATTTCCATTTTTTTCACAAATTAACGCAAGTCATATCAAAGAAATTTTACCACTATCATTAAGTGAAATATGTCACGAGAAAACTCAGAATCTCAGAATCAGTGGGATCCTTTGAACCGTTCTAGAGTTATGGCCTCATAAAGTGACAGTGGTCAGAATTGTAAAAATTGGTCTGGTCAGGAAGGTGAACACAGGCTTCAGGGCGAAGCGGTTAATGCAATTCCATTTTCATGACTTCAATGTTTACATATTCTAGCATTTAATTAACAGAGTGCTGCCTCATTAAGAAAACGTCTATTTTACATAGGAGCCAGCGTGGATTAGTTAAAATTTGAATGCCTGACAAGAAGCCTATTAATTTCAGAACAACAAATGCTAATTCAATGCCGCTAACACATTAATTCCAGGAACTACATTAAACATAATTGTTTCTTGGCAAATAGAAAATGATAGTAACTAATACAATAAATGGTTATTTTCAGGTCACTGATATGAACCGTCCATTGTCTGGATATTAAATTGAGACACTTTACCACCCGGCGCTTTTTAAAAGTTAATTTATATTCTCACATAAACCTTAGTTCTGACCTGGATTCTGTAAAATCTCACTTAATCTAGTGTTATTTTATGAGAATAATTTCTCAAAGTGTCTAAAAAAATAGAATAAAAGCATAAGGCTTAATATATGAGAGGTATTTGTCTTACTGTTCAGCTGTGGAGAACATGCACCCACAGCTTTTTATTGGGATCTAAATTTTTTATTAATAATTTAATACAGAAAAAATCTACTCATATTGTCATAGAGCAAAAATGTATCTCTGGTGGTTTTTTTTTTTTTAAATCCAGGCTTTTTAGTAGACGCTAACCTAAATAAACTCCCATTAAAATGCTATAGAATATTTATATTATATGTATGAACTGTTGATTTATTGTTTCTTATGTAAATTCATGGAATTTGTACATTTTTCTCTATTTTTTCTACGTACTTGAGTTGACTTTAGGAATCCAATCACTGCAGTACCAGGCGTAGTCACACATACTGACAAGCCACTCTGTCTAAATGATCATCAAAAAAGCTACAGCCTGAACATAATGCTAATCATCAAGGGGTTGGACCATCACAAATAAAACAAATAAAACTAAAGCTACATTATAGAACGTAATCATGAATGAGCGTTTAGGCTGCCAATTACCTTATGACTTGTCCATTGGGTGAAAGTATATTTTGCACAGTGCAAAAAAAATCATTGTTCTCGACTCTGCATGGTCATGTGTAAACCTGTTGCATGACACTAATGGCTGCACTTCCAATGGCAGCCTATGTGCACTAAGCGAGCTATTGGTCTGCCTGTGTAAACAGGCTATTAAACAATTGCTGATCGGTAAAGGTTTACTGATCAGTGGTCATAGCATGCTGGGTAGGTGCAAATGGACCTTACAGTGGCATGTAAAAGTTTAGGCAGTCTTGGATCAAAATTACTTTTATTATAAACAGTTAGTGATGTCTAAAAGGGCTGAAGATTACACATTTCCTTTGTATTTTAGGCAAAAATTTATATATATATATACACATATGTATACAATGCCTACAAGTAGTATTCAACCCCCTGCAGATTTAGCAGGTTTAATAAGATGCAAATAAGTTAGAGCCTTCAAACTTCAAACAAGAGCAGGATTTATTAACAGATGCATAAATCTTACAAACCAAAAAGTTTTGTTGCTCAGTTAAATTTTTATAAATTTTAAACATAAAAGTGTGGGTCAATTATTATTCAACCCCTAGGTTTAATATTTTGTGGAATAACCTTTGTTTGCAATTACAGCTAATAATCGTCTTTTATAAGACCTGATCAGGCCGGCACAGGTCTCTGGAGTTATCTTGGCCCACTCCTCCATGCAGATCTTCTCCAAGTTATCTAGGTTCTTTGGGTGTCTCATGTGGACTTTAATCTTGAGCTCCTTCCACAAGTTTTCAATTGGGTTAAGGTCAGGAGACTGACTAGGCCACTGCAACACCTTGATTTTTTGCCTCTTGAACCAGGCCTTGGTTTTCTTGGCTGTGTGCTTTGGGTCGTTGTCTTGTTGGAAGATGAAATGACGACCCATCTTAAGATCCTTGATGGAGGAGCGGAGGTTCTTGGCCAAAATCTCCAGGTAGGCCGTTCTATCCATCTTCCCATGGATGCGGACCAGATGGCCAGGCCCCTTGGCTGAGAAACAGCCCCACAGCATGATGCTGCCACCACCATGCTTGACTGTAGGGATGGTATTCTTGGGGTCGTATGCAGTGCCATCCAGTCTCCAAACGTCACGTGTGTGGTTGGCACCAAAGATCTCGATCTTGGTCTCATCAAACCAGAGAACCTTGAACCAGTCAGTCTCAGAGTCCTCCAAGTGATCATGAGCAAACTGTAGACGAGCCTTGACATGACGCTTTGAAAGTAAAGATACCTGACGGGCTCGTCTGGAACGGAGACCATTGCGATGGAGTACGTTACTTATGGTATTGACTGAAACCAATGTCCCCACTGCCATGAGATCTTCCCGGAGCTCCTTCCTTGTTGTCCTTGGGTTAGCCTTGACTCTTCGGACAAGTCTGGCCTCGGCACGGGAGGAAACTTTCAAAGGCTGTCCAGGCCGTGGAAGGCTAACAGTAGTTCCATAAGCCTTCCACTTCCGGATGATGCTCCCAACAGTGGAGACAAGTAGGCCCAACTCCTTGGAAAGGGTTTTGTACCCCTTGCCAGCCTTGTGACCCTCCACGATCTTGTCTCTGATGGCCTTGGAATGCTCCTTTGTCTTTCCCATGTTGACCATGTATGAGTGCTGTTCACAAGTTTGGGGAGGGTCTTAAATAGTCAGAAAAGGCTGGAAAAAGAGATAATTAATCCAAACATGTGAAGCTCATTGTTCTTTGTGCCTGAACTACTTCTTAATACTTTACTGGAACCAAACAGAATTCTGGTGGGTTGAGGGGTTGAATAATAAATGACCCTCTGAAAAGACTTTTCACAATTTAAAAAAAAATAAACAAAGAAATAACATTCTTTTTTGCTGCAGTGCATTTCACACTTCCAGGCTGATCTACAGTCCAAATGTCACAATGCCAAGTTAATTCCAAATGAGTAAACCTGCTAAAGCTGCAGGGGGTTGAATACTACTTGTAGGCACTGTATATATACATATATATATATATATATATACATATATATATATGTATATATATATTGTCATCTTTTACATTTTAAAATGTACAGAAAGGAAAATGGTCTGATGCAAAAGTTTGGGCACCCTGTGTGGCTGGTTCCTAGTATCACAGCTTGTAAATGCTTTTTGTAGGCAACCAAGAGTCTTTCAATTCTTGTTTGAGGGATTTTCATCCATTCTTTCTTGGAAAATTCTTCCAGTTTTGTGAAATTCCTGGATCTTCTTGCATGCACTGCTATTTTGAGGTCTAGACACAGATTTTCAATGATGTTCAGACCAGGGGACTGTGAGGGCCATTGTAAAACCTTCTTTTGAGATAATCTATCTTAGATTTTGACATTTGTTTAGGATCATTATCCATTTGTAGAAACCATCCTCTTTTCAACTTCAGCTTTTTTTTTTTTACAGATGGTGTTATGTTTGCATCAAGAATTTGTTAAAATTTCATTGAATCCATTCTTCCCTCTATCCATGAAATGTTCCCCATGCCATTGGCTGTTACACAGCCCCAAAGCATGATTGATCCACCCCCGATGCTTAATGGTTGGCGAGATGTTCTTTTCCTGAAATTCTGGGCCCTTTTTCTCCACACATACCTTTGATCATTGTTGCCAAAGGGTTCTATTTTAGCCTCATTGGTCCACAGGACTTGTTTCCAAAATGCATCAGGCTTGTTTAGATTTATTTGCATACTGATGCTGAGTTTTAGGGCCCTTTTCCACTTGCGAGGAAAACGGCCGAGTGCAATCCGATAAAAAATCGGATTGCACTCGGACCAATGTTATTTAATAGGTGACATTCCATATGCGATTTTTTTCTCAGCCGAAATCGGACTGAGAAAAAAATCGCAGCATGCTGCGTATTGCTGCGATTCTCGGACGAGACTCGCCAATGCAAGTCAATGGGTGCGAGAAAAAAAATGCACAGCACTCGCACCATGCAAGTACTGACCGTTTTTTATGCACCAGTGTCCTTTGAAAAGCCGGCAATTCAGCGCAGTGTACATTAAAATCACACTGACAGCTTAGATTAGAGTAGATATATACACATAGAATAGGTATATACAGTGGGGCAAAAAAGTATTTAGTCAGTCAGCAATAGTGCAAGTTCCACCACTTAAAAAGATGAGAGGCGTCTGTAATTTACATCATAGGTAGACCTCAACTATGGGAGACAAACTGAGAAAAAAAAATCCAGAAAATCACATTGTCTGTTTTTTTAACAATTTATTTGCATATTATGGTGGAAAATAAGTATTTGGTCAGAAACAAACAATCAAGATTTCTGGCTCTCACAGACCTGTAACTTCTTCTTTAAGAGGCTCCTCTTTCCTCCACTCATTACCTGTAGTAATGGCACCTGTTTAAACTTGTTATCAGTATAAAAAGACACCTGTGCACACCCTCAAACAGTCTGACTCCAAACTCCACTATGGTGAAGACCAAAGAGCTGTCAAAGGACACCAGAAACAAAATTTTAGCCCTGCACCAGGCTGGGAAGACTGAATCTGCAATAGCCAACCAGCTTGGAGTGAAGAAATCAACAGTGGGAGCAATAATTAGAAAATGGAAGACATACAAGACCACTGATAATCTCCCTCGATCTGGGGCTCCACGCAAAATCCCACCCCGTGGGGTCAGAATGATCACAAGAACGGTGAGCAAAAATCCCAGAACCACGCGGGGGGACCTAGTGAATGAACTGCAGAGAGCTGGGACCAATGTAACAAGGCCTACCATAAGTACCACACTACGCCACCATGGACTCAGATCCTGCAGTGCCAGACGTGTCCCACTGCTTAAGCCAGTACATGTCCGGGCCCGTCTGAAGTTTGCTAGAGAGCATTTGGATGATCCAGAGGAGTTTTGGGAGAATGTCCTATGGTCTGATGAAACCAAACTGGAACTGTTTGGTAGAAACACAACTTGTCGTGTTTGGAGGAAAAAGAATACTGAGTTACATCCATCAAACACCATACCTACTGTAAAGCATGGTGGTGGAAACATCATGCTTTGGGGCTGTTTCTCTGCAAAGGGGCCAGGACGACTGATCCGGGTACATGAAAGAATGAATGGGGCCATGTATCGTGAGATTTTGAGTGCAAACCTCCTTCCATCAGCAAGGGCATTGAAGATGAAACGTGGCTGGGTCTTTCAACATGACAATGATCCAAAGCACACCGCCAGGGCAACGAAGGAGTGGCTTCGTAAGAAGCATTTCAAGGTCCTGGAGTGGCCTAGCCAGTCTCCAGATCTCAACCCTATAGAAAACCTTTGGAGGGAGTTGAAAGTCCGTGTTGCCAAGCGAAAAGCCAAAAACATCACTGCTCTAGAGGAGATCTGCATGGAGGAATGGGCCAACATACCAACAACAGTGTGTGGCAACCTTGTGAAGACTTACAGAAAACGTTTGACCTCTGTCATTGCCAACAAAGGATATATTACAAAGTATTGAGATGAAATTTTGTTTCTGACCAAATACTTATTTTCCACCATAATATGCAAATAAATTGTTAAAAAAACAAACTGTGATTTTCTGGATTTTTTTTTCTCAGTTTGTCTCCCATAGTTGAGGTCTACCTATGATGTAAATTACAGACGCCTCTCATCTTTTTAAGTGGTGGAACTTGCACTATTGCTGACTGACTAAATACTTTTTTGCCCCACTGTATACATATATATAAGTCAGGGAGACACGTATATATATATACTAGCTATTGAACCCGTTCTACGCCCGGGTGGCGAGCATTTATATTGGTATATGGTCTCCATCCTGACATGTGCTTCTCCCATCCTGCACCCCCATTCTGACATGTGCTGCTCCATCCTGCGTCCCCATCCTGTCATGTGCTGCACCCATCCTGCGCCCCCATCCTGCCATGTGTTGCACCCATCTTGCGCCCCCATTCTGTCATGTGTTGCACCCATCCTGCGCCCCCATTGTGACATGTGCTGCTCCCATCCTGCGTCCCCATTCTGACATGTGCTGCACCCATCCTGCGCCTCCATCCTGACATGTTCTGCACCCATCCTGCGCCTCCATTCTGTCATTTGCTGCTCCCATCCTGCTCTCCCATCCTGTCATGTGCTGCTCCCATCCTGTGCCCCCGTTCTGTCATGTGCTGCTCCCATCCTGCGCCCCTGTTCTGTCATGTGCTGCTCCCATCCTGTGCCCCTGTTCTGTCATGTGCTGCTCCCATCCTGCGCCCGTTCTGTCATGTGCTGCTTCCATCCTGCACCCCCGTTCTGTCATGTGCTGCCCTATTCTGTCATGTGCTGCTCCCATCCTGCGCCACCATTCTTTAATTTGCTTCTCCCATCCATATGCCCCATACGCTGCTCCATTATGGTTGATGGCCCCCATAAGATGCTCCATGGTATATGCCCCCGTACACTGCTCCATTATGGTTTATGGCCCCCATAAGATGCTCCATAGTGTATGCCCCCGTACACTGCTCCATAAAGGTTTATGGCCCCCATAAGATGCTCCATAATGTATGCCCCCGTACACTGCTCCATAAAGGTTTATGGCCCCCATAAGATGCTCCAGTGTGTATGCCCCCGTACACTGCTCCATAAAGGTTTATGGCCCCCATAAGACGCTCCAGTGTGTATGCCCCTGTATACTGCTCCATAAAGGTTTATGGCCCCCATAAGATGCTCCAGTGTGTATGCCCCCGTACACTGCTCCATAAAGGTTTATGGCCCCCATAAGACGCTCCAGTGTGTATGCCCCCGTACACTGCTCCATAAAGGTTTATGGCCCCCATAAGACGCTCCAGTGTGTATGCCCCCATACACTGCTCCATAAAGGTTTATGGCCCCCATAAGATGCTCCAGTGTGTTTGCCCCCATACACTGCTCCATAAAGGTTTATGGCCCCCATAAGACGCTCCATAATATATGCCCCCGTACACTGCTCCATTATGGTTGATGGCCCCCATAAGATGCTCCATTGTATATGGTCCGTATGCTGCTGCGATATATATATATATAAAAAAAAAAAAAAAACATACTCACCTATCGTCGCTGGGCGCCGAGTGCTGGGGGGCCTGAGCAGGCGGGGACACCGGCGCGCTGTGGGGGTCAGGTGCCGGTATCACCTCTAGCTCAGGCCCCCCAGCACTTGATATATTCACCTGTCCCCCGTTCCAGCGCTGCGCGCCGCCATCTTCCGGCTCCTCTGGCTGTGACTGGTCAGTCAGAGGGCGGCGCGCATTAAGCACGTCATCGCGCCCTCTGAACTGTGAACGTCACAGCAGAGGACCCGGGAGATGGAGCCGCACGCAGCGCTGGAACGGGGGACAGGCGAATATACTTAGCCTCCTGGCGCGTCCCTGCCTCTCTGGTGGAGATCGTGGTGTGCGTTCAGTGTTTACACATACCGCGATCTCCTGGGAGCGTCACTCTGTGGGGGCCAGACTGCGCCGGCGCTTGTGCAGTCTATAAAGGCTTCAGACAGAGTGACGCTCCCAGCGTTATATTATAGATTTATATTTAATGCAGCGCTAGATAGCTTAAAAGCCGTCTTTTGCTATCTCTTTCCTAAACCCGACATGATATGATACATGGTTTACATACAGTAAACCATCTCATATCCCCATTTTTTTTTGCATATTCCACACTACTACTGTTAGTAGTGTGTATGTGCAAAATTTGGGTGCTCTAGCTATTATATTTAAGGGTTAAATCGCGGAAAAAATTGGCATGGGCTCCCGCGCAATTTTCTCCACCAGAATGGTAAAGCCAGTGACTGAGGGCAGATATTAATAGCCTAGAGAGGGTCCACGGTTATTGGCCCCCCCTGGCTAAAAACATCTGCCCCCAGCCACCCCAGAAAAGGCACATCTGGAAGATGTGCCTATTCTGGTACTTGGCCACTCTCTTCCCATTCCCGTGTAGCGGTGGGATATGGGGTAATGAAGGGTTAATGTCACCTTGCTATTGTAAGGTGACATTAAGCCAGATTAATAATGGAGAAGCGTCAATTATGACACCTATCCATTATCAATCCAATAGCATGAAATGGTTAATAAAAACACACACATGTTTGAATATTTTATTGTTCTCTCAATCCACCTGAAGACCCTCGCTCTGTAACAAAGGAAACATAATAAACCAACAATATACATACCTTCCGATGATCTGTAACGTCCCACGATGTAAATCCATCTGAAGGGGTTAAAATATTTTACAGCCAGGAGCTCTGCTATAATGCAGCTGTGCTCCTGGCTGTAAAACCCCAGCGAATGAATGGAAACTAGGTCAATGACCTGTAGTTACCTTCATTTACGGTGATGCGCCCTCTGCTGGATGTCCTCATATGAACTCGAGCCTGGGAACTTTTCTGATTTTTTTCCCATGCTCGAAGGACATCCAGCAGAGGGCGCATCACCGCGAATTCAGCAGGTAAAACATCTCTGCTTTTTTCTCTGTGACTTTTTTGAATTTTTTGGGAGGATTTTTAAGTCCTCTTTTTGTGTCGGTGAGCTTTTATTCAATGTTTAGCGTTAGGACTGGCAAATTGTAAGGACCATTGACGTGGGTTGCCAGCTTACGTATTGAGGCCCCAATATAAACTAATACCTTACATACATTGATATGTGGTTTTCTTTTTGCACTTTATCTTGCAGGGCGCAGTCGGACCAAGATGGCTCTGTAAACTATTGGCCCCTGTTCGCACAGCATGCATTTTGTAGCACTGGGCAGCCCGCCTGCATGTGCGTTACTAATAGGCTGTAAACCAGATGCTCTGCATTGTTTGTGTGAATTATGCCATATACAGACTAGTATCTTTTATCTTTTTGTGCACTAATGCCAAACAGCCAACACTGGATTGAAAGTGGTTGTTTCATCGGTATTTTTTGCACCTGTGTGTTTGCCATCATTTAACTGGTCCGCTGCGCCCTGCTGGTGCATTTGGTTGGAGGCTTCAGCAGGTTAAACATCTCTGCTTTTTTCTCTGTGACTTTTTTGAATTTTTTGGAGGATTTTTAAGTCCTCTTTTTGTGTCGGTGAGCTTTTATAAGGAAATTCAATTGTGACTGATGTGACTTATATTAAACTATATACGGCACTGTTTGAATTGATGACGCTGATACAATCCATATTATTAGTAAAGATGAGCAGATCAAAACACTGCAAATCTTTAAGTCTGGTGAATGTGAACAAGGCTGATGCCATTTTTCACACTAGTTAACATTGCATCAGCCATAGAGAAGGCTTGTGACGCCAAGTGCACAGTCATCCCCATGCTATCACATGGACTAGAGCAGTCAGTTAGGAGGGACTATCATCATAGAAGGTATAAAAGATGAGGATAGAGATTGCAGTGGCTGTTATAGAGTTTTACAGCATAGGTATAGGATGTTAGAGTGCACAACTCATCATTTATAAATTGGGAATTTAAAGGACTTAATCTGATTGGGGTGTAGTACTGCAGCACTGAAAAACATTAAAAATGGGAGTGGTAGTCTCAGTCTGTGCATAATAATCCTAAAATTCAAATGGGGAGGAGCAGGACCTGCAGAGTCAGTGTGACCATAAATTTATTGACCTGTAATGTAATGCAGTAACAGTACCTTAAAGGGAATCTGTCATGTCCGATAATACTATTAGCCTGCATATATAGTGTTTATCTGCAGATTAATAGCATTATCTTGTCGCTGGGCTGCAGTACTTAAAATGTGGGTTCCAGGAGAAAACAAACTTTATTTCTCCCAGGAGCTGCTTGTTTTCAGTCATGCAGGCGTGCTCAAGGCAAATACAGTCACCATTCTTAACACTGAGAGCAACGGCTTTAGGCACACCATGGGACTGATTGACAGCCGGCTCTGCAGTGCTTCAATATAGAGCTGGCTATCAGTGAGTGCCAGGGTGTGATTACATGCTGGGAGTGGTGACAATAATTGTTCTGGGCACGCCTGTATGACTGAAAGCCGGCGGCTCCCAGGAGGAACAAAGTTAAATTTCTCTTTAGGAGCTGCATTTTTGGTACTGTGGCTGGGCTCCTCCATAATGGTATTAACATGCAAATTAACCTTATTTCTACAGGTTAACATTGCAATTAAGCCTGACAGGTTCCCTTTAATTCCATCATTTTTTTTCATTCTTAACACACTTCCAACAGGGCAGTTTCAAACCCCTCTATCCTAATTTTGTGCTTGTGTTAGATCAAAAGTGGTTCAATACATTATTAATAGACCTCAGAGTGTTATATGTATCCTTTCTGGGCAATTAGCGGCTTTGCAATATTGAAATTATATCAATCTATTATTTTTAGCCAATTGGTTGTAGTTCTCAAATCCTCTCTCTTATGGGAGTTTTTTTGAAGACCCCACGCAGCAGAATAAAAGGACAAAATTATTATACAATGAAGAGGGTGCCATAATGGAAAGGATACACAAAAAAAGAAAAAGAAGTCGAGATTCAAGTAAACAGCAACATTTAGAATAAGCCAAAAAATATATATACATTTTCAGCAAATAAAAAGTAGTCCTTAAAGGGACACTGTCACCTGAATTTGGAGGGAACAATCTTCAGCCATGGAGGCGGGGTTTTTGGGTTTTTGATTTAACCTTTCCTTACCCGCTGGCTGCATGCTGGCTGCAATATTGGATTGAAGTTCATTCTCTGTCCTCTATAGTACACGCCTGCGCAAGGCAAGATTGCCTTGTGCAGGCATGTACTACGGAGGACAGAGAATGAACTTCAATCCAATATTGCAGCCAGCATGCAGCCGGCGGGTAAGGAAAGGGTGAATCAAAAAACCCCAAACCCTGCCTCCATGGCTGAAGATTGTTCCCTCCAAATTCAGGTGACAGTGTCCCTTTAACTCCTATACTGTATAATGTTATATATCTTTGTGCTTCAAAAGTCTGAGAACCCATTTTCACTCGGGGAAACCGCAGTTATTAAATCACCCTTGTATTCACCTGAAACTCCATTGTACAAATCCAACATTTTTTCCTATTGTCTTCCCTGTTTCCTTATGTTGTAATGCTTTTGTTTTACGTTATTCTTTTTTTAGCGTTTTGAAATGTTTTCCTGTATGAACACACTTTTTTCCTCTTAATTGTTAGTCACTACACAATATGTTAAAACCACATAAATTGATGTTTGATTATCATTATATAAAACATTTAAAAGTAAAAATAAATTGTAATAATTGAATCATGGGGAAAAGAGATGAAAACTATAGCACAATCCAGCTATTATGTGTACCTGACCCTCAAACAACATGCATTCTTAACAATGGAAGAGGGCAGCAAGCTGTGCTATTGAGCATGCACTGTGGACACACAATACAGAGAGCACAATATGCTCCAATAATGGACTCAGCTATATTGGCTTTTTGAGATTTTTTTCATGTCATGCTATAAGAACCAGGGAATTAATTAGCAAACAGTGAATATGTTTAAAAAAAAATCAGTAGTCTCTTGTAACCCATTACTCATGTACAGTAAGAATCTAATTAAATATGTTCAAGAATAAATAATGGTGTTTTATTTCTTAAAGCCGCTAAATTGTCAATAGAAAAAAAACAGGAAAAGCAACCCTGCTTGATCTGAACACAATGCTCTCTAGTATTCTCCAGACCTGATGCTGTCTACCTAAACACAAGGATATTTTACCTCCTTTTTTCTCACCTGGAAAAAAGTCTAATGGATTGTGTGTTAGCTTCAGAACAAAACCATTTACCGTAATACTCTTTTCAGTTTTTTCACAACTACACTCCCCAACGGTTGTCTGAGGAATATTCTGGCACACTGAGTGCAGTCGTCCAATGACATCCCAGATGTGCACGATGGGAGGCAAGTCTGGAGATGCTGCAGGCTATGGTAGGGCGTAGTGCAAGTAACATGTGGTTTAGTATTCTCATGTTGAAAAACATAGCCTGGGATGCTGTGGAGAAATTAAAGAACCACTGATTCCACAAATTTTCCCATTTTGTACTGAAAGTGAAATTGGACGTCACATACCAAGCCACACAAACCATCAGAAGACATTTGCATAAAGGGGGAGTCACACATAACGATATCGTTAACAATATCGTTGCAACGTCACGCTTTTGGTGACGTAGCAACGATCCCGCTAACGATCTTGTTATGTGTGACAGCGACCAACGATCAGGCCCCTGCTGGGAGATCGTTGGTCGTTGGGGAATGATCAGGACCATTTTTTGGTCGCTGATCACCCGCTGTCATCGCTGGATCGGCGATGTGTTCACTTGTAACCAGGGTAAATATTGGGTTACTAAGCGCAGGGCCGTGTGGACGCCGGCGGGGGACGTGGCAGACATCAGAATGTGAGTATGTAGTGTTTTTTTTTTTTTTTACTTTTACAATGGTAACCAGGGTAAATATCGGGTTACTAAGCGCGGCCCTGCACTTAGTAACCCGATGTTTACCCTGGTTACCCGGGTGCTGCAGGGGGACTTCGGCATAGTTGAAGACAGTTTCAACGATGCCAAAGTCGTTCCCCTGATCGTTGGTCGCTGGAGAGAGCTGTCTGTGTGACAGCTCCCCAGCGACCACACAACGACTTACCAACGATCACGGCCAGGTCGTATCGCTGGTCGTGATCATTGGTAAGTCGTTTAGTGTGACTAAAGCTTAACACTGGGCTGTGAGTCAGACATCCAGCAACAGGTCTTCTATTCACTCCACCACTGTCAGAAGCTATTACGGTACAAAGATTGCAATGGAGTTCTGGCCTCTTCAGTTGAGCTTTTGTTTTTGTGCAATGATGGCCAGAGATTAGTCAGGAGACTATGTGGACAACATCATGAAGAAGGCTTCACAATGGAAAGTCATATTGATCTTACTCCCAGGATTATGGTGTGGGGTGGCAACTGGCAATATGTGCAGTGCTGGACTTCTCTAGTCTTTATTCCAGGTACCCTAACAGCTCAGCCTTACTTTCATTTGATGGTGGAACTAGTTTACGAGCATTTCTCAAAATGTGTCACTGAAGCCGTTTCTCAACACAACGAGAGCGTGCATGGTGCTTATGCTATTGTGAGCAGCCTGTATGGCCTTAATGTGCTAGCATGGCCTGCAGAGTCTCCGGACTTGTCTCCTATCAGGCACATCTGGGACGTCATTGGTTGACAATTGAAAAGGATGCTGCCAGTAACAAATCTTGATGATTTGCCCAAGTGCATTCAGCATTCCAGAAGATTCCTCGGACAACCATTAATAACCTCATTGATAGCAGCCAAGGATGTACGTGCGGGGATTTCTGCACGCGGCGCTCATACTCTATGCTGAATAAATTTAGATGTTTTTACAAGGTTTACTTCCATTTTATCATCATTTGCAAATCATTATCATTTCCATCCATCCTGTGATTTCCATCATCCCATGTCTTTTCCTTTTTGGTATTGCAATTTCAATGCAGATGAGTATATCTAATATATAATTGCCTAGAATACTACTTCCTGCAATTTGTGCCAACTTCCGTGGCTTTGTCCGGAGCTAATGTCCGGAGATAATGTCCGGAGATAAGTGACGTCAACAGTGTCCAGTGTCTGATTGGTTGCCGCCTGCTGCGAGCGACCAATCAGAAACGTGCCGTACTGTGACACACTCCGCCCGCCATTTTGGTGTGATTTTTGAATTTTTACCTCACAGCAAGTTTCTATTGCGTGGAGGCGGGCCCAGTGACGTTGCTCTTCAAGCTCCTGCCGAATTTCGTCAAAAAAATGATAATACCATTTACCAAAACTATATATATTTAGTTGTGAAGTGGTTCAGTGACATTTTCACACCAATTTTGAACTTTTGTTTGGTGTTTTCTCCATATACTGCCTATTATTTTTGTTCTTTCTTACTATTATTTATTAATTGTATTATTCTTACATTTGAATAAATAAAGTATATATGGATTCTAGATTCCCGATTCTTTAGAATCGGGCTGCTATCTAGTGTATATATATATATATATATATATATATATATATATATATATATATATATATACTCAGTATGTGTGTATTTATTTATAAATCTACTTCTGCACAGTGCCAATGACTGGCAGTCTTGTGTCTCCGGTCTCTGGCAGATATATTATGAACACACAAGCTTCCTGTGTTTTATCAAGCCATACAGCATTGTAGAGAATGAGTGATAATACTATAATCTCCAGTATGCTCTATTCCATTCCTCGCTCAGAATATTCCTGTGATGTTCAAGGGAACGTGTGAACTGTCAGAACGAAAAAGATGATTTTTCTATTTTTTTTTAAAGCAGAGTTCAAACATTAAGTTACTTTGATGAGCAGCTCATTATTTTTATAATTAGCCATAAAATAGTTCAGACCCTATCAATAATTTACCACATTACCACAGTTATTGGCATAAAAAACACATATTTCTGTTTAATGGAGATAAGAGTTCGTGCCTCAGAAGGCTATTTGCTGTCAAATTTAGGCAAGAAACTGGTCTTAAAGTAGATAATTAATGTTGAAAGTCGTCTCGTCTCGGGTACAGCAGTTTGTTTACACATGCAAATTTGAATTATATACATATATTTTATGTCATGGGGAGGATGGTGAGTGCTACATATCATTCATCTAAAGAAATTCCTAATTTATTAGAAAGAAAGCAGCTAATAAACTGCGATGTGATGCCTGGTATTTGAGGTACCCTAATTATAAATTGTTGCAATGGGATCTGTCAGTGGGCGCAGAAACTACATCTCAGTCATTTTTCAGCTGCATACAGGAGTCTGTTCTAAAATGTAATTCATCCAGCCTTTTCTCAATTTATGGTATGCAAATCTATTTTTACTATACAACTTAATCTAGTGATCTAAGCTGCTGCATCTGGCTGAAGTTCCTTAGTCCTATGGGAATAGGTCACTCTTTTTAAAGCGAACCTGTCAAGAGGATTTTGCTAAGTAAACTACAGACACTGTCAGGTTGGTGCTGTTAAGCTGATTTAACCCCTTTACCCCCAAGGGTGGTTTGCACGTTAATGACCGGGCCAATTTTTGCAATTCTTACCGCTGTCCCTTTATGAGGTTATAAATCTGGAACCCTTCAACAGATCCCATTGATTCTGACATTGTTTTCTCATGACATATTGTACTTCA
Source organism: Ranitomeya imitator (assembly GCF_032444005.1). Taxonomy (NCBI): domain Eukaryota; kingdom Metazoa; phylum Chordata; class Amphibia; order Anura; family Dendrobatidae; genus Ranitomeya; species Ranitomeya imitator. Next base: position 52,135,163 of record NC_091287.1, on the reverse strand, counting down.
TGATAGTGGTAAAATTTCTTTGATATTACTTGCATTTATTTGTGAAAAAAATGGAAATTTGGCGAAAATATTGCAATTTCCCAACTTTAAATTTTCATGCCCTTAAATCACAGAGATATGGTACACACAAAAAATGAATAAGTAACATTTCCCACATGTCTACTTTGCATCAGCACAATTTTGGAACCAAATTTTTTTTTGTTAGGGAGTTATAAGGGTTAAAATTTGACCAGCGATTTCTCATTTTTCCAACACCATTTTTTTTAGGGACCACATGACATTTGAAGTCAGTTTGAGGGGTCTATATGATAGAAAATACCAAAAAGTAACACCATTCTAAAAACTGCACCCCTCAAAGTGCTCAAAATCACATTTAAGAAGTTTATTAACCCTTCAGGTGCTTCACAGGAATTTTTGGAATGTTTTAAAAAACTGAACATTAAACTTTTTTTCACAAGAAAATTACTTCAGGTCAAATTTGCTTTATTTTACCAAGGGTAACAGGAGAAATTGGACCCCAAAAGTTGTTGTACAATTTGTCCTGAGTACGCCGATATCCCATACGTGGGGGTAAACCACTGTTTGGGCGCATGGCAGAGCTCAGAAGGGAAGGAGCGCCATTTGACTTTTCAATGCAAAATTGGCTGGAATTGATATAGGATGCCATGTCGCGTTTGGAGTGCCCCCGATGTGCCTAAACAGTGGAACACCCCCCAAGTGATACCATTTTCGAAAGTAGACCCCCTAAGTAACTTATCTAGATGTGTGGTGAGCACTTTGAACCCCCAAGTGCTTCACAGAAGTTTATAATGTAGAGCCATAAAACTAAAAAATCATATTTTTTTCACAAAAATTATCTTTTAGCCCCCAATTTTGTATTTTTCCAAGGGTATCTGGAGAAATTGGACCCCAAAAGTTATTGTACAATTTGTCCTGAGTACGACGATACCCCATATGTGGGAGAAAACTACTGTTTGGGTGCATGGCAGAGCTCAGAAGGGAAGAAGTGGTGTCTTGCAGACTTTGATGGAATAGTCTGCGGGCGTCACGTTGCGTTTGCAGAGCCCCTGATGTACCTAAACAGTAGAAACCCTCCACAAGTGACCCCATATTGGAAACTAGTGGTCCGTGACCACTCCTGGCACAGTGCCAGATGTCGGCTGTGATAATCAGCTAACACCCGGCAGCGATCAGCTGCGCTCTCCTGGGAGTGCGGCTGATCGCATGTGACATACTATCCCATCGGTGGTCATGCAGGCCCAGGCCACCTCAACGGGATAGTACATCTAATGTCAGATGTTGTGAATTCTGCTCTTGGGTTCCCTCCAGTGGTTGTAGGTGGGAATGCAGTTGTCTCTGACTCGCAGTCCTGGCCAGGTGTATCGGATGATTACAATTCTGACTGGGATATTTAGGTGTGTAGGATCCTATAGCCCTTGCCAGTTGTCAATGTTCCTTGTGAAGTGTTGGATCACTTTCTGGCTTCTCCTGTTTGCTGCCAAATTCAGCAAAGATAAGTGTTTGGTTTTTGTATCTGTGGCACACTGCTGTGTGCTTGTTTCAGTTTTATTCCTGCTCTGATTGTAGGATTCACTGGAGTTGCAGATTTACACTCCTACATCTTTTAGTTAGATGTAGGAAGTTTTTTGTATATTCTGCTGTGGATGTTTTGAAGGGTTTTTAATACTGACTGCACAGAACTCTTTCCTATCCTGTCCTATTTAGCTAGAGTGGCCTCCTGTGCTAAATCCTGTTTTTCTGCCTGTGTATGTTTTTTCCTCTCCGACTCACTGCCAATATTTGTGGGGGGCTGTCTATCCTTTGGGGATTTTCTCTGAGGCAAGATAGTATTCCAATTTCCATCTTTAGGGGTATTTAGACCTCCGGCTGTGACGAGGTGTCTAGGTGTGTTAGGTACACTCCATGGCTACTTCTAGTTGTGGTGTTAAGTTCAGGATTGCGGTCAGTATAGTGGTCACCTTCTCCAGTGAAAGTTCTCATGCAGCTCCAAGGTCACCGGATCATAACAGTACAACTGGCCAACAATGAGTTAAATGCATCTCAGAAGGAGGGAAGGAAGCTCTTGAGCCATTTTTTTTCTCCAGTCTGTTTTGTGTTCTCTTCCCTCTTAATATCTCGGTGGCTGAGGAGCCTGGTGCAAGCATGAATGTTCAGGAATTAGCTTCTCGTGTAGACCAGCTTGCTGCTAGGGTGCAAGGTATTTCTGATTATATTGTTCAGACTCCTGCTTTAGAACTGAAGATTCCTACTCCTGATTTGTTTTCTGGTGACAGGTCTAAATTTTTGAGTTTTAAAAACAACTGTAAACTGTTTTTTGACCTGAGACCTCGATCCTCTGGTGATTCCATTCAGCAGGTAAAGATCGTAATCTCCCTGCTGCATGGCGACCCACAGGATTGGGCATTTTCCCTGGAATCTGGGAATCCGGCTTTGCTTAATATTGACTCCTTTTTTCAGGCTTTAGGAATATTATATGATGAACCTAATTCTGTGGATCAAGCTGAGAAGACCTTGTTGGCCCTGTCTCAGGGTCAAGAGGCGGCAGAATTGTATTGTCAGAAATTCAGAAAATGGTCTGTGTTGACTAAATGGAATAATGATGCTTTGGCGGCAAATTTCAGAAGGGGGCTTTCTGAATCCATTAAAGATGTTATGGTGGGGTTTCCCACGCCTTTCGGTCTGAGTGATTCTATGTCTCCGGCCATTCAGATTGACCGACGCCTGCGGGAGCGCAGAACTGTGCGCGCTGTGGCGTTATCCTCAGAGCAAATTTCTGAGCCTATGCAATGTGATAGAATTCTGTCTAGAACGGAACGACAAGGTTTCAGACGTTAAAATAGGTTGTGTTATTATTGTGGCGACGCTTCTCATGTCATTTCTGTCTGCCCTAAGCAGACAAAGAAGATCGCCAGTTCAATTACCATCAGTACTGTACAACCTAAATTTCTGTTATCTGTGTCCTTGATCTGCTCATTGTCATCATTTTCTGTCATGGCATTTGTGGATTCAAGTGCCGCCTTGAATTTAATGGATTTTGAGTTTGCCAAGCGTTGTGGTTTTCCCTTGCAGCCTTTGCAGAACCCTATTCCTTTAAGGGGCATTGATGCTACACTCTTGGCTAGAAATAAGCCCCAGTTTTGGACACAGGTGACCATGCGCATAGCGCCAGCCCATCAGGAAGATTGTCGATTTCTGGTGTTGCATAACTTGCATGATGTTATCGTGCTGGGTTTTCCATGGTTGCAGGTGCATAATCCTGTGTTGGACTGGAAGTCCATGTCTGTGACTAGTTAGGGTTGTCAGGGGGTTCATAATGATGTTCCTTTGATGTCAATCTCCTCTACTTCACCTTCTGAAATTCCAGAGCTTTTGTCTGATTTTCAGGATGTATTCGATGAGCCTAAGTCCAGTTTTCTTCCACCGCACAGGGACTGCGATTGCTATTGACTTGATTCCAGGCTGTAAGTTTCCTAAGGGTCGACTTTTTAATCTATCTGTGCCTGAACATACTGCCATGCGGAGCTATATTAAGGAGTCTTTGGAGAAAGGGCATATTCGGCCATCTTCTTCACCGTTGGGAGCGGGGTTCTTTTTTGTTGCTAAAAAAGATGGTTCCTTGAGACCCTGTATAGATTATCGCCTCTTGAATAAAATCACGGTCAAGTTTCAATACCCTTTACCTTTGCTTTCCGATTTGTTTGCTAGGATTAAGGGAGCTCGTTGGTTTACCAAGATTGACCTTCGAGGGGCATATAATCTTGTTCGTATTAAGCAGGGTGATGAATGGAAAACTGCGTTTAACACACCCGAGGGCCATTTTGAATACCTTGTGATGCCATTCGGACTCTCTAATGCTCCATCTGTTTTTCAGTCCTTCATGCATGATATCTTCCGGACTTACCTTGATAAATTCTTGATTGTATATTTGGACGATATTTTGATTTTTTCCGATGATTGGGAGTCTCATGTGCAACAGGTCAGGATGGTATTTCAGGTCCTTCATGACAATGCCCTGTTTGTGAAAGGGTCTAAGTGTCTCTTTGGGGTGCAGAAAGTCTCTTTTTTGGGCTTCATTTTTTCTCCTTCGTCTATAGAGATGGATACGGTTAAGGTTCAGGCCATTCATGATTGGATTCAGCCCACATCCGTGAAGAGCCTTCAGAAATTTTGGGGTTTTGCAAATTTTTATCGCCGTTTCATTGCTAATTATTCCAGCGTGGTTAAACCCTTGACCGATTTGACGAAGAAAGGCGCTGATGTGGTGAATTGGTCCTCTGTGGCTGTCTCTGCCTTTCAGGAGCTTAAATGTCGATTTACTTCTGCTCCAGTGTTGCGCCAACCGGATGTTTCTCTTCCGTTTCAGGTTGAGGTTGACGCTTCTGAGATTGGGACAGGGGCCGTTTTGTCTCAGAGAGATCCTGTTGGTTCCTTAATGAAACCGTGTGCCTTCTTTTCCCATAAGTTTTTGCCTGCTGAATGCAATTATGATGTCGGCAATCGGGAGTTATTGGCTATGAAGTGGGCGTTTGAGGAGTGGCGACATTGGCTTGAGGGAGCTAAGCACCGTATTGTGGTCTTGACCGATCATAAGAATTTGATTTACCTCGAGTCTGCTAAACAGCTGAATCCTAGACAGGCTCGATGGTCCTTGTTTTTTTCCCGTTTTGATTTTGTGGTCTCGTACCTTCTGGGTTCTAAGAATATTAAGGCTGATGCCCTCTCTAGGAGTTTTTTGCCTGATTCTCCTGAGGTCTTAGAGCCGATCGGTATTCTGAAAGACGGGGTGGTCCTTTCTGCCATTTCCCCTGATTTACGACGGGTTCTTCAGGAATTTCAGGCTGACAAACCTGACCGCTGTCCTGTGGGGAAATTGTTTGTTCCTGACAGATGGACTAGTAGAGTGATTTCTGAGGTTCACTGTTCCGTGTTGGCCGGTCATCCTGGCATTTTTGGTACCAGAGATCTGGTTGGTAGGTCCTTTTGATGGCCTTCATTGTCACGTGATGTGCATTCTTTTGTGCAGTCCTGTGGGACTTGTGCGCGGGCCAAGCCTTGTTGTTCCCATGCTAGTGGGTTGCTTTTGCCATTGCCAGTCCCTCAGAGGCCCTGGACGCATATTTCGATGGATTTTATTTCTGATCTTCCAGTCTCCCAGAAGATGTCTGTTATCTGGGTTGTTTGTGACCGGTTCTCTAAGACAGTTCATTTGGTGCCCTTACCTAAATTGCCTTCCTCTTCTGAATTGGTTCCGTTGTTCTTTCAGCATGTGGTTCGTTTGCATGGTATTCCGGAGAATATTGTGTCCGACAAAGGTTCCCAGTTTGTTTCTAGGTTTTGGTGGGCCTTTTGTGCTAGGCTGGGCATTGATTTGTCTTTTTCTTCTGCATTTCATCCTCAGTAAAATGGCCAGACCGAGCGAACTAATCAGACCTTGGAGACTTATTTGAGATGCTTTGTGTCTGCTGATCAGGATGATTGGGTGGCCATCTTGCCATTGGCCGAGTTTGCCCTTAATAATCGGGCTAGTTCTGCTACCTTGGTTTCGCCTTTCTTTTGTAATTTTGGTTTTCATCCTCGTTTTTCTTCTGGGCAGGTTGAGCCTTCTGACTGTCCTGGTGTGGATTCTGTGGTGGACAGGTTGCAGCAGATTTGGGCTCATGTGGTGGACAAGTTGGTGTTGTCTCAAGAGGAGGCTCAACGTTTTGCTAATCATCGTCGGTGTGTTGGTTCCCGGCTTCGGGTTGGGGATCTGGTCTGGTTGTCTTCCCGTCATGTTCCTATGAAGGTTTCTTCTCCTAGGTTTAAGCCTCGGTTTATTGGTCCTTATAGGATTTCTGAGATTATTAATCCGGTGTCTTTTCGACTGGCGCTTCCAGCCTCTTTTGCTATCCATAATGTCTTCCATAGATCTTTGTTGCGGAAATATGTGGAGCCCGTTGTTCCCTCTGTTGATCCTCTGGCCCCTGTGTTGGTTGATGGGGAGTTGGAATATGTTGTTGAGAAGATTTTGGACTCCCGTTTTTCGAGGCGGAAGCTTCAGTACCTGGTCAAATGGAAGGGTTATGGCCAGGAGGATAATTCTTGGGTTTTTGCCTCTGATGTCCATGCTGCTGATTTGGTCTGTGCCTTTCATCTGGCTCAATTAAGTTTAAGTTTTCAATTAATGACATGCCCGTGCTCCGGGGCAGGACTGTAGGCAGAGTCTTATCTTCCTGCTCTAAGCCAGAGAAATCAAGGAAAGACCTGTCCACAGGTCCCGAAGAACAGTCTGTCGCTATGATGAGGAACATGTCTGTGCTTCGGAGTGGCCTGTGGGCAGGTCTTTCCTTGGTTTCTCTGGCTTAGAGGAGGATAGAGCAGGAAGACAAGACTCTGCATACAGTCTTGCATCTCATTAGCTGCAAACTTCTAACACTGATTACACAAGAACCACAAGACAAATTTCTTCATCCCAAGTATCATTTTAATCAGTTTAACACTGCCAACCTAATACTGTCTGTAGTTACGTAGCAAAATCCTATTGACAGGTTCATTTTAAAAGGTTATTTCAACAAAAAAAGTTTCATTATACTACATTATAGTAAACAGGATCTCCCTCTAGAAGCCTGAAAGGAAAGCCACTCATTTCAATGGTTGACACATTTTAAAACATTTCAATTAGAGTTCGTGATCAGGACTGTAATAATCGTATGTGTACAAAATGTCACTATGTTATTTTTTGAGACTGTGCACATGTTCGATATTTTCCTTGGATAGAGTCTGCCCGAGGAAATAATCGCTGCACACCCAAGTTGGATCCTATATTCAGATCCCACTCGGCCATGGACTCACATAATGGAAAAGATAGAGAAAATTAATTCTCCATCTTCTTGTCATCTGAGAGCATCAGATCACTCTCTGTTTACACTCTAGTCAAATTTTGATCAGAGTATGATTAGCATTATCAGCCCGATTCTCTCAGATGAGAGAAATAAGGTGAAAAGTTTGTCTCATCTAGGCTATCCCGTGGGAAAAAATCATTTGTTTGCTGTGGGGCTGAAAGTAGGACCTGGACAAGTCAGCTGATTGCCTCGTAGCCACTTTTTGAAAGGGCTGTTTCTTCAAAGTAAGTTTTTTCCATCATAGATGGGATGCCCATACTTAGGAACTCCCTCTCTTAGACATAGCAGAAAATCACCATAAACAGCTCCTCTCAGACAGACCTCGGTGACTCCTGTATTACATAGATGGCTAATCATGAGAAGGGTATGTCCGGATGCAAATGCATTATCAGCTTAATTGCGTAAGTATTGAAAACTGGGACCTACAGCAATAAATTGTGCCAATTTCAGTATAAAAAAAAAGAGTTCCCATGATGAGACCATACTTTAAAAAAGCAGACATCCCTCATGGTGCTTGACTACACAAACTTTTTCATTACTTTGACTTCCACTTTGTCCAGACATTTTTCATGAATCTATCATGGTAACTTCTAACAGAATGCATTTTGGAAGAAAACTGATACTGTTAAATCCTTCTTCTATGTTTGTGGAGTCATTAAGAATACTGAAAGATTGTGAAAATAGAAGCCCCAGATTGTACAAACATGGACAAGACATCTATCCTGTCAGTCCATATATAAATTTAGCTGCAGTTGATTAGTAGACCATATCTTACAGCTGATGTAAGAGTAAGCAGGCATTAATAAAGAAAGAGGTCACTTTAGGGAGACTTTGAATTGGAATTTCAATGTGGCATCTGACATCTACTCCAAATCCATTACTCACCTTGTGGAGTCTTGTTCATCATAATCTTTGTCAAAGGGTCATGGGAGAGGGCTGGTCTGTGTAAAGCTGCTTATCTTTAGGCTCTATGGGAAGAAAATCTGTCTAGTTAAACAGTAACATGTATAGTCTAATATGGCTTACCCAGCCTTTAGCACTAAGTAGGGGAATATAAGAACCTAAAATATCTGCTCAATTATTTAACATCAACAAGAAAAGACTAACCTGATGGGCCTGTGTCTTCAAACTTTGTGACATACCATACAGTATTTCATTTGTCCAATAACCCTAAACGTCTCTTTGACACGTTCCAGTCCCTACTCAACCCAAGAGAGCAGGCCCCAACCACGGATCTCCGTGCTGACGATCTGGCCAATTACTTCAAAGAAAAAATTGACCACATTCGACAGGAAATCATCTCCCAATCTCTTCATACCATGCACTGTCCTCCCTCCCCCACTGCATCTAGTTCACTCTCTGACTTTGAAGCAGTTACAGAAGAAGAAGTAAGCAGGCTCCTTGCATCTTCTCGCCCGACCACTTGCACCAGTGACCCCATTCCGTCACATCTCCTCCAGTCCCTTTCCCCGGCTATCACCTCTCACCTAACAAAAATATTCAACCTTTCCCTCACTTCCGGTATTTTTCCCTCCTCATTTAAGCATGCCATCATACATCCATTACTTAAAAAACCATCCCTCGATCAAAACTGTGCCGCTAATTATAGACCTGTCTCTAATCTTCCCTTCATCTCTAAACTCCTCGAACGCCTGGTCCACTCCCGTCTTACCCGCTATCTCTCAGATAACTCTCTTCTCGACCCTCTTCAATCTGGCTTCCGCTCTTTACACTCTACTGAAACTGCCCTCATTAAAGTCTCTAATGACCTACTAACAGCTAAATCTAATGGTCACTACTCCATGCTAATTCTCTTGGATCTCTCTGCAGCATTCGACACTGTGGATCATCAGCTCCTCCTCACTATGCTCCGCTCCATCGGCCTCAAGGACACCGTTCTCTCCTGGTTCTCCTCCTATCTCTCTGACCGATCCTTCACTGTATGTTTTGCTGGTTCCTCCTCCTCTCACCTTCCCCTTACTGTTGGGGTTCCTCAAGGATCAGTCCTAGGCCCCCTACTCTTCTCGTTGTATACTGCCCCTATTGGACAAACAATCAGTAGATTTGGTTTCCAGTACCATCTCTATGCTGACGACACCCAATTATACACTTCTGCTCCCGATATCACACCGACCTTTTTAGAAAACACCAGTGATTGTCTTACCGCTGTCTCTAACATCATGTCCTCCCTCTATCTGAAACTAAACCTGTCAAAAACTGAACTCCTCGTGTTCTCTCCCTCTACTAACCTACCTTTGCCTGACATTGCCATCTCCGTGTGCGGTTCCACCATTACTCCAAAGCAACATGCCCGCTGCCTTGGGGTCATCCTTGATTCTGACCTTTCATTCACCCCCTACATCCGATCACTGGCTCGCTCTTCTTACCTGCATCTCAAAAACATTTCTAGAATTCGCCCTTTTCTTAATTTCGACTCTGCAAAAACTCTGACTGTTTCACTTATTCATTCTCGTCTGGACTATTGTAACTCTCTACTAATCGGTCTCCCTCTTGCAAAACTCTCCCCGCTCCAATCTGTCCTGAATGCTGCAGCCAGGATCATATTCCTCACCAACCGTTACACCGATGCCTCTACCCTGTGCCAGTCATTACACTGGCTACCCATCCACTCCAGAATCCAGTACAAAACTACTACCCTCATCCACAAAGCACTCCATGGCTCAGCACCACCCTACATCTCCTCCCTGGTATCAGTCTACCACCCTACCCGTGCCCTCCGCTCCGCTAATGACCTCAGGTTAGCATCCTCAATAATCAGAACCTCCCACTCCCGTCTCCAAGACTTTACACGTGCTGCGCCGATTCTTTGGAATGCACTACCTAGGTTAATACGATTAATCCCCAATCCCCACAGTTTTAAGCGTGCCCTAAAAACTAATTTGTTCAGACTGGCCTACCGCCTCAATGCATTAACCTAACGATCCCTGTGTGGCCTATTTATAATAAAAAAAAAAAAAAAAAAAAAGGTTCCTCGCATCATGTTCTCATACACTTTATGCAGTATTAGCCCTCTGTGTCTGTACTGCTACATACTTAGGCAGGTAACTGGTTCATGCAGCTTTACATGAACACCCGAGCCTTACACTATGGCCGGTCCGAATAACTAAAGCCATTGTTATCATCCACCTCTCGTGTCTCCCCTTTTCCCCATAGTTTGTAAGCTTGCGAGCAGGGCCCTCACTCCTCCTGGTATCTGTTTTGAACTGTATTTCTGTTATGCTGTAATGTCTATTGTCTGTACAAGTCCCCTCTATAATTTGTAAAGCGCTGCGGAATATGTTGGCGCTATATAAATAAAATTATTATTATTATTATTATTTGTCGTAAAAATTGGATGGTCAACATTGGAGATGAGAGAATCGATTCGAGGCAAATTGTATTTACCTTGAATTTTAGAATTCAAGGCAAATCCAGCAAAATAATGGTTGGCAATTAGAGGAAGAGGTTAAAAAATTATTATACTCACTTCATCTCAGCCATCCAATTAGATGTTCTGCTGCTTCCGTTCTTGCAATCGCTCTTCCATCTCCTGTCTTCTTGCTTTTTGGTTCTATTTTTGATCTTCCCTCCATCACATGTGGTGGTGCACCATCTTGGGTGTCAGGTCAGAGCATTCCTACATGAACAGTTTCCTGGAAAGTGGATTGGTCGTCGTGGGCCAGTTGAATGGCCACTGAGGTCTCCCGATCTGACCCCCTTAGACTTTTATCTTTGGGGTCATCAGAAGGCAATTGTCTACGCTGTGAAGATACGAGATGTGCAGCATCTGAAATAATAGATACAGGAAGCCTGTGCTAGCATTTCTTCTGCAGCAGAGGCGTATTTAGGGTTTCTGGCACCCGGGGCAAGAATACATTTTGCAACCCAAACCCCCCCCCCCCCCAGAACATATGCGATTTGCACACTTAGTCATGTACCCTCGAGCTCCTCTCCCTAATGCTCTCAATATTCAGTGAAAAACTGAGAGAAGCAGAAGAGAAGCTCGTTGTCACAGGACCATAAGTATGAAAATCGCATATGAGTGAAGTGTCCATGTGACGACTACTGGAACCTGCAGAGCTGAATCCTGACATCGCAGCTTCTGAATTCTCACAACTAATGCACTGCACACTTTTAGGATTCTCCCTTGCCGGTGGACAGTCATGTCAGCACAAGCATGTGATTTGTATACTTCTGATCACATTCCGACTAGACGTGCCAGGCCTCGCTCAGTTCATTTTCATTGAGTGAGGCCACACATGTCTAGTCAGCACGTGACCGCATGTATCTAAATCGCCAGCACGAGAGAATCCTGACAGCGTGCAATGCGCACTGTGAGAACTCAGAAGTTTGCAGTCACAAAGAATGACTGCAGACTCATTACAAACCGGGACATCCCCTTTAATTCTCCTAACATAAATAAAAACATGAGAATTAGTCAATATCACAAATAACATTTATATGCAGGTACCTTATAGATGACGTCATCTCTAGAGTCATTCTCCTTTTCTTCATCTTTCCAGACCCCATGATGAGTTTTCTCATCCACAGCTGTCTCTGCAGACTTCCATCTTCTCCGCTCTTTTTCAGAAAATCTCCACATGACGCTCTTAAAGATACAAGTGTCATTATAATTCTCCTGAATGAAAAATTGCCTCACTATATTGTCTGCACCAAATATTACCCCCACATTGTCCTTCTTATGGTACATGCTCTTCACACTGACCTCTCCTTTCCATACCGGCCCCCTCTTCACACTGTCCTCTCACAATGTGTCCCCCCTATAGGGCCCAGTATTTATACTGTTCTCTATCATCACACTCTCCCCTCCTTGGTACACTGTCCCCTCCTGGCTGTGCCCTTACACTGTCCCCCCATGCTACGCCCCCTCTACTAAGTTTCTATTCTGTGCCCACTCACTTTTCTCCCCCCATACGGTCTCCTTACACTATTCCCCTCCCTCCTCATACTGTCTCCTCTCACATCCCCCTGTTCACCATACTGTCTCCTCATATATTTACCCCCTCGCTTTCTACACTGCCTGCTCACCTGACTCCCCATACTGTGTCTGCACACATCCCATCACCCTCACTCCCCGTACTCTGTACACATACATTTTTCACATCACTACTCATACTGTGTCCACATACATTCCCCAGTTCGCTCCTCATACTGTCTACACCCATCCCCTATACTGTTTCCTCAGATATGCCCCCCATTCCCCCATACTGTTTCTTCAGATATTCCCCCCATTCCCCAGTAGTGTTTCCTCATACATGCCCCTGATTCCCAAGTACTGTTTCCTCATACATGCCCCTGATTCCCAAGTACTGTTTCCTCATACATGCCCCCCATTCCCCAGTACTGTTTCCTCATAAATGCCCCCAATTCCCTAGTACTGTTTTCTCACTCCATACACCTTGCACACACCCAGTTCCTCTCCGTACACCTCATACACACACGGCTCTGCTCCATACACCTTGCACACACTCAGCTCCACTCTGTACACCTCGTACACAGACGGCTCCGCTCCATACACCTTGCACACACCCAGTTCCGCTCCGTACACCTCATACACACACGGCTCCGCTCCATACACCTTGCACACACCCAGCTCCACTCCGTATACCTCGTACACACACGGCTCCGCTCCATACACCTTGCACACACCCAGTTACACTCTGTACACCTCATACATACACGGCTCTGCTCTGTACACCAGTCCAAGTTACTTATCACTATGTCTTTGAGGTAAAAAAGGAAATTGGAGCACCATGAGGAAACATACACAAACACTGAGAGAACATACAAACTCCTCGCAGATGATGCCTTATGTGGCCCTCAAACCAGTCCATAGTGCTATAGGAATGGCAGAAATGAATGTTCTACAAAATGGTAAAGGTTCTATTGATTAGACATTTATGGCATATCTTGTGTGTACGACCTATTAGTGATGAGCGAATGTACTCGTTACTCGAGTTTTCCTGAGCATGCTCGGGTGTCCTCCAAGTATTTGTAAGTGCTCGGAGATATAGTTTTCATCGCCGCAGCTGAATGATTTACAGCTACTAGCCAGCATAAGTACATGTGGGGGTTGCCTGGTTGCTAGGGAATCCCCACATGTAATCAAGCTGGCTAACAGATGTAAATCATTCAGCTGCTGCAAGGAAAACTAAATCTCCGAGCACTAAAAAATATTCGGAGGTCACCCGAGCATGCTCGGGAAATCTCGAGTAACGAGTATATTCGCTCATCACTAATACCTATGTATTACCAGTGCCTCTTGAACAGGATGTTTTCTGACCCATGGACAAAGGTGGAGGTATTTCTTGCAAAAAGACAGACCTTTTTTATCCTAAACTACTCCATTAATGGTTTGCTTTTGCAGCCACGAGCCACGCGCCATAGTCCCTTGAGCCACATGTGGCTCCTGAGCTACAATTGGTGATTCCTTCCTTAGAGATTCCCTTAGTGATAAAGAAAGCAATGAAGTGATTATATAAACACAAATGTGCAAAAATAGGGTTATGGGCATTGAGTTTGAAATCTGTAGGTATGGCAGTGTGCATGAAATCTGAAACCCTCTTCTAGGTGGGATGTACATATTTATTGGGTGACAAAGGGGAGATGGCTACAGAGTGAGGTGTAATGGTACCAGTCACACTCTGAAGGGACATGATGTTTTCTACATGGGTATTATAATTGACACGTGATAATGTATGTTCTCTGCTATAGATTTCGTATGGGGACCCAGGATCTTTAAGTTAAAGTTCAGATGCTACATAATAACTACAATTTGGCCATGTTCACACATTCAGCATTTGGTCAGTAATATTTATCCTCAGTATTTGTAAGCCAAAACCAGGATTGGGTGATAAATACAGAAGTGGTGACGTTTTTCTATTATACTTTTCATTTGATTGTTTCAATCCTGATTTTGGGTTACAAATACTGATAATAATAATAATAGTAATAATTTTTATTTATATAGCGCCAACATATTCCGCAGCACTTTACAATTAAGCCGGGACATGTACAAACAATAAATTCAGTACAAGTTAAGGCAATTTAAACAGTGACATTAAGGGTGAGGTCTCTGCTCGCAAGCTTAGAATCTACAAGGAAATGGGGGGACACAATAGGTGAAAAGTGCTTGTTATTTCAGGTCTGGCAATTATAATAAATAGGGATTTTCATATAAAGCTGCATGATCCGGTCATCAGCCCATGTGCTTAAGTGCAATAGTCAAGTATCAAGTGCAGTTGTCATGTGCATGGAGGGTGTGGAGACAGATGAATAGTAGGGTGCAGATTCAGAATAATATTTGGAAGGAGGGAACAGGGCAAAGTTAGTTTACTGAGTAGTTGATGTGGTAGGCTTGTTTGAAGAGATGGGTTTTTAAAGCACGCTTGAATAGGTTGGGGCTAGGTATCAGTCTGATCGTCTGGGGAAGTGCATTCCAGAGAGCTGGCACAGCACGAGAGAAGTCTTGGAGACGGAGATGCGAGGTTCGGATTACGGGGGATGTTAGTCTTAGGTCATTTGTAGAATGGAGGGTACGTGTAGGGCGATAGACAGAGATGAGAGAGGAGATATAAAGCGGTGCAGTACTGTGGAGAACTTTGTGGGTGAGAGAGATGAGTTTATACTGGACCCTGTAGCGAATGGGTAGCCAGTGTAATGATTGGCACAAGATGGAGGCATCGGTGAAGCGGCTGGACAGAAATATGACCCTGGCTGCCGCATTCAAGATGGATTGGAGAGGAGAAAGTTTGGTAAGAGGGAGACCGATCAGAAGAGAGTTGCAGTAGTCCAGATGAGAATGAATAAGAGCGACAGTAAAAGTCTTAGCAGTTTCAAAGGTGAGAAAAGGTCGGATTCTGGAGATGTTTTTAAGATGCAGGTGACAGGAGCGAGTGAGTGATCAGATATAGGGAGTAAAGGAAAGTTCGGTGTCGAATATGACCCCAAGACAGTGGGCATGCTGCTTGGGAGTTATGGTTGAACCCTCCAGGATAATTTCGATGTTGGGTAGAGTGAGGTTAGCAGAATGGAGAAACACAAGTAGTTCAGTTTTGGAGAGATTTAGCTTCAGATAAAGGGAGGACATGATGTTAGAGACAGCAGATAGACAATCCTTGGAATTTTGAATTAGGGTAGGGGTGATGTCAGGGGAAGAAGTGTATAATTGGGTGTCATCAGCATAGAGAGGATACTGGAACCCAAATCTGCTGATTATTTGTCCAATAGGGGCAGTGTATAGAGAGAAAAGGAGGGGGCCTAGGACTGAGCCCTGCGGAACCCCGATAGTAAGGGGATGAGGAGAGGAAGAGGAGCCGGCAAAAGATACAGTGAAGGAGCGGTCAGAGAGGTAGGAGGAGAACCAGGAGAGGGCTGTGTCCTTGAGGCCTATGGAACAGAGTATAGTGAGAAGGAGCTGGTGATCCACAGTGTCAAATGTGGCAGATAGATCCAGGAGAATCAGTAGAGAGCAATGACCTTTGGATTTAGCTGTTATTAGATCATTAGAGACTTTAGTGAGGGCAGTTTCAGTGGAGTGTAAAGATCAGAAACCAGATTGAAAGGAGTCGAGAAGAGAGTTATCCAAGAGATGGCGGATTAGACGGGAGTGGACCAAGCGTTCAAGGAGTTTAGAGATGAAGGAAAGATTGGAGACAGGTCTGTAGTTAGCAGTGCAGTTGTCCAGGAATGGCTTTTTAAGTAAAGGGGTTATGATGGCATGTTTAAATGAGGAGGGAATGATACCTGAAGAAAGAGAGAGGTTAAATATTTTAGTCAGTTGAGTGGTGACCACTGGTGAGAGAGACTGCAGGAGAGGTGAAGGAATGGGGTCACTGTTGCAAGTTGTAGGCCAAGCAGAAGTGAGGAGCTTGGAAACTTCTTCTTCTGAAACAGGCTCAAAGATGTCTTGTGAGCTTGAGGTGCGGCAGGAAAGGGGATTCAGGCACTGAGGAGATTGGGCTAAGATATCCTGATGGATGTGGTTGATTTTTTTCTAGGAAATAAGTGGCCAGATCCTCACCATTGAGATTGGTGATGGGGGCCTGTACTTTAGGTTTCAGGAGGGAGTTTAAGGTTTCAAAAAGTCATTTTGGGTTGTTGGATAGTGGGGTGATGAGGGTGGTGAAGTAGGATTGTTTGGCTAGAGATAGGGCAGAGTTATAAGCTTTGAGCATGAACTTATAGTGGATGAAGTCTTCTGCTAAGAGAGATTTTCTCCACTGCCACTCTGCACACCTTGAGCAACGCTGAAGAAAGCGTGTTTGCATAGTATGCCAGGGCTGCCGTTGTCTGTGTCGGGTCTTTCTGCATGTAGAAGGTGCTGCTTCATCTGGGGCATTCTTCAGTGTAATATTGAAGTGTGACAATGCTAAGTCTGGACAGGAGAGGGAGGAGATGGGGGCTAAAGATGTGTGGAGGTTGTCTATAAGCTGCTGGGTATTTATGGTACGTGTATTCCAATAAGTGGGGTAAGTAGGGGTGTCTTGGGTGAGGAGACAATTCTTGACAGAGAAGGAAAGTAGGTTGTGGTCCGAGAGCGGGAGAGGGGAGTTAGGAAAGTCGTGCAGCAATCCAGGACGGGAGAAAACCAGGTCCAGAGTATTCCCGTCCTCATGTGTAGGAGACTTAGTGAACTGTGAGAGGCCGAATGAAGAAGTTAGAGAAAGAAGATGAGAGGCAGATTAGGAGAGGGGATCATTGATAGGGATGTTAAAATCTCCCATGATGAGCGTGGGGATGTCACAGGATAGAAAGTTAGTAAGCCAGGTGGCAAAGTGGTCTAGAAACAGGCGCGAGGAGCCTGGAGGGCGATAAACAACCGCCACTCGCAAGGAGAAGGGCTTAAAGAGTCTGACGGGGTGGACTTCAAAAGAAGGAAATGTAAGTGAGGGAACAGGGAGGGTATGACCTGGAAAGCACATTGTGATGAAAGGAGCAAACCAACACCTCCTTGCGCAGTCGTGTACTACGGAGGACACAGCATGAACTTCAACCCATTATTGCGGCCAGCGGGTAAGGAAAGGGTGAATCAAACACCCAAAAACCCCGCCCATATGACCACAATCCTGTCCCGCCAAATTCAGGTGACAAGTTCCCTTTAACCCTAACCCTAACGCTAGTTAGACTTGGAAAAAGTGTAAAAACTTAAAAGCATCTACTACTAATGAATGAATGAATGAAGACAGTGTTGAATCATGTGCGGTGTACATGATTTTAAAAATAGATGAATTATAGAATACAATTAATTATTTCAGAGTGGGAGCCGTAGGTTATGGGTGCAAAATTTTGCACCCCCACAGGCTTTGGTGCCCAGGGTTGCACATTTTGCCACTACTAAAGATCAAAATGTTATTAATTCTGTCCTGGTAGAGACCAATGGAGTGGCTATTCTGAAGTGCTGGGGTTCAGAGTTGTAAGTACAATTTATTTCTTTGTTTAATTGCAAACTATAACTTCAAGTTCTAGCAACTTTTGTAAAAGTCCTGGAAACCCCATTACAGGAGTTGTTCAGGTATATCACAAAAATCTGCAGTCACTCTATGTGACTACAGACTAGTGAATCCGGTGTCAGCGGCGAGACCGATCGGTCATATTATACTCTCAGTCACATTCCAACTAGACATGCACAGCCACTTGTATTGAGCGAGGCTGTGCATGTCTAGTTGGAATGTTGCTGGGAGTATGCATATCGCATACTAGTGATCACATGGCCGCTCAATCTCGCCACCAGCACCCGAGAATCCTCACCTGGACAACCACTTTAAGTACAATATGAAAAAGGTAAGATGCATTATAAATGTTTAAACCATTTTGGTCTTTTGTTACTCCAATTTCCCATAAAACTTGGGTTCAATGTTTAATATAGTCTGTTTATCAAATGATGATAAATGCTTTTCTATTAGAAAAAGTGAAGAGGAAACATAAGTAGAATCAATAGCCACTTCTGGGATTGGACTCCCATCTTGAAAAGAGTCTTACACTGTCTACAAGAACAAGCAAAATGTTGCTTTTCAGGGAAATTTTCCATTGTCATAAAACTTTTTTAATAGAGAAAAATCCACCTGTCAAATCTTGCCATTGCGACACTGTCCTGGGATGTTATTTAAAACATTTGTTTCTGCTGAATGGACCCCAATTAGTACCAAAACAGCGAAGCATTCTTGCTCAGTCACGTAATTTTAACATGCAACGAGCTCATTATGATTAATGTAATTATTATCATGCCATTATAAGATTATGTTGTGTAAAGACGCTGCACCTTTGCACTCGGCTACATTAAATGCTTTCATAATCCCTCTCACGGCTCTGCCACCTCTTTTTAACACTGCTAACATTTGGCTCTCGGCATGGGAGTACATTTTCCTACTGTCTCTTTTTTGTACATTGCATGTTTTTATAGATAACAGGGGTGAGGAAAGTCGTTTGAGAATGGATGTTATTTCCGGTAATGGGGATAAAAGTTTTTTTTTCCCATTAGGAAAGCAATTTATACTATCTTGCATAGGCATATATTTAGAAAGATGCATTACATACTTAACACCCTTAACTTAACACAAAAACTAATGGCTCCTCAGCACAGAGCTACCGTCTGAGTAATCTTATATTTAAATGTTAGGTTACTGTTCTGGGTGACAACACATCTAACCAAAGAAGAAGAACCAGGAAAAATGTTAAAGAGATCCTGTCCCGTTGTACATGCAGTCTGATCTAGGGTTAGCAGGGTACAAAGCGGAAGAAGCTGTGCAGAATAATATATTGGTTTGTTGGAAAAGAATCAGAATAATGCCTATTTTATTAAATGAAATCCCTGGTGTTTGTATGCATAGGAGTCCAGTGGGCGATCCTACTCTGTGAATGACAGTATGAGTATCGCACACCTTGTGCTTTTTGTTACTCCAGTAACGTTACAGCTCTGAAATATGGCAAAACTGGTTGGCAACTGGCATCTTGGCAGCTTCACGCTTGGTCTTCTTCAATTCATGGGCAGTTATTTTGCATCTTTTTTTGCCCAACACGCTTCTTGCGACCCTGTTGGCTATTTGTCATGAAACGCTTGATTGTTCGGTGATCACGCTTCAAAAGTGTGGCAATTTCACGACTGCTGCATCACTCTGCAAGACATCTCAGACTTTAGGACTTTTCAGAGCCCGTCAAATCTCTCTTCTGACCCATTTTGCCAAAGGAAAGGAAGTTGCCTAATAATTAAGCACACCTTATATAGGGTTTTGATGTCATTAGACAACACCCCTCCTCATTACAGAGATGCCCATCACCTGATTTACTTAATTGGTAGTTGGCTCTGAAGCCTGAACAGCTTGGAGTAGGAAAACGTATAAAAAGTATCATGTGATCAAAATACAACTTGCCTAGGGCTGGATAGGGAGGCAGTTTAGTCACACAAAGCTGAATGCTGCTGGATTGGGGACATGGGGGACCTGACAGCTTCCCCTTAAGGATTTCCTTGAGTGTATCAGCCAGGAAAGTATTTGAAAATTATTTTCTTGATTTGATTTGATTATATTGAACTAGATGGCAGCCCGATTCTAAAGAATCGGGAGTCTAGAATCCATATATACTTTATTTATTCAAATGTAAGAATAATACAATTAATAAATAATAGTAAGAAAGAACAAAAATAATAGGCAGTATATGGAGAAAACACCAAACAAAAGTTCAAAATTGGTGTGAAAATGTCACTGAACCACTTCACAACTAAATATATATAGTTTTGGTAAATGGTATTATCATTTTTTTGACGAAATTCGGCAGGAGCTTGAAGAGCAACGTCACTGGGCCCGCCTCCACGCAGTAGAAACTTGCTGTGAGGTAAAAATTCAAAAATCACACCAAAATGGCGGGCGGAGTGTGTCACAGTACGGCACGTTTCTGATTGGTCGCTCGCAGCAGGCGGCAACCAATCAGACACTGGACACTGTTGACGTCAGTTATCTCCGGACATTAGCTCCGGACATTAGCTCCGGACATTAGCTCCGGACATTAGCTCCGGACATTATCTCCGCACATTAGCTCCGGACATTAGCTCCGGACATTAGCTCCGGACATTATCTCCGCACATTAGCTCCGGACATTAGCTCCGGACATTAGCTCCGGACAAAGCCACGGAAGTTGGCACAAATTGCAGGAAGTAGTATTCTAGGCAATTAATCTCCGGACATTATCTCCGGACATTAGCTCCGGACATTAGCTCCGGACAAAGCCACGGAAGTTGGCACAAATTGCAGGAAGTAGTATTCTAGGCAATTAATCTCCGGACATTAGCTCCGGACATTAGCTCCGGACATTAGCTCCGGACAAAGCCACGGAAGTTGGCACAAATTGCAGGAAGTAGTATTCTAGGCAATTATATATTAGATGCTATAGGTTATAGAGAAAGTAATAGGAAGATTATTCAAATTGCCAGATTTGGTATTATTATTATATAAATGTTCCTCTCTAGATTTCATGATAACCCTTTCCAAGGTGATTTTATGGAGGATTGCTGTAAACTATATCAATCAGTCTTTTTCAGCTTTGTTAATAAATAATTTGCTGTCAGCAGGGCCGGTGTTAGAGTGAGGCAAACTTGGCATTTGTCTAAGGCCTCCACTCCACAGAGGCTCCCAGGCAGTAGTGACGCACCACTAATAGTGTCTAATGCAGCAAAAATCATTTTGTCAGCAGCACATCACCTGGTAAAAAATGCAGATATTGTGCTGACACCATGATACTGTATGATATTGATATACATGATATTGAACTACTGGTGAGCGTTCTGTGCCCATTCTTTTTCCACAGCCGGTGTAAAGAGGCCAGGAAACAAGTGTTCATCGACTTCAATATTGTCGATCACGTTCGTGTAACAGCCTGTACTCAGTGAATGTAAAGGCAACCAAAATGTTTCTTTGTGTTATGTGAGCAATTGGGGCCAAACTTTAGACTTTTGCCCATTGCCCCATTTTGTCAAAAACCGGCCCTGGTTGTCAGAACAAATACGTTTATTTCATACTAATTTACCATATGGAATAGATTTGGTTGTATGGCATGGAGGACAGCTGAAGGCCAAAAGTATAGTGTCCCCAGATATGTCTTTCCTATAAGGCGGTATGTACTTTGTCTATGGCAGTGTTACTTTTAAAAAATAAATAAAAAAGGGAGTTGAAATATTAGAACAATGTGTGAAACGAAAACAATGGAGGTAAAAACTTCAGCATTCTATGATATGGCTACAGAAAACAAATAGAATCATTTGATTATTGTACTTGTTTTCATTATGTATACCCCTCCTCACATGTAAAGCGCCATGGAATAAATGGCGCTATAACAATAAATAATAATAATAATAATGTTCTTCAACCATCAATCCCTGATTACATGTTTGTTACTCTTTCTTCTTTTAAATGCGGAAATAAATGGACTGTCTGCACCAGGATTATATACAAATATGCAGATAGTATTGATAGGTTATAGTATGGTAATCAGTATAAAAGACATATACATTTTTTAATTTCGATAGGATTTAGAATGACCACGACCCAGGTCACTAAAATCATGAGTGCTCGAAATGCGTAGGCCTAGTATATTTGTTATTCTTTTTTTTTCTCCCAATATTATAAAAGTTACTAATAGATAATGTTTTTATCGTCCTTTCGATTGCAGTTGCTTGTTGTCTTGCTGCCTTCTACCTGATAACTAAAGACATGAGCAGGATTGCACTGCAGTTTCTTGAGTCCTCTACTGGAAATTATTCCAATGCAGACATACCCTCCATTTATACAGCACATTATTATTATTATTGTTATTGTTATTGAGCCCAAAACAAATGAGCCCAAATTAAAATTGATTCAAGGTCACTTTTAGTTATTTTCTACTGAACTATTGAAGCCCAAATTGTGTAGACTCCAAGCTAAAATCCTCTCATACTCTGGTGGTCAAGTCTGATCCTGAGTATTCCTATCTGTTTATGTCTTATATAAAATGTACCAGTCATTAGGTAGGCGTGAGATTGCTTGCTAATTGTTGCTGTGTTAAATTAGGGACATGTTCATCAAGTTTAAAGGGAATCTGTCGCCAAGATTTTGCTACCTTCTTAAAGCGATCATCATGTACGCACAAAGACCCTTATTCCAAAGAATTCTCACTTCCTGGTCTGCTTGCTGTAGTTTTGATAAAATCCCTGTTTGATCAGCAGGAAATTGTAACTAGAGGACTAGTGAACCTGTTGCCATGTAGTCCTCCATATTCATGAGCTCAGTATAACCCTGCCCCCACCAATACTTGGCCAATCAGTGGTGTGGGTGGAGTTATATAGAGATCAGCATTCAGAGAACTGCTAGATCTGCAGCTGATAAGATAGTGATTTTATGAAAACTGCACAAAGCAGCCCATCAAGTGACACATTTCTAGAACCAGAGTCTCTATCCCTACATTATGCTGCTCTCAGACGGGTAGTAAAAGCCTGGTGACAGATTCCTTTTAAGCTCTGTTCTTATCCAGTTTTTGCTTTTGTCAGCGATGTTCTTAGTGGAAGACAACACCATTTTGATGCCCATTTTAAAATAAAACCGAAATGTGAAAAAACCCTTTAGCCTGTCGTTGTCAGATGACATTCCCTCTATTCATCGAGGAAAGAAAAAAGCTCCATCCAAGAGAAGTGTTTAAGAATGTAAGATCTTCTACACAGTATATTCCGTCCTACAAGCTTTGGCCTAGATTTTTGAAAGGTTGCTAGCACTTAGCACTCCTTCCTGGTGCATGATTATTTTTATAAATGTAGGTCAATTTGTTTGTTGTTTGTCGAGTACAATGCATTTTGAAACCTGTGTCCTTTCTGGGAATTGTACAAATACATTAGGAGCTTGGTAATATAACAGAGGCATCGAAAACAAAAAGATGGTGAAAACGAGATCATTAATCTTTCAGGTCTGGCATGTCTATATATAAGTTGTAGCCTTACCGATCAAGCTTACATGAGTCTAAATGGCGCCTAATATCTGTAAATGAGTAATGATTAATGTCCTCTGTTGTGCTTGTTAAAGGGGCTGTCCATGACTATCTACATTTTACCTCTTTTTAGGACATGATTCTGTGGCACTTACTAATGTATAAGTGTTACAATTTACTAATATATAGGTATTACAATTTACTAATATATAAGTATTACAATTTACTAATATATAAGTATTACAATTTACTAATATATAAGTATTACAATTTCTCCTCCTGCCTTTGTTAGTGTTGCCATCCTCACTGACCGCACAGCTCTCCTGTTCCTAATATTGCTCCCGATGGAGGGTCATGTGACCAGATCTGTCCAACAACCTCCTCCAATGGAAAATCACTGCACATGGTGAGGCTGTTTTTAATTGGAGGAGGTTGCTGGACAGGTCTGGTCACATGTTCCTCCATCAGCAGCCATTTTGGGAACAGGAGATTAGTGCAGTCTGTGAGGATGGCGGCACTAATACTTGCAGTAGAAGAACCTGTTATACTTTTATATTAGTAAGTGCCTTAAAATTCTGTCTCCAACTCATTTGTTCAAATAAAGTGAACAACTCCTTTAAGTCAGCACTTATTTTCATGAATCAACCACTCCCGCCTGCACCTACTTGTCATGAACCCCACTCACTCGCTACACACATGCCTCAAATGCTACAGTAATGAGGACTCCGCTTCCCACTCACTGGACCCCTCACCTATAGCAACAGACTGACAATGAGCTAAGCACAACCCACGGTCAGTTCTCACATCCACACCACACTTTTTGCTGCCATAATTAGCCATTTTGATAGATGAAATGCTATAAAGGGGTCTACCAGACCCAAAACTTCTCCCTCAGCTAAGGTCAGAGGAGGACGGTTGATATGATTACACCTCAGATTTGTCCATAATTTCTACTCTGGGTCATATTATTCTACAGGAACCTCCTATACAAACAGTATGGCTGCCATCTTACCGAACATTCTTCAAGCATTCTATACACACCACACATGAATATTATATATCCATAATTCACAGAGATATTCCTTTCCTGTGGGTTGACCGCTACCAAACTTTTGAGATTTTACCCACAGATAGGAATATTTTCCATGCTCATGGATATATCAATGGATGGCGTCAAACTCGGATTTTATAGATACGTCACGGAAAACATTGTACTTCCATTGTCATATGAGGCCTCTTGACATGGAACTGTGCTGCCAACCTTTGGAC
Organism: Ranitomeya imitator; assembly: GCF_032444005.1. Classification (NCBI taxonomy): domain Eukaryota; kingdom Metazoa; phylum Chordata; class Amphibia; order Anura; family Dendrobatidae; genus Ranitomeya; species Ranitomeya imitator. The sequence goes on along the minus strand of NC_091287.1, from coordinate 52,111,029 downwards.
AGTATCTGAACCTTGCATTGAACCTCTTTAGTAATTAGTACACAGTCAAAGTTTGCTCTTCCAAAAAAAGTCATCCACTTGTTAGTTACTCTGTGTACACACTCCATGTCTTCTCTCCATCAAATAACCTGCTTCAATTTCCCGTTCACAATGGAGGTGCAGGCAGATATCCAATTACCCCAGCCTTTGATCTATATAATTACAAGTCCATTTATGACAGTCATATCATCATATAACTGTTTCAAAATAAATATGTAATGCTTCCCCATATGGTAATTCATTACAGTCAGGGCTTTTCATCATCCATAATTAATGAAGTATAATTAATACTGAGATATACAGCTCTGTCAAAAATTAAGAGACCACTGCAAAATATTCAGTATGTCTGATTTTTCTCTTTATAGGTACATTTTTGAGTAAAATGTAAATTGGTAAATTGTTCTTTTATTCTATAAACTTCTGACAACATGTCTCTGAATTTCCAAGTAATAAATTTAGTAATTTTTTTCTTAAAAGAAAAAATGGTCAAAACTAAAAAAAACCCCAGTGCTTTCAGACCTCAAATAATGCAAAAAAAAAAGAGTTCATAATCATTTAGAAACAACAATGCTAATGTTTTAACTCAGGGAGGGTTCAGAAATCAATATTTTGTGGAATAACCATGATTTTTAATCACAGCTTTCATGAGTCTTGGCATGCTTTCCACCAGTCTTTCACACTGCTTCTGGTGCAAACATTTAACCCTGCTGTTGTCTTCGGTCAAAAACGACCGACCTTGAACTTCAATATTCTTTAAAATATTCAAGATGCGGCTCTGAAACCCGTGGCCGACCGACCCATCCTCATTTAAGTCAATCAAAAATCGGTCTCCCCAGGTCGAAGACAACAGCAGGGTTAAGCAGTTATTATTATTATTATTGTATATTTTTATAGCGCCATTTATTCCATGGCGCTTTACATGTGTTCTTCTTTGTTTGATAGCTTGTGACTATCCATCTTCCTCTTGATTACATTCCAGAGGTTTCCAATGGGGTTCAGGTCTGGAGATTGGGCTGCCCATGACAGGGTTTTGATGTGGTGGTCTCTTAATTTTTTCCAGAGCTGTATATGAAACTACAGGGGGTGTGGGTCCTGGTTTGACAGATGGGTTCAACTCAAGGCCATGACATGGCAGATGACAAGAGGGGTGGGATTGAAGTTGAGAGATGGTTTGACAGACAGGTAAAAGCACTGGAGTAGGAAAGACATAGACATCCATCTGGGGGACACTCCTGTAGGCCAATGAATTTATGGGACTCACCTAAAGGCAACCAGCAGCTTCATGAAAATAGAGACTTGATGATGAGGAGGTATTAGTGTGCAAGGTGTCCAAGTAACGTGGCTGCCTAAGGGCAATCTGCTTTATGACCAGACCTGTGGTGCAACGGATAAAAGTACATTTTAAAATACCTAAAAGTTCATAAAATTTTGATGACTAAAGAAAACCAAACTTAAAGGGACTCTGTCACCTGAATTTGGCAGGACTGGTTTTGGGTCATATGGGCGGAGTTTTTGGGTGTTTGATTCACCCTTTCCTTACCCGCTGGCTGCATGCTGGCCACAATATTGGATTGAAGTTCATTCTCTGTCTTCCGTAGTAAACGCCTGCGCAAGACAAGATTACCTTGCGCAGGCATGTACTACGGAAGACAGAGAATGAACTTCAATCCAATATTTCGGCCAGCATGCAGCCAGCAGGTAAGGAAAGGGTGAATCAAACACCCGAAAACTCCGCCCATATGACCCAAAACCGGTCCCGCCAAATTCAGGTGACAGGTTCCCTTTAAATATTTTCCAGCTTCCTTCACCAATCTATCATCCTGATCTTCAGGGAATAAACATGTGAAGAGGGAATACATATGTACAAATATGGAAGATATTTCCAGAATTGCCCATTTATCATCTAAATGTTGCAGATAAGTAATTGCTTCCCTTATAATATTCTGCACTATTGTGTGTTCTGAATTAAACAACGTGCCACTTCTAGCATTGTAGTGAAATCAAACATACAAGGACAACGCAAATATAGATGAATATATTATCATTTATAATGGCATTGCCATAATAGAAGCCATAATATTCTCTAGTCGGGTATCACATATAATTATTATATTACACATGGTTTATCACAATATAGTACAGCAAGCACAGTGCAGACAAAACTGTATGCACAGACAGGGAGGTAATCTATAATATGTGGAATCGATTTGCTTCTCAAACTGTGGAAAGCGTATGGCTAAGTTTTATCATGGAGTTCTATGATTACTGGTTGCATCCTGTTTTTGTAGCATCCTTTTTACTAATAGTTCTTTGCTGTCACTTTACAGCATTTTTTGGCATTGTGACATCATTATATGTCAAATGTAGCCACGTAGACAGTAATTTTAGAAACCAATTTCTTTTCTTTTTCCAAAACTGCTTATATTTATCCAAAGTATAACATACGCCAAATACATGCCAAATAAGTCATATTGCATTTAAGATACTGGAGTTTTTCATAAATAATAAAAAACAGTCCGCTGAAGTGTGCAATCAAAAAAAAAAAGAAGTGCAGTGGACATATAGTCAATAAGTGAATCAACAAGAGTAGACGTCTTACTTAAAGGATTATTCTCATACTCATAGATGGGTATCAGTGGATAGTGCTTGTAGAGACAAGCTCGTTCCAATTTACTGTTTATTCACATTTTTAGCCATTCCTGAAACACTAGCACTTTTCTTTTGTATACAGAGACGACTGATCACTTCAGTCAATGCCGTCTAGCAGCATAGACTGAAAACTACCGTGTTTACAATCTGTTTTCTATTGAGCTTGTAAGCACTGATTTAAAGCTGGTAAGATCACTGGAGTAGTGCGCTGTTATCTACTAAATCTGGATAGCTTGACTGCAATGCTTACAAGCTAGTCAGCAGTAGTGGTCAGTCTCCTAGGCAACAAACCTAAACAAATGAATAGGCGTTATCCCTGTACTGTGATATCACTGTGTGCATTACTTCTGTACAATGATATCAATGCATGCATTATCACTTTACTTTGATATCACTGTGTGCATTATACCTGTACTGTGATATCACTGTGTGAATAATCTCTATACTGTGATATCTCTGTGTGCATAACTCCTGTACTGTGATATCACTGTGTACATTACCCCTGTACTGTAATATCACTGTGTGCATTATCTCTGTTCTGTGATATCTCTGTGTGCATTACCCCTGTACTTTGATATCACTGTGTGCATTACCCCTGTACTGTAATATCACTGTGTGCATTATCCCTGTCCTGTGATATCTCTGTGTGCATTATCCCTGTACTATCATATCACTGTGTGCATTATCACTGTACAGTGATATAACTTTGTGCATTATCCCTGTACTGTGATATCACTGTGTGCATTATCCCTGTTCTGTGATATGACTGTGCATTATCCCTGTACTATGATATCACTGCGTGCATTATCCCTGTACTGTGATATCACTGTGTGCATTACCCCTGTACAGTGATATCACTGTGTGCATTATCCCTGTACTGTGATATCTCTGTGTGCATTATCCCTGTACTGTTATATCACTGTGTGCATTATCTCTGTACTGTGAAATCTCTGTGTGCATTACCCCTGTACTGTGATATCACTGTGTGCATTATCCCTGTACTGTGACATCACTGCGTGGATTATCCCTGTTCTCTGATATCTCTGTGTGCATTATCCCTGTATTGTTATATCACTGTTTGCTTTTTTTCTGTACTGTGATATCACTGTGTGCATAACCCCTGTACTGTGATATCACTGCGTGCATTACCCCTGTACTTTGATATCACTGTGTGCATTACCCCTGTACAGTGATACCACTGTGTGCATTACCCCTGTACTGTGATATCACTGCGTGCATTATCCCTGTACTATGATATCACTGTGTGCATAACCCCTGTACTGTGACATCACTGCATTCATTATCGATGTACTGTGATATCTCTGTGTGCATAACCCCTGTACTGCGATATCACTGTGTGCATCATCTCTGTACTGTGATATAACTGCGTGCATTACCCCTGTACTGTGATATCACTGTGTGCATCATCTCCGTACTGTGATATCACTGTGTGCATTATCCCTGTACTATGATATCACTGTGTGCATAACCCCTGTACTTTGATATCCGTGTGCATTACCCCTGTACAGTGATATCACTGTGTGCATTACCGCTGTACAGTGATATCACTGTGTGCATTATCCCTGGACTGTGATATCAATGTGTGCATTATCCCTGTACTGTGACATCACTGTATGCATTATCGCTGTACTGTGATATCCCTGTGTGTATTATTCCTGTTCTGTGATATCTCTGTGTGTTTTACCCCTGTACTGTGATATCTCTGTGTGCATTATCCCTTAACTGTGATATCACTGTGTTCATTATCCCTGTACTGTGACATCACTGTGTGAATAATCTCTATACTGTGACATGACTGTATGAATTTTCCCTGTAACAGCATTGTGTGCAATGACCCTGCACTATGACATCATGGTGTGTTTGGTGTCGAGTTCCCGCCGCTGCACAGGGGAACCACCTCCGCTGAGGTCCCCCATTCTTCTCCAGCCGCAGTGGAGTCTGCTCAGCGGAGATGTCGGTCCCAGCGTCTGGCTCAGGCAGATACTCTGCGCTTGGTTACTGTTGTTCTTCCAGAATCAGCCATTGTAGCCATTACTGGTCAGCGGCGAGCTGATGTCTCTGGGACTAAGTCCCGCTTTTCCCCTTCTGAGCATGCCCAAGGGAGGACCTCTCATTGGAGGTCAGGAGTCACATGCTCAGGTCCTGTAGCAGCTCCCATTGGTCCTCTAGGAAGGTCCTGAAGTTGCTGCAGCTATAAAAGGTTTGCATGGCCGCACGACCACGCGCTAGTATCATTTGTGTTTTGTGCTTATCGCCAGTAATACTCTGCCACTCAGGCTACACGTGGAGAGTGTCCGTTAGCCGTGGGAAATTACATAGGCAGGCAGCTAGCATCAGTGGGGGCAATTAGTTGCTTGGCTTAGCATCTGGTTCCTTCATGTGTGCGGTTAGCACAGAAGAGTTCCAGAGCAAGCACAACCTTAGTTAGGGTTTTCGTCCCACTATTATTTCATGACTCTGTGAAGCAACAGGGTTCATGCTGATACTGACCGAGTGACGGAACTCGCGTCTAATCTGACATTGTACCGCCATATAGGGCCGCCATTTCTCTAGCAGCAGGCTTCTCTCCTGCATGGTGGACCCCGGGCTGCAAACGCACCTATAACAACTCATATATTTACTCAGTGCATTCCGCCAGCCGTAACAGAATACTAGCGCCAGGGTCTGGCTAGTAAATGTGGATGAATACCATGCTTGGCATAGGTGGTTTTCCTTTATTGGATGTTTTCCTTTATTGGATGCTGCCCTTCCCTTGGTTGTTCCTTCCCGGGGAAAGGCCTGGCTATTCACTGCCTGCGTTGAGAAACACGTGATGGTGTCTCCGCAGCTCCTCTACATGCATTTGCATATTTGGGGGCAGAGTTCTGGATCACTGCGTTGAGAAACACGTGATGGTGTCTCCGCGGTGTTGGATGTTTTGGTCTCCACGAGGTCAATCATCCTTGCCTTTATAGACTTTCTACTAGGCACTGCTCCTGATAGCCAGTTTCCTACTCCACACTGATGACACTGATGAGGGGCAAAAACCCCGAAACAGCTGTCTGTGGATGGATACCATGCTTGGCATAGGTGGTTTTACTTTATTGGATGCTGCCCTTGGTTGTTCCTTCCCGGGGAAAGGCCTGGCTATTCACTACCTGCGTTGAGAAACAGGTGATGGTGTCTCCGCAGCTCCTCTACATGTATTTGCATATTTGGGGGCAGTGTTCTGGATCACTGCGTTGAGAAACACGTGATGGTGTCTCTGCAGTGTTGGATGTTTTGGTCTCCATGAGGTCAATCATCCGTGCCTTTATAGACTTTCTACTAGGCACTGCTCCTGATAGCCAGTTTCCTACTCCACACTGATGAGGGGCAAAAACCCCGAAACAGCTGTCTGTGGATGGATACCATGCTTGGCATAGGTGGTTTTCCTTTATTGGATGTTTTCCTTTATTGGATGCTGCCCTTCCCTTGGTTGTTCCTTCCCGAGGAAAGGCCTGGCTATTCACTGCCTGCATTGACAATCACGTGATGGTGTCTCCGCAGCTCCTCTACATGTATTTGCATATTTGGGGGCAGTGTTCTGGATCACTGCGTTGAGAAACACGTGATGGTGTCTCCGCGGTGTTGAATGTTTTGGTCTCCATGAGGTCAATCATCCGTGCCTTTATAGACTTTCCACTAGGCACTGCTCCTGATAGCCAGTTTCCTACTCCACACTGATGAGGGGCAAAAACCCCAAAACAGCTGTCTGTGGATGGATACCATGCTTGGCATAGGTGGTTTTCCTTTATTGGATGTTTTCTTTTATTGGATGCTGCCCTTCCCTTGGTTGTTCCTTCCCGGGGAAAGGCCTGGCTATTCACTGCCTGCGTTGAGAAAAACGTGATGGTGTCTCCGCAGCTCCTCTACTAGAATACTAGAATTTTTGGGTGACCTGACTTTGCAAGAACATTTGTGGGGTCCACATTCTAGAGCATACATACGTGTGGACGAGAATTTTTTGGGATAGTAGTTTGGTATGGGATTGATCAAGTCCTAGAATTTTCAGATGACCTGACTTTGCAAGAACATTTGTGGGGTCCACACTCTAGAGCGTACAGACATGGGTACATGGATGAGAATTTGTTGGGATAGTAGTTTGGTATGGGATTGATCAAGTTCTGGATTTAATTGTGAAATGGGGTAAAATGGGATCTACTAATTAAAATATTCTTTATCAATTGTTCCAAATTGTTCTACTGGGGCCACTAAGCAGAAAATAAAAATTATTGAAAAAAAAACCTAAATAATAATTGTAGGTGGTGTGGTAGGTCTCAAAACAGGGGGAGATACAAACGCCTGGTTGGGATGGGCATGTGGGGCAATAGAATCAGGAATCACTCCGTCTGCCATGCTTTCTGCAAATTCAGCATCTTTTTTGAGGTTACCTTTGGGTGGGAGTGACAGGGACAGGGTGAGGAAAATGGCGTTCTGCCAGTCTCCGGGAATCCTCCTTCCCCCCGGTGCCATTGTCTCAAATATGAGGCTCTCTACTATTTTTTCCTGAAAATGCAGGAACATAAGTGGTCCTTGAGACTTTTTATACAGGACAAAACTGTTACATGTGGCAGTTTGAATAAGGTTTATTGCCACCTTTTTGTACCAGGTCCTGGTCTTCCTCTTGACCAGGTATGGTTGCAGAACCTGGTCAGACAAGTTTATGTCACCCATATATTTGTTATAGTCTGTGACACAGACTGGTTTTTCCTTGTCCCTGGCGGCACCCCTCTCTCTGACCATCACAGTGGTGTCAGTGTGCTGTGTGGTAAGCATGTAGACGTCCTTCCTGTCTTTCCACTTCACTGCAAGAAGTTGGTCACTTGCGAGTGAGAATGACGCCCCCCTCTCCAAACATCTGGACACCAACTGTGACAGAAACCCCACTCTGTTTTTCCTGACTGTCCCACAGGCCCCTGTATTTGCAGCATGGAGGGATTTACAGTGGGGCAAAAAAGTATTTAGTCAGTCAGCAATAGTGCAAGTTCCACCACTTAAAAAGATGAGAGGCGTCTGTAATTTACATCATAGGTAGACCTCAACTATGGGAGACAAACTGAGAAAAAAAAATCCAGAAAATCACATTGTCTGTTTTTTTAACATTTTATTTGCATATTATGGTGGAAAATAAGTATTTGGTCAGAAACAAACAATCAAGATTTCTGGCTCTCACAGACCTGTAACTTCTTCTTTAAGAGTCTCCTCTTTCCTCCACTCATTACCTGTAGTAATGGCACCTGTTTAAACTTGTTATCAGTATAAAAAGACACCTGTGCACAACCTCAAACAGTCTGACTCCAAACTCCACTATGGTGAAGACCAAAGAGCTGTCAAAGGACACCAGAAACAAAATTGTAGCCCTGTACCAGGCTGGGAAGACTGAATCTGCAATAGCCAACCAGCTTGGAGTGAAGAAATCAACAGTGGGAGCAATAATTAGAAAATGGAAGACATACAACACCACTAATAATCTCCCTCAATCTGGGGCTCCACGCAAAATCCCACCCGTGGGGTCAGAATGATAACAAGAACGGTGAGCAAAAATCCCAGAACCACGCGGGGGGACCTAGTGAATGAACTGCAGAGAGCTGGGACCAATGTAACAAGGCCTACCATAAGTAACACACTACGCCACCATGGACTCAGATCCTGCAGAGCCAGACGTGTCCCACTGCTTAAGTCAGTACATGTCCGGGCCCGTCTGAAGTTTGCTAGAGAGCATTTGGATGATCCAGAGGAGTTTTGGGAGAATGTCCTATGGTCTGATGAAACCAAACTGGAACTGTTTGGTAGAAACACAACTTGTCGTGTTTGGAGGAAAAAGAATACTGAGTTGCATCCATCAAACACCATACCTATTGTAAAGCATGGTGGTGGAAACATCATGCTTTGGGGCTGTTTCTCTGCAAAGGGGCCAGGACGACTGATCCGGGTGCATGAAAGAATGAATGGGGCCATGTATCGTGAGATTTTGAGTGCAATCCTCCTTCCATCAGCAAGGGCATTGAAGATGAAACGTGGCTGGGTCTTTCAACATGACAATGATCCAAAGCACACCGCCAGGGCAACGAAGGAGTGGCTTCGTAAGAAGCATTTCAAGGTCCTGGAGTGGCCTAGCCAGTCTCCAGATCTCAACCCTATAGAAAACCTTTGGAGGGAGTTGAAAGTCCGTGTTGTCAAGCGAAAAGCCAAAAACATCACTGCTCTAGAGGAGATCTGCATGGAGGAATGGGCCAACATACCAACAACAGTGTGTGGCAACCTTGTGAAGACTTACAGAAAACGTTTGACCTCTGTCATTGCCAACAAAGGATATATTAAAAAGTATTGAGATGAAATTTTGTTTCTGACCAAATACTTATTTTCCACCATAATATGCAAATAAAATGTTAAAAAAACAGACAATGTGATTTTCTGGATTTTTTTTTCTCAGTTTGTCTCCCATAGTTGAGGTCTACCTATGATGTAAATTACGGACGCCTCTCATCTTTTTAATTGGTGGAACTTGCACTATTGCTGACTGACTAAATACTTTTTTGCCCCACTGTATATAAAATCTCATCTCCTGAGATCTTGGTGCCGAGATCTCCATCTGCGCATGCGCCGCCCCCGGCCGGCAGCCATTTTCCCAGAATCCAGTCCACCACATAGCAAACCATGTCAAAGCGGGGGCGCTGGCCTTTTACAAGATGTCAGCACAGCCCCCGCAGCACTGGAGACACCTGCACAGCACCAGACACCTGGAGCACCGAACACCTGGAGCACCCGACACCTGCAGCGGCGCGCTGCACATTCGAACACTCCCTCACCCCAGCCTGCAGCCTGCAGCATCACCCCACTCCTGCCTCCTCCCGCAGCAACCCTGGGACCCCGCTTCACCGCAGCCACCACCCCCGGTAAGCAATAAGACGCATTGATTATAAGAAGCACCACCATTTTAAGTTTTTTCCTATTTTTCTCCTCAAAATTTGGCGTGCATCTTATAATCCAGAGCGTCTTATAATCCAAAAAATATTGTAAATGCCGAAAAGAAACAGTAAGTAAAACATAACAGAAAATCACACTTTGCTACAATCTGGTTAACAGAGTGAGTCAGTTCGCTAATATGTTCAAGTTAAAAAGAAATCCGTCTCCTCATAAGCCAAAATGATAGTCAAAATTGTAATCAAAATAATTTCTAAGCAGCATTTACTTGATGTGTTTCACCTACCATCTGTCAGATATCTCAACCATCCAAACAGGGACTGAAAAAATGTCAAAGCCAGCAAAGCAAAAACAATTTTTTTACTATATGCAGCTCATTAAACTAAAAGAACTGTAAATCACAAGGAATGATGCTAAATATTTAGTGTATTCTGGTAAATGTACATATTTCTCTTTTCTACACATTTAGATTATACATTTATCTATTTTAATTCTGGTGGCTACAACACAAAATAGACTTAAGCAATTATAAGTGTTTCAAATAAAGATCCTTATGACCTCATCAGCCATTAAAAAGGATGTAGAGCAAGGAAACACTTCCCAAACACAATCAACACATATGGAAGGACTAGTAGCACTCTTGAGAAGAAGCACCACATTGTCACCATGATGCAAAGTTTCTTGAAAATAGAAAAATATTAAAGTTTGAGAGTCCTCCGTGGTTGATACCTTTTAATGGCTAACTGATAGGATAGTAAGAAACTGCAAGTTTTTGAACCTACTTCATCATTTATAGAATAGCACAAAATCTGAAAAGTTACATATTTATACAGTATGGGAGAGGGAGAAGAAGTTGTGGCTGTAAATATTGGAACAGTTCATAGATAAGGAGTATGAAAGTTTCATTGTCCTGTGATTGAGGTTTGGTCCATGGTTGGGATTCCCCCAAATGGTCTGAGGAGCACATTCCTTAATTGATGTAGAAATACATAAATCCATGAGACACAGTCATTCCTGATCTGAGTGTTTCAAAAGTTGTCATAAGTTTGTACTGCCAAATGTTTTGTTTTTTTATATTGTAAGTTACCTTTTAATACCAGTTATTTCATGCCCATGATGTAATGATCAGGGATACCAAAATGTTTGGCCCCAGGTATTTTTATTCTTTATTCTTTCATTGTGTGGTGATAAAAAATCATCCTTGCTCTAAATTTTTGCCCTATCTCCCCTATATACAGACCCCCAGTTGGACATTGGGTAAATATAATTAAGTACACCATATTAGATGTGATGCAGATGATAGTACCTGGGATCTTGTGGTTCTGATGTGAGCTGGGGATCTTTGTCTTGTACGTGGTCATTATAAATGGACAGGTTTTACTTTTTTTCTGGTTGCAAGGAAAGGTTCCTGTAACTATGGGAGGGGAAGGGGAGCTTCTGACAATGATGCTTTTTATATTTGGAGCCTGTCAAAAACACAGAAGTGTGGGGATCTGGAAATATAGATTACAATTGGGCATCTTTTTGTAATAAAGGTTGTAGCTTCTGTGCAGCTCCCCTTAGCACCTCCAGATTTGGATTGTAGGTGACTACTAGAGGCACCTGGTTGCTTTGTTTAGTTTTGTAATGCAGGAGGTGATACATTGATATTCTGGTGGCTCTTGCAGTCTGATTTTCCATTGTACTTGAATGGTAGCCCTGGTTCAAAAAGGTCTTTCTGAGGTCCCTGTCCATACGGTTGGAACATTTCCAATTGTATCTGATGGCTTGGCTGTAGATAATAGAGTTTGTGTGTTTGGATGGAAACTGTCCCATTTAAGGTATGTTCGACGGTCAATTGGCTTTTGGTACAGGGATGTCTCGATCTCATTGTTCTGCAGCTTAATGATGGTGTTTGAAAAGTTAATTTCAGAACAGGAGTAGTTGAGTGTTAAGTTAATGGTGGTATGAAATTGATTAATGTTCATGAAACGTTAGCTGTTTCTCAGACTCTACCCAGATGATTGAAATATCGTCAATGTAATGGTAGTAAGCCAAAGGCCTGATGGGACATGAGAACAAACAGTCACTTTCAAGCTTGTCCATGAAAAGATTTGCATACTGTGAAGCCATTTTACTTCCCATTGCTGTACCAGTCTCCTATAGATATATGTTATCAAATTCAAAGTAATTGTGGGTGAGGATGTATTTCACAAAATAATCAGTATATATTGTCTAAGACTTGGGTATACTAACAGATCACAGACTGCACATGAGTCAACCGTGCGATGCAGCAGCAAAAAAAGGCAAACACAGTTCTGCAATGTATTAAGAGAAGCATAGATTTTAGATCATGTGAAGTAATTATCTCCCTCGACTCCTTCTTGGTCAGACCTCACTTGGAATACTGTGTCCAGTTCTGGGCACCAAATTTTTAAAAAATACATTGAAAAACTGGAGTAAGTTCAGAGAAGAGCTACCAGGATGGTGAGCAAACTGCAAAATATGTCCTACGAAGAACAATTAAAGGATCTGGGAATGTTTAGCTTTCATTGAAGAATGCTGAGAGGAGACTTAATAGCTGTCTACAAATATCTGAAAGGATGTCACAGTGCAGAGGGATCATCCTTATTCGCATTTGCAAATGGAAACACAATGGAATGAAACTGAAAGGGAGAAGATACAGATTAAACTTTTTGACACTGGAACAGGCAGCCACAAGAGGTGGTGGATTCTCTGTGAATGGAAGTTTTCAACTAGCAGCTGCACAGACATCTGTCTTAGATGGCATAGTGAATCCTGCATTGAGCAGGATGTTGGACACGATGACCCCAGATATCCCTTCCAATTCTAACATTCTATGATTCTATAATTTACGGCGGACCCTTGTTGATCACTCTTATTTGTCTGACACCCCTCCTTTACTATCCCAAGGGCCTGATGGCAGCTGTAATTTGTCAAAAACCCACTGCTTTGTTTACGAATGCCATGGATGTTCAAAACGTGTAGCTGTGTCTACACTCATGATGGAACCTCTTTTTTAATTCAATACATTTTTGCAAGTTCTGAAGCTGGAACATCTACTTTTTTCATCTACACAAGTGGCAAGTGGTCCCTTATAGTTTCGTGCTTCCAAGAATGCTTGAAAGCCGTCGTGAGCTGGTCTATTTTCACTTTTGTTCTTGTGAAAAACCTGACATATGCACACCGCATATCTAATTGAATCTTAAAAAATGGACTGCGTGCAGACCAAAAAACATACTTGTGAAGGGGGCCTAAGTCATTGGGGACCTGAAGTTTGATGCAGTAAAATGGCTGTAAATAGTCATAGTAAGAGCTAGGGGGCTACAAAAAGAAGGAAAATGGGAGTAAGAGCAGAACAATTGCCCTGCAAACAAATATAAATAGGGAAATTACTTAAAATAACATGGAATAAAAATATGTAAAAAATAATAATCTTGAACCAGAAAGCGGATATCTAGTGGATGAGTGGAGCTGTGCCCTGCGAGTGTAGTTTACTGTGCTTATTTATAGATAAATACATGCAAAAAATGATGTGAGGTCCTCCCTACTTTTAATAACCAGTCAAGGGAAAGCATACAGCTGTGAGCTGGTCTTATTATGCTGGAAAAGTGCCAATATCCATGGACCTTCCTAGCTGATTAGTATCAGCCCCCAGTTGTCTGCTTTGCCATAGCCTTTAAATGATTCTCCATAGGTCACTGCCAGTCATGTCTCAAAGGGCAATGACTTTACTGATATCATCACTACTGAGACTTGACCACAAGTAACCCATGGAACGTTGTTTTCAGAATGACGCCTCCATAGGTTGCAGGAATGAATCACTGGACATCGTGGGAAACACAACAGATTATGGTAGACCTGCTGAGATTATTTTTTTAATTATAAATGAGTAAACTAGTGAACCTGTGGGGGAGTCTTTATTCAAATAAACTTTTTTTTTCCTGTGTGTGTCTTTTTATTTTTAAATACAGAGTTAGCAGTGGGGTGTTTATTGGACACCTCTCCATTACTAACCCCTGGGCTTGATACCAGCTGACATTATACAGTTGACATCAACCGCAAAAACTATTACCCCGATTGCCACAAATACTTGGCATGGCTGTAATGGCTGCAGATGTGCCCAAAGTTTAAAAGCTTGTTGATTGGCTGCGCTCCAGTGTTTCAACAAGCTTTATTAAGCATCCAAACTCCAAACAGTAACACGGACTCTCGGGAGAAGTGTTTGCTCGGGGACCAGCACTGGACACTAGGTGTCCGGTACGTACCCCTAACTTTACAGTTCATTTTCGCTCATCCTTAGCCATGATGTCAAGGGCTTACTTGGCACCAGAAGCCACGGTGCTGAGTAAAGAAGGCCAAAGAGGATGTAGCACAACGGGGGAAGGCAGAAAAAAGTGGCCAGATGATGGGCATCAGTGTTAGGACAGGTGAGCAGTGAGGTAAGCATAATTTTTTTTTTACCATTTCTAGACCTCTACAATTGCCACCATTTTGGTGAATTCTCACAAAGACATTAGAAAAAAATTAGAATTCAGAAAAATCAATTTTTTTTGTAAAATTGAATGTCAATTTAAATTACCTTAAACAAATGTTCTCATCTCTATGTGTAAGCAATACATCTATGAACTATTTATATCTAGTGTTCTATGGTGAAATTATCTTTTACCATTTAAAAGTGTATTTTTTTAATCACAGCATTACATTTTAGCCAAAGCTAATAATAATAATAAGAAGAACATCTATAGGTTGTCATACTTTATTATTTTTTGTCAAAGCCATGATTAATGCTGTGTTCATTTGAAAAGAGCTATGATGGATTCCATGATCGTAACCTAATTACGGGGAGCTATTTTGGAACAATTAAATGGTTCATCATTTGCAAGTCAAAATACCTCATTTCTAGTTTGTGTTCTCAGCAGATCTTTCCTACAGTTTGCCTCCGATTAATCAAACATTTCTGAAAGAAATATTTCGGCCTTCCACCTTCTGAAAAAAAAAACTATCTTTGTTAATCTGCAAAATCCTATGAATCAAATAGAAATTGCTTTCAATACAAAAAAAATTCTGAAAATGTCAAGATCTAATCTTTCCAAATCCACTAAATAATCGTTTGTCACATTATTTTAAACTGACAGTATTTTACAATTTTTCTTTTGGTTACTTTTTTCTCATCGTCTATAACATTGTAAAGAATTTTTGATTTATTATATATTTTAGGTTTTTAGAATTATTTTGAACTGTATTATACATTTTTCTTTTTATCATTTTAAGATTATTTAGAAGTTTCTGTTATACTATGTCTGATGAAGAGACCTGAATTGAAAACTTGCTATTTGTTACCATTTTTTCAGTTGGCCATTAAAAGGTATCAACCAATGAAGGCTCTCAATTTTTAATATTTTTATAATATCAAATAGACAGTAAAAATAATGCTCACTCATTTGATAGATTAGTTAATCTTATTCAAGACATATCATTTCAAATAATAGAACTAAAGTTAGGATTTAGCGGAATTTTTAAATATCTTTATATCAGTGTTGTCAAAACTAATATGGAATTGTAGCAAATTGAAGTTTTTAAAAGGGTTGTCCACCTTATCTTTGTTTTAACTGTGTTTTCACGGCACTTACTCTTATGTAAATGTAAGGGAGAAGACAGGGCTGTGTGTACTGACAGGGCACTGGGTCCAGAACTGCTGAGGCCGAGCCTGTTGTTGCAGGGAGGAAGGTGTTATGAACAGGTGATTCAGAACCCCAATGGACCTGGTGGTTACGAGCACAGAAAATGACCTGATAGTTGCTAATCACATAGGACGAGCTCTGAGATGTGGGAACTCTGCTGACCGCAATCCCTAATCCTATCACACCACACTAGAGGTAGCCGTGGATTGCTCCTAACGCTCCCTATGCAACTCGGCACAGCCTGAGAAACTAGCTAGCCCTGAAGATAGAAAAATAAGCCTACCTTGCCTCAGAGAAATTGATTTTAGCAAAGTGAGGCCCGACTTACTAAATAGACCGAGGATAGGAAAGATAGCTTTGCGGTCAGCACAAAAACCTACAAACAACCACGCAGAGGGCGCAAAAAGACCCTCCGCACTGACTAACGGTACGGAGGTGCTTCCTCTGCGTCCCAGAGCTTCCAGCAAGCAAGACAAACCAATATAGCAAGCTGGACAGAAAAAATAGCAAACAAAAGTAACACAAGCAGAACTTAGCTTATGCAGGGCAGACAGACCATAAGAATGATCCAGGAGAGAGCAAAACCAATACTGGAACATTGACTGGAGGCCAGGAACAAAGAACTAGGTGGAGTTAAATAGAGCAGCACCTAACGACATAACCTCGTCACCTGAGGAAGGAAACTCAGAAGCCGCAGCCCCACTCACATCCACCAGAGGAAGCTCATAGACAGAACCAGCCGAAGTACCGCTCATGACCACAGGAGGGAGCTTGACCACAGAATTCACAACAGGAAGGAAATTGAGGATGGAGGAAACCCATGAACAGCAGAGAGGGGGCGTGATTAGTCAGCGAAGGAGAAGGGGTTTTGCATGGGAAGAAAAGGGGGTTCCCGCGAAAGAGGACACGTGCAGGAAGGACCGGGGAGCGTTGCCGGGCATGCAGGGCAGAGCACACCAAGTGGGAAATTGTTGTTCGATACTCCTGGCTGCAGAACATGCCAAGTGGGAGATTGCTGTGCGAGACTCCTGGCTGCAGAGCCCGCCGAGCAGGAGGTTGTTGTGAAAGACTCCCAACTGCCGAGCAACGTGATGGACTAGGGCAGGGGTCCCCAACTCTAGGCCTCAAGGGCCGCCAACAGTGCAGGTTTTCAGGATTTATTTAGTATTGCATCGGTGGTAATGTGATCATCTGCACAGGTGATGATTCCAACCCCTGTGCAATACTAAGGAAATCCTGAAAACCTGCAC
The DNA here is from genome assembly GCF_032444005.1 of Ranitomeya imitator. Classification (NCBI taxonomy): domain Eukaryota; kingdom Metazoa; phylum Chordata; class Amphibia; order Anura; family Dendrobatidae; genus Ranitomeya; species Ranitomeya imitator. The sequence goes on along the minus strand of NC_091287.1, from coordinate 52,094,441 downwards.
TGTTGGCGGCCCTCGAGGCCTGGAGTTGGGGACCACTGGACTAGGGGCTTAACGGGTCAGACCGGGTGACCGCCCATTGCCATCCTGAAGAGAGAAGACTTATTAGATGGGAAAGCCTGCAGTCCTCAGCTTTCATTCCAGAGGAAGTGACAAGAATTGGATTCACGCTAAGTGAAACAGACATACATATAAACTTTCGCCTTAAGCTGCCCCGTTCTTGTGTAGTTATTAACCTAAACCTGATTTATCCCCTGTTGCTCCTTGTGAGTAGATTCTTCCCTGTAATTATTAAATCAAACAACTGTTCTCCCCTGTTAACCCTTGTTCTGTGCCTCTGTGTCGCTGCAGCCCATTACCTGTGCTACATAAACACATACAAGTTATCCTTTTTGATGACGCTTTGTTTGACAATCCCAGTGCATGTTGGGATAGTCAAACGAAGAGTCTGCCCCTACCTGAAATGAAACATCAGTTTCATATGCTGAGCTAGTCCCTACTCTGTCACTGTGTAATGTGCGATGTGCACAATGACAATGTACTCTTACTTGCCCGCATAGATCAGAAATAATGAGCTGGTAACAGAGTGTGTTGTCAGAATTTCATGCAGAGACCAATGCCACCCACAAGTGACGTCACTGGTTTCTGCAAGTCTGGTATTCTGACATTGTGCACTGACAATGAGCTCAGATGCCGGCTCCTTACTGCTGATCTGATCCGGCAACGGAGAGTGCGCTGTCATTGTGCACACACATAGCCTGTACTTTGCTGAACAATGCAGGAAGAAAATGTATTTTATTCCTCCCCGCAGCGTTCAGGTTCCAGTCACAGGGCGGCGGCGGCGTGCGTTCTGTCACTGCTTTGAGAATACAGAGTGGTGGCTGTAACCGCGCTCCCATTACTGACTGATACTGGCTCAGCATTGAGGCCAGCTGTCAGGTTAGTAACACTATTAACCTGCATATTAACCCCATATATACAGGTTAATAGCTTTTTTCTGGTGACGTTCCCTTTAAAAATAGAGTTATTTTCCAGTGTAGGACTCCACCTTATTTCAGTGGTTCACAACAACAACCTGCAGAGGGGTCCTTCCTTCACATGTCCTACATCATTAGAAAAACAAGGGTTAGGGAATTTACCTTATTTTGGAAGAAGGGAGAGAGTGAATAAGCACCAAGTCCCCTGGTCTCAAATGTCTAGCGCTTTGATGGTGGGGGCTATATTTTAGTCTGTAGTTAATGATTACTGTTTTCTAGAGTGTTTGATATCTTTGAATAGTAGATTTTAATTACTCTAATTAATTAAGGGAAATAAAAAAAATGATTAACTCCGATGATTACCACAGCTGAAAATTAATTATTATAAAAGCTTGTTCTGTTGTACATCTCAATAAATGAGCATGTCAGAATTTCAATAATGTGCTTAAGAAAGTAATCCAGAAAAAAAAAGATTTTTCAGTCGCCCACATAACAAAATTGTACTTAGGCTGTCCAAACAGTGGGAGAAAATCAGGCTGTGCGCTTTTTCAGCACATCAGTTATTTAAAACATTCAATATCATTTTCAGAGTTGTGGGAGTTTTATCATTTCAAAATTTTCAGGTCACTGCTTAATATGTGATACAGACATAGAAATTTAGACTCAAAGGGAAGAAAATCATTGAATTGACTTAGTGTTCCCTATTTGTTCTGGGGTCTTTACAAACCCCATAGTATAATAAATGTATTGGCTACATATAATGAATTAAATATTGGCTAAATGCTTAAGGCATATGCAGTGATGTAAATAGAAATCTAGTGCAAAATTTTAACCTAGGTCCTCACCATAATATTAGATCAGATGTATGGGCCACTGTAATAATGTTCTACATCCTGGCCCCTTTCATGTACGGTAATAATGTCCCTCACTCTGGGCCTGTAAAAATGTTCTCCGTCATTGCTGACATCCTGTATTAATGTCCCCCTTCCTGTAATAATGTCCCCCCTCGGCCCCACATCCAGTAATAATGTCCCCCATCCTGCAATTAAGTTCCCCCTCTCCAAGGTTGCATCTAGTAATAATGTCCTTTGTCCTGACTCCTTCCTGTAATTATGTTTCACATCTTGTAATAATGTCCCTCATTCTGGCCTTCATCTTATATTTATGTCCTCCATCCTATAACAGTGTCCCCCGTCCCAGCACTCTTCCTGCAATAATGCCCCCATCCTATAATAATATCACCCATCTTATAATAATGTCCCCATCCTGACCCCCATCATATAATGATGTCCTCTTCCTAACTTCATTCTTATAACAATGTCTTCTATCCTGCCCTCCTTCATGTAATAATGTCCCCTGCCCTTGCTCTCATTCAGTAATAATGTCATCCATACTATAATAATATCCCTGATCCTAGCCTCCATCATATAATAGTGTCCTCCATCCTGGCCTCCATCCTATAATAATGTCCCTCATCCTGGTCGTAATACTGTAATAATGTCCCTCATCCTGGCCACCATCTTGAAATAATGTCTCCCATCCTATAAAAATGTCATCTATCCTGGCCTTCATTCTATAAAGAGGTCCCTCCCACCTTCCTGGCCCCATTCAGTAAATAATATCCCCTTTCTGTAATAATGTCTGTTATGATACGGTGGTCTAGGAGCAACATGGAACGAGCTCTGAAGGAAGTGGTAACTGTACTGACCGCAGTCCCTAAGTTCAACACAACACTAGAAATAGCCGTGGAATGCTCCTAACTCTCCCTAGGCATCTCGTCACAGCCTAAGAGCTGACTACCCCTAAAGATAGAAGCAGGAAAGCTATCTTGTCTCAGAGAAAATCCCCAAAGTATAGATTAGCCCCCCACAAATAATTACTGTGAGTGGAGAGGGAAAAGACATACACAGAATGAAACCAGGATGAGCACAGGAGGCCAGTCTAACTAAATAGATAGGACAGGATGGAATACTGTGCGGTCAGTATAAAACACTACAAAAATCCACGCAGAGTTTACAAAAAATCTCCACACCTGACTAAAGGTGTGGAGGGCAAATCTGCCTCCCAGAGCTTCCAGCAAGGCAGAATTAATTCACACTGATAAGCTGGACAAACATAGAAAGCACGGAATGGATGAGGCCACAATCTATGGACAGAAAAGGGCAAGCAAAAACTTAGCTTAGCTGAACTGGTCAGGATAACAGGGAACTCCAAAGAGATGTGAATCCAACCAGTAACCATTTACAAGTGGCACTGGCTGAAGATAGAACCAGACTTAAATAGCCGAGCAGAAGAGACGATAAGTGGAGGCAGCTGATGACAGCTAACTCCAAGGAGCAGTCATACCACTAGAAACCACAAGAGGGAGCCCAAGAGCAGAACTCACAAAAGTGCCACTTACAACCACCGGAGGGAGCCCAAGAGCGGAATTCACAACAAATGTCCCACGTAATGTAATAATGTATATATGCTATAATAATTAGAGATGAGCAAACTTGTTTGGAAAATGTTCACCAATCTCAAAATCGGCACTAGCGTAGCTCTTTTGAATTCATGTTCTGATTCCCAATTTCCAGTAGCCTCACAGGCAGCAAAACGTTCCGCACACGTGCAAACTCATCAGTGTGACAAGTACCAGTTCCTGGGAATCTGTACTGTTCACGCTATTCCCCAGGTGCTGAAGTGAACACAGCTCACATCACGGGAACCCTGCTTGCACTGCAATCAGTGCTACCAGCAGGCAATGATGAGAGTAGTATTCAATGGTTAACAGCAAGAGCAATCGGCGGCTGATGGGAGTATTCATCAGCCGCTGGCTGCACTATAAATAATTAAATAATTTTTAAAAAATTAAGTATTTTTGATAACCAGCTAGGCAAAACTGATAACTTTGGGATGCAAACTTCAGCTGTCTGCATCAGCAAGGCTGGTTAGAAGAAGAGTTCCCCTAGTTTTTACTCCCATCAGCAGCGCATGCTCTAGCTGTTATCAGTGGCAGAAGGCATATGCTGATGGGAGCAGTAGTCACATCTGCCGATGCCTGTGGCCGGAGGTAAACTTTTTTCCTCCGGTCACAGCTGGGAGCTCACTCTGTCATCTGACAACTCGCTAATGACAACCACAGGAGTCTCTGGCAGACCCTGGGTTTTCATGCTAAATGTGTTAGATTGTATGGTTGAGAGTGGCTCAAGTTACTTTGCATTATCTTCCACCCAGTCCACTGTAGAAAGTGCACAATTCACACCTGAGGACCATGGTCATCCACCTTCCACCTCACCCCCTTGCAAATTAGTCAAGCAGTCTGAGCCCCAAGTCATGCAGCAGTTTCTTCTGCTTTTTGATGACTCCGTTAATGCCCAAGCACTTGTTATGTTGAAGGATGAGTACAAAAAAATGAAGAAAAAAAATGTTGGCTTACTTCTCTTTTGCCTTTTCCACCTTTTCCGACACATCCACCTCTTCCTCAACTTGGACCTACTCCTCATGGTTCTATATACCGTATTTTCCGGCGTATAAGACGACTGGGCGTATAAGACGACCCCCCAACTATTCCAGTTAAAATATAAAATCTTAAAAATCGGGGATCTTCTTATACGCCGTATGTCATCTTATACGGCCGGTGACTAATGTGCCTTTTTTTGGGGGGCAGTGGTCCCGAAGACGGAGGGGGCGTCTCACAGGGAAGTGTGAGTATGCCCCATTACCTCATATTATAGCTGCAGCGTCAGCGTGGGGTGCTGGGGAGCGGCGGCGGCGGCTGCTCCTTTGTGCCGCGTGGGTGCTGTGGGGCGGCGGTTCCTTTTGGTACAGCGTCGTGGCTCTGTGCTGTGGGGCGGCAGCGGAGGCGGCAGACGAGATCTGAATCTGAGCCTGCGCCGCCCCCAGCGGCCATTTTCCCGGAGGCCACCGCATCGCAGCAATGGAGCTGCCGGCGCCTCCGGGATTTCGGGAGATGCCGGAGGAGCCCCGACTGACTCTCCCTGAAGATACGCCGCCGCTGCCGCCCCACAGCACAGAGCCACGACGCTGTACAAAAAGGAACCGCCGCCCCATAGCACCCACGCGGCACAAAGGAGCATCCGCCGCCGCCGCTCCCCAGCACCCCACGCTGACGCTGCAGCTATAATATGAGGTAATGGGGCATACTCACACTTCCCTGTGAGACGCCCCCTCCGTCATCGGGACCACTCCCCCCCCCACCCACCATAGATACCCGGCGTATAAGACGACCCCCGACTTTTAAGAAGATTTTCAGGGGTTAAAAAGTCGTCTTATACGCCGGAAAATACGGTAGCTATTTTAGCTTTGTAAATTGTAGGTTGTCTTAGACAGTTCCATAACAAAAGTAAAAAAGAAAAAAATCTGAAAAAAACAAACAAACAAAAAAAAAAAACAATGCTGGTTTACTGGTCTGTTGACTCTTCCACCTATACCAACACATCCACCTCTTTATCTCCTTGGACCTGCACCTCAATGTTCTAGAAACAGTTGTGCTCAAAAGTTTGCATAACCCAACAGAATTATAGCTTTCTTGGCCTTTTTTCAGAGAATATGAATGATAACACCAAAACTTTTTCTCCCCTCATTGTTAGTGGTTGGGTGAAGCCATTTGTTGTCAAACTACTGTGTTTTCTCTTTTTAAATTATAATGACAACCTAAAGTATCTAATTGACCCTGATAAAAAGTTTACATTCCCTGGTGATTTTGGCCTGATAACATGCACAGAAGTTGAAACAAATGGGTTTAAATGGCTACTAAAGGTAGCGTCCTCACCTGTGACCTGTTTGCTTGTAATCAGTGTGTATGCATAAAAGCTGAGTGAGTTTCTGAGATCCAGACAGACTCTTGCATCTTTTATGAAGCCACTGACATTTCTAGATTGTGAGTCATGGGGAAAACAAAAGAATTGCCAACGGATCTACGGGAAAAGGTAGTTGAACTGTATAAAACAGGAAAGGAATACAAAAAGATATCCAAGGATTTAATAATGCCAGTCAGCAGCGTTCAAACTGTGATTAACAAATGCTCTGTAAAAACAAAACCATGGTCAGGTAGACCATCAAATTTGTTGTCCACAACTGCCACAAATAACATCAAATGAAATACTGGACTCTCTGAAAACTAGCAGTGAGGCTGTTTCAAGAAGCACAAAAAGGAGGCACTTGAAGAAAAATGGACTGCATGGTCAACAAGGCCTATGAAGGCCTATGATGAAAGGAACACCATTCCTACTGTAAAGCACAGAGGTGGATCGCTGATGTTTTGGGGATGTGTGAGCTACAAAGGCACAGAAAACTTGGTCAAAGTTGAAGGAAAGATGAATGCAGCACGTTATCAGCAAATACTGGAGGCAAATTTGCAATCACCTGCTAGGAAGCTGCGTATGCAACGTACTTGGACGTTACAACAGTTCAACGATCCAAAACACAAGGCCAAGTCGACCTGTCATTGGCTACAGCAGAACAAAGTGAGGGTTCTGGAGTGACCATCTCTGTCTCCTGACCTCAATATCTTTGAGCTACTCTGGGGAGATCTGAAGCGTGCAGTTCATGCTAGACAACCCAGGAATTTACCGGAACTGGAGGCTTTTTGCCAAGAAGAATGGCAGCTTTACCATCTGAGAAAATAAAGAACCTCATCCACAACTACCACAAAAGACTTCAAGCTGTCATTGATGAGGGGACAATACACGGTATTAGGAAATGGGGTATGTAAACATTTCATCCAAGTCATTTGGATGTTTTGGGTTGTCATTATGATTTAAAAAGAGAAAACACAGTAGTTTGACAATAAATGGCTTCACCCAACCACTAACCATGAGTGGGGAAAAAGGTTTGGTGTTATCATTCATATTCTCTGAAAAAAGGCCAAGAAAACAAAAATTCTGCCTCAGTATGCAAACTTTTGAGCACAATTGTATATGGGCCCATTATACACTGGAGCATCATATATGAGACTCATCATGCACTGTAGCATCATATATGGGGACCATTATACACTGGAGCATGATATGGGGCCCATTATTCTGTATGGAGCAATATATGGGGCTCGTCATTCTGTATGGAGCATTACATGGGGCCCATTTTTCTGTATGGAGCAATATATCGGGCTCATTATACTGTATGGAGAAATATATGGGGCTCATTGTTCTGTATGGAGCAATATATCGGGTTCATTATACTATATGAAGAAATATATGGGGCTCATAATTCTGTATGAAGCATTATATGGGCTCATAATACTGTATGGAGCATTATATGGGCTCATTATACTGTATGGAGCATTATATGTGATGTCCATAATACTGTATGAAGCAATATATGGGGCAAATTATTCCGTATGGAGCACTATGTGGTGCCCATAATACTGTATGGAGAAATATATGTGGCTCATTATTCTATATGGTGCACTATGTGGTGCCCTTACTACTGTATGGAGAAATATATGGGGCTCATTATTCTGTATCGAGCACTATGTGGTGCTCATAATAATCTGTGGGGCAATATATGGGGCTCATTATTCTGTATTGCGAACTATGTGGTGCCCATAATACAGTATGGAGCAATATATGAGGCTCATTATTCTGTATGGAGCACTATGTGGTGCCCATAATACTGTATGGAGCAATATATGGGGCTCATTATTCTGTATGAAGCACTATGTGGTGCCCATAATACTGTATGGAGCAATATATGGGGCTCAAAACTCTGTAAGGAGCACTATGTTGTGCCCATAATACTATATGGAACAATATATGGGGCTCATTATTCTGTATGGAGAGTTATGTGGTGCCCATAATACTGTATGGAGCAATATATGGGGCTCATTATACTGTATGGAGCACTATGTGGTGCCGATAATACTGTGTGGAGTAATATATGAGGCTCATTATTCTGTATGGAGCACTATGTGGTGCCCATAATACTGTATGGAGCAATATATGGGGCTCAAAATTCTGTAAGGAGCACTATGTTGTGCCCATAATACTGTATGGAACAATATATGGGGCTCATTATTCTGTATGGAGAGTTATGTGGTGCCCACAATACTGTATGGAGCAATATATGGGGCTCATTATACTGTATGGAGCACTATGTGGTGCCGATAATACTGTGTGGAGTAATATATGAGGCTCATTATTCTGTATGGAGCACTATGTGGTGCCCATAATACTGTATGGAGCAATATATGGGGCTCATTATATTGTATGGAGCACTATGTGGTGCCCATAATACTGTATGGAGCAATATATGAGGCTCATTATTCTGTATGGAGCACTATGTGGTGCCCATAATACTGTGTGAAGCAATATATAGGGCTCGTTATTCTGTATGGAGCACTATGTGGTGCCCATAATACTGTATGGAACAATATATGGGGCTCATTTTACTGTATGGAGCACTATGTGGTGCCCATAATACTGTGTGGAGCAATATATGGGGCTCATTATTCTGTATGGAGCACTATGTGGTGCCCATAATACTGTATGCAGGACTATACTGTCTGGTTTCTGAGCTATTGTAGAATTTACAATAGATATCACTCATGTAATGTAAGAAGCAAGTGAAATCTTTGGCATTGTACTATAGCTATATTTCTCCGCTGTATCTGTGCATGATGAATTGTGGTATGTGTTAAACGGACCCACTGAGACTTTTTCGTTCAGGGCCCACAAAAACCTGAAGTCAGCCTTGGATATACAGTAGACACATGCATAACACATCCAAAAATCAATGCAAAAAGTGTCAATGAAGGCCCCCAAAATGCCGATAAATGAGCTTTTGAGTGCAGTGTTTTTACTGCCAATAGAGGAAGTTTTGACTGCAGTGTGATCATAGACTTCCTGTCATCTCAGAAGAACTTGTAGGAGAATGTCTGTGCCCACCTCTCTCCTCCTCTTCCTCCTCCCCTTCCTCTCTCCATAGAACATTATGATCACTGACTGCCATTTCTTATCTCAGTAGTGGGAACATCTGTTCTTACTGAATACAGATTGTACAGATTTTACCCATGAAATTAAATTGAAAGATCAATATACAGGTGGAGAAAGAAGTAAATTTATGTGATATATCCAGGGTCGGACTGGCCATTGGGCAGTTCTGGCATTTGCCAGAGGGGCCACCCTGTTATGATCTGGTGGTTTAGGAACAACATGAGACAAGCTCTGAAGGAGGTGGTATCTGTACTGACCGCAAACCCTGAACCTAGCAGCGCAACTAAAAATAGCCGTGGGGGGTACCTGACGCTCCCTAGACCTCTCGGCACAGCCTAAGATCTAACTTCCCCTAAAGATGGAAACAGGAAACCTATCTTGCCTCAGAGAAAATCCCCAAAGGAAAGATAGCCCCCCACAAATATTGACGGTGAGAGGAGGGGAAATTAACATACGCAGAAATGAAATCAGATTTTAGCATAGAAGGCCAGTCTAGCTTGATAGATAGGACAGGAAAGGATACTGTGCGGTCAGTATAAAAACTACAAAACAATCCACACAGAGTTTATAAAATCTTCCACACCTAAAGGTGTGGAAGGTAAATCTGCTTCCCAGAGCTTCCAGCTAACAGAAAAAATCCATACTGAGAAGCTGGACAAATATAGAATGCACAGAACAATAAGTCCACAACATGTGGACTGAAATGAGCAAAGCCAGAACTTATCTTTGCAGAACTGGTCAGGAAACCAGGAGAATCCAAGCAGAGATGTGAATCCAGCCAGGAAACATTGACAAGTGTCACAGGCTAAAAAAAGAGCCAGACTTAAATAGCGGACGATAAGTGGAGGCAGCTGATGACAGCTAACTCCAAGGAGCAGCCATACCACTAGAAACCACAAGAGGGAGCCCAAGAGCAGAACTCACAAAAGTGCCACTTACAACCACCGGAGGGAGCCCAAGAGCGGAATTCACAACAGTCCCACCCCCTTGAGGAGGGGTCACCAAACCCTCACCAGAGCCCCCAGGCCGATCAGGACGAGCCAAGTTAAAAGCACGAACCAAATCGGTAGCATGGACATCGGAGGCAACAACCCAAGAATTATCCTCCTGACCATAACCCTTCCAGTTGACAAGATACTGAAGCCTCCGCCTCGAAAAACGAGAATCCAAAATCTTCTCAACCTCATATTCCAACTCTCCCTCAACCAACACCGGGGCAGGAGGGTCAACCGAGGGAACAACGGGCACTACATATCTCCGCAACAAAGATCTATGGAAAACATCATGAATGGCAAAAGAGGCAGGAAGAGCCAAACGAAAAGACACCGGATTAATAATTTCAGAAATTTTATAAGGACCAATAAACCAAGGCTTAAACTTAGGAGAAGAAACCTTCATAGGAACATGACGAGAAGACAACCAAACCAAATCCCCCATACGAAGCCGGGGACCAACACGCCGACGGCGGTTAGCAAAACGTTGAGCCCTTTCCTGAGACAGCGTCAAATTGTCCACCACATGAGTCCAAATCTGCTGCAGCCTGTCCACCACAGAATTAACACCAGGACAATCAGAAGGTTCAACCTGCCCAGAAGAAAAACGAGGATGAAAACCAAAACCAAAATTACAAAAGAAAGGTGAAACCAAAGTAGCCGAACTAGCCCGATTATTAAGGGCAAACTCGGCCAACGGCAAGAAAGACACCCAATCATCCTGATCAGCAGACACAAAGCATCTCAAATAGGTCTCCAAGGTCTGATTAGTTCGCTCAGTTTGGCCATTAGTCTGAGGATGAAACGCCAAAGAAAAAGATAAATCAATGCCCATCCTAGCACAAAAGGCCCGCCAAAATCTAGAGACAAACTGAGAACCTCTGTCAGACACAATATTCTCCGGAATGCCATGCAAACGAACCACATGCTGAAAAAACAATGGAACCAGATCTGAGGAGGAAGGCAACTTAGGCAAAGGTACCAGATGGACCATTTTAGAGAACCGGTCACAAACAACCCAGATAACAGACATCTTCTGGGAAACAGGAAGATCCGAAATAAAATCCATGGAAATATGCGTCCAGGGCCTCTCAGGGACCGGCAAAGGCAAAAGCAACCCACTAGCGCGGGAACAGCAAGGCTTGGCCCGGGCGCAAGTCCCACAGGACTGCACAAAATCACGCACATCGTGAGACAAGGAAGGCCACCAAAAGGACCTAGCAACCAAATCTCTGGTACCAGAAATCCCAGGATGACCAGCCAACACTGAACAATGAACCTCAGAAATTACCTTACTTGTCCATCTATCAGGAACAAACAGCTTCCCCACTGGACAGCGGTCAGGCCTATCAGCCTGAAATTCCTGAAGCACCCGCCGCAAATCAGGGGTGATAGCAGAAAGAATCACCCCCTCCTTAAGATTGCCAACTGGCTCCAGGACCCCAGGAGAATCAGGCGAAAAACTCCTAGAGAGGGCATCAGCCTTAACATTCTTAGATCCCGGAAGATACGAGACCACAAAATCAAAACGGGAGAAAAACAGGGACCATCGAGCCTGTCTAGGATTCAGCCGCTTGGCCGACTCGAGGTAAATCAGATTCTTATGATCGGTCAGGACCACAACACGGTGTTTAGCTCCCTCAAGCCAATGTCGCCACTCCTCAAACGCCCACTTCATAGCCAACAACTCCCGATTGCCGACATCATAATTGCGTTCCGCAGGCGAAAACTTTCTGGAAAAAAAAGCACACGGTTTCATCAAAGAACCATCAGACTCCCTCTGAGACAAAACGGCCCCTGCCCCAATCTCAGAAGCGTCGACCTCAACCTGAAAAGGAAGAGAAACATCCGGTTGACGCAACACAGGGGCAGAAGTAAATCGGCGTTTAAGCTCCCGAAAGGCCTCAACAGCCTCAGAGGACCAATTCGTCACATCAGCGCCTTTCTTCGTCAAATCAGTAAGGGGCCTAACCACACTGGAAAAGTTGGCAATGAAACGGCGATAGAAATTAGCAAAGCCCAAAAATTTTTGAAGTCCCTTCACAGATGTGGGTTGGATCCAGTCATGAATAGCTTAGACCTTAACAGGATCCATTTCTATAGACGAGGGAGAAAAAATAAAACCCAAAAAAGAGACCTTCTGAACTCCGAATAGGCACTTAGACCCCTTCACAAATAAAGCATTATCACGAAGGATCTGGAACACCATCCTGACCTGCTTCACATGAGACTCCCAATCATTGGAAAAAATCAAAATATCATCCAAATATACGACCATGAATTTATCAAGATAATTGCGGAAAATATCATGCATGAAAGACTGGAACACAGATGGAGCATTAGAGAGCCCAAATGGCATCACAAGGTATTCAAAATGGCCTTCGAGCGTATTAAATGCAGTTTTCCATTTGTCACCCTGTTTAATACGAACAAGATTATATGCCCCTCGGAGGTCAATCTTAGTAAACCAACTAGCCCCCTTAATCTGAGCAAACAAATCAGTAAGCAAAGGCAAGGGATATTGGAATTTGACCGTGATCTTATTAAGAAGACGATAATCAATACAGGGTCTCAAGGAGCCATCCTTCTTGGCAACAAAAAAGAAACCCGCTCCCAATGGTGACGAAGAGGGCCGAATATGCCCTTTCTCCAAAGATTCCTTAACATAGCTCCGCATGGCGGCATGCTCTGGCACAGACAGATTGAAAAGTCGGCCCTTAGGGAACTTACAACCAGGAATCAAGTTAATAGCACAATCACAGTCCCTATGTGGAGGAAGGGAACTGGACTTGGGCTCATCAAATACATCCTGGAAATCCGACAAAAACTCAGGGACCTCAGAAGAGGGGGAAGAGGAAATTGACATCAAAGGAACGTCACTATGTACTCCTCGACAACCCCAACTAGTCACCGACATAGTTTTCCAATCCAGCACCGGATTATGTTCCTGTAACCATGGAAATCCCAGCACAACAACATCATGCAGGTTATGCAACACCAGAAAACGGCAATCTTCCTGATGTGCAGGAGCCATGTACATAGTCATCTGTGTCCAGTACTGAGGTTTATCCTTGGCCAAGGGTGTAGCATCAATGCCCCTCAAAGAAATAGGGCTCTGCAAAGGCTGCAAGGAAAAACCACAGCACCTGGCGAATTCTAAGTCCATTAAGTTCAGGGCAGCGCCTGAATCCACAAATGCCATGACAGAAAAGGACAACAATGAGCAAATCAGGGTCACAGATAAGAGAAATTTAGGCTGTATAGTACTAATGGTAACAGACCTAGCGACTCTCTTAGTACGCTTAGGACAATCAGAGATAACATGAGCCGAATCACCACAGTAAAAACACAGCCTATTCTGACGTCTGAATTCCTGCCGTTCTATTCTAGTCAAAATCCTATCACATTGCATAGGTTCAGGACTATGCTCAGAGGATACTGCCATATGGTGCACAGCTTTGCGCTTGCGCAGACGCCGATCAATCTGAATGGCTAGAGACATAGATTCGCTCAAACCGGCAGGCGTAGGAAAGCCCACCATAACATCTTTAAGGGTTTCAGAAAGACCTTTTCTGAAAATAGCAGCCAGAGCCTCTTCATTCCATTTAGTGAGCACAGACCATTTTCTAAATTTCTGGCAGTATAACTCTGCCGCTTCCTGACCTTGACACAAGGCCAACAGGGTTTTTTCTGCATGATCCACAGAATTAGGTTCGCCATACAATAATCCGAGTGCTTGAAAAAATGCATCTACATTCAATAATGCCGGATCCCCTGTTTCAAGAGAAAAAGCCCAGTCTTGAGGGTCACCACGCAGCAAGGATATGATGATTTTCACCTGCTGAATGGGATCACCAGAAGAACGGGGTTTCAAAGCAAAAAACAATTTGCAGTTATTTTTAAAGTTCAAAAACTTGGATCTGTCCCCAAAAAACAAATCAGGAGTAGGAATTCTGGGCTCTAAAGCCGGAGTCTGGACAACATAGTCCTGGATACTCTGTACTCTTGCAGCAAGTTGATCCACATGAGAAAACAAACCCTGAACATCCATGCCAAAACATATATCCTGAACCACCCAGATATCAAGAGGGAAAAAAAAAAGACAAACCAAAGCACAGAAAAAAAAATGGTTCAGAACTTTCTTTTCCTTCTTTTGAGATACATTTAATTCATTTTTGGCCACTTGTACTGTTATGATCTGGTGGTTTAGGAACAACATGAGATAAGCTCTGAAGGAGGTGGTATCTGTACTGACCGCAAACCCTGAATCTAGCAGCACAACTAAAAATAGCCGTGGGGGGTACCTGACGCTCCCTAGACCCCTCGGCACAGCCTAAGATCTAACTTCCCCTAAAGATGGAAACAGGAAACCTATCTTGCCTCAGAGAAAATCCCCAAAGGAAAGATAGCCCCCCACAAATATTGACGGTGAGAGGAGGGGAAATTAACATACGCAGAAATGAAATCAGATTTTAGCATAGGAGGCCAGTCTAGCTTGATAGATAGGACAGGAAAGGATGCTGTGCGGTCAGTATAAAAACTACAAAACAATCCACACAGAGTTTGCAAAATCTCCACACCTGACTAAAGGTATGGAAGGTAAATTTGCTTCCCAGAGCTTCCAGCTAACAGAAAAAATCCATACTGAGAAGCTGGACAAATATAGAATGCACAGAACAATAAGTCCACAACATGTGGACTGAAATGAGCAAAGCCAGAACTTATCTTTGCAGAACTGGTCAGGAAACCAGGAGAATCCAAGCAGAGATGTGAATCCAGCCAGGAAACATTGACAAGTGGCACAGGCTGAAGAAAGAGCCAGACTTAAATAGCGGACGATAAGTGGAGGCAGCTGATGACAGCTAACTCCAAGGAGCAGCCATACCACTAGAAACCACAAGAGGGAGCCCAAGAGCAGAACTCACAAAAGTGCCACTTACAACCACCGGAGGGAGCCCAAGAGCGGAATTCACAACACCACCCCTTGCCATGGGCCGCTCCCTCTGCAGGAGCCCCTTTGATGTGGTGACATGAGCCTCTGAGGAGAAGGAGGCATGGCCTCAAATGGTCTTTTCATGTGAGCAGGAGCGGTGTTGGGATAATTTACATACATACCTCTCCTGGAGGCCGCGCAAGATCCATATCTTCACCACAGCTGCTGTCTGTAGCCAATGAAATCAAGCAGGGGAGCTACAAAAACCAATGAGAGGAGGTGGGCGGGGTCAGTGCTATGCGGAGAAAAATACTATGGAAGATTCCAGCACTGAGCTCCTCCAATAGCAGCTGCAGCGTTCCCTCCTGCTGTATCAATGCTGGAGGATGCAGGGCTTAGAGATGATCAGTGCTGGAGGATGCAGGGCTTAGAGAGGGTCAGTGCTGGAGGATGCAGGGCTTCGAGAGTGTCAGTGCTGGAGGATGCAGGGCTTAGAGAGGGTCAGTGCTGGAGGATACAGGGATTAGAGAGAGTTTCAGTGTTGGAGGATGCAGGGCTCAGAGGGTCAGTGCTGGAGGATGCAGGGCTTAGAGAGGATCAGTGCTGGAGGATGCAGGGCTTAGAGAGGGTCAGTGCTGGAGGATGCAGGGCTTAGAGAGGATCAGTGCTGGAGGATGCAGGGCTTAGAGAGGATCAGTGCTGGGGTATGCAGGGCTTAGAGAGGGTCAGTGCTGGAGGATGCAGGGCTTAGAGAGGATCAGTGCTGGAGGATGCAGGGCTTAGAGAGGATCAGTGCTGGAGGATGCAGGGCTTAGAGAGGGTCAGTGCTGGAGGATGCAGGGCTTAGGGAGGATCAGTGCTGGAGGATGCAGGGCTTAGAGAGGGTCAGTGCTGGAGGATGAAGGGCTTAGAGAGGATCAGTGCTGGAGGATGCAGGGCTTAGAGAGTGTCAGTGCTGGAGGATGCAGGGCTTAGGGAGGATCAGTGCTGGCTGATACAGGGCTTAGAGAGGGTCAGTGCTGGAGGATGCAGGGCTTAGAGAGGGTCAGTGCTGGAGGATACAGGGATTAGAGAGAGTTTCAGTGTTGGAGGATGCAGGGCTCAGAGGGTCAGTGCTGGAGGATGCAGGGCTTAGAGAGGATCAGTGCTGGAGGATGCAGGGCTTAGAGAGGGTCAGTGCTGGAGGATGCAGGGCTTAGAGAGGATCAGTGCTGGAGGATGCAGGGCTTAGAGAGGATCAGTGCTGGGGTATGCAGGGCTTAGAGAGTGTCAGTGCTGGAGGATGCAGGGCTTAGAGAGGATCAGTGCTGGAGGATGCAGGGCTTAGAGAGGGTCAGTGCTGGAGGATGCAGGGCTTAGGGAGGATCAGTGCTGGAGGATGCAGGGCTTAGAGAGGGTCAGTGCTGGAGGATGAAGGGCTTAGAGAGGATCAGTGCTGGAGGATGCAGGGCTTAGAGAGTGTCAGTGCTGGAGGATGCAGGGCTTAGGGAGGATCAGTGCTGGCTGATACAGGGCTTAGAGAGGGTCAGTGCTGGAGGATGAAGGGCTTAGAGAGGATCAGTGATGGAGGATGCAGGGTTTAGAGAGGATCAGTGCTGGAGGATGAAGGGCTTAGAGAGGATCAGTGCTGGAGGATGCAGGGCTTAGGGAGGATCAGTGCTGGCTGATACAGGGCTTAGAGAGGGTCAGTGCTGGAGGATGCAGGGCTTAGAGAGGATCAGTGCTGGAGGATGCAGGGCTTAGAGAGGATCAGTGCTGGAGGATGCAGGGCTTAGAGAGGATCAGTGCTGGAAGATGCAGGACTTAGAGAGGAGGGCTCAGGCCCACGTGTGCAACCACTGCAATAGCAACAGACCTGAAATCCCCTGCTGCTCCTAGGAAGTATCGTCAGATGAAGAAATCCAGCTGCCTCCAGAAAGGGGTGAGTATATAGGTGTATGCTCAATGTGTAAAGTGTGTATATGTGCAAGTCATGTGTCTGTAGTTTGAGTATATGTATATATACGTACTGTGTATATATATCTTTATATGTATATATATGCACCTTATTTGTCTGTATATATAGTGTGTGTGTATGTATGTGTGTATGTGTATATATATATATATATATATATATATATATATATATATACACACATACATACACTGTATATGTGTGTATGTACTGTAATGCTGCAGAATCACGACCCCCCAGCCTGCCCACCCGTAATTTCTGTAACTTGCATTTTACTGCCCTGTGTTGCAGTTTTGTGGAAACAAAAGTCTATTTTTAAAGGGAACTTGTCACCAGTGTTTGAGTCTTTCAACAAATGCCGCCACCTTTATCACCTCTGTGCAGCATTACACTGACATGTATATTGACTCCTGACCCCCTGTTTACCCCCAAACAAAACATTTGAGTTGCTCCCACACTTTATTTAAGTAAGGCTGGTCGGGTGTCATCTCTGTGGTCTGTGTGCCTCCTTTCTGCTCCTAAACGTCGTCCTTCTCTGATAAATATGGATGACTTGTCATCCACATAGCACAACAAAATGTTACGCCTGCACAGTGGCATCGCCGTCCCGCGCAGGCGCACTTTCACCGGTGCTGGACTGACATCTTTTGCCGCATATCCAATAATGTGCCTTGCTCCACCCGCAGAGCACAGTGGACGGGCCAGCGATGCTACTGCACAGGTGCAAGATTTCGTTGCACTATGTAGACGACGCAGGATGAGTCATCCACACCAATCAGAGCCGGAGGATGGCGATTAGGTGCAGGGAGGAGGCGCACACACAAGATGGTTTTGGGGCTATACAGGGCTCAATATACACATTCGTGTAATGCAGCACAGAGCAGATAACAGTGGTGACATTTGTTGAGAGATTCAAAAACTGGTGACAGCTTCCCTTAAAATTTCAAAATAGCTTTAAACACTTTTTGTTCTTTTCAATCTGCTTTTTTGTGGGGTAGGTGGGGTGGTCCTATGCCTCCATCTACCTTTTTCTTAAAATGATGCATGCTTTTAACCCCTTCATGACCCAGCCTATTTTGACCTTAAAGACCTTGCCGTTTTTTGCAATTCTGACCAGTGTCCCTTTATGAGGTAATAACTCAGGAACGCTTCAACGGATCCTAGCGGTTCTGAGAATGTTTTTTCGTGACATATTGGGCTTCATGTTAGTGGTAAATTTAGGTCAATAAATTCTGCGTTTATTTGTGATAAAAACGGAAATTTGGCGAAAATTTTGAAAATTTCGCAATTTTCACATTTTTGAATTTTTATTCTGTTAAACCAGAGAGATATGTGACACAAAATAGTTAATAAATAACATTTCCCACATGTTTACTTTACATCAGCACAATTTTGGAAACAAAATTTTTTTTTGTTAGGAAGTTATAAGGGTTAAAATTTGACCAGCGATTTGTCATTTTTACAACGAAATTTACAAAACCATTTTTTTTAGGGACCACCTCACATTTGAAGTCAGTTTGAGGGGTCTATATGGCTGAAAATACCCAAAAGTGACACCATTCTAAAAACTGCACCCCTCAAGGTACTCAAAACCACATTCAAAAAGTTTATTAACCCTTCAGGTGCTTCACAGCAGCAGAAGCAACATGGAAGGAAAAAATGAACATTTAACTTTTTAGTCACAAAAATTATCTTTTAGCAACAATTTTTTTATTTTCCCAATGGTAAAAGGAGAAACTGAACCAAGATAGTTGGTGTCCAATTAGTCCTGAGTACGCTGATACCTCATATGTGGGAGTAAACCACTGTTTGGGCGCACGGCAGGGCTTGGAAGGGAAGGAGCGCCATTTGACTTTTTGAATCAAAAATTGGCTCCACTCTTTAGCGGACACCATGTCACGTTTGGAGAGCCCCCGTGTGCCTAAAAATTGGAGCTCCCCCACAAGTGACCCCATTTTGGAAACTAGACGCCCCAAGGAACTTATCTAGATGCATAGTGAGCACGTTGAACCCCCAGGTGCTTCACAAATTGATCCATAAAAATGAAAAAGTACTTTTTTTTCACAAAAAAATTCTTTTAGCCTCAATTTTTTCATTTTCACATGGGCAACAGGATAAAATGGATCCTAAAATGTGTTGGGCAATTTCTCCTGAGCACGCCGATACCTCATATGTGGGGGTAAACCACTGTTTGGGCACATGGTAAGGCTCGGAAGGGAAGGAGCGCCATTTGACTTTTTGAATGAAAAATTATTTCCATCGTTAGCGGACACCATGTCGCGTTTGGAGAGCTCCTGTGTGCCTAAACATTGGCGCTCCCCCAAAAGTGACCCCATTTTGGAAACTAGACCCCCCAAGGAACTTATTTAGATGCCTAGTGAGCACTTTAAACCCTCAGGTGCTTCACAAATTGATCTGTAAAAATGAAAAAGTACTTTTTTTTCACAAAAAAATAATTCTTTTCGCCTCAATTTTTTCATTTTCACATGGGCAGTAGGATAAAATGGATCATAAAATTTGTTGGGCAATTTCTCCCGAGTATGCCGATACCTCATATGTGGGGGTAAACCACTGATTGGGCACATGGCAGGGCTCGGAAGGGAAGGCGCGCCATTTGACTTTTTGAATGGAAAATTAGCTCCAATTGTTAGCGGACACCATGTCGCGTTTGGAGAGCCCCTGTGTGCCGATGCATTGGAGCTCCACCACAAGTGACCCCATTTTGGAAACTAGACCCCCCAAGGAACTTATCTATATGCATATTGAGCACTTTAAACCCCCAGGTGCTTCACAGAAGTTTATAATGCAGAGCCATGAAAATAAAAAATAATTTTTCTTTCCTCAAAAATGATTTTTAGCCTGGAATTTCCTATTTTGCCAAGGATAATAGGAGAAATTGGACCCCAAATATTGTTGTCCAGTTTGTCCTGAGTACGCTGATACCCCATATGTGGGGGTAAACCACTGTTTGGGTGCACGGCAGGGCTCGGAAGGGATGGCACGCCATTTGGCTTTTTAAATGGAAAATTAGCTCCAATCATTAGCGGACACCATGTCACGTTTGGAGAGCCCCTGTGTGCCTAAACATTGGAGATCCCCCAGAAATGACCCCATTTTGGAAACTAGACCCCCAAAGGAACTAATCTAGATGTGTGGTGAGGACTTTGAACCCCCAAGTGCTTCACAGAAGTTTATAACGCAGAGCCATGAAAATAAAAAAAAAAAATTATTTTCTCAAAAATGATCTTTTAGCCTGCAATTTTTTATTTTACAAAGGGTAACAGGAGAAATTTGACCCCAAAAGTTGTTGTCCAGTTTCTCCTGAGTACGCTGATACCCCATATGTGGGGGTAAACCACTGTTTGGGCACATGCCGGAGCTCGGAAGTGAAGTAGTGACATTTTGAAATGCAGACTTTGATGGAATGCTCTGTGGGCGTCACGTTGCGTTTGCAGAGCCCCTGATGTGGCTTAACAGTAGAAACCCCCACAAGTGACCCCATTTTGGAAACTAGACCCCGAAAGGAACTTATCTAGATGTGTGGTGAGCACTTTGAACCCCCAAGTGCTTCATAGAAGTTTATAATGCAGAGCCGTGAAAATAATAAATACGTTTTCTGTCCTCAAAAATAATTATTTAGCCCAGAATTTTTTATTTTCCCAAGGGTAACAGGAGAAATTGGATCCCAATATTTGTTGTCCAGTTTCTCCTGAGTACGCTGATACCCCATATGTGGGGGTAAACCACTGTTTGGGCACATGCCGAGGCTCGGAAGTGAAGTAGTGACGTTTTGAAATGCAGACTTTGATGGAATGCTCTGTGGGCGTCACGTTGCGTTTGCAGAGCCCCTGATGTGGCTTAACAGTAGAAACCCCCCACAAGTGACCCCATTTTGGAAACTAGACCCCCCAAGGAACTTATCTAGATATGTGGTGAGCACTTTGAACCCCCAAGTGCTTCACAGACGTTTACAACGCAGAGCCGTGAAAATAAAAAATCATTTTTCTTTCCTCAAAAATGATGTTTTAGCAAGCATTTCTTTATTTTCACAAGGGTAACAGGAGAAATTGGACCCCAGTAATTGTTGCGCAGTTTGTCCTGAGTATGCTGGTACCCCATATGTGGGGGTAAACCACTGTTTGGGTGCACGTCGGGGCTCGGAAGTGAGGGAGCACCATTTGACTTTTTGAATACAAGATTGGCTGGAATCAATGGTGGCGCCATGTTGCGTTTGGAGACCCCCTGATGTGCCTAAACAGTGGAAACCCCTCAATTCTAACTCCAACACACCCCTAACCCTTATCCCAACTGTAGCCGTAACCCTAATCACAACCCTAACCCCAACACACCCGTAACCCCAACACACCCCTAACCCTAACCACAACCCTAATTCCAACCCAACCCTAGCCCTAAGGCTATGTGCCAACGTTGCGGATTCGTATGAGATTTTTCAGCACCATTTTTGAAAAATCCGCGGGTAAAAGGCACTGCGTTTTACCTGCGGATTTACCGCGGATTTCCAGTGTTTTTTGTCCGGATTTCACCTGCGGATTCCTATTGAGGAACAGGTGTAAAACGCTGCGGAATCCGCACAAAGAATTGACATGCTGCGGAAAATACAACGCAGCGTTCCCGCGCGGTATTTTCTGCACCATGGGCACAGCGGATTTGGCTTTCCATATGTTTACATGGTACTGTAAACCTGATGGAACTCTGCGGCGGATCCGCAGCGGCCAATCCGCACCGTGTGCACATAGCCTAATTCTAAAGGTATGTGCACACGCTGCGGAAAACGCTGCGGATCCGCAGCAGTTTCCCATGAGTTTACAGTTCAATGTAAACCTATGGAAAGCAAAAATCGCTGTACAGATGCTGCAGAAAAACTGCACGGAAACGCAGCGGTTTACATTCCGCAGCATGTCACTTCTTTCTGCGGATTCCGCAGCGGTTTTACAACTGCTCAAATAGAAAATCGCTGTTGTAAAACCGCATTGAAATGCGCAGAAAAAACATGGTAAATCCGCCATAAATCCGCAGCGGTTTAGCACTGCGGATTTATCAAATCCGCAGCGGAAAAATCCGCAGAGGACTAGAATACGTGTGCACATACCGAAACCCTAACCCTACCCCTAACCCTAACCCTAACCCTACCCCTAACCCTACCCCTAACCCTACCCCTAACCCTACCCCTAACCCTAACCCTAGTTCTTACCCCAACCTTAGTGGAAAAAAAAAAATTTATTTTTTTTATTGTCCCTACCTATGGGGGTGACAAAGGGGGGGGGGGATCATTTACTTTTTTTTTATTTTGATCACTGAGATATAACCTATCTCAGTGATCAAAATTCACTCTGGAACGAATCTGCCAGCCGGCAGATTCGGCGGGCGCACTGCACATGCGCCCGCCATTTTGGAAGATGGCGGCGCCCAGGAAAGAAGACGGACAGTCCCCGGGAGGCCAGGTAAGTATAAGGGGGGGAGATCAGGGCACGGGGGGGGGGTGTCGGAGCACGGGGGGTGGATCGGAACACGGGGGGGGAATCGCTGTGCGGGGGGGGATCGCTGTGCGGGGGGGATCGGAGTGCGGGGGGGTTTGATTGGAGCACGGGGGGTGTGATTGGAGCACGGGGGGAGCGGGCAGGAGGACGGGGGAGCGGAGCTCAGGACCGAGGGGAGCAGACCACAGATCGGGGGGCTGGGAGGGAGATCGGTGGGGTGGGGTGGGTGCACATTAGTGTGTCCAGCCATGGCCGATGATATTGCAGCATCGGCCATGGCTGGATTGTAATATTTCACCATTTTTTTAGGTGAAATATTACAAATCGCTCTGATTGGCAGTTTCACTTTCAACAGCCAATCAGAGCGATCGTAGCCACGAGGGGGTGAAGCCACCCGCCCTGGGCTAAACTACCACTCCCCCTGTCCCTGCAGATCGGGTGAAATGGGAGTTAACCCTTTCACCCGATCTGCAGGGATGCGATCTTTCCATGACGCATATGCTGCGTCATGGGTCGGAATGGCACCGACTTTCATGACGCAGCGTATGCGTCAAAGGTCGGGAAGGGGTTAAAATGCAGCAATTTTCACATAATTTACGTGTGATTTGGTTTTGTTCTCATAGCGATATACCTGCCCTATTGAGGGCAGAGCAAAGTACTGCAGTGCGCAGGCGCCGGGAAAGGAGCCGCGGCAGGAAGAAAAGAAGAGGAAGAGGACGTCATTGCATGAAGATAGTAGGTGCCGGACCGGACCGCAACACCCATTGGACCGGACCGCATTGGGACCGCCACTGGGTGAGTATAATCTACCGTATATACTCGAGTATAAGCCGACCCGAGTATAAGCCGACCCCCCTAATTTTGCCACAAAAAACTGGGAAAACTTATTGACTCGAGTATAAGCCTAGGGTGGAAATGCAGCATTTACCGGTGAATTTCAAAAATAAAAATAGATCATTATTGCCCCATAGCTGTGCCATATAGTGCTCTGCACAGTTCATATTTCCCCATAGCTCTGCCATATAGTGCTCTGCACCGTTCATATTTCCCCATAGCTCTGCCATATAGTGCTCTGCACCGTTCATATTGCCCCATATCTGCCACATATAGTGCTCTGCACCGTTCATATTGCCCCATATCTGCCCCATATAGTGCTCTGCACTGTTCATATTGCCCCATATCTGCCCCATATAGTGCTCTGCACTGTTCATATTGCCCCATATCTGCCCCATATAGTACTCTGCACTGTTCATATTGCTCCATATCTGCCCCATATAGTACTCTGCACTGTTCATATTGCTCCATATCTGCCCCATATAGTACTCTGCACTGTTCATATTGCCCCATATCTGCCCCATATAGTACTCTGCACTGTTCATATTGCTCCATATCTGCCCCATATAGTGCTCTGCACTGTTCATATTGCCCCATATCTGCCCCATATAGTACTCTGCACTGTTCATATTGCTCCATATCTGCCCCATATAGTACTCTGCACTGTTCATATTGCTCCATATCTGCCCCATATATGCTCTGCACTGTTCATATTGCCCCATATCTTCCCCATATAGTACTCTGCACTGTTCATATTGCTCCATATCTGCCCCATACAGTGCTCTGCACCGTTCATACTGCCCCATAGATGCTCGGTATAAATCTGTGCCGCCGCTGCTGCTGCTGCAATAAAAAAAAAAAAGCCATACTCACCTCTCTTGATTGCAGTTCCCAGCGTCCGGTCCCGGCGTCTCCCCGCTCTGACTGATCAGGCAGAGGGCGCCGCGCACACTATATGCGTCATCGCGCCCTCTGACCTGAACAGTCAGAGCGCAGAGACGCCGGAAAGATGGAGGCGCCGGGAAGATGGAGCGGCGCCCGGCGGCTGGAACGCGGACAGGTGAATATTACATACTTACCTGGTCCCGACGTCCGGCTCCCTCTGCCTGTCCCACGGTCTTCTGTGCCGCAGCTTCTTTCTCTATCAGCGGTCACCGGCACCGCTGATTAGAGAATTGAATAGGCGGCTCCACCCCTATGGGAGGTGGAGCAGCTTATTCATTTCTCTAATGAGCGATCCCACGTGACCGCTGAAGAGGGGAAGAAGCTGCAGCACAGAAGACCGTGGGACGGCAGGGGGAGCGTCAGGATCGCTGGGACTAGGTAAGTATGCCTCAGCGCCCTCACCCGCCGACCCCACCGCTACCGTGACTCGAGTATAAGCCAAGAGGGGCACTTTCAGCCCAAAAATTTTGGCTGAAAATCTCGGCTTATACTCGAGTATATACGGTAACTTGTTTTTCTTATCTTTCAGGTTACATGGGGGGGGGGCTTATCTACAGCATTACAGAATGCTGTAGATAAGCCCCTGATGGTGGTTGGGCCAGCTTACAGGCCACAAATGGGGTGACAGGTCCCCTTTAAACTCTCTAGAGAGCAAGATTACAGAAGTTACAAGATATGGGCCTGTGTTCTTAAAAATGCCAGGGCTGAATTTCAGTCCCAGTCCGGCTCTGGATATAACATATCACAAAATGCATTATTTTCCTATGATTTTGTGCCTGGTACTTCCAATAACAGTTAATATAACCAGGCAGCTGGTTCTGTACACGGCTCAGTACAACTCTAAGCCATTATACAAAGCTGTAATAACACCCATGTGCACAAGGCCTTCCGCTGATTTAGGGGTACAGAGTTCTGTCATTTCATAAACATATCACTTCTATTATGCAGAATTCTGTACACAGACATTTACAAACTGTTTATGAGATAATGGCCTCGTGGCAAGGTGAATAATAAAAGGATGCTGCATTCAGGATTTTCTTTTCATACAGTTACCGCGATTCAGTGAGATAATGGAAATCTGACAACATGTATTTATAGTCTAAACTCAGATTATGGCTTCCTTTTGCTGTTGATGTCTAATCCATAAAATTCATTTCATTAAGTTGTTTTGAATTATAATGATAAAAAAAGCCTTCTGAGTACTTTGTAGAACAGGAAAGTGCTACAGAAATTAGCGATCATTATGTCGATTACACTGGCAAGGGAGACAGAAGAATTTGTGATAATTTACCAATAGTGTTGAGCAACCTCCCTAGTGTTCGGGTTCGGTTCGTCAAACAGTGATGTGTTCGACGAACACCGTCGAACCCCATTGAAACCAATGGCAGGCAAACACAAACACATACAAACATATGGAAAACACATAGAAAACACCTTAAAAGGTGTCCAAAAGCTGACAAACTGCTCAGAAGTCACAACAAGTACATGGAAAGTCAGAACTACATATAGTCATGCGAAAAGAAAAGAGGTGGAGGAGTAAAAGGAGGAGGAGGAGACACAGATATAGGCATGTCATGCCCTTCTAAAATCAAGAAAGGCTGGAGTAAAAATGTAAACTCATTCTACCAACACCCAGACGTCTTGACAAAAAAAATAAAACAATAAATATCTTTAGGCAGAATGGTGGCGGGTCCATTCAGAACACTTTCCTTAGAAAGCGATGCAAAACCAAGTACAGTACTATGTCCTGTACCTCCTTTGACTAGGCAGTCAGGCAGATCAAGAAGTTGGTAAGGGGCACCCTAACAGCCAAAACAGACAATGAGGGGGCGTTCCGGTTACTACATGTGCCTCCGAATAGTGTCCTCCCATTGGGCTGCTTCTGTGAAGGAGCATTCTACATAGATTGCTGTTTGCCCATGGGGTGCTCCATATCCTGCTCACTATTTGAGGCATTTAGTTGCTTCCTCCAATGTGTCGTCATGGACGTTTGTAAGGCGGTACATATTATCCATTACCTCGACGACTTCTTATGCCTGGGCCCAAAAGATTCACCACAGTTTGAAACACGCGGTAGTCCACCTGTGAGAAGGAGAGAGCTGGAGGGAGAGTGGACACCCCAGAGCCAAGGGGTTAGATTGAGAAAGAAAGAAGGCGGTGTAGCTTGCTTCATGGGTGGGGTATCTGCTGAGTAGCAGAAATTGCTACTAGGCCCAAAAGGATTTCCTGGGCCAAATGCCATTTAAAAATAGTAGTTAGGTAAACAGGCGGTGTAGCTTGCTTCATGGGTGGGGTACGCTGCTGAGTAGCACGAAATTCTACTAGGCCCAAAAGGATTTCCTGGGCTAGATGCCGTTAAATATAGTACTTAGGTAAACAGGCAGTGTAGCTTGCTTCATGGGTGGGGTACGCTGCTGAGTAGCACCAAATTCTACTAGACCCAAAAGGATTTCCTGGGCTAGATGCCGTTAAATATAGTACTTAGGTAAACAGGCAGTGTAGCTTGCTTCATGGGTGTAGTACGCTGCTGAGTAGCACCAAATTCTACTAGGCCCAAAAGGATTTCCTGGGCTAGATGCCATTACAAAATAGTAGTTAGGTAAACAGGCGATGTAGCTTGCTTCATGGGTGGAGTACTGTGCTGAGTAGCACAAAATGCTATTACAATTTCCTGGGCTAAATGCAGTTAAAAATTAGTAATTAGATCAACAGGTGGTGTAGCTTGCTTCATG
Source organism: Ranitomeya imitator (assembly GCF_032444005.1). Taxonomy (NCBI): domain Eukaryota; kingdom Metazoa; phylum Chordata; class Amphibia; order Anura; family Dendrobatidae; genus Ranitomeya; species Ranitomeya imitator. The sequence goes on along the minus strand of NC_091287.1, from coordinate 52,067,645 downwards.
GGTGAAGTACGCTGCTGAGTAGCACCAAATTCTACTAGGCCCAAATGGATTTCCTGGGCTAGATGCCGTTTAAAAATAGTAGTTAGGTAAACAGGTGGTGTAGCTTGCTTCATGGGTGGGGTATGCTGCTGAGTAGCACCAAATTCTACTAGACCCAAAAGGATTTCCTGGGCTAGATGCCGTTAAATATAGTACTTAGGTAAACAGGCGGTGTAGCTTGCTTCATGGGTGGGGTACACTACTGAGTTGCACCAAATTCTACTAGGCCCAAAAGGATTTCCTGGGCTAGATGCCATTACAAAATAGTAGTTAGGTAAACAGGCGGTGTAGCTTGCTTCAAGGGTGTAGTACGCTGCTGAGAAGCACCAAATTCTACTAGGCCCAAAAGGATTTCCTGGGCTAGATGCCGTTACAAAATAGTAGTTAGGTAAACAGGCGGTGTAGCTTGCTTCATGGGTGGAGTACTGTGCTGAGTAGCACAAAATGCTATTAGGTACAAAACAATTTCCTGGGCGAGATGCTGTTAAAAATAGTACTTAGGTAAACAGGCGGTGGGTGGGTGGGCTACTCTGCTGACTAGCAGACACTGAAGCTTTGGAGCAGACCTCTGAATCCCAGGCCATAGTATGAGGTAACAACTCTGCAGACGACCCCACCCACCTGGAATTGACCATGGCAACGTCATGTAAAACTCCGCAAGGGGACTAAATAAAAGAGTCTCCATTTTTTCCAAAAATTCGGCCACAGACACCACTTAAGTGGCATCAATTTCACCAGAGTTTTTTAAAACGGTTGGTGAGGTGATTTTCAAAAATCATCAAGCTTTTAGTCTCCCCAAGATGACACAGGGGTAGAAAAGTCCTGGCGGATCCAGGATTTGTTCATCTTGATGAACGTTAGTCTGTCTACATTGTCTCTGGACAGCCACGTGCGCTTATCTGTCAGCACACCACCAGCAGCACTGAACACACATTCAGAGAGAATGCTGGCTCCGGGGGGCACAACAAGATCTCCAAGGCATGAGTGGCGAGCTCAGGCCATTTTTCAAGATTGGAAGCCCAAAATGAGCAAGGGTCCAGTTCCACAGTCATGGCATCGATGTTAACTTGGAGATACTCTTGTACCATTCTCTCAAGGCGTTGGCTGTGCGTCAGACTTCTTGTCTCCTGTGGCCTTGCAAAGGATGGTCTAAAAAAATCTTGAAATGATTGGAAAAAATTGCTGTTACCACCAGATACGATGTTACTGTTATGGTTTGAGTGATGACTCGATAGTCCCACGGTTGGCAAGTAAGAACTCAGAGATTCACTACGTGCACCACTGGTGTTTTGTGGAAAAGCAGATGTTAGATTCTGTAACAGTCTCTGCTGATACTCCTGCATGCGTGAATCCCTTTCTATGGCATGAATTATTTCACCAAATGTAACACCAACAGGAGTTACAGTTTGGGAATGAGGGTCTACATTATGCTCAGAACCTTCTTCATCTGGGCCTGGATCCGACTCACAAAGATTCTGGGCATCAGTGCAGGTCATTTCCTCATCTGGATTCACAGAAGCTCTGGAGCAGACCTCTGATTCCCAGGCTATAGTATGCGTGAACAGCTCTACAGACTCAACCATGTGTGTTACCCCATGCTCAGACGGGCAGCTGGAGAATTGGGAACTGTGAGGAAGCAAGTGCGATTGGGGTGACAACAACTCTAAGGACTGGAGTAGTTGTGATGTTGAAGTTGACATGGAGGAGAGCCCACTTGAACGAGCACTTGATATCCGTTCAAGCACCTGCTGTTTTTGTGCCTCATCTGGAATTTTTGGCGATGTTTGTAGCAATGGTCGTAAGAAAGGGATCATATCAGATTGTCCAAGAAAAGAAGTAGACATCTTACTTTGGCTGGAAGATGGTCTTTCTTCTGCAGATGTTACTGTTGCTTTATCCCATGGACACAACCTTTTTTTCCCTTTCCAACATGCCTATTCCCCTTTCCACCAGCAGGAGGCCTTTTGCCACTCATTTTAGTGCTTAACTAAACTGCTCCTAGGCCCTAAACTATTAACTGGATTAGATGCAGTGAAAATTGAGATACACAGGCGGTATAGTTTGTTTCAAAGGCAGTCTACTCTGCTGACGTGCAGACACTGCTCCTAGGCCCTAAACTATTAACTGGATTAGATGCAGTGAAAATTGAGATACACAGGCGGTATAGTTTGTTTCACAGGCGGGCTACTCTGCTGACGTGCAGACACTGCTCCTAGGCCCTAAACTATTAACTGGATTAGATGCAGTAAAAATAGAGATACACAGGTGGTGTAGTTAGTTTCACAGGTGGGCTACTTTGCTGATGTGCAGACACTGCTCCTAGGCCCAATACTAATAACTGGATTAGATGCAGTGAAAATTGAGATACACAGGCGGTGTAGTTAGTTTCACAGGCGGGCTACTAAGATGACTATCAGACAATGCTACTAGCCCAAAAGGATTGGCTGAGCTAGATTACACCAAATGCTGTGACAAACACTTGCACAGCACTGGCACAGACCTGCCTGGCAAACAGTGCTATGAACTGCTGTAACCTACCCTGAAAAGGGCTGATATTACAACTAGTCCCGACTCCTCCCGACTCCCTAAACCTATCTCTCTGACAATTCGCTCCAAAAAAACACTGTCTGTATAGTGCCCACAGCAGCAGCGGTGCCGTCTAACACTAAGCTGCAGCAGTGAGGAAACGGTGGTGACGGGGAAAATGGCTGGTTCTTATAGGGCAAGGAGGACATGTGACATACACAGCCAATGACACATGCCCTTGCTTGTGTGCATCCCATGCACATTGCTGTGTGTGTGCGCACTGCTGATAGGCTGAGAGACTGCACCGCCCCACTGTAAATGCGAGAAAGAAAAAAAAATGGAGATCGGCGTTATTTCAGCACAGATCTATCCCCTGCCCCCCCAACTATACACTGAAATAGTCTATTAACAATGATAAACAGTTTTAATGTGCAAATCAAGCTAGGCTTTTGGTGAACGAACAGTTATCGAACAGAAACTCGAACAGCCGAATTTTAAGCAAATTGTTTGGGTTCGACGAACGACTCGAACACCGCCCAAAACAGCTCGAATTTGAAATTGGCAAGCAGTTCGATTCGAACACCGCTCATCTCTATTTACCAACACAGAATGTTGGTTGCCTTCCATTATAAATGGAGTGCCAAATCCATTGCACAATTTATCCAAGAACATTCCCCAAAAAACTGAGATGCCTGTAACACAGATGAAAAAATAACCTTACACAAATTTGCTCAAAGATTTTTGTCAAAAATCAATACATATAAGCCAGAATATAGAGCTATAAAATAATCATTGACTACTTTACCTACCCCTATGAGATGTGGATTGCAGGTGTGGCACCCCAGGGTCCTGGTCGTCACAGTAGCATTGCTTTCCTCACGGGGAGAGTGATGTCACGCTTGGGGGCAAGAAGGGATAACTGCAACCAGGTACCACAAACATACAACACATTCACACTCCAGGCCACCAGGGGGAGCTTTTGACCCTACTTGCTAGGTGACTCCCTATATATAAGGTAGTTTTGGAGGGAAAGTTAGTGGGTTCCTGCCAGAGACACAGAGGGAAAGGAGAGTTTAGTCTTGCCAGGAAACAGACTGGATCAGTCTGAGGCAGAGGAAGGTTTTACGGAGCTGTGTAGCCGCAGTGCAGCAGTTTTTGGAAAGAGACATTTAGAAGGCCGAATTGATTGCAGTGAATGTGCAGGAGAGCAAAGCACAGGAGAGAATACCAGGGGGAGACCAGCCCTGAGAAGGCTGCCTCCTTTTGAGGCGCAGAGACCAGTAGCCGGAACACCGGAGTTCTAAGGACCTCTATGACTTACATCAGAGACCGGCAGGACAGCTGAACTCCAAGTTTCCTGTCTGACCAAACACCCAGGATGCACGGTGGCACCTGTTATGATCTGGTGGTTTAGGAGCAACATGGGATGAGCTCTGAAGGAAGTGGTACCTGTACTGACCGCAGTCCCTAAGCTCAACACAACACTAGAAGTAGCCGTGGGATGCTCCTAACACTCCCTAGGCACCTCGTCACAGCCTGAGAACTAAATACCCCTAAAGATAGAAACAGGAAAACTATCTTGCCTCAAAGAAAATCCCCAAAGGATAGATAGCCCCCCACAAGTAATGACTGTGAGTGGAGAGGGAAAAGACATGCACAGAATGAAACCAGGATGAGCACAGGAGGCCAGTCTAGCTAGATAGATAGGACAGGATGGAATACTGTGCGGTCAGTATAAAACACTACAAAAAATCCACACAGAGTTTACAAAAATCTCCACACCTGACTAAAGGTGTGGAGGGTAAATCTGCTTCCCAGAGCTTCCAGCATCACAGAATTAATTCATACTGACAAGCTGGACAAACATAGAAAGCACAGAACAGATAAGTCCACAACCTGTGGACAGAAAAGAGCAAGCAAGGACTTAGCTTTGCTGAACTGGTCAGGATAACAGGGAAATCCAAAGAGATGTGAATCCAACCAGGAACCATTGAGAAGTGGCACAAGCTGAAGGAAAGAGCCAGGCTAAAAGCCGAGCAGAAAAGACAATCAGTGGAAGCAGCTGCTGACAGCTAAATCCAAGGAGCAGCCATTCCACTTAAAACCACCGGAGGGAGCCCAAGAGCAGAACTCACAAAAGTGCCACTTACAACCACCGGAGGGAGCCCAAGAGCGGAATTCACAACAGTACCCCCCCTTGAGGAGGGGTCACCGAACCCTCACCAGAGCCCCCAGGCAGATCAGGACGAGCCAAGTAAAAAGCACGAACCAAATCGGTGGCATGGACATCGGAGGCAACAACCCAAGAATTATCCTCCTGGCCATAACCCTTCCACTTGACAAGATACTGAAGCCTCCACCTCGAAAAACGAGAATCCAAAATTTTCTCAACCCCATATTCCAACTCTCCCTCAACCAACACCGGGGCAGGAGGATCAACTGAGGGAACAACGGGCACCACATATCTCCGCAACAAAGATCTATGGAAAACATCATGAATGGCAAAAGAGGCTGGAAGAGCCAAACGAAAAGACACCGGATTAATAATTTCAGAAATTTTATAAGGACCAATAAACCGAGGCTTAAACTTAGGGGAAGAAACCTTCATAGGAACATGACGAGAAGACAACCAAACCAAATCCCCCACATGAAGCCGGGGACCAACACACCGACGGCGGTTAGCAAAACGTTGAGCTCTTTCCTGAGACAACGTCAAATTGTCCACCACATGAGTCCAAATCTGCTGCAGCCTGTCCACCACAGAATCCACACCAGGACAATCAGAAGGCTCAACCTGCCCAGAAGAAAAACGAGGATGAAAACCAAAATTACAAAAGAAAGGTGAAACCAAAGTAGCCGAACTAGCCCGATTATTAAGGGCAAACTCGGCCAATGGCAAGAAAGCCACCCAATCATCCTGATCAGCAGACACAAAGTATCTCAAATAGGTCTCCAAGGTCTGATTAGTTCGCTCAGTTTGGCCATTAGTCTGAGGATGAAACGCCGAAGAAAAAGACAAATCAATGCCCATCCTAGCACAAAAGGCCCGCCAAAACCTAGAGACAAACTGAGAACCTCTGTCAGACACAATAGTCTCCGGAATGCCATGCAAACGAACCACATGCTGAAAAAACAATGGAACCAAATCTGAGGAGGAAGGCAACTTAGGCAAAGGTACCAGATGGACCATTTTAGAGAACCGGTCACAAACAACCCAGATAACAGACATCTTCTGGGAAACAGGAAGATCCGAAATAAAATCCATGGAAATATGCGTCCAGGGCCTCTCAGGGACCGGCAAAGGCAAAAGCAGCCCACTAGCGCGGGAACAGCAAGGCTTGGCTCTGGCGCAAGTCCCACAGGACTGCACAAAAGCACGCACATCACGCGACAAGGAAGGCCACCAAAAGGAGCTAGCAACCAAATCTCTGGTACCAAAAATCCCAGGATGACCAGCCAACACTGAACAATCACATTACTTGTCCATCCATCAGGAACAAACAGCTTCCCCACTGGACAGCGGTCAGGCCTATCAGCCTGAAATTCCCGAAGCACCCGCCGCAAATCAGGGGAGATGGCAGAAAGAATCACCCCTTCCTTAAGAATGCCAACCGGCTCAAGGACTCCAGGAGAATCAGGTGAAAAACTCCTAGAGAGGGCATCAGCCTTAACATTCTTAGATCCCGGAAGATACGAGACCACAAAATTAAAACGGGAGAAAAACAGGGACCATCGAGCCTGTCTAGGATTCAGCCGCTTGGCCGACTCACGGTAAATCAGATTCTTATGATCAGTCAAGACTAGAGTTGAGCGACCTTGACCTTTTTAGAGTCGAGCCGGGTTTTGCGAAACCCGACTATGTCCAAAGTCGGGTCGAGTGAAATCGGCCGATTATGACGTAAAGTCGGGATCGACCGAAACACGAAACCCAATGCAAGTCAATGGGGCAGCATAGTCGGCAGTGAGTGGGGGCCAGGAAAACACCTAGAGTGGCCATTTTAATGTCAAAACCATCCATTCTTCTTAATGAAGCTTGTCAAGCGTAATTTACCTTATAATAATTGGAAGGCATTTGAAATTGGGGGTCATTTGGCTAAAGTTGTGGGGGGTAGGGCTGGTTCAAGTAATTAGTGGGCCCAGGAAATCTGGACCACGTCACGGCAGTGGAGCAGGGAGAGGTAAGTATTTCAACTTTGCAAGTGCTGTGAACCTGAGCAAGCAGGGGGGGCCCACTCGTTGGCATTGGCACTGGCACAGGGCCCCTCAAAGTACAGCGGTGTGTTTGCACGGCGGGGGCGCCTCCCACCGGCAGCAACACTTTTGCGTACTATGAGAGGCCCTGTGCCAGTGACGTCGCCAACTAGTATTCCTCCCCCCACCTGATGAAGGAACCTGCACTTTCATCTGCACCTTCCTCTTTGTCCCCGTGTAAGGTGGTATGGTATGCGGGAAGAGCAACCTGACTTTCAGCAGGGTCACAATGTTGTTGTGTAGCGTGCACGGGGAATGTTGCGTTATGGGTCAATGTACCAGCAGACTCATCTATCACTGGCTGGGCAATGGGCACGATGAAGTGGAAACACAGATATAGGCCCAAAGAAGAAAGTGGGCTAAATGCAGTTCAAAATTGGTAACACAGGAATAACCAGGGGGCATTGCAGTGGAGGACAACTGGAATGAGAGGCTGACACAGAGAGTAGGGCCAAATCAGTAAGTAGTCGAAATGCAGTTCAAAATTGGCAACCGTAGTAAACAGGCGGCACAGCTTTGTTCAGTGGAGGAGAACAGCAAGGAGTGGCAGACACCGATAGTAGGCCCCAAACCAACTAGTACGCCAAATGCAGTTGTTCCATTTAACCACAATTTAATGAGAGCCTGAAGATAGAAGCTCAGGAAAGGCAACCTGGGGAACACCTTGGAGTGTAACACACCATCTCTCTCCACCCCATACCCATTTTGTATGGCCTAATGCAGTGTACTTTTCTACAACTACTAAACGAGAGTCGGAAGACCGAAGCAATGGCAAGGAAACCTGGGGAACACCTTAGAGTGTAACACACCCTCTCTCTACACCCCATACCCAATTTGAAGGCCTAATGCAGTGTAGTTTCCAAGAACTACTAAACGAGAGCCGGAAGATCGAAGCTCAGGAAAGGCAACCTGGGGAACACCTTGGAGTGTAACACACCCTCTCGCTACACCCCATACCCAATTTGAAGGCCTAATGCAGCGTAGTTTCCAACAACTACTAAACGAGAGCCGGAAGATCGAAGCTCAGGAAAGGCAACCTGGGGAACACCTTGGAGTGTAACAAACCCTCTCTCTACACCCCATACCCAATTTGTAGGCCTAATGCAGCGTAGTTTCCGACAACTACTAAACGAGAGCATGAAGATCGAAGCTCAGGAAAGGCAACCTGGGGAACACCTTGGAGTGTAACACACCCTCTCTCTACACCCCATACCCAATTTGTAGGCCTAATGCAGCGTAGTTTCCGACAACTACTAAACGAGAGCCGGAATATCGAAGCTCAGGAAAGGCAACCTGGGGAACACCTTGGAGTGTAACACACCCTCTCTCTACGCCCCATACCCAATTTGTAGGCCTAATGCAGCGTAGTTTCCGACAACTACTAAACGAGAGCCGGAATATCGAAGCTCAGGAAAGGCAACCTGGGGAACACCTTGGAGTGTAACACACCCTCTCTCTACACCCCATACCCAATTTGAAGGCCTAATGCAGTGTAGTTTCCAAGAACTACTAAACGAGAGCCGGAAGATCGAAGCTCAGGAAAGGCAACCTGGGGAACACCTTGGAGTGTAACACACCCTCTCGCTACACCCCATACCCAATTTGAAGGCCTAATGCAGCGTAGTTTCCAACAACTACTAAACGAGAGCCGGAAGATCGAAGCTCAGGAAAGGCAACCTGGGGAACACCTTGGAGTGGAACACACCATCTCTCTACACCCCATACCCAATTTGAAGGCCTAATGCAGAGTAGTTTCCAAGAACTACTAAACGAGAGCCGGAAGATCGAAGCTCAGGAAAGGCAACCTGGGGAACACCTTGGAGTGTAACACAACGTCTCTCTACACGACGGAAGGGCTGATTCTTAGGAAGGAAGGCTGTTGGAAATAAGCATTGCGCGTCCGAGGGTGATTATATTCTTATTAGGTATATACTCACCCTCGGACGCGCCCTGCTTCTTTATTTGGAATGAATGTTTATTTGCAATGTGGTGTTGACTTTCTCTATTATTTTGGTAATTAATGATTTTATTATTTTCATTATTTTGCATCTTCTCGGCAATAATATAAAGAAGACGCGACAGGACAACACTCGGTGGATGCCATATGTGTGTTTTCAATTTAAAAAAACTTTCAGTTAACTACTTGCAGGAGAAAGTAATTGTAGCTGGTGGCCATTTTTAGTACTGTACCAGATTAGAGTTGTGTGTTTGTTTTTAATGTTAAAATGTCTGCATTTGATATCTCACCAGTATTTTCTTTTTTATAAGCAAAATACTTATTTTTATATTTTCTGATGTTGGTTCCAGGGGTACACGGCCAGCAGTGCCCTGGTCAGTGTAGTAGTAGTTGAAAGAATGGACCGCAGACAGGCATCGAAGGCCTAAAATAATAACACATGGCTGTAGGCAATTTTAAATTGGTTCCAGGGGTACACGGACAGCAGTGGTGTGGTCAGTGGAGGCCTAGTGGAAGGAGTGACCGCAGACAGGCATCGAAGGCCTAAAATAATAACACATGGCTGTAGGCAATTTTAAATTGGTTCCAGGGGTACACGGGCAGCAGTGACCTGGTCAGTGTAGTAGTAGTTGAAAGAATGGACCGCAGACAGGCATCGAAGGCCTAAAATAAAAAAATTGGGCTGGCTGTAGGCAATTTTAAATTGGTTCCAGGGGTACACGGGCAGCAGTGGTGTGGTCAGTGGAGGCCTAGTGGAAGGAGTGACCGCAGACAGGCATCGAAGGCCTAAAATAATAACACATGGCTGTAGGCAATTTTAAATTGGTTCCAGGGGTACACGGGCAGCAGTGACCTGGTCAGTGTAGTAGTAGTTGAAAAAATGGACCGCAGACAGGCATCGAATGCCTAAAATAATAACACATGGCTGTAGGCAATTTTAAATTGGTTACAGGGGTACACGGACAGCAGTGACCTGGTCAGTGTAGTAGTAGTTGAAAGAATGGACCGCAGACAGGCATCGAAGGCCTAAAATAAAAAAATTGGGCTGGCTGTAGGCAATTTTAAATTGGTTCCAGGGGTACACGGACAGCAGTGGTGTGGTCAGTGGAGGCCTAGTGGAAGGAGTGACCGCAGACAGGCATCGAAGGCCTAAAATAATAACACATGGCTGTAGGCAATTTTAAATTGGTTCCAGGGGTACACGGACAGCAGTGGTGTGGTCAGTGGAGGCCTAGTGGAAGGAGTGACCGCAGACAGGCATCGAAGGCCTAAAATAATAACACATGGCTGTAGGCAATTTTAAATTGGTTCCAGGGGTACACGGACAGCAGTGACCTGGTCAGTGTAGTAGTAGTTGAAAGAATGGACCGCAGACAGGCATCGAAGGCCTAAAATAAAAAAATTGGGCTGGCTGTAGGCAATTTTAAATTGGTTCCAGGGGTACACGGGCAGCAGTGGTGTGGTCAGTGGAGGCCTAGTGGAAGGAGTGACCGCAGACAGGCATCGAAGGCCTAAAATAATAACACATGGCTGTAGGCAATTTTAAATTGGTTCCAGGGGTACACGGACAGCAGTGGTGTGGTCAGTGGAGGCCTAGTGGAAGGAGTGACCGCAGACAGGCATCGAAGGCCTAAAATAATAACACATGGCTGTAGGCAATTTTAAATTGGTTCCAGGGGTACACGGACAGCAGTGACCTGGTCAGTGTAGTAGTAGTTGAAAGAATGGACCGCAGACAGGCATCGAAGGCCTAAAATAAAAAAATTGGGCTGGCTGTAGGCAATTTTAAATTGGTTCCAGGGGTACACGGACAGCAGTGGTGTGGTCAGTGGAGGCCTAGTGGAAGGAGTGACCGCAGACAGGCATCGAAGGCCTAAAATAATAACACATGGCTGTAGGCAATTTTAAATTGGTTCCAGGGGTACACGGACAGCAGTGGTGTGGTCAGTGGAGGCCTAGTGGAAGGAGTGACCGCAGACAGGCATCGAAGGCCTAAAATAATAACACATGGCTGTAGGCAATTTTAAATTGGTTCCAGGGGTACACGGACAGCAGTGACCTGGTCAGTGTAGTAGTAGTTGAAAGAATGGACCGCAGACAGGCATCGAAGGCCTAAAATAAAAAAATTGGGCTGGCTGTAGGCAATTTTAAATTGGTTCCAGGGGTACACGGGCAGCAGTGGTGTGGTCAGTGGAGGCCTAGTGGAAGGAGTGACCGCAGACAGGCATCGAAGGCCTAAAATAATAACACATGGCTGTAGGCAATTTTAAATTGGTTCCAGGGGTACACGGACAGCAGTGGTGTGGTCAGTGGAGGCCTAGTGGAAGGAGTGACCGCAGACAGGCATCGAAGGCCTAAAATAATAACACATGGCTGTAGGCAATTTTAAATTGGTTCCAGGGGTACACGGACAGCAGTGACCTGGTCAGTGTAGTAGTAGTTGAAAGAATGGACCGCAGACAGGCATCGAAGGCCTAAAATAAAAAAATTGGGCTGGCTGTAGGCAATTTTAAATTGGTTCCAGGGGTACACGGACAGCAGTGGTGTGGTCAGTGGAGGCCTAGTGGAAGGAGTGACCGCAGACAGGCATCGAAGGCCTAAAATAATAACACATGGCTGTAGGCAATTTTAAATTGGTTCCAGGGGTACACGGACAGCAGTGGTGTGGTCAGTGGAGGCCTAGTGGAAGGAGTGACCGCAGACAGGCATCGAAGGCCTAAAATAATAACACATGGCTGTAGGCAATTTTAAATTGGTTCCAGGGGTACACGGACAGCAGTGACCTGGTCAGTGTAGTAGTAGTTGAAAGAATGGACCGCAGACAGGCATCGAAGGCCTAAAATAAAAAAATTGGGCTGGCTGTAGGCAATTTTAAATTGGTTCCAGGGGTACACGGACAGCAGTGGTGTGGTCAGTGGAGGCCTAGTGGAAGGAGTGACCGCAGACAGGCATCGAAGGCCTAAAATAATAACACATGGCTGTAGGCAATTTTAAATTGGTTCCAGGGGTACACGGACAGCAGTGGTGTGGTCAGTGGAGGCCTAGTGGAAGGAGTGACCGCAGACAGGCATCGAAGGCCTAAAATAATAACACATGGCTGTAGGCAATTTTAAATTGGTTCCAGGGGTACACGGACAGCAGTGACCTGGTCAGTGTAGTAGTAGTTGAAAGAATGGACCGCAGACAGGCATCGAAGGCCTAAAATAAAAAAATTGGGCTGGCTGTAGGCAATTTTAAATTGGTTCCAGGGGTACACGGGCAGCAGTGACCTGGTCAGTGTAGTAGTAGTTGAAAGAATGGACCGCAGACAGGCTTAGAAGGCCTAACATAACAAACTTGGGCTGGCTGTAGGCACTTTTAAATTGGTTCCAGGGGTACACGGGCAGCAGTGGTCTGGTCAGTGGAAGTCTAGTGGAAGGAGTGACCGCAGACAGGCTTCCAAGGCCTAACATAACAAACTTGGGCTGGCTGTAGGCACTTTTAAATTGGTTCCAGGGGTACACGGGCAGCAGTGGTCTGGTCAGTGGAAGTCTAGTGGAAGGAGTGACCGCAGACAGGCTTCCAAGGCCTAACATAACAAACTTGGGCTGGCTGTAGGCACTTTTAAATTGGTTCCAGGGGTACACGGGCAGCAGTGGTCTGGTCAGTGGAAGTCTAGTGGAAGGAGTGACCGCAGACAGGCTTCCAAGGCCTAACATAACAAACTTGGGCTGGCTGTAGGCACTTTTAAATTGGTTCCAGGGGTACACGGGCAGCAGTGGTCTGGTCAGTGGAAGTCTAGTGGAAGGAGTGACCGCAGACAGGCTTCCAAGGCCTAACATAACAAACTTGGGCTGGCTGTAGGCACTTTTAAATTGGTTCCAGGGGTACACGGGCAGCAGTGGTCTGGTCAGTGGAAGTCTAGTGGAAGGAGTGACCGCAGACAGGCTTCCAAGGCCTAACATAACAAACTTGGGCTGGCTGTAGGCACTTTTAAATTGGTTCCAGGGGTACACGGGCAGCAGTGGTCTGGTCAGTGGAAGTCTAGTGGAAGGAGTGACCGCAGACAGGCTTCGAAGGCCTAACATAACAAAATTGGGCTGGCTGTAGGCACTTTAAATTGGTTCCAGGGGTACATGGGCAGCAGTGTATGGTCAGTGGAAGTCTAGTGGAAGGAGTGACGGCAGACAGTCTTCGAAGGCCTAACATAACAAAATTGGGCTGACTGTAGGCACTTTTAAATTGGTTCCAGGGTAACACGGCCAGCAGTGGCCTGGTCAGTGTAGTAGTTGTAGAAAGAAGGGACCGCAGACAGGCTTCGAAGGCCTAACATAACAAAAATGTCAAAACAATGGTATTGTCAGTGCCAGGCATTGAAGGATGTCAGCGGCTAGACTACACATTGGTGAAGCTGTGAGAGATAATTTTGCTAGTGGTAGAGCACTGTTTGAGCTGGGGGGGGGAACTGTCTTGTGGCCGGCGGTACAGGCACAGGGCCCCTCATATTACAACGGTGTGTCTGACGTTGGGTGCGCACCACCACCGCCAGAGACACTTTATTGTACTATGAGGGACCCAGTGGCAGTGCCGTCGACCAAAAGCGGCCACACCCACCTCTTCAGACAAACAGCACTCTCAAGGGTCCAAGCGCAAAGTGGCGATAGCACGGCCCCGTGTGGGGAGTTTGGCCATTTCGTGAGGTGGAAACATGTCGTATGCTGGACAATCAGGTGAAGAAAATTACGAGATTGGAAAAGTCATTCAGAATAGTCCACAGGCAAGACCTTTTCATAGGAAAGCTAGGTGTCAGCCGGGCAGGGTGGGGCAAAAGATTTTGAAATCCAGTTGTGGTTCATTTTAATGAAGGTTAGATCATCTACATTTTGGGTAGCCAGACGAGTCCTTTTTTCTGTTAGTATTGAACCTGCAGCACTGAATACTCTTTCTGATAGGACACTAGCTGCCGGGCAAGCAAGCTCCTGCAATGCATATTCTGCCAATTCTGGCCAGGTGTCTAATTTGGATGCCCAGTAATCAAATGGGAATGACGGTTGAGGGAGAACGTCGATAAGGGATGAAAAATAGTTTGTAACCATACTGGACAAATGTTGTCTCCTGTCACTTTGAATTGATGCTGCAGTACCTGTCCTGTCTGCGGTCATAGAAAAATCACTCCACAACCTGGTCAGAAAACCCCTCTGTCCAACGCCACTTCTGATTTCTGCCCCTCTAACACCTCTGGTCTGCTGGCCCCTGGAGCTCGTGTGAGAACGATCACGGGCGCTGTGTGCAGGGAATGCCAGAAGCAAACGGTCAACAAGAGTTGATTGTTTTGTTGCTAATATTAGTTCCAAGTTCTCATGTGGCATAATATTTTGCAATTTGCCTTTATAGCGAGGATCAAGGAGGCAGGCCAACCAGTAATCGTCATCGTTCATCATTTTTGTAATGCGTGTGTCCCTTTTGAGGATACGCAAGGCATAATCCGCCATGTGGGCCAAAGTTCCCGTTGTCAAATCTGCGGTTGTGCTTGGTTGAGGGGCAGTTGCAGGCAAATCTACGTCACTTGTGTCCCTCAAAAAACCAGAACCCGGCCTTGCCACGCCACCAATTTCCCGTGCCCCCGGGAAAGCTTCCTCATTAAAAATATACTCATCCCCATCATCCTCCTCATCCTCCACCTCCTCTTCGCCCGGTACCTCGTCATGTACACTGCCCTGACCAGACAATCGCTGACTGTCATCAAGGCTTTCCTCTTCCTCTGGTGCAGACGCCTGATCCTTTATGTGCGTCAAACTTTGCATCAGCAGACGCATTAGGGGGATGCTCATGCTTATTATGGCGTTGTCTGCACTAACCAGCCGTGTGCATTCCTCAAAACACTGAAGGACTTGACACATGTCTTGAATCTTCGACCACTGCACACCTGACAACTCCATGTCTGCCATCCTACTGCCTGCCCGTGTATGTGTATCCTCCCACAAAAACATAACAGCCCGCCTCTGTTCGCACAGTCTCTGAAGCATGTGCAGTGTTGAGTTCCACCTTGTTGCAACGTCTATGATTAGGCGATGCTGGGGAAGGTTCAAAGAACGCTGATAGGTCTGCATACGGCTGGAGTGTACAGGCGAACGGCGGATATGTGCGCAAAGTCCACGCACTTTGAGGAGCAGGTCGGATAACCCCGGATAACTTTTCAGGAAGCACTGCACCACCAGGTTTAAGGTGTGAGCCAGGCAAGGAATGTGTTTCAGTTGGGAAAGGGAGATGGCAGCCATGAAATTCCTTCCGTTATCACTCACTACCTTGCCTGCCTCAAGATCTACAGTGCCCAGCCACGACTGCGTTTCTTGCTGCAAGAACTCGGACAGAACTTCCGCGGTGTGTCTATTGTCGCCCAAACACTTCATAGCCAATACAGCCTGCTGACGTATGCCAGTAGCTGCCCCATAATGGGAGACCTGGTGTGCAACAGTGGCAGGTGCGGATGGAGTGTTTGTGCGACTGCGGTCTGTGGACGAGCTCTTGCTTCTGCAGGAGGACGAGGAGGAGGAGGAGGAGGGGGTGCGAACGGCTACAGACAACTGTTTACTAGACCGTGGGCTAGGCAGAACTGTCCCAAACTTGCTGTCCCCTGTGGACCCTGAATCCACCACATTTACCCAGTGTGCCGTGATGGACACGTAACGTCCCTGGCCATGCCTACTGGTCCATGCATCTGTTGTCAGGTGCACCTTTGTGCTCACAGATTGCCTGAGTGCATGGACGATGCGCTCTTTAACATGCTGGTGGAGGGCTGGGATGGCTTTTCTGGAAAAAAAGTGTCGACTGGGTAGCTCGTAGCGTGGTACAGCGTAGTCCATCAGGTCTTTGAAAGCTTCGCTTTCAACTAACCGGTAGGGCATCATCTCTAACGAGATTAGTCTAGCTATGTGGGCGTTCAAACCCTGTGTACGCGGATGCGAGGCTAAGTATTTCCTTTTTCTAACCATAGTCTCATGTAGGGTGAGCTGGACTGGAGAGCTGGAGATCGTGGAACTAGCGGGGGTGCCGGTGGACATGGCAGACTGAGAGACGGTGGGAGATGGTATTGTTGCCGCCGGTGCCCTAGATGCAGTGTTTTCTACTACGAAACTGGTGATTCCCTGACCCTGACTGCTTTGGCCTGGCAAAGATACCTGCACAGATACAGCAGGTGGTGCGCTAAATGGTGGTCCTACACTGCCGGAAGGGATGTTGCGTTGATGACTAGCTTCATTGGCCGAGGGTGCAACAACCTTAAGGGACGTTTGGTAGTTAGTCCAAGCTTTCAAATGCATGGTGGTTAAATGTCTATGCATGCAACTAGTATTGAGACTTTTCAGATTCTGACCTCTGCTTAAGGAAGTAGAACATTTTTGACAGATGACTTTGCGCTGATCAATTGGATGTTGTTTAAAAAAATGCCAGACTGCACTCTTTCTAGCATCGGATACCTTTTCAGGCATTGCAGACTGAGCTTTAACCGGATGGCCACGCTGTCCTCCACCAGGTTTTGGCTTTGCCACGCGTTTTGGGCAAGATACGGGCCCGGCAGATGGAACCTGTGGCGATGTTGATGCCTGCTGCGGCCCCTCCTCCTCCTCTGCTTCAGAACTGCTGCCGCCTGCACCCTGTTCCCCCAATGGCTGCCAATCGGGGTCAAGAACTGGGTCATCTAATAACTCTTCTTGTACCTCCTGCGCAACTTCGTCTGTGTCACCGTGTCGTTCGGTGGTATAGCGTTCGTGATGGGGCAACATAGTCTCATCAGGGTCTGATTCTTGATCAGCACCCTGCGAGGGCAATGTTGTGGTCTGAGTCAAAGGACCAGCATAGTAGTCTGGCTGTGGCTGTGCGTCAGTGCACTCCATGTCAGATTCAATTTGTAATGGGCATGGACTGTTAACTGCTTCACTTTCTAAGCCAGGGACGGTATGTGTAAAGAGCTCCATGGAGTAACCCGTTGTGTCGCCTGCTGCATTCTTCTCTGTTGTTGTTTTTGCTGAAGAGGACAAGGAAGTGACTTGTCCCTGACCGTGAACATCCACTAACGACGCGCTGCTTTTACTTTTACCAGTTTCACGAGATGAGGCAAAAGAGCTAGAGGCTGAGTCAGCAAGATAAGCCAAAACTTGCTCTTGCTGCTCCGGCTTTAAAAGCGGTTTTCCTAATCCCAGAAAAGGGAGCGTTCGAGGCCTTGTGTAGCCGGACGACGAACCTGGCTCCACAGCTCCAGACTTAGGTGCAATATTTTTTCCCCCACGACCACCTGATGCTCCACCACTACCACTACCCTCATTACCAGCTGACAATGAACGCCCCCGGCCACGACCTCTTCCACTAGACTTCCTCATTGTTTTAAAAACGTAACCAAACTAACGTTATTTGTTGCAGTCACACAACTTACACGGTGAGCTATAACTTCAGTATGATTTAGCTACCCCTTTACAGGTTGGTGAGACCACAGCGAAAATCAGGCCCAATGTTACACACTCTTTTTTTGGTGGCTGCAAATTAGAGAGATGCCCCACACGCAGGACTGTCACTGAAGCACAAATGTTAATATTAATGTCACACTATTATTTTTTTTTTATTTTTATTTTTTTCAGGAACACTTTAGAAACCCCCCCCAAAAAAAAAAATAGATTTTTGCAGGGAGAATTTAGAAAACAAATGTAACAAACTATATGCTTTCTATGGGCCACTGAGTGAGAGATGACGCACACAGGAATCAGGAGTGGCACACAAGCCCAGAGGCCAATATTTTTCTACCAATGATTGATGGAGTTATTTTCTCTGGTAGATTTTGGAACCCAAATCAAGGAAAAAAAATGTAGGCTTTCTATGGACCACAATTGGAGAGAGAGAGAGAGAGAGATGGCACACCCAGGAGTCAAGACTGGCACACAAGCAGAAAGGCCAATATTAATCTCCCACTGTTTTTTTTTTTTTTTCAGGGAGACTTTAGAAAAAAAAATAATAAAAAAAATATGATTTTATCAGGAAGAATTTAGAAACCAAATAAAATAAAATGATTTTTTCAGGGAGAATTTATAAAACAAATAAAAACAAAAATAGGCGTTCTATGGCCCACTGACTGAGAGATGACGCACACAGGAGTCAGGAGTGGCACACAAACCCAGAGGCCAATATTTTTCTACCAATGATTGATGTAGTTATTTTCTCTGGTAGATTTTAGAACCCAAATCAAGGAAAAAAAATATAGGCTTTCTATGGACCACAATTGGAGAGAGAGAGAGAGAGAGAGAGAGAGAGAGAGAGAGAGAGAGAGAGAGATGGCACACCCAGGAGTCAAGACTGGCACACAAGCAGAAAGGCCAATATTAATCTCCCACTGTTTTTTTTGGTTGTTTTTTTTTTTTTTTTTTTCAGGGAGACTTTAGAAAAAAAAATAATAAAAAAAATATGATTTTATCAGGAAGAATTTAGAAACCAAATAAAATAAAATGATTTTTTCAGGGAGAATTTATAAAACAAATAAAACCAAAAATAGGCGTTCTATGGCCCACTGACTGAGAGATGACGCACCCAGGAGTCAAGACTGGCACACAAGCAGAAAGGCCAATATTAATCTCCCACTGTTTTTTTTGGTTGTTTTTTTTTTTTTTTTTTCAGGGAGACTTTAGAAAAAAAAATAATAAAAAAAATATGATTTTATCAGGAAGAATTTAGAAACCAAATAAAATAAAATGATTTTTTCAGGGAGAATTTATAAAACAAATAAAACCAAAAATAGGCGTTCTATGGCCCACTGACTGAGAGATGACGCACCCAGGAGTCAAGACTGGCACACAAGCAGAAAGGCCAATATTAATCTCCCACTGTTTTTTTTTTTTTTTTTCAGGGAGACTTTAGAAAAAAAAATAATAAAAAAAATATGATTTTATCAGGAAGAATTTAGAAACCAAATAAAATAAAATGATTTTTTCAGGGAGAATTTAGAAAACAAATAAAACCAAAAATAGGCGTTCTATGGCCCACTGACTGAGAGATGACGCACACAGGAGTCAGGAGTGGCACACAAACCCAGAGGCCAATATTTTTCTACCAATGATTGATGTAGTTATTTTCTCTGGTAGATTTTAGAACCCAAATCAAGGAAAAAAAATATAGGCTTTCTATGGACCACAATTGGAGAGAGAGAGAGAGAGAGAGAGAGAGATGGCACACCCAGGAGTCAAGACTGGCACACAAGCAGAAAGGCCAATATTAATCTCCCACTGTTTTTTTGGTTGTTTTTTGTTTTTTTTTTTCAGGGAGACTTTAGAAATAAAAATAATAAAAAAAATATGATTTTATCAGGAAGAATTTAGAAACCAAATAAAATAAAATGATTTTTTCAGGGAGAATTTAGAAAACAAATAAAACCAAAAATATGCGTTCTATGGCCCACTGACTGAGAGAGAGAGAGAGATGGAACGCTTAGTACTGGCACACAAGCCCAAGGGGCAATATTAATCTCCCTTTTTTTTTCCAGGGAGAATTTCTGAAACCCAAAAAAAAAATAAAATAGGCTTTCTATGGCCCACTATTTGTGAGAGAGATGGGACGCTCAGGACTGGCACAGATGGCACGCTCAGGACTGGCACAGAAGCCCAGAGGCCAATATTAATCTCCCTTTTTTTCTGGGAGAATTTATAAAACCAAAAAAATATTTAAATAGGCTTTCTATGGCCCACTATTTGTGAGAGAGATGGCACGCTCAGGACTGGCACAGATGGCACGCTCACAACTGGCACACAAGCCCAGAGGCCAATATTAATCTCCCTTTTTTCAGGGAGAATTTCTAAAACCCAAAAAAAAAATAAAATAGGCTTTCTATGGCCCACTATTTGTGAGAGAGATGGGACGCTCAGGACTGGCACAGATGGCACGCTCAGGACTGGCACAGAAGCCCAGAGGCCAATATTAATCTCCCTTTTTTTCTGGGAGAATTTATAAAACCAAAAAAATATTTAAATAGGCTTTCTATGGCCCACTATTTGTGAGAGAGATGGCACGCTCAGGACTGGCACAGATGGCACGCTCACAACTGGCACACAAGCCCAGAGGCCAATATTAATCTCCCTTTTTTCAGGGAAAATTGATAAAACAAAAAAAAAAATTAAATAGGCTTTCTATGGCCCACTATTTGTGAGAGAGATGGCACGCTCAGGGCTGGCTGGCACAGATGGCACGCTCAGGACTGGCACACAAGCCCAGAGGCCAATATTAATCTCCCTTTTTTTCTGGGAGAATTTATAAAACCAAAAAAATATTTAAATAGGCTTTCTATGGCCCACTATTTGTGAGAGAGATGGCACGCTCAGGACTGGCACAGATGGCACGCTCACAACTGGCACACAAGCCCAGAGGCCAATATTAATCTCCCTTTTTTCAGGGAAAATTGATAAAACAAAAAAAAAAATTAAATAGGCTTTCTATGGCCCACTATTTGTGAGAGAGATGGCACGCTCAGGGCTGGCTGGCACAGATGGCACGCTCAGGACTGGCACACAAGCCCAGAGGCCAATATTAATCTCCCTTTTTTTCTGGGAGAATTTATAAAACCAAAAAAATATTTAAATAGGCTTTCTATGGCCCACTATTTGTGAGAGAGATGGCACGCTCAGGACTGGCACAGATGGCACGCTCACAACTGGCACACAAGCCCAGAGGCCAATATTAATCTCCCTTTTTTCAGGGAAAATTTATAAAACAAAAAAAAAAATTAAATAGGCTTTCTATGGCCCACTATTTGTGAGAGAGATGGCACGCTCAGGGCTGGCACAGATGGCACGCTCAGGACTGGCACACAAGCCCAGAGGCCAATATTAATCTCCCTTTTTTTCAGGGAGAATTTATAAAACCAAAAAAAAAAATAAATAGGCTTTCTATGGCCCACTATTTGTGAGAGAGATGGCACACTCAGGACTGGCACACAAGCCCAAAGGCCAATATTAATCTCCCACTGTATTTTTATCAGGGAGAATTTATACACCCCACAAAAAAAAATACAGAAAAATGAAAAGGCTTTCTATGGCCCACTATGTGAGAGAGATGGCACACACAGGGATGGCACTCTAGCAGAAATGCCAAATTGCCAATCTTAATCTCCCACCAAAAAAAAAAAAAAAAAAAAAACAGGGAATGTCCTACAATTACTATCTCCCTGCCTGCAGTAATCTCAGCCAGGTATGGCAGGCAGCTACTATCTCCCTGCCTGCAGTAATCTCAGCCAGGTATGGCAGGCAGCAATAAGGAGTGGACTGATGCACAAATGAAATAAAAAGTGTGGACAAACAAAAAAGATAGCTGTGCAGAAAGGAAGGAACAAGAGGATTTGTGCTTTGAAAAAAGCAGTTGGTTTGCACAGCGGCGTACACACAGCAATGCAGCTATCAGGGAGCCTTCTAGGGCAGCCCAATGAGCTACAGCGCTGAGGGGAAAAAAAAAAAAAAAAAAACTTCCACTGTCCCTGCACACCGAGGGTGGTGTTGGACAGTGCAAATCGCTGCAGCACAAGCGGTTTTGTGGTTAATGGACCCTGCCTAACGCTATCCCTGCTTCTGACAAAGCGGCAGCAACCTCTCCCTAAGCTCAGATCAGCAGCAGTAAGATGGCGGTCGGCGGGAACGCCTCTTTATAGCCCCTGTGACGTCGCAGACAGCAAGCCAATCACTGCAATGCCCTTCTCTAAGATGGTGGGGACCAGGACCTATGTCATCACGCTGCCCACACTCTGCGTTTACCTTCATTGGCTGAGAAATGGCGCTTTTCGCGTCATTGAAACGCGACTTTGGCGCGAAAGTCGCGTACCGCATGGCCGACCCCGCACAGGGGTCGGATCGGGTTTCATGAAACCCCGACTTAGCCAAAAGTCGGCGACTTTTGAAAATGTTCGACCCGTTTCGCTCAACCCTAGTTAAGACCACAACGCGGTGCTTAGCTCCCTCAAGCCAATGTCGCCACTCCTCAAACGCCCACTTCATAGCCAACAACTCCCAATTGCCGACATCATAATTGCGTTCCGCAGGTGAAAACTTTGTGGAAAAAAAAACACACGGTTTCATCAAAGAACCATCAGAATCCCTCTGAGACAAAACGGCCCCTGCCCCAATCTCAGAAGCGTCAACCTCAACCTGAAAAGGAAGAGAAACATCTGGCTGAAGCAACACAGGGGCAGAAGTAAATCGGCGTTTAAGCTCCCGAAAGGCCTTACCAGCCGCAGGGGACCAATTCGTCACATCAGCGCCTTTCTTCGTCAAATCAGTAAGGGGCCTAACCACACTGGAAAAGTTGGCAATGAAACGGCGATAGAAATTAGCAAAGCCCAAAAGTTTTTGAAGGCTCTTCACAGATGTGGGTTGAATCCAGTCATGAATAGCTTGGACCTTAACAGGATCCATTTCCATAGACGAGGGAGAAAAAATAAAACCCAAAAAAGAGACCTTCTGAACTCCAAATAGGCACTTAGACCCCTTCACAAATAAAGCATTATCACGAAGGATCTGGAACACCATCCTGACCTGCTTCACATGAGACTCCCAATCATCGCAAAAAATCAAAATATCATCCAAATATACAACCATGAATTTATCAAGATAATTGCGGAAAATATCATGCATGAAGGATTGGAACACAGATGGAGCATTAGAGAGCCCGAATGGCATCACAAGGTATTCAAAATGGCCTTCGGGCGTATTAAATGCAGTTTTCCATTCGTCACCCTGTATAATACGAACAAGATTATATGCCCCTCGGAGGTCAATCTTAGTAAACCAACTAGCCCCCTTAATCTGAGCAAACAAATCAGAAAGCAAAGGCAAGGGGTATTGGAATTTTACCGTGATCTTATTAAGAAGACGATAATCTATACAGGGTCTCAAGGAGCCATCCTTCTTAGCAACAAAAAAGAAACCCGCTCCCAATGGTGACGAAGACCGCCGAATATGCCCTTTCTCCAAAGATTCCTTAACATAGCTCCACATGGCGGCATGTTCTGGCACAGACAGATTGAAAAGTCGGCCCTTAGGGAACTTACAACCAGGAATCAAGTTAATAGCACAATCACAGTCCCTATGTGGAGGAAGGGAACTGGACTTGGGCTCATCAAATACATCCTGGAAATCCGACAAAAACTCAGGGACCTCAGAAGAGGGGGAAGAGGAAATTGACATCAAAGGAACGTCACTATGTACCCCTTGACAACCCCAACTAGTCACAGACATAGTTTTCCAATCCAGCACCGGATTATGTTCCCACCTCTTCAGACAAGCCTACAACCTGCAGTAACCACCGATCGACCAAACCGCTGCATGACCAGCTCTACTCTCACCTACTGTATTCTCACCCATCCCTTATAGATTGTGAGCCTTCGCGGGCAGGGTCCTTATTCCTCCTGTACCAGTTATGACTTGTATTGTTTAAGATTATTGTACTTGTTTTTATTATGTATACCCCTCCTCACATGTAAAGCGCCATGGAATAAATGGCGCTATAACAATAAATAATAATAATAATAACCATGGAAAACCCAGTACAACAACATCATGCAGGTTATGCAACACCAGAAAATGGCAATTTTCCTGATGTGCAGGAGC
Source organism: Ranitomeya imitator (assembly GCF_032444005.1). Classification (NCBI taxonomy): domain Eukaryota; kingdom Metazoa; phylum Chordata; class Amphibia; order Anura; family Dendrobatidae; genus Ranitomeya; species Ranitomeya imitator. The sequence goes on along the minus strand of NC_091287.1, from coordinate 52,044,269 downwards.
CATGTACATGGTCATCTGCGTCCAGTACTGAGGTTTATCCTTGGCCAATGGAGTAGCATCAATGCCCCTCAAAGGAATAGGGCTCTGCAAAGGCTGCAAGGAAAAACCACAGCGCCTAGCAAATTCTAAGTCCATTACGTTCAGGGCAGCGCCTGAATCCACAAATGCCATGACAGAAAAGGACGACAATGAGCAAATCAGGGTCACAGATAAAAGAAATTTAGGCTGTACAGTACTAATGGTAACAGACCTAGCGACCCTCCTAGTACATTTAGGGCAATCAGAAATAACATGAGGAGAATCACCACAGTAAAAACACAGCCTATTCTGACGTCTGAATTCCTGCCGTTCTGTTCTAGTCAAAATCCTATCACATTGCATAGGTTCAGGACTCTGCTCAGAGGACACTGCCATATGGTCCATAGCTTTGCGCTCGCGCAAACGCCGATCAATCTGAATGGCTAGAGACATAGATTCGCTCAAACCAGTAGGCGTAGGGAAGCCCACCATAACATCTTTAAGGGCTTCAGAAAGACCTTTTTTCAAAATAGCAGCCAGAGCATCCTCATTCCATTTAGTGAGCACAGACCATTTCCTAAATTTCTGGCAGTATAATTCTGCCGCTTCCTGACCTTGACACAAGGCCAACAGGTTTCTTCTGCATGATCCACAGAATTAGGTTCGTCATACAATAATCCGAGCGCTTGAAAAAATGCGTCTACATTCAGCAATGCCGGATCCCCTGATTCAAGGGAGAATGCCCAGTCCTGAGGGTCACCACGCAGCAAGGATATGATGATTTTAACTTGCTGAATGGGATCACCAGAAGAACGGGGTTTCAAAGCAAAAAACAATTTGCAGTTATTTTTAAAGTTCAAAAACTTGGATCTGTCTCCAAAAAACAAATCAGGAGTAGGAATTCTAGGCTCCAAAGCCGGAGTCTGGACAACATAGTCTTGGATACTCTGTACTCTTGCAGCAAGTTGATCCACACGAGAAAACAAACATCCATGCCAGAGCATAAATCCTGAACCACCCAGAGATCAAGAGTAAAAAAAAGACAAAACAGAGCACAGAAAAAAAAATGGCTCAGAATTTTTTCCTTCTTTTGCGATGCATTTAATTCATTATTGGCCACTTGTACTGTTATGATCTGGTGGTTTAGGAGCAACATGGGACGAGCTCTGAAGGAAGTGGTACCTGTACTGACCGCAGTCCCTAAGCTCAACACAACACTAAAAGTAGCCGTGGGATGCTCCTAACACTCCCTAGGCACCTCGTCACAGCCTGAGAACTAACTACCCCTAAAGATAGAAACAGGAAAACTATCTTGCCTCAGAGAAAATCCCCAAAGGATAGATAGCCCCCCACAAGTAATGACTGTGAGTGGAGAGGGAAAAGACATACACAGAATGAAACCAGGATGAGCACAGGAGGCCAGTCTAGCTAGATAGATAGGACAGGATGGAATACTGTGCGGTCAGTATAAAACACTACAAAAAATCCACACAGAGTTTACAAAAATCTCCACACCTGACTAAAGGTGTGGAGGGTAAATCTGCTTCCCAGAGCTTCCAGCATCACAGAATTAATTCATACTGACAAGCTGGACAAACATAGAAAGCACAGAACGGATAAGTCCACAACCTGTGGACAGAAAAGAGCAAGCAAGGACTTAGCTTTGCTGAACTGGTCAGGATAACAGGGAAATTCAAAGAGATGTGAATCCAACCAGGAACCATTGAGAAGTGGCACAAGCTGAAGGAAAGAGCCAGGCTAAAAGCCGAGCAGAAAAGACAATCAGTGGAAGCAGCTGCTGACAGCTAAATCCAAGGAGCAGCCATTCCACTTAAAACCACCGGAGGGAGCCCAAGAGCAGAACTCACAAAAGTGCCACTCACAACCACCGGAGGGAGCCCAAGAGCGGAATTCACAACAGGCACCCCTCAGAAGCAGGGCGTGCTAGAGTCCCTATAAATAGCCTCAAGCCACCAGTTAAACTAGTTATGTCCTATCCTATCCAGGGGCCAGAGAGAGATAACATCTGTGAGGACCTTATGTGAATCTTTAAGCAGTAAGGGACTACACCACCACGGCGCTAGAGGAAGGCTTTTGATTTCCACCTGGGTATGGGGACTCCTAACTTGCCTTCAAGCTGACCAGACCTAGCTTGCCCTGTGATCTGATGCTGTGATCTGTGCATGCTGAAGTCTTCAGTAAACCAAGGTAAAAAGATTGCAACCTTGTGTCCTGGTTCTTTACTGCACTCCTCACCATCTTCCATCTACTCCACAGGAGCCCTGGGGATGCACTTCACCTGTGGGAAGTTATACCATCTAGCTGCCATAACATCACCCCAGAGGACCCCTTAAAGCACCATCGGTCCCCATTGACCGTACACCACAGGTGGCATCACGAACATAAACATATTCCCTTTAAAGACCTTTCCCTTTTACATGGGTGCCCAGGGCCACGGACCGGGTTGCAGCCACCGTGACATCCTCTTGTGAACGCCGGACCCGTTACAGAGTACCCCATGGCCCAGGCGGGGCGACTCACAGGTGTTTGGAATCCCATCAAAAAATGTCCCAAACTCTGAAAGGGAAGAACCAATAGATCATATTTACTCCTTTACAGAGAGGCACCATTGCTTAACTTATTTGTCACCACATGTTTGTAGTTCTTGTAAAGGTGGCCAAAGACATTAGATGACCATTATATTATGGCTTTCGCACAAAAGGTCGCTCGGCCTACTGCCATCTCAGCCGACAAACACCGGGCTCCCGTTCAACTGAACACTCGTGTGTTCTCTATGAGAAAGGCGCTGAATGACACATCTGCCGGCGGCCTATCTCAGAGAGAACAAAGCAATCGGCAATCACAATCTGACATACCTGATCAACATCTCTCCCGATCATCAGTTGGCCCGGCGCTCACATACACATTAGACCATCTGCCAAATTGGTCAATATTACTGTGTTCGGCCGACTTAATTCTAATGTCTATGGGGGGGGCTTTAGATGCAACAATTCTTGTGACAGGACACGCAAAGGTTGGAAGCCAACATCACAGTTCCCATGGTGTTAAGAGAAGTGCCCCCAATTGTCCCAAGGCTCATTTACTGGCTGTATCAGTTTCAGTCCAAAGACCACCTCTCTGAGAATGGAATGCGTTAGCTTAATGACATACAGTCACTGATATTTGTGACGTCTGTGCCTTGAGGTCTCTCGCTCCTGGCAAAGTAGGAAGTAGCTTTATTACTGGCCTTTCACAGTGTCTAATTTTGTCAGTGACTAAGTGGACAATCTAATTTTAGCTGCTCAAACTTCCCAGTCTGGGCCTGTTCACATTAACTTAATATAGCTCTTCCTTCCAGCAAGTCGAAATCAGACTGAGGTTATATGCACATGGCACAGATTCGGTGCATATCAATTGAGAATATATATGCAAAAAATCTGCAATGTAAACAGCTAAATTAACGACTTCTCAAAAATCTCATCCACACACAGTGTAAATGATCTGCTTGTAAATTAATATGTGACATTAAAATCCACAGCATGTCAATTCTTTGTGCAGAATCCATTGCAGAGTTTAAGATTTGTAAGGCACTGAGTGAAATTCTCAAGAAAATCTGCTACAAAATCTGGAAGACAAAAGACGGAAAAAATGTCAACTCAACCAACCGAACTGAACTGTCAATCTAAAGGTAAGTTGCAGGAAGATAAATATATTTAGCAAAACAGATCAGTACAAATCTCTTTTATTGTAAAATGTTTAAAAAAACACAATAGCCATCACCAATTAAAAAGCAGAAACCGGCTTCTGACGTAGTCCTTAATTAGTGCTATAATTAAGGACTTAGTCTAAAATGTGTTTGTGCTTTTTAATTGGTGATGGCTATTGTATTTTTTTGTACATTATCCAATAAAAGACATTTTTACTAATCTGTCTTGCTGAGTATATTAATCTTTCTACAAAAGTTTGAAGTACCACAGTTTGAACACTGCAGATAAACAGAAAATTTCCATGAAATCTGAGTATCAAAGTGAAAAAAATGTCTAGTGGTTCCCTTATGGTAACATAGTTGGGAATCACTGGCCTTAATACACCCTACATACATGATTTTTATGGTGTTCTCTAAAACTTAACAAATTAGTTTTTGGTAAAATTGAGGTCTTTATGTGGAAAACACCTTAAAAAAACCTCAACAATAAAAATATTCTACTTCTATTAAAAACAACCCCATGGTAAACAAAATTGCTATTTTTGCTACAGGATTTTAAGTTTTTTCTAATTCACATAGGGCATGTGCACACGATCAGGAAACGCTGCGAGTTGGACGCTGCGTACTTGTGCAGCATCCAACCTGCTGCATCCAGTTGTTACTGCATAACAAAAGGAATTTCAAGGAGTCCCATGTCCACTATACGTGAAGAGACGCCACCCGCGGAGACAAACATGCGGCGCGTCTCTCCAGACCACAGCATGTCTATTTATCTTTTGGAGAAACTAGCCTCCGCAAGATAAATTTCACCTGTTCAATGTATTGTATGTGGTAAATCCACAGGGTTCAGTGAACCTCATGCACATTCACCTGCGTTCAATAGCCGGCAGCGCTTTGGACGCCGCGGACGTGCTGTATCCAAAGCGCTGCCAATTCATGATTGTGCACATACCCACAGGTTACAGATTAAAGTAGAACTGCTGCCCGGTCACGGTCACTGTTCATACAAGCTCGTTAACACACACTCCACTTTTCGTTACTCCCCTCGCCCTCTGTGCTCTTAGTTCATTTGGATCAAATTTTAGGGATGAGAAATCAACAACAACCATGGCTTTACAGCAATTATCTGGGTGTAAGAAAAATTCTGAAACTAAGGTGAACTTTTTCAAGAAGAAAATAAAAGTTAATTGAGCTACTATACATAGAAGATAAACAGTTCATAGAAGAAAGGTATAACAGCCAATCCTTTCTCTCCCGTACCAAATTGTTACTTTATCTGCTACATATTTGCATATATATTTTCATGTTTTCTGATGACAGATCTCCATTTTAAGAGATAAATGAGCAGAAAAACATAACCTTCCCCAAAACTCATACCACCCAAAACAGTCTAATTGCGTTCAATGACACTCTCAACATCCAAGAAAACATAATCTCAACTAATAACTGGATAATAATTGCACATAGACAGGAAGATGAATGTGAACAAGGCTATGTGAACCATCAACTTCCCCCAGATAACAAACACGGCAAGATGAAGGTGCATTTCTATCAATTTAAGATCAAACAAGATGCCGGTTGATTTAACGTACAAGGTTATGATCTGTTCCTCTCATTATGGAGTCTCTATCTAATTTAAATTCATTTAAATAAAGACCTTTCCCATTGCGATAATACTCTGCACTTTCCTGCTTCTTAAAATGATGAACTGTAAATTGATTTGTACAATTTTGTTTTTTAATTAATGCCCAAGGGAAGAAGTGTATCTGGTTTTTGCTGATAGAAAATACTTTTACAATTTTCAGCAACTTCTTCCTTTCCATAATAATTTGTCCTTCAGGATCCTGAGACTTTTGTTTCTTGGGCACAACAGAGGAAATTGTTCTGATTCAGCTATATAGAACTTGTGTGCAGACACTATTGTAAAAGTTGTTATTATAATTATACACAAGACATATAATTAAAAAGGTCTAGTGGGTTATTTATGACTTAAAGGGGCTCTTCAAGGATGCAATGAAATGACCTCATCACGTATTTCAAATAACAACCAGTCCTAGTCACATGTCAGGATGGGCTGCAGTCTGAAGAAGCACAGCTCCCAAGACCTGTGTCTCACCTAACAGAGGAGCTGTATCATAAGCACACATATCATTGAACTACCGAAGAAGGGCTGTGACAGAAGAAAAAATAAATCTTCTCGGCTGCCTGAGCGCAAAGAAGATTTTTCTCCCACTTCAGTCCTCCATGTAAAGTCAGCTGAGATGTATTTATTCTCCTGTCATAGCCCTTCTCGAACAGCTCATCAGAGCACTAGCAGAGGTCTATGATATGGTAGTCCAGGAGAGTCCTATGGTATGCTAGTTGTGGCAGCATGACAACTACCTGAATACTGAGTACTAGGGTTGAGCGAAACGGGTCGGCCAGATTCAGAAGTCACCGACTTTTGGCAAAGTCGGGTTTCATGAAACCCGACCCGACCCCTGTGTGGGGTCGGCCATGAGGTTGGCGATCTTCTGATCTGGAATCGGAATTCCGATACCGAGTTCCGATATGTTTAAGATATCGGGAATCGGTATCGGAATTCATATTTAAGTGTAAAATAAAGAATAAAAATAAAAAAATATTGATATACTCACATTCGGACGCACCCTGGTTCTCACCGGCAGCCTTCCTTCCTAAGAATGAGCGCCTGAAGGGCCTTCGATGACGTCGTGGCTTGTGATTGGTCGCGTGAGTGGTCACATGGGCGTCATGCGACCAATCATAAGCCGCGACGTCATCTAAGGTCCTTCAGGCGCTAATTCTTAGGAAGGAAGCGTCCAAGGGCGCGTCCGAGGGTGAGTATATTCCTAATAGGTATATACTCACCCTCGGACGCGCCCTGGTTCTAACCCGCAGCCTTCCTTCCTAAGAATCAGCACCTGAAGGACCTTAGATGACATCGCGGCTTGTGATTGGTCGCGTGACGCCCATGTCACCGCTCACGCGACCAATCACAAGCCGCGACATCATCGAAGGTCCTTCAGGTGCTCATTCTTAGGAAGGAAGGCTGCCGGTGAGAACCAGGGCGCGTCCGAGGGTAAGTATATCAATATTTTTTATTTTGATTCTTTATTTTACACTTAAATATGGATCCCAGGTCCTCAAGGAGAGTTTCCTCTCCTTCAGACCCTGGGAACCATTAGAAACCCAATGCACTGCATTGGGTTTCGTGTTTCGGCCGACCCCGACCCCGACTTTTCTATAAGATCGGCCGATTTCACTCGACCCGACTTATGAAAAAGTCGGGTTTCATGAAACCTGACCCGATCCTATAAAAAGAAAAGTCGCTCAACCCTAGTGAGTACCACTGTCTGAACAAGCCTATAAGTATAGTAACATAGTAACATAGTAACATAGTTAGTAAGGCCGAAAAAAGACATTTGTCCATCCAGTTCAGCCTATATTCCATCATAATAAATCCCCAGATCTACGTCCTTCCACAGAACCTAATAATTGTATGATACAATATTGTTCTGCTCCAGGAAGACATCCAGGCCTCTCTTGAACCCCTCGACTGAGTTCTGCGATGCATGCCAGGTCATGATTGTAACCAGCCAAGTATAAGAACATAGGGGGCTTCCTAGAGAAGAGGTGGACTGAAGAACCAACCTCTTAGTTTTGATTGGTAAATTACAGAGACAAATGAGAAAAAAACACAAAGAGATGGATAGCCGCACTATTTCTCAACATTGGTGCACTCCATGTACTGAGCCCCTTATGCCATTGATCTTTTTAGTCATACATTTAAATATTTAAAGATAAAGAAGACGGTACTCACAAAGAGTTCCTTTAAATAAAAATGTATTATATTCACTAATGTATTAAGCAACATTTCGGGTGATGGTATGTCTTTCCTCAGACCAAAATGTATTAGTAAAACTGTAAAAATGGTCCAGCACATAAGTGCAATGTGTAGGTGGACATTCACACTGTGGCCATTGACAGACAAAGCCTAGGATAAAAACAATGAGCAAATACCCTGTAGTATGTAATAAACAAATAATAACAGCGTGTGTATATAACATAGGGTACTTAGTTAACACTATTTTGATCAAATAAAACATAAAAGGCATCCCACCACGATAAGATGTGCCCAATCAGGATGGTCCCTAAATAAAGTATCTCACATCTGATTGTGTCAGCTAGCCTCAAAATTTACGTGGGCAGAGAAGGGAGTTGCAGGAAAAGGTGGGCAAAGCCCAAATGGGGGCCCGCCCCAAAATATACAAGGAACTCAAACAAAACATAAAAAATTTACGTTTTGGGCCTGTATCTTGCCTATTTAGCTTTCCAAGGGCAGGTGTAAAAAATCAGACCCAGGTCCTGGTGAGAGGCTAGAGTAAGAGACCATCCTGATTGGGTACACTTTGTCGCGGTGGGATGGCTTTTATACTTTTTGATCAAACAATGTCAACTAAGTCCTCTATGTTATTTCCATGTACTTTTACTATTTATTACTGACTGCAGAATATTTGCTCATTGTTTTTATCCTAGGTTTCAAAATGTTGTAGTGTAGGATTGCCAAGCTAAAAAATCATGAAGACAGACTAGAGAGTGACTGATTATCTCCCCCTCAATGGTTCATATAGTCGGCAAAACTAAGAATATTGAGATAGAACCACAAAGCCCGAACTCATTTTTAGTCTCATAAAGGCCCACATAGTGCTTATAAGTCCATAATACTGACCCATAGAGACTCAGTTTGTTGTCATGCAGTGCATAAACAAAAAAATCTCTTACAAGAAGAAAAGAGAATTTGTTGCCAAGTTTCCAGTAGACTATTTCCATCAGATCCCTGAAGGTCCCTTCCAACTCTAACATTCTATGAGATCCTAGTAGAAATAGGGCTATATCTAACACACAATGTTTAATTAGTCAAAACATTCTCAAGATACAAAACCCACGCAGTAATGTTTCCTAAAGAAAATATTTTAAGATTTCAGATCTAAATGGCTGCTGAGTCCCACAATAAAAGCACCTGCATAAGATATTCTCAGTGAGTTCAGTTCTAACAGATATATTGATCTTCGGATCAAAGCATTACAGACACAACAGAGTTGTGAAGATAGCACAGAGAAATCTAGCATCGAATTCATTCCACTCAACTTCCGGCACAATATCTTACAAAACTCTAGTTCATACTGTTTTATCAGAGAAAAAGTATTACAACTATTTCACTTTGATACTTTCATCTTATATTGTATAGACTTCAATCCAAGTAGACACCTAGATACCCTTTAAATTATCTTTTCTGTCCCTTCCTTTGATTTTATTTTGGTTTTCTTAGTGAGTTACCTACAGATGATCCGCTTAACCCCTTCACTCCCAGGCAATTTTTAATGTTTTAACTTATTTTTTTTTCCCCAAAAAACATAATTTTTGGTTTTTCCACCAACAAATCACTATGCGAGGGCTTGGTTTTTTGTTTGTTTGTTTTTTGCAGGACGAGATGTAGTTTTGAATAAAACTATTCATTTTACCATACAATGTACTGAAAAACAGGGTAAAAAATCCAAGTAGGGTGAAATGGTAAAAAATAAGTAATTCCACCATGGTTGTTTGGTTTTTGTTATTCTAGAATTCAAAATAACCTGAAAATCTGATTCAACAGATCAGTACGATTACTGCAATTCTAAACTTTTTTTTATAAAAGTGGTGAAAAAAATTGAGAACTTTGCAAAAAAAAGAAATTGTCTTGTGTCGCCATTTTTCAAGACGTTTTTACTTTTCTATCAATGGGGATGTGTGAGGACTTATCTTTGTGTTGCGAAAAGTCATTTTTATTGATATATCATAATTAGTGATAAGCGAGTGTACTCATTGCTCGGGTTTTCCCAAGCACGCTTTGGTGATCTCCGAGTATTTGTAACTGCTTGGAGATTTAGTTTTCATCACGGCAGCTGAATGATTTACAGCTACTAGCCTGCTTGATTACATGTGGGGATTCCCTAGCAAGCAGACAACCCCCACATGTACTCAGCCTGGCTAGTAGCTATAAATCATTCAGCTGCCGTGATGAAAAATAAATCTCCAAGCACTCATAAATACTCCAAGGTCACCTGAGCGTGCTCGGGAAAACCCGAGCAACGAGTACACTCGCTCATCACTAATCATGATTGACTCCATATGATGTTTGACTATTTTTTATTGTAATTTTTTTAGGAACATATGAAAACTGAAAAATTCTAACGGTTGGATTTTTTTTTTTTCGTTACGGCATTTACCTATCGGGTTCTTTAGTTTATATTTTAGTAGATTAGATGATTTGACATCATTTAAACTAAGTTCCCATGATGAGCTTTTGATGTTACAGATTTTCTGCACCTATTAGGTAAATTAAGTTCCTTGAATTTATCATTGCATTTTTGAGTGCAGTTTTCTACAGGCATTTTTTTTTTTTTTGCATTTTTGACTCTGCAATTTTTGTCTCCATTTGATATGTCGTGTTTTAAACAAGGCTGCTTTGCTTTGAATACTTGCTCACATTTGGCTTTAACAATAATGAGACGGAGAAAGTTGACAGTCAACCTCCTTCATCATCTGCGATACAATTGCAAATGATCAGACCAAACTCTGGGAAGAATCAGAAAGAATTACTAGAAGAATGTACTGTAGCTACATAATAAGCAGCATCAATGTTACTGCATGTAGTTATAAACTATAATATGGATGAGGGTGCACTTTCTTTTTTTCAAGATTTAATAAGTAGCTAATTATTAGATACATCACATTGTTAAATGTAGAGATAAGCAGGTCAATCAGCAGAGTTTCAAGCTTGAATCAAATTTCCTGAAATTTGCTGTTTTACGAGAATTCAAACACTTTGAAATATGATTCACGAGTTGCAAAGAAATGAAAAAAAAATTGCCTGAAAGCCATTTCCCACATTGGTGAAGTATCAGGAAGCAGGCTAATGTAGTGTTGGAGGCCGAAGGGGCTTTACCAAAATGTCCAGCAGCCATGACATCACATCCTAGCTTATCAAACGCAGTATCACCTAGAGTTGTGGTCAGTGCATCACAGAGTCATTGGAGATCATTGGGTCCAGGGTTGGACTGGCCCACCAGAGAACCAGAGAATCCTCCGGTGGGCCCTGGCTTTTCCTTCAGGAGAGTTCATAGTGCAAACCTTGCAGTTGCTATGGGGCTCTTCAGTGGGGAAGAAAGGTGGGCCCTCAGAATCAAATCCTCCGGTGGGCCCAATGTTCTTCAGTTGGATACTGATTGGGTCCGAGTGGATCACAGTCGGGAGCAGGACTGGTGATACTATGACAGATTAGGATAGCATCTCCAAATTCACCATGTAAGTGGATTAGAAAGTTCATATTGAATCAAAATCTTGTGGTCTCTCTCTCTCTCTCCTTCCTTATCTCTCTTTCTCTCCTTACTTCTCCACCTTACTCTTTTCATTACTGAGATCTGCACAAATCTATTCTCTGCAAATGGAATTTCTGGGAAAAAGTCAATAAAGTTGTCGAAATTTGAATTTCAAACGATCTGTTCATCTCTAATAAAACGGAATAAATAGAGAGCTTAGAATGTGATATCCCAGTAAGTCTTATATAAGTTACCATGATGTGACCTTTTACTAGGAGCCAAATTTACTTCTGCTAATGCATTGAGCCACAAAATTAAAAATTACAGAATTTAAGACAATTACAATGGCTTTACATGTGGAAAAACAGCTGTTTGTCTTCTTCTGTCTACTTTGGATTAGACAAAAAATCCTTCCCACTTTCTGCAAATTCTCCTAAAGTAGAAATTGCATTATGTTTATTATTGGAACATACTGTCTTCAGCAATCCTCCAAATATTTAGGAAAACATGATGCATTGTTCATAAGTTATTGTTCACAGAGGATAATATTGTTCTAAATGTTTCCATTAATTAGCATGTCTGGAAGTTAATATTTTATTTTGGCTCGTCCTTGATGTATCTAAAAAAAAAAGTAAAACAAGTCACAAAAAAGTCAAAGTTGTTTTAAATGTTAATTTTCTTTAGTAGAGAAGAAAAGCAAACAAATAATGTTCCCAAATATTCTACTAAATAGAGAAAAAAAGTTAAGCTGCTCATAGAGTTTACATTGTACATGACAGATTCTTTAAAGATAGCAAAAATCATCATTGAGACTGAGTAATTTTTTTTTTTTAGATTCCCGCCAAGATGATCACCACTAATATGTATGGGTAAAGGATAAGGGTCAGTTATGTCTGTGACCATTTCTGGCATATATACCTACAATGATCATCTTAGAATTATCTGTGAATGTCAAGTGGTGATCACAATGACCCAGGTCAGTGGTGAATGAAGACAGCAGTGAATTCCTGAGTGAAAACAGTATATGGGTCTTTTCTTCTTAAAGGAGACCTAAATCTGGAAAATAATTTGTAAATAAACAACAAATGGAGCTGCCTTCACTGTTTGTTAAGACTAAAGTAGCGTTCGCTGAACCCACCTGTATCGAGAGGTTCTGGTGACGAGCTAATGTGTACGCGGGCGTCGACTGACGGATGGTTGGGAGAGATGTCGATCTTGTATGTCTGATTTTGGACTACTGATTCCATTGTTCCCCCTGAGATAAGACACCATGTAACATGACAGTCAGCAGTTTTATTAAAGAGAACATAAGAGTGCAGGGGCGACAGCCATCAAATGTGTATGGCGGGATTTAGTCTGCAGGATTATCCTGACAGTTAGTCTTGTAGAAATGTGAGAAGAACAAAGGAGAAAATCATCTGCTGAACAGTGTAACATTTTGGCTGGTGGCAAAGCCATGTTCCTCCTGACGGAGGCAGAGTTTGGTGGCTTTTTTCCTATTGAAGACTTTCGGCAGGACCCCTTTAGCGCAATATTTTTTGGAAAGTCCCTTAAATTAAAGCTGTATCTTCCATCTAAATATTTGGATTTAATAAGTTGGCCAGTTAAAGCAAATGATTTTAGATTTATTCACAGTTTATTATGCAGTACCATAACGTAGGGACAGAGACTGTGACTCCAGTAATGTATCACACAGGGTGAAGCAGTTTTTCTCTGCTGCAGATCTAGCAGAGCTCGGAATACTGAGCTCTGTATAATCCGCCCACATCACTGATGGGCAGCTTTCTGTGTACACTGTATATTGACAGAAAACTAATAATCAGTGGTTGGTCTAGGAGGCACGAAACATCTAGTCCTTTAGTGATAATCTCCTGCTGTGCCATGCTTAACAGATATTTTCATCACTTTTCCCATTGGGACTCACAATCTAATCTCTCTTTGACTTTGGAGTGTGGGAGGAAATCCACACAAACACAGGGAGGACATACAAACTTCTTGCAGATGTTGTCCTTGGTGAGAGTTGAACCCAGATCTCCAATGTTAGAACACAACACTGCTAACCATTGAGCCACCCTGCTGCCATGGATGACAGCCCAGGAGCCTTGGCTCAGTGCAGTTGGGATGCAGCAGTTAATGCCTATAAGTGGTAAGCAGTAAAAGTACCGAGGGGGGCACGAACACTAGATACAACATTGTGTAACCCGAAAAGCTCTTTTAACCGTAACACAATGTTAGGGCTAGCGGAACGCACCAAATAATAAGATAGATTAAGGTGCGTTTGCAGCCCGGGGTCCGCCGTGCAGAGATGGAACCTGCTGCCAAGTAATGACGGACTATATGGCGGTACAATGTGAATACACACACGGGTTAACTTCACCCTGTGTGAAGGAAGCGAACCCTGTTAAGTCACAGGGCCGCGGTACCGCACACAAGAGTGCAAGCAAGGAGTCACCGAGCTCAGTCCCAAGACTTGGGATCCGAGTCCGTATAGACTACTTGCGCTCGACACCGCTAATGGGGTGTCAGCATAACCAAAATAATAATTAAAGATGCACGAGAGTGCATGCGGTGCCGCACTGGCGGACGCCACTAACCACCCAGGCTTGGGTCAGGAAAGCGCTGTGAAAGCGCACGGCGCCGCACTGGTGGTCACAGCAATTAGACGCTGTATGGTGTGTAATGTGTTGGTGGCTAAGTCGGGCGCTAGATAGCAATCATCCCCCTTCCGCGAACAGTCATCCAATAGGGAGGGGATTTTAAAGAGTGACTTTCACTCACAACACACACACGTTTACAAATGTACACTAGTGCAAGGCCGTGCGGTCATGCAAGGCTTATATAGCTGCAGCACGTTCAGGACCTTCCAATAAAGGGCCAATGGGAAGTTGCCACAGAAGTTTAGCACCTTCAAGACCTTCCTGGAGGACCAATGGGAACCGCTGCAGCATCTGAGCATGTGACCCTCGATCTCCAACAGGAGATCTCACCCTGGGCATGCTCAGAAGGGAAAAAGCAGGACTTAGTCCCAAAAGCGTCTACTCGCCGCTGCCCAGCACTGACTTTAATGGCAGAAGCAGGAAAAGCAGCAGTAATCCTATGCACAGAGTGAGACTGAGCAAGACACTGGGAACGACGTCTCCGCTGAGCAGACTCCACTGCGGCTGGGGAAGAATGGGAGACCGCAGCAGAGATGGTTCGAGATTCCCCCTGTGCAGAGGCGGGAACTCGACACCTAACATGGGCCCCCCTCCTTGGACCTCGCTATGCTCGAAGGCAGCAATGAGCTGTGGAGCTTGAATGTGTTCAGCAGGCTCCCAAGACCTGTCCTCTGGGCCATAACCCTTCCAATCCACCAAACAGAATTTTTTGCCACGTACCACCTTGCACCCCAAAATAGCGTTCACCTCGTAATCGTCCGTAGACGAACCCGATGTCCCGGCATATGACTCGGAAAACTGGGACATGTATACAGGTTTCAAGAGGGACACATGAAAGGTGTCGGTGATACCCAAGCGTGGAGGAAGGGCCAGATGGTAGACCACAGGGTTAACCTGTTCGAGGACCTTGAAGGGACCCAAGTAGCGAGGTGCAAACTTAGTGGACTCAACACGCAGCCTGATGTTACGGGCGGAGAGCCACACTAAGTTGCCAGGAGCAAAGGTCGGAGCGGGACACCGATGAGCATCGGCGGAGGACCTCATTCTCTCCACAGCCCAGTCTGCCACCCTGGAGTCGGCGGAAGACACAGGCATGGGCACAGGGACACACTGATGCTGGCCGTAATTTAGGAGGAATGGAGTCTGACCGGTGGAGTCGGCTACTGTTATGAACAGGTAATTCAGAACCACAATGGACCTTGAAGTTCAGAGCACACAAAGTGACCTGACATTTACCAAAAACATAGGACGAGCTCTGAGACGTGGAAACTCTGCTGACCGCAATCCCTAATCCTATAACACCACACTAGAGGTAGCCGTGGATTGCGCCTAACGCTCCCTATGCAACTCGGCACAGCCTGAGAAACTAACTCGCCCTGAAGATAGAAAAATAAGCCTATCTTGCCTCAGAGAAATTCCCCAAAGGAAAAGGCAGCCCCCCACATATAATGACTGTGAGTAAAGATGAAATACAAACACAGAGATGAAATAGATTTAGCAAAGTGAGGCCCGACTTACTGAATAGACCGAGGATAGGAAAGATAGCTTTGCGGTCAACACAAAAACCTACAAACAACCACGCAGAGGGGCAAAAAGACCCTCCGCACCGACTAACGGTACGGAGGTGCTCCCTCTGCGTCTCAGAGCTTCCAGCAAGCAAGAAAACCAATATAGCAAGCTGGACAGAAAATATAGCAAACAAAAATAACACAAGCAGAACTTAGCTTATGCAGGATAGAAAGGTCACAGGAACGATCCAGGAGGAAGCAAGACCAATACTAGAACATTGACTGGAGGCCAGGATCAAAGCACCAGGTGGAGTTAAATAGAGCAGCACCTAACGACTTAACCTCATCACTAGTGTTGAGCATTCTGATACCACAAGTATCGGGTATCGGCCGATATTTGCGGTATCGGAATTCCGATACCGAATTCCGATACTTCCCGCGTATCGGATACCGGAATCGGAAGTTCCCAGAATTCAAACTGAACGCAGCAGCCAATGAGGAATGATTGGAAGTGTGGGCACATCCTGTTTAGCATGGTGGGCATGTAAGTACTGGCAAGGCTGTGATTGGCTGCTGAAATTATGTCACTCTGCACTATAAAAAGCGCTGCCGCCATTTTGCGCTCACTCTGCTGTGATTTCAGTTAGGGACAGGACGCTGTGTTCTAACTGAGGGCCAGTTGAGATAGCTAATTGCTTTATTTTCCTTTCCAAAGGTTAATTTAGCAAAACGCTGTGTGTTCTTCACTGTTCACCTTGCTCTTGCCTTGCAGCGCTGTTTTAACAGCGTTCTGCAAGGTCTCTGTGTGTGTGTGTGCAGCTCACTCTGTAGTCTGTGTGCAGCCATATACCCGGTTGTATTCAGCTCAGGGGGGTTCACACTGCCTCACACAGTTGTCCTTTTTTGCTCATAGTGCAGCCTGCTGCACATTTTTTCTCAAATTTCCTATTAGTGTTTTTCCACCCGTCTCCAGCTAAATTGTGGAAAAACACTACATAGGATAACCTAGAGGGGGGTTTTTGGGCCTTGCAGCGCCGTTTACGGCTGTCTGCATGGTCTCCGTGTGAGCCCAGCTCGCCCTGTAGTCTGTGTGCAGCCATAGCCGGTTGGATTCAGCTCAGGGTTCGTTACTGCCTCATACCTTGAGAAAAATGTTCCTTTTTTTCAAATAGTGCAGCCTGTTTAAAATTTAAAAAAAAAATTCCTATTAGTGTTTTTCCACCCGTCTCCAGCTAAATTGTGGAAAAACACTACATAGGATAACCTAGAGGGGATTTTTTGGGCCTTGCAGCGCCGTTTACAGCTGTCTGCACGGTCTCTGTGTGAGCGCAGCTCGCCCTGTAGTCTGTGTGCAGCCATAGCCGGTTGGATTCAGCTCAGGGTGCGTTACTGCCTCATACCTTGAAAAAAAATTTACTTTTTTTCAAATAGTGCAGCCCGTTTAAACTTTAAAAAAAAAATTTCCTATTAGTGTTTTTCCACCCGTCTCCAGCTAAATTGTGGAAAAACACTACATAGGCTAACCTAGAGGGTTTTTTTTGGGCCTTGCAGCACCGTTTACGGCTGTCTGCACGGTCTCTGTGTGAGCGCAGCTCGCCCTGTAGTCTGTGTGCAGCCATAGCCGGTTGGATTCAGCTCAGGGTGCGTTACTGCCTCATACCTTGAAAAAAAATTTCATTTTTTTCAAATAGTGCAGCCAGTTTAAAATTTTAAAAAAAAATTTCCTATTAGTGTTTTTCCACCCGTCTCCAGCTAAATTGTGGAAAAACACTACATAGGATAACCTAGAGGGTGTTTATTGGGCCTTGCAGCGCCGTTTACGGCTGTCTGCACGGTCTCTGTGTGAGCACAGCTGGCCCTGTAGTCTGTGTGCAGCCATAGCCGGTTGGATTCAGCTCAGGGTGCATTACTGCCTCATACCTTGAAAAAAAATTTCATTTTTTTCAAATAGTGCAGCCAGTTTAAAATTTAAAAAAAAAATTTCCTATTAGTGTTTTTCCACCCGTCTCCAGCTAAATTGTGGAAAAACACTACATAGGATAACCTAGAGGGTGTTTATTGGGCCTTGCAGCGCCGTTTACGGCTGTCTGCACGGTCTCTGTGTGAGCACAGCTCGCCCTGTAGTCTGTGTGCAGCCATAGCC
The DNA here is from genome assembly GCF_032444005.1 of Ranitomeya imitator. NCBI lineage: Eukaryota > Metazoa > Chordata > Amphibia > Anura > Dendrobatidae > Ranitomeya > Ranitomeya imitator. The sequence goes on along the minus strand of NC_091287.1, from coordinate 52,026,879 downwards.
GGTTGGATTCAGCTCAGGGTGCGTTACTGCCTCATACCTTGAAAAAAAATTTCATTTTTTTCAAATAGTGCAGCCTGTTTAAAATTTAAAAAAAAAAATCCCTATTAGTGTCTTTCCACCCGTCTCCAGCTAAATAGTGGAAAAACACTAAATAGGATAACCTAGAGGAGGTTTTTTGGACCTTGCAGCGCCGTTTACGGCTGTCTGCACGGTCTCCGTGTGATTTAAACTAGCTCTGTAGCCCGATCTGCAAAAAAAAAAAAGTAAAGTTCACCAAACACAACTTAACACTTGTGTAGGCCACATTTGAAAAATAATAAAGTTTAGTCCACACTTTACAACATTAGTGTTTCTTACACCTGTTAGGAGGAGCATTTCAGGAATAAGCACCCTAAGGCCTTAGTACTTTTCTGCTTATCTTTATCTGTCAACCAAGATGAAGAGGGCAGGGAGTAAGGCACGTGGGCGTGGGCGTGGAGCAGGGAGAGGAGCAGGGAGAGGACGTGGTGATTCTGTGCCTGCTGCGGGCGCCGGTGACTCGTCGTCACTCAGTTTCAGCAAGGAACAGTCCTTCATGCGCAGCTTTGTCGGAGAGCGCCGTGCACCGCTGCTGCGTGAAGACCAAATTGAAGCCGTTGTCGGGTGGATGGCAGCTAACGCCTCGGCATCGACTTCAGTTAGTGCCACATCCTCTCAGGCACAGACCACTGGAGAGCAGCCATCTGTCTCTTCACCACCTGCCAAATTGGCCAGGCAGTCAGAGAGCCCAGGACAGGAGCCGTCTCTACTTCTGTTCTCTGAATCTCTTGGCTTGGAAACAGGGGGCCAGCCAAGCAGCATTGGAGAAATGGATGAACGCTGTCAGTAGCAAGGTCCACCTCACCACCGATGCGTGGACCAGTCAGCATGGACAGGGGCGATACGTTTCCTTCACTGCCCATTGGGTTAATGTTGTTGAGCCAGGTACAGATCGTGCGAGTGGCGCAGGACGTGTCCTGCCCACTCCAAGGATTGCAGGAATCCAGTCTGTACGCATTGACTCCTCCTCTTACACAAGTTCCTCAGAATCAACTCTGTAGGAGCCGTCACAGTCCACCTCCACATGGACCCGTGAACGTTTACCTATGACCGACATGAGCACAGCCGTGGCCAAACGTCAGCAGGCCGTCTTGAAACTAGTTTCATTGGGGAATTGAAGCCACACAGCGCAGGAGTTCTGGAATGCTATCAAGCAGGAGAGCGATGTGTGGTTACTGCCAGCGAATCTCCAGCCAGGCATGGTAGTGTGTGACAATGGCCGAAATCTGGTGGCAGCTTTGGCCCTTGGCAACCTCACTCACATCCCATGTCTGGCACATGTGCTCAATTTGGTTGTGCAGAGTTTTCTGAGGGACTATCCGGATCTTGATGCCCTGCTGCACAAGGTCCGCCTAGAGTGTGCTCACTTGCGGCGTTCCAGCTTGGCCAGATCCCGCATTGCTGCTCTGCAGCGCCGATTCCACCTTCCGGAACACCGCATCATATGTGACCTACCTACCCGGTGGAATTCCACGTTACATATGTTGGAGCGGTTGTGTGAGCAGCAGCAAGCAGTTATGGAGTACCAGCTGCATCAGGCGCAAAGAAGTCGCAGTCAGCGCCGATCAGACTTCACAACCACAGAGTGGGCCACTATGAAGGACGTCTGCCAGGTTTTGCGTCCTTTTGATTATTCCACGCGGATGGCAAGTGCAGATGATGCACTAGTCAGCATGACTGTCCCCCTTATCTGCCTGCTTCAGCAAACTTTGCAAGGGTTAAGGGATGATGTTGTGGAAGAGGTGGAGGATGAGGAGTCACCTTTTCCATCAGCTTCTGGAGAGTCAGCGCCATGTGGTTCCTCACAAAGGGGTACGCAGGGGCCAATTTGTGAGGAGGATGAGGAGGAGTCAATGGAGGAGGAAGAGCTCCGTCCAGAGGAGGGAGCGACACAATTGTCCAGTGGTCAGTGTGTACAGCGAGGGTGGGGTGATGACGAGCGGGCAGAGATCATGTCTCAAGCAGGGGACAGCGTTTCTGGGCCAGTTGGCACTCTGCAGCACATGGTGGATTTCATGCTGCAGTGCCTGAGAAACGACCGCCGCATCGACCACATTCTTAACATGCCTGATTATTGGGTGTTCACCCTTCTCGATCCTCGCTACCGGGACAACGTCCAAAACCTCATCCCAGCGTTGACCCGGGAGCGTAAATTGCGGGAGTACCATGACACACTGATGAATTCCATCATCTTCTCCTGTCCAACTGAGAGGAGTGCTGCTAGTGCTTTACAAAGCAGCTCAGTGCGTCGAGGCAGTGGGGGAGGCTCTGCCCAAAGAGGGAGCAGAAGCAGTGCCTCTGCCCAAGGCAAGCCCAGTATGGCACAACTCTGGCACACTTTTGTGTGCCCGTCCCAAATGTCTACACCATCACCGGCGGCTCCAGTCAGCAGGAGGCAACGGTTCCGTCAGATGGTGACAGACTACATGGCTTGCCCTCTTACTGTACTCCCAGACGGCTCTTCCCCGTTCAAGTTTTGGGTCTCTAAGCTGGATACATGGCCAGAGCTAAGCCAGTATGCATTGGAGGTGCTGGCTTGCCCTGCGGCTAGTGTCTTATCGGAACGTGTCTTTAGTGCCGCAGGTGGTGTACTAACAGACCGTCGCATGCGACTGTCCTCCGATAACGTTGACCGGCTTACTTTCCTGAAAATGAACCAGGCCTGGATCTCGCAGGAATTTGCCACTCCTCTGCCTGATTAAGTAATTGGGTGTCATCCAGGTCTCCTGCTGTGTTCATCTTTCTACCACCTGAACTGCTATTCCTGGGCTCCAACACCGCCAGTTGCGGCTCAGAAGTGCAGGCTGCACAGTAAAAACATACGACCCAGTGTTATTGGGTTTCAGTAACGTCAGCTGATCCTCAGCTGTGTAGCCGGCAATGTGTCCTGCGACCGCCACGCTGGCACAACAACCTAAATGTAAGGGAACCTGTCCCCCCCCCGTCGTTTGTTACTGAAAGAGCCATCTTGTGCAGCAGTAATGCTGCACAAGGAAAAGGTAGCTCTTTTGGTTTAGCTCCTTGCACACGCAGAACTTAACAGTTATAAAATGTGTTCACTGATACCATTATACCGTCCCGGAGCTGGGACTTTCCTTCGTAATGTGACGCAGCACAGCCGTCATTCCTACCCCCTTGGTGCCATGCGCTGCCTCCTCAGCGTTGTTTTAAGCTGTCACGGAGCCTGTGCTGTTCTGTTATCCCTTGGGCATGCCCTATTTGTGCTGCCTGTCTTCTGACATAATTTGGTGTCAGGCTGGCTGCGCCTGTGCGGCCGCGCTGCCCGAGATCCCGCCTCGCAGTGTCTTCTGATTTAGTCACACTGCGGGCCTGGGATCCATGGGCATGCGCAGTGCATATCTTCCCCTCTCTCGCTCATTTCCCTCCGCCTTCTTTAGACTGTGCGCCGTCAGCTGATCCCTAATAGCATGCCACGGCTGTGACACTGCACAGTCTGAAGAAGAGGGAAGGAGGGGAGTGAGAGTCGAGTATATGCACTGTGCATGCCCATGGATCCAAGGCCCGCAGTGGGATTACGTTAGACGAGACTGCGAGGTGGGATCTGGAGCAGCGTGGATGCACAGGCATTGACAGCCTGACACCAAATTATGTCAGAAGACAGGCAGCGCTAATTGGGCATGGCCAAGGGCTAACAGAACAGCGCAGGCTCCGTGACAGCTTAAAACAATGCTGAGGAGGCAGCGCACGGCACCAAGGGGATAGGAATGACAGCTGTGCTGTGTCCCATTACGAAGGAAATTCGCACCTCCGGGACGGTTGAACGGTATAAGGGGACACATTTTTAGTGTTTACTTCAGTGTTTGCAAGGAGCATAATTAAAAGAGCAACCTTTTCCTTTTGCATCCTTAGTGCTGCACAAGATGGCTCTTTCAGCTACAAACGTCTTGGGGGGGGGGTTAAAGGTTCCCTTTCAACTTGCTCCAATCAGGCTTCGGCCTACACTCTGTTCCTCTGCTCCTCCTGCTGTCCCTGGGCTCTAACACCGCCAGTTGGTGCCTGGAAGTGCTGTGTGCACAGTTAACAGTCGCTCCTCTGTTATTGGGGTTCAGTAACGTCAGCTGATCCCCAGCTGTGTGTGCGGCAATACCTCCAATCTGCTCCTCCTGCTGTCCCTGGGCTCTAACACCGCCAGTTGGTGCCTGGAAGTGCTGTGTGCACAGTTAACAGTCGCTCCTCTGTTATTGGGGTTCAGTAACGTCAGCTGATCCCCAGCTGTGTGTGCGGCAATACCTCCAATCTGCTCCTCCTGCTGTCCCTGGGCTCTAACACCGCCAGTTGGTGCCTGGAAGTGCTGTCTGCACAGTCAACAGTCGCTCCTCTGTTATTGGGGTTCAGTAACGTCAGCTGATCCCCAGCTGTGTATCCGGCAACGTGTCATGCGACCGCCACGCTGGCACAACTAAAATGTAAGGGGACCTGTCCCCCCTCCCCCAGGTGTTTGTTACTGAAAGAGCCACCATGTGCAGCACTAATACTGCACAAGGGATAGGTCGCTCTTGAAATTATGCTCCTTGCAAACGCTGAACTACACACTCATGTAATGTGTCCCCTCACACCGTCCAACCGTCCCGGAGGTGGGACTTTCCTTTGTAATGTGACGCAGCACAGCCGTCATTGCTACCCCCTTGCCACCGTGCGCTGGCTCCTTAGCGTTGTTTGATTCCGTCATGGACCCTGCGCTGTTATGTTATCCCTTGGCCATGCACAGTTTGCGCTGCTCATCCTCTGACATCATTTGTTGTCGTCCTGGCTGCGCCTGTGCGTCCACGCTGCCCGAAATCCCACCTCGCAGTGTCGTCTAATGTGATCCCACAGTGGGCCTGGTATCCATGGCCATGCGCAGTGCATATACTAGCCTCTCACTCCCCTTCTTCACGCTTCTTCAGACTAGGCGGCGTCAGCTGATCCCTAATAGCATGCCACGGCCGTGACGCCGCACAGTCTGAAGAAGCAGGAAGGAGGTGAGTGAGAGGCGATGATATGCACTGCGCATGCCCATGGTTTCCTGGCCCGCAGTGGGACTACATTAGATGACACTGCAAGGTTGGATCTCGGGCAGCTTGGACGCACAGGCACTGCCAGCCTGACACCTACATGATGTCAGAAGACGGGCACCGCTAACTGTGCATGGCCAAGGGATAACATTACAGCGCGGGCTCCATGACAGAACCAAACAACGTTGAGGAGGTGGCGCACGGCACCAAGGGGGTTGGAATGACGGCTTTGCTGTGTCACATTACAAAGGAAAGTCCCACTTCCGGGACGGTTTGACAGTGTGAGGGGACACATTATATGAGTGTGTACTTCAGCGTTTGCAAGGAGCATAATTTTCGGAGCCACCATTTTCCATGTGCAGTATTACTGCTGTACAAGATGGCTCTTTCAGCAACAAATGCCTGGGGGGGGGGTTAAAGGTTCCCTTTCAACTTGCTCCACTGCAGTCTTTGGCCTACACTCTGCTCCTCTTTGATTCCCTGGGTTTCAACACTGTCAGTTGCCACCTGGAAGTGTTGTCTACACAGAAAAAACACTAGGTGATGTGTCAGTGGGGTTCAGCACCGCCAGCTGCTCCCCTGCTGTGTAGTCGGCAACGTGTCCAGCACAAGCCACGCTGGCACAACAGAACAAAAGCTGCCACCAGTGCAGGCTTCGGCCTACACTCTGCTCCTCTCCTCCTCCTGCTGACCCTGGGCTTAAACACCGCTAGTTTTTGCCCGGAAGTGCTAGCTGCACAGAGAAAAACACCAGCCAATGTGTTAGTGGGGTTCAGCAACGCCAGCTGTTCCCCTGCTGTGTAACCGGCAACGTGACCTGCAAACGCCACGCAGGCACATGAACTGAAATTAAAGGGAACCTGGCCCCACCCCCCCAGGTGTTTCTATGTATAACAGCCACCTAGTACAGCAGTACTGCTGCATTTGTACAAGGTGGCTGATTTTTTATCCTTGCCCACGTAGAATTAAACACGTAAAATATGTGTCTTATTACAGACCATTACAATGTCCCTGAGGTGTGACTTTCCTTTTTAATGACACGCACCACCACCCTTGGTAGCGCTGCCCGTCTTCTGACATCATTGGTTGGCTGCCTGTGCCTGTGCGTCCGCCCTGCCCGACACAACCCCCCTCGTTTCATATATTTTGGCTGCGAGGGTGTGATTGATGGGCATGTGCAGTGCATATGTTTGCCTGTCTTAACTCATCTCCTTCCGCCTTCTTCAGACTGTGCAGCCTCCTTGCCGTGGTAGGCGATAAGGGATCAGCTGAGGCCGCCCAGTCTGAAGCAGGTGTAAGGACATGTGTGAGCGGCAAACATATTTACTGCACAAGGCCACGAATCCCAGCCACGCAGTGTGATTTTTTGAAAACACACTGCGGGCCTGGGATTCATATCCATTGCTAACCGCAACGGCCAACATGAAATGAGGTGAGAAGACAGGCAGCGCTCACAGCGCATGGCCAAGGGATCACAATAGCGCAGACTCCTGTACAGCTAATAACAACGCTCAGGAATCTGCTCCCAGCACCTAGGTGTAAATTTTGACACCTGTGCTGCGTCTCCTTAAAAAGACAAGTCACGCCTCCACTACTGTTTGACAGTATAATGGGCTAAATAGTGTACGTGTTTTATTCAGCGTGTGCAAGGAGCAAACTAAATAGAGCAACCTTTTACTTGTGCAGCATTAATGCTGCACAAGGTGTGGCTCTTGTACCTTGCAACACCTGAGGGGGGGTGAAAGGTTACCTTTGAAATTGGTTCAACTAGGCTTCGGCCTACACTCTGCTCCTCTCCTCCTCCTGCTGACCCTGGGCTCTAACACCGCTAGTTTTTGCCCGGAAATGCGAGCTTCACAGAGAAAAACAACAGCCAATGTGTTAGTGGGGTTCAGCACCGCCAGCTGTTCCCCTGCTGTGTAGCCGGCAACGTGACCTGCAAACGCCACACAGGCACATGAACTGAAATTGAAGTGAGCCTGCCCCCCACCCCCAGGTGTTTCTATGTATAACAGCCACCTTGCACAGCAGTACTGCTGCATTTGTACAAGGTGGCTGACTTTTTCTCCTTGCCCACGTGGAACTCAACACGTACAAAATGTGTCTCATTAGAGACCATTACAATGTCCCTGAGGTGTGACTTTCCTTTTTAATGACACGCAGCACCCCCATTGTTAGCGCTGCCCGTCTTCAGACATCATTGGTTGGCTGAAGGTGCCTGTGCGTCCGCCCTGCCCGACACAACGCCCCTCGTTGTCTCATATATTTTGACTGCGAGGGTGTGATTGATGGGCACGAGCAGTGCATATGTTCACCTGTCTTCACTCCCCTCCTTCCGCCTTCTTCAGACTGTGCGGCCTCATGGCCGTGGCAGGCAATAAGGGATCAGCTGAGGCCGCCCAGTCTGAAGCAGGTGTAAGGACATGTGTGAGCGGCGAACATATTTACTGCACAAGGCCACGAATCCCAGCCACGCAGTGTGATTTTTTCCAAACACACTGTGGGTCTGGGATTCATGTCCACCGCTAACCGCATCGGCCAACATGAAATGAGGTCAGAAGACAGGAAGCGCTCACAGCGCATGGCCAAGGGATAACAAGAGCGCAGACTCCTGTACAGCAAATAACAACGCTCAGGAAGCTGCGCCCATGCACCAAGGTGTTATTTTCGACACCTGGGCTGCTTTTCTTTAAAAAGACAAGTCACGCCTCCACTACTGTTTTACAGTAGAATGGGCTAAATAGTGTACGTGTTTTATTCAGCGTGTGCAAGGAGCAAAATTAATAGAGCAACCTTTTACTTGTGCAGCATTAATGCTGCACGAGGTGTGGCTCTTGTACCTTGCAACACCTGAGGGGGGTTAAAGGTTACCTTTGAAATTGGTTCAACTAGGTTTCGGCCTACACTCTGCTCCTCTCCTCCTCCTGCTGACCCTGGGCTCTAACACCGCCAGTTTTTGCCCGGACGTGCTAGCTGCACAGAGAAAAACACCAGCCAATGTGTTAGTGGGGTTCAGCACCGCCAGCTGTTCCCCAGCTGTGTAGCCGGCAACGTGACCTGCAAACGCCACGCAGGCACAACAGAACAAAAGCTGCCACCAGTGCAGGCTTCGGCCTACACTCTGCTCCTCTCCACCTCCTGCTGACCCTGGGCTCTAACACCGCTAGTTTTTGCCCGGAAGTGCTAGCTGCACAGAGAAAAACACCAGCCAATGTGTTAGTGGGGTTCAGCACCGCCAGCTGTTCCCCTGCTGTGTAGCCGGAAACGTGACCTGCAAACGCCACGCAGGCACATGAACTGAAATTAAAGGGACCCTGCCACCCACCCCAAGGTGTTTCTATGTATAACAGCCACCTTGTACAGCAGTACTGCTGCATTTGTACAAGGTGGCTGACTTTGTCTACTTGCCCAAGTTTAATTAAACACGTAAAAAATGTGTCTCATTACAGACCATTACAATGTCCTTGAGGTGTGACTTTCCTTTCTAATGACACGCAGCACCCCCCTTGTTAGCGCTGCCCGTCTTCTGACATCTTTGTTTGGCTGGCTGCGGCTGTGCGTCCGCCCTGCCTGAAACCACGCTCCTCGTTGTCTTACTTATTTTGACTGCGAGGGTGTGATTGATGGGCACGAGCAGTGGATATCTTCGCCTGTCTTTACTCATCTCCTTCCGCCTTCTTCAGAATGTGCGGCCTCATGGCCGCGGCATGCGAGAAGGGATCAGATGAGGCCGCCCAGTCTGATGCAGGTGTAAGGACATGAGGGACAGGCGACAAAATTTACTGCGCAAGGTCACGAATCCCAGCTCTGCAGTGTGACTTTATTAAAAGACACTGCGGGTCTGGGTTTCATGGCCATCGCTAACCGCACCGGCCAACATGAAATGAGGTGAGAAGACAGGCATCGCTCACAGCGCATGGCCAAGGGATAACAAGAGCGCAGACTCCTGTACAGCAAATAACAACGCTCAGGAATCTGCGCCCAGCACCTAGGTGTAAATTTTGACACCTGTGCTGCATCTCCTTAAAAAGACAAGTCACGCCTCCACTACTGTTTGACAGTATAATGGGCTAAATAGTGTACGTGTTTTATTCAGCGTGTACAAGGAGCAAACTAAATAGAGCAACCTTTTACTTGTGCAGCATTAATGCTGCACAAGGTGTGGCTCTTGTACCTTGCAACACCTGAGGGGGGTTAAAGGTTACCTTTGAAATTGGTTCAACTAGGCTTCGGCCTACACTCTGCTCCTCTCCTCCTCCTGCTGACCCTGGGCTCTAACACCGCAAGTTTTTGCCCGGACGTGCTAGCTGCACAGAGAAAAACACCAGCCAATGTGTTAGTGGGGTTCAGCACCGCCAGCTGTTCCCCAGCTGTGTAGCCGGCAACGTGACCTGCAAACCCCACGCATGCACAACAGAACAAAAGCTGCCACCAGTGCAGGCTTCGGCCTACACTCTGCTCCTCTCCTCCTCCTGCTGACCCTGGGCTCATAACACTGCCAGTTTTAGCCTGGAAGTGCTAGCTGCACAGAGAAAAACACCAGCCAATGTGTTAGTGGGGTTCAGCACCGCCAGCTGTTCCCCAGCTGTGTAGCCGGCAACGTGACCTGCAAACGCCACGCAGGCACAACAGAACAAAAGCTGCCACCAGTGCAGGCTTCGGCCTACACTCTGCTCCTCTCCTCCTCCTGCTGACCCTGGGCTCATAACACCGCCAGTTTTAGCCTGGAAGTGCTAGCTGCACAGAGAAAAACACCAGCCAATGTGTCAGTGGGGTTCAGCACCGCCAGCTGTTCCCCAGCTGTGTAGCCGGCAACGTGCCCTGCAAACGCCATGCAGGCACATGAACTGAAATTGAAGGGAGCCTGCCCCCCACCCACAGGTGTTTCTATGTATAACAGCCACCTTGTTCAGCAGTACTGCTGCATTTGTACAAGGTGGCTGACTTTTTCTCCTTGCCCACGTGGAACTCAACACGTACAAAATGTGTCTCATTGAGACCATTCCACTGTCCCTGAGGTGTGACTTTCCTTTGTAATGATACGCAGCACCCCCCTTGGTAGCGCTTCCCGTCTTTTGACATCATGGTTAGCTGGCTGCGCCTGTGCATCCGCCCTGCGTGAAACAACGCCCCTCGTTGTCTTATTTATTTTGTCAGCGAGGGTGTGGTTTATGGGCACGAGCAGTGCATATGTTCGCCTGTCGTCACTCATCTCCTTCCGCCTTCTTCAGACTGTGCGGCCTCATGGCCGCGGCATGTGAAAAGGGATCAGCAGAGGCCGCCCAGTCTGAAGCAGGTGTAAGGACGTGTGTGAGCGTCGAAAATATTTACTGCTCAAGGCCACGAATCCCAGCACCGCAGTGTGACTTTATGAAAAGGCAGTGTGGGTCTGGGATTTATGGCCATCGTTAACCGCAGCGGCCAACATGAAATGAGGTCATAAGACGGGCAGTGCTAACAGGGCATTGCCAAGGGATAACACAAGAGCGCAGACTCCTGTACAGCAAAAAACAACGCTCAGGAAGCTGCGCCAAGCACAAAGGCGTTATTTGGGACACCTATGCTGCGTCTCCTTAAAAATACAAGTCACGCCTCAACTACAGTTTGACAGTAGAATGGGCTAAATTGTGTACGTGTTGCATTCAGCGCGTGCAAGTAGAAAAATTAATAGAGTAACCTTTTACTTGTGCAGCATTAATGCTCTTGTACTTTGTAACACCTGAGGGGGGGGTTAAAGGTTACCTTTGAAATTGGTTCAACTAGGCTTCGGCCTACACTCTGCTCCTCTCCTCCTCCTGCTGACCCTGGGCTGTAACAACGCTAGTTTTTGCCCGGAAGTGCTAGCTGCACAGAGAAAAACACCAGCCAATGTGTTAGTGGGGTTCAGCACCGCCTGCTGTTCCCCCACTGTGTAGCCGGCAAAGTGTCCTGCAAACGCAACGCAGACACAAAGCTGACTCCAGTGCAGGCTTCGGCCTACACTCTGCTCCCCCTGCTTACCCTTTGCTCCAACACCGCTAGTTGGAGCTGTAGGAAGACAATCTTTGATAGGCAACGCATCCGGGTTCCAGCACCGCCAGCTGGTTCTCGGCAGTGTTTTTGTCACAGGTACTCCCTCGTGCCAAACCTGGTTTCAGCACCGTCAGCTGTTTCCGGGTTGTGTCAAGCTCACTGAGACGCCTATGCTTGCCCCGTCGTGGTGCGGTCGGGTTAGCCAACTCCAGGGTGCCTCCAGTTTAGGAGCTTCCTATGTGGGCTGCGTGAACTGGTAGTCAAGGCTGGTTCTGTAGTGCCAGTAGGCCCAGCTCCCCCTGTAGGACTGTTGTGGTTCGGTAACTGCGGCTGCCTCGTGGCCTAGCTGTTCTCTCCTCTCCTGTGGGCCTTGGGGTCCACCACCTGGTTCCAGCACCGTCAGCTGGTTCCGGGCCGAGCCTTTGGCTTACGTGCCTCCTCCTGGGTATCCGAGTTCCGCCAACGTCAGGCGGTCCTTGGTAGTGCTTTTAAGCGCGGGCACCTACAGCTTAGTAACCGGGTTCCAGCACCGTCAGCTGGTCCTCGGTCGTGCCATTGGCTCTTGCACACTGGGGCAACGCATCTGGGTTCCAGCACCGCCAGCTGGTTCTCGGCAGTGTTTTTGTCACAGGTACTCCCTCGTGCCAAACCTGGTTTCAGCACCGTCAGCTGTTTCCGGGTTGTGTCAAGCTCACTGAGACGCCTATGCTTGCCCCGTCGTGGTGCGGTCGGGTTAGCCAACTCCAGGGTGCCTCCAGTTTAGGAGCTTCCTATGTGGGCTGCGTGAACTGGTAGTCAAGGCTGGTTCTGTAGTGCCAGTAGGCCCAGCTCCCCCTGTAGGACTGTTGGGGTTCGGTAACTGCGGCTGCCTCGCGGCCTAGCTGTTCTCTCCTCTCCTGTGGGCCTTCGGGTCCACCACCTGGTTCCAGCACCATCAGCTGGTTCCGGGCCGAGCCTTTGGCTTAGGTGCCTCCTCCTGGGTATCCGAGTTCTGCCAACGTCAGGCGGTCCTTGGTAGTGCTTTTAAGCGCGGGCACCTACAGCTTAGTAACCGGGTTCCAGCACCGTCAGCTGGTCCTCGGTCGTGCCATTGGCTCTTGCACACTGGGGCAACGCATCTGGGTTCCAGCACCGCCAGCTGGTTCTCGGCAGTGTTTTTGTCACAGGTACTCCCTCGTGCCAAACCTGGTTTCAGCACCGTCAGCTGTTTCCGGGTTGTGTCAAGCTCACTGAGACGCCTATGCTTGCCCCGTCGTGGTGCGGTCGGGTTAGCCAACTCCAGGGTGCCTCCAGTTTAGGAGCTTCCTATGTGGGCTGCGTGAACTGGTAGTCAAGGCTGGTTCTGTAGTGCCAGTAGGCCCAGCTCCCCCTGTAGGACTGTTGGGGTTCGGTAACTGCGGCTGCCTCGTGGCCTAGCTGTTCTCTCCTCTCCTGTGGGCCTTCGGGTCCACCACCTGGTTCCAGCACCGTCAGCTGGTTCCGGGCCGAGCCTTTGGCTTAGGTGCCTCCTCCTGGGTATCCGAGTTCCGCCAACGTCCGGCGGTCCTTGGTAGTGCTTTTAAGTGCGGGCACCTACAGCTTAGTAACCGGGTTCCAGCACCGTCAGCTGGTCCTCGGTCGTGCCATTGGCTCTTGCACACTGGAGCAACGCATCTGGGTTCCAGCACCGCCAGCTGGTTCTCGGCAGTGTTTTTGTCACAGGTACTCCCTCGTGCTAAACCTGGTTTCAGCACCGTCAGCTGTTTCCGGGTTGTGTCAAGCTCACTGAGACGCCTATGCTTGCCCCGTCGTGGTGCGGTCGGGTTAGCCAACTCCAGGGTGCCTCCAGTTTAGGAGCTTCCTATGTGGGCTGCGTGAACTGGTAGTCAAGGCTGGTTCTGTAGTGCCAGTAGGCCCAGCTCCCCCTGTAGAACTGTTGGGGTTCGGTAACTGCGGCTGCCTCGCGGCCTAGCTGTTCTCTCCTCTCCTGTGGGCCTTCGGGTCCACCACCTGGTTCCAGCACCGTCAGCTGGTTCTCGGCAGTGTCTTTTGCTCTTGTACCTTCTGCTCCCCATCCTGGTTCCAGTACCGTCAGCTGGTTCCGGGCAGAGCCTTTGGCTTAGGTGCCTCCTTCTGGGTATCCAAGTTCCACCAACGTCAGGTGGTCCTTGGTAGTGCTTTCAGGCACGGGTACCTCCTGCTTAGTAACCAGGTTCCAGTAACGTCAGCTGGTCCTCGGTAGTTCCATTGGCTCTTGGACCTTTGGCTACCCATCCGGGTTCCAGTACCGTCAGCTGGTTCTCGGCAGTGTCTTTTGCTCTTGTACCTTCTGCTCCCCATCCTGGTTCCAGTACCGTCAGCTGGTTCCGGGCAGAGCCTTTGGCTTAGGTGCCTCCTTCTGGGTATCCGAGTTCCGCCAACGTCAGGCGGTCCTTGGTAGTGCTTTTTAGCACGGGTACCTCCTGCTTAGTAACCGGGTTCCAGTAACGTCAGCTGGTCCTCGGTAGTTCCATAGGCTCTTGAACCTTCGGGTAGCCATCCGAGTTCCAGTTCCATCATCTGGTTCTTGGCATTTTCTCAGCCTTCTTGTACCTTCTGCTACATTTCCAAGTTCAAGACCCTAAAGTCGACGACCCGGAAGACCACCCCGATGACGACGACGACGACAACCCGGAAGACCACCCCGATGACGACGACGACGACGGCGGAGACGACGACGGCGGAGACGACGACGGCGGAGACGACGACGGCGGAGATGACGACACTGGAGACGACGACATGGAAGACCGAGAAGCAGAAGAACAAGAGGCTGCAGAACAAAGAGCAGAAGAACATTAAGCATAACACTTAATATCAGAGCAAAAGATATTATCTCAATTATATGCAGAAGAAGACTAAGAAGTGTATGGGGGTGAGTCCGTTCCTCCTCGTGGTGCCCCTGGATAAAGCCTGATGCTGCAGGCCAAACTGAACGCGGACAAATGTAACTTTTGTGACTGGCAGAACGGAAGGTGTAATCTTCCAACTTTTATAGATAACAACTACGGGAATGCCTATCACAAATGAGAATATGATGAAGAAGTAGAATAGGAAGAATAATACAATTGAATAAAATGAATATGTAGAATAGGAAGAATAATAATAGTTGAATAAAATGAATATGAAGAATGTAATAAAAAAAATAAAAAAAGGTAAAGGAGGAAGAAGAAGATGAATAAGGTGAAGAAGAAGTTGATGTCAAAGATGCTGATGATGATGAAGATGAAAGTGTGGGAAAAGTAAAAAAAGAAGAAGGGGAAGGGCGTGGAATAGTGAAACATCAATATCTGACAAAATAAAAAAAATATTTACATAGTCAATATCTTTGTCACTACGAACGTCTTTAAAAAAAAAAAAAGAAACATGCTATTCTATTTGATTGGGCTAAACCTCTATGACTTTAATGTCTCCGCCACCTCCCCAAATACATCCTGCATTATTCTTAGTTGTTTTCCTTCATGTAGAATGAACCTACAAGGAAAGAAAGGGTTTATTTTAATTCCGATATTTTGGTCCCATTGACTTGCATTGGGATCGGGTATCGGTATCGGCGATATCCGATATTTTTTGAATATCGGCCGATCCTATCCGATACCGATACTTTCCGATATCGGAAGGTATCGCTCAACACTACTCATCACCTGAGGAAGGAAACTCAGAAGCCGCAGTACCACTCTCATCCACCAAAGGAAGCTCATAGACAGAACCAGCTGAAGTACCACTCACGACCACAGGAGGGAGCTTGGCCACAGAATTCACAACAGTCTACGGTGTTGTTAAGCGCAAACTCTGCCCACAGTAGCAAGGATGCCCAGTCATCCTGCCTGGCAGAAACAAAATGTCGTAAATATGTGACCAAGGTCTTGTTGGCCCTCTCTACCAACCCATTCGTCTAGGGATGATATGCCGAAGAGAGATTCAACTCAATACTGAGTAGACGACAAAGCTCTCTCCAGAATCGCGACGCAAACTGGGGACTCCGGTCACTAACAATTTTTTCTGGCATACCGTGTAGGCGAAAAATACGTTTGATGAACAACACAGCCAGAGCCCGTGCAGAAGGTAGCCGTGAAAGAGGCATCAAGTGCACCATTTTGGAAAAATGGTCAGTGATCACCCAGTTAATGGTGCAGTTACGAGACTTGGGTAAGCCCACTACAAAGTCCATCCCGACCATCTCCCAGGGCCTGTCTGCCACCGGCAGAGGGTAAAGCAAACATAGTAACATAGTAACATAGTTAGTAAGGCCGAAAAAAGACATTTGTCCATCCAGTTCAGCCTATATTCCATCATAATAAATCCCCAGATCTACGTCCTTCTACAGAACCTAATAATTGTATGATACAATATTGTTCTGCTCCAGGAAGACATCCAGGCCTCTCTTGAACCCCTCGACTGAGTTCGCCATCACCACCTCCTCAGGCAAGCAATTCCAGATTCTCACTGCCCTAACAGTAAAGAATCCTCTTCTATGTTGGTGGAAAAACCTTCTCTCCTCCAGACGCAAAGAATGCCCCCTTGTGCCCGTCACCTTCCTTGGTATAAACAGATCCTCAGCGAGATATTTGTATTGTCCCCTTATATACTTATACATGGTTATTAGATCGCCCCTCAGTCGTCTTTTTTCTAGACTAAATAATCCTAATTTCGCTAATCTATCTGGGTATTGTAGTTCTCCCATCCCCTTTATTAATTTTGTTGCCCTCCTTTGTACTCTCTCTAGTTCCATTATATCCTTCCTGAGCACCGGTGCCCAAAACTGGACACAGTACTCCATGTGCGGTCTAACTAGGGATTTGTACAGAGGCAGTATAATGCTCTCATCATGTGTATCCAGACCTCTTTTAATGCACCCCATGATCCTGTTTGCCTGGCAGCTGCTGCCTGGCACTGGCTGCTCCAGGTAAGTTTATCATTAACTAGGATCCCCAAGTCCTTCTCCCTGTCAGATTTACCCAGTGGTTTCCCGTTCAGTGTGTAATGGTGATATTGATTCCCTCTTCCCATGTGTATAACCTTACATTTATCATTGTTAAACCTCATCTGCCACCTTTCAGCCCAAGTTTCCAACTTATCCAGATCCATCTGTAGCAGAATACTATCTTCTCTTGTATTAACTGCTTTACATAGTTTTGTATCATCTGCAAATATCGATATTTTACTGTGTAAACCTTCTACCAGATCATTAATGAATATGTTGAAGAGAACAGGTCCCAATACTGACCCCTGCGGTACCCCACTGGTCACAGCGACCCAGTTAGAGACTATACCATTTATAACCACCCTCTGCTTTCTATCACTAAGCCAGTTACTAACCCATTTACACACATTTTCCCCCAGACCAAGCATTCTCATTTTGTGTACCAACCTCTTGTGCGGCACGGTATCAAACGCTTTGGAAAAATCGAGATATACCACGTCCAATGACTCACCGTGGTCCAGTCTATAGCTTACCTCTTCATAAAAACTGATTAGATTGGTTTGACAGGAGCGATTTCTCATAAACCCATGCTGATATGGAGTTAAACAGTTATTCTCATTGAGATAATCCAGAATAACATCCCTCAGAAACCCTTCAAATATTTTACCAACAATAGAGGTTAGACTTACTGGCCTATAATTTCCAGGTTCACTTTTAGAGCCCTTTTTGAATATTGGCACCACATTTGCTATGCGCCAGTCCTGCGGAACAGACCCTGTCGCTATAGAGTCACTAAAAATAAGAAATAATGGTTTATCTATTACATTACTTAGTTCTCTTAGTACTCGTGGGTGTATGCCATCCGGACCCGGAGATTTATCTATTTTAATCTTATTTAGCCGGCTTCGCACCTCTTCTTGGGTTAGATTGGTGACCCTTAATATAGGGTTTTCATTGTTTCTTGGGATTTCACCTAGCATTTCATTTTCCACCGTGAATACCGTGGAGAAGAAGGTGTTTAATATGTTAGCTTTTTCCTCGTCATCTACAACCATTCTTTCCTCACTATTTTTTAAGGGGCCTACATTTTCAGTTTTTATTCTTTTACTATTGATATAGTTGAAGAACAGTTTGGGATTAGTTTTACTCTCCTTAGCAATGTGCTTCTCTGTTTCCTTTTTGGCAGCTTTAATTAGTTTTTTAGATAAAGTATTTTTCTCCCTATAGTTTTTTAGAGCTTCAATGGTGCCATCCTGCTTTAGTAGTGCAAATGCTTTCTTTTTACTGTTAATTGCCTGTCTTACTTCTTTGTTTAGCCACATTGGGTTTTTCCTATTTCTAGTCCTTTTATTCCCACAAGGTATAAACCGCTTACACTGCCTATTTAGGATGTTCTTAAACATTTCCCATTTATTATCTGTATTCTCATTTCTGAGGATATTGTCCCAGTCTACCAGATTAAGGGCATCTCTAAGCTGTTCAAACTTTGCCTTCCTAAAGTTCAATGTTTTTGTGACTCCCTGACAAGTCCCCCTAGTGAAAGACAGGTGAAACTGCAGAATATTGTGGTCGCTATTTCCTAAATGCCCAACCACCTGCAGATTTGTTATTCTGTCAGGTCTATTAGATAGTATTAGGTCTAAAAGTGCTGCTCCTCTGGTTGGATTCTGCACCAATTGTGAAAGATAATTTTTCTTGGTTATTAGCAGAAACCTGTTGCCTTTATGGGTTTCACAGGTTTCTGTTTCCCAGTTAATATCCGGATAGTTAAAGTCCCCCATAACCAGGACCTCATTATGGGTTGCAGCTTCATCTATCTGCTTTAGAAGTAGACTTTCCATGCTTTCTGTTATATTTGGGGGTTTGTAACAGACCCCAATGAGAATTTTGTTACCATTTTTCCCTCCATGAATTTCAACCCATATGGACTCGACATCCTCATTCCCTTCGCTAATATCCTCCCTTAAAGTGGACTTTAGACAAGACTTTACATAGAGACAAACCCCTCCTCCTCTCCGATTTTTACGATCCTTTCTAAACAGACTGTAACCCTGTAAGTTAACTGCCCAGTCATAGCTTTCATCTAACCATGTCTCGGTTATTCCCACTATGTCAAAGTTACCTGTAGATATTTCTGCTTCTAGTTCTTCCATCTTGTTTGTCAGGCTTCTGGCGTTTGCGAGCATGCAGTTTAGAGGATTTTGTTTTGTTCCAATCTCCTCACTGTGGATTGTTTTAGAAATGTTCTTACCTCCCTTCTGAGTATGTTTTCCTGGGTCGTCTTTGTTCGAGTCTAATGTTTTTCTTCCCGTCCCCTCTTCTTCTAGTTTAACGCCCTCCTGATGAGTGTAGCGAGTCTTCTGGCGAATGTGTGTTTCCCAGGTTTGTTGAGGTGTAGTCCGTCTCTGGCGAGGAGTCCATCATACCAGTAATTCACACCGTGGTCCAGGAATCCAAATCCTTGTTGTCTGCACCATCGTCTTAGCCAGTTGTTTGCATCAAGGATCCTGTTCCATCTCCTGGTGCCATGCCCGTCTACTGGAAGGATAGAAGAAAAAACTACCTGTGCATCCAGTTCCTTTACTTTCTTCCCCAACTCTTCAAAGTCCTTGCAGATTGTCGGTAGGTCCTTCCTTGCCGTGTCATTGGTGCCAACATGTATCAGAAGAAATGGGTGGACGTCCTTGGAGCTGAAGAGCTTTGGTATCCTATCGGTCACATCCTTGATCATCGCACCTGGAAGGCAGCATACTTCTCTTGCAGTTATGTCCGGTCTGCAGATGGCTGCTTCGGTGCCTCTCAGTAGTGAGTCTCCCACCACCACCACTCTTCGTTGCTTCTTGGCTGTACTTTTTGCTGTCACTTGTTGCTGTGTGCCCTTTTCTTTTTTGCTTGCTGGTATTGCTTCATTCTTAGGTGTGCCATCTTCATCCTCTACAAAGATTTGATATCGGTTCTTCAGTTGTGTGGTTGGTGATTTCTCCATGGTCTTCTTGCTTCTTTTGGTCACATGCTTCCATTCATCTGCTTTTGGAGGTTCTCTGACACTTTTTGCACCTTCTGTGACCAGTAGAGATGCTTCTGTTCTGTCTAGAAAGTCTTCATTCTCTTTGATGAGTTTCAAAGTTGCTATTCTTTCTTCCAGACCCCGCACCTTTTCTTCTAAAAGGGCCACTAGTCTACACTTCTGACAGGTGAAATTGGATTCTTCTTCTGGTCGATCTGTGAACATGTAGCACATGCTGCAGCTCACCATGTAGGTTGTCACATCTGCCATGTTGCTCCTAGATCCTGCTGACTTGCTGTGTGTTTTCTTTCTTGTGTAATCTACTCAGCCAAGCTTTCTTGCAATAATATCCTACAGGCAAAAATTCGCGCGCCGTAAGGCGCGCGGTTTGGTGATGCTTTCGAAGCAGCTGGTCCCGGCTGTACCCAACGATCTTCTAGCTTAGGGAGACTTCGCTTCTCCCAGAAGGCACCTGGAATATGCAAATTAGCCTCCTGAAGCTTGAATCCCTGGTTTGGTGATGCTTTCGAAGCAGCTGGTCCCGGCTGTACCCAACGATCTTCTAGCTTAGGGAGACTTCGCTTCTCCCAGAAGGCACCTGGAATATGCAAATTAGCCTCCTGAAGCTTGAATCCCTGGTTTGGTGATGCTTTCGAAGCAGCTGGTCCCGGCTGTACCCAACGATCTTCTAGCTTAGGGAGACTTCGCTTCTCCCAGAAGGCACCTGGAATATGCAAATTAGCCTCCTGAAGCTTGAATCCCTGGTTTGGTGATGCTTTCGAAGCAGCTGGTCCCGGCTGTACCCAACGATCTTCTAGCTTAGGGAGACTTCGCTTCTCCCAGAAGGCACCTGGAATATGCAAATTAGCCTCCTGAAGCTTGAATCCCTGGTTTGGTGATGCTTTCGAAGCAGCTGGTCCCGGCTGTACCCAACGATCTTCTAGCTTAGGGAGACTTCGCTTCTCCCAGAAGGCACCTGGAATATGCAAATTAGCCTCCTGAAGCTTGAATCCCTGGTTTGGTGATGCTTTCGAAGCAGCTGGTCCCGGCTGTACCCAACGATCTTCTAGCTTAGGGAGACTTCGCTTCTCCCAGAAGGCACCTGGAATATGCAAATTAGCCTCCTGAAGCTTGAATCCCTGGTTTGGTGATGCTTTCGAAGCAGCTGGTCCCGGCTGTACCCAACGATCTTCTAGCTTAGGGAGACTTCGCTTCTCCCAGAAGGCACCTGGAATATGCAAATTAGCCTCCTGAAGCTTGAATCCCTGGTTTGGTGATGCTTTCGAAGCAGCTGGTCCCGGCTGTACCCAACGATCTTCTAGCTTAGGGAGACTTCGCTTCTCCCAGAAGGCACCTGGAATATGCAAATTAGCCTCCTGAAGCTTGAATCCCTGGTTTGGTGATGCTTTCGAAGCAGCTGGTCCCGGCTGTACCCAACGATCTTCTAGCTTAGGGAGACTTCGCTTCTCCCAGAAGGCACCTGGAATATGCAAATTAGCCTCCTGAAGCTTGAATCCCTGGTTTGGTGATGCTTTCGAAGCAGCTGGTCCCGGCTGTACCCAACGATCTTCTAGCTTAGGGAGACTTCGCTTCTCCCAGAAGGCACCTGGAATATGCAAATTAGCCTCCTGAAGCTTGAATCCCTGGTTTGGTGATGCTTTCGAAGCAGCTGGTCCCGGCTGTACCCAACGATCTTCTAGCTTAGGGAGACTTCGCTTCTCCCAGAAGGCACCTGGAATATGCAAATTAGCCTCCTGAAGCTTGAATCCCTGGTTTGGTGATGCTTTCGAAGCAGCTGGTCCCGGCTGTACCCAACGATCTTCTAGCTTAGGGAGACTTCGCTTCTCCCAGAAGGCACCTGGAATATGCAAATTAGCCTCCTGAAGCTTGAATCCCTGGTTTGGTGATGCTTTCGAAGCAGCTGGTCCCGGCTGTACCCAACGATCTTCTAGCTTAGGGAGACTTCGCTTCTCCCAGAAGGCACCTGGAATATGCAAATTAGCCTCCTGAAGCTTGAATCCCTGGTTTGGTGATGCTTTCGAAGCAGCTGGTCCCGGCTGTACCCAACGATCTTCTAGCTTAGGGAGACTTCACTTCTCCCAGAAGGCACCTGGAATATGCAAATTAGCCTCCTGAAGCTTGAATCCCTGGTTTGGTGATGCTTTCGAAGCAGCTGGTCCCGGCTGTACCCAACGATCTTCTAGCTTAGGGAGACTTCGCTTCTCCCAGAAGGCACCTGGAATATGCAAATTAGCCTCCTGAAGCTTGAATCCCTGGTTTGGTGATGCTTTCGAAGCAGCTGGTCCCGGCTGTACCCAACGATCTTCTAGCTTAGGGAGACTTCGCTTCTCCCAGAAGGCACCTGGAATATGCAAATTAGCCTCCTGAAGCTTGAATCCCTGGTTTGGTGATGCTTTCGAAGCAGCTGGTCCCGGCTGTACCCAACGATCTTCTAGCTTAGGGAGACTTCGCTTCTCCCAGAAGGCACCTGGAATATGCAAATTAGCCTCCTGAAGCTTGAATCCCTGGTTTGGTGATGCTGTTGCCGAGGGGCCTTGTTCTTGGCGCAAGAGACACATGCCCGAACATATTCTGCGACATCATGAGCCATATGCGGCCACCAGTATGTCCTTGCCAGTAACTCAGATGTCCTTTTGGAACCAAAATGTCCACCCACCCTGGATGAGTGTGCCCAAGAGAGAACCTCCGGTCGCAAACTGGATGGTACAAAAGTCTTCCCCGGAGGCACAGACTCTAGCAAAACCGGGGCCACATTTCTAAAGCTCTCGGTGGGGACAATAAGCCGACGCTCCTCTTCCTCCTCCACAGATGACACAACGGAGCGAGAGAGAGCATTGGCTTGAATGTTCTTCTCCCCAGAAAGAAAATGGAGGGTGAAATGAAACCGGGAGAAGAACAAGGACCATCTGGCCTGGCGAGAATTTAATCGCTGGGCTGTCTGCAGGTTCACCAAATTCTTATGGTCTGTGAAGACTTGGAAGGGAAAACGAGCTTCCTCCAAGACATGTCTCCACTCCGAGAAAGCCAACTTCATGGCTAGCAACTCCCTGTCCCCGATGGAATAATTCCTCTCTGCTGGTGAGAAGGTCTTAGAAAAGAAGAAGCAAGGATGCTTCCGACCTTGAGTATCCTTTTGGAAGAGGACTGCTCCAGCACCAACAGATGAGGTATCCACCTCCATGATAAATGGCTTATCTACATCGGGGCGATGTAGGATGGGAGCGCTAGCGAAATGTGACTTTATGGAGTTAAAGGCCTTGGAGACCTCCTCAGACCACAATTTGGGATTTGCCCTCTTCTTGGTGAGGGCAACCAAGGGAGCTACCAAAGTTGAGAAGTGCAGAATGAACTGGCGATAATAATTAATGAACCCCATAAAGCGCTGCACCGCTTTAAGAGATTGGGATTCCTGCCAGTCCATCACAGCCTGTAGTTTGGCAGGATCCATAGCCAATCCCTTGGCGGAGATGATATAGCCTAGGAAAGGTAAGGACTCCTGCTCGAATATACACTTCTCCAACTTGGCATAGAGGGAGTTTGCCCATAGGAGGTCGAAGACTTTGCAAACATCTCTCCGGTGGGAGTCAATATCTGGAGAGTAGATGAGAATATCATCCAGATAGACTACGACCGAGGTGGAAAGCATATCCCGGAATATGTCGTTCACAAAGTCTTGGAAGACAGCTGGGGCATTACAGAGCCCGAAGGGCATCACCAGATATTCATAGTGCCCATCCCTGGTGTTAAAAGCCATCTTCCATTCGTCCCCCTCACGGATGCAAATCAGGTTGTAAGCACCCTGCAGATCTAATTTAGTAAATACCCTTGCTCCCTGAAGCCTATCGAAGAGCTCAGATATCAAGGGCAAAGGATACTTATTTTTAACGGTGATGGCGTTAAGACCCCTGTAGTCTATGCATGGACGCAATTCCCCATTCTTCTTCTGCACGAAGAAGAACCCTGCCCCAGCAGGTGACACTGACTTCCTAATGAATCCTCTTGCCAGATTTTCCTGGATGTACTGTGACATTGCCTCCATCTCCGGGAGAGATAATGGATAGACTCGACCCCGGGGAGGCTCAGCACCAGGCAAGAGATCAATAGGACAGTCATAGGGGCGATGGGGTGGAAGGGTCTCCGCCGCCTTTTTGGAGAACACGTCTGCATGGGGAGAGAGGATAGATCTGCGGGTACCTCTGTAGTAGCAACCTGAACGCACTCCCTCTGACACCTACCCCCACAAGATTCACCCCATCCCAGAATTCTGCCTGAGGACCACTCGATAGGAGGAGAGTGGTACCGTAGCCAAGGTATTCCCAACAGGACCTCATCAATTCCCTCAGGAATGACAAGCAGAGATATAATCTGATGGGATGGCAACATGGACAGAGTAAAAGGGATGGTCTGGTGTGTTATCTGTGAGGGCAGTGTCGACCCATTCACCACTCGTACCGTTACTGGTTGAGCTAGCATAACCAGGGGTATTGCGTGACGTTGGGCGAAGGCAGAAGACATAAAATTGCCCTCCACCCCAGAATCCACGCAGAGCTCTACCGAGTGGGAGGATGAGCCTATAATAATTGTCCCCTTATAGGACAATTTGGAGGCAAACGTCGCCGTGTCTAGTGTACCTCCACCTACTACCACTAGACGCTGATGTTTCCTCGACCGCTGGGGACATCTGGTGGCAAGATGTCCTGACTGCTGGCAAACATGACAGACCTTGAGTGCATAAGCGGTCCGGGACTTAGATCCCGCTCGTGACACTTCCATTGCCTCATTTGACTCAGGAACCAGGACCGGAGATTCCAGAGGTTTGGCGAAGGTAGGAGCCAGCCGAAACCTCTGCCTACACTGGGCTCGTTCTAACCTCCACTCATTAAAACGGAGGTCAATACGAGTAGAGACAGTTATTAACTCCTCCAGTGTGGCAGGAATCTCCCTAGTGGCCAGAGCGTCCTTCACGTGATCAGCCAGCCCCTTCCAAAATATGGGGATAAGGGCTTTATCCGACCACTCCAGCTCAGATGCTAAAGTGCGGAAGTGGTTGGCAAAATGGCTGACAAAGGACTTACCCTGAGTTAATGCCAGCAGTTGGAGCGCAGTATCATGAGTGACTTGAGGTCCTAAAAAGACCTGTTTCAGAGTGCTCAGATACAGAGGAGCACTCTGCACCACATGATCGCCATGCTCCCACAGCGGCGTAGACCATTCCAACACGCTCTGTGGGAAAACGTGCAGCCAGGAGCTCGAGGTGTATAGAGCACTGACTCACGAATCCCCTACAAGATTTGCCATCTCCAGAAAATTTTTCTGGCAGCGGGAGGCGAGATAATGTCGGAACAGGGGTGGCAGTGGACAAGGTTGCTGCAGCCACGCTAGCAGCCTGTACAGAAACTGCGGTAACATTCACAGCTGAGGTTGAGCTCTCGAGAGCCGCCAACCTACCCTCCAGCTGCTGGATATACCGCAAGGATTGCTGTATGTCCGTCATTACTAGCCAGACCCTGGCGCTAGTGTAATGTTAGGGCTAGTGGAACGCACCAAATAATAAGATAGATTAAGGTGCGTTCGCAGCCCGGTGTCCACCGTGCAGAGATGGAACCTGCTGCCAAGTAATGACGGACTATATGGCGGTACAATGTGAATACACACACGGGTTAACTTCACCCTGTGTGAAGGAAGCAAACCCTGTTAAGTCACAGGGCCACGGTACCGCACACAAGAGCGCAAGCAAGGAGTCACCATGCTCAGTCCCAAGACTTGGGATCCGAGACCGTCTAGACTACTTGCGCTCGACACCGCTAATGGGGTGTCAGCATAACCAAAATAATAATTAAAGATGCATGAGAGTGCATGCGGTGCCGCACTGGCGGACGCCACTAACCACCCAGGCTTGGGTCAGGAAAGCGCACGGGGCCGCACTGGCGGTCACAGCAATTAGACGCTGTATGGTGTGTAACATGCTGGTGGCTAAGTCGGGCGCTAGATAGCAATCATCCACCTTCCGCGAACAGTCATCCAATAGGGAGGGGATTTTAAAGAGCGACTTTCACTCACAACACACACACACACGTTTACAAATGTACACTAGCGCATGGCCGTGCGGTCATGCGAGGCTTATATAGCTGCAGCACGTTCAGAACCTTCCAATAAAGGGCCATTGGGAAGCTGCCACAGAAGTTTAGCACCTTCAAGACCTTCCTGGAGGACCAATGGGAACCGCTGCAACATCTGAGCATGTGACCCTCGATCTCCAACAGGAGATCTCACCCTGGGCATGCTCAGAAGGGAAAAAGCAGGACTTAGTCCCAAAAGCGTCTGCTCGCCGCTGCCCAGCACTGACTTCAATGGCAGAAGCAGGAAAAGCAGCAGTAATCCTATGCACAGAGTGAGACTGAGCAAGATGCTGGGAACGATGTCTCTGCTGAGCAGACTCCACTGCGGCTGGAGAAGAATGGGAGACCGCAGCAGCGATGGTTTGAGATTTCCCCTGCACATAGGCGGGAACTCGACACACTAAAATGTCAAAATACCAAAAACCTGAGAGCGTACATTGCATTGCGTATATTATATTTATACAATACTGTCTTAGAAGACTTTAAGTTAACAAGAGGAAATTGGGAGTCCAAGGATGTCATTTAACCCCCTTCTTGGAATTTAACCCCCTGCTTGTCTTACCCAAAATATGTAGTATTTATTAAACACTGGAAGACTGTGAATTGTCTACAGCAGACTAATTACAGATCAGTTACTCTTCTAATTATAAGGAAATCCTGACAAAATAATTGTTAAGAAAACCCCTCTACTTTGCAAAAAAAAAAAATCATTGAAAATAACGAGACACGGTTCAATGGCTCACACTGTCTTACTGATGCCTATTGTATGGTGAATTAACCCCTTGTTCCATTTCATTGGCAGCATGCAAATGATACCATCACTTCTTAGTTCCTAGTAAATTAAAACACACACAAATAACACAAGAGGCAGAAAACGTGTTATTCTGTAAGGCAATTAATAAGAAATGAACTTTAGACAATATATGTCTCGATTCTGTCACCTACCCGGCAATTAGGTTCCAGGGGACAATACACAAGTTTTGCACATTGTAGTTTAATGACCTTCTCCCATGAAAGAACCTGTTAAAATTCATGAAATCTATTTGACGACTGAAAGAACTTTCTCATCAGACAGCGGTTCTGTGGGGACGGCAATGGAGGCATTATTTTTTAAACAGATTGTAACATTTTTTCAGTTCATTAAGGGCTCAAGCTGATGCGCGCTCATTATTAATAGGAATGTTTTGACAGTAAATGATTTTTATTTCATTTTACATTTTTTTTTTCCGGTTGCTGATTTTTTGATGGCTCCCCATGTAGATTGTAAGTTACGTATGTTATTAGTACTTTAGTTTAAGCATAAAATGTTAAACTAATGGGCACAATTTAGGTCTCTACATATCTCCGTCCAAGTGCAATTAACAGAAAAGTAACATTTGCCTCTTCATGGCTCATTTGAAACAAAAATACTATAACCCCTCTTGAATCTGCTCAATAGTGAAGGAGCATTAAAGCTGCAAGATAATCGGGAACATGTCTTGCTAAAAATGCTCGTTTCACGATTATCTTGCCATGTAAATCAGCTGCCAGTTACCTGATCAACGAACAAAACGCCCCTTTATAGGGTGAAATGATCTTTTATGTGGTATAAAAAGTCTTAATTTTTGCTGGTGCATCGCCCTACGTAAACGGTACTATCACTGCCAAGTACCATGGCAGCATATGAGTACTGAGTGATCTAATAAAGATCACTCAGTGCACATTGTTTGCTTTGGTCTATATAAATAGGCATTCAAGCGATTGTCGATCAATAAAAGTTGGCAGATCAGCGGTCACCTTGTGTCCCCAGTCCACCAGTCTAAACAAACCCTAGGAGTATTAATGGGATTGAATAGGGATATTATTTAAATAGATTTTCCTCCATTTCTATTAGGGACAAAAATTCAGTTGGTTGCCCTCGTCTACTATAGTAAAGTAAAACAGTGACCAAATGCTGAACATCTGAGTGTTTCTCTCAATCTAAAAAAATGTTTAGATGAGAAAGTTTGGATATCATTGTTGCTCATGAGATAAGTGTCACCAGTAGGGTTGAGCAAAACGGGTCAGCCAGATTCAGAAGTCGCCGACTTTTGGCAAAGTAGGGCTTCATGAAACCCGACCCGACCCCTGTGTGGGGTCGTCCATGAGGTCGGCGATCTTCTGATCTGGAATCGGAACTCCGATACCGAGTTCCGATATGTTTAAAATATCGGGAATCGGTATCGGAATTCATATTTAAGTGTAAAATAAGGAATAAAAAAAAAAAATTCCTAAGAATGAGCGCCTGAAGGGCCTTCGATGACGTCGCGGCTTGTGATTGGTCGCGTGAGCGGTCACATGGGCGTCAAGCGACCAATCACAAGCCGCGACGTCATACAAGGTCCTTCAGGCGCTAATTCTTAGGAAGGAAGCGTCCGAGGGAGCGTCCGAGGGTGAGTATATTCCTAATAGGTATATACTCACCCTCGGACGCGCCCTGGTTCTAACCCGCAGCCTTCCTTCCTAAGAATCAGCGCCTGAAGGACCTTAGATGACGTCGCGTGACGCCCATGTGACCGCTCACGCGACCAATCACAAGCCGTGACGTCATCGAAGGTCCTTCAGGTGCTCATTCTTAGGAAGGAAGGCTGCCGGTGAGAACCAGGGCGCGTCCGAGGGTAAGTATATCAATATTTTTTATTTTGATTCTTTATTTTACACTTAAATATGGATCCCAGGGCCTGAAGGAGAGTTTACTCTCCTTCAGACCCTGGGAACCATTAGAAACCCAATGCACTGCATTTGGTTTCGTGTTTCGGCCGACCCCGACACCGACTTTTCTATAGGATCGGCCGATTTCACTTGACCTGACTTTCGAAAAAGTCGGGTTTCGTGAAACCCGACCCGATCCTATAAAAAGAAAAGTCGCTCAACCTTAGTCACCAGAGATTGCCAACAGCAACTTTTGTACCTCTCTAAGAAGTTCAAGGGCACTGGGAAAAGGCCAAATGCAAAACTACTTAGCCATGGTGGACTAGTGGCAGCGCTTAGTAACCCGATATTTACCCTGGTTACCTAAAAAAACAAACACTACATACTTACATTCCGGTGTCTGTCGCGTCCCTCGCAGTCAGCTTCCCGCACTGACTGTGAGCGCCGGTGACGTCACCTCTGTGCTTTACGGCCGGCGCTCACAGTCAGTGCGGGAAGCTGACTGCGAGGGATGCAACAGACACCAGAATATAAGTATGTAGTGTTTGTTTTTTTTAGGTAACCAGGGTAAATATCGGGTTACTAAGCGCGGCCCTGCACTTAGTAACCCGATTTTTACCCTGGTTACAAGTGAAGACATCGCTGAATCGGCATCACACACGCCGATTCAGCGATGTCAGCGGGTGATCCAGCGACAAAATAAAGTTCTGGCCTTCTAGCTCCGACCAGCGATCTCACAGCAGGATCCTGATCGCTGCTGCGTGTCAAACACAACAATATCGCTATCCAGGACGCTGCAACGTCACGGATCGCTATCGTTATCGTTCTAAAGTCGCTCAGTGTGAAGGTACCTTAACTTTACAATAAATGGCTTCACCCAACCACTAACCATGAGTGGAGAATAGGTTTTGGTGTCATCATTCATATTCTCTGAGAAAAGGCCAAGAAAGCAAAAATTCTGCCTGGGTATGTAAACTTTTGAGCACAACTGTTTTGTTTAAATAATGTAAGGATAGTAACACAGGTAGTGGACTGAAAGTAAATGCAGGGCTGCTGGTCTGGGAGCCCTACTGCTACAGGCAACACACATGATGGAGACCCAACTTGGAGTCCAAACATTTCCAAAAATTAGGGGCAGACACCACTGAAGTGGTAGCAATTTCACCTGAATAGACATAATATAATGGGGCTTTGACACCTCTTCAACAACTTCCACAACATTCAACCCAGCAGATGGAGACTTAACTTGGAGTCTCCACATTTAAAAGAATTGTTAGTAACATCATCAGGAGCAGTAGCAACAGCAGGCACAGAAGCCATGACAAAGGTTTCACAGACTGCCATAACGCGAGATCAATGCAGCACACTAAAAACTATGCCTAGTCTGGCCAGTCTGTGACTGGTGTGCAAAAGTAATTGGAGATCCATGACTTATTCATCTTGATGAAAGATGGGGGTCTACACTTTCAGGGGCCAGCCAGATGCGTTTATCCATCAGGACACCAGCAGCAGCACTGAAGACACATTCTGAGAGAACGCTGGCTGCCGGGCATGACAAGACATCCAAGACGTGACAGGGAGCTCGGGTCACTCATCCATTTTTTTTTAAGACCAAAATTCAAGAGGGTCCAAACCCCCTCTGATGGCATTGATTTTGCGCTCGAGATACTCCAACACAATCCTCTCCAGTCGTTCACTTTGTGTCAGACTTGTACTCTGTTCTGCTGGTGCATGTGCTAGTCTAAAAAATGTGTGAAATGGCTCACAAAAATTGCTTCTGCCACTTACACTGCTGCTGCTAATGTTTTTGCATTGACAACTCGATGTACTCTGTGTTGGAAGTCTATAACTGTGATGCACACTGTGTGCCCCACTGCTGTCTTGAGGAAAACCACTCTTAAGATTGTCTACAAGCGTGTCTACATACTCCAGCATGTGCACGTCCCTTTCCATGGGAGGAAGCATCAGGAAAAATTTACTCCTGCACCGTGGATCTAACAGAGTGGCAACACAGTAGTCAGCACTATTTCTAATCTCAACAATGCAGGCATCATGTTGCATATAGTGAGGCAAAAAGGTGCTCATGTGTCGGGCACTTCCATGAGGTCCAAGTCTATGGTGTGTTGGTGGTGGGGTAGTACTCAAGCTTGCTTCCTTTGTTCCCTGCCCTTCAACCATGAACAACCATGAGAGGAGATCATTATCCTCTTCATCTCCTGACTAGAGATGGGCGATTCCCTGCATGTTTGGCTCCGGCAGGTTCGGCCGAACAGTTAAACAAAGTTCAGGTTCGAGTACCAGAACAGCATCTGGGCCCGAATCCGAACCCAGACCAAATTCACTTGAATGATGGGCCTGAACATCCAGTGTTTGCCACGCAGTCTTGTGCATGACAGAGCAGCAAACACTGCCTCTGATTGGCGGTAAGATGATTACCGCTGGTCAAACAGACGCGGTTCTCACTATGTCAAATGTATAGTTTAAGATTATTGTACTTGTTTTTTTAATGTATAGACTTTTTCACATGTAAAGTGCCATGGAATAAATGGCACTTAACAATAAATACTAATTAAAATAATAATAACACACAGTGCGGCTGCCAAAGAAAGGGAGTCGGGTTGCATGTCCAGTAACAGAAGTTGTCAAACTGCTGCGCAATTATACTATTACTACTCTGGGGAAATCGATGCCACTTTAGTGGCGTGTGGCAATTGGTTTTGGAAATGTTTGGACTCCAAGTTGGGTCTCCTTCATGTATGTTGTCTGAATTTGGCAGGGCTCTCAGAGCACCAGGCCAACATCTTTCACTCATTCACTTGTTACTGATCAATATTTAAGATAGAAATGCTGGTCCGAGCCCTATCCCAGGCCTTGTCCCATGTATCCATGCTGCGCAATTATACTATTTGTACTCTGGGTCAATTGATGCCATTTTTCCTGGTGTCTGTGCCTAATTTGAGCTGTTTTGGCAGCTTTTTGTCCCCCTTGAAGGTGTTTTCTATGGGGTTCAGATATATTCGCCTAACCAAACCTTGAGAGGTTCGCTCAACTCTAGTCAGGTAGCCTGATATACTATATAGTAGATAATTGGTCAGTCCTGCTAAAATTGTTGGGTTTGATTGACTACAGTGTATATGGTGGCTTCATTGGGCTTCATTGGTAAAGAGTGACCCAATGTCCATTGCAGATAAATATGAATAAACATTGTCTAAAAATGTGCAACAAATTTCTTTCCCCCATTTTATATAATTCGTTTTCAATTTCTACATTTCACACATTTTTATCCATTATACTCAAAGTTTACTTCTCTAGGTAGCAAGCCAGCAAATATCCAAGTCTTTAGTCCACAGAGCACAAAACTTCCATGGATTAAGCAAAACATTTGATGTTTAATCCTCTCTGTGATACAAAGAAGACAGATACTGCTTAAATCATTTAAAGATGATTTTTGTTCATCACATATGAAAAAAAAACTTTTATCCTCAAACTGTCAGAGATGTTCGGCACATCAGCATACATTTAAATTCATGCATCAGAAAGATGGTAAATGATTTATGCAGAAGAAAAACAGTACATTAGAATATCTTCTCCAGTGTTTGTACAGTGGAAAAGAGGGAATAGACAGATGATAGTTCCCTCATTCCTTTCACTAATGTTAATTAATAATGCAGAAGACTGAACAGAAAGTGAAGTGAAATAAGTCTACAAAACTATTTAACACATTATCAGCCCCAGTTTGTTTCATTCAATCAGAGCAGAAATAACACTAAACCCACCATTTTATATTTGGATTCTTTATCCAACAAGTTTGAACAAGGAAATATCAGCTAATTACAACAGAGGATCGAAACGTTTAACATTTTAATTCACCGACTTTACCGAATTTTCCCAAATGATATGACGCTATGGGAGGCTTGCATGGCAATGCAAAAATACATTAGTTTTTTCTCTGATGCTTCAACAGTGTGCAAAATAGGGCAGGGCAAGTTTTTTTGTGTGAATCTGATAATGCTCGAATTTGCAGGAAAACCACTGATTTCAGGAAATTCGAATCTGACTCAATCCTCCAGAAATCAATTCACTCATCTCTACTAATTACTATTAAGACATGAAACCAAGCGGTTAAGGCTACTTTCACACTAGCGTCGTGTGACAACCGTTGCAATGCGTCGTTTTGGGAAGAAATGCATCCTGCAAAGTTGCCCGCAGGATGCTTTTTTTCTACATAGACTTGCATTAGCGACGCTTTGCGACGTATGGCCACACGTCGCATCCGTCGTGCGACGGATGCGTCGTGTTTTGGCGGACCGTGGCACAAAAAATTTGTTCCATGTAACTTTTTTTGTGCGACGTGTCCGCCATTTCCGTCTGCACATGCGCAGCCGGAACTCCGCCCCCTCCTCCCCGGACATTACAATGGGGCAGCGGATGCATTCGCTGTCCCCGTTGTTCATTTATTTCACAACGTCCATCGGTACGTTGGGCCGATGCATGGGGACGGCCCAGTACCGACGCTAGTGTGAAAGTAGCCTGTCTTAAACTCAGTTTCACTGCAAAAATGACAAAGGTAGATCTCCAATTAAGTATTAACAACACAAAAAGGGTCATAGAAAAAATACATTGTGCCCATAAAGTCAACATTTTATTGAAAAGCATACAGGATAAGGTTTCAAGTACAGCCAGTCTAAATAATCATAACAAGGTGCTACAGAAATTGCATGGATACACAGAGAAACCAAACCAGCAAATTCAAGATGATATAATAACATACATTATAGGGTAAATCTCTAAATAGAATATCTTGAGTTGGTTGAACACACCCCTTGATGAAGAAGGGCGAAACGCACGTTAGGGCGGCGAGAACCATGTTGACTCCAGTGGTAACAAACGTAAGCTCTTTAGCAATTTGTATTTGTTTTATTCTTCGGACAGCTAGGTAATTTATATGGAACTATGTACTTAGTACATTCTACTTAAGATATTCTATTTAGTGATTTTCTCTCTCCTCTATAATGTACAGTTAGGGCCAGAAATATTTGGACAGTGACACAAGTTTTGTTATTTTAGCTGTTTACAAAAACATGTTCAGAAATAAAATTATATATGTAATATGGGCTGAAAGTGCACACTCCCAGCTGCAATATGATAGTTTCCACATCCAAATCGGAGAAAAGGTTTAGGAATCATAGCTCTGTAATGCATAGCGTCCTCTTTTTCAAGGGACCAAAAGTAATTGGACAATGGACTCTAAGGGCTGCAATTAACTCTGAAGGCGTCTCCCTCGTTAACCTGTAATCAATGAAGTAGTTAAAAGGTCAGGGGTGGATTCCAGGTGTGTGGTTTTGCATTTGGAAGCTGTTGCTGTGAGCAGACAACATGCGGTCAAAGGAACTCTCAATTGAGGTGAAGCAGAACATCCTGAGGCTGAAAAAAAATAAAAAATCCATCAGAGAGATAGCAGACATGCTTGGAGTAGCAAAATCAACAGTTGGGTACATTCTGAGAAAAAAGGAATTGACTGGTGAGCTTGGGAACTCAAAAAGGCCTGGGCGTCCACGGATGACAACAGTGGTGGATGATCGCCGCATACTTAATTTGGTGAAAAAGAACCCGTTCACAACATCAACTGAAGTCCAGAACACTCTCAGTGAAGTAGGTGTATCTGTCTCTAAGTCAACAGTAAAGAGAAGACTCCATGACAGTAAATACAAAGGGTTCACATCTAGATGCAAACCATTCATCAATACCAAAAATAGACAGGCCAGAGTTAAATTTGCAGAAAAACACCTCAAGAAGCCAGCTCAGTTCTGGAAAAGTATTCTATGGACAGATGAGACAAAGATCAACCTGTACCAGAATGATGGGAAGAAAAAAGTTTGGAGAAGAAAGGGAACGGCACATGATCCAAGGCACACCACATCCTCTGTAAAACATGGTGGAGGCAACGTGATGGCATGGGCATGCATGGCTTTCAATGGCACTGGGTCACTTGTGTTTATTGATGACATAAGAGCAGACAAGAGTAGCCGGATGAATTCTGAAGTGTACCGGGATATACTTTCAGCCCAGATTCAGCCAAATGCTGCAAAGTTGATTGGACGGCGCTTCATAGTACAGATGGACAATGATCCCAAGCATACAGCCAAAGCTACCCAGGAGTTCATGAGTGCCAAAAAGTGGAACATTCTGCAATGGCCAAGTCAATCTCCAGATCTAAACCCAATTGAGCATGCATTTCACTTGCTCAAATCCAGACTTAAGACGGAAAGACCCACAAACAAGCAAGACCTGAAGGCTGCGGCTGTAAAGGCCTGGCAAAGCATTAAGAAGGAGGAAACCCAGCGTTTGGTGATGTCCATGGGTTCCAGACTTAAGGCAGTGATTGCCTCCAAAGGATTTGCAACAAAATATTGTAAATAAAAATATTTTGTTTGGGTTATGTTTATTTGTCCAATTACTTTTGACCTCCTAAAATGTGGAGTGTTTGTAAAGAAATGTGTACAATTCCTACATTTTCTATCAGATATTTTTGTTCAACCCTTCAAATTAAACGTTACAATCTGCACTTGAATTCTGTTGTAGAGGTTTCATTTCAAATCCAATGTGGTGGCATGCAGAGCCCAACTCGCGAAAATTGTGTCACTGTCCAAATATTTCTGGCCCTAACTGTATGTTATTATATTGTCCTGAATATGCTGGGTTGGTTCCTGTGTATCCATGCAATTTCTTTAGCAACTTGCTATGATTATTTAGACTGCCTGTACTTGGAACCTTATATCTTATGATTTTAAATGAAATGTTCAATTTTATGGGCACAATATGCTCTCTTATTTGGACTTTTTTTGTATGCCCCTTCTTGTGACAATATTTGGAGTTCTGCCCTTGTGTATTTGAGTTGAGGACTTAACTCCTTGCTTCATTTGTAAATAGTAATTAGAAGAGATGCGCCGATAAGAATCAAATTCAAGGCAAATTTCCTGATATCCTTGGTTCACGTGAATTCAACATTTTTGAGATTTGATTTAGGATTTGCAAAAAAAAAAAATTGCCTGGCACCATTTCCCACACTGCTGAAGAATCAGAGAGCGGGCTAATGTCATAACTGTGCAGGATCCTCATAATGTCCTGCACCTATGACATCTTAATGAACAAAACGCACCAACCCATTTCCTCAAGTCACCAATGGGCCACACTCCAAGATCAATATAAACATATTGACTACAGGATAAGAAACCTTAGTCACGAAGTGTATAATATAAAACAAAATCTTTATTGACATAAATGACACATACAAATATTAAAATAGTGCCTCACAATCAGATGGAATACTAGATCAAGGTAAGCGACCCAACCCACAGGATATGTACCCTCCTAAATATACATAAGTTATTTTAGACCATATTAGACATAAGACCTTCCAATTCGGCCATATCCTAGGATATGAGTGGAAGCGCTTGGTATTAGCGCGAAACGATCGTCGTCGTCTTGCCTGTCGCAATCCTACTTTCACTCCCTCCCTTGAACCGTGAAGATGATTTGCTGCATGTTCTAATAAAGGACGTTTGAATTGCCACTGATTGGTGAGTGCTATTGCGTTTTTTCTATTTTTTATTTACATAGATTATTAATATTACTATTATTATTATAGTATTGGACCTTGAAAAAAATTATTCGGATGGCTTATTCTTAATGATAAAAAAATGTTTATCCACTATTACATGTAATATACTGATATTTGGGTCTAGAGATGAGTGAATCTGTAGAAATTCAAACGCGTC
Source organism: Ranitomeya imitator (assembly GCF_032444005.1). Taxonomy (NCBI): domain Eukaryota; kingdom Metazoa; phylum Chordata; class Amphibia; order Anura; family Dendrobatidae; genus Ranitomeya; species Ranitomeya imitator. The sequence goes on along the minus strand of NC_091287.1, from coordinate 51,991,240 downwards.
AGAGTCCTTCAAATATGGCACGGAACTTTCATTTGCATTTATTTTTCCAGATGCAAATATTGAATTTGCATCTGATGTTTATTATGCTCTGAGGTTTCCCCTTCAGACCTCAGATCACATAAAATGAATTCTACAAAATAGCGTCTGGCCAGATTCGTTTAGGGCCAAGAAGGGGTAAGAAAAATATAAACATAATGCTCACCGATCCCTAGCCCTCAATGGTGAGGCTGCAGAGCTCCAGTCACTCTTCAGGGCTCTTCAGCACCTCTGCCATTGACCAGGCCTTCTGTCATAGAAGCCTTAGTTTACTTTGTGAGGTCACATTCAAAGCAAATATCTCTGTTTGGGACCCCATAGTTGCAAAGTTATACAAAGCATTCAAGTCAGGCAGCCAAGACCTAATGAAGATAGGAATCTGATACTGATCATTCTCTCTATTAATATGGCCTAATTAAATTTAATATTTGGAAAAGTCAGGCTTGAGTAACATGAACATGTTCTTCTGTGAATAGGTGCAGATGGTATGGGTCAAGACCCTTCGTGCAAATAGTGAAGTAGGCATTACTATTATAACCCACTCTCTTTTTTGCTTTTAACTAAAACAGCTGGAAAGTGGTCAGAGTATCCAGAGTTGATCAGATTTAGAAACCAAGGCAATAAAGAACATTTTAAGTTTTTGGGGACACTGGTGTAACTTACACTGAAGAGATCCAACTACCGTAGCTTCTTACAGGCTTGACTTTATGATAAAATATGTCGGGAAAAATGCTAGCTGAAAATGTTTGTTTTTCAGTACAACTAATCAGCAGACCTTATGGAAACTAGTTTAGTCTTATATATATTTTCTTTAAAACCAAAAGCCTATCTACTGCTTTGGGAAAATTTCCCTTAACGGAGACTTCTTCTAAAGGACCGATATCCCAAAACAAACTGGCAAAGAGTGACCTTCTGGCAATTCCTATCCACACGTTAGGCGACATCCTGAGGATGCAAATAACAGTGAATACAATGGTAGAGGAGAGAGCCATCAGCTCCCTCTTCCAACATTCAGACTGTGCAACTGATACTCTGCATAATAGGCATGATGACATCAATGTGCTTGCTGTTCAGAGTCTCTGTCTGCACACAGTAATGACCAGAGCAGCAGGGGAACGAGGGCAAGGTAAATAGTATTTTAATTTTTTTAATTGTCATTCACTTTTTTTAATTGTCATTCACTTGAGGGGAGAATACGTGGGGCCATCAAACTGTGTGTGGTGAGGTGAGAGGTCCATCATACTGTGTAAGGAGCTCTATGGTCCATCATAATGTGTGGGGGGCTTTATGGTCCATTATACTGTGCGGGGAGCTGTAAGGTGCATCATAATGTCCATTCTATTGTATATTAGAGGATTTGGGTCCATGATACTGTGTGTAGGGCATTCTAGGGTCCAACAAACTGTGTGGAAGTTGGCTGTGTGGCCCGTCATACTGTGTGGCACGGGCTGTGAGTTCCATTATAATGTGTGAGAGGGGACTGCGAGGTCCATCCTACTGTGTAGGGGGCAGTGGGAATTATCATACAATGTGTGGGGAACTCTGGCGATCATAGTTTGTGAGGGCATGTACTGTGCGTCAAGGCATAATCCTATGTTGCAAAGCTGTGGAACCATCATACTGTTTTGGGGACTGTGGGGGCATCATACTGTATGAGGAGAGCTGTTGATCAAGGTATAAGAGCTGAAGAACAGGAGTAGTTTGATTCACTGTTTTTTTTTATAAAGTTTATAAAAAGCAGTAAATAATTTAATTTGGGTTAGCTGTTACTGATTAAGAATATGTGTTACAATAATCTCCATCATAACATGTAGCAGATAGTCAACATAATTAATTTCGCTCAATATAAAAAAAATAAAATGTATATTATTACAAAATTATAATAAAAAATTAACATATGGGACTGAATTAATTTCATCCTATTTTTTCAGCTGCTTACAACAATAACGGTCTATCAGGACATCAGGAAAAGTAATTGCACACCCCAGGTCTATAAAACTATTATTCATTGTAATTTTAGGTGGTTGTCTCAAAGAGATTTCAGTGTAATGCAGAAAAATATTTAGAATTGAGAGTCCTCAGTGGTTGATACCTTTTAATGGCATCACATCACAGACGTGATGTGTTGTGCATAAAGATGTGATTCTCCAGAACTTCTTTTAGTCTATGCCTGATGAAGAGGCCTGAGCAGTCTCGAAAGCTTGCAATTTGTTACCATCTTTTCAGTTAGCCATTAAAAAGGTATCAACCACTGAGGACTCTCAATTCTAAATATTTTTCTATCTACTGGCTAACACCATACCAAGATATACCGTATACACTCGAGTATAAGCCGAGATTTTCAGCCCAAAAAAATGGGCTGAAAGTGCCCCTCTCGGCTTATACTCGAGTCATGGAAGGCGGGGGTCGGCGGGTGAGGAGGAGCGACGCCTTTCAAATACCCACCTGCTCCCAGCGCTCCTGATGCAGTTCCTGCATGTCCCACGGTCTTCGGGCGCCTGCAGCTTCTTCCCCTGTTCAGCGGTCACTGGTACCGCTCATTAAAGTTATGAATATGGACTCCACTCCCATAGGGGTGGAGCTGCATATTCATTACTGTAATGAGCAGTATCATGTCACCGCTCACCACAGGAAGAAGCTGCCGCTCCCCGAGACGTGGGACATGCGGGGACCGCGTCCGGAGCGCTGGGAGCAGGGGAGTATGTCATATTCACCTGTCCGCGTTCCACTGCCGCCCTGTCTTCCCATCCTCTTGCTGTGACTGTTCAGGTCAGAGGGCACGATGACGTATTAGTGTTCGCGCCACCCTCTGCCTGAACAGTCAGTGCGGAGAGATGGGACGCTGAGGAGCAGTGACGAGAGGTGAGTATGTCATTTTTTGTGGCACAATGCAAAAAGTACTGCATGCAGCATTATATGGAGCATCTATGGGGCCATAACTGCATGGAGCATTATATGGGGCCATAACTGCATGGAGCACTATATGGGGCATCTATGGGGCCATAACTGCATGGAGCATTATATGGGGCATCTATGGGGCCATAACTGCATGGAGCATTATATGGGGCTTCTATGGGGCCATAAAGAACTGCATGGATCATTATATGGGGCATCTATGGGGCCATAAAGAACTGAATGTAGCATTATATGGGGCATCTTATGGAGCCATAAAGAACTGCAAGGAGCATTATATGGGGCATATTTTGTATGGAGCATCTTATGGGGCCATAATGAACTGCATGGAGCATTATATGGGGCATATTTGTATATGGAGCATCTTATGGGGCCATAATGAACTGTATGGAGCATTATATGGGGCCTATTTTGTATGGAGCATCTTATGGAGCCATAAAGAACTGCATGGAGCATTATATGGGGCATATTTGTATATGGAGCATCTTATGGGCCATAATGAACTGTATGGAGCATTATATGGGGCCTATTTTGTATGGAGCATCTTATGGGGCCATAATGAACTGTATGGAGCATTATATGGGGCTCTTGATTCAATATGGATATTCAAAAACACTTAACCTACTGATGTCTCAATTAATTTTACTTTTATTGGTATCTATTTTTATTTTTAACATTTATCCATAGCTGCTGCATTTTCCACCCTAGGCTTATACTCGAGTCAATACGTTTTCTAAGTTTTTTGTTGCAAAATTAGGGGGGTCGACTTATACTCGGATCGGCTTATACTCGAGTATATATGGTATATATTTCCTGTATCAGTGTAATGCAAACTCTATTACCAAAGTTGTGCATTTTATCATTGGTACACGGTGTCTGTTTCTAACCTCATCAGATCTCAAAAATCTTTCGAATGTTGAGCTACTACTCAGACCATGGCCAGGTGTTTGGAGTACAAAGAATGAAAATGCCAAAACCTGGATAAATTCCAGACATTAAGGTCAACCAAGAAATGCAAATACAGGTTATTATGTTTTGTTCGGTCATTTGGAAGAACATATCAATGGGGTTGCATTTGTTCAAAAACAGAGATGCTTTCGAGAAGCTTTGAAACCTTGGCCCTCTTCAAAGGCTCATAAAACCTATAATTGACATTCAAAACTATAAACATGCCTCACAGGTTCAACCTTTTGTCCTCTAATCCAATAACTGCTTAGCACCCTTTTCCTGAACATTACTCACACTCAAAGTATCCTTATCTTAGCCAAAAATCAAACATGGGAACAAATTTGAGGGCAATGATATATTTGCTTATTCTCAAGAGTGAAAATGTTTGACTTACAAACACAAAGGCTATCAAGTCTCGCTGTGTCACAGAAGGTAGTAAATGAGCCCACATAGGGTTACTCTGCTTTGTGTGAATCAATGATGCATATCCAAAACAGAATTATCTCCATGTGGGACCATATGGGTCCATTCTTGTCAAAGCGTTCTTACCGATAGAAGAGCTAAAGTCAATACTTAAATTAAATAATGTACAATTATATTATTCAGAAGGCTGGAGTCAAATTTAGAGTTTCAGGTTCATAGTCTTTTTTGGTGCTCTCTGTTTTTGCCTCTGCATTTTCATTGCACTTTTTTTTATTTTTGAGTCCTAGTATTTATTAAAAGTTTTTTTTGGAGGACATTTTATACATTTTTATGACTTCACATTCAGGTAGACATGTGACTTCCCATAGAGGTTAGATTTGCTTGCATTTCTATAAGATATAAAGTAAAATCTCTCCTGCATCTCCAAGGTCAATGGACAGCAGGGATAAATTAGATGCAATTTGGAAGACATGTTGTACCATCCGACAAAAGTTTTTATTGCATTCTATTAGTGAGAGGCACACTTGAAAGATTTGTAGATATATTTGAAGGCATTTTGCCATTGTTCTACAGAGATATCTGTTTTAGGATCCTTTCCACAAACTATGGTGTTGTGATGTAACTTTTGCCCATGACCATTGTATTACTTGCTGATGGAAGATTAAAAAATGCCATAGATTTAAGGTCAACCTGGTGAGATGGATTCACTAAGCTGAAGGTGAACACATGGACCAAGGTAAATGGCACAGCAGAATGAATGTGCCAGATATCACATCTCATATGACATGATGTGTTATCACATGGAACAGAATGTAAACAGGCAGAGCAGTACACGTTGGAAACTACAGAGACAGTGTAGACAATCACTGGCGGTTACAGCAATAGATGCTGTATCGTGTGTCTTTATGTTGACAGCTTAGTCAGGCGCTAGACAGCAAGCATCCACCTTTTGCGAACAGTCATACACAAGGGAGGGGATTTTAAAGAACGACTTGCACTCATCAACACACACACAATTCAAAATGTACACTAGCGCATGGCCATGCGGCCATGCAAATCTTTTATAGCTGCAGGAATGACAGGACCTTCCCAGAAGGACCAATGGGAGTCAGCCACAGAAGAAGAACACCTTCAGGACCTTCCTAAAGGACCAATGGGATTTGCTGCAGTATCTAAGCATGTGACCCTTGATCTCCAATGAGAGATCTTGCCCTGGGCATGCTCAGAAAGGGAAGAGCAGGACTTAGTCCCAAACACGTCTGCTCGCCACTGCCCAGTACTGACTACAATGGCAGCTGGAAAGGCAGCAGTAAACAGTCATCCAGTATCAGCCTGAGCTAGATGCTAGGACCGACGTCTCTGCTGAGCAGACTCCACTGCAGCTGGAGAAGAATGGGAGACCGCAGCAGAGATAATTCGAGATTCCCCTGTGCAGAGGTGGGATCTCGATACCTAACACCCAGGGAACAAATGTGGGGTTAAACAGCAGAGCTAAAACATAATCTAGATTATGGTTGTAGATATCACAGGAGTTTGCAGAGATGATTGCAGTGTATTGTTAAAAGTCTCTAGATAACAATTTGCAATGCTTACTGCAGCTGAAAGGTTAACCTGCGGATCTGAGAAGCAGTAGATGCAGACTGCTGAAACCACAGAAGATTTCAAAGGTGATTGCTGTTGAAACAATCTGGATGGTGGCAAACTCCTAATCAAAAGGTAACTAAACACTACACTTACTGACAAGGTTGCCAACTTGACTTAGGGTACCGTCACACAGTGGCACTTTGATCGCTAAGACGACACGATCCGTGACGTTACAGCGATATCGTTACGATCTCGCTGTGTCTGACACGCTACTGCGATCAGGGACCCCGCTGAGAATCGTACGTCGTAGCAGATCGTCTGAAACTTTATTTCATCGCTGGATCTCCCACTGACATCGCTGAATCGGCGTGACGCCGATGTGCGATGTCTTCACTGGTAACCAGGGTAAACATCGGGTTACTAAGTGCAGGGCCGCGCTTAGTAACCCGATGTTTACCCTGGTTACCAGCGTAAAGTAAAAAAAACAAACATTACATATTTACCTTCAGCTGTCTGTCCCCGGCGCTCTGCTTCTCTGCACTCCTCCTGCATCCTGTGTCAGCTCCGGCCAGCCAGAAAGCACAGCGGTGACTTCACTGCTCTGCCTTACGGCTGACCGGCGCTGACAGTGCAGAGGAGAGCACAGCGCTGGAGGACAGACACGGAATGTAAGTATGTAATGTTTGTTTTTTTTACGTTTACGCTGGTAACCAGAGTAAACATCGGGTTACTAAGCGCGGCCCTGCGCTTAGTAACCCGATGTTTACCCTGGTTACTGGGGACCTCGGGATCATTGGTCGCTGGAGAGTGGTCTGTGTGACAGCTCTCCAGCGACCAAACAGCGACGCTGCAGCGATCGACATCGTTGTCGTATCGCTGCAGCGTCGTTTCAGTGTGACGGTACCCTTACTCTTTTTCTGGGCATCTTATCAAAAAACCATGGACAGACAATATTTTTTACAAACACATTGGAAAATCATAATAAATCTTTATGAATATAAGTGAATCATGACTAAAGCCCACAAATCAGATATGAAGTTATGAGTTGTATTCCCTGTGAACTTTAAAATTGTGATCATTACAGTAAGAACAATCTGTATAAGTTACTTTAGCTTAAAAAAAATCATGGACAACTTACATTTTTTTAAAGGAAAGGCAAAAGTGCCCTATTTTTACAGTCTGTCCTGGAATCTGTGGATGTTTGGCAATCCTGCTCACTGATTACCGTACTCAGGTCTAAGTGGAACTTGGCTAATGATGCCAGTGAGGTATGTGAGGAGCACAGCAAAGGGCGGCATCTATAGAAGGGAGCAAAGCCCGACCCTGGAGTCAAGACGGGTGCATAGCACAGAAGAGAAGGTACAAAGGAGAATTTGAAGTATATTTCCTACTTAATTATTTTTTCTATACAAGAATCTTCAGAGTTATTCAGATTCTCAAAAAAGCGATTAACATAATACAGAGTGCACTGGGACAACAGCTGTAATAAAGAGTATTATTATTATTATTCATCTTTATAGCGCCATTTATTCCATGGCGCTTTACATGTGAGAAAGGGGCATACATAGACAAGTACAATAAACATGAGCAATACAAGGCACACACAAGTACAAAAGGAGAGAGGACCCTGTCCGCGAGGGCTCACAGTCTACAGGGGATGGGTGAGGATACACTAGGAGAGGGTAGAGCTGGTCGTGTGGCAGTTCAGTGGACTGAGATTGAGGGGTTCGTGTAGGTAAGTACCATGTCACAGATGTATGGAGGAGACAGGTTGTGGATGGCTTTGTATGTTATAGTTGGGGTTTTGAACTGGAGCCTCTGGACAATAACAAGCCAGTGAAGGGCCTGGCAGAGAAGAGAGTGTTAAAGGGGAAGCCAGAGATTAGGAGGTTGCGATAGTTGAGGTGGGAGATGATGACCGCGTGCACAAGCGTTTTTGTATTTAGCGACTCATTAATGTTTAACCCTATGTATGTCACAGGCAAAGTTGTAGGATGGCATACAGACAAAAAAATAAAAGGGGATGCATTTTTAATCACATCAAACTTATCTATTACAGCTTTCACACTATGGACCATTTTGCATGGGTAGTGTTTGAAAAGTATTGTGCATATCTCTTATCTATGACTATGTTCAAGAAAAGGTAACTTAATATGAAAGCAATTTGATTCACACACACTGGTTTGAGAACGGTATTACCCTACCATCCTCTATACTGAAAAGTTTACAGACCTTGAGATCTAGGGGATATTTTCTCTGTGCACTAATTATACCTTCACAGGCATTTGCTGATCTATTTGTTTTGTTATTTTATCCAGGGCTCAGCTACCATTTCTATTGTATCTTACTTCTAGACCTGATAAGGCAAGTGTTTGTTTTTGCGGGCAATATGCTGGCTTTAAGCATCTTCCTTTTGAAGATAACACTTGTTTCTTCTAAGCCGTATGCTGTGACTCAAGAAATAGTCCTGAAGAAAATGCAACCAGCAAATCTTTCCGCTCTGAATAGAGTAGACTTTTGTAACCTTATTTGATTTGAGAAGAGCCAAGGGATCTATACACCGCGAGTATTAATAAAATTGTGTTTCTGCATCACAAATCAAGAAATGTATCACAATAACATACGTGGTATATATTACAGAGGAAAGGTTATTTGTAGCACGTAACTTAAATATATATAACCTGAATGAAATGTGACAAGTCTCGACAAAGAGCAAATGACATTCAATGTGAGAGAAAATGGATTTGTGAATTTCTAATATTAGCAAAGTTTGAGGGTTTAAATAAATTTGAGTGAGATTCTCCGGAAAAAAAAATAATCGTTCCTCTATAATTTGTTTTAGTCAATATTAAATATAGTAAATAAAATATTTAGAATATTTGGTTTTGCAAATTTGAAACCCAGCCCTTAATTTAAAGGAGTTGCATAATTGAAGAGTAACCATTATTTTATTTTTCATAAATCAATAATACAAAATAGGAAACTTTGCAAGACATCTTATTAAAGAGCTCTGCATCTTTCTCCACTTTGATTGCTCAATTATTCAGAAAAAAAAATCTCAGTTCACAGATAAAATATGTCTTTAGTCAAACGTTTTCACTGAATGCAGATTTTACCTGTGAATTGAGAGCGAAAGATCAATCCAGGAGGAAAAAAAATTCTTGTTTTAATACTATATATATAATACAAATTAAAATTCTTTAAGACATCTTTGTTTAAATGCCCTATTAAAGATGATGGACATTATGGAAGGGGTCCTTTACAGAATATAAAGCTGCTCTGTAATTAGATATTGTATGCAGTATGAATCTGTAAAAAATAATGTGGATGGTTATTTATCTCCATGCCACCATTTAATATTTCATGTCCATTTCAGTGGTCATGGCAATGAAAATGCTTGGCTTGGTTCTGCTCCCCTGATATAGTCAGCTGTGGCCAATCCTCCCTGCAAATAAAAGGATCAGGTATTGAAATTCCAATTGCCAGATCATTTTTAGGCTGCTTTCACACATCGGTTTTTTGCCATCAGTCACAATCCGTCGAATTGTGAAAAAAACGGATCCGACTGGCTGATCCAGCTAATTGGATCCTAAAAAAATCAGAGCATGCTCAGTTAAAAAAAAAACGTAATCCGTCTCCGGATTCCGTCATTTGATGGATCCGGTGCCATAGGCTTCCATTCTAGCTAACGACGGATGGCGATGGATCCGTGGCTGTCTGTTTTTTCGATGGACACAAAAAACTTTACTATGTCCATTTTCTCTGGCTGCCGGATAAACAATTTTCGATGGATCTGGTGAAAAACGGATGAAACGAGAGGCCATCCGACGCAATCCATCACTAATACAAGTCTATGAGAAAAAACGGGTCCGTTTTTTTCACAATTCGACGGATTATGACTGATGGCAAAAAAATGATGTGTGAAAACAGCCTTAAGGTACCGTCACACATAACGATTTCTATAACGATATCGTTGCTTTTTGTGATGTAGCAACGATATTGTTAACAAAATCGTTATGTGTGACAGCGACCAACGATCAGGCCCCTGCTGGGAGATTGTTGGTCGCTGGGAATGATCAGGACCTTTTTTTCGGTCGCTGATCACCCGCTGTCATCGCTGAATCGGCGTGTGTGACGCCGATCCAGCGATATGTTCACTGGTAACCAGGGTAAATATCGGGTTACTAAGCGCAGGGCCGTGCTTAGTAACCTGATATTTACCCTGGCTACCATTGTAAAAGTAAAAAGAAAAACAGTACATACTCACATTCCGGTGTGTGTCACATCCCCTGGCGTCAGCTTCCCGCACTGACTGTGAGCGCCGGCCGTAAAGCACAGCGGTGACGTCACTGCTGTGCTCTGCTTTACGGCCGGCCGGCGCTGACACAGTCAGTGCGGGAAGCTGACGCCAGGGGATGTGACACACACCGGAATGTGAGTATGTACTGTTTATTTTTTACATTTTAATGGTAACCAGGGTAAACATCAGGTTACTAAGCGCGGCCCTGCGCTTAGTAACCCGATGTTTACACTGGTTACCCGGGGACTTCGGCATCCAGCGACCACACAATGACTTACCAACGATCACGGCCAGGTCATATCGCTGGTCGTGATCGTTGGTAAATCGTTTAGTGTAACGGTACCTTTAGAGTTGGGAGGCCTCCATACATATCAGTGGGTGGTTGTGTTTGGCCAACTTTCATTCACTGTGTATGGGGGCATTTAGACCCCCAGCAAATAGCTGGTTGCAATAGTGAATCAAACCTGAAAGAAGTTCTCTCTGATGAGATTATCCCTTTAATGGTAACTCCAACCCCCAGCAAGGACTACTTGAGAATTTTAGCAATCACTTAAATCATTTTCAAATGATTATAAAGGTTGTTCAAGTAGTAGCATTACAGAATGCTGTAGATAAGCCCATGATGGCGGCGGCCGAAGCTTATATACGAAAAAGTAAGTGACAGATTCCCTTTAAATAAAGGCAGCCAAACGCATTGATATTGATGCGGTCAGCCAATCTAATGTGTATGGGAGTCTTCCTATTCTAATAATGAGGCATTTGAATTCAAATTGTGAGACCCTTTAATTTTCAGGTAGATAAGTCGCCACCAGGGTTGTCAGTCAGTAGCTTTTTCCGCTATGCCCACCATCAGCTATTATGTATATGGCCAGCTTAAGCAGCTGTCAGACACCTTTGGCAGTGACTTATCTTTAAGAAGTCCGGAACTTCCAGCATCCCCAATCCTTTGTGCCATTGGCATCATCTGTTAGTGGAAGAATTCAGTGTCATCCCACACACATTAGATTATTGGCTGTTCCTGCTCAAATGGGTGGGCTCAGCCATCATTAATCTAATATGTATGGGGGTGTTAGTATGCGGCATCAGTGGATAGATTGGATGCCAATAGCATGAATCATTTCCTCTCCAGACATGGACAGATGTTGATACTGACTTTGGAAACCAAATTAGGAAAAAAAACATGTTATTTATATTGCTTAAAAGAATATCTTCTTGAATGAAGTGATCTGTGATATGTCACTTCTGTCGGGAGTCATATTCTGGGAAAATTAGTCTGTCTTGCTGACTACATGATGTTTTGGAGCCATGCGGTGCCTCAGTGAAACCTTTCTAAGTGTTTAAAAATTAGGCTGCCGTCACACTAGCAGTATTTGGTCAGTGTTTGACATCAGTATTTTTAAGCCAAAACCAGGAGTGGAACAATTAGAGGAAAAGTATAATAGAAACATGTCACCACTTCTGTATTTATCACCCACTCCTGATTTTGGCTTACAAATACTGATGTAAAATACTGACCAAATACTGATAGTGTGACGGCAGCCTTATTGTCATTAAATAATGTTGGTTTACAAAGTGCTGAAGGCATTCCCATAGTGAAAAACTAGTGTATATAAATGAATGGTGTATTTAAGCTTGATTCGCTAACCAAGCAACTCTCATACATATCAATTATATCTACCACTCATCAGCCATTAAAATCTGTGACCCTTCTTCCCAGTAGGCATATAGGACAGCTGCCTCCTCCTCGTAACTATCAAAATTCATTACATTTGTTACATTGCCATATTGTATCTTACAATAATGATATGACTACAGTATAAAACTGTTATATGTAAATACACAGGTTGGAAAAGATCTGTGCAAAAACACACAACATCCAACGTCACCATATCTCACAATATACACTGCAAACAATACTAAACAGAAAATCCAAGTTGCAATAACCATATATTTCATATATTAAAATGAGATTTTATGAGTCCAGCTACGGCTATAGCGCAAATCTTGGCTGAGCAGCAACTGAAAGCAGCTTCTAAAGGAGCATGCACTGACAATGTGAAAGAGCACCACAGCATAGTGTTTGGGAATGATAAGGTAATGAAGAATATTGCAAAAATATATAACTTTGCAATGTCAGATGGGTAATTAAATAAAAAAGTTTAGTTACCCTTTAATACAGACACTGTACTGTAGTTTAGACTAAAGGTACCTTCACACATAACGATTTCGTTAACGATATCGTTGCAACGTCACGCTTTTTGTGACGTAGCAACGATCCCGCTAATGATCTCGTTATGTGTGACAACGACCAACGATCAGGCCCCTGCTGGGAGATCGTTGGTCGCTGGGGAATGATCAGGACCTTTTTTTTGTCGCTGATCACCCGCTGTCATCGCTGTATTCACTTGTAACCAGGGTAAACATCGGGTTACTAAGAGCAGGGCCGCGCTTAGTAACCCGATATTTAACCTGGTTACCATAGTAAAAGTTAAAAAAATGTACATACTCACATTCCGATGTCTGTCACATCCCCCGCCGTCAGCTTCCCTGCACTGACTGTCAGCGCCGGCCGTAAAGCAGAGCACAGCGGTGACATCACCGCTGTGCTCTGCTTTACGGCCGGCGCTGACACAGTCAGTGCGGGAAGCTGACGGCGGGGGCGTGACAGACATCGGAATGTGAGTATGTACTGTTTTTTTTTTAACTTTTACAATGGTAACCAGGGTAAATATCGGGTTAATAAGCGCGGCCCTGCGCTTAGTAACCTGATATTTACCCTGATTACCCGGGGACTTCGGCATCGTTGAATACAGTTTCAACGATGCCGAAGTCTTTCCCCTGATCGTTGGTCGCTGGAGAGAGCTGTCTGTGTGACAGCTCCCCAGCGACCACACAACGACTTACCAACGATCACGGCCAGGTCGTAACGCTGGTCATGATCGTTGGTAAGTCGTTTAGTGTAACGGTACCTTTACAGAACAGGCAGATGAGAGAGTGTGTAGAAAAATAAGGTACTTGTAGACCTTAGATAACGGCCATATGACTGACTCCCATTCACACATGCACTTTCAGATTGGTTGAACTTCCAGCTGCTTTTAATGGGAAAAGTGAAGGAAGTCACTTCCATACAATTGAAAACAAACCCAATACAACTCTGCTCTGACACCAAATGTCGCAAAAGAGGCTGGAGGACCTCAAAGGCATCACATTGCCACACAATCCGGACTTGGCAGGTTGAGACAACTTTATTCTAATCTGTATGGGGTCTTATTATGTGCCGTGCTGAGGAGTAGGGAAATGGATTATATGGTAATGCAGCAGTGTTGGATTTGATTGGACCGGAGGTGATATAGGAAAAAAAATGCGTATTATCATGTAATCCTTTCATGGTTGCTCAATACAGATGTTGTACTACTTATTAACAATAGGGCAAATGCAAGAGCTAATATCAGATCTGTCCTTGATATGCATTCCACAACAATCTTTTTCATTGTATATCTTTTTTTTTTATTTACTTTACATCTTACAATTATTTCCATGGACCTTTTTGAAGCTTCTATTATCCTGTCAGGTGATTTAACTGCTAAAGACTTATTCAAAGGCTTCTCAAGCCCCGAATGGGGATTGAAATAATTATACATAATCCCTTTAGACATATGGCTCTTCCAAAATGATTAACCTTGTTAACGCATTTACTATAAACCTTAAAATCTCCAAATGCTGCTGGTAGATAGGTAATTACATTTACAAAGAAATAGATAGATATAATAGATAAGATATGGGACAGATAGATACACCGATAGATATGAAATAAGTATTAGTTTGATAGATGAAGATAAACTGTAGATCTGGGGTTTGAAACACAAGGGTGGTGGGCTCCCAAGACGATCGTGGTCCCGTTCAGAGGGTAGATTGGCTTCTTCTCAGCTGACTGTGTGTCCACAAATGTACATTCAATTGAAATGTTTTGTGACAAATCAAGGTGACCGGACAATTCGTGCTTACATGATCCACCCCTCCTGCCTTCTTCCTTTGCATACAAAGTGGCCTCACGGGTTATCTTGCGGGGCGTTGCACAATTTCCTTGTTGTGCGTTCCATCTCCTCAGGTCGTGATGCGCTGCATGCGTGTCAAATAGACCAGAAGTGATTTCTGATCACCGGATTCAAGTGGTTCTCGGGAGCCCGCAGCTGTGACATCTTAAGTCGAACTCTTGGTGAGGAGACGATATCAGACTGATGTGTACTAGGTCCATCACTGTGGCGCTGGTATCTTAGTCCTTGTTTTATGTGTAACCTGCTTTACCATCTCTTGATGACCCTGAAAAGCATTGAGAGGCATGTGGGTTTTTTCAGGTCAGGTCTGTACAGGCTCACCTGTGGATAGCCCTTGTAAGGGCAGAGGTCTTGGTCAATAGGGCATATATTGCCTCACAGGGCTTAACCTAGTTCCCATTCACCAGCCTGCAGTATAGACACATTCTTGAGACATTGAACGATGTGCATGGACTCCCATTCTTCTGGGTATGACAAACTGATGAGATTGTTCCAATTATTTTCTAATTTTTAACTTTTTTTGCCACTGGTTAGACATAATACAATAGCAGGTTTCAACCAGTCAATTTTTCCCATAATGTGTTCTTCATATTATCTGCTATATTAAGTGAAGTTGTCTGTTGGTCCTTTGTGACCACTGCTGTGGTTTTTTATTATTATTATTATTATACATTTTTATAGCGCCATTTATTCCATGGCGCTTTACATGTGAATACGAGGCAAATATAGACAAATACATTAAACATGAGCAGATAACAGGCACACGGGTACATAAGGAGGGAGGACCCTGCCCGCGAGGGCTCACAGTCTGCAGTGGATGGGTGATGAAACACTAGGAGAGGGTAGTTGGTTTGATCTTTTTCGCAAACATGTCCAGTTTGTCTGGGTATGTATTTTAACATTGCTATCTAATATTTGTGGTATCTCTGATTTTTTAAAATTTTATCAAATAAAAGTTATATTTTAGACCTTTTTACCCTTTTTATGCTGATTTGTTGAAATTTGTTGAATGAGTTGATTGGGAATCACTTTTTACACTGGCTAAGGTGTACTTTTGTCCACACATTTTGCTTGTTGTATGATATGAGGAGCTGGCCTTGTTATAAAGACTATTGGCCTATGGCACGTATAGTGGAATTCACGGCTCTAAGGGATGCAGACTTTTTCCAGCATGGAGCACCAGTTACGTCGATCTTATTGTTGTATTTTATTAGAGATTTTTTGCTGTGTTTTATTAGAGATTTTCTTGCTCATCAGTTCAGCCTCAAGAATCAATATTTCCATTCAGTGTCAGTAAGCAGAGGAAGAGGTGCAAGCTGGATCTTATATATACGTAAAGCCAGACATGAGATTGGTAATCAGGTAAAACAATCATTCTGTTACTACCATACTCACCGCCGCCGGTCCCAGGCACTCACACACCACTAAAGTACTATCAATTTCCCCAGAGTATAAATAGTATAATGGGCCTCTGACTCCCGTTCCACTACAGGCAACTCACCAGATGGAGACCCAACTTGGAGTCTCCACATTTCCAAAAATTGTTTGTAAGATTATTATTATTATTTATTTATATAGCACCATTGATTCCATGGTGCTTTACATGAGAAGGGGTTACATACAAGTTACAGATATCACTTACAGTAAACAAACTAACAATGACAGACTGATACAGAAGGGCGAGGGCCCTGCCCTTGCGGGCTTACATTCTACAGGATTATGGGGAAGGAGACAGTAGGTTGAGGGTTGCAGGAGCTCCGGTGTTGTTGAGGCGGTAACTTCGTTATTGATGAGGCGGCATCGGGGTCAGTGCAGGCTGTAGGCTTTCCTGAAGAGATGGGTTTTCAGGTTCCATCTGTAGGATCCAACTGTGGTTGATAGTCGGATATGTTGGGGCAAAGAATTCCAGAGGATGGGGGATATTCGGGAGAAGTCTTGGAGGCAGTTGGATGAGGAGCAAATAAGTGTGGAGGAGAGAAGGAGGTCTTGGGAGGACTGGAGATCACGTAACGACAGCAGCAGTAGCCACAGCAGGCACAGAAGCCACAACAAAGGGCTCACAGACTATAATAACAAGAGATCAATGCAGCACACTTAAAACTACACCATCTCCTAGTCTACCCAGTTGGTGCAAAAGTCATTGGAGATCCATGACTTGTTCATCTTGATCTTGATCTACACTTTCATGGGAAAGCCGGATGCGCTTATCTGTCACGATCCATGTTTGGATCTGTGGCAGATCTTGTTTCCTTCAGATTAAAACCTTTTTTCCTTTCAGGTCATCGGGGGTTAATGCAGTTTTTCCCCGGAGGCCGCTGGTGTAATTGCATTGCAGCTTGTTCTGCTGTTGTGGGTGGTGACCACTCCCACCTTCCTTTAAAAGGTCACCTGGTGTATCAGCTGACTGTTGGTTATACAGGTCCTTTGGATACCAACCTTGCTGGAATAGGAGCTTGCTTAGTGCTGTTGTTCTACAGCTGTATACTCATTCCTGGTGCCTTACTCTGCTGTGTGGTGCATTGCAGCAGAGAAAGCTAAGTGTGGTGTTATTGTTTCTTTGTCCCTTTGTTGTTTGTAACTTTCCCAGTGTTGTATTAGTGCAGCGGTGGGACCAGTGCTCTCACCTGCCAGTTCCCTATATAGAGATTAGAGCAGGGCAAGTGAGGGACTAGGGATCCTGGTCGGTGACGGATTGAAAGAACCCGTATAGGGACGGTAGCAAGATCAGGGCACAGCCTGAGGTGAGTTCAGGAGGTGCCCATTCCCCGTTCCCTACCGACAGGGCCCACCATTGTTAAAGTGTCCCCGGTGTACCCTTGTGTGTTTCATCGTTTTGTGACCGACCACCCACCAGGTCGTGTCACACCAGGACAGTCACAGCGTGACATTATCCATCAGGACCTTACCAGCAGTGCTGAAGACTTGTTCTGGGGGAACGATGGCTGCCGAGCATGACAAAACCTCCAAGGCATGACAGGCGAGCTCTCTCCATTCTTCCATTTATGAAAACCAAAATGGAAAAGGGTACAAAGTCACCCTGATGGCATTGATATTGAGCTCGAGATACTCCTGCACCATCCTTTCAAGTTGTTCACAACGTGTCTGACTTGTATTCTCTTCTGCTGGTGCACAGGCTGGTCTAAAATATGTGTGAAACAACTCTCATAAATTGTTTCTGCCACTTACACTGCTGCTGCTAATGTTTTTTCATTGACGAGTCGAAATTCCCGGGGTTAGAAGTCTATAACTGCGATGCACATTGTGTGCCACACTGGTGTCTTGGGGAAAACCACTCTGAAGATTGTCCAAAAGCGTGTTTCGATTCTCCAGCATGAGCGCGTTCCTTTGAAGGGAGGAAGCATCTGGCAAAATTTATTCCTGTAGCGTGGATTTAACAGAGTGATAACTAGTAATCAGCACTGTGTTTAATTCTAACAATACGGGCATCATGTTGCAGATACATTTTGTTTGTATATTATGCAGTCATAGCAGCGTGCACCTCTTCAGACTTTATTCTATTAGGAGGTGCTGGTTGGTTTTTGAGGTAGATAGACAGATGTACAGTATATGAGAGATAGATGAATAGATAAATAGATTGATATATTGTCTTCATATTTTTATGTGACAAATTAAATTTACTTTTACAAATCAAGCAATCAGCATCGCAGACTTATTGTTCAGATTTTACTTGTTGTTTAGCTTATTTAAAAAAAAAAATTATCCCTTAAGGTGAAAGTAGTTGGAGGTGGTGACAGGAATGTCCGTCTTGTGTGATATAAATTGTTTATGGCTCAGGGGGTGTCCTACATTCCCTGCACAGAAATACTACTCTTCCTAATTGCTGATCCGAGATAGGAGACATGGAGGCTGTCAGACATTTTGATTGACATACAGTGACCCCTTTACTAATGATTATTAAATTAGTACACAGGCTTTCTTGGTGGTCTGTATTTTTTGTTTGGTTGGACGGTCTCTTTAAATTCACTTTGTGACCTTCATGTCAAACCTTATTTACCTTCCTCTAACCTTTCTTGTATGCCTATTATCCATGGTTTATAGGACTCAATCTATTTTACATTAGGCTGTCTCATTAAGGTTGTGTACTGATTGTGGGGCAGGGGCTGCACAGTGTGGTGACACAGCGGGGATTATGCGATGAGCATGACAGTAGCAAGCAAGACATCACCCCATAGATGCAACCATTGAGGCGGGTCCTTGTATGTCAAGGGTCTACCGCATTACACAGTCTCATTATGGACTTTTCTAGTCTTTTCCTTATCTATGGTGAATAGAAATGAGTAAATCTCTCAAAATATATTTCTGTCAAATTCAATTCTGTCTGAATAAATTCAGGCCAAAATCGAAGTTTTATAATACATTATAACAAATGGAGAAGAGGTAATGGTTAAAACCACATTCTACTCACCTGTCCTAGACCCTTACATCACCTTTTTCTGCAACTCCCCAGTCCTACATGTTAGGCCTGGGTCACACTTGCAAGTGCAATGCGAGAAACTCACGCGAGTCTCTGGCATCAAGTCCCGACACTGCCACCGGCACTCGGGAACGGAGCGCAAAATTGCTGTAATAGATAGCAGATGCCATGTCGCGTTTGCAGAGCCGCTGATCTGTCTAAACAGTGAAAAGCCCCCACAAAGTGACTTATCTAGAGGTGTAATGAGTACCTTGAACCCACAGGTGCTTCACAGAATTGTATAACATTGAGCCATGAGAATGAAAAAATACAATTTGTTATGTAATTTATCCTAAGTATGCCATTACCCATATGTGGTGGAAAACTACTGTTTGGACGCATAGCATGGCTCGCAAGGAGAGGAGTGTTATTTGACTTTTGGAGTGCAAAATTGGCTGGGATGGATAGAAGATGCCATGATGCGTTGCTGCATAAGTTCGGCTGTTAGATTCGCTGAGCTCCTGCGGTTATCATGTTGGAGGTGCTGATATTACCTCCTGTACGATCAAGCTGTAATCGGTCAGTCAGATTGATTGAATGATCCCAACGCCTGTGGCGCTTAGCTGTCAGCACTGTCCTGTTACTGCGTGTTTACACACAGTGACAGTTTAAATCCATGACCGACATAGAACGTCATAATGCGAGAACTAACACCAGTTCATGACTTGATATGCCTGTCATTAGTCGTAAAGGGGTTAACATCACAGCCCTGATCTCAATCCTATTGAAAATTTATGGGCAGAGCTGAAAATGCCAGTGTGAGCAAGAAGACCTACAAACCTGGATCAGTTACACCAGTTTTGTCAGGAGGAATGGGCCCAAATTCCGACCAACTATTGTGAGAAGCTTGTGGAAGGATATCCCAAACGTTTGACCCAAGTCATTCAGTTTAAGGGCAATGGTATCAAATACTAATGA
Organism: Ranitomeya imitator; assembly: GCF_032444005.1. Classification (NCBI taxonomy): domain Eukaryota; kingdom Metazoa; phylum Chordata; class Amphibia; order Anura; family Dendrobatidae; genus Ranitomeya; species Ranitomeya imitator. Next base: position 51,971,589 of record NC_091287.1, on the reverse strand, counting down.
AATGTATGTAAACTTTTGACTTTGCATTAAGTAATAAAAATGCCTTAATACTTTCTTTCCCTCATTATTCTAGCATTAGGCAAATATTAACCCCTTCCCGACCTGTGACGCCACTTAGGCATCATGAAAGTCGCTGCCAATCCGACCTGTGACGCCTATGTGGCGTCATGGAGGGATCACGTCCCTGCAGATCAGATGAAAGGGTTAACTCCAATTTCACCCGATCTGCAGAAACAGGGGGAGTGGTACCTCAGCCCAGGGGAGCTACGATAGCTCTGATTGGCTGTTGAAAGTGAAACTGCCAATCAGAGCGATTTGTAATATTTCACCTATGAAAACTGGTGAAATATTACAATCCAGCCATGGCCGATGCTGCAATATCATCGGCCATGGCTGGAAACCCTGATCTGCCCCCGCCACCACCACCGATCTCCTCCCCAGTCCTCCTTCCTGTGCTCCGCTCCCCTCCATCCTCCTGTCCGCTCCCCCGTCCTCCTGTCTGCTCCCCCCGTGCTCCGATCCCACCCCCGTGCTCCGAACCCCCCGTGCTCAGATCCCCCCTCATACTTACCGAGCCTCCTGGTGTCTGTCCGTCTTCTCCATGGGCGCCGCCATCTTCCAAAATGGCGGGCGCATGCGTAGTGCGCCCGCCGAATCTGCCGGCCGGCAGATTCGTTCCAGGTACATTTTGATCACTGTGATAAAACCTATCACAGTGATCAAAATAAAAAAAATAGTAAATGAACCCCCTCTTTATCACCCCCATAGGTAGGGGCAATAATAAAATAAAGAAAATATATTTACTTTTATTTTTCCACTAGTGTTAGGGTTAGAACTAGGGTTAGGGTAAGAACTAGGGTTAGGGTTCGGGATAGGGTTAGAGTTAAGGTGAAAATAAAAAATTGCTTCCTGAAACATAATTTTTGAGGAAAGAAAAATTATTTTTTTATTTTCACGGCTCTGCGTTGTAAACTTCTGTGAAGCACTTGGGGGTTCAAAGTGCTTACCACAAATCTCGATAAGCTCCTTGGGGGGTCTAGTTTCCAAACTGGGGTCACTGGTGGGGGGTTTATACTGTTTAGGCACATCAGGGGCTCTGCAAACATAACATGATGCCCTCAATCCATTCAAGTCTGCATTCCAAAACGCCACTATTTCCTTTCCAAGCCCCGACGTGTGCCCAAACAGTGGTTCCCTCCCCCACATATGGGGTATCAACGTACTCAGGACAAACTGGGCAACAACTTTTGGGGTCCAATTTCCCCTGTTACTCTTGTGAAAATAAAAAATTGCGGGCTAAAAAATAATTTTTGAGGAAAGAAAAATGATACTTTATTTTCACAGCTCTGCGCTATAAACCTCTGTGAAGCACTTGGGGGTTTAAAGTGGTCACCGCACATCTAGATTAGTTCCATGGGAGGTCTAGTTTTCAAAATGGGGTCACATGTGGTGGAGTTCCAATGTTTAGGCACACAGGGGCTATCCAAACGGGACATGGTGTCTGCTAACGATTGGAGCAAATTTTTCATTCAAAAAGTCAAATGGCGCTCCTTCCCTTCTGAGCCTTGCCATGCGCACAAACAGTGGTTTGTGACCACATATGAGGTATCAGTGTACTCAGGAGAAGTTGACCAGCATATTTTAGGATCCATTTTATCCTGTTGCCAATGTGAAAATGAAAATATTGAGGCTAAAAGAAATTTTTTGTTTTTCATTTTTACGGATCAATTTGTGAAGCACCTGGGGGTTCAAAGTGCTCACTATGCATCTAGATAAGCTCCTTGGAGGGTCTAGCTTCCAAAATGGGGTTACTTGTGGGGGAGCTCCAATGTTTAGGCACACAGGGGCTTTCCAAACCCGACATGATGTCCGCTAAAGATTGGAGCCAATTTTTCATTGAATAAGTCAAATGGCGCTCCTTCCCTTCCGAGCCCTGTCGTGCGCCCAAACAGTGGTTCCCCCTTCATATGGGGTACCGGCGTACTCAGGACAAATTGTACAATAACTTTTGGGGTCCAACTTCTCTTTTTACCCTTGTGAAAATAAAAAAAAATTTTTGTGACTAAAAAGTTAAATGTTCATTTTTTCCTTCCATGTTGCTTCTGCTGCTGTGAAGCACCTGAAGGGTTAATAAACTTTTTGAATGTGGTTTTGAGCACCTTGAGGGGTGCAGTTTTTAGAATGGTGTCACTTTTGGGTATTTTCAGCCATATAGACCCCTCAAACTGACTTCAAATGTGAGTTGGTCCCTAAAAAAATGGTTTTGTAAATTTCGTTGTAAAAATGAGAAATCGCTGGTCAAATTTTAGCCCTTATAACTTCCTAGCAAAAAAATTTTGTTTACAAAATTGTGCTGATATAAAGTAGTCATGTGGGTAATGTTATTTATTAACTATTTTGTGTCACATACCTCTCTCATTTAACAGAATAAAAGTTCAAAATTTGAAAATTAAAAAATTTTAAAAAAAATTGCCAAATTTCCATTTTTTTCACAAATAAATGCAAAAATTATCGACCTAAATTTATGACTAACATGAAGCCCAATATGTCACGAAAAAACAATCTCAGAACCGGAAGGATCCGTTGAAGCATTCCTGAGTTATTACCGCATAAAGGGACACTAGTCAGAATTGCAAAAAACGGCCAGGTCATTAAAGTCAATATAGGCTGGGTCATGAAGGGGTTAATAATTATGGAAATCCTAATTAACCTAAAACAGGAAAGGATTAGTCTGATTTCATGTCAGATATTGAGAAACACATGCAGATGTGTCTTTTTATATAGTGCATGTAAACTTATGGTTTCAACTTCATATATAACATTTTGGCTGATTTGGATAATGGTATCTTATGTCATTACAATACCTAAGAGATTTATTTTACCAATCTGAGTAAAAAAATCTGTTAAACCACCTGAGACCTAATTATGTTGATCAATGTAATAGGAGTGGAAGCCGAGCCATGTGCTGCCCAAACCATTGTCAGGTGATCACAGCTTGAATACCACAAATCTGCTTCTCTATTCCCCCCAGAGCACCATTTTCTCCTTGGGGATATGACAGTACCTTTAATGAGGTCAGGTTATGTGATTTATTTATATATTTTTTTCTGCATACATAATGGATGCTAATTGTAACTTTCTATACACATTTCTATGCTCATTTAAATATACAATACATTGCCAAGACGAGCTTCGTGTTCCTATTGCTCCAATTAGATTATCTATGTCTTAAATGTGGTATTTTATGTTAGAAATAATTAAAAAAATTACCATTATACAGCCAGGTTATATTATTGCTGCCCTAAGGGGGGCTGTATGGTTCACTATGGGCATATTTCACAGTTAGAGCAGCATTAGGCTGACTTCACTCTAATATTCATTCATATTCATTCATTCATTCATTCATTCATTCATTTGTATTAGGATTTAAAGCCAAATAAACATGAACGTCAGTGTGAATCCACGGATCCTGTATAAGAACGAAAAGCGACAAACTGATTGCACATTTAATGACATACACCATTATCAAATCAGCCTGGAAGAAAACATGTAAGGGTATTTATCAAATCAGCCTGGAAAAAAAAAGTGTAAGGGTATGTTCACACTCCAGGAGTTTTCTTGTGCAATTTTTCTTTATCAAACCTGGTAGAAATCAGTCAAAATAATAGTTCTATTTATCTGCATGGGAAAATAACTTGCTGTTCCTATTTTCAGGCTTTCAAGGACCAGGGGCAGATAAGGCGTACTCAGGGCCCCGGGAAGTTTAGAAGGCATGGGCCCCCCAGATATCCGATCTATCGTGTGACATGTCACATGATTCCTTTTGATAGCTCATGTGATAGGTCATGTGAGTAACACACAGGTGCGCTGGTGCACATCTGTACATGAAAAATGACAGAGATAGAACATAGCCTTATATAAAATAGAGCAGGGTGGAAGATTCATTTTCCAAGGGGCCACATGACAGACAGTGACTATTGTGGAGGCTGCACCAATAGGCTGAAATTAATTTTTCTCAATATTAGTATAACATTTAAAAAAATAATAACTGTATGAGCTTAATACTGAGCACAATTAAGTATGCCAACATCCCCTATATACAGTATGAGCCCCCACATCACCATGTTCTCTATCTTTACCTCTTTATAATATGTTACTTACTATTTGACATTTATGTTGAATCTTGCTATATGTTCATTATCTGTGCTATATCATAGCTGTTGGACAAACATATTCTATTAATATACAGTTATTCTATCTACCTATGTCATTGCTGTGCCTTTTAATTCCGCCATATAATTACTATAGGGCAGCATGGTGGGTCAGTGGTTAGCACAGCAGCCTTGCAGCAATGGGGTCCTGGGTTCAAATCCCACCAAGGACAACATCTGCAAGGAGTTTGTTTGTTCTCCCCGTGTTTGCGTGGGTTTCCTCTGGGTTCTCCGGATTCCTCCCACATTCCAAAGATAATTTAGATTGTGAGCCCCAATTGGGACAGTGATGATAATGTGTGCAAACTGTAAAGCGCTGTGGAATATGTTAGTGCTATATAAAGATTATTATTATTATTATAATATAGCGTTTAACCCTTTAACGACCAGGGGTATTTCAGTTTCTTAATTTCTGTTTTTTTGCACCCCTTCTTCCCAGAGCCATAACATTTTTTATTTTTAGGTCAATATGGCCATGTGAGGGCTTGTTTTTTGTGGGACAAGTCGGACCATTGGTTTTTACATGTCGGGCGCTGGAAAATGGTAAAAAATTCCAATTGTGGTGAAATTGCAAAAAAAGTGCAATTCCACAGTTGTTTTTTGTTTTGTTTTTACCATGTTCACTAAATACTAAAACTAACCAGCCGTTATGATTTTCCAAGTTATTATGAGTGCACAGACACCAAACCGGTCTAGTTTTTTTTTTTTTTAATTAAATGGTGAAAAAAAATTCCAAAATGTGTTAAAAAAACAAATGCCGCCATTTTCCGAGACACATAGTATCTCCATTTTTACAGATCTGGAGCTCCATGAGGGTTTATTTTTTGTGCGCCGAGCTGACATTTTTATTGATACCATTTTGGTGTAGATACGATCTTTTCATCACCTGTTATTGCAATGTAGCGGCGACCAAAATAACGTAATTCTGGTGTTTTTAATTTTTTTCTCGTTACGCCGCTTAGCGATCAGGTAGATTTTTTTTATATTGATAGATTGGGCGATAATGAATGCGGTGATACCAAATATGTGTATATTTGATCTTTTTTTATTTTGAATGGGGCAAAAGAGGAGTGATTTGAACTTTTACATGTAATATTTTTAAAAACAGTTTTTTTACTTTTTGCATGCTTCAATAGTCTCAATGGGAGACTAGAAGGTTCAGTGGTCTGATCTCCTCTGCTACACAGGCGGTGATCAGATCGCCTGTGTGTAGCAGAAATGCTCACTTGCTATGAGCGCCGACCACGGGGTGGTGCCCATAGCAGTCTGACAATGACAACCATAGAGGTCTGCTGCGTACCACTGGTTGTCATGCCGACCCGTCGGTGAGCCGCGATCATGTGACAGGGTCACCGATGGGCGGCATTTACGACGCATTTCCGTTAACCACAAGTTAAATACCGCTGTCAAAGATTGACAGCAGCATTTAACTAGTTAACAGCCACGGGTGGATAGCAATTCCACCTGCAGCTGTTTCGGCACATGTCAGCTGTATAGATCAGCTGATATGTCATTAGAAACGTGTGAGCTCAGCGCCGGAGCCTGCATCAAACAGGGGGAGTCTGACGTGGGCATGCTATTATGCCCAACGTTGGAAAGGGGTTAATACTTGCCATGTACTATGTTCATACTATACCTATATCTAATAAGTTTTCCTGAACTTTTCTCTGTTATACTCTCCATGTTTTTAATGTAGTTTTTTTTTATAATGTTTGCAAATGTCAATAAAAATACATTTCGGTGTTTCGGGGCTGGACTGTACGTTGGGTCTTCTCCTCCCTGTCTGTGATTCCCCAGTCCCTCCGCTGCCTCCGGTCTGTGAATTACAAGTCACCACTGAGATTGCTAACAGAGAAGGCAGGTCATTCACAGACTGGGTGCCACGGAGGGGCCGGGGAATCACAGACAGGGAGGGGAAGACCCAATGTCCAGTCCGGCCCCTGAGTAACCACAATCTAATTAGCAGAAAACTTCAAATGGTTATTAAAACAGAACCACAAAGTGGTTTTCTTCACAAAAGGTATCAATTTAATATGTATTATAGTGCCATTACAGCAATGTCTTTATTGTATATTATAAAACTATGCTGACAAGTTCTCTTTAATCATATTAAGAATCCAGGCCCCTTTACCTAGTGGCACGCTCATTGCTTATGTAATTTGGTGAATAAATATCTGTACACAGTTTAGCACTAGTACTTTTTTTTCTTATTTATTGCTTCATTGTGAAATAACATTTTAATAGTTTTCTTGGAACCGGTCTATCCTGAGAGACTGAAGTTTGGTTTTCTTACACAATGGGTAAGAAAAACAGACAAAATGCTTCAAATCAGGTTTTGTTGATTACATTTTTATTATGTAGGCTTTATATATAAACTAGATGGTGGCCCGTTTCTAATGCATCGGGTATTCTAGAATATGCATGTCCACGTAGTATATTGCACAGCCCACGTAGTATATTGCCCAGCCACGTAGTATATTGCCCAGCCACGTAGTATATTGCACAGACACGTAGTATATTGCCCAACCACGTAGTATATTGCCCAGCCATGTAGTATATTGCCCAACCACGTAGTATATTGCCCAGCCATGTAGTATATTGCCCAGTCACGTAGTATATTGCCCAGTCACATAGTATATTGCCCAGCAATGTAGTATATTGCGCAGCCACGTAGTATATTGCTCAGTGATGTAGTATATTGCCCAGCAATGTAGTATATTGCCCAACCACATAGTATATTGCCCAGCCATGTAGTATATTGCCCAGCCACGTAGTATATTGCACAGACACGTAGTATATTGCCCAACCACGTAGTATATTGCCCAGCCATGTAGTATATTGCCCAACCACGTAGTATATTGCCCAGCCATGTAGTATATTGCCCAGTCACGTAGTATATTGCCCAGTCACATAGTATATTGCCCAGCAATGTAGTATATTGCGCAGCCACGTAGTATATTGCTCAGTGATGTAGTATATTACCCAGCCACGTAGTATATTGCCCAGTGACGTAGTATATTGCCCAGCAATGTAGTATATTGCCCAACCACGTAGTATATTGCCCAGCCATGTAGTATATTGCCCAGTCACGTAGTATATTGCCCAGTCACATAGTATATTTCCCAGCAATGTAGTATATTGCGCAGCCACGTAGTATATTTCCCAGTTACGTAGTATATTGCCTAGTGACGTAGTATATTGCGCAGCCACATAGTATATTTCCCAGTGACGTAGTATATTGCGCAGCCACGTAGTATATTGCCCAGTGACGTAGTATATTGCCCAGTGACGTAGTATACAGCACAGAGCGACGTAGTATATTGCACAGCGACGTAGTATATTGCCCAGCCACTTAGTATACTGCACAGCGATGTAGTATACAGCACAGAGCCACGTAGTATATTGCACAGCGACGTAGTATATTGCCCAGCCATGTAGTATATTGCCCAGCCACGTAGTATATTGCCCAGTGACGTAGTATACAGCACAGAGCCACGTAGTATATTACACAGTGACGTAGTATACAGCACAGAGCCACGTAGTATATTGCCCAGTCACGTAGTATATTGCCCAGCCACGTAGTATACTGCACAGTGACGTAGTATACAGCACAGAGCCACGTAGTATATTGCACAGTGACGTAGTATACAGCACAGAGCCACGTAGTATATTGCACAATGACGTAGTATACAGCACAGAGCCACGTAGTATATTGCACAGCGACGTAGTATGCAGCACAGAGCCACGTAGTATATTGCACAACGACGTAGTATATTACCCAGTGACGTAGTATATTGTCCAGCCACGTAGTATATTGCCCAGTGACGTAGTATACAGCATAGAGCCACGTAGTATATTGCCCAGTGACGTAGTATACAGCACAGAGCCACGTAATATATTGCCCAGTGACGTAGTATATTGCCCAGCCACGTAGTATATTGCACAGCGACGTAGTATACAGCACAGAGCCACGTAGTATATTGCACAACGACGTAGTATATTACCCAGTGACATAGTATATTGTCCAGCCACGTAGTATATTGCCTAGTGACGTAGTATACAGCATAGAGCCACGTAGTATATTGCCCAGTGACGTAGTATACAGCACAGAGCCACGTAATATATTGCCCAGTGACGTAGTATATTGCCCAGCCACGTAGTATATTGCCAAGTCACATAGTATATTGCCCAGTCACGTACTATATTACCCAGTCACATAGTATATTGCCCAGCCACGTAGTATATTGCCAAGTCACATAGTATATTGCCCAGTCACGTACTATATTACCCAGTCACATAGTATATTGCCCAGCGACGTGGTATATTACCCAGCCACGTAGTATATTGCCCAGTCACGTAGTATATTGCCCAGTCACGTAGTATATTGCCCAGTCACGTAGTATATTGCCCAGCCACATAGTATATTGCCCAGTCACGTAGTATATTGCACAGCGACGTAGTATACAGCACAGAGCCACGTAGTATATTGCCCAGTGACGTAGTATATTGCCCAGCCACATAGTATACAGCACAGAGCCACGTAGTATATTGCCCAGTGACGTAGTATATTGCCCAGCCACATAGTATACAGCACAGAGCCACATAGTATATTGCCCAGCCACGTAGTATATTGCCCAGTCACATAGTATACAGCACAGAGCCACATAGTATATTGCCCAGCCACGTAGTATATTGCCCAGTCACGTAGTATATTGCCCAGTCACGTAGTATATTGCCCAGTCACGTAGTATATTGCACAGCGACGTAGTATACAGCACAGAGCCACGTAGTATATTGCCCAGTGACGTAGTATATTGCCCAGCCACATAGTATACAGCACAGAGCTACATAGTATATTGCCCAGCCACGTAGTATATTGCCCAGCCACATAGTATACAGCACAGAGCCACATAGTATATTGCCCAGCCATGTAGTATATTGCCCAGCCACATAGTATACAGCACAGAGCCACATAGTATACAGCACAGAGCCACATAGTATATTGCCCAGTCACATAGTATTTTGCCACATATTGCAGCATCAATAGTAAAAGATAGAATGTTAAAAATAATGAAAAAATAAAAAATATGGTTATTCTCAACTTCCGATGGCCCCTGATCTCCTCAGCGGCGCTCCAGGTACGTTCCGTTCCCAGGGATGCTTTGCGTGAAGGACCTTTGTGACTTCACATTCGCATGACCGCGACATCATCTCAGGTGATCCGCGCAATGTATCCCTGGGAACGGAAGCCGCCACGTGCACCACTGAGAGGCGGGAGGACTCTGGGGGCCATCAGAAGGTAAGTGTACCCCTATTTTTTATTTTAATTCTATTTTTTACAGGAATATTGAACCCAGGACCTGAAGGAAAGTCTCCTCTCCTCCAGACACTGGGTACCATCCGCACATGAAGTGCTCACTTTATGCATGGTGAGCATAGACACATGCGTAAAGTAAGCGTTTCAATGCAATCCTATGGTGGCGGAATCACTGTGATTCTGCAGAAATAATTAACATTCTGTGGATTTTACCCCTATACGATTCCGCAGCGGGAAAATCCACAGCATGGGCACAGCAACTGCAGAATCCCATAGGATTGCATGGGAATCCATTTTTAAGCGTTTTTTAAGCGTTTCCACTGCAGAAAAATAGCGGTGGAAATGCATAAAAAACACAACGTGGGCACACAGCCTTAAGGGAATACGTCACCAGGTTTTTTGTACCTCAATGTAGGGAAAGAGACCCCGATTCCTGTGACGTATCACTTACTTTACGGGGTGCAGCAGTTGTGATACAATTAGAGTTTTCTCTGCTGTAGATGCAGCAGAGCTCAGAAAGCTAACCACACCAACACCCCTGATTAGCAGCTTTCTGCTTACATTGCATATTGACAGTAATATTCTAAACAGTGCTGGAACTGGGGATGGACCAGGAGGCACAAGGACAGCTAGTCAGGCAGTGATAATCTGCTGATAAAACACTGATAGTACTGAATCAACAGCATAAATAAACTAGAGCTCCAACCTCTGTAGAGATATAATTAAAAAAGTAGGGCAGAGTTTTCAACTTTAAAAATGACATCCTGTTTAAGCAAAGTGATCTGCAGGATTTATTTGATACATTATCTATGAAATGAGATCAAATCAAGAAGGCTTTGCTGAGCATGTGCACCTCCACTCCAATCATTCTCTATGGGACAGCCGGATTCAGCTGTTTTCATGGCTATTTCTGGCTGTCCCACAGAGAAAAAATGGAGCAGATGTGCACATGTCCACTCTATTCATAAGGGGATTTCTCAGGATCAATGGGAGTCCCAACAGAAGCATGGGGGAGAGATCTTAATTTGATAAAAAACCTTTTAACAACAGTCAATGGACAGCTGTAGTGAAACCTCCACCAGAGGGAGCTGGTGAGGGAAGAGAGGTTAAACACTAAGCGTAGTAACACAGCGCTCAGGCACAGGTGTCACAGGTAATGAGAGAAGTCAGACAAGCCAAGGTCATACACAGAGATATCAGCACTGTACACAGGGGCAGTCAGGAGAATAGTCAGGGACACGCAAGAAATCAGAGCCTACCGGGAACGTGGTAACCAAAACGGGAAACGTAAAACAAAGTCGGTGTACAAGCCAAAGTCGGAACCAGAAGGGGACCGTGGTGTCAGAGACGGAAAACAAGAGGCGAAGTCCAGAGATCAGATCGAGTCATACACGGGTGCAGGCAGACAGAGACACAAGAATCACCAAAACCAGAATACAGGTCAGGGGCTCAAGCTGGGAAGCATGAACTATCACTAACACTGGTCAGCAGGCTGTGAGGGACTGAAATAGCCCAGCTAGCTCAAGAACGAGGCTGAGGAGATTAACCTCTGCATGACCAGTCCCAAGAGAGGAAAGATGATAATAAACTATGGACTGGACCATGACAGCAGCAAGTTACACAGAAGTGCAACATCTAGTTGTCGGCACTTTGGAGTGATTTTTCAGGGGACAGAGAATGTAATTTTCAAATTAAAGAGAACCTGTCAGCAGGGTTTTTCTAAGTAAACTACATGCATGAAGAAGATCGGCGAAACGCGCGTCGAGGCGGCAGGTGGGGACTCATCACATACCATCCACATCTCCATGTAAGTTTTACTAATTCATCATGTGCCAGTTACTTTTGCACCCAAGCACTTACGTGATATATAAATAGGATGCACTATTGCACTGTATCTTGGCCCTAATATGCAGCACTATCCCTTTACTTTCAGACTAGACTGAGTAACTACATACCACATGGGACATACTGCTGGTGCTGCAATTAGCCATACTGATTGTGCCTAATCCTTTATATAATAGGACTTTTTTTGTTGCAACTTATGTTACGTTTTGATACATCCCTATATGGATATAATATATTAAGCTACATTTATTATGCTTAATCTTTTACAATAGGATCTCTACTGGTACAACTTTATGTAATAATTTGATATTCTTATATGGATATAATTTTTAAATATCCCCTTTATTCCTTCTAATTAGTGTCACTCTGTTACTTATCTACTTTTTATCATCTTGTGATTAAATAAAATTTGTTAATTTTTTACATAAATACTCTTGAGCCTTTCTTCTATTATTTTATTATAGAAAGGGCTATATGTGACTAAACTACATGCATTGTCAGGTTTCCAGAGTTAAACTGATTAAAATGATACCTGAGGTGAAGAAATCCATCTTACGTAATCAGTGTTAGAAGTTTTCGGTTAATGATATATTAATGCTCTGGGGCCGGACTGTAGGTAGTCTTATTTTCCTGCTCTAAGCCAGAGAAACCAAGAAGAGACCAAGGCAAGACCTGCCCACAGGCCGTCCCAAAGCACAAACATGTTCCTCATTATAGAGGCAGACTGTTTGTATGATGAGGAACATGTTTGTGCTTCGGGGAGGCGTGTTGGCAGGTCTTGTCTTGGTCTTTCCTTGGTTTTGCTGGCTTAGAGCAGGAAGATAAGACTTTGCCTACAGTCCTGCCCTGGAGCACGGGCATATCATTAACTGAAAACTTCTAACACTGATTACACAAGAACCACAAGACGGATTTCTTCACCCTATGTATTAATCAATCAAAGTTAATCAGTTTAACAGTGGCAACATAACAATGCCTGTAGATTACTTAGCAAAATCCTGCTGACAGGTTTGCTTTAAGTGATTTGCAGTTTTTTAATTTGCAACACTCTCTGTGATATCAAGTTGTTTGAGAATACAGTGACTAAGTGTGACTCACCTCTCCTGGCTCCAGTGCCATGCTCTCATTCTTTCTCCTAACGCAGCCAGCTACTTCGGTTCTTCTGTGTGATTCCAATGTTAATCTGTTGCAGGCTAGTGACCTCACCTTATATGACTGCACAGGCGCCTGGACACTACCTGAGTTTTTAAGTAGTTGGCATCCATGCTGCTACTTTACACATAGTCTCTGCTATATCTTAATTGAAAATGTTCTGGCCAAATCTACTCTGGGATCTACGACATCCTAAAACTGGCCATGCACATTTGATAGCTGTCAGCTAAACAATGCTTTAGCTGAATGTTCGACAGACAGCCATCTCAGCCTACATTCCCATACACATGAGCGCTCATTCAACTGAGCTCGAAAGCCGCAGACTCGTAAAGAAGTGGAGTGACTCATACAACTGGAATCTTCTGTGAAACATTTTGCCATCTAGCAATTTAAGGGAATAGAGGTAGGAACCAAAAAAGGACACGGGAACCAAAAGTGGTAGGACTGTTTCAAAGGACAAGCTAGCTACAGAGAGTCATGTAATCTGCTGTGATGCAACAGAAAAATACAAAAGCAACAGGGGCCAAGACAGGAGCGTAGTCACATGTGAAGTAAGCCTGAACTGTCTTACAGCCAAGCCCTAGGGATGGCGGTCAGATATACATAGCCATCATCGGAAGTGGATCGGCCAAGGGAAGTAGAGCCTCTACAGAGGATAAGCAATGCTGATTGCTGAGGCCCAGTAAAAGAAACAGAGACAAGATCATGTGGACGGAGGTTCAGTTAAAGAAATATAAAACACGACCACTACATTTAGGGGCTTTCTACAGAATACTGGAGTTCTGTAAAAAGTCTTCAATACATTCTGTAGATGCCAAATAATAGCCTTATTATACTTTCAGACTAGGCAGTCATGTACTTTAGGCATCTCTGGACTTGATCCAGCAACTCCTCTCTTCTTGAGATACTCGTCCTTCTTCCCTGCTTCATGTCGATGACATATCCTATGTCCTACTTACAGTGTCCTTCATCGCTCACCTGCACTGGCGCACTTTTATCTGCCCTGTCAAGGGCACAGCAAAGCACTGCAGAGTGCATGCGCCGGCTTTACTTCTGGGTCATCAGTGTTTTTTGGCCTTTTCCAGCACATGTGCACTAGAGAACTTTGCTTTTCCCCCGGCAGGGCAGATAGAAGTGTGCATGTGATGGAGGACACTGTGTGGATTATCTAGGATTCATCATCCATGCGAAGCAGGGACAGAGGACGGAGATTGCAAGAAGAGAAGAGGCACCGGATCAAGACCAGAGCTGCCCCGCCTGTAAGTATAATAAAAGCTATTTTTTGAGGATCTACCTTGTGGATTGGGGACATTTTTACAGCCTTCCAGCATGCTGTAAAAGCCCAAATGGTGGTGTCCGTACTTTATATGGGGAAAACCTGCTAACAGTTTCCCTTTGAAAGGACAAAATCTAGATTGTGTGAGCGGAGGACCCATTAAAGGGACAGAATCTTGATTGGGTGGGTCCGTTAAGGCCATTAGAAGCTAAAGCAGCCAGAATAAGGCCCCTACAGATTAAGCTAAGATGCCGACAGCTAGCAGTCCGCTGTATCCTCGATATTATTGTTCATATTAAAGTTCATAAATTGGTCTAAGTTTCATTTGTTATTTGTGAATACTGACGTAATGGTTATAATTGTATTCAATATATGTTCCTAGCGAGTCATGAGAGATGTAGCAACATGAAAGTTAGTGATATCTAGTCGATGACTAGCCTATTGGTGTCTCACTTCTTAGTGCAGTAGCTCTGGGTTCATTATTTTATAGGTCAGTGTTCAGGGCAACAGGGTCAGAATTAGGGACAGACGGTAACCACAAGGCCAATAGGGACTGCAGTAATTGTGCAGTATTATTTGCATTGTGATTAATATAAATATCGCCATTTTCTTGTTATTCTACCTAGTATTGTTAAACCTGTACATAATTAATAAATAATAAATGTACCTGTTAATAGACTAAAGACAAGATTGCCTTGTGCAGGCATGTACTACGGAGTACAGAGAATGAACTTTAATCCAATATTGCAGCCAGCGGGTAAGGAAAGGGTGAATGAAACACCCGAAAACCCCGCCTCTATGGCTGAAAATTGTTCCCTCCAAATTCAGGTGACAGAGTCCCTTTAAGTGTCGGAGATCTTTAAAAAAAACTTTGGACAAAATGAAATTTTCACTTTTGCTGGAGTTTTAAATTAAATACAAATGCCATATCACAATCTTCCCAGTACTCGATTATGAGAGATTGCTTTGGACAATAACATCTGCCAAAGGCAATACAGAAGGGAAGGTCTTTTAACATATGAAAATTATAATAATATTTTATGCTTTCTAAACCTGTCAAAAACTTTTTGAAAAGTTAGCTACAGCTTCTAATAAACAGTTGACTGACATCTACTCTATTGTAATCACATTTTGTCATTACCTTTTCACTCTTTTAGTTTAATTGTTACGTTTGCTTAAATTATTTTGCAAATTAAATTTCAAGCCCTTTTATTGTTTTCTTAGGGATATTTTTCATCTGACAGCTCTGGATAAAAGACTCAGATAATCATATTCAGATTCCCATTATTCAAACAAACAAGTGCAAAACTTAAAATTTGTTGGGAACTGTTGAAAAACTCAT
The DNA here is from genome assembly GCF_032444005.1 of Ranitomeya imitator. NCBI lineage: Eukaryota > Metazoa > Chordata > Amphibia > Anura > Dendrobatidae > Ranitomeya > Ranitomeya imitator. The sequence goes on along the minus strand of NC_091287.1, from coordinate 51,956,446 downwards.
GCGAGCTGCAGGGTATACCAATTATAAATAATTTATTTATGTAAGAATGTTATTTTGTTTTTTGCATTAAAATTTATACCTCAAACACCTCTGTTCTGTAAAAGATTATTTTAGCCCTAAGCAAAGGGAGCAGCTGTTTGAGAATCCAAAATAACAAAGTACAAATACAAAATCAATTTGCTTCACTTCAATTAAAATGAAATAAATTTGCATCCTGTGTTTTGTACCTGGAACTATTGATTTCTCTTTTTAATTTTGATCAAAATATTTGGGCTCAGAGAATGAATTTATTTTTGGAAGATTTCTTTTTAACCCCAAAAAATCTAAGTTACGATAGAATTAAAAAAGCATCAATTATATTTGTTATTTTATAGGAAAAAAATGAATTATATAAAAGGAATAGGTGATCAAAGCTGAAAATATGTGCATTAGTCATTGCAAGAAAAAAGGGATAGTACCGCTCTGAGCTCCTTTTTGTTTCGACCCTTTACATAGAAACTTACCTTTGTTTGCCCTGTTTTTCAGTTATTGAATCTAAAGTTCTCAAACATACTAGAATTACGGTAAGTCAGTAGAACCTTATTTTCAGGATCTACCAATTTCCATTACTGAAAAATCAGTGTTTAAATTGATATGTAAGTGTGGCTAAAGATCAGAATCCTCTGTCACTCCAGCTCTATTTTCCCTTTTCTTCTACTTGGTTGACTGCTAATTTGCATAGAGGCACATAACATAGATAGAGGGTGTCAGCACAACAGGTGCTGGGTATGGTTTAAAACTGGACATATGCTTCAGATCTACCATAGTTCTTCAGCCACATTTGTATATCAATTAAAACCCTGATTTCTCAGTACCATATAAACAGACCGGTCATGTAAAGGTATTACTGGACTTGTCTTTAAAAGATATACATGAATGTTTAAGTAGTTTGGGGTATGAAATCCTGTTGAGAAATCCCCTTTAAGAGTATGAGTGTGTGTGCTGATCTTGACCGGTGCATTTTTGAGCCACCTGTATACAGCACCCTAAACTCAGTAAATATAGAATACTAGATTGTGGCCCGATTCTAACGCATCGGGTATTCTAGAATATGCATGTCCCCGTAGTATATGGACAATGATGATTCCAGAATTCGCAGCAGACTGTGCCCGTCGCTGATTGGTCGAGGCAACCTTTATGACATCATCGTCGCCATGTCAACCATTATGACAGCTACGTCGATACTGTGCCCGTCGCTGAATCAGAAACATGAGATGTCTACGTCCTTTATGACATCATCGTCGCTGTGCCCGTTGCTGATTGGTCGAGGCCTGGCGGTCTCGACCAATCAGAGACGCGGGATGTCTACATCCTTTATGACATCATCGTCGCTGTGCCCATTGCTGATTGGTCGAGGCCTGGCGGCCTCGACCAATCAGAGACGCGGGATTTCTACGTCGATGCTGTGCCGGTCTCTGATTGGTTGAGGCCTGGCGGCCTCGAACAATCAGAAACGCGGGATTTCCAGGACAGACAGACAGACAGAAAGACAGACAGAAAGACAGACAGACGGAAAAACCCTTAGACAATTATATATATAGATATTCACCCCTATCATAAATGGACTAATGAATAACTACCGTATGAAAAAAAAAAACACAACAGGCCAGTAAAAAGAGACAGACTATGTTTGAATATAAACAAGTGGAATTGAATTCTGCATGAATTATACTAAAATCCGTATTCGCCAAATGCAGGTTTTTTTTGCTTAGCTTCCGTGCAGATTCAGCAAAATGGGGGCCGCAGACTGCCTTTTTTTGAGCCGTAAAGTGCCAATAAAGGACTAAAAATTAAATGCTTATGCTCCACTGCTTACCTCTCCAGACTCTCCGCTCCTCACTCTCACCTGTGACTTCGCTTCATCTTCTGGTCACCGCCACTCATGTTGAAATTCTTGGGCTTTTCATTATGAGTTGGGATTTCAGGCCTTAATGAGGCCCGGGAGGGCTCTGTGCAAGTACCTGAAGGTCACAAAGTTATGACGTCACGAGAATTTCAGTGGGAGTGGCAGTGATCAGAAGATGCGAAAAGGACCTGATGGGTGATGGTGAGGGGCCAGAGAGGTGAGAAGTGAGTATAAGTTTTGTAGTTTTTTTTTACATCTTATGTTTATTATGCACTTGGGTCTGAAGAGGGCTCAGAGCATAAGAGACGTAAAATTCCAATAGAATAACTTTTTTGATAATCAAATTTCCTGGTAAAATCTGCACGAGCGAGCAAATTTGAATTTTGCCTGATCCTTTCTTCTCTGGAACAGACCCAGTCAAGGCGCATCATTCCAAGGAAAAGACAAGTTGGATAAATAGATATAATTCATTTGTATATATCTGACTAATTCATTTTTGATCATTCTACTGAAAAAGAGATACAATAGGGTAAATGATTTGCGAACACCAGATTAAAAATGACACACAAAGGGGAAAGACCAAGATGGAAGAATGCTCATGTACCAGAAAGATCCCCAACTAAAAATGGCCCCTTAGTACCTGAACTAGTCATCATACATGGAAATCACAAATACTTATACTATATTTTAATGTAATGGGTGCCAAGATAAAATGATATTTAGAGAAGTCTACCAAGAAGTAATACCTAATATAGGTCATAAATAAGATGTACAGTAGGCCAATAAAATTGATAAGAAGCCTTACACCATCAATAATGCGCTGAACACTATAATCAATGTAAAGAAGTGTAGTGAGAAGGGGGCGCACAAAACCTACAGCATCAATATGTTGCACAGCATTGAAGGCATCTATTAGGATACTTTTTACTTGTTCATATTAATGATTTTATATTATTATTGTAACCATTGTATTGGTGCCTTTTTCCATCTTATAACTTCCGCTATTTAAATTATATATTATTTGATTTTGATTAATGACTTGTTCACATTGTTTGTCTCCTGTGGTCCATTTTGTTTCTGTGATTTACCGTATGTACACTTTTTATTTTATTGTTCAGTACATTATTGATGGTAAATGTCCACATATCATCTTTATTGACCTATATTTTCTCTTATTTATAGCCTTTATGAAGCTTTGTTCACACCAGCAGACAATAATTTAAACGATGAACGATGCAATTGTAACTCGTTCGGGAATGTTTTCACGGTCAGTAAAAGCTGCCGATTGGACGCTGCGTACTGCCGCAGTGTCCAATCTGCAGCGTCCAGATGTTGCAGCATAGTGGAGGGGATTTTATGAAATAGACACATGTGGCACGTCTTTCTAGACTGTAGCATGTCAATTTATCTTGCGGAGACACTCCGTCTCCTCAAGATAAGTATCACAGTCCAATGTATAGGACACAATGATTCCGCATGGTTCAAAGAGCACATGCGGAATCACCGCGCGTACAAAAGCTGGCAGCACTTTGAACGGAGCGGACATGTTCTGCGTCCAAAGCACTGCGAATACTGACCATGGAAGCACACCCTTATAGCGTAACATCGAACACAGACAGATCTGAAGTGTAATTGTGTTCAAGGTTCAGATGCCATAAGTCAGTCGTGGGGAACCTTTTTTCTGCCATGGGCCATTTAAAAATTTCTACCATCATTCGGGGGCTGCATAAAACTTCAACTTCAACTTCAAAATTACCATACTATATTTGGTTAAGCAATTAATTAACTCACCCCTAATATGGTGGGTGGAGCTGCTTCCCTTTGGTGCGGCTTTGATGCTTCTCACAACTGCTTTTCCAGGTTTGCATTGACCTGGAGCATAGTCAACTCTTTGTAATAATAGGTTTTGTAAACAGATTCATCACATAGATGTGGGTACTGCTGTGTATACATCACATAGCAGATGCTGGGAGTGCTGTATGTACATCATATAAGAGACGCTGGGACTGTTGTATACAGCACAGGAGACACTGGGACTGCTGTATATACAGCACAGGAGACGCTGGAGGCATATACATCACAGGAGATGGTGCAGTTTTATACATAACTGGGTAGGGCTGGAGGCCATTGACATCATTGGGGAGGGCTAGGGCATAGAAATCACTGGGTGTGCTGGGGGATATAGACATTACTGGGGAGAGCTGGGGGCATAGACATCACTGGGGAGGACTGGGGTGGCATAGACATCACTGGGGCAGGGTGTAGGCATAGACATCACTAAGAACAGCTGTCGTGGGCATAGACATCACTGGCGATGGCTGGGGGCATAGACATCACTGGAGTGACTGTGGAGAATAAACATCATTGGGCAAGGGTGGGGGCATAGACATCACTGGGGAGGACTGGGGGGCATACACATCACTGGGGAGGGCTGGGGGGCATAGACATCACTGGGGAGGGCTGGGGGCATAGACATCACTGGGGAGGACTGGGGTGGCATAGACATCACTGGGGCAGGGTGTAGGCATAGACATCACTAAGAACAGCTGTCGTGGGCATAGACATCACTGGCGATGGCTGGGGGCATAGACATCACTGGAGTGACTGTGGAGAATAAACATCATTGGGCAAGGGTGGGGGCATAGACATCACTGGGGAGGACTGGGGGGCATACACATCACTGGGGAGGGCTGGGGGGCATAGACATCACTGGGGAGGGCTGGGGGGCATAGACATCAATGAGAGGGCTGGGGGCATATACATCAATGGGGGGCATAGACATCAATGGGAGGGCTGGGGGGCATAGACATCAATGGGAGGGCTGGGGGGACATAGACATCACTGGGGAGGGCAGGGCACATAGACATCACTGGGGAGGGCTGGGGGGCATAGACATCACTGGGGAGGGCTGGGGGGCATAGACATCACTGGGGAGGGCTGGGGGCATAGACATCACTGGGGAGGGCTGGGGGCATAGACATCTCTGGGGAGGGCTGGGGGGACATAGACATCACTGGGGAGGGCTGGGGGGCATATACATCACTGGGGAGGGCTGGGGGGACATAGACATCACTGGGGAGGGTTGGGGGACATAGACATCACTGGGGAGGGTTGGGGGGCATATACATCACTGGGGAGGGCTGGGGGGCATAGACATCACTGTGGAGGACTGGGGGGGCATAGACATCACTGGGGAGGGCTGGGGGACATAGACATCACTGGGGAAGGCTGGGGGACATAGATATCACTGGAGTGACTGTGGAGAATAAACATCATTGGGCAGGGCTGGGTGCATAGAGATCACTGGGGAGGGCTGATGTGCATATAGACATCGCTGTTGAGAGCTGTCGGGAGGACTAAGGACATAGACATCACTGGGGACAGTGGGACTGCTGCTGCTCTCTATATCTGTGGGTTGGGTCTACATTGTGCGCTAACTGCTCCCACAAAGTATGTCCACACGCTGGCACTGGCCAGCATGAGGATATAATCATTTAATGCATGCACGCGCAGTTTTCAGTAGTGAACGCTGCATGAGCGTGCTCACAGTGCAAGTAAGGGTTTAAACGGTCGTCAGCTGGCAAAACGTGGTCTCCAGGAATATGACAGGGGCCGCTGAAAAGGTCATTGCAGGCCACATGCCAAAACCATTGTTTTTTTTCCTGAGTGAATTGGAAAACTGCTGCGTTTTTGAAAACTGCAGCATGTCACTTCTTTCAGCATTTTTTTCACCCATTGGAAATAAGTGCAAAAATGCAGCAAAAAGCGCAAGTATCACTTTTTGCTGCGTTTTTGGTGAAAAATCTCAGGAAGTATCATCATAGTTTTTTATGCACTAAATTTTATTAGCATGCACAAGAAACAAATGTACCTGATAAAAAGGCAGCAAAAACGCAAAAAAAACCTGCCTTTTGTAAGCAGCTTCTTTACTGCCAAGAGAGTAGGTTTTGTCAGCAGAAAAAACGCAGCAAAAACACAACGCTTGAACATAGCGTAAAACATTTCCATGCTCGATGAATGAGCAGGTTTCGACATTTCATTCACATTACACAATTATCGTGAACGATGGGGTCATTGCCGTTATAATCTGACCGATACTGGCAGGCATAAATAGGCCTTTAGCTATTATTTTTTTATTGACTTCTCTGGATATCATTTTTTTCTGGCCAACCATTATAATGCTTTATGGCATACATAGTAAGTAGTGTTGAGCGATACCTTCCGATATCACAAATATCGGATCGTATTGGATAGGACCAATACCCAAAAAATATCTGATATCGCTGATTACGATACCGGAAACCAATGCAAGTCAATGGGACACAAATATCGGAATGAAAATAAACCCTTTCTTTCCTTGTAGGTTAATTCTACATGAAGGAAAACAACTAAGAATAATGTAGAATGTATTGGGGGAGGTGGAGGAGACCTTTTCCCTGCAGAAACTCCATGCCCACGACCACTTGCCTTACTCCCTGCCTTCTTCATCTTGGTAGACTGATAAAGATAGGCAGAAAAGTACTAAGGGCTTAGTGTGCTTATTCCTGAACAGCTGCTAACAGGTATAAGGAACACTAATTTTATAAAGTGTGGACTAGACTTTAATATGAGCTAATGTGGCCTACACAACTGTAAAGTGGAGTGCTTGGTGAACTTTATTTCCTTTTATTTTTTTCACAAAAAGACACTGGATGTGCCCAATGATGTAAAACCGATAGTATCACCAACTTTTTGTAGCTATTACAATGCAGGAAGGTAACCTACAATGCAATAGATGAGGCTCCAAAAAATAGGCTAAAACTAATCTGGCTGGGGCTGCAGGTCACAAGCCAGCAGAAAAGCTCCTCTATCTGCTCCTATACAGTGTTTGCAAGCAATCTAGCTGGATACGGATGGAACCACACTAATAGGAGAAATCAGCAAAAATGAGCAGCACTAATGCAAAAAAGGACAATGTATGAGGCAATGATGCACGCTGAGCGGACTACAACCGGAGGTGGCTGCAGAACACACTACAGCGTGAGCTGCACTCACACACAGAGACCTCGCAGACAGCAGTGAACAGCACTGCAAGGCAAAAGAACACTTCTCACACAGAGGTTGCTAAAGTAGCCTGGGTAAAGCACAATAAAGCAAATCGCCAGCTCAAACTGTCCCTCAGAGTCACAACAGCAGCGTCCTGTTTCTAAGTAAATTCACAGCAGAGTGAACCCAATACGGCGACGGCGGCTTTTATAGTGCATCATGACATAATTTCAGCAGCCAATCACAGCCATGCCATTAGTTAACATGCCTAAGATGCCTAACAGGATGTGCCCACACTTCTTAGGATCCTCATTGGCCGAATAAAATCAAACTGGCTCATTGCATTATGGGAACTTCCGATTCCGGTATTCGATATTCTAAAAGTATCGGAACTCAGTATCGGAACTCCGATACAGTGAATATCGGTCAATGCCCGATATATCAGTATCAGAATGCTCAACACTAGTAGTAAGTTAATTTTATCTCCAATTATTGGTACTGGTACTGAGGGTCTTTTTCTTTTTAGTAGGGAATTTTTCTGGTGTGTGACCATTTTGTCATTGGTCATTCCCCTATGTGTGTAATTTTTTTCGGCTTTCCATATTGTTTACCCTGTAGTACCTCTTTCTATGTAGAATTGTAATAAATTAATTATTCTGATATATGCAAATAATTTTCCAATCAGCAATATCCTCAAATTGTTGTTTTTTGTTGGTGACTATTTTCCTTGGGATGTTGTCTTGTTAGTATAGTTGTAGTGAGTGAAGGGATGACTAATAATATGATGATGAGAGGTTTTTTGGTATTGAGTGACTCCTGGTTTTCCTGACACTGACACAAGACTTATCCATCAGTCACATAAATAAGACTCCTGATTCTCAAGGCAAAATCTGTAACAAGACCCGACACCATGCCATCAGGCAATCTCCTATGTATTCCTTCTTCTAACCCCTTTGTACCTTTTTGTTTGCTTGAAGAAAGCAGCATGCATAGAACTTTGGCATCTATGTATGTCCAGCAGACACAAGTTTACTAGCTAACGGCTATCATCTTGACCCATATTTTTTAATGTAAGGAATAGGGTACATACTTGGATGTGCTAAATTGAAAAGACACAAGGATGACAAATTGAGAGAAAGGTAGTAGACATATTCCACTTATACCTCAGGCCTTATACACAATATACTTACATAGGACCTTTTCCACAGGTTTGAGCATGATAAATTTGCCACATGGTCAAATAGTGGTTGCAGAGTGTATTGTAGTGTAAAAATGTAGTATTTATTTATAATATCTCATCTCAATTGTGTAGAGATTCATCAGTTATGTGTCGTTACAAACATTTCCAGATCTCATGTTATAGTGCTGTCAGTTCTCACCCTCCCCCCACACTGACTGCTGTGAGATGAGATTTGGAAGTGCTGTTAATGATAAATAACTCAGCTTTGCTGCATATCTGCACTGTAGCTGCAGAGCTAAGTGAGGATAGAAGAGTGTTTACTGTATACTTTTCTTTCCTTATGATTGGTCAACCTCATGCAGGGGAAGAAGTACACGCCCCAGAGATAAATCTTTTGTAATGCCCAGTTGAACCTTTACATACATTATAATCTAAACTAAACCATTGGAGTATGAGCTGCTGAGACCACAGCGTTAGTGACTAACGGTGACCTCATTGAGGTTACCGCAGGTCACTGAGACTGCATTCCAATCCGGGACCTTGAGCTGTGGTAACCTCAGTGAGCTCAACGCTGCACTGTGAGACTTTTTCTCACAGTGCTAGCAGTGATCTCACTGAGGTCACTGCAGTTCACCATGAGGCTCGCTCTCGCTTCAGTTAGTCATTCTCCCCTGCTCTTCAGTGTGAGAGGTACCCTCTGGCTACCACTCATGCTGATGAGCAAATGTCCCACTGATGGATTATGACGAAGGACACTATGGATTCTTTCAACTTTGGACAGGTGAGAGATATTGTTATTTTTAATTTTTTTCTTAAGTTTACGCTTGAATACAATTATGAACATTGCCCCATACTCGCATTAATCGCAGGCAGAACAGGGAACAATGATGTGAGGCATCTTCAGCACCCGACATCTGACAACAGCGCAAACTGTTCCGGCTTTTCTCAGGTGCTGGTACATGTTGTACTGATGCGACATACGGATGGCACATGATTGCCACACATGCGCCACAAGTATGAAACACACGTACACATGGACACAGATATCTCCAGTACTGTTTTTTCCAGTACCGGAAATATCACGACATGTGAAAGAGCCATAAGGTGTTATCCATACACTAAAATTTGCTGAATCAAAGTACCTACTCATCTCTGCTGATGCAAAGTACTGTTTACAAACTCAACTGTGCTGCATCAAGGTATCTGCCTGCCCTACGTCCAAGTTGCTGTCTACACAGTTGGCTTTGCAGCATCTAGCACTTTTAGCTCCTCTAATCCACATGTCATCATTCACATCCAGCTCTATTGGTCCTTACTGTTCCACGTGCCATCTAGCTACTCTGGGCTGCTCCCCCTACCTAATGCTTAAAAGTGTTTTCTGTTTTTTAGGAAACCCTTATTCCCAGGCAGGTGATTTTAAATAAACAACTTGTTCTTTACTCACGCTCCATGGGTCCAATATTGAGTGTCCGCCACTGCTCCAAGGGTTTGTTATTGTCTGTAGCGCTAACTTCATCTTGACAGCTCTAGAGCCAGTCAGTGAATTCAGCTGCAAGGAGCATCTTGTGCCATCTACAAGGGCACAGCCACTGAGCTCAATGATTTGCTGCAGTGCTGCAGACACTAGGATCAGGGGCAGAAATTCAGTAATGGACCTTGGAAGGGTGAGTAAAGCACTGATTATTTTAAAAGAAACTGCACTTAAAGGCAGGGTTTTTTCGGCAAACAGAAAACCCCTTTAATAAATCTTCCTTACCACATGAGCCTTAACAATGATTCAATCTTTCAATGTGCCAGATATCCAAGAAGTGTCGTTTCTCCTTGCGGAGAGTGACATGATAAGCATGTCGAGGTGAGGAGACTTAAAGCCGCAATGCTCCTCTGGGAAATATGCAAATTGTCTCTTCAGAGAGGAAGAGGACTAGAACTCTAGTGCCACCTCTTGGAAGTAGCAATCCTAGCAGTCAATCTCGACCCTTTAATGAGCTTTGTTACATGACTTAGGATAATAGCCAAACCAGAATCTCAATTTGCAGGCACTGTCCCGAAACACAGTGTCTGCAAATTGAGATTCTGGCTTGGCTATTATCCTAAGTCATGTGACAAGGCTCGTTAAAGGGTCGACATTGACTGTTAGGATTGCTACTTCCAATAGGTGGCACTAGAGTTTTAGTCCTCTTCCTCTCTGAAGAGACAATTTGCAATGTGCCAGATATAAATTCCAGCAAACCTTTAAAAGTCAGCAACGAAAACTTAAATGAAAAGCACCTGCACACACTGACTGTAATTTAAGAAAATGAAAAATTACAAGGTGCCTTCTTGCTTTTTGTATGCACTTATTCAGGGTAGCAAATTTTGTTTTTCTGTTTCCTCTGGGAAAATTTACAGTAATAGGTCTTCCACGCTGCACTAAAAAGCAGAACCCACTGTGAGCAGCATATTATGGGATGTCAATACAGAACACAACTCACGTAGAGCTTTATAGAGGCCACCAATTCACAGAGAAGCAGATGTAGCTTTTTATATTTAGATCTTTTCGAAAAAGACAAAATCTCCTGGAGTGAAGCAGCAATGGGCAGAAAAAGGATTTCATACAGCAGACAGATGAGCCGTGATGCTAAGCATTTATCACCTGGATGGATGCAAATGTGACTTTATATATGTGTACACAGTATACTGGGCCATCACAATTAGTCAGAGGGCATCATAGCAATGATAAAAACTCGAGCTTGATTCACCATCACAAGAACAGTCTCTGGATGAAATTATACAATCCAAAAGTAACAATTTTGCCGGAACAATCCCATGGTCAAATTAACAAAGAAGGTTGTGGGGTACTTATATTAACCCTGCCCAAAAGTGTCCTTTAGGGGTGGCACTGGAATTTAGGAGAAGGTTCCTGGGTAGTCTCAAAACAGGACTTAAAAGGATTGTCTGGCCTTAGGCTAAAAATCTGCAGCCAGTCTGTGTGACTGCAGACTTGTGAATCCTAACAATATACACACTACTCTCTGTAAGGATTCTTCGGTATCAGCACCGTGACCACCAATATGGGAATTGCATGCATGCAGTCACATGTCAACTAGATGTGTCCGGCCTCACTCAAAAATGAGATTGGACAAGTCTAGTCGGAATGTGACATGAAGTGTGCAAATCGTATACTTGCAGTCACATGTCCATTTGCTACTGGCACTGGCACTAGAGAATCCTTGCATCGTGCAGTTAATGCGTTGTGAGAATTGTACCCCAAGGCCGGACAACCCCCTTTGATGTCATGACATTTGGAATTGGTTGGTTGAATCTTCCATGTGCTTGAAAGGGTTGCCCAAGACTTTGATATTGATGGCCTATCCTAGTATCAGTCATCGATATTAAATCACTAATAGAAAAAATATTCTACTTTAAGACTCTTTAAAAAGGAATTCTATCTATCTATCTATCAAACTCTATATTTCTATATATCGATATATCTTTTTAATATCGACAATATATAGGTATTCTCAACTTATTCGAATGAATTGATAAAAAATCACAACAGCGCATCAAAAACGCACTTATTTTATGCACAAATTGCCTCTTCAAAGACTTGAACTCTATAGTGCCACCTGTTGGAAGCAGCTATCCTACAAGTCACAATCAACCCTTTAACGAGCCTTGCAATATGACTTAGGATAAAAGCCAAATCAGAATCTCAATTCGCAGAGTATTCAAAGTATTGGCACTCATCAGTGCAAAGTATGAGAACTGATTTGGCTAGGTGAAAGGCTCTGGACTTAGGTCTAAGGGGTAAGGTTTCTCCTTGTGGAAAGTGACATACTAGCTCTGGCTTGTGAAGGTAAGGAGGCTTATTCGCCTTGCAATGCTCCTCTGGGAAATTTAATATGCAATTGTCTCTTCAGAGAGGAAGAGAACTTGAAATTTAAAGAGCCACCTGCAGCATTTTCCTGCCAACAAATACTAAATGTGCGCACATACCCTTAAGGTTTTGTAGTTTGATATTAAAATGAGTATTCTGTGAGTCCTGCGCTCCTAAACATACAATCAAAGCTGGACTCCAGTACACCAGCCTCATCAGGTCTAAAAGATCTATTTAATAATGTGTGTAGGTCGTAATGAGAAACCCCTTGACAGATCCACTTGAAGAAAGCTTTGGTTATTTTTACATACTTGTGACAATGTTTAAAGCATTTATTAACACATATCCTGTTGTCTATTTTTGTTCTTTTCTAAAGAGGAACCAGAAAATATGTGACCTCCACTGTCATGTTATTATTGCAGCGCTAAGTGCAGGAAGTACGGCCTGTCCTATGTACGGATCGGTATGTGTCACAGAGACCGAATGCTAAGGATTAGTATTATCTACACAATGAATGTTTTTACTGTATAGAATGTATATATTAGATTGAAAATCTGTTTTATAATCCTTGCACCCTTTTGGCATTTAATCTTCTTAATGTATATAAAGGTTCCCGAAAGACGTATGAGATATAACTGATCATTGGGCCAGATTTTTAGAATTGACGTATTCTGATGAAAAACCTCAGCAGTCGGTCTCTTCTGAGCATAAAATAGCTGTCTCCAAAGACCGCCTTCACCGACTATGTAATTTATTCATCCAATGTTCTTTTCTGCTTCATTTGTTAATGTGGAGTGTGTTGACAAAGTATTCATACCATGTGAACTCTTCCATATTTTTCATGTTTCACTCATAAATGTAAATGTATTTTATTTGTATTTTATTTGCATTATATGTGATATAGCAACACAAAGTAGCAAGTGTTTGTAAAGTGTAAAGGAAATTATGTGGTTTTCTAAATATTTTAAAAATATAAATCTGAAAATTCTGATGTGCATTTGTATTCAGCCTCCCTGGGTCAACACTTCGTAGGACCACCTTTCACTGCAATTACTGCTTCAAATATTTTGTAGTATGTCTCTACCAGCTTTGCCCATCTAGAGGCTGGAAGTTTTGCCCATTCTTCTTTGCAAACTAACTCTAGCTCAGTGAGGTTAGATGAAGGCATCTATGAACAGCATTTTTCACATCTTGTCACAGAGTCTCAATGGGATTTAGGTCTGGATTGTGACTGAGCTCTTCACACACATGAATATGCTTTGATCTAAACTGCCCATTGTATCTCTGGCAGTATGTTTAGAGTCGTTCTCCTAGAAGGTGAACCTACGCACCAGACTCAAGTCTTTTGCAGCTTCTAACAGGTTTTCCTCCAGGATTACTCAGTATATAGCTCTATCTTTCCAGTATCTGTGACCAGCTTCCCTGTCTCTGCTGAAGAAAAGCATCCCCACAGCATGATACTGCCACCACTATGTTTGATGGTGGGAATGGTTCTGGAGTCTGTTTCATTCACGCAATAACGTCTTAAGTTAATGGTGGGTGCCAATGTCTTGACTCCTGGTATGGCTTTGGTGTATGTATTGTCATATGATAAAACTCTTTGGGGCTTCATCAGACTTCAAAGCACACTGGATGCACACTCCATATGGATAAACCAATTTTTCCATTTCATGAAAAGATGAAGGCTCTAAAGGAAGATTTCCACTGATGGGCAATTCCTTATTACTAGGGACAAAAAAAAATTGATAATCACCCCCTGAACCAGTCCTGCTCCATCCTAGTTGTGTCTCCTCTGGGATCCCCTACTGGGATCAACATCCAGTGGGGACATTACATGAGTGCTGCAGGCAATCAGCGACTACTGTTTGGTTACACCATTCACATTTTGTCTTAGTTTTAGAAACACTGAATATAGAGGAGACATTTTTTTTAAATTTTTCTCCCGTTCCTGGACCCATTAATAAGAGGTTGTCCATTAGCAAACAACTCACATAAAGAAATATTAACACATTAGAAAACCGTGTATCTCTCTTCGTTTTGCAATGATTTCGTTTTATTTGCTGAAACCAGAATTCTCCTTCACACAATGTAAAGATATGCAAAAAGCACATAAAGCCTGGAGAAAGCGCGCAGATATATCAAAGCCAGATTTCGACGTACAATCTCTGCATTGAACGGTTGAATTCCTAACACTCAAATAAAATTATGATTCCCCAGACACCCCCCTTTAGACGTCAACCTCTCCCAGACAGTAATGTGCCTCATGAATGCACAGATAACTTTGCAATGCAGAAGAGTGTTTGTCCGCTTTGTATTTCTTTCAATAGGCAGGGTGTGTAAAGACGGACTTATAAACCTTGGCAAATAGACTGTTTGCTCTTCTGATCACACTAGCCTACACAATTTTACTGTTTGAAAATGCCTTTGTTCTGCTCCTTAGGAACTGGCAGATTTTAGCACTTTGCTTTGGCATTACTTGGAGATTTTTCCTTCATATCTCATGTCTAATAACATGTTTTAAGGTTATTGGCTTCCATTGCATTACAGACCTTTGAACTTTCCTTGGGGATGTTAGTGATTAATCATTTTAGTGATTAATAGGTCTCAATTGCTACTGATGTGTCCAAGGCACAGATATTATTCTAACTAGATATAACCCTAAAATTAAGTCAAATCATCTAAAAAAGTCCCTTATGGGTATGTACACATGACGTATTTTAAACAGCCACATACCCACCAAATTTGCAATCCTGGCGGTGTTTTCCCAAACCATCTTTTTCTGTGTCATTTTGTGTGTTTTTGAAGCCTTTACTTGTCTACTTGTATGTGTAAAATAGTGGGAGGCCTCCGAGAGGAAGCCTCCTGAAGAACAGTCAGGTCACTTATTTTATCCATGAAGCGATTAAAAGAAGCTCAAAAGACTAAATATATGCACAGCAAGTCATTTTTACATTATATTGCATATGTTCATTTTTTTTGTTTTTTGCATTTTCTGGTGGTTTAAAGGACAGACCCACCTGAAAAAGACATCACGTGCACATACCCTTATACGCTCATTACCATAACGTAACCCAATGGTCTATAGTTAGCGCAACTTGTTGTAGAGTTGTACTGTATTTTAAGAGTAGTGATGTACTGACTCATGGATGTTCTGGTCCGTCAGGTTAGGTTGAACATTAAAAAAAAATTGGTTTGGGTACCAGAACGGTACTCGAATGCGAACCCGACCCTGGATACCAATCAAATGCTTATGGGTGCGAACATTCGGCATTTTCCAAGATGTCACCTGTGTGACAGCATAAGAAACACCGGCTCTGTTTGGCAGTAAGCTCGATACCGCCGGTCAGAGCACTGCGGTTCCCATGTTGTCACACAGATGAAAGCGTGTGAACCAGCAGCTGTGACTCGAGGTAAAAAGGTTACCACTAGTCACAGGCATCAGCTGATGAGAGTACTACTGTTATCATTGTAAGCCTGGTCTCGCTGATAGTGTAAGGAGGAAGACCGGGCTGTGGGTACCTGTGCTGTGCTGGGTCCGGAACTGTCGAGGCTGTGTCCCTTGTTTCTTGGGGAAAGGCAAAAAGGACCAGACTGGGGCTCCGACCCTGGGGGCGCGGTTAAAAGGGAAAGTACTTGTAGCGTCAGGGAGTTTCCCGCCAGCCGTGAGAGGGGCAAGGTGCGTGCACAGCGTGCTCCGCGAGGTGCCGGCCCTATGCCAGGAATGCTGCCGAAGCCTGCTGCAGTGACACGGAGAGAGCCGGGTGCCCTGTTCAGCTGAGCGCCACACGTAAGCTTAAGAGCCAGGGCAGGCTCAGGACTGTTTGTTGCTGCCCACATTGCTAGACGCTGCCACACCGTTTGACAAGGACCCTGACAGTATTGTGGCCTAGCCTGCATTGGCTGCAGCCACTTATGGACTAGGGGCCCAGTGGACTGTACCGGACACCGACCACTGCTGCCAAAAGACAGACCACCGTTATCAGCAGGACCTTCTTGGACAAGCACCGCACCAGCTGTTGTTGGTGCTACTGACTTTCAAGCAGCATTTATCTTCTGACACGATAAGTGTGCAAAAGGACTGCCTTTACCTTGCTCATTAACTCTGCATATTATTTACACCTGAACTGTTTATTCCTTCATTTAACTATTCATATCCCTGCGAGGACTTAACCCCCTGTTTAATTAAAACTGTTAAAATTGTTAACCCTTGCTCTGCCTCCTGTCTGTCACTGCATCCCGCAACCTGCTCACACTTGGCGTAGCCAGCAGGATGCAGTCCACAGGCATAGAAGTGACAGGCCAAGTGGTTGGGGGTGCCGGCATCTCACTGGGGGCAATGTTGAGTAATCTCCCAAAATTTACAGGGAGCAATATTCTGCTATGGGACTGGACTGAAGGTGCTCCATCATGCTATAG
The DNA here is from genome assembly GCF_032444005.1 of Ranitomeya imitator. NCBI lineage: Eukaryota > Metazoa > Chordata > Amphibia > Anura > Dendrobatidae > Ranitomeya > Ranitomeya imitator. Next base: position 51,940,084 of record NC_091287.1, on the reverse strand, counting down.
TCCCAGCATGAGCGAAACACCTTTACCAAGGTGTTACAAATCCTAGAAGAGATACACGGGAACCCCACGGATTTTGGGGAGTTACACATGGGCTTGTTTAGTCATGGTCAAAGGGAGGGGGAGACTATGACCCAATACATGAATGCTCTGCAAGAAATCCAAGCTGCAATTGAGAGGCAGAATGATGTAAGCGTAGGACCCCCTGACATAATTCTAAGAGACCTGTCCTCAGAGACATGCCGCTGAAGCAAGCTTTGCGGGAGCGCCTGCGTGCTAGGCCGCGTATGACTTCTGTAGAAATTGGAGCAGAAGCCCGCAAAAGAGAATAGGAGCAGGGGACCACAGCCTTGGCAGGGATGGTCTGGAGCCGCCAAGTACCTACCCCAAACGAGGAAGAGCCGGAGTGGTCCCATGAATTACGTCAGGGAATGCGAAAAATGAGGGAAGAGATCGAGAGCCTAAAGGAAGCCCTTGCTGCTGCCAAGGAGTCCGATCCCATACCTTGGGGTAACTCACAGCAAGAGTAAAGAGAAGTTAGTGGAGAGAAATGGAACATAAGAGCAACCCCAGCAGCAACCCCAGAATCTAATTCCATATCCTGGGGTGAAGGGCGATTACAGAGGGGGTATGCCTTTCATGGAGGAGGCGATCCCAACCGAAGTACCCACCAGACAGATGCAAAAGTGAATGTTGGACGTGTGGAAAAATAGGACACCTTTCCAGGAGTTGCCCTACATGAGACAGCCAATGGCGAAGATTCGTTCACCCCTCCAAAAGTCATGCTCCCTGGAGAGAGTGCTGCACCTGGAAGAAATGGTATGGTGAGCAGAGGGGAGCTGCACACAGAGCCAGGCAGAGCCACGACGGCAGACGCCGAGAAGTGAGGGAGAAGGCATCATCTGCCTACAGTGGGATGAATGCAGTACTCAGGAACGTGGAGACGAATCGGGTGAAACGTCAAATTGGACCCAATGGCCCCATCTGTGAGATTCAACCCGAAGGGGAAGAAAGGATAGCTACCTGAGTAGTCCACCGAAGTATATCACGACCTTGCCTGTCACAAGATCCTGAAGGAGGGGAGAAAGTGCCAAGTGCCCCTAAAACGCTAACTCCCAGAACCCTGACAGTATTGCGGCCTTGCCTGCGTTGGTCGCAGCCACTTATGGACTAGAGGCCCAGTGGAAGGTACCGGACACTGACCACTGCCACCAGAAGACAGACCACTGTTACTGGCAGGACCTTCTTGGACAAGCACTGCGCCAGCTGTTGTTGGCACTACTGACTTTCAAGTAGCATCTACAGTCGGAGGAACGTCTGACACGATAAAGGTACCTTCACACTGAACAACTTTAGAACGATAACGATAGCGATCCATGACGTTGCAGCATCCTGGATAGCGATATCGTTGTGTTTGACACGCAGCAGCGATCGGGATCCTGCTGTGACATCGCTGGTCGGAGCTGAAAGTCTGGAACTTTATTTCGTCGCTGGATCACCCGCTGACATAGCTGAATCGGCGTGTGTGACGCCAATCCAGCGATGTGTTCACTTGTAACCAGGATAAACATCGGGTTACTAAGCGCAGGGCCGCGCTTAGTAACCCGATGTTTACCCTAGTTACCATTGTAAATGTAAAATAAAAACACTACATACTTACATTCCGGTGTCTGTCGCGTCCCCCGGCGTCAGCTTCCCTGCACTGTGTCTGCATATTATTTACACCTGAACTGTTTATTCCCTTGTTTAACTATTCATATCCCTGCAAGGAGTTAACCCCCTGTTTAATTAAAAGTGTTAAAATTGTTAACCCTTGCTCTGCCTTCTGTCTGTCACTGCAACCCGCAAACTGTTTACAATAGAAGCGAGAGCAGGAGTACAACGATGACAGTATTCAGCATCCGGCACCTGTGTAAAAAAGAAATAAAATTGAAAAATAACTTGGGGTTCCCTCTATTCTTGATAACCAGTACAGGTAAAGCTGACAGCTGTGGGCTACAGGCCCCAGTTGTAAGCGTTATCTTGGCTGCTTGTTTATCAAAATGAGGGGTCCACAAACCATTTGTTTTTAATTATTTAAATAAATACTTAAAAGAAAAAGAGATGGTCCTCTGTTGTGAATTCTGTGGTCAAGCTCCCTCCTGTGGTCATGAGTGGTACTTCGGCTGGTTCTGTCTATGAGCTTCCTCTGGTGGATGTGAGTGGGGCTGCGGCTTCTGAGTTTCCTTCCTCAGGTGACGAGGTTAAGTCGTTAGGTGCTGCTCTATTTAACTCCACCTAGTTCTTTGTTCCTGGCCTCCAGTCAATGTTCCAGTATTGGTCTTGCTTTCTCCTGGATCGTTCTTGTGGCCTGTCTGCCCTGCATAAGCTAAGTTTTGCTTGTGTTACTTTTGGTTGCTATATTTTCTGTCCAGCTTGCTATATTGGTTTTTCTTGCTTGCTGGAAGCTCTGAGATGCAGAGGAAGCACCTCCGTACCGTTAGTCGGTGCGGAGGGTCTTTTTGCCCCTCTGCGTGGTTGTTTGTAGGTTTTTGTGCTGACCGCAAAGCTATCTTTTCTATCCTCGGTCTATTCAGTAAGTCGGGCCTCACTTTGCTAAAATCTATTTAATCTCTGTGTTTGTATTTTCATCTTAACTCACAGTCATTATATGTGGGGGGCTGCCTTTTCCTTTGGGGAATTTCTCTGAGGCAAGGTAGGCTTATTTTTCTATCTTCAGGGCTAGTTTCTCAGGCTGTGCCGAGTTGCATAGGGAGCGTTAGGCGCAATCCACGGCTACCTCTAGTGTGGTATGATAGGATTAGGGATTGCGGTCAGCAGAGTTCCCACGTCTCAGAGCTCATCCTATGTTAGTAACTATCAGGTCACTTTGTGTGCTCTTAACCACTAGGTCCATTGTGGTTCTGAATCACCTGTTCATAACAGTCCTCCCGATTTTTGACAATCAGTGAAGCTAAAGCAGACAGCTGGGGGGCTGGTATTCTAAAACTAGGAAGGGGCCATAGATATTGACCCTCCCCAGCCCAAAAATAGTAGCCTGCTGCCGCCTCAGAAAAGGTGCAGCTATTAGATGCTCCAATTCTGGCACTATGCCCGGCTCTTCCCACTTGCCATAATCAGTGGTAAGTGAGGTAATAGTTGTGGGATTGATGTCAGTTGTTTTATGGCCGCTGACATCAAGCCCACAGGTTAGTAATGAATAGTCTATCAAACACCACCATTACTAACCCCATAGTCAAATTTCATAAAGACTCAGAGTAAAATCCATTAAATGAAATAAACACACATACTCCTTTATTTGAAATAAAAACTCTCCAAATCTCATTTACACATTTATTCACCAAAAAGTTATATAAAAAAGCAAAATTATACTCACCTTTCCACTGATAATCCATTAATGGCCATGTCCCATGACGATCCGGTTGGTTTGGAGAACAGTCACATCAATGATTCAACTGCTCTCCACATTTTTTGGTAAAAATGCCAAAAAGTGTGTGTACAGCTTTAGGGTTGGGTAAAACTACTTAGGTTGGGAAACAAACAATTGAATGAACATAAGTAACTTGGAGCCAATCAACAAGATACATCCTATATCATCGCTAATTATGGGCAATTTAACTGCCATGAAGAGTGACTCTTAATGCTCCTTTATAAATTGGACCAAAGTAACCAAACCCACCAATATTAGGAGAATCGATCTACAGATTAATTTATATGGGCCCCCTCCTGACTCACCAAAGAAAGAAGATTTCCATAGGAGATAAGCTGTTGCCAGATAATTCTGAGAGCGGCTCTGTCATAGAGAACACAGTAGGGCTTAACCAAACTAAGCATTCCTGTATATGGGTAAATCAGAGGCACAGTCAGACATACCATTCATGCAACCTTACTGAGAGGTAAGGAGCCCCCCCCCCCCTCCAGATCCAGGGCAACAACTCCAGCCTCTCCTCCATGGCCAAGACCAAAGAGCTGCCTAAGGACACCAGGGACAAAATTGTCGACCTGCACAAGACTGGGATAGGCTACGGGAGAATAGGAAAGCAGCTTGGTGAGAAGGTAACAACTGTTAGCACAATTATTAGAAAATGGAAGAAACACAAGATGACTATCAATTTTTCTTGGTCTGGGGCTCCATCCTCACCTCGTATGGTAAGGATGATTCTGAGAAAAGTTAGGAATCAGCCCAGAACTACATGGGAGGACCTGGTCAATGACCTGGAGAGAGCTGGGACCACAGTCTCAAACATTACCATTAGTAACACACTACGCCATCATGGATTAAAATACTGCAGGGCATGCAAGGTCCTACTGATCCCGCCAGCACATATCCACGCACGTTTGAAGTTTGCTAATGACCATCAGGATGATCCAGAGGAGGAATGGGAGAAAGTCATTTGGTCAGATGAGACCAAAATAGAAGTTTTTTGTTTCAACTCCACTCGCTGTGTTTGCAGGAAGAAGGATGGGTACAACCCCAAGAACACCGTCCAAATCATGAAGCATGGTGGGGGACACATTATATTTTGCGGTTGCTTTTCTGCAAAGGGGACAGGATGACTGCACTATATTAAAGGGAGGATGAATGGGGCCTAACCAGTCTCCAGACCTAAATCCAATATAAAATCTCTGGAGGGAACTGAAACTCAATGTTGCTCTGCGACAGCCCAGAAACATCTGTAGAAGATCTGTAGAGAGGAGTGGGCCAAAATCACTGCTTTTTCAAGATTCTGTCTCTTACAGTTGAAGTGTATCTACAATACAAAATGCAGATCTTTCCATTCTTTGTAGGTGAGAAAACTTGCAAAATCGTCAGTGTATCAAACACTTACCGTATTTTTCGAACTACAAGAAGCACTTTTTTCCCATGTGGTGTTGAATGCTGTTAATATTCATTCCCTTTAGTAGTGGGGACACGTGAACACTAGGGTTGAGCGACTTTTGTTTTTATAGGATCGGGTCGGATTTCACGAAACCCGACTTTTTCAAAAGTCGGGTCGAGTGAAATCGGCCGATCCTATAGAAAAGTCGGGGTCGGGGTCGGCCGAAACACGAAACCCAATGCAGTGCATTGGGTTTCTAATGGTTCCCAGGGTCTGAAGGAGAGGAAACTCTCCTTCAGGCCCTGCGATCCATATTAATGTGTAAAATAAAGAATAAAAATAAAAAATATTGCTATACTCACCCTCGGACGCACCCTGGTTGTAACCGGGAGCCTTCCTTCCTAAGAATCAGCGCTTGTAGGACCTTTCGATGACGTCGCGGCTTGTGATTGGTCACGTGAGCGGTCACATGGGCGTCACGCGACCAATCAGAAGCCGTGACGTCATCGAAAGGTCCTTCAAGCGCTGATTCTTAGGAAGGAAGGCTGCGGGTTACAACCAGGGCACGTCCGAGGGTGAGTATATACCTATTAGGAATATACTCACCCTCGGACGCGCCCTGGTTGTAACCCGCAGCCTTCCTTCCTAAGAATCAGCGCTTGAAGGACCTTTCGATGACGTCACGGCTTCTGATTGGTCGCGTGAGCGGTCACATGGGCGTCACGCAACCAATCAGAAGCCATGACGTCATCGAAAGGTCCTTCAAGCGCTGATTCTTAGGAAGGAAGGCTCCCGGTTACAACCAGGGCGCGTCCGAGGGTGAGTATAGCAATATTTTTTATTTGTATTCTTTATTTTACACTTAAATCTGAATTCCGATACCAATTCCCGATATCTTAAACATATCGGGAATCGGTATCGGAATTCCGATTCCAGATTCAGAAGATCGCCGACCTCATGAAACCCGACTTTGCCAAAAGTCGGCAACTTCTGAAAATGGCCGACCCATTTCGCTCAACCCTAGTGAACACCCGGCAGCTGCAGGAAGTCGGTGGCTGACAATGTGCACGCTACTAAAGAGCAAGCAATGAATACTCACTGCCCTCCATTCACATAGTCCCGACTTGCAGAGCATTGAGTATTCCGGCAGCTGCCCTTCGGCTTGTAAGCAGTGCATGATGTCCCTGCCATGAGCTGCTTACAAGCATAAAGTTGCTGCTGGCACTGGAAGAAGACGATGCGATGCGATGCTCATGAAGGTAAGTAATACCAGGATAGGGATGAGTGGGACATGCCTACCAGGCTAGAGATAAGGGGTACATGCCTACCAGGCTAGAGATAAGGGGGACATGCGTACCAGGATGGGGATGAGGAGGCCTTGCCTACCAGACTAGGGATATGGGGGCCATGCCTACCAGGATAGGGATGAAAGGCCATGCATAATAGGATAGGGATGAGGAGGCCATGCATACCAGGATAGGGATGAGGGGGCCATGCACACCAGAATGGGGATGAGGAGGCCATGCATAACAGGATGGGGATGAGAGGAGCCATGCACACCAGGATAGGGATGAGAGGGGCCATGCACACCAGGGTAGGGATGAGGGGGCCATGCACACCAGGGTAGGGATGAGGGGACCATGCATACCATAATAGGGATGAGTGGGCCATGCGTACCAGGATGGAGATGAGGGGACCATATATACCAGGATAGGGGATATTAAGTACAGAATTTACCACATTTTTTGCTTCAATTTTTTTCTAATTTCCTCCTCTAAAACCTAGGTGCGTTTTATGGTCCGATGGGTCTTATAGTTCGAAAAATATGGTATTTTCCCCACTGTATATAAGATGCATGCGAACCTTCATTTCTACCTTTCTATAACATTACAACACTAGTAATCTAATCCTTTTCGGTATTTATTTTATCATTGCTCTCTTCTGTATCTGAGTCATCTTGTTGCAGAAGAACCGTGGGAAACATTTATTCTGCCGAACGGAACATCTCGTTTTAATGTTAATCCTTACAAACTGTGAGAGAAGATTCACATGGGAAGTTACAGCTATAATTTATAGAGGGTCTCTCTGATTGAGATATATATTACAGATATAGTAAATATATATATAGAATACCATGTATATATCTATATACCGTATATAAAGTGTGTATATGTTTGGATAAATAGTATACTGTATTTAGTTGCCGCAACTAGTGAACACAATTCTTACTCTTATATCTACAGTGTAATAAAAGTAAAGAAATTAAATATGAATTTTTGTGGGAATTTTGGTGAGTGTTTGACTCTGCGTATTTTCGCCGCTTCAAAAACGCAGCGTCTTACAGTTCCAGCAAAGTGAATGGGATTTATAGAACTTTCATGCCCACTATGCTATTTTTTACTCAGTGTCATGTTTGAAATCCGCAACATGTAAATTTTTATGGAGAATGAATGATCAGTCCAGGAGGAGAAAGAGGCAGATTTCTCTAATAATGTATATTAGAAAACTATTTATTTTCATGTGTACTATTGATTTATGAAATAAAAATGAAAATGACAGAACTCTGTTAAGGAACTTTTCCATTATCACATCATCACTAATAGCTTCTTCACTCTGGATGTGCAGACACAAGTGTTGAGCGATACCTTCCGATATTTGAAAGTATCGGTATCGGATGGTATCGGCCGATACCGGCAAAATATTGGATCTCGCCGATACCGATACCCGATACCAATGCAAGTCAATGGGACACAAATATCGGAATATATCCTGGATGGTTCCCAGGGTCTGAAGGAGAGAAAACTCTCCTTCAGGCCCTGGGATCCATATTAGGCCGGCTTCACACTTGCGAGTTTTACGGACGTAAGAGCGCAGAAACTACGTCCGTAAAACTCACAAAAAATACGGCACAATTATTCTCTATGCCCTTGCTCCTATCTGCCGTATTTTACTGATCAGTATTATACGGCTTTCTACGGCCGTACAAAATCGCAGCATGCTGCGTTTGTCACCGTACTGCGCAAGAAATACGCCAATGAAAGTCTATGGAAGCGTGAAAAATACGGATTACACACGGACAAGCAGTGTGACTTGCGAGAAATACGCAGCGCTGTTAGAGAGAAAAGCCGGCAATTCAGTGCGGTGTACAGTAAAATCACACTGACAGCTTACAGTCCAATAGGTAGAATAAATGTGTACACATAGAATAGGTATATATATATATATATGTCAGTGAGACACATATATGTATATATATTAATATTTATTCCAGCGCTATACAGCTTGAAAGCCGGTAATTCAATTACCGGCTTTTTCTTTCTCCTTCCTAAAACCCGACATGATATGAGACCTGGTTTACATACAGTAAACCAGGTCTTCTCTCCATTTTTTTTGCAGATTCCACACTACTAATGTTAGTAGTGTGTATCTGCAAAATTTGGCCGTTCTATCTACTAAATTAAAGGGTTAAATGGCGGAAAAAATTGGCGTGGGCTCCCGCGCAATTTTCTCCGCCAGAGTAGTAAAGCCAGTGACTGAGGGCAGATATTAATAGCCTGGAGAGGGTCCACGGTTATTGGCCCCCCCTGGCTAAAAACACCTGCCCCCAGCCACCCCAGAAAAGGCACATCTGGAAGATGCGCCAATTCTGGCACTTGGCCACTCTCTTCCCATTCCCGTGTAGCGGTGGGATATGGGGTAATGAAGGGTTAATGCCACCTTGCTATTGTAAGGTGACATTAAGCCTAATTAATAATGGAGAGGCGTCAATTATGACACCTATCCACTATTAATCCAATTGAATGAAAGGGTTAAAAAAAACACACACACATTATTAAAAATTATTTTAATTAAATAAAAACAAAGGTTGTTGTAATATTTTATTTAACGCCCAATCCAATCACTGAAGACCCTCGTTCTGTAAAAGAAAAAACATAATAAACCAACAATATACTTACCTTCCGCAGATCTGTAAAGTCCAACGATGTAAATCCTTCTGAAGGGGTTAAAACATTTTGCAGCAAGGAGTTCCGCTAATGCAACGCTACTCCTCGCTGCAAAACCCCAGGGAATGAAGGTAAATATAGGTCAATGATCTATATTTAGCTTCATTTGCGGTGAGGCGCCCTCTGCTGGCTGTTCATAGATCGTGGGAACTTACCTAGAAAGCCTGGGAGCTTTCTAGGAAAGTTCCCACGATCTAGCAACAACCAGCAGAGGGCGCCTCACCGCAAATGAAGCTAAATATAGATCATTGACCTACTTTATCTTCATTTTCCGGGGTTTTTGCAGCCATGAGCATCATTGCATTAGCAAAGCTCGTGGCTGCAAAATATTTTAACCCCTTCAGATGGATTTACATCGTTGGACGTTACAGACTTTACTACTCTGGCGGAGAAAATTGCGCGGGAGCCCACGCCAATTTTTTCCGCCATTTAACCCTTTAATTTAGTAGATAGAACGGCCAAATTTTGCAGATACACACTACTGACATTAGTAGTGTGGAATCTGCAAAAAAAATGGAGAGAAGACATGGTTTACTGTATGTAAACCATGTCTCAAATCATGTCGGGTTTTAGGAAGGAGAAAGAAAAAGCCGGTAATTGAATTACCGGCTTTCAAGCTGTATAGCGCTGGAAAAAATATTAATATATATACATATATGTGTCTACTGACATATATATATATATATATATATATAGACAGTATATATATATTTTTTTTTCTTTTTGGGACACATGGATCACTTCTATAGCGGTATGTTGGTTTTGCAAGCCTGCGAGAAAACCACGCAGTACGGATGCCATACGGATTACATACGGAGGATGCCATGCGCAAAAAACGCTGACACACCCTGCCTACGGAGGAGCTACGGACCACTATTTTCGGGACTTTTCAGCGTATTACGGCCGTAATATACGGACCGTATTTTCATACGCTGAGTGTGAAGCCGGCCTTAATGTAAAAAATAAAGAATAAAAATAAAAAATATGGCTATACTCACCCCTCCGACGAACCCTGGCTGTCACCGCTGCAAGCGTCCGCCTCCGTTCCTGAGAATGCAGAGAGTGAAGGACCTTGGATGACGTCGCGGTCAGGTGACCGGTCACCTGACCGCTCACGTGACTGCTCACCTGACCGCGACGTCATCGAAGGTCCTTCACTCACTACATTCTCAGGTACGGAGGCGGACGCTTGCAGCATATCTGAATGCCACTAAGGGTACTTTCACACTAGCGTTTTTTTAAATCCGTCACAATGCGTCGTTTTGCAGAAAAAACGCATCCTGCAAAAGTGCTTGCAGGATGCGTTTTTTCCCCATAGACTTCTATTGACGACGCATTTGCGACGGATTGCCACAATTCGCATCCGTCGCAAGACGGATGCGTCGTGCTTTGGCGGACCGTCGGGAGAAAAAAACCCTACATGTAACGTTTTTTCTCCTGACGGACCGCTTTTTCCGACCGCGCATGCGCGGCCGGAACTCCGCCCCCACCTCCCCGCACCTTACAATGGGGGAGCGGATGCGCCGGAAAAATGCATCCTCTGCACCCATTGTGCAATGCAGCAAACGCTAGTGTCAGAATCTCTCCCCGACGCATTGCGACGGGGAGATTCCGACGCTAGTGTGAAAGGAGCCTAATAGGACAGGGCAATGAGCCTGTCTTTCATGATCCAAGTACTCTCTGCCACAACTCTTCCTGCATCTGAAAGAAGTGCAGCATAAACGTCAAGATGGGTTGCAGGGAGATCACTGGATAACTGGACCATGAGTAGAGCCACAAGTTCTAGCACTACATCCAAGCCAAAGACTTTAGGCCAAATAAAATGGCCGCATACTGCAAGGTGATGAACAAGGTTCTCAAGGATCTGAGGGACAATGCACCGGTAATCTTCTTCAGCTCCTTTAAAGATGTGGCGAATTGGGGGGAAGCCATGGACTTATTTGGTGGTCTCTAAGAAGAATGGGTAGATCTACAGAAAAATCCTGTAAAATCTACTGCCAGTCAATGTGTCACATTGCAAGTCTTCATCACTCCTCTTCAGGCAGATCAGTGTTCATTATCCAGACGTCAGCCCTTGGCACTTCTCCTTAGCCACATCACTATTCCTCGGCACTTCTTAGTGGTCTACAGTGAAGTGGCTTACCTGTCTCATAAGAAGACACAAGATTTACAATGTCACGTGGCAGATGAGGGCTTTTGCTTAGACGCCTAGAAGCTAGGAGCCAGGGTACTTGGGAAGGGTTCTGCTTATCTCATAGAATTCTTATTTCTCATGCACATATAAGTCTAAGTTCACATTTGCGTTGTGCGCCGCAGCGTCGTCGCCGCAACGCACAACGCAAACAAAAACGCAGCAAAACGCATGCACATGCGGCCCCATGCGGCGCCAATGTTAAAGATAGGGCCGCACGACGCATGCGTTTTTTAAAAGGTCGGCGCCGCACAAAAAATCCAACATGTTGCGTTTGCCGCGCCCACACAGGTGCGCCCTAACGCCGCATGCGGCGTAAAACGCAACACAACGCATGCACATGCGGCCCCATGCGGCGCCAATGTTAAAGATAGGGCCGCACGACGCATGCGTTTTGTTGCGGCGGCGACGCTGCGGCGCAAACCGCAAATGTGAACGTACCCTAACAGTGCCATATATCTTGATCTAATCCTTCAGTTTTGGTCTATAAATGTTATTTATAATTTTTGAATTTATAATTTTTTTTACTCACATTTCTGAAAATGAGATTTTAATAAAGTCATAAAGCCGGAAAACAACAGAACTGAAACCAATAACAATTCAGAGGAACCTTTTTGATCGCTCCTGTAACAATATGGAACAATAATGATTAGCTACAGCACGGTGAGATTGTTTTTCGTGTGCTTTTATTTTTATTGTGTTTTTTTATGTTATTTTATGTTCAATGATATTTTTTCTTTGCATTTCACATAACAGATTACGGAGGCTATTCTCCTAGAATGCAATCATTTCTGCACGCAGCCATGTAAACGGCACCGCAGAGAGTCATCATTTCAAAGACTATTTTAAAGGCAGGTTAAACCATATTTAATGTTCTTCATTTCACACATGTTTGTACAAATGAAAAGCAACTATGAGAAATCCGAACGACTGGGGTCTTCAATAATGCCAGCCTTATGCCTCATTCTTATAGAAACATCTTACCCCTTACTGCCAATAGTCTCTTCAAAGAGAGAGACGACTTGAATTCTAGTGCCACCTATTGAATGTATCAGTCCTAAAATGAAATATTGAATCTTTATCGAGTCTTCATATATGGCTTAAGATTAAAATCCAAAACAGTCACTCCATTTTCATTACAGGTTTCAGGATCTTTACCCTTCATCAGTGCAAAGCAAGAGGTCTGATCTGGCTGGGTGAGAGGCCTCTGACAGGGGGTCTAAAAGGTAATGTTTCTCCTTGGGCCAAGCCTGCGTAAGGAGATTTACATTCCTTTCAATGCTCCAATGATAATTTGAATATGCAAATAACCTCTTCAGAGAGCAAGAGGACAGGAACTATAATGCCACATACTGGATGTAGCAATCCCTGTCGAAGGCCTCTCATCTAGAAAAATCAGGCGTCTTGCTTTGCACTGATGAAGGGTAAAGATCCTGAAACCTGTAATGAAATAAACACCACGAAACACGTGTCTTCAAATAGAGTTTTTTTTTTTTTCATCCAAAGGTCATTTGATTTTTAGGATTGCTACTTATAATACCTGATACTAAATTTCTAGGCATCTTCATTTCTGCATATTGAATTTTCCATGAGAGCATGGCAAGGCCTATAAGTTTCCTTACGCAGCTTAGCACTCTGTACAAGGAGGAATGTTACTTTTTTGGTCCCCTTACTTTGAGAAACGGAAACTATATTATAAGTTGAACATCATAAATATTTCGATTTTATTACTCGGTAAAATGTCTTAAATAATCATTTCCTAATATTGTGTTGCCAATGGAATTGCTCTCTTAAAAATACAGTAGTGGCTGATTTCTAATCTAATCTTAAGCATCAAACTGGGGATCCAAAGAAAATGATTCAAATGGCCTACCCTCTATTCATGCCTAACACCTTCACATCTAAAACGCCAAGCCAATGAATAAATTGCGCTGTAATAATAAATAATATTCTATGAAAAAGAACCAAGTAATTGGAACAAAATGACTTACTAATAAAACTTTAGTTTATTTAAGCCAGTGGTATTTTACACCATTTTTGGGGGGCACATCCCCTAATACAAAGCATCGCTGTCTTCTAGCTATGGACGCCAACCAGAAATTTGACTCGCATCACTGGAGCGACACTGGTGATGGAAGTGAGTTTTTGTTATTTTTATTTTATAATGGGGACTGCTTCATTTAAAAAAGATTCATCCAGATAGTGGACAACCCTTTAAAGGCACTGCTCTTGTGATAGTTGATACTTCCATTTTACGCTTTTGAAGGATTTCATTAGAAGGCACAATAACACTGTGGATATTTTATCTTTACACTTCACACCAATTTCACGATGAAAATATCAGGATTGTGGTTCTTTAAATATGAATTGAAACTTTCAGCTATAGTAAGGTAACAAATTAATTTGAAGACGGTGGAGACGGATCATGAGCAGAAACAGATGATTTCACTCATCTACATTCACTATAATGTAAGATATCCATCAGCGCAGATGCTTTATGCTCCATCTGGATCAAAGTTTATTTACACTTCACTTACTGTAACTTCAGTCACAGCCAGACAATACTTCCACCCCACGGTCCAGCAGTCACATCCCTAATCACATGGCACATCGTACATTTCTATACTATCTTATTTCATTCGGCCCTTTTCATGAGAGATGCAACAAACTCAGTAATAAACGGATGTAAAAAAAAATATCTGAGAAGTAAAGAAATAAGAATCTATAAAAAGATTGTTCAATCATAAGTCTCTTACAAGTGATAATGTAACAAACTGGGTCATCTTCTCGAAAATGAGAAGTGAATGAACTGGGTGGGGATGCAGTGCTGGAGTTTTTGCAAGTTGGCCCAAAAAAAGTTTGTCATGTTAGGCTAGGTTCACATTGCGTTAGTGCAATGCGTTTAGCGCATACACTAACGGAATGCGCTAACGCAATGTCCAAAAAGGGATTGCGTTTGGCGATCCCGCTAGCGCCGATGCAGGGAAGAACGGACCCTGAACGCTGCAAGCAGCGTTCGAGGTCCATCTGAAAATAATGGGACATCGCTGACGCATGCCAAAAATGGCATATAGTACGTTAGCGATGCGTTAGCGATCCGTTAGCACATTGCGGTCAATGGGTGCGCTAACGGATCCGTTACATAGCGTTAATTGCGACAATTGCACCATGTAACGGATTCCGTTAGCGGACACCACTAACGCAATGTGAACCTAGCCTTAGATATACATAGGAATGTACAGATGCAGCCCGCCAGCGTCACTTTGTGGCCAATAGTCCTCTTTTTGACTTATGTGCAGCTAGGCCACCTCATGATGGCATGCACGGTGTGAAACATCTTAAAGAGACAAGAACAGGTATCAGCAGGTTGGAGCCCAGTGTATGGTCTGTTGATTTAAACCTGCTTGACATGCGTCATGATGTGCATCACCCTACAACAGTGTTCCCCAAGTCCGGTCCTCAAGAGCCACCAACAGGTCATGTTTTCAGGATTTCCTTAGCATTGCACAAGTGATAATTGCATCACCTGGACAGGCAAGCATTCAATCACCTGGGCAATACTAAGGAAATCCTGAAGACATGACCTGTTGGTGGCTCTTGAGGACCGGACTTGGGGAACACTGCCCTACAAGGTCATGTCACGTCATGACATCAAAAGATGTGTCAAGGCTTAGCCAAGGCAGGAAGCACCCACAAAGAGTGAAGAGGGGACTGGTGCAAGAGCAAGTTATACTTGGGTTTTTATCTTGAGAAACCCTTTTACTGATGAAGGGATGAAAAAGAGAAAAATCTCAGTCCATGTCTGAAGCTAATTGACAAGTTCCAGTTTTTCAATCTGGCAGTAAGCTTGGCTTGGCTTCCTTCGACATGATATACATCATTGTGTAATTAGGCGAGCGTGCCCGGGCACACCGACTCTACGGAACAGAAGCTCGACAGGCTGAGAACGGTTAAGACTCTGGGATATAAATCCGGGCAGAGATAGATCATCACAATTTACAGCTAGAACTTTCTAAAGCAACAAGTCCTGACAATAATCCCTCCCTGCAGGATGTGATACAATTATGTACGGCTCTGTATCATCTATATAGGTTTATCTCCATTGTGTAAAGAGGTTTTGGAAAAAGTTACGTTTGACGAGTAGATTTCATTGATCCGTGTAGGAACGTTTAGGCTTTGTTCTTGTATCCAGAGTTATGAAAATGATAACAATAGAATGGAATTATGTGTGTGTCTGAGATAGACAGATTGGTGCTGCATCACCAATACACATTGGAACAAACCCTCACCTTTGTGAAGGGCTACGTATGTTTTTTCTGCCCAGGATGAATGTAAAAAAAAAAAAACAATTGGCAGCAATAATAATATTACAGCTTTAAGGGTTTGTACAAAGTTGTTAAATTATCCCAAACAAGATAAGGGATATGTTTTTAACCGCTGTGGGTTCATCCGCTGGATTCCTCTGCTCGCTGCCTCTGCCACTCTCATTGAGAATGAACTCAGTGGGGGTGCACATGCTCAACCTCCAGTCAATTACAAGTGGACTCTTCACAGCACTATTTCTGGGATTGCTGGGGATCCCAGTGCCCAGAAATTCAGTAATCAATAAGTTATCCACTATCCTATTGATAGGGGAGATTCTAAGAGCCTAAAACTTGCTACAACCCCTGTAAAGGTACCGTCACACTAGACGATATCGCTAGCGATCTGTGACGTTGCAGCGTCCTGGATAGCGATATCGTTCAGTTTGACAGGCAGCAGCGATCAGGATCCTGCTGTGCCATCGTTGGTCGGAGCAGAAAAACCAGAACTTTATTTCGTCGCTGGATCTCCCGCAGACATCGCTGAATCGGCGTGTGTGACGCCGATCCAGCGATGTCTTCACTGGTAACCAGGGTAAAAATCGGGTTACTAAGCGCAGGGCCGCGCTTAGTAACCCGATGTTTTCCCTGGTTACCAGCGTAAACGTAAAAAAAACAAACACTACATACTTACATTCCGGTGTCTGTCCCCCGGCGCTGTGCTTCTCTGCACTGTGAGCGCCGGCCGGCCGGAAAGCAGAGCACAGCGGTGACGTCACCGCTGTGCTTTCCGGCTGGCGCTCACAGTCAGTGCAGAGAAGCACAGCGCCGGGGGACAGACACCGAAATGTAAGTATGTAGTGTTTGTTTTTTTTTACGTTTACGCTGGTAACCAGGGTAAACATCGGGTTACTAAGCGCGGCCCTGCGCTTAGTAACCCGATGTTTACCCTGGTTACCAGGGGACTTCGGCATCGTTGGTCGCTGGAGAGCTGTCTGTGTGACAGCTCTCCAGCGACCACACAGTGACGCTGCAGCAATCGGGATCATTGTCTAGATCGCTGCAGCGTCGCTAAATGTGACGGTACCTTAAGACTGTGCTGACTTCTGCAATAAATATCATTATATCAGTGTAGTCTATGTAAATGGAATGGGCAGACATACTTGGAGACCGGACATTTAATTTTCAAGGGCATCTATGATATGAACTATACACATTATTAAATAGATACCCTAGATCCAGTGAGGCTGTTGTACTTACTATGAAAAATGCATCCCAGAGAGGCTGTATAATCTCAACATTAAAGTACACGACACTGAAAAGATCAGTTTAATATCATTAGAAAAATTTTCAAAAAGTATTATACAAGTTATTCTGACATTAAATTTTATGGTAAATACACTAGTTTCATCAGGTCTAAAGGACTATTTAAATGTAATTTGTCAGTAAGAGCAACCCCTGCCCAAACTGCATATAATGGTCTTTGGAAATGTAAATCCATCCACTTCTTTACAGTATATCACCTCTCTGTTGCTGTATTCCTGAGAAATTACTATTTTCACTCATATGTAAAGGAGGTGTTAAGTGCTCTGGGTTTGACTGAGCACTTCCCGTGTTTCTGCCTCCTGAGGTTGCTTCCCCACCCAATATCAGCCTCTTTAGCGTGATTGACAGCTCGTTATCTGTGTTGCATCAGGTGCAGGCAAGAAAATCAGACAGCGATCTATCATTAAAAGGGCATTCCCATCTCCAAGACACTATCCACATATAGTAGGTGTAATAATAATAATATTAGCAAATGCCTAAAATCTTTACTTAGGCCTGCTGCACCATGATAGTGCATTTGATCTGAGGCCTAGACAGGTAAGTACCCTTGCCTGTTTTTTTCTGTGGTGTTTTTTATAGAATAGTGGAGGTTTTTTCCTCCTTTTTTTCCTCCTGTTGTGGTTTTTGCTAAAATTAAAAATCTAGTATAGTTCTTCTGATTAGCTAATGGCGCTCTCCCCATGTGCAAGGCATTGTAGTAGTTTAGGTATCCAGGGTGACAGCCACTTATACAATGACAGTTAGTTAACTGTCAGTGGTCATAACCATGGAAACCTAAGCTACTGCAATGCCCTGCACATGGGGTAAGCAACATAGCTAATCAGAAGAACTATCCTACATTTTTAACTTTAAGCCTCTTTAATACCCCTTTAAGCTAAAGAGACTAACGCTGGGCAGGACTTGGGAGGCATAGGCTCCTTAAGTGCTTTTAAGCCCCTTTAAGCTACAGAGGCTAATGCTAGACCGGGAAACAATGTTGGTAGGTAGAGTCTCCTTAAGTGCTCTCTCATGGCCAGAGCACTTTACATCCCATGAAAACAAGTGAAACTAATTAAAATGCTAATTATTTGGGAATGTAGCAATGCAACAGATAAACTTTATAAAGGTGTAGATTGATTTATATTTTGAGACCTGTATGTCCGGACGTGTATGTGGTATAAAATGCTAAATCTGGTGACAAAGCTCAAGTGTTATGTAACTCCGACAAAAATCCAGTTTCCACATATATCTTTCACCACAAACCACATCCTCCCCATATACAGTACAGATGTCCACAGTCATTCTAAACAGACGTCCCTGTAGCATGTGTCAATTATTAGTAGTTTCTTTAGAACATACAGCGCTGGCAAAAATTAAAAGACCAATGCAAAATGTTCAGTTTGTCTGATTGTTCTCTTTATAGGTATATTTTTAAGTAAATTGGAAATTGTTCATTTATTCTATAAACTTCTGACAACGTCTCCGAATTTCCAAGCAATACATTTTGTATTTTTTTCTGAAAAGGAGAAATGGTCAAAATTAAAAAAAACAAACAAACAGTGCTTTCAGACCTCAAATAATGCAAAGAAAACAAGTTCATAATCATTTAGAAACAACAATACTAATGTTTTAACTCAGGAAGAGATCAGAAATCAATATTTTGTGGCATAACCATGATTTTTAATCACAGCTTTCATGCGTCTTGGCATGCTTTCCACCAGTCTTTCACACGGCTTCTGGGGCAGAAATGTAAGCAGTTCTTCTTTGTTTGATGGCTTGTGACTATCCATCATCCTCATGATTACATTCCAGAGGTTTTCAATGGGGTTCAGGTCTGGAGATTGGGCTGCCCATGACAGGGTTTTGATGTGGTGGTCTCTTAATTTTTGCCAGAGCTGTATACGGTAATATCCCAGACTACATGCTTAGGCTGCAGATCTGGACTGAAACCTTGCACTGGAGGAAACGCGATAATGCAAAAAATGTGGAGGAATCTCAGTCCCCAATAACAGTGTCGCATAATATGCACTCAAGGCCAACTCGGCCGTATATTCTGTCATACACAAGGCCATAAGCATTATATTATTGCCAGTAATTCTTAAAAATGTCATCGGGATTTGTCAACTATCATGTATTGGGGCTGCCTCACTATTCCTCAACTTCTACTGTTGGGGAAATCAAGGTTCAGCATGTTGGATTTTAATATTAATTGTATTAAAGGGAATCTGTCACCAGGTTTTTGCTACCTAATCTGAGAGCAGCATAATGTAGAGGCAGAGACCCTGATTCCAGTGATGTATCACTTACTGGGCTGCTTGCTGTAATACATTTCATATATTTGATAAATTCACTGTTTTATCTGCAGATTATCATTAGTGGTCTAGGACACCAGCTGCTGGAAGTTAAGCATGAGCTCTGTTTAACCCTGCCTCAACCGCTGATTGGACAGCTTTTGGTGTACTCTACATATGAGCAGAAAACTGCCAATCAGTGGTGTGGGCAGGGATACACAGAGCTCAGCATTCAGAGAACTGCTAGATCTGCATCAGACTTTATCAAAATGACAGCAAGCAGCCCTGTAAGTGATACACCGCTGAAATCAGAGTCTATGTCCCAACTTCATGCTGGTGTAGCACAAATCTGGGGACAGATGCCCCTTAACTAAAGGTAAAAGGTCTAAATGCAATGCTAAATACTGTAAATGAAACCTGGGTGTCCATTCATTCTAAACAGGACAGAATCTGAGCGCAACGCTCAAGACCTGATGTAACCGAGCGCTGCGCTCAGCCGGCAGGATTGCCAACTGGCCACAAATTCCAAGACAGTTCATAAAAATAGGGACATTTTCAGCCTGTCAGTAGAAAAAGAATTAAGATGTCCATGATTTTATTTAAAAGGAATCTGTCACCTCAAATTGGAGGGCTATGTAAATGCCCTGTGTTCGGTCAGATGGGCGATGTTTCGTCTTCTTTCCTCCACCCTATCTTTCCCCGCTGTCCACAATATTTTTGGGGAATTTGAGTAGGTGTCCTCCATAGTTCGCGCGTGCGCAATGTAATCTTGCCTTGCGCACGCGCAGTACGCTTTGCCCATCTGCGGGCAAAGCTGAAAAGCATTACTGCGCATGCGCCGGCGCACTATGTCCTGGAAGTATTTCGCTGTGTTCTGGGACATAGTGCGCCGGCGCATGCGCAATAATGCTTTTCGGCTTTGCCCGCAGATGGGCAAAGCATTGCGCACGCGTGAACTATGGAGGACACCTACTCAAATTCCCCAAAATATTGCGGACAGTGGGGAAAGATGGGGTGGAGGAAAGAAGACGAAACATCGCCCATCTGACCGAACACAGGGCATTTACACAGCCCGCCAATTTGAGGTGACAGATTCCCTTTAAGCTGAAGAAACTTATACAGATTATTTTGACTTTAAGTATCAGCACTTTACAGTTCCCAATGGGCGGATGAAGCCAATGTCTTCATATCAGAATTACGGGCTGTAGACATATATCACTTATAATCATAATGATTTCTTAGGATTTTTCAATGTAGCCGTAAAAAATATTATCCATCTGTGATTTTTTGATAAGATGTGCAGACAAAGTAAAAACGCAAGTTGGCAACCTTGTCGGCTGGTCTTCGGCACTCCCATAAACCTATGTTCACACTGGGCATTTTTGCTGCGTTTTTTATGCTAATTTTCAGCTGCTTTTTACAGTACCAGCCAAGCCTATGAGATTTCAGAAATCTCATGCACACACATTGGTTTTTTGTCATCAGTATTTTGTGCTTTGCATGTTTTTTTTGGATATAGAGCATGTCACTTATTTCAGCATCTTTCACCCATTGACTTAAATGGATGGAGAAAAAAAAGCTGACAAAAACACCAAAACCCCCAGGTATCATGTTGTGCTGTGTTTTTTGGGCCAAAACATAATTCTACAGAACAGGACTTTTTTTTCCAACACTAAACTTCATCAGCATGCACAAGAGACAAATTTGGCATGCCAAAGCCACCACAAAAAAAAACGCATCAAAAACGCAAGAAAAGCCAAGGAAAACATGGTTTTTTTCTGCAGATTCTTTCCTGCCAAGAGATCAGGTTTTGCTGCAGAAAAATAACCCTGTAAAATCGCCTAGTGTGAACTTACCCCGAGAATGAGTTGAGCACCGGTGCGCATGATCGTCCACCACTCTATTTACACTAGGCAGGTTCTCGGGAACAGTAGGGGTCCTAGTGGTCGGACCCCCAGCAATCCGGAAGGTATCCCCTAGCACATGGATAGCGGATAACTTCTAAAGTTGGGAATATCCCTTTAACCTGGAGAAGATAGCATTCTAGTAGTGGAGTCCCGCTCCCGTTCCTATGGGTTCTGCACTTGTACGGAGAAGCACGTCCTGTATATACGTGTGAGTTATGAAAGCAATACTCTGTTATGGTGACTCTTAATAGGGAAGCAATATTAGGATCGAGCCAGATTTAGGAAGGAATTAAAAGGGTCTGGAATTGCTGCGTATATCAAATAATAAATTATGAAAATAATTGCGTATACATTCAATGTAATTGATTACAAACTAC
This sequence comes from Ranitomeya imitator, assembly GCF_032444005.1. Lineage (NCBI taxonomy): Eukaryota > Metazoa > Chordata > Amphibia > Anura > Dendrobatidae > Ranitomeya > Ranitomeya imitator. The sequence goes on along the minus strand of NC_091287.1, from coordinate 51,918,891 downwards.
AAGAGGAGCTCTAATTAGAAAGGTTCATTATTTCCGCAGCAATACATTACCTTTGCTTACAAATGCTATCTAATTAAATTAATGAAAAACCTGCTGAGGTTGGATCATTTCTAATATTATGCCATAAAATCCGGGGGCTGTAAATGAGGGTTATATAGAGGAAAATATTGTATCATAAAGAACAGCACAGACGGCTCTTTTTATAGATGTTTTACCGCTTCCTCCCTCTTGCTGTATCCTCAGCTTTCATGCGTATTCCCCAGATGCCCGGTGACTTTGCCGTTAAACTGGTGCTGTGCCGCTTCTGAACACGGCCACATTCTGACTTTGTTTTCACAGATGTTTACAATAAGGAGATTTTTGCAAATGAGACCACCAAAAGGTTCCGAAGTGTACGAATGCTCACGTCTGGCAGTGCATCATGGGAGATCTTGTTGGAGACCCCTAGCAATTATTTCAGAGAGTAGTAACGAGATCTGAATTGCTGGATAGCAATGATTTCTCCTAAGGGTTTATGTCCATGTGTCCATGTACAGCCCATAGCTAACACCTCTGCAGCCCCCAAACATGGCTGTTAACACCTCACGTATCTCTGCCGGGCAGGAGCCTTTTTACAGACTACGAAAATCCTATAAATGTACCGGTTTATAGGCCATTTATTCACTTTTTTTTTTCGATTGTTCCGGTTTTCAATGTTATTATGCCATATATCAGAATGTTTGACATTTTCTGGTTCCTCTATTCTCCTTTAAAGTGGATTCCTGTATTTTAAAAATTATTCTCAATGGACCCATGGTAGAGTAGTAAGAGATAAATCATTTATTCAGCACTCGGACCAGAAGCCTCCCTCCATACTCATTACTGTGATCCCTGCCTTTCTGCTGGCATGAACATGACACCACTGCAGGCGATCAACAGTTGATGATTGGCTGCAGTGTCCTCATTCCATCTAATCAGGAAAAACTGTTACAACAGCGAGGGACATAGTAGGTAGCGCAAAGGAGCTTTGCTGGTCTGAGAGGCGGGTATACTTTTTTATTTATCCAATCCAGGGTCCATTGAGAAAATTTTTTAGGGCAGGTGCAGACGCCCGTAGATTCTCTCATCCTAGGGAATAAGGTCGATTATGAATATGACACTCTGCTTAAACTCTGATCAAAGTGTGAGCACAGTGCGTTCCGATTCTCTCAGATGAGGAGAAGATGGAGAAAAAACGTCTCCATCTTCTCCATTGTGTCAGTGCACAGAAAACAGACTGCACTAAGATGTCATCTGAGAACAGTCTGGTGTTTCGCATGGACTCACCGACTTGCATGGCTGAGGGCGATCCACTATTGCAAACACGCTGTTAGAAATATATAAACTTAAGAAAAAGTTGGCAGAACTGGGCCATCTACTGTGTATGGCTTCCCAACTCCTGAGAAGGTTTGCACATGTTGAATTTAACTACTGGTCCATTTGACCAGAGGTTTGGAAATGGCTTACTCCACTCTCTCCACTGAAAATACATGCACGCTCATCTGATAAAAGCATCCATGTGTGCAAGAAGGTACAGGAGAGCTAGCTGTTGGTCAAACAACCATTCAGCCAAAAGTATGCTAAAGTGAACATCAGTGGTTAGTATTGTTGCCTTGATATCCAATAAAGGCCAACATCTGTAAGGCTAGGTTCACATTTGCGTTCTGCAGTCCGTCTAACGGACTGCGTTAACCCAATGTCTAAAAAGGGATCCCGTTTAGCGATCACGCTAGCGAGAACGGACCTAAAAACACTGCAGACAGCGTTCGAGGTCCGTCACAAAATAACGGAGCATCACTAACGCATGCCAAAAATGGCATGTGTTAGGGATGCGTTACATACATTGCGGTCAATGGGTGTGCTAACGGATTCGTTACATTGCGTTAGTGGCGCTATGTAACGGATTCCGTCAGCGGACACCCACTAACGCAATGTGAACCTAGCCTAAGGAGTTTCTATGTTCTCCCCGTGTTTGCGTGGGTTTCCTCCGAGTACTCTGGTTTCCTCCCTCACTCCAAAGACATACTGATGGGGAATTTGGATCTTAAGCCCCAATGGGGACAGTGATGATGATGTCTGTAAAATTTTGTTCTCTATACGCAAGCATAGTGAAAAAAATAATATTTTACCTTTCTTGAATACAAAACGTCAGACAAGGCCTGTATCATGTCAACTAGGACTTAGATTTGGCAAGCTATTCCCTACCTAATAAGAATAGCCCTGTCCTCTGCTGGACTAAAATTCAAGGGTTCAGTTATGTTTCCTGCAAATACTATTTAATAGGAAAACAATTTGGGTAAGTTTTCCTCTGTTTAGATTATTCCCATCTTCATATATGTTTTTTTTTCAGATAGTACTTGCAATTTTCACTTTTGCAATTTGCTGCATATCAAAATTTGTAGCCGTTCCTTTGCATATCAACACTTTTCTTTTGTTTACAGCTTGTTGCCTAGAAGACCGACCATCTCTGGTGTCTAGCTTGTAAGCGCTGCGCTGACGTTGGTAGGGATTAGGAGATAACAGCATTCTCCAGCCATTCTGGTCAGCTTCAAAACGATGCTTACAAGCTTAATAGATCAGGGCTTGTAGGCACTGTGCATGTTCTGTTGTCTAGCTGCGGTGGTCGGTCTCCAAGAAAACAAACTGAACAAAACAAATGAAAAGTGGTAAAGGGGATTACACTCTTCCTACAACCCCTTCTCTGTCACCGTATTTCCCCAATGGAAAATAATAACAGCTTATACACACATCTGGTGCTGACGCCGTTCTCCCGGGACTCCCCTGGTATTGTAATGTAACTGACTGTAACGTATCGTAAATGAAATCCAGAGGAGGTCAAAAAACAGTATCAATTCTCACTTATCTCAGGGGTCAGTTGTGCCCAATGGAAGTGAGAGTGAAGCGACCGCTGATTTGCTGCAAAGCTCACATGACAAGAAAATGTCACATGAGCCCAGGGGAGAGCAAGCACCAACACTGGAGATGAGAAAAGGCTCTTGTAATTTTCCTTGAAGAAATTTGGTGATTGAGAAGTACAGCTGAACATTTTCACAAGCAGTAAAATTGCAAAATTGCTTGTATTTATAAGCACTATCCAACAGTATCCATTTATAAGGATGGGAATATCCCTTTTGACAGGAGTGTCGTTACAGTGCTCACAGGGGTAACAGTAAAGCACAGCCTCTAATTCCTGAGTAATCTAAATAACTCTTTGCCACATAACGAGATTTCAGTATCATAAATGACACATGGTAAGTATGAATGTTGCTACAATTTTTGCTTTGGCACCCAGAATCTTTATTTCAGGTCGGTGAGGGTCACTTTCCCTATAGAGATCGCCGCTGTCACGCCGTTAACGGTGATAAAGGGGCAGGACAGCGTACTGGGATCCGCTCCTGTCCCTGCCACTATAATGGGGCTCTGGCTTTCCCTTATCTCAGGGGTACCTATAATGGTTAGGAGGCCTGAGCTGCCAGCATATCCCTGTCTCCTGTGCAGACCCTGTCAGTGGCCCCCTCTCCCCCCAAGTGAGGTGGACTGCACCAGTGTATAAATACGACAATTAAACAGGGTATACGGACAAGGTAACTAAAAGTCTCAAACTCACCAAATGCTCACACCACCACAAAGGAAACACAGAGAAGGGAAGAGAAGGGAAAAACTAGGAAGGAAAACAGGTTTAACATGCAACCAAAAGAGCAGACACCAATCTCTGTAAATAAACCTCCAAGCTCCTAATGCCACGCTCCTTCTCACTCCAAGCCAGGCAGCAGAACTGATCACTGACAACAGTTGTAGACAAAGCTGAGTCTATATAGGAGCGGAGATTACCAAAACCAAATCAGCTGAGAGACATAGCTCTCAGTAACTTCAGTAACAAGGTTTAACTCCTGCCCTGCTGGCACAAGACAGCCAGGTCAGAATTCAGGAGAAGAGCTTCTGTTCATCGTGTGTGAACGAGGCCCAGAGTGCTGTGGTTTTCTGGAACCTCTCTGTCGCGGTAGCCCCGTGACAGCCGCACTGTGAAGTGTTAGAAGTCGGACTCCTTTTTATCCATAACTGTAAAAATGTAATGAGCTAATAAGGGCACCTAAGTCGACTTTCCAAAAGGAAGTCATTGGTGTGCCTCTTCTCGCTGTGACTCAATCACAGTTTTGGTGAATACGGATAGACGCACCAACAAGTCCTTAACGGGGTATCATGTTATAAATACGAGGGAATACTACAAAAAATGAGAATCACTTATTTTTTTATTCGAGATAACATCCTGAAAACATTAATCTCCTTCGAAATACTGTCTATTAGACGATATGCACTGGTCCCAATGATTTTTCCAATGCTCAAAACATTTTATATACTCTTCTGAACTAAGCTGTTGTGTGTATCCAGCTATTTTTTCTTAATCTCTTCAACATCCTGAAAACGATTTCCCTTTAGGTTTTTCTTCATTCTTGGGAATAAAAAGAAGACGCACGGAGCTAGGTTCGGTGACTAAGAGGGGTGACCCTGATTTTTGGTCAAAAGTCACCACAAGGGTTGTATATAGTGTTACGCCTATGATCCGGAAACAAAAGCGCAGTCCAGCCAGTGGAAAACAGCTTCATCGCCCCCAGACCAAAAAAAGCACAGCAAGTAAAATCTAATTTGAAGTCCATGACGGTTTGTTTTTCAACTTCAAAGGAGTCGTTCATGTTGAATTTGTTCCTCACGGCACCACAGTGAACCCCTTTACTCGCCTGACCAAGCACCCTGCTACTTCTTCTTATTCCCAGTAATGAAGAAGAACCTAAAGAGAAAGTTTTCAGGACATAGACGAGGTTAAGAAAAAATAGCTGGAGGCACGTAACAGCATTAGTTTAGAAGAATATAGAAAATGTTTTGAACAGTGGAAAAACCATTGGGACAAGTGCATATCATCTAATGGAAAGTATTTTGAAGGGGATTAATGTTTTCAAGATGTTATCTTGAATTAAAAAAATAAAAAGTAATTCTTTTTCTGGGGTATCTCCTCTTATGTAGTAGAATTGGTATGAATTGATTCGCAGGACCAGGTCTATTGACCATGTCAGTAATTTTTGGCAAGGAGCCACCTCCCACCTGACTACACCCATGGTTCATCTTCTAATTAGCCAACCTAATGCAAAGTTACATGTGTGTCACGCAATCAGGTCGGTTAGTCAAAAGAAGAGCCACATATGCCGTTAGGTAAGAAGTGATTCTCAGGGATCCTATCCAGAGGCTACAGATTACTGAAGTGACTAATGGAACAGGTCCTTCACTTCAATTTGCACTAGCCCTGGTATACAGCTTTACAAGTTGTGGTAAAAGGTGAAAATCCTGCTCCGTTCTTGTGAGGAATGCTACCATAGCAGATGGAGATATATTGTTCATCTATTTCGGGCCTCTTCCTGTCTTTCCTTTTTGAGGCTGTAATCACTTTTCGCTCCATTTCATAAGAAACTGTGCAGAAATCATGGAAGACAAACACCAGACACTCCCTAGAACAGTGCACTTGTCCTGACAATGTTGATTCACTGTCTCTTTGTGCCGTGTCTGCAAAGAGTCAGAATGAAAGCCTACAATTATTTTTGGAAAACTATTGTAAAAAGTACTATTAGGTTACATGGGGGGAAATATCTTATTTTAAGGAGACTCTGTTACTTCACTGTTTAGTACTAGAAATACATTTATTCTTTACTTACACAACCTTTCCATATGTCATAGAAATAAAATACAATGGCTAGACTGCTGAGTATTGAGCACAGGAGAGGCAATAATTTAGCAATTTTTTTTGAAATCGCGAATCTCTCAGCCAGGAATGTTCTGTGAGGATGTCTGAAATCTTTCAAGATAATCTATCCTGAGCCTCTGACGTTACAGCTGCCCGGTCCTTGGCATGTAAGCTGATGTCACACAAGCATTTTTATTATTTCCTCTTGCCTTTATACTAACATATGTCATAGCTCTGTACAGAAGTTCACCATTCACTATTTGTATCTGTTTTCCCAACAGGGTGCAAAATATAATCTTCTGTATTCATTAGAAGTCAACTAAAGAGGCCTCCATTGCTGCACCATTGGACTGCGCTGATATTGGAAGCAGAGGTCTCCCAATCTTCAGGTCACCTGATATCCAAGGTCTGTAATTGGCTGGAAACACAGCATCTACGGATGTGCCATATTGTTCTCACTAGAGATGAGCAAATCAATTTGAGGATAATTGAACTCACTTCAAATCTTACATAAAATTCAGATTTGCTAGAATCCACATTTTTGTGAGTTTAAAAAGGCAGGAATGGGTTAAAAAATTATGCTCACCTGAAACAAGTCCTCACCTGTCTCTCCAAAAAGCCGCACAATGGTCTTCAGTCTGACTCTGCTGAGTGACGCATGTCTTGAAGTCACGTGAGGCCTACTCAATGTCTGAGGCTTCGAGGGTGGTGGGAGACAAACTCAGACAGGAGACTAGCCAAGATCAAGTGTCACAAATAGGGACTGATTAGGTGAGGGGAAGATAGAGTCCAGCTCACCCACATGCACTGGGTGAAGATCTGGAGCAAAGGAAGAGTTCACGCCTTGGACGAGGATGATTGCTGAGAAAGAAAAATCCTGCTCCTCTGAAATACAAAATTTGTATTTGCTTTTATGCTATTTTTGATCAAAAACAGTATTACAAATAACCCTGTGTTATTTAAATGTACTTTTGCTTTTTTACTTATTTAAAGACACAAAAGAGCACAGTGAGGTCAAAAATACTCTGTTGTAAAACAATCACAGTAATAAGCAAGTGCTAGTCAAAAGATGGAAAAAACAGGGTATTTAGTTGATATGTTTTTTTGCAAAAAAATGTATACTAAGCTGCTCCACCAATCGTCAAGGTATACCCATAATAGAGCAGTCCTATCTAATGTATATAATCCCTATCTGATGTATTTAAAAGCCTGATCATCTGTATAGTACCTGTATAAGCAGGGTTCAGAGAGGGAATATACATGTGGACATGCTGGATGGAACAGCTTTGATGCAAATGACCCATAAGGAGTGGTGGACTCCCCAATCTTGTAGAAACAAGAGAACAATTATAGAACCAGAAACACATGGGCTACTTGCACATTGAACAAGTCTGTAGGAACCTGTTCACACACCACCAAGAAACTTGAAGACACCAAAGAGCACAGTGAGGTCAAAAATACTCTGTTGTAAAAATCACAGTAATACGCAAGTGCTAGTCAAAAGATGGAAAAAACAGGGTATTTAGTTGATACTTTTTTTGCAGTTTTTTGAGTTTTGTTTTTGCAGCACTAATTGTTCAGTAATAATAACCTGATGACACGATTCGGCATTTTCCGAGACCCATCACTTTGTCCTGTGAGGGCTTGTCTCTCATGTGGCAAGCTTTTTTTTATTATTTAATTTAGTGGTACGCAGTTCTGGTGGGGAGTCGGTTCGAGCAGACTTTGCACACCCCCATGCACGATCCACTGAAGGTCCCAGTTGCCGCCATCTTGGTGCTCCTGTGAAATAATTATATTTTAAGTCTCCACAACTAGATTTAATTATATAAGGAGGCTAAAGAACCCTCCACATTTAATTTTTCTTTATGTGGAAATTGAGAAGGAGATTGTCTACAGGGGAGCTCACATCCCTTACCAGCAGGTGGATGTGTCCTTGGCGCAGGATATACGGTAGCTTCCTGCTTTAATGCAATAAGTGGTCACGATAAAACGAGTGGACTCTTTGCCTTAGGCCGGGGTCACACTAGACCGTAATACGGACGAGTGCAATGCGATAAAAAATCGCATAGCACTCGTCCCAATGTTAATCAATGCGGCAGCTCCCATCATCCGATATTTTCTCGGCCGTATTCAGGATCCGAGTGAAATCGCAGCATGCTGCGATTGTCAGCGTTTCTCGGCCGAGAATCGCCAATGAAAGTCTATGGGGGTGAGAAAAAATAGCACAGCACACGGACCATCAGTGTGACTTGCGAGAAATTCTCAGGCATTGGGCAGGTGACAGGAAAAGCTCAGCCATTATTTGCTCATTTTGCAAGTGTGTGAGAAAATCTTACCATACGGATGCCATACGGATGTCACACGGATGTCACACGGATCATTTAATGCGAGAAAATCGCATCCTCGCACTGCACACGGATCACTGTTTTGGTAACATTTGTGCGATTCTCGTCCGTCAAAAACGGACCGTTTTTTTATACGTTGTGTGTGTCCCCGGCCTTAAAGGTATTTTCAGTCTCTTATCGTATGGTGAAAAGATCTGCAACTTGCTTATAAACTCTTTCATTTCCTAAGATCTGTGCTTGACATCAGTGAATGGAAGCATCAAGGGGGTTTCTACAAAAATGTTATCCTGTGGATAGGTGATAAGTGTCTGATCTATGGAACTGCCAGCAACTCAGAAAATGGGGGTCCAATGTCCCCCATATGAGTACAGAGAGGCTTCGCTATCGCTCAGGGTCTACAGGACTGATAGCGGTGGCTGAATACTGTGTTCAAACACCTCCGGCAATTCGCAGACTTCAAATGAAGGGGCAGTGTGCATGCTGGACCATGCTCCATTTTGGGACCCCTATTCCAGTGATTCCTATGACTGTCTGATCACTGGGGCTCTGACTACTGTTTGTAGTAACACCACAGAGGCTGACAATCTGCAGTTAGGCCTTATACTTCTCATAGCTGAGAGGTTGATATATTTGATCTCTATGGGTATACCTTGACGATTGGTGGAGCAGCTTAGTATACATTTTTTTGCAAAAAAACGTATCAACTAAATACCCTGTTTTTTCCATCTTTTGACTAGCACTTACTTATTACTGTGATTTTTTCCAACAGAGTATTTTTGACCTCACTGTGCTCTTTTGTGTCTTCAAGTTTCTTGGTGGTGTGTGAACAGGTTCCTACAGACTTGTTCAATGTGCAAGTAGCCCATGTGTTTCTGGTTCTATTTTTACTTATTTAGTTACAGCAGGGCTTTTGCTCATTTTACTTCTTGTAGATTTTGTGTGTTTTGGGGCCAATATGAACATGCGTGTATGTGCTGCATGTATATCAACTTAAACCAAGCTCAATTTTTTTTTCTATTTTTTTTATTTTTGCATTCCGTGCAAGACAAGGCGTGGCCTCCCTCTCCTGAGCTGGAAATTACATTTAAAGGTTTCCCTAGACTGGTGTCCACAGGTCGGGACCCAGTCCTTTTGTCTGCCCTTATTCACACACTGGGGTCAACTCTGACACATGGTAAGGTTTTAAATATTAGACAGCATAGGACCGTCTCGATCAGAGTCACCTTGACGATGGTGGGATGGCTTTTATGCTATTTGTGATGAAAAACAGTATTACTCAGAACCCTGTGTTATTTAAATGCACTTTTGCTTTTCACTTACGGTATTTAGTTACAGCAGGGTTTTTGTTCATTTTGCTTCTTGTAGGTTTGTATGCTTTATGGCCAACATGCATTTTTGTGCTGCATGTATACCAGCTTAAACAAAGCTTAATTTTTGTGTTTTATTCTTCTTTATTGGTGTGAATAGAAACACTTCAGTGGGTGAATTTAAAATATCATGGTAGTAGATAAAACAACTAGTTTCAGGTAGTAAAACCCTTAGTCATGTTACCATACACTAAGAAGGGTTGGAACATATATGGGGCAGAATCCTGTTTTCACATTTGAGTCACATTTTTATTATACATAAACAGTTGTACCTCAATATGACATAAATATTGTGAAGAAAGGGAACATTATGGTCCGAATCTATTCAACCCTTACCCTACTTTGCTGAAAAATATGAATGACTAATAATGGAGCATAATATGCTTTCTAATATCCAGACCCATGGGTAACCTTGTATTCAAATTAAATATCCACCAAGCCTCACATCTTTTCAAAGCAGCTTCTCTGTTTCCCCCTCCATAAATGGTGAATACCTGTTCAATGGCATAAACCTTTATCCCTGATGTGTCATTATGATGTTTTTCAATGCAATGCTTTGATGCTTGAGAGATTCTCTTATGAGAATTTTCCTGGTTGTGTATGTCATAGACATGCTCCATAATTCGAGAATTTTGTTGGCGAGTGGTACAGCTGATATATTTTGAGTTGTACTTGGAGCACTTCACGACATACACAACAACATTTGACTGGCAGTTAATGAAAGTCTTAGGCTACTTTCACGCACAATCCGGCGAATGTTGGAAAAAAACAGATCCGGCGCCGATTGTGAAAAACTGATGCGAAGGATCCGTTTTTTCGATGGATCCGACTAGCATATCCAGACAATTGGATAAAAAAAAATTTGGAGCATGCTCAGTTTAAAAAAAACGAATCCGGTGCCGGAATCCGTCATTTTCCGGATCGGGCACCTTCCGGCTCCCATAGGCTTCCATTATTGCAAACAGCCGTAAGCGCCGGGTCTGGCGCTTTCTGCTTTTTCGCTGAGACAAAAAACATTGCTATGGACTTTTTCCCAGAAACCAGAAACAGCAGATTTGCCAGATTCGGCGAAAACCGGATGAAACACAATATCATCTGGCGCAATCCAGCACTAATATATAAAACATCCAGTTTTTTTTAATTTTGCCGGATTGAGCCTGACGGCGAAAGCCTGAAGTGTGAAAGTAGCCTTAATAGGAAATTCAGTTTTGTTCAAATAATCAAAAAAACTCCTACATTTCTTGGTATACGAACACATATTACAAGTTTTATGCCCCACATAAGAAATCCAGTAATTGATAACCAATTTTTTCTAATGTCTAGCTTAGAGTTTTTAACTTCGCTCAGTGCGAGAATTTGTCCCAAGGAACGTGCTTTCCTATTTAACCTTTTATGATAATTGCCTCTGATTTTTTGTCTGTTTCCAATGTAGAGTGATTTTTGATAAACAATTTCTTAATGGCAGAAAACTGATCACTGTATTTCAAAGATAAAGTAATAGGTATAAGATGTCTATCCATGCATTTTTCATTACTAGAGGATTTAAACCTTGTGTTTTTTTATCAACAATGTTTTTCACTCTAGTGAGCATCCACTCTTTATAGCCCCTGTCACTGAGTCTCCTATTAATTTTCATTGATTCATTTTCATATAATATAGCTGAACTATAATTTCTTTTACCTCTTGTGAGCGTACTATTGGGATTGATGGTATGCATCGGATGGTGACTGTTGACATGCAGGATGGTATTTCCTACTGCCTCTTTCCTAAAAGTTTCTGCAAAGATTGTTTGACCATCTAAACCTGTTAGTTTTAAATGCAAAAAAAATCAATGTTGTTCTTCTGTACATTGAAAGTGAACTGCAGATTGAATGGATTCAGATTCATATAGTCTATGAATGATGATATGACAGATCCATCGGATGCCCGGATGATAAGCAAATCATCGATGAATCTTCCATACCAGAATAAACATGGTGGTGCTGTATGATAAGTGGGGGATGTCTTTGATGAGGGGAGGGGTTGTGGAGAGACGGGAGAGGGGGAGTAGGGGCGGACTGTCATTTTTGTTTTCTTTTACTTAATGGGTGGAGATGCCGGCAACCAATCAGTTTGAAACCATCCACAACGTCCAGACAAAAGGGGTTCTGTCATTGGTTGCCAAAGTCACATGTCCTCCATTTAAAAAGTGGACATGTTGTTAAGGTACCATTTAGTCAGTTTAACAGTGCAGAGGCTGCTCCTGCTGCTGCAAGTAGTCAGATAAATGTGAAGTTGGAAGGGGCTAAGAATTATCTTTTAATTAAGATAGCTAAAATATATAAAACAAACAGACCCAAAGTACAATGTGCATACATGTTCTCACATAGAAATGAAGAATTGGTATGACAAAAAGACCTGAGCTCCTTTTAGTTGCTCTTCAGTAGAACCATGTCCATGTCCGCAACTTATATTAATTCAGGGATAAATCAGATCACCATTTCAAATATATTTAATTCTGTTACCCTCTATTAATGGGATCCGCGCCATTAAATAGCCCAGTAAATAAGAAAGACAACTGCCTTCAATTCACAGTATTAGTTCATGGGCTATCAGATATACTATTGATAGAAGTAGATTGCTGAAGCTATAATGGTCCAGTCAATATTAATCCAAACATACTGGTTAATAACATATATTTAGGATCAGCAACATATACCTGCATGAAAAGCTGTGATGGTTCAGTATTGTTAACACACTTAGGTCTGTGTGACAGCTCTCCAGCGACCACACAGCGACGCTGCAGTGATCGGCATCGTTGTCTGGATCGCTGCAGCGTCGCTAAATGTGACGGTACCTTTAGAGAGAGGGGATTTAAAGTAAATATGTTACCAGGATTTTACAATTAGTGGCATGATGTATGGGCAGATACCATGATTCCAGTGATGTCTCACTTACTAGGCTGCTTGCTTAACTTTTGATACAATCCCTGTTTTATCTGCTGAAGATCTAGCAGTTCTCTAAATGCTGATCTCTGTATAACTCCGCACACACCACTGATTGGCAGCTTTCTTTGAATGCTGTGCATAGGCAGAAAGCAGCCAGTCAGTTATACAGAGCTCATGAATATGGAGGGATACATTGCAGCGGGTATACTCTATATATACAGTATATATATACATTTCAGATTATACACACATATTCTTTTACAACAATTTACTTTAGAAATAATTTTTGCGTGTAGTACATATGTCAAAATCAAACATTTTTTCTGGAGAATAGCGGCACAATATCTGGCTACGATCAGTAGACCTAGGAGGGTCTAACTCTTTTGCTAAGTTAATATGACGTGTCTACTGTCTAACACAATTAGCTCCTGTTTAGAGAAACAGCACAGAAGAGTTGCGGTAACAGGTAGCAGTCATCTTGTCTTCTTTCAATTCTCAATCTCAAGGTTGTGTAAGGTTTACATGACTTTTCTGAAACTTTTCCTCTTACTTGTCTTTTCACATTTATTGGAAAGTGAACATGCATTTATGCAAACTTGGGTGGCACTTGAAAAGACAATTCTTCTTGACCTTCAGAAAAGCACGGACTTGTAATGCTAATCATTGCAGCCTGTTTTCCCAATCAGAAAACTGGAAGAATATGAAGAAAAGTACGTAAAGCGATAATGAGTAATAGTTCACAGTATAAATACTCATTCTGCATATATAGAGACAACGTCAACTTAAAAGCTTACACACATTATCTATTTTACTGGCGTTAATGCAAGATCTTCATTCTTAACCTTTTCAGGATGAAAGGAAATTTCCGTATTTTGAAATAATATATTCCAAACATAAATATTTAACTTTCAGATTTTCTTAAGTATTGTTTGTTTCATTTATAAAATGGCAAAGTAACCGCTATTTTCTTATTTTTTTGGTACTAAATAGGGAAATAGGGACAAAATTTGGTTAAAAAAATGTATCTTTCCTTGGTTATTTTCTCTTTTTTTGCTCTTATGTTGTGGGTATAACCTTCTAATTAAATAAATATGGTAATAATTAAATAATAATATAAATTTACTGCATAAAGTAATCCCTAATTATCCTAAATATAGTAAGACCAAATATTTTCTCTAATTTGTCTTTCAAAGCAGACAAGAGCAAATGCATATTAAAGTTCTAAGCTCATCGTCTAAACTAAAGATATCTGTAGACGCATGCAGAGTAGTCAGGTGTGAATATTTTGTTGATAAAGGGGTTTTCCCGGAGTATAATATTGATGATGCATCCTCAGGATAGTTCATCACACATGCGAGAAACACGTCCGTGTCTTGCATGTGAAATCCAAGCTCTGGCGCCGGCACTCCAGAGCGGAGCGTGCGGCTCCATGTGTTGCTATGCGGCCGCACGCTCCGCTCTGGAGTGCCGGCGCCAGAGCTTGGATTTCACATGCGAGACACGGACATGTTTCTCGCATGTGTGATCACGGCCTTAATCAGATAAGTGGCAGCCCGCCATCCCCACCCATCAGCCAAAAGTAAACATTGCAAGGAAGTGAACCCGCACAAATTTGTTTAATATGTAGCAGTCGCTACTGAGAGCTGCAGATCAGCTCCTGTTCCTTTAAATTAGAGTTACTCAATAGCTATCGCCACATATTAAATGGAGCTGTGCTTTTCAGCTCTATTTAGTGATTACCATACATCCAGCTGCCTTTGTAGCAAACAAAAGTTGATTGATGGGGTCTCCCACTTATCTAATATGGGGCCGATAATACAAATGACCAAACTCGGATCAAAGTTTAGTATGCTCCAATTCTCTCAGATAAGGAGAAGATGGAGGAAAAAATTCTCAATCTTCTCCATCGTGTCAGTGCACAGAAACCGGACTGCACTCAGATGTCAACAGAGTCCAGTCTGATGATTTCCCGAATTCGCTGACTTGCATGGCTGAGTGCAATCCAAATATTAGGTCAAACTCAGGAATGCAGCGATTATATTCCACGGACAGACTCTGTCCTTGGAAACAGTTGGTCATGTGCGTGGCCTCATAGACTAGCATTGATCCGATGTTTCTTCGGATCACACTTCGACAGCAAATACGGCTGCCTGCATCTGCTCACAGGATAGGTCATCAATATCAACTGTCACCAACTTTGCGTAAAAGAGACGGCCGTATTTCTCTTGTGAGGATCGCATAGCAGCACACGGACCAGATCGGCACATCACCTGACCTGAAGGTGACAGCGTCAGGAGAGCAACCAGTCAGTTTGAGGATTTCAAAGCAATCCTCACATGAGAAATACAGTACATCCGTCACTCTGCCCCCTAACAGCAGAAATGGACAGTAAGGACAATAATCAGTTTTAGTTTGTGAAACCTACATTCTGCATGATGTGGGCATGTTACGGCAAAGGAATTGGTATTACGAATATGGCATACATTTTTTGACGATTGTATAATAAAATTATGTCTAGAGTGGAAAATATGAATGTCAAAAGTCAATAATTTTGTTCTCATGGGAGAAGTGTCTGGCAAAGGTCTACCCCCTTCTCTCCATTAAAAATTTTATGCACGCTCGGCCAAAGTCATCATGGATATGTATGGGTGAAGAAGAGAAATAGCTGTTGGTGAAACAGTTGTTTGCCCTACAGCATTCTAAGGTCACTCTATGGCAATTCCTACACCCTACCAGGGCTATAACTATAGGTTCAGGGGTTTCAATCACACCTGGGCCATGGAGCCTAAGGGACTCAAATGGTCCCTTTGGCCCATGTTAGAATATCAATATTATTACAGAGCCATAAAAGTTAGGGGCCCTGGAGGAGACTATGTAAAAAAAAAATAGGGTACTTTGACACTATTTTGATCAAAACAATGTAAAAGCCATCCCATCCTTGACAAGGTGTACCCCATTGGGATGGTCCCTAACCCTAGTATCTCACCTCCTTATGTGCCAACAGGCCTCAAAATAGATGAGGGCAGATCAGGACCTGGACCTGACTGTGTTTTGCACCTGCCTGTGGAAAGCTAAATAGACAAGGTGCACCGCCCAAAGGGAAGTGACCCCATCCACCAAATGTACCAAGGACAAGAAACTAAAGCAAAACAGAAATCATGGGCCAATATTTATGCTTGGAAAATACTACAAGCCAATCAAGAGATGACTGTAGTAGTAATAGTAGCACCACTAATAGTAACTGGGACTCAGATGTCAAGTTGGATTAGTGTCTAGCGACCTTCAATTTTTGTATACAAGAAGTCCCAATACACATTAGATGGTGAGCTATCCGACCACAGTCATCATGTTCAGCTGGCTATATATAAAAGGGGCGATCCAAAAGTAATGATAATCGGTTATTTCTAATGCACACAGAAATTAAAATAAAATGTTTTCTTCTCTCTTAGGTACCCACTAGTCCAGGAAAAAAAAATCACTTAAATAGACGACGATTCCCGGGAGCTACATTCATTTGAATATGAACTGCCGAGGAGTGAACATCAAAATGGAAAAAAACGAGCTCAGAGCTGTCATCAAATACCTCTGCTTGAAAAAAATGACTACCAAAGACATATACAGCAACTTGGTGGAAACATTGGGGGACTGTTCTCCTCCATATTCCACAGTTGCACGCTGGGCCAAGGAATTTAAGCTGGGAAGAACATCGACGGAAGAGGAACATCGTGAAGGATGCCCATCCACGTTCCTCAATGAAGAAAACGTGAAAAAAGTTGAAGAAGTTGTATTGGCTGATCGAAGAGTGACTATCAGGCATGTAGCTGAGGTCACAGGGATCTCATATGGCAGTATTCAAAGAATCCTTGCAAAAGAATTGCATATGAGAAAGGTCTCCGCGCGTTGGGTGCCAAAAATGTTAACCGACGAGCAAAAGAAGAAACGAGTTGACATTTCAATAGCAAATCTCGAAAAGTTCCAAGCAGACAAGGAAAATTTTTTGTCACGTTTTTTGACCATGGACGAGACCTGGATACATCACTTTGATCCCAAAACTAAACAACAATCGATGACATGGAAACGAGCCGACGAACCGACGCTGAAGAAATTCAAAGTGTCAAGCTCAGTAGGGAAGGTTATGGCATCCGTTTTTTGGGACGCTGAAGGAACAAATATGGTGGACTATTTGGAGAAGGGAGCCACTATTACGGGCTCCTACTATGCAGAACAAATAAGAAGATTGCCGGAGGCTATCAAGGAGAAAAGGTGCGGCAAACTGCGGGCTGGAGTGCTGTTTCACCAAGATAACGCGCCGGCTCACAAAGCTGCACTTGCCATGGCTACCATTCAAGAAGCGGCCTTTGAACTGGTGGAACACCCCCCTA
Organism: Ranitomeya imitator; assembly: GCF_032444005.1. Classification (NCBI taxonomy): domain Eukaryota; kingdom Metazoa; phylum Chordata; class Amphibia; order Anura; family Dendrobatidae; genus Ranitomeya; species Ranitomeya imitator. The sequence goes on along the minus strand of NC_091287.1, from coordinate 51,902,118 downwards.
TTTGCCAGATCTAGCCCCCAGTGACTTCTTTCTCTTTCCTCGGCTCAAGGAACACCTCCGGGACAAGAAATTTGATGACAATAACGACGTGATAACCACTGTTGGGGATTTTTTTGAGGGTCAAGATCAAGAATTTTTTTTGAAGGGAATTCTAAGTTTAGAAAAGAGATGGACTAAATGTATAGACTTGTTAGGAGACTATGTAGAAAAATATTTTTTTTTTACTATATTCATTGTGTTTTGTATTAATTATCATTACTTTTGGATCGCCCCTCGTATATATATATATATATATATATATATATATACAGTGCCTACAAGTAGTATTCAACCCCCTGCAGATGTAGCAGGTTTACACATTTGGAATTAACTTGGCATTGTGACATTTGGACTGTAGATCAGCCTGGAAGTGTGAAATGCACTGCAGCAAAAAAGAATGTTATTTCTTTGTTTATTTTTTTTTTTAAATTGTGAAAAGTCTTTTCAGAGGGTCATTTATTATTCAACCCCTCAACCCACCAGAATTCTGTTTGGTTCCCCTAAAGTATTAAGAAGTAGTTCAGGCACAAAGAACAATGAGCTTCACATGTTTGGATTAATTATCTCTTTTTCCAGCCTTTTCTGACTATTTAAGACCCTCCCCAAACTTGTGAACAGCACTCAAACATGGTCAACATGGGAAAGACAAAGGAGCATTCCAAGGCCATCAGAGACAAGATTGTGGAGGGTCACAAGGCTGGCAAGGGGTACAAAACCCTTTCCAAGGAGTTGGGCCTACCTGTCTCCACTGTTGGGAGCATCATCCGGAAGTGGAAGGCTTATGGAACTACTGTTAGCCTTCCACGGCCTGGACAGCCTTTGAAAGTTTCCTCCCGTGTCTAGGCCAGGCTTGTCCGAAGAGTCAAGGCTAACCCAAGGACAACAAGGAAGGAGCTCCGGGAAGATCTCATGGCAGTGGGGACATTGGTTTCAGTCAATACCATAAGTAACGTACTCCACCGCAATGCTCTCCGTTCCAGATGAGCCCGTAACGTACCTTTACTTTCAAAGCGTCATGTCAAGGCTCGTCTACAGTTTGCTCATGATCACTTGGAGGACTCTGAGACTGACTGGTTCAAGGTTCTCTGGTCTGATGAGACCAAGATCGAGATCTTTGGTGCCAACCACACACGTGACGTTTGGAGACTGGATGGCACTGCATACGACCCCAAGAATATCATCCCTACAGTCAAGCATGGTGGTGGCAGCATCATGCTGTGGGGCTGTTTCTCAGCCAAGGGGCCTGGCCATCTGGTCCGCATCCATGGGAAGATGGATAGCACGGCCTACCTGGAGATTTTGGCCAAGAACCTCCGCTCCTCCATCAAGGATCTTAAGATGGGTCGTCATTTCATCTTCCAACAAGACAACGACCCAAAGCACTCAGCCAAGAAAACCAAGGCCTGGTTCAAGAGACAAAAAATCAAGGTGTTGCAGTGGCCTAGTCAGTCTCCTGACCTTAACCCAATTGAAAACTTGTGGAAGGAGCTCAAGATTAAAGTCCACATGAGACATCCAAAGAACCTAGATAACTTGGAGAAGATCTGCATGGAGGAGTGGGCCAAGATAACTCCAGAGACCTGTGCCGGCCTGATCAGGTCTTATAAAAGACGATTATTAGCTGTAATTGCAAACAAAGGTTATTCCACAAAATATTAAACCTAGGGGTTGAATAATAATTGACCCACACTTTTATGTTTAAAATTTATAAAAATGTAACTGAGCAACAAAACTTTTTGGTTTGTAAGATTTATGCATCTGTTAATAAATCCTGCTCTTGTTTGAAGTTTGAAGGCTCTAACTTATTTGCATCTTATTAAACCTGCTAAATCTGCAGGGGATTGAATACTACTTGTAGGCACTGTATATATATATATATATATATATATATATATATATATATACATATATATATATATATATATATATGTATATATATATATATATATATATATATATACATATACATTGATATACTGTTATTAAAGTGTAGTATTGTATGGGAAAAGAGAACTTCTTCAAGTATTTTATCCTTGTTTTTACCCCTGAATATCTGTAGGACCTGAGGTTTGATATATCTACAAAGATTTTTCATAATTTTTCTGTTTGAACTTTTTGAATGGAGAGGACTGAACATATAATAAATTGTATGCAATTCCATCGATATTTCAGGTCACTTCACATGACTTTTAAATATTTTCCTCCTCCAGCGTATTTTCATTTCCAGCAATTTGTAAGTAGACTCAATGCCAAATTGATCTTTTTCGAAATGTTCCTAAAATGAAGATGAAAGTTCTGAAGAAGATCAAAGTACAGACAGTGTTGGCTCATCATTATACAGTTTAGAATTTCTAGCCAAAACATAGAGATCGTCAAGTGAATTTAAGGAAAAAGACTGAAGCTACACATACACAACTCTGTAAAAATGATGAAAGCAACCATTAGTCAGTAAAAAGAGGAGAAGCTCTGTGAAGGGGTTCTTGACATCAAAATTGTATTCAGCAGTATGGAACTTCCCATTTTTAAGTTCACCGAAGGACAGAAAATTTGAAAAACTAAATTTCACAACTTTCCATGTTTCCCACTAATTACACTAATTCCTTTAAACTGATAATGTAATAATTAACGTTTTGAGCCAGTGTCATAGTTGAGCCATAGTTCGTTCTACCATAGGCAGCACAGGGGAACTAAATACAGATCCAGAGATACGGCCATTTTCGTCAAAGCACCTGCCAGTGCTTACTCCTTGCCTAAGAGACCGGCCACTGCAAAGATGGCGGGTAACCTAGGCCCCTCATTCTAGAGAATGGATAGCATTTTTAATAAGAAGTAAATTGCAAACTTGCCTGATTTTACAAGAAGTTTGCAATTTTAACCATTTACGAACATGAGACCACCCCTTTAACAGGGCTGCATTCCGAACTAGACATCCTGATACTTACATGGTTAGTCATTTGTTTTTGTTTTATGACTACGCATTGCTTCATGTAGAATCAAATGCTTTATCACATGGTAAGCAGATGAACAGTATTGCAATCATGATCGGATTATTTCTGGAAGTAGTGTATGAGATTGAGGAAATGGTGTGTTTCTCACAGATATACTGCATTGGCATGTGAACTACTTTTTGACTTCATGTATTTGGAACTACATTAAAAATAAATTGGAATACTCCTTTAAATGATCATTATTATTATTAATATTTATTCCATGGTTCTTTACGTGTGAGGAGGGCTATACATAATAAAAAACAAGTACAGTGATAATCGTAATAAAAATCTATAAGACTGCCAGAGTTACCAACCTTCTTTGTACAGGGGTGGACATGTCATTTCTGCAGCCTGTGCAGCCGCACAGAGGTCCAAAAGGTAACGTAGAAAGGTGGCGGTATCCAGCTCCAGTTAAATATAGAATCCTTATTATAAATTATTAAAAATCAGCTCCATGATAGTGGTACGGCAAGATATATTTTTTTACTCGTAGTTTAGACAGGTATGTTAAAGCTACGCGTTTCAGACACACTCACGTCCTTTGTCAAAGCTATATTCCCCATAAATCTCCACATCTGATCAGACCAAATTTCCCTGCTCCTTCAGTTAATAGCTGCAACAGGTGAGCTGGAATTCTTCTCTTTCAATGCCCACAAGGTAAGGGGTCCCAATATAATCTCCAAAGCATGTGGAATTGTGTTCTATAGTGAGCTATTGGACATTGGACTGGACAGGGTCCATTTGCAATTCTTGAACAGAAGTCCTTTTATGTCTGCGTCCACTAGTGACGTGGTGATTGATGATGAAACCATTGGATTGGCGCCCTGTAGTCTGGTAATGTCATATTGATGACTTATCCTTAGAGTGGGTTATCAATATTAGATCATCAACCCCACTGATCACCTATGATTTCGTCCAATGTGGCTGAATGCAAACATATGGAACAAAGCAGTAAAGTGCAGCACCATTCAATATGTTGCGGCAGCTGTCAAGTACTCAGTAGGCGCTGTTGTGCACTACCTGGGAGCTACTGCTGCACATAGATTGGACACATTCAATGTGTTTGCATCCGGCCACCATTGGAGCAAATAACAGATGATCAGCGGGAGTGCCAGCTGTCATACCCTCACCTATCTAATATTAATAACTTATGCTAAAGAGAGGTCATCAAAATGTTATGAATGGACAAGGCCTTATACTTCCACAGATGCTTGGGGGCAGGGGTCCAGCTTTGGAGGTGCCTGATTCTCTAGGTCAGTGTTCCCCAACTCCAGTCCTCAAGAGCCACCAACAGATCATATTTTCAAGATATCCTTAAAGCATGATCTGTTGGTGGCTCATGAAGACTGGAGTTGGGGAACACTGCTCTAGGATGAAGAAAAGCTTTTCGATTGGCTTTGTCTTTCACTGAATATTAGCTACATTGGCAGAACAGCAGAAACGGTGCTAAATCTGGGTATGAAACTGACGTGAAAATGTTCCATGGATGGTCTCCATTTAGTTTGTCCTGGGCTCTCCCCTATTCAGCCTTGTAGGTATGTTTTATCTATGCACTTCATGTTCCGTATTGCATGTAATAAATATACTAGACAACTTATTATGAGTTTTGCCTGGAGTTTTCCTTTAGCTTTTGGTTTAGATACGAGACGTCGTTCAATATTACACCAAATAAGGAAACATGAAAGATGCTATTCAAAATACATTTCAAGACTTATGAAAGCTTCTCTGTTGCTTACATAGTTTACATACTTTATTAAATAAGAACATTTTTTACTGGGTCATGACACTATAATCATCTGTGCCTCTTCCGACAAGGCTGTCCGGTGGTTCCTCTATATCTATTAGTCTATTAGTGATAATATCCAGATTTTCTATTTAATAAAAGCTCAAAGTATTTGCAATAATCATTTTGTAACATATTTTTGGGTATGTTCATCAGTCAAGTATAGTATAAGCTAGCGGACAATGAACATAATACAGTTGAAGAGTTCCTGGGTAGGATCGGATCATTAAAAAAAACTCAAAGATTCCATTGTCCTCAGAAATATATGTATGTCTGGAACTCTTTTACTGATCAACAGTACAGAGCCTTTTCTGGCACAAAGTGAAAACAAACTGAAAATAAGTATTCCATATAGTACAACGGGTCTGCCCACCCAGGTCAGTGCCATTAGGAACACACACTGGAGGTGAAAACAAACTGCAAGTAAATAGTACATATAGTACTGCAGGTCCACATGCTCAGGTCAGTGCCTTTAGCAACACACACTGGAGGCCTCCACACCTCCAGCCACATACAGTGAATTTGAGACTCGGCCTCCATTTTATCTGCCAAACCATGCCCCTGGGGGTTGGGATATGTGAGCAGTCATTCCCACCCATCTCATGACTGCTTGTAAAACCTGACCCTGGAATCACCCAAATAACTCTCAGCACTATATGAGCTGGAGCATGCTTCTGAGCTCACATCACCGGAGCTAATAGCCCCAATGACATATCTCCCCTCAAGGACTCGTCCAGCGGTCATTTTACAAGCAGTTAAAGGGAACCTGTCACCCCCAAAATCGAAGGTGACCTAAGCCCACCAGCATCAGGGGCTTATCTACAGCATTCTGTAATGCTGTAGATAAGCCCCCGATGTATCATGAAAGATGAGAAAAAGAGGTTAGATTATACTCACCCAGGGGCGGTCCCGGTACGATGGGTGTCGCGGTCCGTTCCAGGGCCTCCCATCTTCTTAAAATTACATCCTCTTCTTGTATTCACGCGGTGGCTCCGGCGCAGGCATACTTTGTCAGCCCTGTTGAGGGCAGAGCAAAATACTGCAGAGCACAGGCGCTGGGAAAGGTCAGAGAGGCCCGGCGCCTGTGCACTGCAGTACTTTGCTCTGCCCTCAACAGGGCAGACAAAGTACACCTGCGCCAGAGCTGCAGCGTGAAGACAGGGAGAGGATGTCATCGCAAGAAGATGAGAGGCCCCAAATCGGACCGCGACACCTATCGGACCGGACCGCAGTGGGACCGCCCCTGGGGACGCATTTATTATCAGCAGAAAATATCTGGAAACAAGATGAAACTCAGGGTAACCTAAAGAAATATTGAAGATCACAGTATTTTCCAAAGTAAATGCAAAGTGAATTTTCAGAAACTGTATCATATTAATTTGCATGGAGTTAAATGCCGGCATGTAATAATTATTATTGATAAACATAAACCCAAACTCACCTTATATAATGTTTACGCAAGGAAGACGATTTCAGCACTTTCTTACGGACGTCATCGTAGATTAATGGCTTTTATTCAGTCCTTCCTTGTAGGTCTCATTGGGCAGCACGGTGCCACAGTAGTTACCACTATTGCTTTGCAGACCTGGGATCAAATCCCACCAAGGACAACATCTCAGAGGAGTCTGTATGTTCTCCCAGTGTTTGCGTGGGTTTTCTCCAGGTTCTCCGGTTTTCTCCCACACTCTAAAGACATATTGATAGGGAATTTAAATTATGAGCACCAATGGGGGCAGAGATGATAATATCTGTAAAGCGCTATGGAATATGATGCTGCTATATAAGTGAGTACAGTTAATAATAATTTGACCATATTAAGCTTTTGTTGTATGGAGCTTTGATACTGTACCCATAAAAGTAAATGGATCCATACAATACCAGTGTTTGCCTCTAAGTTGTGTTCTGTTAGATTTACAGTATATGGAATCCGAAAATACTGTAGCATAGTCCAGTGAATGACATTTTACAGAGAAGCATATCTCTGCATTATAGTACAATGCATAGGCACTCTATGGCGACACATCTACACTCATGGCACTGTGGTATGGCGCATGGCTCTGTCCTGATCATGGAGCCTTAACAACATACACAGCTAAATTGTGGTAATCAGTACTTCATTGACTAGAAGTTGTAGTAGCATTTTAAGTTTCATTATCCTGCCATAAATGTATCTGATGCTCTAGCAATGCATTAAAAGGGGATAGCTGCTTTAGATAATCCCTGCTTGTTAGGAGGAGTACCTTCATCAATTCCCCCCATCGAGAACTCTATCAGATGTAATCAATGAGGAATCTTCATAATAAATGTTTAAATTCTCTCGACTTTACTGCAAAAAGATGCCCAATTACAATTCGTATTTCCAGACCCCCCACTACTGTGTCTCAGGCAGCCATCAAATCTAAGGCTAGGTTTACATTGCGTTAGTGCAATCCGTTTAGCGCATACGCTAACGGAATGCGCTAACGCAATGTCCAAAAAGGGACTGCGTTTAGCGATCCCGCTAGCGCAGATGCCCGATCTGCGCTAGCGAAGAACGGACCCCGAACGCTGCAAGCAGCGTTCGAGGTCCGTCCGAAAATAACGGGACATCGCTGACGCATGCCAAAAAAGGCATACGTTAGCGATGCGTTAGTTACATTGCGGTCAATGGGTGCGCTAACGGATCCGTTACATAGCGTTAATTGCGCCAATTGCGCCATGTAACGGATTCCGTTAGCGGACACCCACTAACGCAATGTGAACCCAGCCTAAGAAGCATCATTGTCAGAAGCTCCCTGTCCTCTCCAACAGCTGCAGGAACCTTTCTCTGCTACCAGACAAAATGTAAAACCTGTCCATGTGTAATGACCACGGACAAGATAAAGATCCCCAATTCACATCAGGACTACAAGATCCCAGGTACTTTTAGGTGCATTACATCTAATGTGGTGTACTTAATTATTTGTACTAAATGTCCAACTGGGGTCTGCATGTAGGGGAAGAAGGGCAAAAATTTAGATCAAAGATGAATTTTCATTGTCACACAATAAAAGAAAAAAGAATAGATCTACCTATGGCCAAACATTTTTGCATCCCTGATCACAACACCATGGACATGTACTAAAAGGTAACTTCAAGTCTTAGAGAGACAGAAGGGTCTGGGAATATAACCTTATGACAACCTTTGACATACTCGGTGCAAGAATAATGTGTCCCATGGGGTAATGTCTTTCTACATCAACTAAGGAATGTGCTCTTCAAACCATTTGGGGGCATCACGGATCATGGACCAGACCTCAATCACAGGACAATAAAACTTTCACACTCCTTATCTATGAACTGTTCCAATATTTACAGCCCCGACTGTTTATCTCTCTCCCATAATGATAGTTCTACCTCACATCACCTGTCTTATCTATTGCATTATTCCTGTGTCTTGTTGTGCATAAATATGTGATTCTGGTCACTACAGTGTACTGGTCACTGCAACGGCAGTTTGCAATTTTCACTCGGCAACATTTATTGCTGCTTGTTTCTAGAATATATCCATGGAATCAAAATAGTCTCTACACCTGTAGATAAATTCCATAAGGGGTATAATTTCCAAAATGGGATCACTTGAGAGGGATTCTGCTCTTGTAGCAATTAGGGGCTCTGCACATAGAGTCCAAAAACTGTTTTAGGAAAACCTGCACTCCAGGAGGCAAATAGCGCTCCGTTCCTCACGAACCCTCCGTATGGCTATTCAATTAATCTGTGAAAATGTAAAACTGGGGCTAAAACTAAATTTTGGTGTTAAAATGTAGTTATTTTTTCTTCACTACTCAATGGTATAAAATTCTGTGACACACCCATGGTGTCAATATGATCACTGCACCCCTAGATGAATTTCATTGAGAGGTGTAGTTTGTAAAATGGCACCTCATGGGCTCTCCCAGTGGGTCATGGCACCTGCAAACCATAAAAGCAAAATCTGGTGCTCCTTGCTTTCTTAGCTTTGCACTGTGCCTGAAAAATATCTCCCGATTACATGTAGGGTATTGGTGCACTCAGGAAAAAAAAGGACTTCAGTTTGTTGTAAAACAAATTCCTATTAGCCCTTAGAAAAATTAAAACCTTGGGGCTAAAACATTTTAGTGGTTAAAATTAGGGTTGAGCGAAACGGGTCGGCCATTTTCAGAAGTCGCTGACTTTTGGCAAAGTCGGGTTTCATGAAACCCGACCCGACCCTGTGTGGGGTCAGCCATGAGGTCGGTGATCTTCTGAATCTGGTATCGGAATTCCGATACCGAGTTCCGATATGTTTGCAATATCGGAAATCGGTATCGGAATCCATATTTAAGTGTAAAATAAAGAATTAAAATAAAAAATATTGCTATACTTACCCTCTGACGCGCCCTGGTACTAACCGGCAGCCTTCCTTCCTTAGAATCAGCGCGTGAAGGACCTTAGATGATGTCGCGGCTTGTGATTTGTCGCGCGACCGCCCATGTGACCGCTCACGCGACCAATCACAAGACGCGACGTCACCGATGGTCATTCAAGCGCTGATTCTTAGGAAGGAAGGCTGCCGGAAAGAAGCAGGGCGCGTCCGAGGGTGAACCATAGTCTCCCATTGCACTGCATTGGGTTTCGTGTTTCGGCCGACCCCGACTTTTCTATAGGATCGGCCGATTTCACTCGACCCGACTTTTGAGAAAGTCGGGTTTCGTGAAACCCGACCCGATCCTATAAAAGTAAAAGTCGCTCAACCCTAGTTAAAATGTAATTTATTATTTCTTCAATGGTATAAAATTCTGTGAAGCACATGTGAAGTCAATATGATCACTGCACCCCTATATGAATTAATTGGGGAGTGTAGTTTGCCAAGTGAGTTCAAATGGAGGTTTCTGTTGTTCTGGCACCTCAGGGGCTCTGTCAATGTGACATGGCACCCTCAAACCATTCCAGTTAAATCTGAACTCCTATATGCACCCCCTTCTGAGCTTTGCACTGTGCCTCAAAAGTAGTATTCCCCCACATATGGGGTATCAGCGTGCTTAGGAGAAATTGCACAACAAATTTTATGGTGCAATTTCTCCTGTTACCCTTGTTAAAATGCAAAATTTGGGGCCAAAATAACATTTTTATGGGGAAAATGTGATTTTTTTATTTTCACGGCTCAGAGTTATAAACGTCTGTGAAGCACCTGGGGGTTCAAGGTGCTCACCACACATCTAAATACATTCCTTGAGGAGTCTAGTTTCCAAAATGGGGTCATTTGTGGCAGTTTCCACTGTTTAGGCACATTAGGGACTCTCCAAAAGGGACATGACATCTTCTAATGATTGCAGGAAATTTTATATTCAAAAAGTCAAATGATGCTCCTTCCGAGCTCTGTGTGCGCCTATACAGTAGTTTTCTCCCTTATATGGACTATTGGCGTACTCAGGAGAGATTGCACTACAAATTGTATTGTGCAATTTCTTCTGTTACCCTTATGAAAATGCAAAATTTGGGGCTTAAATAACATTTTTGTGGGGAAAATGTAATTTTTTTATTTTCACGGCTCAGAGTTCTGTGAAGCACCCGGGGGATCAAGTTGATCACCACACATCTAAATACATTCCTTGAAGGGTCTAGATTCCAAAAATGGGTCAATTCTGGTGGGGTTCCACTGTTTGGGCCCATCAGGAGCTCTCCAAATGGGACATGACGTCCGCTAATGATTCCAGGAAATTCTAGATTCAAAAGTCAAATGGCGCTCCTTCCCTTCCAAGCTCTGCTGTGTGCCCAAACAGTGGGTTTTCTACCTCATGTGGGGTATCGACAGGCTCAGGATAAATTACACAATGCATTTTGGAGTCCTTTTTTTTTGTTGTAAACTTTGTCAAAAAAAAATAAATTTTGATCTGAATTAAATTTTTTGTGAGAAAAAGTTAAATGTTCATTTTTTTCCACATTCCAAACATTCCTGTGAAGCAACTGAAGGTTTAGTAAACTTCTTAAATGTGGTTTTGAGCATCTTGAGGGGTGCAGTTTTTAGAATGGTGTCCCTTTGGGTATTTTCTATCATATAGACCCCTCAAAGGGACTTGAAATGTGATGTGGTCCCTAAAAAATTGGTCTTGTAAATTTTGTTGGAAAAATTAAAAATCGCTGTTCAACTTTTAACCCTTATAACGTCCTAACAAAAAAAAATTTGGTTCCAAAATTGTGCTGATGTAAAGTAGACGTGTGGAAATGTTATGTATTAACTATTTTGGGAGACATATCTTTGTGATTTAAGGGCATGAAAGTTCAAAGTTTGAAAATTGCTAAATTTTTGCCAAATTTCTGTTGTTTTTTTTACAAATAAATGCAAGTCATACCGAAGAAATGTTCCCACTATCATGTAGTAAAACATGTCACAAAAATAATCTCAGAATCAACGGGATCCGTTGAAGAGTTCCAGAGTTATTACCTCATAAAGTGACAGTGGTCAGAATTGAAAAATTGGCCTGGTCATTAAAGTACAGCCACCCTTGGCTGTAAAGAGGTTGAAAGGTATCAACCACAGAGGACTCTAAATATTTTTCTACTGGCTAACACGGTCCGAAGATATATATCTTTCCTATATTCTCTGCAGCACTCCAACAGGAGAGATTGAGTATTACGATCTGTCCATCTAAATTAGTAGAATATCTGTATAATACAGGGCAAGACAGGTCCTCCAGAGCTGGAGACGCTCTTTGTAACTGCTCACCTGTCTGGGATGAGGTTCCTGAGCAAAGGAATATCTTTCAATAATTCAAAGTTCCTTTGCAGAATATATGAACAGGGGCTTTCTAAGAATCAAAACACAGTTTATTTTGTGTTTTTGGTGGGGGTTATTTTTTCTTGTCATTTGCAACATGTGTTTTTCATTTGAGAAGAAAATTAGTGGAAAATGACATTCCCCGTGTAATGAAAAATGGCAGCAATTTGAGTTAATTTGAAAAGGTCCAAGTGGAATCAGGTATGCATGGTATGCAACCGCATGTATATGGTGGTAAACATCAGAGGGAAAACCATGAAAGGCTTTGAAGCTGCAACTAAACAAATGTGTTTTTAATGAAATGTCAAATACTGACATTATTCTTGATTATGTGCGCCCTTCAAATAGAACTGTCACAACTTGACGTTCTCAATGGACAAACTACACAGGTTGGGATTTGGCTTTAAATTTATTATTACATCAAGACGGCAGGTTGTGTGCATATGTTATTATGGCATGTCGGAATTCCCAACCTAAAAAAGGGGCAATGAATCTACCTGGTCAGCATTCTGATTAGGAAATATTGTTTATTGGCGTGTTGGCCCATATTTTTTGATTTTTTAAATTGTGACTTATTCTCTTGCACCATATATTTATATACCCTAAAACATTACATATGTGCCCTTAATTTTATGTAAAAGAATTTTAGGGCAAATCTTAGGTCAAGGGTTAACCAATTAACCCGATTTATTAGATACTTTTATTAATGAGACTGAAAGTTAACAACTTGAATGAAAATCTATAACTACTCAGAGGTTATTGCAAACAGTGCTTGCCGCTTTGTAGGATTTTTAAAGAGGGGGTTTCCAAACCACTGGCTGCAGCAGTCACGTGTCGTAGATACAGATTCCTCTGAGGCCAGTGATTGGCTTCAGTTTAGATTAATGGCTGTCAGTAAGGCTGGGTTCACATTTCCTTGTGGCAGTCCGTTAGACGGACTACGTTACACCGCGGCATAACACGGTGTAACGTGGTCCATTAACGCCGCCATTAACTTGTATGTCAGACGCATCGCTAGCGCACGCCCACAATGGGCGTGTGCTAGCCATGTGCCGTCATTGAGTGACGGACCCTGGAACATGGGTTGAAGCTTTTCCGGGTCCATCACTGCTAGCGCGGATAGAGCTAGCAGATGCTCTATCTGCGATAGCGATGTGACAAGTCGGCACTTGCGTTAACAGCAGCCTATTAACGTATGTGTTGAACGGGCTGCTGTTAACACAGTGTGAACCTAGCCTAAGAAACAGAAAAATAAAATTCAAGTTATGATACCTATTGATGGTTAACAAAAATAAAATAAATGATTGTACAAAGAAACTTCCAAGACTACGTAGATCACTACCACTAATTATTAGCTATCTGTCACTTTATCAGTGGGCGTAACCATGGATACCTAAGGTCCTCCAATGCCTTTACACGAGGAAAGAAACACATCTAATCAGAAAAACTAACCAACATTTCTAATTGGAGGTATTTGCTAATATTATTATTATTACACTTACTACATGTTGGGATAGGATCTTGGAGATGGGAATACCCCTTTAAACTTTGCATTTGAGTAAGTAGCCATCTTGTCCCTGCCTTACCACTCTCCCATTCTTTAGTTTGAAGGATACGTTAGGCAGAAGCAAACACAGGACTTGAGACTCCTGGAGAAAGTGGCGTAATAACGTCAATGTGTTGCTCCTCCTGCGCCGAGATGCTGACGGTGCCGGTGGACTCACTTGAATCCAGTATTATTTGAATATATGTTTTTGTTCAGTTTATAAGTTAGTAGGGGAATGCAAGGATATTATACTTTGTGGTGGGGGCATCATACTGTGTGTAGGAATGTGGGCACCATCTTACTGTGTGGGCATCTCATACCGTGTGAAGGATTGTAGGGACCATCAGACTGATTGGGCCGGCTGTGGAGTCCATCATACTTTGTGGGGGACTGTAGGGAAATCACACTATGTGAGAGGCTTTGGGGTCCATCATACTGTGTAGGGAGTGTATGGGGTCTATCACACTGTTGGGGGGTGTAGAGTCCATCATTCTATGTGAAGAGGCTAAACAAAGCATGCTGGATTTTCACTTTGCTTCTGCTGCTTGCTGCCAACACAACACTCCGTACACTGCCCAAGATAAACTCCACTCACTGAATTGAACATAAGTGAGCTGGACTTTTCTATTTACTATTTTATGTGAGGAGGTTGTAGCGGAAACATGGTGTAATAAATAGACATAAAAAAAATAGAAGGAGCTTGAAGAGTAAATCCTTAAAGGGGTTGTCTCAATCTCCCATCTTAAGGAGTGCACTGCTTCACGGCTTTCTGGTTGCTGGGAGGCGGAGCGTTTCTGAAGATTGACAGTTTCGGTGGGATCCATCTGCAATGATGCTCTGTAGCATCAGAGGAGCACAGGGACATTGAGGCCTGCTGGATCCAGCGATTCTGCCAGCTTCAGTATAACGCTTGCAAGCACCTGCTCCTTGCTTAGGAACCCAGCCACCCCTGAGTTGACCAGTAACCTTGGCAACTAGCAGAAAACTATAGAATTAAAATTTCCTACATTTATGAGACTGAAATTGATTTTTAATAAGAGGTAAATTGCAAAGTGTCTTGCTTTTAAAAGTACTTTGAAATATCATCAATTTGATAAGATGAAACAACCACTGTAATTAGTTTAGATCAGCAGCTTAAAACTTATATTGTCCCTAAATTGATGTAAGGTCAGAGACCTGATGCCCTCCCTATCTCTGGACCAGATTCCTTAGATGTTCTAATACAACATAAATCCTTGTCACAGTTTATTCCTGTCTTAAGTATATCAAAGAAAATCAGAAATTTGTATTCCCAGATCCCTTTGTCTCTGTGTATTGAAATTACCTGACAACTTTCATATGGGTCATGTTGTGTCCTGGACCACAAAATTGTTTAACCACAGGTAAATGAATCTTTTTGTCTGTAATCGTGTGATAATTATGTAGCAATATCTACAGTAATTATACGTACAGTATTGTAACTGCTAGGGTGGTCAGAGGGGCGCAGGGGCCCACACAGAGCGTCAGGCGCTATGAACTATATAAACATGCACAATGTTTCAGGTAAACTGAGGTAGAGCAAGGAGCCATGATCTCCTTTCCCTACTATTCTTCTCATTCTATAGTCCTCAGGTCACTATACAGTAGCATGTCCACATGGACTTTTCCTCGCTGAACCCTGTTCACACAGGTAATATATAGATGATCAGGTTTTTAAATACATCAGATAAGGATTGCATACATTAGTTAGGACTGCTCTATATGGGTATACCTTGACGTTTGGTGGAGCAGCTTAGTATACATTTTTTGCAAGAAACGTATCAACCAAATACCCTGTTTTTTACATCTTTTTACTAGCACTTGCAGATTACTGTGATTCTTTGAAACTGAGTGTTTTTGGTTCTACTATGCTCTTTTGTGTCTTTACAATACAATAGGCCTACTATATATATAGAACATGTGAAAGTCCTGCTATGTTTTAACCCCTTAATGACCTTGGGATTTTCCGTTTTTCCGTGTTCGTTTTTTGCTCCCCTCCTTCCCAGAGCCATAACTTTTTTATTTTTCCGTCAATATGGCCATGTAAAGGCTTATTTTTTGTGGGACAAGTTTTACTTTTGAATGACAGCATTGGTTTTGCTATGTTGTGTACTAGAAAATGGGAAAAAAAACTCCAAGTGCGGTGAAATTGCAAAAAAAGTGCAATCCCACACTTGTGTTTTGTTTGGCTATTTTTCTAGGTTCACTAAATGCTAAAACTGACCTGCCATTTTGATTCTCCAAAGATTATGAGTTCATAGACACCAAACATGTCTAGGTTCTTTTTTATCTAAGTGGTGAAAAAAAATTCCAAACTTTGCTAAAAGAATAAATAAAATTGCGCCATTTTCCGATACCCGTAGCATCTCCATTTTTCGTGATCTGGGGTCGGGTGAGGGCTTATTTTTTGCATACTGAGCTGTCATTTTTAATGATACCACTTTGGTGCACATATATTCTTTTGATCGCCTGTTACTGCATTTTAATGCAATGTCGTGGCGACCAAAAAAATTTAATTCAGGCGTTTCAAATTTTTTTCTCGCTACGCCATTTAGCGATCAGGTTAATCCTTTTTTTATTGATAGATCGGGCGATTCTGAATGCGGCGATACCAAATATGTTTATATTTAATTTTTTTATTGTTTTATTTTGAATGGGGCAAAAGGGGGGTGATTTAAACTTTCATATTTTTTTTTTCATATTTTTTTTAAACATTTTTTTTTACTTTTGCCATGCTTCAATAGCCTCCATGGGAGGCTAGAACCTGGCACAACTGGATTGGCTCAGCTACATAGGAGCGATCGTCAGATCGCTCCTATGCAGCTGAATTACAGACTTGCTATTTGCGCCAACCCCAGGGTGGCGCTCACAGCAACAGGCATCAACAACCATAGAGGTCTCAAGGAGATGCATCGCTGACCCCTGATCACATGATGGGGGTCAGTGGTGCGCTCATTTCCGGCCCGATGGCCGGAAGCGGTAGTTAAATGCCGCTGTCAGCGTTTGACAGCGGCATTTAACTAGTTAATAGCGGTGGGTGGATCGCGATTCCACCCATCGCTATTGCAGGCACATGTCAGCTGTTCAAAACAGCTGACATGTCCCGACTTTGATGCTGGCTCACCGCCGGAGCCCGCATCAAAGCAAGGGACCTGACCTCGGACGTACTATCCCTTCCGAGGTCAGAAAGGGGTTAAGGACCTGAATCCTGTCTGAGGTCCTTAAAGGGACACTGTCACCTGAATTTGGAGGGAACAATCTTCAGCCATGGAGGCGGGGTTTTTGGGTTTTTGATTCACCCTTTCCTTACCCGCTGGCTGCATGCTGGCTGCAATATTGGATTGAAGTTCATTCTCTGTCCTCCATAGTACATGCCTGCACAAGGTGCAAGATTGCCTTGTGCAGGCGTGTACTATGGAGGACAGAGAATGAACTTCAATCCAATATTGCAGCCAGCATGCAGCCAGCGGGTAAGGAAAGGGTGAATCAAAAACCCCAAAACCCCGCCTCCATGGCTGAAGATTGTTCCCTCCAAATTCAGGTGACAGTGTCCCTTTAAAGAGAATTTGACTCCAGGTTTTTGCCACCTAATCTGAGAGCAGAATAAAACATAAAATAAAACTGCCACATTCAAGATATTGCTATTAATCCGACTGAGAACAGCAGATCCACAAATGATTACTGAAAAATTATCACGGGGATTGTAATGTTTAACTCGCTTTTAGGCCGCAGGGAGCATTCACAGAGGCACAAAGCTTTTTGATGCAAGCTTGAAAGTTTGCTAGAGTTCATAAACTTTTCAAACAAAAACAGCCTTTTTCTGGCAAAATAGAAACAGAAGAAATAAAAAAATGAACAGTTCATATAACAGTTATAGCTTCACAGAGTTGGCTCGCCCGTTCAAAAGTATATCCAGACTTAGTCACCGGCAGGGGCTGACCTGTATACCTTCACTGGTCTTTCACTTTCACACATAAACACAAGTTCCAGAGGTGTTTCCACTTCTACCAGACAATTCTGAGGCAGTTCAGCTGCCCTTTTAACTCCTTTATCCTCCTGAACTGGAGGATGGGAATGACCAGTCCAACCCAGCTCCACCAGGCGTTCTTAAATTGCAGACCCCAAAATCCAGACCCATTAACAAACCTCAGCTCCTAGTGTGGTGGAGCCTTCTTCTCCGGGTTGCACATCACCGATGTTAGGCACCTCGGTCACACATACAGTATCTTCCCTTCTCAGTAAGACTACAGTATATATGCCTGGTGGTCTATCGTGTTAGCACTCTTGATCATCTACGTTAGTGACAGGTTTAATGTCAATATTCCCAGTAGTCTAGGGTAGTGAAGAACGGTTGTACTTTTTTTTTTTTTAAATTGGCCCATGGTGGTCTGAAAATAAAGCATAGACCCATCTACCAAACCTGTTGTGAATTCTGTTGTCAAGCTCCCTCCTGTGGTCATGAATGGTACTTCGGCTGGTTCTGTCCATGGGCTTCCTCTGGTGGTTGTGAGTGGGGCTGCGGCTTCTGAGTTTCCTTCCATAGGTGACGAGGTTAATTCGTTAGCTGGCTGCTCTATTTAACTCCACTTAGATCATTGCTCCATGCCACCTGTCAATGTTCCAGTATTGGTCTAGTTCGCTCCTGGATCGTTCTTGTGACCTGTCTTCCCAGCAGAAGCTAACTTCCTGCTTGTTTTTCTATTGTTTGCTATTTTTCTGTCCAGCTTGCTATTTTGATTTTTGTCTTGCTTGCTGGAAGCTCTGGGACGCAGAGGGAGCGCCTCCGCACCGTGAGTCGGTGCGGAGGGTCTTTTTGCGCCCTCTGCGTGGTCTTTTTGTAGTTTTTGTGCTGACCGCAAAGTTACCTTTCCTATCCTCAGTCTGTTCAGTAAGTCGGGCCTCACTTTGCAAAATCTATTTCATCTCTGTGTTTGTAATTTTCATCTTATCTCACAGTCATTATATGTGGGGGGCTGCCTTTTCCTTTGGGGAATTTCTCTGAGGCAAGGTAGGCTTTATTTTTCTATCTTTAGGGCTAGCTAGTTCCTTAGGCTGTGACGAGTTGCATAGGGAGCGTTAGGAGCAATCCACGGCTATTTCTAGTGTGTGTGATAGGATTAGGGATTGCGGTCAGCAGAGTTCCCACGTCTCAGAGCTTGTCCTGTATTATTGGTAACTATCAGATCATTCCGTGTGCTCTTAACCACCAGGTCCATTATTGTCCTAACCACCAGGTCATAACAGTACAGGTGGCCCAAAGTATTAATGTATCTCAATAGAGGGATAAGAGACGTTCTGAGACCATTTTTTTTTCTTTGCAGTGTGTTTTGTCTCTCTTTTCCCCTTTACCTCTGGGTGGTTCAGGATACAGGTGTAGATATGGACATTCAAGGTCTGTTCTCTTGTATGGATAATCTCTTACTGCAAGGGTACAAAACATTCAAGATTTTGTGGTTCAGAATCCGATGTTAGAGCCTAGGATTCCAATTCCTGATTTGTTTTTTGGGGATAGATCTAAGTTTCTGAATTTCAAAAATAATTGTAAATTGTTTCTTGCTTTGAAACCTCGCTCCTCAGGTGACCCTGTGAAAATCATTATTTCTTTGTTACATGGCGACCCTCAAGACTGGGCATTTTCCCTTGCGCCAGGAGATCCGGCATTGCGTGATGTTGATGCGTTTTTTCTGGCGCTTGGATTGCTTTATGATGAACCAAATTCAGTGGATCAGGCAGAGAAAATCTTGCTGGCTCTGTGTCAGGGTCAGGATGAGGTAGAGATATATTGTCAGAAGTTTAGGAAGTGGTCTGTACTCACTCAGTGGAATGAATGTGCCCTGGCAGCAATTTTCAGAAAGGGTCTCTCTGAAGCCCTTAAGGATGTCATGGTGGGATTTCCCATGCCTGCTGGTCTGAATGAGTCTATGTCTTTGGCCATTCAGATCGATCGACGCTTGTGTGAGCATACAGCTGTGCACCATTTGGCGGTATTATCTGAGCATAGACCTGAACCTATGCAATGTGATAGGACTTTGACCAGAGCTGAACGGCAAGAACACAGACGTCGGAATGGGCTGTGTTTTTACTGTGGTGATTCCACTCATGCTATCTCCGATTGTCCTAAGCGCACTAAGCGTTTCGCTAGGTCTGCCACCATTGGTACGGTACAGTCAAAATTTATTTTGTCCGTTACTCTGATATGCTCTTTGTCATCGTACTCTGTTATGGCATTTGTGGATTCAGGCGCTGCCCTGAAATTGATGGACTTGGAGTTTGCTATGCGCTGTGGTTTTTTCTTGGAGCCCTTGCAGCATCCTATTCCATTGAGAGGAATTGATGCTACGCCTTTGGCCAAGAATAAGCCTCAGTACTGGACCCAATTGACCATGTGCATGGCTCCTGCACATCAGGAGGATATTCGCTTTTTGGTGTTGCATAATCTGCATGATGTGGTCGTTTTGGGGTTGCCATGGCTACAGGTCCATAATCCAGTATTGGATTGGAAATCTATATCTGTGTCCAGCTGGGGTTGTCAGGGGGTACATGGTGATGTTCCATTTTTGTCTATTTCGTCATCCACCCCTTCTGAAGTCCCGGAGTTTTTGTCGGATTACCGGGATGTATTTGATGAGCCCAAATCCAGTGCCCTACCTCCTCATAGGGATTGCGATTGTGCTATCAATTTGATTCCTGGTAGTAAGTTTCCTAAGGGCCGACTGTTCAATTTGTCTGTGCCAGAACACGCCGCTATGCGGAGTTATATAAAGGAATCCTTGGAGAAGGGTCATATTCGCCCGTCGTCGTCACCATTGGGAGCAGGGTTCTTTTTTGTGGCCAAGAAGGATGGTTCTTTGAGACCTTGTATTGATTACTGCCTTCTTAATAAGATTACAGTCAAATTTCAGTACCCTTTGCCGCTGCTGTCTGATTTATTTGCTCGGATTAAGGGGGCTAGTTGGTTCACCAAGATAGATCTTCGTGGTGCGTATAATCTTGTGCGTATTAAACAGGGCGATGAATGGAAAACAGCATTTAATACGCCCGAGGGCCATTTTGAGTACCTGGTTATGCCATTCGGGCTTTCCAATGCTCCATCAGTATTTCAGTCCTTTATGCATGACATCTTCCGAGAGTACCTGGATAAATTCCTGATTGTGCATTTGGATGATATTTTGGTCTTCTCGGATGATTGGGAGTCTCACGTGAAGCAGGTCAGAATGGTGTTCGAGGTCCTTCGTGTGAATTCTTTGTTTGTGAAGGGGTCAAAGTGTCTCTTTGGAGTTCAGAAGGTTTCATTTTTGGGTTTCATTTTTTCCCCTTCTACTATCGAGATGGACCCTGTTAAAGTCCAGGCCATTTATGATTGGACTCAGCCGACATCTGTGAAGAGTCTGCAAAAGTTCCTCGGCTTTGCTAATTTTTATCGTCGCTTCATCAGTAATTTTTCTAGTGTTGCTAAACCGTTGACTGATTTGACCAAGAAGGGTGCTGATGTGGTCAATTGGTCTTCTGCAGCTGTGGAAGATTTTCAGGAGTTGAAGCGTCGGTTTTCTTCTGCCCCCGTGTTGTACCAGCCAGATGTTTCGCTCCCGCTTCAGGTCGAGGTTGATGCTTCTGAGATTGGAGCAGGGGCTGTTTTGTCGCAAAGAAGTTCTGATGGCTCGGTGATGAAACCATGTGCCTTCTTTTCTAGAAAGTTTTCGCCTGCTGAGCGCAATTATGATGTTGGCAATCGAGAGTTGTTGGCCATGAAGTGGACATTCGAGGAGTGGCGTCATTGGCTTGAAGGAGCCAAGCATCGCGTGGTGGTCTTGACGGATCACAAGAATTTGACTTATCTCGAGTCTGCCAAACGGTTTAATCCTAGACAGGCTCGATGGTCGCTATTTTTCTCCCGTTTTGATTTTGTGGTTTCGTACCTTCCGGGCTCTAAGAATGTGAAGGCTGATGCCCTGTCAAGGAGTTTTGTGCCCGACTCTCCGGGTGTTCCTGAGCCGGCGGGTATTCTCAAAGAGGGGGTAATTTTGTCTGCCATCTCCCCTGATTTGCGGTGGGTGCTGCAAAAATTTCAGGCTGATAGACCTGACCCTTGCCCAGCGGAGAAACTGTTTGTCCCTGATAAATGGACTAGTAGAGTTATCTCTGAGGTTCATTGTTCGGTGTTGGCTGGTCATCCTGGAATCTTTGGTACCAAAGATTTGGTGGCTAGATCCTTTTGGTGGCCGTCCTTGTCGCGGGATGTGCGTTCTTTTGTGCAGTCCTGTGGGACTTGTGCTCGGGCTAAGCCCTGCTGTTCTCGTGCCAGTGGGTTGCTTTTGCCCTTGCCGGTCCCGAAGAGGCCCTGGACGCATATTTCTATGGATTTTATTTCGGATCTCCCTGTCTCTCAAAAGATGTCAGTCATTTGGGTGGTTTGTGATCGCTTCTCTAAGATGGTCCATTTGGTACCCTTGTCTAAATTGCCTTCCTCCTCTGATTTGGTGCCATTGTTTTTCCAGCATGTGGTTCGTTTACATGGCATTCCGGAGAACATCGTTTCGGACAGAGGTTCCCAGTTTGTTTCGAGGTTTTGGCGATCCTTTTGTGCTAGGATGGGCATTGATTTGTCTTTTTCCTCGGCTTTCCATCCTCAGACAAATGGCCAAACCGAACGAACTAATCAGACTTTGGAAACATACCTGAGATGCTTTGTTTCTGCTGATCAGGATGATTGGGTGTCCTTTTTGCCTTTGGCTGAGTTCGCCCTTAATAATCGGGCCAGCTCGGCTACTTTGGTTTCGCCATTTTTCTGCAATTCTGGTTTCCATCCTCGTTTCTCTTCAGGGCAGGTTGAGTCTTCGGACTGTCCTGGTGTAGATACTGTGGTGGATAGGTTGCAGCAGATTTGGACTCATGTGGTGGACAATTTGACATTGTCCCAGGAGAAGGCTCAACGTTTCGCTAACCGCCGGCGCTGTGTGGGTCCTCGACTTCATGTTGGGGATTTGGTTTGGTTGTCGTCTCGTTATGTTCCTATGAAGGTTTCCTCTCCTAAGTTTAAGCCTCGTTTCATTGGTCCGTATAAGATTTCTGAGGTTGTCAATCCTGTGTCATTTCGTTTGACCCTTTCAGCTTCTTTTGCCATCCATAATGTATTCCATAGGTCGTTGTTGCGGAGATACGTGGCGCCTGTGGTTCCATCCGTTGATCCTCCTGCCCCGGTGTTGGTTGAGGGGGAGTTGGAGTATGTGGTGGAGAAGATTTTGGATTCTCGTATTTCGAGACGGAAACTCCAGTACCTGGTCAAGTGGAAGGGTTATGGACAGGAAGATGATTCCTGGGTCTTTGCCTCTGATGTTCATGCTGCCGATCTGGTTCGTGCCTTTCATTTGGCTCGTCCTGATCGACCTGGGGGCTCTGGTGAGGGTTCGGTGACCCCTCCTCAAGGGGGGGTACTGTTGTGAATTATGTTGTCAAGCTCCCTCCTGTGGTCATGAATGGTACTTCGGCTGGTTCTGTCCATGGGCTTCCTCTGGTGGTTGTGAGTGGGGCTGCGGCTTCTGAGTTTCCTTTCACAGGTGACGAGGTTAATTCGTTAGCTGGCTGCTCTATTTAACTCCACTTAGATCATTGCTCCATGCCACCTGTCAATGTTCCAGTATTGGTCTAGTTCGCTCCTGGATCGTTCTTGTGACCTGTCTTCCCAACAGAAGCTAAGTTCCTGCTTGTTTTTCTATTGTTTGCTATTTTTCTGTCCAGCTTGCTATTTTGATTTTTGTCTTGCTTGCTGGAAGCTCTGGGACGCAGAGGGAGCGCCTCCGCACCGTGAGTCGGTGCGGAGGGTCATTTTGCGCCCTCTGCGTGGTCTTTTTGTAGTTTTTGTGCTGACCGCAAAGTTACCTTTCCTATCCTCAGTCTGTTCAGTAAGTCGGGCCTCACTTTGCAAAATCTATTTCATCTCTGTGTTTGTAATTTTCATCTTATCTCACAGTCATTATATGTGGGGGGCTGCCTTTTCCTTTGGGGAATTTCTCTGAGGCAAGGTAGGCTTTATTTTTCTATCTTTAGGGCTAGCTAGTTCCTTAGGCTGTGACGAGTTGCATAGGGAGCGTTAGGAGCAATCCACGGCTATTTCTAGTGTGTGTGATAGGATTAGGGATTGCGGTCAGCAGAGTTCCCACATCTCAGAGCTTGTCCTGTATTATTGGTAACTATCAGGTCATTCCGTGTGCTCTTAACCACCAGGTCCATTATTGTCCTAACCACCAGGTCATAACACAAACCTCCACTGGTGCCTGTAACCAGAGTTGGTCTCATCGCTACCTGTTTTGGCAGAGAACTTCACATGACCATTGTTGCCATTCAGTGGTCACTGATTTACTGCAGGGTTCATGTGTCCTCTGAGCTTGAGACTATTTTGGCTTAGACAGCATGTGAGTAATGCAGTCAATCAATGGCGGGTGATTTACTGCAGTGATCAAGCAATGTCTCCTGCCATTACCAAATGTGAGAAGACCAAAGAGGGACACAGGTTGCAATACCAAGGTACATTGGTAATCTGGTAGGTAGGTAAGCATATTTTTTTCGGAACACCTTTTGCCTATATTTAAAAAAAAGGTAGATAGCCCCTTTATTTCAAGAATCATTGGTGGTCTTCAGCAGTAGTCTCCTCTCTGCACTGATCACGGACCACAGAAATGAGTTGAGGGAGGGGATAGAAAGGACTGTAAAGCCATAACTGGAAAGCTGCACAGTTCTCCATAAAATCAGCTAAAGTGATTCAGGAGCCCTCTTGTCGATCATTAAAAGGACAGATGGTGTGCACAAGAGCAAACTTGTTACATAACTACCATAATGTCACACAGTTTAGAGTGTGCCCCTGATGTGTCATATGCTGTAAATATCTGAATGGATAATTATTATTATTTATTATTATAGTGCCAGGGGTATACATAATAAAAAACAAGTACAATAATCTTAAACAATAAATCACGGCTGGTACAGGAGGAGAGAGGACCCTGCCCGCGAGGGTTCACAATCTACAAGGAATAAGTATCTACACAATCTACAAGGAAAATCTGTATTTAGGGGCAGCATGGTGGCTCAGTGGATAGCACTGCACTTCAAATCCCACCAAGGACAACATTTGCAAGGAGTTTGTATGTTCTCTCCGTGTTTGCTTCGGTTTCCTCCGGGTTCTCCGGTTCCCTCCCACATTCCAAAGACATACAGATAGGGAATTTAGATTGTGAGCCCCATCGGGGACAACGATGATAATGTGTGCAAACTGTGTATTATTATTAAGGAATGGGTGAGGATACAGTAGATGAGGGTAGAGATGATTGTGCAGTGGTTTGGTTGTTGCTGTAGGCTTGTAGGTAGAGTTAGTTCTTCAGGTTCCTTTTGAAGGTTTCCATGGTAGTTAAGAGTCTGATACGTTGGGCTACAGAGTTCCAGAGTAGGGGGATGCGTGGGAGAAATCTTCAGGGCTGCCACTAGGAATTTTGGGGCCCCATACTGGCAAAATTTGGGGGGCCCCCTTGTGGACAGTGGACACTTGTGGACTGTGTACAGTTCGAGGGGTGGATGATCTACTCCCACCCCGCCTTCACCCCTCAAACTGTCCACAGTCAAAAGATTTTTTAAGCCGCCACCACGACAAGGTAGACTCTTTTGGCTGGGCCATACTCTGCTCTATCCTTTTAATCATTTCTTAAAATATCCAATACAATTTAGGTATACTTGTATTTTTTAATTTTTAAAATGACCAATAATATCACATACAGGGGACAAATACCACTGCACCATGACCAGACACCATATTACCACCACATAGTGATCTATAATACCACATACAAGGAACAAATACCACCACACCATGGCCAGACCACATATTACCACAACAGTGACCGAATAATATCACATACAAGAGACAAATACCACTGCACCATGTCCAGACCATATATTACCACCACATGGTTACATAGTTACATAGTTATTAAGGTTGAAGGAAGACTATATGTCCATCTAGTGACCAATAATACCACATACAAGGAACAAATACAACCACACCATAACCAGACCACATATTACCACCACATAGTGACCAAATAATAGCACATACAAGGAACAAATACTGCCACACCATGGCCGGACAACATATTACCACCACGTAGTGAGTGAATACTAAAATACTGATCAGTAATAAAAAGAACACAATACTAATATCACCATAAGTGCCATTATACACATGAGATCTGTACTTAGTATGCAGTGTCTGTGCATAGGTAATACAGTGATCACTGGTGACATTATACACAGGAGCTCTGTATATAGTGTATAGTGTAAAGGTAATACAGTGATCACTGGTGACATTGTACACAGGACCACTGTATATAGTATGCAGTGTATAGTGTACAGGTAACACACTGGCTCACCAGTGACGTCTCTAGGTGAAGTCCTTCATCTTTGCTTTTCATCTTCATCCAGCACAGACCGCCGTTGCTTCTTCCAACCAGGGCTCGTCTCTGCAGGAAATAACACAGTTATCTAGAACTCCGCTTGCAGAACACATTCCTTTTTTTTCCCAAAATTCTAAACTACACCAGATGAAGAAAAAAAAGGCGACAGTGTTGCTCTGCACAGTAACAGGACCGCCTCCCCCATTTAAAACACTATCCTCAAAAAATAAGATAAGTACCTCACTGCAGTAATAATATCCCCCATCCTGGCCCCGTGTGTCTCATTCCTGGCTTCAGCCATATGTTCTCCCATCCTGCCTCCATGTGATGTCCCGTCCTGTCCTATCTGATCTCCCCATCCTTCCCCATCTGTCCCATGATCCTGCCTCATCTGTCTTCATCTTGCCCCATGATTCTGCGCCATGTGTCTCCATCCTGCCCCATGATCCTGCCTCATCTGTCTCAATCCTGCCCCATATTCCTGCACCATGTGTCTCCATTCTGCCCCATGATCCTGCCACATCTGTCTCCATACTGCCCCATATTCCTGCACCATCTGTCTCCATCCTGCCCCATATTCCTGCACCATGTGTCTCCATCCTGCCCCATGATCCTGCCCCATCTGTCTCCATCCTGCCCCATCTGTATCCGTGCTGCCCCATGATTCTGGACCATTTGTCTCGATTCTGCACCGTGTCTCCATCCTGCCCCATGATCCTGCCCCATCTGTCTCCATTTTGCCCCATCTGTCTCCATCCTGCCCCATGTTCCTGCAAAATCTGTCTCCATCCTGCCCCATATTCCTGCCCCATCTGTCTTCATCCTGCACCATGTCTCCATCCTGCCCGCTGTGTCTCCAATCCTGCCCCCTGTCTCCATTCTGCCCCTTGTCTCCATCCTGCCCCTTGTCTCCTTTCTGCCCCGTGTATCCAATCCTGCCCCTTGTCTCCATTCTGCCCCATGTATCCAATCCTGTCCCTTGTCTCTATTCTGCCCCGTGTATCCAATCCTGCCCCTTATCTCCATTCTACCCCTTGTCTCCATTCTGCCCCTTGTCTCCATTCTGGCCCCCTGTCTCCCTTCTGGCCCCGTGTCTCCATTCTGCCCCTTGTCTCCATTCTGCCCCGTGAATCCAATCCTGCCCCTTGTAGCCATTCTGCCCCTTGTTGCCATTCTGCCCCGTGTATCCAATCCTGCCCCTTGTCTCCAATCTGCCCCTTGTCTCCATTCTGCCCCTTGTCTCCATTCTGGCCCCGTGTCTCCATTCTGCCCCCGTGTCTCCATTCTGCCCCGTGTCTCCATTCTGCCCTGTGTCTCCATTCTGCCACCATGTCTCACATTCTGCCCCCTGTGTTTCACATTCTGCCCCCCGTGTCTCCCATCCTGCCCCACGCTTGCCACATTCAATAAAAATAAAAAACACCTTTCTCCTTACATTGTCACGCTCCAGCGCCGAAGTCCATCCTAGACAGTTCAGCGTGGACTCACCTGCGAATGACAATGATTTCATACGCCGGCGACGTGTGCGCTGATGTCAGCTGCCAGTCTCCGATTGGCTGGCGGTTTTAAGTATTGCCATGCGGGCCCACACAGGCCCGCAGGCAATAGAGTAACTGAACCTGTGTCTCAGATGCAGGATCAGTTAATGTACTGGCAGAAGCCTGCCACTGGGGCCCAGGCCCGATGGGCAGATGAGACGGGGCCCAATGCGGGCCCCCTCTGCCCGCAGGGCCCCATACGCCAGTCAGGGCAGTAATGCCCTGATGGCGGTCCCTGGAAATCTTGTATGCGATTGTGGGAAGAGGAGATAAGAGGGGAGTAGAGAAGGAGATCGGAGGTTACGTGCAGGTAAGTACAAGAAGACGAGCTCACAGATGTATGGAGGAGACAGGATGTGGATGGCTTTGTATGTCATGGTTTGGGTTTTGTACTGGAGTCTCTGGGTAATGGAAAGCCAGTGAAGGGATTGACAAACGGGAGAGACTGGGAATAACTTAATAATGCTGCAAGAGTTATGGTAAAAGGTATGAATCTTCTTGAATGGTCAGTGGTAAAATAGTTCATGTAATGGCAACATCATTGAACCGCAATACTTGATGAGAATTGCTACTGTTGAAATATTCAGTTAAGTTGGATTCTCAATTATTTTTTCCTCCGGGAGATAAGTGCTGCTTCTGCCTAGTGAAATCAAGCATGCTTGGCTTACCTAAACATGCATGCTTATAGGGGAGCAGAAGCTTTGTTTTAGTGTTGTGTATGGTCAGCTGAGATCTAGCATTGGAGATCAAAGGAGAAAAAAAGGAGAAAATTATGAAGGCTCAGTCCAACCTACACATCCATATACCTTGTATCAAGAGCTGCACCAAACTAGACAAGAAGTTTAAACAAGATCAAATTAATGGAAATACGATAGAGGAATAGGAGGGTGGCATAATTTTGGTTTATATTAGCCATTACTATGGTTCGAAAAGGCTATACATAGTCAATAAAACCAGAAGAAGGTTGAATAATCTTTGTTGCAACATTATGTGAATGTTGCTCCAGGAGAGATTCTTTGTTGACTTGTGACTGTTGGATGAAAATGTGCAAGAACGTCAAATTTCTTTCCAGATAATGACAATCTGCCATTGACCTGCTAAAATGATCATTCATTGATAAATTTCACCCAAAGAATGATCGTTTTAGTTAAAATCATCTTCTTGATCAACTTCAGACTAATGTGTATGGCTCCTTTAATCACACACACATTAGATATAAATGGGTCATCAAACGATCATCCATCCATTGAGTGAAAAATCATCTTTTGATGGCACCAAACACATCACAGACAACATCTCCCAATAATGGATTTTTTTTTCCACCAATGATGCAGCCAGTGCTAATCATTGGCCAAAAGTATCCAACATACCTGACCAGTGAACATTTACAAACAATCATCAGTCAGTGAACGAACGAAATGAATCATCATTTCATTCAGACAATTGCTTGCTATGCTCCATTCTGGTCATTTTGTTCAAGGTATATCTAATGTGTATAGGCTCCTTATTTTCCTGGTCCTGATAATTTCGGTCTTCTACAGTATTTACTAAAATGAGGATTTTTTTTTATTATTGAGAACAATTAAACCATACTGGCATAATCATCAGTTAAAAGGAAACAAAAATTATTCAGTATTATGAATCCTTCTAAACCAGTCTTCCTTTTTTGTGTCTCCTTCTGACATCTTGTCTTTATCTAACTTTTATATGAAACATCACATTTATTAAACTCCAGTTATTCAGTTTCATGTTTCATTTCTATTTACTTCCTCTTTACAGATCTTGGATTTTCCATGTCAACTAATAAATAGAGATATTGTGACTTCCAGCATACAAAATGCTGACTCAGAGGGGAAGAAGATCAGATGATTGACAAGCATGATATTTAGGTGACATTTATCCGGAAGATATTGTAGGATTTAATATAGTCTCTCTTATCACAGTCTCGGCGCTATAACTTCTCTATCTCCTTCGCTGTGGGATTATGTCCTGGAATATTGTGTACATTTAATGTTACATTTCCTTTAAATAGACAAGTAGCCTTTTTCGAAGAGGAAAAAGACAGGGACTGTAGTGTCACCTATTGGAGGTAGCAATCCTAAAAGTCAATATCGACCCTTTAAAGGGCTTTGTAATGTGGCTTAGGACATACAGCCAAACCAGATGCTCTATTTGTAGATATGTGTTTTGGGTTGTTCACCCCTAATCAGTGCAAAGCAAAAGAACTGGTTGGCTGCGTGAGATGCTTCTGACAACGGATATAAGGGGTAAAGTGTTTCCTTATAGAGCAGGGGTGGGGAACCTCTGGCCCACGAGAAGGTCCCCAGAGTCCTTATTGTCCGGGTGGCAGCCGCATCCTGCCGGCCCTTTAACACTGCACGCAGCGTTGCGGGTTCATCACAGAATGCTGTCTGCCTGCCCTGCACATCAATGATGTCATCGGGGTGGGTAGGGTTAGTAACGGGGTGGGCGGGGTTAGTGCCGAATGCTCTCCCGTCCTCCTGTCTCGGAAGAGGAGCTGCTGCCAGAGAGTCCAGAGCGATCTCTGTGCTGGCAGCTCTGCAGGCAATCTGTGTCCCTCAGCTATGTGCCCACTGTGATCTCTGTGCCCCCCCCCTCGCTATGTGCTCCAATATGATCTATTTGCTCCCCCAACTATAAGCCCCCTCTGGAAAAGCAGCTGTGAGAAGCAACATAATCAGCATCACCTAACATCACAGCTGCACCAAAGAGAAGCAGTTCCAACCGTCACATTAAGGGTGAGCTACCGTAATTAATTGTTTGACTAAATATACCAGGGTAATTTTCAAGGTGATCATTTTTATGTGGCCCTCAGATGATGCTAGGAATTTCCAAATGGCCCTCAGCTGGAAAAAGGTTCCCCCACCCCTGTTATAGAGGATGGCATGTTGGAATTGTTTTTTGCCTCCAAGTGATCTTTAATGATAGCTGTCCTGTTCTCTCCATAATGCATAAATTAAAGGAAATGTGATTTAAGGGTTATAATTTCTTCCTATGGTGAGAGCTTTGTTGGTGTAGAAAAACTTATAGGCCATGTAATGCTCTTCTTGGAAATGAAAAAAGCAAGTAGCCGCTTCAACAAGTAAGAGGACAGGGCTTTCTATGCTGTGTCATGTGGTATCGCCCTCTAAAAGGTCGATATTAACTTTTAGGATCACTTACCCCACTAGAATGCCTGCTCTCTTCCTCTCTGAAGAAACTATTTATTATTATTTAATGGCCTTTGGCTTGATCTCAAGCCATGACGACAAGATAGATGAACTCTCTGTGGACAGATCGATCTTATGCAAGCCTAGATAGGCACGCCAGGCAGGGTCTTCTCTGACTTTGTTATCTTGATGCTACCAAGCCATCAGGTTGCTGGTCTTCCTCTATGCCTTGTTCCTTCTATTCTTCTGACTATGATGTCCTTCTCCAGCGATCGCTCTCTTCGAATAATGTGTCCAAAGGCAAGTCATAGTATGGTGATCCTTGCTTCAAATGACGTATTTGGCTTGACTTGTTCCAGAATTGATTTGTTTGTTCTTCTTGCCATCCATGATAACATCCTTCTCCAGCACCACATTTCAAAGGTGTAGATTGTTCTTCTGTTTTGATTCTTTATCATCCAGGTTGCGCATTCGTATGTCACCACAGAAAAGGCCAAAGAATGTACGAGCCGTGTTTTCGTTACAAGTGAAATAACATGTTCCTCGATTTGAAGACCTTGTCCAGTGACTTCATTGTTGATTTGACCATAGTCATTATCCTAGTGACTTCGGGTGTCATTGCTACATCTTGAGTGATCATCGATCCAAAAAGATTGAAACATTTTACAATTTCCAGTTCATTGCTGTCCATCACAAATGTGTTCCGGTCATACCCGGCATTAATCTATATCTTTGTCTTCTTTGTATTGTGTAGCAGTCCCATGTTCGAGTCTTCCATCTTGACACTCCACAATAAGTCGTTTATTCCATCTATTCTTGTTGCTATCAATGTTGTATTATCAGTGTATTTAAAATTGTTGATGATTCGTTCAGCAATTTTGATTCCTTCTTTTTTGGCAAATCTAGCCGTCCTGAAAATTGCTTCTGCATATAAATTGAAGAGGAATGGTGACAGAATGTAGCCTTGTCTGACGCTTCGCTCAAGTTCCTATGGAGCATTGCATGGCCTATATGTCTCCCTACACCAAAATAGAAATCTACCTAAGGAGAAACTTTACCCCATAAGATCAGACCACAGATAATTTATGCATTAGGAAGATAATAGGCCAGTCATCTAATAGGGCAGCTATCATTACTGATCAATTAAGAGCAAAAGCAATTTACTTTTTTTTAATTAAAGAAATAGTGGACTATGAGTTGGCCTCTTGCGTCTTCTCTGACATATGATTTGTGGGGAATGAAGGATTGAAAGACAGGACATAGCTAGACTGACCAATTGTGAGGAACTGGAACAGAACCATATAGATTAATCATGGGTGCAAGGCCCTCCAAACAAATATCAGTTTGTAATAATAATAGCAATAAAAATGGCAGGCAGCACTCTAAAAGGTCTTTTTACTAATAAAAGTGGACTTTATTAACCCATATGGTGTGGCACACTAGCCACGCCATATGGCTAATAAAATTATTTTCCATCTATACCTATTATTAGATAGATAGAAGGATGGATGGATGGATGGATAGATAGATAGATAGATAGATAGATAGATAGAACACATGAATTACGTTACATGAATGTCTATATAACCAAAATCATGATGTTCAGCAGACTTAACATCTCCCTGTAACCCATTAACAAAACTTTTATACAGTATCGGTAGCAGCAGAACACATGAAGCACAATGAGCTTTTTAGTTATCACAGATGAAAAAAAAAATGAGAAATGATTTTTCCATCTGATAAAAGTTGAATTAAACCTATAAAGCCTATTTGTACTTGCATTGCAAAAATATCACAGCATTCTAGCAAGACTATAATTCACTCTTCGGTTTTTGGCCTATTCTGTCATAATTTTTAAGCTTTGCTTTGATGGATTAGTGCTTTTCAGCACTATCATCCAAATTATTGCCTTGGTATATGTCATTATATATTATTCATCTTTTAATGCTTTATTTGGCTCCCCCAGTAATTGTTCCAAGCGCTTATTCTGCAAGCCCTTGCGTTATTTGCATAGCTGATGCAGCAAATGCAGAACTGAGTTCTATGAAACCATTACCTTTATATCCAATTCCGGCGGATCCTTTGAGGACAGAGCAGATCTTTACAAATTTGTCAGGACTACAGACTTCCCCCCCACTCATCCTTTTATAATGGCAAAGATTACTAGGTGTCTAATCGACTAGTCTGTATTCACTGTTTACAGAAAAATCTGCAGCTGTGTGCATAGAATGGAGGTCAACCTAGTTTCATACAATGAAAATGACAAAAGTTGTCAAAAAAACTCTTTAAACCCAATCTACAAATACAAATAAAAAGTACATAGTTTTGCCCTCCCACTTTGTCAGTCTTTAGGACTTTCTGCAAGATCCTAAAACAAACCGCAGAAATTCTGCAGACAACATAGGGATTTATTTATTTCTGATCACTTCTATTTGTGGCCAACAGACAACAGAGGGGCAGAATTTATCCATAGGGCAGGGATTGAACTTTCAGTCTCCTACTGAATACAGATCAGTGGGGGGAGGCTCCTGCTGCAGCCAGCTCTTTCCATGCAAACAAAGAATAGAGGGGGTGGGTTGACATGGTTGATCTGTTGGGACACAAAGACAAGATTTCTTTATACATTACTATTTTTAATTGCAAAACCAAAAAGAATCAAAGGAGAGGAGGAAATAAAGTGTGGAATTGCTAGGTTTCTTTTATTTATATTTACAATGCTGAGTGTTTCTCTAAGAAATTAAAGCGGGAATGAACTGTAAAACAGTGGAAAAAAATACAGTCGACCACAAGAATAAACCATTATGAGAACTAAAGACAGATCTGAAACAATGTGACCTAAAAACCATCTGCTACACAGAAAAAAGGAATTAAACCCACATTTATGTAAATAAAACCCATACAAATAAAACTTAAAGAGCGCGTCTTGTAAAATAAAAAATGCTAAAAATTCTATTTAGCTATTTCATGGTTTTTCTGCAGATGCGGGGTGAAACTTTTTGGCTGGAGGATTTTTCTTCGGGGGGGGGGGAGGGTCATTGATATATTTACCAGCAATTCTGCCTTGTAATACAATGATACGTTCATTCTGCATCATATTGCTTCACAGGATGCACCAGTGTAACGTCCCCCCTGTGCCCCAACTCTAAAAAATTAAAGATAGGGTGTGTTGAACTTCAAAATTCCTGATCCTCTTATTCTTGCTACTAGATGGTGGCCCGATTCTAACGCATCGGGTATTCTAGAATATGTACAGTGGGGCAAAAAAGTATTTAGTCAGTCAGCAATAGTGCAAGTTCCACCACTTAAAAAGATGAGAGGCGTCTGTAATTTACATCATAGGTAGACCTCAACTATGGGAGACAAACTGAGAAAAAAAAATCCAGAAAATCACATTGTCTGTTTTTTTAACATTTTATTTGCATATTATGGTGGAAAATAAGTATTTGGTCAGAAACAAACAATCAAGATTTCTGGCTCTCACAGACCTGTAACTTCTTCTTTAAGAGTCTCCTCTTTCCTCCACTCATTACCTGTGATAATGGCACCTGTTTAAACTTGTTATCAGTATAAAAAGACACCTGTGCACACCCTCAAACAGTCTGACTCCAAACTCCACTATGGTGAAGACCAAAGAGCTGTCAAAGGACACCAGAAACAAAATTGTAGCCCTGCACCAGGCTGGGAAGACTGAATCTGCAATAGCCAACCAGCTTGGAGTGAAGAAATCAACAGTGGGAGCAATAATTAGAAAATGGAAGACATACAAGACCACTGATAATCTCCCTCGATCTGGGGCTCCACGCAAAATCCCACCCCGTGGGGTCAGAATGATCACAAGAACGGTGAGCAAAAATCCCAGAACCACGCGGGGGGACCTAGTGAATGAACTGCAGAGAGCTGGGACCAATGTAACAGGGCCTACCATAAGTAACACACTACGCCACCATGGACTCAGATCCTGCAGTGCCAGACGTGTCCCACTGCTTAAGCCAGTACATGTCCGGGCCCATCTGAAGTTTGCTAGAGAGCATTTGGATGATCCAGAGGAGTTTTGGGAGAATGTCCTATGGCCTTATGAAACCAAACTGGAACTGTTTGGTAGAAACACAACTTGTCGTGTTTGGAGGAAAAAGAATACTGAGTTGCATCCATCAAACACCATACCTACTGTAAAGCATGGTGGTGGAAACATCATGCTTTGGGGCTGTTTCTCTGCAAAGGGGCCAGGACGACTGATCCGGGTACATGAAAGAATAAATGGAGCCATGTATCATGAGATTTTGAGTGCAAACCTCCTTCCATCAGCAAGGGCATTGAAGATGAAACGTGGCTGGGTCTTTCAACATGACAATGATCCAAAGCACACCACCAGGGCAACAAAGGAGTGGCTTCGTAAGAAGCATTTCAAGGTCCTGGAGTGGCCTAGCCAGTCTCCAGATCTCAACCCTATAGAAAACCTTTGGAGGGAGTTGAAAGTCCGTGTTGCCAAGCGAAAAGCCAAAAACACCACTGCTCTAGAGGAGATCTGCATGGAGGAATGGGCCAACATACCAACAACAGTGTGTGGGAACCTTGTGAAGACTTACAGAAAACGTTTGACCTCTGTCATTGCCAACAAAGGATATATTACAAAGTATTGAGATGAAATTTTGTTTCTGACCAAATACTTATTTTCCACCATAATATGCAAATAAAATGTTAAAAAAACAGACAATGTGATTTTCTGGATTTTTTTTTCTCAGTTTGTCTCCCATAGTTGAGGTCTACCTATGATGTAAGTTACAGACGCCTCTCATCTTTTTAAGTGGTGAAACTTGCACTATTGCTGACTGACTAAATACTTTTTTGCCCCACTGTATGTCCACGTAGTATATTGCCCAGTCACGTAGTATATTGCCCAGCCACGTAGTATATTGCCCAGTCACGTAGTATATTGACCAGTTACATTGTATATTGCCCAGTGACGTAGTATATTGACCAGTTACATTGTATATTGCCCAGTCACGTAGTATATTGCCCAGCCACGTAGTATATTGACCAGTTGCATTGTATATTGCCCAGTGACATAGTATACAGCAGAGCCATATAGTATATTGCTCAGTTACGTAGTATATTGCCCAGTGACGTAGTATATTGCCCACCCACGTAGTAGATTGCCCAGTCACGTAGTATATTGCCCAGCCACGTACTATATTGTCCAGCCACATAGTATATTGCCCAGCCACGTAGTATATTGCCCAGCCACGTAGTATATTGCCCAGCCACGTACTATATTGTCCAGCCACATAGTATATTGCCCAGCCACGTAGTATATTGCCCAGCCACGTACTATATTGTCCAGCCACATAGTATATTGCCCAGCCACGTACTATATTGTCCAGCCACATTGTATATTGCCCAGCCACGTAGTATATTGACCAGTTACATTGTATATTGCCCAGTGACATAGTATACAGCAGAGCCATATAGTATATTGCTCAGTTACGTAGTATATTGCCCAGTGACGTAGTATATTGCCCACCCACATAGTAGATTGCCCAGCCATGTAGTATATTGCCCAGCCACGTAGTATATTGCCCAGCCACGTACTATATTGTCCAGCCACATAGTATATTTCCCAGCCACATAGTATATTGCCCAGTTACATTGTATATTGCCCAGTGACATAGTATACAGCAGAGCCATATAGTATATTGCCCAGTGACGTAGTATATTGCCCAGCCACGTACTATATTGTCCAGCCACATAGTATATTGCCCAGCCACGTAGTATATTGCCCAGTTACATTGTATATTGCCCAGTGACATAGTATACA
This sequence comes from Ranitomeya imitator, assembly GCF_032444005.1. Taxonomy (NCBI): domain Eukaryota; kingdom Metazoa; phylum Chordata; class Amphibia; order Anura; family Dendrobatidae; genus Ranitomeya; species Ranitomeya imitator. The sequence continues at coordinate 51,866,028 of NC_091287.1, read as the reverse complement.
GCAGAGCCATATAGTATATTGCCCAGTGACGTAGTATATTGCCCAGTGACGTAGTATACAGCACAGAGCCACGTAGCATATTGCACAGCCCATGTAGTATATTGACCAGCTATGTAGTATATTGCCCAGTGACATAGTATATTGCCCAGCCACGTATGACACAGGTTAAAAAAATAAAAAATAAACATATACTCACCTTCCGCAGGCGCATTGTAGCACTGTCGCCTGTGTGGGGTGCAGGCGGCATCTTCCGGTCCCAGGGTGTGCTGACGTTGCGGTCACGTGACAGTGTCGTGGTCACGTGACCGTGACGTCGTGGCAGGTCCTTTCCGCGCAGGCGCGCAGGACTTATGATGACGTCGCGGTCACATGACCGTGACATCATGGCAGGTCCTTCTGCCAGACCATCCGTGCGACCGGAACGTGCCGGTTGCATCGCGAGGAGCGGGAAAGGTGGCGTAGCTGAGTATATAATCATTTTTTTTTTAAATTATTTTTAACATTCGATGTTTTTACTATTGGCGCTGCATAGGCAGCATCAATAGTAAATAGTTGGGGACACACAGGGTTAATAGCAGCGGTAACGGAGTGCGTTTCACCGTGGGCCATTACCGCTGCCATTAACCCTGTGTGAGCAGTGAGTGGAGGGGATTACGGAGCGGGTGCCTGGCAGTGAGTGCAGGGGAGTAGGGGAGGGACTAATCGGACTGTGGCCATCACTGATTGGTCGTGGCAGCCATGACAGGCAGCTGCCGAGACCAATCAGCGAACGAATAACCGTGACAGAAAGACAGACAGACGGAAGTGACCCTTAGACAATTATATAGTAGATAGTTTAAGGGGTTTTCCCATGATCGTAAATGAATAAGAATAAGATTACAAAGTACTTGTAAGAATAATCAACTTTGCAATTTATCTATTATTAAATTGGAAACCCCTGCAGTCTATCAGAGGTGACCAGTTTCTTAGGAAATGGGTGCACGCTTGGACGCTATTTGCTATACAGATTGCTCTCACTGGACCTGGCCAGTTTCAGAGCTGCAGCACTGCACCCATGCAGCTGGTCCATGCTGTCCCTGGCAAGCAGGAATCCATAAGACAGAGAAGCGATGGTTTCCGTGGCCCCTTCACAATGAGCCAATTTCCATTTTTGCATTTTCGTTTTTTCCTCTCCTTCTTCCCAGAGCCATACCTTTTTTTTAAATCTGTCCACATAGGCACACAAGGGCTTGTTTTTTGTGGGACAAGTTGTACTTTTAAATTACACCATTTATTTTACCACATAAAATACTAAGAAATGGGGAAAAAATTCCAAGAGCGATGAAATTGTGAGAAAAACGCAATTCTGACATTGTTTTTTGGAAATTGTTTTCACAACTTTCATTGTGTGGTAAAAATGATCTTGTAATATGATTCTGCTCATCGGTACGATTATGGCGATACCAAACATGTCCAGTTTTTTTATTATTTTAGTGGAGTGAAAATAATAAGAAGTTTGAAAAAAAATTTGGGGTGTTGTTTCGCAATTTTCCAAGACCTGTAACATTTTCATTTTTCAATCGATGGCACTGTTTAATGGCTTATTTTTGTGGGGCGTGACAACATTCTTATTTATACCATTTTGGGATAGATATGACATTTTAATCACTTGTTACAGCATTTTTTGTGGTATTTCAGCAACCAGAAAATTGATTTTGGCATTTTTTATTTTTTCCGTTTACGGTGTTTACTGATCGGGTGAATTATTTTGATATTTTCACAGATCAAACTTTTCTAAAAGTGATGATACCCCATACAGCTCTGGCAAAAATTAAGAGACCACTGCAAAATTTTCAGTTTGTCTGATTTTTCTCTTTATAGGTGTCATGGCTCCCGGGTATTACTGCTGCATGGAGAGCTGCACACAGCAGCAAGGGAGCTGAGCAAAGCGTCAGGTTACTAACCAGGTAACAAACAGGACCTGACACCTGAACCATGTGACAGAGTGGGAGGTGGTCGGGGGCAGAGCCAGACGCCTGGGTGCAGAGGAGATGATACACACAGGAGAATAGTCAAACAAGCAAAGATCAGAGCCAGGAGATCACGAGGTACCAAAGGGGAAAGATTGGGGATTGTCAGAAGAGAAGCCAGAGGTCAGAATTCCAAAGGAACAAACGAGCAAGGAACACAATTGCAAACTGAGAAAACACTCCAGGGGTTAGGTACACAGACAAGACGAACGTATAGCTGACAGGAAATCCTAGTCTGGAGTGAGTATAAATACCCCTCCAGATCCAAAGCGAGGCCAGTAAAATTAACCCTGAGAGAACAGGACATTAACCATGTCCAAACCATGACAATAGGAATATTTTTGAGTACAATGTAAATTGTTCTTTTATTCTATAAACTACTGACAATATGTCTTCATATTTCCAAGCACTAAATTTTGTATTTATTTTCAGAAAATGAGAAACGGTCAAAAGAACAAAAAAATGCATTGCTTGCAGACCTCAAATAATGCTAAGAAAACAAGTTCATAATAATTTACAAACAATACTAATGTTTTAACTTAGGAAGAGTTCAGAAATCAATATTTTGTGGAATAACCATGATTTTTAATCACAGCCTTCATGCGTCTTGGCATGCTTTCCACCAGTCTTTCACACTGCTTTTGGGTGACCTTATGCCACTCCTGGTACAAAAATTTAAGCAGTTCTTCTTTGTTTGATGGCTTGTGAATATCCATCTTCCTCTTGATTACATTCTAGAGGTTTTCTATGGGGTTCAGGTTTGGAGATTGGGCTGGCCATGACAGGGATTTGATGTGGTGGTCCTTCATCCAAACCTTGATTGACCTAGCGGTGTGGCATGGCGCTTTGTCCTGCTGGAAAAATCAGTCCTCAGAGTTGTGGAACATTGCCTGTGCAGAAGGAATCAACTGTTTTTCCATGATAATCTTGTATGCGGCTTGATTCATGCGTCCTTTGCAGAGATTAACCTGCCCAATTCCAGCCTTGCTGAAGCATCCCCAGATCATCACCAATCCTCCACCAAATTTCACAGTGGGTGCAAAACACTGTGGCTTGCATGCCTCTCCAGGTCTCCGTCTAACCATTAGACGACCAGGTGTTGGGCAAAGCTGAAAATTAGGCCCATCAGAAAAGATTACCTTACTCCAGTCCTCTATGATCCGATCCTCATGGTCTTTGGCAAACTTCAGCCTGGCTCTCCTTTGCTTCTCATTGACGGAAGGCTTTTTTCTAGCTTCACATGACTTGAGCCCTGCCTCTAGGAGCCTGTTACAAACTGTTCTTGCCGTGCACGTCACCCCAGCTGCCATTTGCCATTCCTTTTGTAGGTCACTTGATGTCATCCTGCGGTTGCTGAGTGACATGTGAATAAGATGACGGTCATCCCGGTCAGTGGAGAGTCTTTTTTGCCCTCTGCTGATCTGTAGCTTTGTTGTCCCCAATGTCTGCTGCTTGACCTTGTTGTAATGGACTGCCATCTTAGAAATTTTAAGGATGGAGGCAACATGACACTCACTGTATCCCTCTTCTAGTAAAGCCAGAATTGAGCCCTTCTTTTCCTCACTCAAGACTTTTCTTTTCAACTCCTTTGGCATGGTTAAAAGTTATTTTTTCATTCCTATTACTTTTGGGATATTACTAGCACTTGTTTTGCCATCCAGCTTGTCCTATTGCAAGAGGATTGTGAACACAACAGCAGGGTTTTTTATACTTTCCTTCGTTAAATAAGATTTGGTCCAGTTCATCACCTAATCAGAAGCATATTAAGTAAAATGAGGTGTACTCTGGTTGGAAATCAACAGATACTGGAATAGAATGGCTGTCAGGCATGTAGAGAAGCTGATTTTTATAAAACTGTGCAGTGGTCTCTTAATTTTTGCCAGAGCTGTATGTGTATATTATTACTTTTTTGCCATTTTAATTTTTAATGGGTGAAAAGGGGGATGATTTTGACTTTTACATTTTTGGGTTTTTTTTTTCATATTTTTTTAAACTTTTTTTTGTGTGATAAAATCAGCCTCTAAGGTCATAGCTAGAGAGACCAGACTATGGACATGGTATATTTAGATTTCCGCAGACATTTGACCACCATGAACAGTAACTCGCACTGTGAAATCCAATAATGACTGTTTATAAACACTGGTCTTATGCCTCCATTGTGATTGGACAGAGTTGCTTAAACAATTTGTTGTAAAATTGTACAGGTTATTGCATCACGTAAGGTCCGATTTAAGAAGGGTCCTATTTACTTCACAGTATAGAATTAAGGGAAATGGAAATTAAAACATTGATGGAATTTAATATATTTTCTAATCATTGCACAAATATAAGGAAAAATCTAGATGTTTAAATAATTAAATTGCATACACAGAAGAAAGGGAAGTCTGCCTCACGGGCTCTTGGAAGATTGGAAAGAAGCTTGTAAATTCTAGCCAGATGGCAGAAAGACACATAAGACGGGGATGACATAAGAGCTTTCATGACATCATGTAGCACTTTAAAGATGCTCTTAATTTAACTAATCAGATTTTGCCATTTACAGCCGGAACATACTGGCGATAATTTACAACATGGGAACTTTTACAGGTATATAAAGATTCATTGCCCCCTCTGGTGCATTAAAGACAGATTTGCTGTGATATACAATAAGAACATTGCCTGTGAATCATGTGCGATGTCAGCTCGGCATTATAGGGGCATACGTTACACCACTCCGCTGCTTGACTGGTGCAAGTTCTTGTAATATTTAAAAGGATTCCATTCACCTTATTTATTTACACCGTATTCTGCATTGAGCAGGGACCGCAGACATAGTGAAGGGCTGAACACAGTGATTGCAGTGACTGGCATCCATGGTGCCGGAGACCGCTGCTGCATATCCCTCTATGGCCTCATTCAGAGGGTTATTTTTTTATTTAAATTTTTAACCCCTAAACAAAAATCAGACTGTTTTTAATTAATGCGCTAAATCCGATTTTCGTCCATTTTTGGTCCGCGCGTTCATTTTTACCATCAACGTGATAGAAAAAAAATCTAAACTTCTTCTACCCAATAAATAGTAAAACTTGGACACCACTCGTATCACACAAGTACTGTGTACAGTGGTCTTTTCATGAATGGGCACATTTCATCAGAAAACATGTTGTAATTCTTGGGGGGTGGGCTTTTTGCAGACAGAGAAAAAAACAGACAGGTGGACAGCTCCATAGGCTATAATGGACACACGGTCCCAAGTGAAGGATACAAGTACGCAAAAAAAGCATGATTGAATAAGGTTGATTTTCGGCACAGGGCCTACCCATATATATTGTCAATTCCTATGTTTAAAGGGTTTGCAAACTAATAGTATTAATTCTTTATGCCCAGAATATTCTATTTGTGTGTGATCAACGCAAATCTGAGTACTGTGATTTCCATTGTTTATACTTTTCAATTCTATAGCGCCAACATATTCCACAGCACTTTACATCTAAGCGGGACGTTGTGCAGACAATAAAGACATTACAGAGTAGAACATAGTTCATCAGTTATAAGAGGAGTGAGGGTCCAGCTCGCAAGATTTCAGCACAGAATGACTGTTCAAACCAAGCCCATGTGCTCTGGGCTTCACGATGGGGTCAAACATCTAAGTGCACCTTCACACCAGCTTGTTTTCCCGCTATCTCCACTTTTTTTTGGGTAAGACGGGCTACTGCATTTCCTACATGCACCATTTGACCTTATTCTTAAGGTACCGTCACATTAAGCGACGCTGCAGCGATATAGACAATGATGCCGATCGCTGCAGCGTCGCTGTTTAGTCGTTGTGTGGTCGCTGGAGAGCTGTCACACAGACAGCTCTCCAGCGACCAACGATGCTGAAGTCCCCGGGTAGCCAGGGTAAACATCAGGTTACTAAGCGCAGGGCCGCGCTTAGTAACCCGATGTTTACCCTGGTTACCATTGTAAATGTAAAAAAAAAAAACACTACATACTTACATTCTGGTGTCTGTCACGTCCCTCGGCATCAGCTTCCCTGCACTGTGTAAGCGCCGGCCGTAAAGCAGAGCAGTGACGTCACCGCTGTGCTCTGCTTTACGGCCGGCCGGCGCTGACACAGTGCAGGGAAGCTGACGCCGGGGGAATCGGCGCCTGCGCAGTCCGCGCTCTCCGGCGCCATTTTCTTGAAGACACACCTGCAGTGGAGCCGGAGTGTGTGTTCAAGTAAATGGCGCCGGAAAGCACAGACTGCGCAGGCGCCGATTCTGGCAGCAGGAATCGGCGCCTGCGTAGTCCGCGCTTTCCGGCGCCATTTTCTTGAACACACACTCCGGCTCCTCTGCCTGTGACTGGACTGTCACAGCAGAGGAGCCGGGAGACGGAGCCGCACGCAGCGCTGGAATGGAGGACAGGTGACTATACTTACCCTCCCCTCCTGGCGCGTCCACGGTCCCTGACTCTCCGGTGGAGATCGCGGTATGCGTTCAGTGCTTACGCATACCGCGATCTCCTGGGAGCGTCACTCTGTGGGGGCCAGACTGCGCCGGCGCTTGCGCCTGCGCAGTCTATAAAGGCTTCGGACAGAGTGACGCTCCCAGCGTTATATTATAGATTCCTTGAGGCTTCCCCCCTTTATGTATATTGTGGGTACTGGGAACGCTCTCATATTATGGATAGCCTGCCACGCCAGATTTTTTGCATCATCTGCTATTAGACCTGTCCTATAGTTGTGGTGTCATTTTTGTATACTTCATGTGATTGTTTCATATATCTGTGTGCCTTGTCTTTGATATACAATTAATAAAGAGTGTTATACTTTTACAGTAATTGGTCTAGGCACTCATAGTAACATAGTAACATAGTAACATAGTTAGTAAGGCCGAAAAAAGACATTTGTCCATCCAGTTCAGCCTATATTCCATCATAATAAATCCCCAGATCTACGTCCTTCTACAGAACCTAATAATTGTATGATACAATATTGTTCTGCTCCAGGAAGACATCCAGGCCTCTCTTGAACCCCTCGACTGAGTTCGCCATCACCACCTCCTCAGGCAAGCAATTCCAGATTCTCACTGCCCTAACAGTAAAGAATCCTCTTCTATGTTGGTGGAAAAACCTTCTCTCCTCCAGACGCAAAGAATGCCCCCTTGTGCCCGTCACCTTCCTTGGTATAAACAGATCCTCAGCGAGATATTTGTATTGTCCCCTTATATACTTATACATGGTTATTAGATCGCCCCTCAGTCGTCTTTTTTCTAGACTAAATAATCCTAATTTCGCTAATCTATCTGGGTATTGTAGTTCTCCCATCCCCTTTATTAATTTTGTTGCCCTCCTTTGTACTCTCTCTAGTTCCATTATATCCTTCCTGAGCACCGGTGCCCAAAACTGGACACGGTACTCCATGTGCGGTCTAACTAGGGATTTGTACAGAGGCAGTATAATGCTCTCATCATGTGTATCCAGACCTCTTTTAATGCACCCCATGATCCTGTTTGCCTTGGCAGCTGCTGCCTGGCACTGGCTGCTCCAGGTAAGTTTATCATTAACTAGGATCCCCAAGTCCTTCTCCCTGTCAGATTTACCCAGTGGTTTCCCATTCAGTGTGTAATGGTGATATTGATTCCTTCTTCCCATGTGTATAACCTTACATTTATCATTGTTAAACCTCATCTGCCACCTTTCAGTCCAAGTTTCCAACTTATCCAGATCCATCTGTAGCAGAATACTATCTTCTCTTGTATTAACTGCTTTACATAGTTTTGTATCATCTGCAAATATCGATATTTTACTGTGTAAACCTTCTACCAGATCATTAATGAATATGTTGAAGAGAACAGGTCCCAATACTGACCCCTGCGGTACCCCACTGGTCACAGCGACCCAGTTAGAGACTATACCATTTATAACCACCCTCTGCTTTCTATCACTAAGCCAGTTACTAACCCATTTACACACATTTTCCCCCAGACCAAGCATTCTCATTTTGTGTACCAACCTCTTGTGCGGCACGGTATCAAACGCTTTGGAAAAATCGAGATATACCACGTCCAATGACTCACCGTGGTCCAGCCTATAGCTTACCTCTTCATAAAAACTGATTAGATTGGTTTGACAGGAGCGATTTCTCATAAACCCATGCTGATATGGAGTTAAACAGTTATTCTCATTGAGATAATCCAGAATAACATCCCTCAGAAACCCTTCAAATATTTTACCAACAATAGAGGTTAGACTTACTGGCCTATAATTTCCAGGTTCACTTTTAGAGCCCTTTTTGAATATTGGCACCACATTTGCTATGCGCCAGTCCTGCGGAACAGACCCTGTCGCTATAGAGTCCTGTTATGGCTGGCAATCAGGCAACACAGCGTGCAGTAATCAGCGCACATACAGAGATCTGGCAATAACCAAAAACAATAGGACGAGCTCTGAGACGTGGAATCTCTGTAGACTGCAGTACCTGATCTATCCTCACACAACTATAAGCAGCAGTGGATTGCGCCTATCACTACCTATGCAACTCGGCACTGCCTGAGGAGCTGACTAGCCTGAAGATAGAAATACAAGCCTGACTTACCTCAGAGAAATACCCCAAAGGAATAGGCAGCCCCCCACATATAATGACTGTTAGCAAGATGAAAAGACAAACGTAGGAATGAAATAGATTCAGCAAAGTGAGGCCCGATATTCTAGACAGAGCGAGGATAGCAAAGAGAACTATGCAGTCTACAAAAAACCCTAAAACGAAAACCACGCAAAGGGGCAAAAAGACCCACCGTGCCGAACTAACAGCACGGCGGTGCACCCCTTTGCTTCTCAGAGCTTCCAGCAAAAGTTAATAGCAAGCTGGACAGAAAAAACAGAAAACAAACTAGAAGCACTTATCTAGCAGAGCAGCAAGCCCAAGGAAAGATGCAGTAGCTCAGATCCAACACTGGAACATTGACAAGGAGCAAGGAAGACAGACTCAGGTGGAGCTAAATAGCAAGGCAGCCAACGAGCTCACCAAAACACCTGAGGGAGGAAGCCCAGAGACTGCAATACCACTTGTGACCACAGAAGTGAACTCAGCCACAGAATTCACAACAGTACCCCCCCCCTTGAGGAGGGGTCACCGAACCCTCACCAGAACCCCCAGGCCGACCAGGATGAGCCACATGAAAGGCACGAACAAGATCTGGGGCATGGACATCAGAGGCAAAAACCCAGGAATTATCTTCCTGAGCATAACCCTTCCATTTGACCAGATACTGGAGTTTCCGTCTAGAGACACGAGAATCCAAAATCTTCTCCACAATATACTCCAATTCCCCCTCCACCAAAACAGGGGCAGGAGGCTCCACAGATGGAACCATAGGTGCCACGTATCTCCTCAACAACGACCTATGGAATACATTATGTATGGAAAAGGAGTCTGGGAGGGTCAGACGAAAAGACACCGGATTGAGAATCTCAGAAATCCTATACGGACCAATAAAACGAGGTTTAAATTTAGGAGAGGAAACCTTCATAGGAATATGACGAGAAGATAACCAAACCAGATCCCCAACACGAAGTCGGGGTCCCACACGGCGTCTGCGATTAGCGAAAAGCTGAGCCTTCTCCTGGGACAAGGTCAAATTGTCCACTACCTGAGTCCAGATCTGCTGCAACCTGTCCACCACAGAATCCACACCAGGACAGTCCGAAGACTCAACCTGTCCTGAAGAGAAACGAGGATGGAACCCAGAATTGCAGAAAAATGGAGAGACCAAGGTAGCCGAGCTGGCCCGATTATTAAGGGCGAACTCAGCCAACGGCAAAAATGACACCCAATCATCCTGGTCAGCGGAAACAAAACATCTCAGATATGTTTCCAAGGTCTGATTGGTTCGTTCGGTCTGGCCATTAGTCTGAGGATGGAAGGCCGAGGAGAAAGATAGGTCAATGCCCATCCTACCACAAAAGGCTCGCCAGAACCTCGAGACAAACTGGGAACCTCTGTCAGAAACAATATTCTCAGGAATGCCATGTAAACGAACCACATGCTGGAAGAACAAAGGCACCAAATCAGAGGAGGAAGGCAATTTAACCAAGGGCACCAGATGGACCATTTTAGAAAAGCGATCACAGACCACCCAAATGACCGACATTTTTTGAGAAACGGGAAGGTCAGAAATGAAATCCATCGAAATATGTGTCCAAGACCTCTTCGGGACCGGCAAGGGCAAAAGCAACCCACTGGCACGTGAACAGCAGGGCTTAGCCCTAGCACAAATTCCACAGGACTGCACAAAAGCACGCACATCCCGTGACAGAGACGGCCACCAGAAGGATCTAGCAACCAACTCCCTGGTACCAAAGATTCCTGGATGACCGGCCAGCACCGAACAATGAAGTTCAGAGATAACTTTACTAGTCCACCTATCAGGGACGAACAGTTTCTCGGCCAGACAACGATCAGGTTTATTAGCCTGAAATTTCTGCAACACTCTCCGCAAATCAGGGGAGATGGCAGACACAATGACTCCTTCCTTGAGGATACTCGCCGGCTCAGATAACCCCGGAGAGTCGGGCACAAAACTCCTAGACAGAGCATCCGCCTTCACATTTTTAGAGCCCGGAAGGTATGAAATCACAAAATCAAAACGAGCAAAAAATAACGACCAACGGGCCTGTCTAGGATTCAAGCGCTTGGCAGACTCAAGATAAGTAAGGTTCTTATGATCAGTCAAAACCACCACGCGATGCTTAGCACCCTCAAGCCAATGACGCCACTCCTCGAATGCCCACTTCATGGCCAGCAACTCGCGGTTGCCCACATCATAATTACGCTCAGCAGCAGAAAATTTCCTGGAAAAGAAAGCACATGGTTTGAACACTGAGCAACCAGAACCTCTCTGTGACAAAACCGCCCCTGCACCAATCTCAGAAGCATCAACCTCGACCTGGAACGGAAGAGAAACATCAGGTTGACACAACACAGGGGCACAGCAAAAACGACGCTTCAACTCCTGAAAAGCTTCCACGGCAGCAGAAGACCAATTAACCAAATCAGCACCCTTCTTGGTCAAATCGGTCAATGGTCTGGCAATGCTAGAAAAATTACAGATGAAGCGACGATAAAAATTAGCAAAGCCCAGGAATTTCTGCAGACTTTTTAGAGATGTCGGCTGAGTCCAATCCTGGATGGCCTGAACCTTAACCGGATCCATCTCGATAGTAGAAGGGGAAAAGATGAACCCCAAAAATGAAACTTTCTGCACACCGAAGAGACACTTTGATCCCTTCACGAACAAGGAATTAGCACGCAGTACCTGGAAAACCATTCTGACTTGCTTCACATGAGACTCCCAATCATCTGAGAAGATCAAAATGTCATCCAAGTAAACAATCAAGAATTTATCCAGATACTCACGGAAAATGTCATGCATAAAAGACTGAAAAACAGATGGAGCATTGGCAAGTCCGAACGGCATCACCAGATACTCAAAATGACCCTCGGGCGTATTAAATGCCGTTTTCCATTCATCTCCCTGCCTGATTCTCACCAGATTATACGCACCACGAAGGTCAATCTTAGTAAACCAACTAGCCCCCTTAATCCGAGCAAACAAGTCAGAAATCAATGGCAAGGGATACTGAAACTTAACAGTGATCTTATTAAGAAGGCGGTAATCAATACACGGTCTTAGCGAACCATCCTTCTTGGCTACAAAAAAGAACCCAGCTCCCAATGGTGACGACGATGGGCGAATATGTCCCTTCTCCAGGGACTCCTTCACATAACTGCGCATAGCGGTGTGTTCAGGTACGGACAAATTAAATAAACGACCCTTAGGGAATTTACTACCAGGAATCAAATCGATAGCACAATCACAATTCCTATGCGGAGGTAGGGCATCAGACTTGGACTCTTCAAATACATCCTGAAAGTCCGACAAGAACTCTGGGATGTCAGAAGGAATGGATGACGAAATAGACAAAAATGGAACATCACCATGTACTCCCTGACAACCCCAGCTGGTTACCGACATAGAGTTCCAATCCAATACTGGATTATGGGTTTGTAGCCATGGCAACCCCAACACGACCACATCATGCAAATTATGCAGTACCAGAAAGCGAATAACTTCCTGATGTGCAGGAGCCATGCACATGGTCAGCTGGGCCCAGTACTGAGGCTTATTCTTGGCCAAAGGTGTAGCATCAATTCCTCTCAACGGAATAGGACACCGCAAAGGCTCCAAGAAAAATCCACAACGTTTAGCATAATCCAAATCCATCAGATTCAGGGCAGCGCCTGAATCCACAAACGCCATGACAGAATACGATGACAAAGAGCACATTAAGGTAATGGACAAAAGGAATTTGGACTGTACAGTACCAATAACGGCAGAGCTATCGAACCGCCTAGTGCGTTTAGGACAATTAGAAATAGCATGAGTAGAATCACCACAATAGAAACACAGTCTGTTCAGACGTCTGTGTTCTTGCCGTTCTACTTTAGTCATAGTCCTGTCGCACTGCATAGGCTCAGGTTTACTCTCAGACAATACCGCCAGATGGTGCACAGATTTACGCTCGCGCAAGCGACGACCGATCTGAATGGCCAAGGACATAGACTCATTCAAACCAGCAGGCATAGGAAATCCCACCATTACATCCTTAAGAGCTTCAGAGAGACCCTTTCTGAACAAAGCCGCTAGTGCAGATTCATTCCACAGAGTGAGTACTGACCACTTCCTAAATTTCTGACAATATACTTCTACATCATCCTGACCCTGGCATAAAGCCAGCAGATTTTTCTCAGCCTGATCCACTGAATTAGGCTCATCGTAAAGCAATCCCAGCGCCTGGAAAAATGCATCAACATTACTCAATGCAGAATCTCCTGGTGCAAGAGAAAACGCCCAGTCCTGTGGGTCGCCGCGCAAAAAAGAAATAATAATCAAAACCTGTTGAATAGGATTACCAGAAGAATGAGGTTTCAAGGCCAAAAATAGCTTACAATTATTTCTGAAGCTCAGGAACTTAGTTCTGTCACCAAAAAACAAATCAGGAATCGGAATTCTTGGTTCTAGCATCGATTTCTGATCAATAGTATCTTGAATCTTTTGTACATTTACAACTAGATTATCCATTGAGGAGCACAGAGCCTGAATATCCATGTCCACAGCTGTGTCCTGAAGCACTCTAATGTCTAGGGGAAAAAAAAGACTGAAGACAGAGCTAAGAAAAAAAAATGATGTCACTATTTCTTTTTTCCCTCTATTGGGAATCATTGGTGTGGCTCCTTGTACTGTTATGGCTGGCAATCAGGCAACACAGCGTGCAGTAATCAGCGCACATACAGAGATCTGGCAATAACCAAAAACAATAGGACGAGCTCTGAGACGTGGAATCTCTGTAGACTGCAGTACCTGATCTATCCTCACACAACTATAAGCAGCAGTGGATTGCGCCTATCACTACCTATGCAACTCGGCACTGCCTGAGGAGCTGACTAGCCTGAAGATAGAAATACAAGCCTGACTTACCTCAGAGAAATACCCCAAAGGAATAGGCAGCCCCCCACATATAATGACTGTTAGCAAGATGAAAAGACAAACGTAGGAATGAAATAGATTCAGCAAAGTGAGGCCCGATATTCTAGACAGAGCGAGGATAGCAAAGAGAACTATGCAGTCTACAAAAAACCCTAAAACGAAAACCACGCAAAGGGGCAAAAAGACCCACCGTGCCGAACTAACAGCACGGCGGTGCACCCCTTTGCTTCTCAGAGCTTCCAGGAAAAGTTAATAGCAAGCTGGACAGAAAAAACAGAAAACAAACTAGAAGCACTTATCTAGCAGAGCAGCAAGCCCAAGGAAAGATGCAGTAGCTCAGATCCAACACTGGAACATTGACAAGGAGCAAGGAAGACAGACTCAGGTGGAGCTAAATAGCAAGGCAGCCAACGAGCTCACCAAAACACCTGAGGTAGGAAGCCCAGAGACTGCAATACCACTTGTGACCACAGAAGTGAACTCAGCCACAGAATTCACAACAGAGTCCCTAAAAATAAGAAATAATGGTTTATCTATTACATTACTTAGTTCTCTTAGTACTCGTGGGTGTATGCCATCCGGACCCGGAGATTTATCTATTTTAATCTTATTTAGCCGGTTTCGCACCTCTTCTTGGGTTAGATTGGTGACCCTTAATATAGGATTTTCATTGTTTCTTGGGATTTCACCTAGCATTTCATTTTCCACCGTGAATACGATTTCCGGAGCGATATTTTCACACACCAAATTGGTCACTGAAAAAAAATCATTCATCTGCATAACCTTTGTCTGAGCGCAATATCTTTTTTTTTAACAGATAGCACAAATATGGTCGTGTGCGCCAGCCCTAACGGTGGCTTCCATTCTGGCAAACTGGCCATACAGGTCTATGCATTAAACAGATGGTCACCAATTAGAATGATGAACATGTAATGTAATGTGGCCAGACTTGCACAGTCAGTTGTAAAGGGGATTATATACAGTGGATTTAAAAAGTCTACATACCCTTGTTAAAATGCCAGGGTTTTTGTCATGAAAAAAACTATGCTAAGAAGAATCGTTTCAGAAATTATTCTACCATTAACGTCACCGATAATTCTATACACTTCGATTGTAAAATAAACTGAAATCTTTTTGGGTGGAAAAATAAAAATAAAGACCTAAAATAATGTTGTTGCTTAAATATGCACACACTTAAACTGCCGTAATACTTTGTTTAAATACCCAGTGAATGTATGACCGCATTCAGTGTTTCGGGGTAGGAATCTATTAAAGGGAACCTGTCACCTGAATTTGGCGGGACCGATTTTCGGTCATATGGGAGGGGTTTTCGGGTGTTTGATTCACCCTTTCGTTACCCGCTGGCTGCATGCTGGCCGCAATATTGGATTGAAGTTCATTCTCTGTCCTCCGTAGTACATGCCTGCGCAAGGCAATCTTGCCTTGCGCACGTGCAGTATGCTTTGCCCAACTGCGGGCAAAGCTGAAAAGCATTAGTGCGCATGCGCCGGCGCACTATGTCCCGGAACACAGCAAAATACTTCCTGGACATAGTGCGCCGACGCATGCGCACTAATGCTTTTCGGCTTTGCCCGCAGTTGGGCAAAGCATACTGCGCGTGCGCAAGGCAAGATTGCCTTGCGCAGGCATGTACTACGGAGGTCAGAGAATGAACTTCAATCCAATTTTGCGGCCAGCATGCAGCCAGCAGGTAACGAAAGGGTGAATCAAACACCCGAAAACCCTACCCATATAACCGAAAACCGGTCCCGCCAAATTCAGGTGACAGGTTCCCTTTAAGATGGCACATCTAAAATTGGCAAATTTTGCCCCAATCTTCCTTACAATACACCCACTGTAAGTCGGACCCGTCGCATGTAAGTCACAACATGCGAGAATCTTAACAGAGGTGTGGAGAAGGTGGAGAACTTAATTTCTCCATTGCCTCTGTCTGCAGTAATCGGACTGTGCTGAGATGACATCCAAGTGCAGTCCATTGTTTCATAAACTTGAATGGGTGAGCGTGGTCCAATTATCGAATTATGCGGCTTGTGGCTCGTTTACTGGCCTAGTCACAAGATCTGCCAAAAATTATGTGTGTGGGGGGGGGAAACAATGGTTAATACAATGCTTATGCTTTAATGCTACAATCTGATCATTCGATAAAGAAGACTTTGCTGATTTAGCAAGTGATCAGTGGGTGGCATGTTTTTATGGTCTGAATATCATTCTTATGTGTGCTGATAAAATAAGCTCCCAGAACTAATGAAGAAGGACATAATAGTCCATGAAGTTCAGTTAGATAAAATATCCTGTGCTTGTCATAAGCAAGATTAGGAAATAGACACCACGCTTTTCGCCATGCTTGCGTGACTTCCTCAGGGGAAAATGTGCAATTACAATACCTTGTCTATACATATATGTATACAGTAGTACATAAAATTAGATAGTTAGCATCTGTATCTGGTGGCGAGGAAAAAGGTGCTCGATGCTCGGTGTTCATTATGACGTAATGCGCATGTGCACTATAATACTTACTGATAGTATTAATAGATGACACATCAAAATAACATCAGAATAGAGCACAATCATGGAGTCGGCCCTTGATGATGATGGCGGATATGTGTCTGGCAGAAGTCACAAATATCGGCGCTATCTTTTATCGCGCATGTGCAAGTAGCCACATAGAAGGCCGGAAATTCCAATAAACTCCAGTCAAGACAAGTACTGTTTAAAAGGCGCAAGCACGAGTATAGTAATCAGCGCCTGCCCACATGATTCCACAAATAAAGAAGACGCTATCTTATGTTTATGCGGATTGCTCAGAAAAAAGACTAGGAGCGCTACAATAGAAGCTCAAAAGAGAGATGTTCATTCAGACGCACATACGTCAACGTGTCAGGTTTATATCTAAAGTAAATATCTAAAGTGAGCATTAGGCACAATCATTAAGAGCCAAAATACCTATTTGTTTAAATATTTAATGTGCTGTATAGGGTACTAGGTTGGGCCATAACTTTGTTGCTGGTTCAATGGTCAGTACTTTAAGGCCGTGGGCTTTTTAAATTATTTTTTATTGTTTCGTACGATAAAATTTCACTTATTTCAGGTGATCCCTGTTTTTGCATATCTTTTCTTCTCTTTGTTTTACGGTACGGTACGGTAGGTTGATCCCGGTACTTTGAGTGGTGCCTGCAACATGAATTTCACTGGTTCCTTGCTAAATAAAGCATCACAACTGTGGTCCTCTACCCTCATTAGTATCAATATCGTCTCCAGTACTACTGCAGCTGGTGCAGTACAACTGTGGCATAGTCATCAGGATACTAAGCATGCGAAATTCCTGTTTGGAAAGCGTATGCCGCCATGAATCCCATCATGTCTTACAACTACTGTCTTATTGTGCAAAAATACCGCCGCTAGTTCTCTAGTGCTAATACCGGATTGACTGACCTATTGGCAACCCTTGGCATTTAGTATCGGTAAATGCAACCACTAGGGTTGAGCGAAACGGGTCGGCCATTTTCAGAAGTCGCCGACTTTTGGCAAAGTCGGGTTTGATGAAACCCGACCCGACCCCTGTGTGGGGTCGGCCATGAGGTCGGCGATCTTCTGAATCTGGTATCGGAATTCCGATACCGAGTTCCGATATGTTTGCAATATCGGAAATCGGTATTGGAATCCATATTTAAGTGTAAAATAAAGAATTAAAATAAAAAATATTGCTATACTCACCCTCTGACGCGCCCTGGTACTAAGCGGCAGCCTTCCTTCCTTAGAATCAGCGCGTGAAGGGCCTTAGATGACGTCGCGGCTTGTGATTGGTCGCGCGACCGCCCATGTGACTGCTCGCGCGACCAATCACAAGCCGCGACGTCACCGAAGGTCCTTCAAGCGCTGATTCTAAGGAAGGAAGGCTGCCGCTTAGTACCAGGGCGCGTCAGAGGGTGAGTATAGCAATATTTTTTATTTTAATTCTTCATTTTACACTTACTGCCCATGTGACCGCTCGCGCGACCAATCACAAGCCGCGACGTCACCGAAGGTCCTTCAAGCGCTGATTCTTAGGAAGGAAGGCTGCCGAAAAGAAGCAGGGTGCGTCCGAGGGTGAGTATATACCTAATAGGAATATACTCACCCTCGGACGCGCCCTGCTTCTTTCCGGCAGCCTTCCTTCCTAAGAATCAGCACTTGAAGGACCTTCGGTGACGTCGCGGCTTGTGATTGGTCGCGCGAGCGGTCACATGGGCGGTTGCGCGACCAATCACAAGCCGCGACGTCATCTAAGGCCCTTCACACGCTGATTCTAAGGAAGGAAGGCTGCCGCTTAGTACCAGGGCAAATTAGAGGGTGAGTATAGCAATATTTTTTATTTTAAGTCTTTATTTTACACTTAAATATGGATCCCAGGGCCTGAAGGAGAGTTTCCTCTCCTTCAGACCCTAGGAACCATTGGAAACCCAATGCACTGCATTGGGTTTCGAGTTTCGGCCGACCCCGACCCCGACTTTTTTATAGGATCGGCCGATTTCACTCGACCCGACTTTTGAAAAAATCAGGTTTCGTGAAACCCGACCCGATCCTATAAAAGTAAAAGTCGCTCAACCCTAGCAACCACTATTTCAACTCTATCTGTTGTCATTTAAAGGGGTATATCCTAGTAATAGAGGACCTTTCAATAAGGAACAAAATGTGGAAACTAAGTGAAAATATTTAAAATTAGTCTTTGTTTCCAACAGACTACTAGCTTTATTTGTGCAAGAAACAAATGATGATGAAATACCTTAAGGATATAAAACAATCATCTAGAGATAATAAGCAACAGGCTAATAAAGCATACAAAACCTAATCATGTTTACTAGAAGTAATTTAGGGAAAACACATAAATAGTCTACTTAGCAAGAACCTCATGCTGAAATCTACATTGTTTCCAGAGGCATAAGCTAACCTCTGTACGCATTTCCAGAGACCCTCAATTTTGTGCTAAGAATGCTATTATAATAAGACATATACTTCTTAGGTTACGTAAAAATGTTATTTCTGGTATCCTGGGGATCTTATTGCTTTTCATTAAATATAATGATACCTGTGCCTACTCACTTTGCAAGGGCTTAACTCTAATAATGTGTAACTTAGATATACAATAAACTAGCCACTTTTCTAAAGTTGAAGTACTTAAAGGCATGAAAGGCCCACTGACAGCTGTATTTTGGTATTGTCATTTTCTGTAAAAATCTAATACAACTGTAAGAACTTATATAGATTCCTCCTGACATGTGCGCAAACCTCATCAGCAACTACAAAAACACCTCTGACTGCTGTGCTTGCCAACAAGGGTTTTAACACCAAGTATTACATCTTGTTTGCCAGATTAATCAAATACTTATTTCTCACTGCAAAATGCAAGTAAATTTATATATACAATGTGATTTTCTGGATTTTATTTTGATATTCTATCTCTCAATGTTAAAATGAACCTACCCTTAAAATGGTAGACTGTTCATGTCTTTGCCAGTGGGCGAACTTACAAAATCAGCAAGGGATCAAATAATTATTTCCTTCATTGTATATAAATAATACATGAGGTATTAGTTAATGCCCTAGGCCCAGTTTCTAAAATGAGAGGATCATGCTTTGCTTCAAAATGTCACAGAACATGTTGGTACCGTATATACTCGTGTATAAGCTGAGATTTTCAGCACAATTTCTTGTGCTGAAAACGCCCCCCTCGGCTTATACATGAGTCAATTGTCCAGAACACTGGCTCGGGGAGGGGGAGCGGACATCATACTCACCCTCTGTCACTGCATCTCTGTCCTTGCATCTCCGTTGTCACGGTACTGGCGGCTCCCCCCTCTGTGCTGAGCGGTTGCGTGGTACAGCTCATTATGGTCATTAAGGTAATGAATATGGATGCGTCTCCACTCCCATAGGCGTGGAGCGCATATTCATGACCTTAATGAGCGGTTCCACGTGACCGCTGAGCAGAGGAGAGGAGTGCCGCCGGTGCCAGATAACGGAGATGCAGGCATGAAGAGGGTGAGAATGAGGCGAGGGGGCAATGTAAGGCAATCATACAGCCAGGGGAAGGTGGGGAGCTGAGCCATGGGGGACGGGGGAGCCGAGCCATGCGGACTAGGGTAGATGAGCAATGCGAGACTGGGGGAGCTGAGCAATGTGGGACCAGTGGAGCTGAGCAATGCAGGACCGGGGGAGCTGAGCAATGTGAGAATGGGGGAGCTGAGCAATGCGGTACCGGGGGAGCCATGCATACAACAGGGGGAGCCAAACATACCATGACAGTGCAGGGGAAGCCACACATACCAGGACAGAACACGGGGAGCCACACATACCAGCACAGGACAGAGGGAGCCACACATACTAGGACAGGACAGGGGAACCCACACATACCAGGACAGGGGAATCCACACATACCAGGACAGGGGAGCCACATACTAGGACAGGACAGGGGCAGACACACATGCCAGGACAGGGGGAGCCACACATACCAGGACAGGACAGAAAGACCCACATACCAGGACATGACCAGGGGAGTCACACATAGCAGAACAGGGATGAGAGACAATGCATACCCAGCTTATACTTGAGTCAATAAGCTTACCTAGATTTCTGCGGCAAAAGTAGGTGCCTCGGCTTATACTCGGGGTGGCTTATACTCGAGTATATACAGTATTCATGATTCCCTGAATAAACTGTACATACCTACAGCCAGCAACACACATGCAGCCCCAAACTATGATACTTCCACCACCATGCTTGACTGTAGGGAAGGCACACTTGTCTTTGTACTTCTGACCTGATTACCATCACACACGCTTGACACCATCTCAACCAAATAAGCTTATCTTGGTCTCATCGGACCATACCACATGGTTCCAGTAAGCCATGTGCTTAGTCTGCTTGTCTTCAGCAAACTGTTTGTGTGCTTTCTTGTATACCATCTATAAAAGAGGCTTCCTTCTAGGATGACAACCATGTGGACCAATCAGTGTGCGGCGTATGGTCTAAGCACGGACAGGCTAACCCACCATGCCTTTAACCTCTGCAGCAATGCTGAGAGCACTCATACATCAATTTTGAAAAGACAACCACTGGATATGAAGCTGAGCTCGTGCACTCAGCTTCTTTGGTCGACCATGGCGAGGTCTGTTCTGAGTGGAACCTGTCTTGGTTATCCACTGTATGGTCTTGTCCACTGTGCTGCAGCTCAGTTTCAGGGTGTTAACAATCTTCTTATAGCCTAGGCCATCTTTATGTAATGCAACAATTCTTTTTTAGAGACTTCTTTGCCATGAGAAGCCATGTTGAACTTCCAGTGACCAGTATGACATAGTGTGAAAGTGATAACACCACATTTACCACACCTGCTCCCCATTCACACCTGAGACCTTGTAACACTAGTGAATCACATGACACTGGAGAGGAAAAATAACTAATCGGTCACAATTTTGCCATTTTCACTTAGAGGTGTACTCACTTTTGTTGCCAACGGTTTAGACATTAATAGCTGTGGGATGAGTTTTTTAGAGGGCACAGCAAATTTACACTGTTATACAAGCTGTACTCTGACTACTGTTCATTGTATCAAAGTGTCAGATCTTTAGTGTTGTCACGAAAAGATATAATAATATATTTGCAAAAATGTGAGGGGTGTACTCATTTTTTGACATACTGTATATGTCCATCATATAAGTAGAAAAGATTTTTGTGCACTAGAAAGGTTCGCACTAACGGCAAACAGAGACCTTAAAAACTCTTAAGAAACTGATATAGAAAGTATTTTGGAAATTATATAAGTATTAAAATAACTTCATTTTCTTGCGGTGTTGGGAAGAGAAAGTCTCGATATGTCAAATTTATGTTGGCTGATCTGGGAAATAAGCCTTCTTTTGGCAGCAGTTTTCTTACAGAGAACACAGCACTCGGCCAAGCCAAGCGTTCCTCTCTATGGGGAAGAGATAGCTGCGAGCCCAATGGCTGTTCTGCCAACAGCTGTCTATTGTCTGTGGGAGGCATTAGATGTTGATGACCTATACTTGGAATAGGCTATCAATATCAGACGAGTAATAGGGGCCCCACTCGCAGCCCCCTGACAATGAGCCGCTACTAAGTTCTACAGTCGAAAAAAAGTACCGAGCCGGAACCTTATAGCTGAATAAACTGTGCAGTGACCATTCTGGGCTATTCAAGATCAGATCACGTTCACTTCCAATAGACCTGAAATGCAATACCCAAGAATGGCCACAACACAACTCCATATACTGTTGATCTCCTATACCTACAGCTGTGGGACCTTCTAACAGCTGATCTGTGGGGGTGCTGAGTGTCAGACCCCCACCAATCTGATATTGATGACCTATCCTAAGAATACGTTATCAATATCTTAGTTCTGAAAAACTTTAATATAGATTTGCATGATTGAAATTGCTAATTTAAGCCCAATTAAATATCAACTAATGTAATAATACCATGATTTTATGAAAGGAATACTTAGGTAATTAGTATTACTAAGGATGAGCGAGTATATTCGCAAGTATTCGGTACTCGGCGAGTAATGCGGTACTTGGAACATAGCGAGTATTTCACTTTCGCAATATTCGGATCTCCTGCCCAGTCAACTGGTCTGAGAAAAAAATTGCACAGCACTCGCACCATGTGAGTGTTGTCCGATTTTTACGCACAGGTGTCCTTTGAAAAGCCGGCAATTCTTATGCGGTGGTGCGAGTATTTCACTACTCATTACAAATACCCGAGTATTAGGACCTACTCGTTACGAGGATAGCAAGTCCGAATATTTCATTAGTCGTTCATCCCTAAGTATTACCTATTTCATGGTAATATTTCACACAAAGCTCATTTATTCTCTATTACTTGCTATTTGCAAGTTCTCACATTATTTTGACACTTAACTTTTTCACTTGTCACAGCTTTTTTTTCAGTTCTGTCCAACCCGTGACCCAAGATTAACCCCAAAGTATAAATAACACACATCCTTCTTAATCCATTCCCAAGGGCAGTTGCCTTATTTCCTAATGAATCCCTCCTTTAAAGAGAATGTGAGCCCATGGATTTAGACAATAGGAGAAGAGGATACAGGGTATACAGGAGTCCTGGGTGTATTAAGTCTTTTCAATGAGACCATAGGGTCGGAACATAGAGCTTTGTTTTGTTTTGCCTTTTTTGTGGATTCCTAATTAACTGAGTTGTTCATACTCTTGTCACCATCTCCAAAATATATCCTTAGGCTGTGATCAAGACCTTCCAATGTCCTTCATGAAAAACATTCTCAGATCACTTTGAACAGAGCAGAACAGAACATTTTATACTGATAGAAAGAGTCTTAGTGATTTAGAAATTCCCTGGAGGAAAAATGGAGCAGGGAAAAAAATGTCCTCTGTCCGACTTCACAAACATTCATAGAAAGCGAGACGCTCCAAGTGTGAACTCGAAAGAAACACCAATAACTGGTAAAAACACCTTCATTTTTCAAGAAACAGATCCCTTTACATCAGTAAGTTTTATAAAGAGGCTGCACTGCCATGTATAATGACTGCACGGAGGAGCGCAGCGACACTCCTTATTACTGTCACCGCGCAGCAGAAGTCCGTCTTCCTCAGCTCTAATGATTGGCGTCTTGCTGTGCAGAGCTTACATTGGGACCAAATAAAGTTTTATTTTCCTCCGGTTCTGCTTATTATTTCATACTCACAGAGGTTGTGTGATCGTCTGCTACCAGTATTTATTATTTAGTATTGGGATAATTTCCAGGAGCATTGGTGGCCTCAAAGGAACATTACAGGAAAGTGGGGAAGGAAAGGGAGGAGAAAGGAAAAATAAAGAACCTAGGACATTTCCATTACTTTCCAGGTTTTAAAATCTAATTATCTATCTATAAATCTATCTATCTGTCATCTATCTATTATCTATCTCTCCCATCTACTGTATCTATTTATCTATCTATCATCTATCCATCTCACAGCGCTCCCCTCCCCGTTATACTTACCTGCTCCTGGCACGGTCCCTGCAGGTCCCTGCTTCCCGTCACCGCAGCTTCTTGCTGTACTGAGCGGTCACCGTTACCGCTCATTACAGTAATGAATATGCGGCTCCACCCCTATGGGAGATGGATCCGCATATTCATTACTGTAATGAGCGGTACCATGTGACCACTCAGTACAGGAAGAAGCTGGGGAGCCAGGACCTGCAGGAACCGCACCAGGAGCAGGTGAGTATAATTAGACAGCCCCCGCTCCCCCTCCCCTGCCGACCCCTGGGTATGACTCGAGTATAAGCAGAGAGGGGGACTTTCAGCCCCAAAAATGGGCTGAAAATCTCAGGTTATACTCAAATATATACGGTATTTATCTATCTATCTATCAATCTATTATCTATCAACGTATCTATCTAGCTATCTATTATTTATCTATCTATTATCTATCTATTATCTATCAATGTATCTATCTATAGATGTATTTTTTTATTAGCAATAGTATACAATATATTGTTTAATATTTATATTTTTTAATTATTTGTTTATTTATTATTTTAATATTATTTCTTTTAGCTCACAGTCAGACGGCCATATAACACAGCCGAGTGCTATGTGATGTTTTATCGGATAGCACTTGGCTCAATGCTATACCATAAGGCAATGCAGGTCTGCGATTTTTTTTCTCATGCCTACTCTATCAGACACCCCCATTACTAACCCAGTAAATTAAAAGAAAAAAAATCTTCCCCAATTCCCTGGTTCATCAATGTATTAATTAAAAAAAGCCATGCTCCGATGTGGTTGAAGGTTTCACCGATCATCAGACACTCGCAGTCTTGTGCTGCCCTCTGGGTGACCCTGTGAGAGCAGTGATGCCAGTAACAGGACGTCAGTTGCAGGGTACCACAGAGCGCAGCCGGACCAGGAGTGACCTATGAAGCGTAGTTCTCATATCGAGGCTCCGTAGGTTGTACTCCAGAATTAGTGGACATCATAGGAACACCATGGATTACGATAGAGCTGCAGGGTTTATTTTTTTTAAATAAAATAATTTGTAGGGGGCTTTTTCTCGTTTTACTAACTGGGTTAGTAATGGGGTGTCTGATTAGATGCCTCTCCATTACTAACCCTTGGCCTTGATATTAGCTGACATTACACAGCTGACATCAACCCCACAAACCATTACCCCAATTGCCAACGCACCAGGGCAAGAGTCGGGCAAAGTGCTTGAATTGGTGCATCTAATGTGATGCTCCAATTTTGGGGTGGCTGCAGGCTGGGATCCCTCGTTCACCAATTTATTATCAAAATGTTCCCACAAAGCTCCTCCAATGTAGTCTGTGTTCACTAATGTCTCCAGCGTCTGTGAATCGCAGTAAAGTAATGCAATTCATAGGCACTGAGTAGTGAGGACAACTCTCATCAGAACCACCGGGTCTCGCTGATCGCAGCCTTGATCCGGTGACTCTGATGAGAGTTGTTGTGCTAGGGTGCTGTATTGGTGTGGTATGTACAAATGTAAAATTATATGTGCAAAAAAAAAAATCTGACATTTTTGCTGCTAGCAGCTTTCCTATTTTTCTATCTTCCTATCAATTGAATTTCTGCATTCTTCGCAGACTTTCCATCCATCTTCTTCTCTGCTGTGGTTGTACATTGTGCATTCCTTGCTTCAGCTTTTATACAGGCTATGATAGTTTCTTCCGATTGGCTGCACTATGACATGTGAAGTGATAACTGCAAGGCATTATGGGGAATTTGTGCCTGAGGTCATGTGAGCCTTCTCTGGCCGATGCAATTTTCTGCCATGTTTACAATGGTGACAGGCATGTTTTCTTCATGCAAAATCAAATCACAATTTTTTTTTAAATTCACAGGGACAAGCGAATTTCCTAAAATTGAACTTGAATCTGATTTGCATTGAATGTGTGCTCATGTTTTACAGCTTTCAGGAGGGGTAGCTCTATGTGTCTACTTTCCTTTCCACATTCATTATTGTACATTCACGCCATCCGGCATTTTTGCAATCTGCAGTTGATTATGTTAAAAGAGCAAAATAATTATCAGCTTCATTTTAAAGAAATGCCCCAGGAACTTTCCTCCCCAAACATTTACCTGTAAACAGGTTATCTTTCCATGCGCAGTTTTTCGCCAGGTGTCTGATCCCATCTTATTGTTTTCTGGGAAGCCTCACCATCAGGTAATCCTATCCTTCTGCTGCTAAGAGGCCGACATATGTTCAGGGCCTCCCTGGTCTCTGAATGGATGTGCGTCTCCTCTTAATGTATATAATGGCAAATGCTGTGGAGTAGATAAGGGATCCCGAAAATACTGGTTAACCATTGAGTGCATGATATTAGTGCAATGCAGAACCTGAACATTTGGCTGTGGTTATGCTAGGGTTAAACTAATCACAGTTGAACGTATGTCTGTACATAGATGGTGCAGTGCTCATTCTGCAGAGTCCCCACAGATTACAGCGGATTGTTTCTTGGTCCAGGCGTAGGACACTTCTACTCATTTTGTGGGTATTTTCTGTGGAGTGCTTCCCCTTCAAATGAAGAAAGTCACACATTGAATGTGATTCAAACAATTCAACTTTACACATTTCACTGGCATAGGAAGGTTATTGGTTATTGTCACTTTAAAGGTTCGCTCTCATTGGCGAAAGAATCAGGTCCATTATGCGAACGATACTCGGCTTATACTCTGTCAGAGTTTGATCAGTATTGTCTAAGTGAGATCGGATTGTCTCGCATGAGAGAATGGCATCGAAGGTGCGAAGAAGATGGAGAGCTTAATTTCTCCATCTTCTCCATTGTCTCTGTGAGCGTACATCGGACTGCACTCGGATATCATCTGATGTCATGTTTCACAAGCACCCATAAACTTGTATGGGTGCATGTGATCTGAATATCAAGATGTGGATGTGAACAACACTTTTAAAATAGCCATCTAATTAAAGGGATTTTCTAAGGCTAGGTTCACATTGCGTTAGTGCAATCCGTTTAGCGGATACGCTAACGGAATGCGCTAACGCAATGTCCAAAAAGGGATTGCGTTTTGCAATCCCGCTAGCGCAGATGCCCGATCTGCGCTAGTGAAGAACGGACCCTGAACGCTTGTCCGTCCGAAAATAACAGGACATCGCTGACGCATGCCAAAAAAGGCATACGTTAGCGATGCGTTAGCGATCCGTTAGCACATTGCAGTCAATGGGTGCGCTAACGGATCCGTTACATAGCGTTAATTGTGACAATTGCGCCATGTAACGGATTCCGTTAGCGGACACCCCGCAATGTGAAGCTAGCCTAAAGACTAAAAGACTAAAACATCAGCTTAGGTCATTATTCTTCTTGGCCATTGTTTCCTATAAGCTGTTTACTCCCATCTCTTGTAGAGAAGAATGGAAAACCCTTGGGTCAAATTACACCTTCTTATGTTTGCTAACAATTCCTTGTGGAAATAGTTGTTCCTACCCAGGATCCTACTGTTCATGGGATGAAGAATGGGTCCAGTAAGCTGAGGACCTATATTTCCACAGCCATCCCTCCCTGGCAGTTTGGGGGCATTTCTAAGATATCTAGTACCATGCTTTATGGCCTGTTTTATGTTTTTGTAGATGACCATTAAAACTTTCATAATTGCCCATTATGATCACTACTTGTTTTGACTGATGGTTAACGTGGTTTTCTATTATAACCACAGCAATGAAAATCAAATTATTTACTATGCAGAAGAATTGATTATGCTTACATTTTTTAGAACTGAAAGCTCTTTATTCATAACTTTCCATAAAACACTCGGAAGGAAAAGAAAATGTTTCTATTCTTCACGTTCACTGTAAAAGAAAACTATTTCTATTCATTTTGCTGACTCAAATGCCAAAGACATTCACAAGGAAAATTAATTTTCTTATTATTTTTGAAAACTGCTGATCCTGAGACTATATTATTATATGGTTTTATACCAAAATCATGTCACTCAAAGCAAGGATCATCAAGCTACAACTTGCCTACTTTGGACACATCACACAAAGAGAGCAATCACTGGAGAAGGACATCATGGTCAAAAGAACAGAAGGAACAAGACAAAGAGAATGACCAGCAACCCAATGTCTTAATACACTCAAAATAGCAGCGCAGAAGACCCTGATGGACCTTGTACAAGGCTTGTACAAGATCGATCTTCCTACAGATCGTTCGTCCATCAAGTCGCCATGCCTCGAGATTGAGAAGAAGGCCGTTACATAATAATTTTGTAATCTATATGTTTGTGACTGATTCATTAGTTGCGAATTTATGTAAACCAGTATACCCCTGGAAAGATTAGCAGAATTTTTTTGCACAAATGTTAGAGTTGTGTGCCATGGTTTTACCGATCACGCGACTTTTTGCTCCAAAATGAAATGTAAAAGACAAAAATGAAGAAAATTTTAATTTTGCAGAAAAATTAATGCACTCACGTACAAATGATGAATCAGATCATACTTCTTCTCGAAGACCATTCCTGACCTAAACCAACATTTTTCTGTGACATATTATCAATTTCTTACTATCCTATATATTTGACACACATCAACAGAAGAAACAGCCCCCTCGCAGCAATTTTTTTTTTAAATTTGTCTAAGGAAAATCCAATACAAGTTATGTCCCAGAAGTCAGGGAGCACAAATCATATGACATGCATTTTCAGTCTGACATAAAAGCTCAATTAAATAATTGTTAAAACAATTATCTTTCTTATTATTCCCCTTTCATTATAATCTGTCGCAACCCTTTATTCTGCATTATACCATTTTTCTTTTTTGTGACATTCGCCCCTTCCTCCTAACAATTTAATATTCTAATTTCTTAAGTAACAATTCAAAAACAAAATAAAAAAATGCAAGAAATTAAGAAATATTTAAAATATAAATATATACATATATATATATACCGTACATATGAATATTACACAAGTACGCACATGCGCATTTTATTTAATTAGTGAAATCAGTGTTATATTGTAATGGTTATTAGGTTAGAGTGATCGTGATCATGATTGTTGCATTGTTATTTTTTCCCTTTTCATATTTTTTACCATTTGATTGAATTGGAAATGGTCAGTCTTGATCTCTACTTTTCCATCAATAGGCAGACACGTTTTGACTGCAATGTATTTAGTTGAATAAGTGTTAATAGTTCCCTGGTGTAGCATTTCTTCATTTCCTGGGTGTATTGTTCACTAGACTTTACAGGGATCAATAGATGACCTCCAGCATTTGGTTAACGTATCAGGACTATGGGTCACAGTGTGATCAGATTGTGTTGTGCAGTGGGGTCTCAGCTGCAAATCAGGGGGCATCATTCTGCGTTTTAAAAAAAACACTGACCTTCTGCTTCCTTGGAAGCCCCAGGAATAATACATGGAGGAATTGTACACCGGCCTGATATCGTGAAGGTTTAAACCTCTCCTCCTTTACTGCTAAGAAAACTTCCTTTGAAGAGTATAATCCCCTATCAAGTATCAGTGTCAATTCTCCTGGTGACCCGGCACATGTCACTGTATCTCACCGAGCTGCAGGGACCACTGGAGTGGGGCCACGAGGATTCTGTTACCAGAAACTTTACTTATCTGTCTCTTACAATTAGCAATACTGGGATGGCGAAGGCCACATTGGGATTTCTGAAAAAAAAAAATAATAATAAAGCAAAATGTAAGATGGTGAGACTTTTGGAGCATTGACAAAATAAAATTTAAGTATATTATTGGATACACAGGAGAATATTTATCAATGCATTTAAAACCCCTTAATGACAGCCAATACGCCTTTTAACTGACCTTACATATAAGAAAATAGCCTCCCCATACAGGTGACAATCCAGCATCTGTCGGTTGTGCACTATAGCTGACAACTTTCTGCATCAGCCACGATCAGTGTTTGCACTGTCCAAATCTGTTTAACCCCTTAGATGCTGCTCTGAATAGTGATTACTTCATTATAAATGGTTAACAGAGTGTGGGGGCTTCCTCTTTATCCCAATTGGTGCCCTCAGATCATGATTGTGTGGTCCTGATGCTTGCCGTGGCAATTCATGACCAAACAGCGGCCTTAGAGTCTGACGGCTGTAGTAATCTGTTCAGAAGTTAGAGACATTCAGGTGGTAAAAATACACATTTTCATTTCTGTCATACACTTTGCATTAATTCCTGTAAAGCGCCTGAAGGGTTAATAAACTACCTGACAGGAGTTTTTGATATGTCAGGGGGTGCTTTTTTTTAAAAATGGTATCACGTTTGGGGGTTTCCCAATATATGAGACCCCTAAAGTCACTTCAAACATGGATAAGTCCCTAATAGTAAATTTCCTTGAAAAAATGAAAAATTGCTGCTATATTTTTAAACCTCCTAAAATGCTAAAAAAAAATAAAATAACATTTTACAAATGATGCTGATGTAAAGCCGACATGTGGGAAATGTTGTTTCTTAATGGTTTGCTGTGGTATGACTATCTGGATTAAAGGGATAATCATTAAAATTTTGAAAATTGCTAATTTTTTACATTTTTCTCAAATTTTTGATATTTTTTATAAATATACACAAAACATATTGACCTAAATTTACCATGATCATAAAGTATGATGTGTCACAAAAAACAGTCTCAAAATCACTGGGATTTGTTGAAGCGTTGCAGAGTTATTATCATATAAAGTGACACTGGTCAGATTTCAAAAATTTGGCGCCGTCACTAAGGGGTTAAACCATTCTTCCAGCATTCAGACCAAAAAACAACTTATAAACTCCTTTGCCTTATGTTTTCCTGCACATAAAAATTACAAATGTGTATGAAAAAGATGGCGTTAGTGAGGAAACATTGCCTTATTGTTTCTCTTATGGTCAGGAAGGTCCTCATTCTCCTGTAGAGTGCAAGTTCTTGTGGTCAGTGATGTCCTCTCTTTCTTGCCTATCAAGTGTAAGCTGTAACACTGATGAGCAAAAGGGTAACAATATTTTGAACTTTTAACTTTTAGGCTCAATATCTCACCATCCACTACTGCTTATATGCAGGGACATGACAAGAATCTCCATAACTAATCACATGCTAAATAGTTGCAAGTCAAATTTATGGATGAGATAGCCAAGATGATTGTGTATAAAATGATGGTGGTCTCACATTCGGGGCTGTAGTGGATGGTGAGACATGGAGCCTGAAAGTCAAAAGTTCAAAACATTGTTACCGTTTTGCTCTTCAGTGTGTGCTCAGCAAGGTCTTGTCCCTATCCTCTCCCCCACGTGTATTTTCTGGGCAATTATAAGCTTTCCATCAGAGATTGAGTCAAATTTGTTCTCCGCAAATCAAATTTTTTGACAAAATTTGGTGAAGTCGGCGGGTTCGAACTTCAAAAGATCCGCTCATCTCTAATTGGTTGGTCTAAATAGGCCATTATACTAAGGGCAATTTCTTGATCAGCCGATATTTATTCCTCCCAACTACCCCATAAATGGGCATCTTCATCTATGGTTAGTGCCATTGTTTTTTCATTTGAAAAAGGGAAATATCTACTACAGCGAGAAAGGATCAGACATGTTGCTAAATCCTTCTATTCCACTACATTTTCTAACTTTTATCTTATGGGTATGACCAGTTTTACACTTTGAGTCCTTGGGCTGTTTTCCCCAAACCTTTTCCATTCCTGCCCCCTTTATCACATTAAACCTTAAATCTGATATTACTCACCTCTATTTTAGTAAATTTGCATTGACCGGAACAAGTTTAATAATCTGGATTCTTTTTTTCTTATTTTGCTCTCCTAATTTTCCCGCATTGTAAGACACTCTTTACCTTTTCAGCTCAAGATTACAATGTATTTTAAGAACTCCTTTCCATGCGCTCCATTCTCAATGTTAAGATATTTATTTACTAATAAAATCATAGACAGCAGATTTCAATCAAGGCAAATGATTAACTAGCGAGAGTTATATACACAGTATAATATTGATATAGTTCATGTCGCTCACATCATAAGCATTGTTTATTGTACTAGTCATTTTATAATTTGCAACACAATTTACATTAACGAGCTACCTTGATTGAAGTCTGCAGACCAGATTACCAGAAGGATATGAAAACCTTCCTCGCTCTGAACTCCCGCTCATTAGCCGGCAACAAGATCTAGGTCTATATATATAAACAAGCTATGTAAATGCGGGCATGCTACTTATACATAAAGGCATAGTACACATGAGCTGATGCTAATGCCTCAAAGCAGAGACGTTGCCCTCATTAGTAGATAAATGTAACCTTAGCAGCAGCCAATTAGCACCGCTTCTTCGGTGGATTAAATAAGTAAAGATAATGGTTGCAATCAAAGGTTATGTTACTTCAGCAAGTATAATACCTCTTAAATAAATTTAAGGCTGCACTCATGCTATGCAAACTAATGGTTGCCTAATTGAGGAAGGGGGCAAGAAGGGCATTGATATCCCTGGACTAATTCTCCCCTCATCATGTAGGCACACCCTTGTGGTCGTGAGTGACATGGTTTTCAAGAGCGATGTCACCGCCAGTAATCGTCCCACATGCGCACAACGTTTTCCCTCCCTGGGAAAGGGCAATGAAGCCAAGTGTAGATCCCTAACTTCATTGGCTCACTGTGCATGCCCACAGAAGCAGGACTTGGGCATTCACATTTTCACACACTACAGCTCTTATCTCACAGCATGACAGTGCTGTGAGATGAGAGATGTTGTGTATGAGCAGTGCTTGTCACATACAGTACATTACTCTCCATCTATCCTAGGAATTGGGGCATTATTCACTTATACTTGGGATATATTCAGGACTGTGTTTGTAATAACACACAGCTCTGCTCTCTTCTACTGAAACAATAATCGCCGGCAGTTAGATCTGTGTGACCTGGTTAGTCAAGAGTCTTACCACATCACACAGAGAAAGCTGGTTCTAACATTTACTGGGGGTCTTTTATTTTTTCCTCCTACATGACACCTCTTATTTATGATTGGTCAACGTTATGCAAGGGAAAAAGTAAATTAACCCAGTTAAGAAACTCACTACTGCCTTGGTTGAAGGAGAAATTAGAATCTAAAGATAACAAACTAATATCTACACAATTGAGATGAGAAAGTGAGAAATAAACGTTTTATTCAGATCTAAGGCCATTTCAAGATCTGGCTAATTTAGCATGTAAAATGAGGTGAAGGGTCCTCTTTAAGTAATGTCTCCAAAATATACATTTGTACAACTGGGATTATTTCATAATTTTGGACATATTGTATATAGATATACCACTTTACACAAATGAAGGCCCATTAAGAGAGCTAAGTGTTGTCTAGATTATGAAATCACTGCTGGAAGCCAGAAAATGTAATTGAAGCTGAGCTCATTTAGTCTATTAAAATGGGAGCACACGAGAGGAAGTGAATCAGCCCACTGCAAAGTTTTCTAAACTATCTGTATGGCTGCCCTAAAGCTACTTAGGGAATAGCAACAACTAATTGCTCCAGGAGATTAAAAGACTGAAAATACTGTGAGTGCTTAAAGATGCTCAGCAAATTAATTGATAGGAAAGCGAGAACTCACATTTATTGGTGTAATCAGCCATTAAAGTTGCTGTGCTGTAAACAAGAGAGGGATAGGCTGTAAAAGGGAGCACAAGGCAGTCATGTTCAATGCCCTCGATTCACCTGTTCACTCTCCTGAACCTTCATGCTCCAAGGAATAATTTATATACATACAAGCTGAAAATTAAAATTCATCTGTTTTGTTTTTACTATTTTTTTTTGGCGTCACTGCTGATTTTTAGCTGCATATCAATTAATGCACACAATCCTATTACAGAACTATAATACTGCACCCTTACGTGGACCCTTCTATAACGCCAAATGCCTCCAATTCATAATATGTTCCAGCATAACATCTCTATGCCCCATACACATTAGACTAATGCCGGCCGCACCAGTCAATATCGACAGATTCAGCCAACACTCCAGTGTGAATGGGGGTGTCGGACAAATGGCTTGTTGAGGCAAAAATGTTGATCAGGCATGGCCTATTTTGGACTATAGATCGCTTTGTTCTTCTGGAGATGAACTGGTGGCAGAGATGTCTGTTGGTGGCTTTCCCATAGGGAACAAAGTAGCCCCCCTGTGTATGGGAGAGATTGGTGGTGGCGAAATTGTCTGAAGCCTGTTTGGCCAGCAGCCATTTACTGTGTATGGCCACCTCTACATTTATGGTAAGATAACATTTTCATTGGGAGGCTACCTTTTTCATATCAGAATTATTTTTTGGAATACACAATAGCTCAGTGGATTCTTTTGGACTCTGTTTGCCTCACTGCAGTAAATGGAGGACCTGTAAGGGAGAAGTCTTAATGTTGCTCTCCATCATAAACATGTAACTACAGGCAGAAAGCTTAGCGTAGAACATCTTAATATATACTTACTTACATTGTTATGTCTTTACATCCTGTTCAGTCCAGATGTGTCCTTATCCCAGAATTCCAAGCGGCGGAAGTTTACCGACATCCATATTTGGACACATAAATGATGGGTGTCTCAATATGGAAACTGCTGGTGGTACCAGCCTCTTGCGCGGTACCACCAGCGAAACACCGTTGCACCACACACACACACACACTGTATACGCCGTACGCACCACACACACACTGTATTTACCGTACGCACCACACACACACACTGTATACGCCGTATGCAGCCTCTTGCAAGGTACCACCAGCAGAACACCGTCATGTACATGCTGCCGCCGGGATCAGACGAATGATTCACTGACCACCGCCATCTTTGTACAGGAGGAGCACATGCACAGTTTTAATGTGACCGTCGCTATCTGTCTGCACAAAGATGGTGGTGGTCTGATTTACTGCGCCTGCTCGAATTACACGCAGGCGCAGTGAATCATTTGGCTGATGCGCGACGTGTCTGCAGGCAGAGGAAGCCGGTCACATTAAAGGGGTTTTCCCATGAACGGAACTTCATTTTAAAAATTGTCTGTGTCTGACCGTGTACGGAGCATAACACATCTCCTGGGCAGGGGAGGAAGCAAAAGGCAATACTGACTTTACAGCAGGGGATCACAGAGGATTTCTTTTGTCAGGTAAAATATTTCACTGACTGTTTTTAAACAATATTTTACCTCACAAAATGTATCCTCTGCGATCTCCTGCTGTAATGTCAATGTCAGTATTGTCTTTGAGGGGAGAACACAGCACAGGAAGGAGAGAGACAGCAGACAAGGGGGAGAGCACATGGGGTAGACAGGTCAAAAAAGAGAGCACAGACGGGAGAAGTCAGCACACGGGGAAAGAGAGAGTGGATAGGTGAGTGAGCACATGGGGGGAGAGATTCTCAAAGCTGCAAAGGCTGCCCCCATTGTGACATTACCGCCCTCCTGATGTGATAGCATCGGGCCTCCATCTAGTTTTTTATTATGTAAATGCAGCCAAATATGTGCACTGTACTGAGATACCATACCACACAGAGCCAAAGGGAAACTCTCAGCTATGGAGTCATAGGACCTCTGTCTGCCTCCAGGAGCAGATATACCACTATCGAGGGAGGGGGAGAGTTAAATAGTGAAGTGATGTGCAGGAGAAAAGCACAAAGAGACATGATTTAGTAGGTGGTATAACAACAGAGTAGGAAGCTCTCAGACTTTGAATACAGCAAGTGGGAAGGTGATGGTAGCCTCATGATTTGGTGGCAACCCACAGTGTCCAGTCAAGCTAGCAGAGACACAAGACAGGCATCACACATTCTCAAAGCTGAAGAAATGCCGATGCTACGCAAATGTGGAGGGGAAAACAGGTTTTCAGTTAAAATTCTAGTGAGTGTCTGGATTCTGCCCTACAAGGCTTACCCAGCAACTTAGTGCCTTGTGAACTGCTAGTTACCCTGAGGTGGTTGACTAGAGACCACTGCTAAATTCTACTTCTTAAAGGGAATCTGTCAACAGGATCAACACTCCTAAGCCATCTACATGAGCATATAGGTAATAGAAAGTTGAATAAAATTATACCTTGATATCCACGATCCGATGTCTTATTCCATACAAATCCAGTCTTCTTAAAATGTAAATGAAATGTTAATATCTATGGGCTGGACATAGATCTCTCCGAGAATCTGCCTCCAGAGCTTAATTTAATGACTTAATGTAATGACTGATAGTCTGCTCTTCTGATTTACATTTCTCAAACTGGTAATGCCCACTTTCATTTAAAATGAGATATTTTGGCACATTATTACTGAGCTCTATGACCCACCCATAGATTTTAACAGCTCATTTACACTGACAAGCAAAAGGAAAAATTGTTTTGAATTTTTACTTTCAGGCTTCATATCTCACAATCAACTACTGTTTTAAACGTGAGACTATGATCATTATATAGACAATCATCTTGGCCATCTCATACATAAATTTGACTTGCAACTATTTTGCATATGATTAGTTATGCAGATTGTTGTTGTAATTTCACTGCATTATTACTGTTTTGATATTAAAAGTCTAATTTTACATTTTATTATTTTGGCAGTATTTTACAAATCCACGATTGGCTTACAACACTACCTGACTCCTTTTGGGCATGCTCTCGAACAGATTAAACATGTCTTGACCAAAATCTGATCCATTGTCTCTTCTACACGTTCCCAATGTTGGTGCATACTGGTCGACTCACTTGGGTATGTATACAGATTTTTCTTCAACTCTACCCACACGTGTTCAATTGGGTTTAGGTCTGGGGACTCTGGCAGCCAATACAGCACCTCCTGTCATTAAACCATTTCTTTACCAATCTCGACATATGATTTGGGTCGTTGTCCTGTTGGAACACTATGTTATCCTTTTCGTACCCATAGTACTCAAAAGTACGAAGTATCTTGTCTTGTAGGATACTCACATATAGCTCAGCATTGAGACCAATATAGCAAAAAAAGAGGGGTTATAAACTACACTATTGTGAATTCTGCTCCTGGGCTCCCTCCGGTGGTTGTGAGTGGCACTTTTGTGAGTTCTGCTCTTGGGCTCCCTCTTGTGGTTTCAAGTGGTATGGCTGCTCCTTGGAGTTAGCTGTATTCAGCTGCCTCCACTTATCGTCTCCTCTCTCGCCTATTTAAGCCTGGCTGTTCCTTCAGCTAGTGCCACTTGTAAATGGTTCCTGGTTGGATTCACATCTCTTTGGAGTTCCCTGTTATCCTGACCAGTTCAGCAAAGCTAAGTTTTTGCTTACTTTTTCTGTCCATAGTTTGTGGACTTATCCATTCTGTGATTTCTTTGTTTGTCCAGCATTATCAGTTTGAATTATTTTCTGTCTTGCTGGAAGCTCTGGGAAGCAGAGTGACCCTCCACACCTTTAGTCAGGTGTTGAGATTTTTTGTTTACTCTGCGTGGATTTTTTGTAGTGTTTTATACTGACAGCACAGTGTTCCATCCTGTCCTATCTATCAAGCTAGACTGGCCTCCTGTTCTCATCCTGGTTTCATTCTGTGTATGTCTTTTTCCTCTCCACTCACAGTCATTATTTGTGGGGGGCTAATCTATCCTTTGGGGATTTTCTCTGAGGCAAGATAGTTTTCCTGCTTCTGTCTTCAGGGGTAGTTAGCTCTTAGGCTGTGACGAGATGCCTAGGGAGAGTTAGGAGCATTCTACGGCTGCTTCTAGTGTTGTGTTGAGCTTAGGGTCTGCGGTCAGTACAGTTACCTCTTCCCTCAGAGCTCGTTCCATGTTGCTCCTAGACCACTGCATCATAACAGTACAAGTGGCCAAAAATGAATTAATTGCATCTCAAAAGAAGGAAAAGAAAGTTCTTAACCATTTTTTTTTCTGTGCTCTAGTTTGTCTTTTTTTTTTCCTCTTGATATCTGGGTGGTTCAGGATATATGCTTTGGCATGGATGTTCAAGGTTTGTTTTCTCGTGTGGATCAACTTGCTGCAAGTGTACAGAGCATCCAGGACTATGTTGTCCAGACTCCGGCTTTAGAGCCTAGAATTCCTACTCCTGATTTGTTTTTTGGGGACAGATCCAAGTTTTTGAACTTTAAAAATAACTGCAGATTGTTTTTTGCTTTGAAACCCCGTTCTTCTGGTGATCCCATTCAACAGGTAAAAATCATCATATCCTTGCTGCGGGGTGATCCTCAAGACTGGGCTTTTTCTCTTGAAGCAGGGGATCCGGCATTATTGAATGTTGATGCATTTTTTCAAGCGCTCGGATGATTGTACGACGAACCTAATTCTGTGGATCATGCAGAAAAATCCCTGTTAGCCCTGTGTCAAGGTCAGGAAGAGGCTGAGTTATACTGCCAGAAATTTAGAAAATGGTCTGTGCTCACTAAATGGAATGAAGAGGCTCTGGCTGCTATTTTCAAAAAAAAAGGTCTTTCTGAAGCCCTTAAAGATGTTATGGTGGGCTTTCCTACGCCTGCCGGTTTGAGCGAATCTATGTCTCTAGCCATTCAGATCGATCGGCGTCTGCGCAAGTGCAAAGCTGTTGCTCCTCGATTTGAACCAGTGACTTTTCGCTTGGGAATCAACATAATAATTTTGTATTTTGTAATATATAGGAAGGAAAAGTTTTTTCCATCACAGAAGTAACAAGGCAGTGACATGAGAATCTGCATAACTAATCGTATGCCAAATAGTTGCAAGCCAAATTTATATATAAGATAGATACGATAATTATCTATAAAATGATGGTTGTCTCACGTTCGAAGAAGTATTGGTGGTGAGATATAGTGTTTGAAAGTTAAAAGTTAAAAACATTGTTACCCTTTTGCTTGTCAGTGTACATATTAAGAAAACGTGGATTTCTTAGAATTAAGACATCGGATCACAGATGACAAGGACAGATATCATTTTTTTCAACTTCCTGTGACCTTCTTGCCCATATAGATAGCTTAGTATATAAATCACCACAAATGTCCTACTATATAGAGATATTGGTACTTCTCAATACAAAACACACCTGAGCGACCGTAAAATATGGTCAACTCAATGAAGCTCACCAATCAAAAATTACTTATTAAAATGTAACATTTATTAAGGAATATTTAAAAAGATCCAAAAGGCCACATATAAGGACACAAACAATAACCCCATATCAGAGGGGAACATCCACCCACAAGCCAATACACATGTAAATATACACAGGAATAGTCTGTAGATCTACTGGAAAGAAAGCGATCACATATGGTAAGCACAGGCCGAAGCACCTATACATATAAGCATACCATGCCTATCAGTATTTAATCTATAATGAGTGCAGAAAACCGCATCTCCATAGTACTGGACCGACGGGGATCATAACATGTGCCTAAACTATGGTGTATTAACAGCCCAAGATGATATATAAAGCCGTGCGCATCTTACCAGGAAAGTGCCCGTCTAGTGGATGTCCTCCTCTGGCGCCCCGACGCGCGTTTTGCCCTCTGCTTCTTCCGGGGGCGAGCTTCATTGAGTTGACCATATTTTACGGTCACTCAGGTGTGTTTTAGATAGCTTAGTAGCCAGATTTTCTTGAAGGACTGCCTTGTGTCTATACCAATGCTGAGTCTATAAAGATATTGTTCCCTTGATCTAGTGATGAAATTAAGAGAATCTGATGAAATAAATCTATGTATTAAATAAGAGACATATAGATGAGGTGCCCACTTTGATGGGGGCTGTTTTTCAGCTCAAAACTCAGAAGTTCCTCAGAGCCATACTATATGGATGATTATGGTTCAGAATTTTTGTTCTGATCAAAATGTTTGAAAAAGTGTGAATGTGGGAACAATTCTAATATGTTTAGCTGTCAACTAATCTGTGAAAGCAACAAAATTGAGAAGTATTTAACAATCTTCTCTACCAAGGTGCCAATTTCTATTTATCAAAGTCACAGACATTTTGCAATATAGAAGTAAAATAAAGTCATGAAATCTTCATTGTCTACAATCTTTGCCGATTGATGATGGCACAGAAAAGGAGAAATGGAATTTTTGTCCACTTCTCCGCTGATCCTGACTAGAGGTTTGTCGCAGAAATCCATTAAAATGTCAGCACTTTAAGAGTAGAGGACAACCACCGACTCTGCAGATTAAAGCACAGCTGAACATAGAAATGCTGTAAACCAAACCAAGGCAAAGTATAATTATGATTTTCAGCTTCTAATGTACTTTGGCTTAGAAAACAAAGGGAACAAAAAGCTATTTGCTCCTGCCAATGATTAAAACCCCATTATGCTATCCTAATGTACCACACATAGCGCTCTCTGATAAGAATACCATTTTGTGGGAAAGCAATCTCCTCTTCATTATGATTATGGTTTACAGGCCATCAACATTTGGGTGTATACAACATATGTTGTTTTTCAGGAAAGTGCCATTTTAACTCTTCTCTCACCAGCTGCTCCTATAATGAGGAAAATATCCCATTTATACATTTCTAAATGACTTGTTTGTATGGAAATATCTTTTTTTATATGTCTGTAGGCAGAACAGTCTTAGGGGATGTTCACACTGAGTCCTTTTCCAGCGTTCCAAAACGTCTGATTTCAACAGAAGACATTTCAGGAATAAGCTCCTTATCTCGGGTGTTTTCGACAAGTTTTGCAATAAAGAGCTTTAGTTGTTATCATACTTAGGTTGTTTCCTGAAATGCTTTTTGACGTTTTTTTGGACAGCGTTTAGCTTAAAGGGAACCTGTCGCCCCCGAAATCGATGGTGAGGTAAGCTCACCGTCATCAGGGGCTTATCTACAGCATTCTGTAATGCTGTAGATAAGCTGCCGATGTTACCTGAAAGAGGAGAAAAAGAGGTTAGATTATACTCACCCAGGGGCGGTCCCGCTACGATGGGTGCAAAGTACTGCAGTGCGCAGGCGCCGGAAAGGTCAGAGAGGCTCGGCGCCTGTGCACTGCAGTACTTTGCTCTGCCCTCAACAGGGCAGACAGAGTACGCCTGAGCCGAAGCCGCGGCGTGAAGACCAGAAGAGGAAGTCATGGAATGAAGATAGGAGGCGCCGGAGCGGACCTGAGACACCCATTTGACCGGACCGCAGCGGGACCGCCCCTGGGTAAGTATAATCTAACCTCTTTTTCTACTCTTTCAGGATACATCGGGGGCTTATCTACAGCATTACAGAATGCTGTACATAAGCCCCTGATGACAGTGAGCTTACCTCACCATCGATTTTGGGGGTGACAGGTTCCCTTTAATTTTCTTTCAGCATTTTTGGGCGTTTTTTAGTGGGTGTTTTTCTCATTTTTTTGCAATTTATTAAGCAATTAATTGAAATATGAAGGATTTTTAGGCCAAAATACTTACAAAATAGTTATCCTGCTAGTGACAGAGCCAATTTGGTACATAATGACCGAGCCAATTTTTACAATTCTGACCACGGTCACTTTATGAGGTTATAACTCTAAAACGCTTTAACGGATCCCGCTGATTCTGATATTGTTTTTTCGTGACATATTGTCCTTCATGTTAGTGGTAACATTTCTTCGATATTACTTGCGATTATCTATGAAATAAATGGAAATATGGTGAAAATTTTTAAAATTTTTCAATTTTCAAACTTTGAATTTTTATGCCTTGAAATCAGAGAGATATGTCACACAAAATAGTTAATAAATAACATTTTACATCAGCACAATTTTGGAAACAACATTTTTTTTTGTTAATGAAAGAATGTGGAAGGAAAAAATGAACATTTAACTTTTTTTTGCAAACAATTTACTTCAGAACCAATTTTTTTATTTTCACAAGTGTAAAAAGAGAAAATGAACCACAAAATGTGTTGTGCAATTTCTCCTGAATACGCCGATACCCCATATGTGGGGGTAAACCGCTGTTTGGGCGTACAGCAGGGCTTGGAAGAGAAGGAGCACCGTTTGACTTATTCAATGCAGAATTGGCAGGAATTGAGATCGGACGCCATGTCGCATTTCGAGAGCCCCTGATGTGCCTAAACAGTGAAAAAAAACCACAATTGACACCATTTTGGAAACTAGACCCCTTAA
The DNA here is from genome assembly GCF_032444005.1 of Ranitomeya imitator. Classification (NCBI taxonomy): domain Eukaryota; kingdom Metazoa; phylum Chordata; class Amphibia; order Anura; family Dendrobatidae; genus Ranitomeya; species Ranitomeya imitator. Next base: position 51,824,474 of record NC_091287.1, on the reverse strand, counting down.
GGAACTTATCTAGATGTGTGGTGAGCACTTTGAACCCCCAAGTGCTTCACAGAAGTTTATAACGTAGAGCCGTGAAAATTAAAAAATCGCATTTTTTACACAAAAATCCTTTTTTTCCCCAAAAATGATTTTTTAGCCCGCAATTTTTTATTTTCTCAAAGGTAACAGGAGAAATTGGACCCCAAAATTTGTTGACCAGTTTGTCCTGAGTACGCAGATACCCCATATGGGGGGGGACCACTGCTTGGGCACACATCGGGGCTCGGAAGGGAAGTAGTGACGTTTTAAAATGCAGACTTTGATGGAATGGTCTGTGAGCGTCATGTTGCATTTGCAGAGCTCCTGATGTACCTAAACAGTAGAAACCCCCCACAAATGACCCTATTTTGGAAACTAGAACCCCCAAGGAACTTATCTAGATGTGTGGTGAGTATTTTGAACATCCAAGTGCTTCACAGAAGTTTGACGCAGAGCCGTGAAAATAAAAAATCATTTTTTTAGCCCCAAATTTTTACTTTCACAAGGGTAACAGGAGAAACTGGACCCCAAAAATTGTTGTCCAATTATTCCTGAGTACGCTGATGCCCCATATGTGGGGGTAAACCACTGTTTGGGTGCACGGCAGAGCTCAGAAGGGAGGGAGCACTATTTGACTTTTTGAGCGCAAAATTGGCTGTCACGTTTGGAGACCCCCTGATGTACCTAAACAGTGGAAACCCCCCAATTCTAACTCCAACCCTAACCCCAACACTCCCCTAACCCTAATCCCAACCTGATCCATAATCGTAATCACAACCCTAACCATAACCCTAATCACAACCCTAACCACAAAACACCCCTATCCCTAATCCCAATCCTAACCATAACCCTAATCAAAACCCTAAGCCCAACATACCCCTAATCATAATCTCAAACCAAACCTCAAACCTAACCCTAATACCAACCCTAACCCTAATCCAAACCCTAAAACTCTCACCCTAACTTTAGCCCCAACCCTAAATTTAGCCCCAACCCTAACCCTAGCCCTAACTTTAGCCCCAACCCTAACCCTAACTTTAGCCCCAACCCTAACCCTCATTGGAAAATGGAAATACATACTTTTTTATTTTATTGTTTTTTCCTAACTAAGGGGGTGATGGGGGGTTATTTATTAGTTTTTCTATTTTGATCACTGTAATAGGATCTCACAGTGGCCAAAATAAAAGAAGAGGAAGAATCTTCCTCTGCCGGCCAGCAGATCACGGCGGGCACACTGCGCATGCGCCCGCCATTTTCTTACCGGATGAAGAAGCCGGTGGCGAGGAGAGGATGCAGGAGAACCCAGGGACACCGGTAAATATAACAGGGTCCCCGATCCCCCTATTTCTCTGTCCTCTGATGTGCGATCACATCAGAGGACAAAGAATGACAGACCGCTTTTTTTTGCGGTTGACGGTGTTAGGACTGGCGGAACGCACCAAGAGAGATGATATAGATGCGTTCGCAGTCCGGGGTCCACCGTGCAGGTGAAACCTGCTGCTAGGAAATGACAGACAATATGGCGGTATTCAAAAGTATACACGCGTGGGTTAAACCTCACCCAGCGTGAAGAAAGCGATCCTGTTGCGTCACAGGACCGCGGTACCGCACATAGAGCGCGAGCAAGTGGTCAGCGAACTAAACCCCAACAGGGATTGTAGTCCGATTAGACCCTTGCTGGCACTACACCGCAACTGGGTGTGAAAGGAATTATATAATTAAGGCACCGAAGTGCGAACTGTGCTGTGCTGGCAGGCACCACTAAGCACCCAGACGTGGGTCAGGAAGCGCACACTGGCGCGTGGCACCGCACTGGCGGTCACAGCAGTAGACGCTGACACGTGTGTGACACGTTGAGTGATAAGTCGGGCGCTAGATAGCAGCCATACTCCATACGCGAACAATCATACAATAGGGTAGGGGTATTTAAAGAACGACTTGCACTCACAACAAACACACGTATTAAATTGTACACTAGCGCATGGCCGTGCGGTCATGCGCAGTTTATATAGTTGCAGGACAGGAAGCGGCCACAGAAACTTTGCCCTTCCAAGACCTGCCAAGAGGACCAATAGAATGCGCTGCAGAGTCTGAGCACATGACCCTCGATCTCCAACGGGAGATCTTGCCCTGGGCATGCTCAGTGTGCGCAGACAAGGACTTAGTCCCAGAGAAGTCCACTCGCTGCTGACCAGTATAGGCTTTACAGGCAGAAGCTGGAGAAGCAGCAGTAACTCTTCTCACAGAGTCAGACTGAGCGAGACGCTGGGATCGATGTCCCTGCTGAGCAGGCTCCACTGCGGCTGGAGGAGAATGGGAGACCGCAGCGGAGATGGATCGAGATTCCCCCTGTGCAGCAGAGGAAACTCGACTCCTAACATTACCCCCCTCCTAGGGCCCCCCCCTCCTTGGGCCTCGCTACGTTCGAAGGCAGCAATGAGCTGTGGGGCCCGAATGTTTTCAGCAGGCTCCCATGACCTGTTCTCTGGACCATAACCCTTCCAATCCACCAGATAGAACTTTTTGCCGCGTACCACCTTACACCCCAAAATAGCGTTCACCTCGTAATCGTCCGTAGACGAACCCGATGTCCCGGCAGATGACTCGGAAAACCGGGACATGTATACGGGTTTCAAGAGGGACACATGAAAGGTGTCGGTGATACCCAAGCGTGGAGGAAGAGCCAGGCGGTAGACCACAGGATTAACCTGATCGAGAACCTTGAAGGGACCCAAGTAATGAGGCGCAAACTTAGTGGACTCAACTCGCAGCCTGATGTTACGGGCGGAGAGCCACACCAAGTCGCCAGGAGCAAAGGTCGGAGCGGGGCGCCGATGAACATCGGTGGAGGACCTCATTCTCTCCTTGGAAGCCCGAATGGCATCCTGAGTGCGATCCCAAATGTCCCGTGCCTCCACAGCCCAGTCTGCCACCCTGGAATCGGCGGAAGACATGGGCATGGGCACAGGTACCCGCGGATGCTGACCATAGTTAAGGAGGAATGGGGTCTGTCCAGTGGAGTCAGCTACAGCATTGTTAAGAGCAAACTCCGCCCACGGTAGCAAAGATGCCCAGTCATCTTGTTTAGCAGAGACAAAATGTCGCAGATATGTGACCAAGGTCTGGTTGGCTCTCTCCACCAACCCATTCGTCTCGGGATGATATGCCGAAGAGAGATTCAACTCAATACTGAGAAGGCGACAAAGCTCTCTCCAGAACCGAGACGCAAACTGGGGACCCCGGTCACTGACAATTTTGTCTGGCATACCGTGAAGACGGAAGATGTGTTTAACAAACAATGCTGCCAAGGCCCGTGCAGAAGGTAGCCGGGGAAGCGGCACCAAATGCACCATTTTAGAAAAATGGTCGGTGATAACCCAAATGACAGTACAGCCACGTGACTTGGGCAAACCCACCACAAAGTCCATCCCGACCATCTCCCAGGGCCTGTCTGCCACCGGCAGAGGGTATAACAACCCAGCTGGCCGTTGACGGAGAGACTTATTTTTGGCACAAGAGACACATGCCCGAACGTAGTCTCCAACGTCACGAACCATATGTGGCCACCAATACATTCTCGCCAACAACTCAGATGTCCTCTTTGCCCCAAAGTGTCCACCCACTCTGGACGAATGAGCCCACGAGAGAACCTCCGGACGCAAATTGATGGGGACAAAAGTCTTGCCCGGAGGCACAGACTCAAGCGAAACCGGAGCTACGGTTCTCAGACTCTCTGAAGGGACAATGAGCCGAGGCTCGTCCTCCTCCTCCACAGTTGACACCAGGGAGCGAGAGAGAGCGTCAGCACGAATGTTCTTCTCCCCGGCGAGATAATGTAGAGTGAAGTGGAACCGGGAGAAAAACAAGGACCATCTGGCCTGACGAGAATTCAGCCGCTGGGCTGTCTGTAAATAGACCAAATTCTTGTGGTCCGTGTAGACTTGGAATGGGAACCGAGCACCCTCCAAGAGATGTCTCCATTCCGAAAAGGCCAACTTCATTGCCAGCAACTCCCTATCCCCGATGGAGTAATTTCTCTCCGCTGGTGAGAAGGTTTTTGAGAAGAAGAAGCATGGATGCTTCCGACCTTGAGCATCCTTTTGATAGAGGACTGCTCCTGCACCAACGGAAGAGGCATCCACCTCCATTAGGAATGGCTTATCCACCTCGGGACGATGTAAGATGGGAGCGCTAGCAAAGTGGGACTTAATAGAAGTGAAGGCCTTGGAGACCTCTTCGGACCACGATTTAGGATTCGCTCCCTTCTTGGTGAGGGATACCAAGGGAGCTACCAGGGTTGAGAAGTGGGGGATGAACTGACGATAGTAATTTATGAACCCCATAAAGCGCTGCACCGCTTTCAGAGAATGGGGTTCCTGCCAGTCCATCACTGCCTGTAGTTTGGCAGGATCCATAGCCAATCCCTGGGCCGAGATGATGTAGCCCAGGAAAGGTAAAGACTCCTGCTCAAACATACACTTCTCCAATTTGGCATAGAGGGAGTTTGCCCGTAGGAGGTCGAAGACTTTGCAAACATCTCTCCGGTGGGAGTCAATATCTGGAGAGTAGATAAGAATATCATCCAGATAGACTACGACCGAGGTGGAAAGCATATCCCGGAAGATATCGTTCACAAAGTCTTGGAAAACGGCTGGGGCATTACAGAGCCCGAAGGGCATCACCAGATATTCATAGTGCCCATCCCTGGTGTTAAAGGCCGTCTTCCATTCGTCCCCCTCACGGATGCGAATCAGGTTGTAAGCACCCCGCAAATCTAATTTAGTAAATACCCTTGCTCCCCGAAGTCTATCGAATAACTCAGATATCAAGGGCAAAGGATACTTATTCTTAACGGTGATGGCGTTAAGACCCCTGTAGTCTATGCATGGGCGCAATTCCCCATTCTTCTTCTGCACGAAGAAGAACCCTGCCCCAGCAGGTGACACTGACTTCCTAATGAATCCTCTTGCCAGATTTTCCTGGATGTACTGTGACATTGCCTCCGTCTCCGGGAGAGATAGCGGATAAACTCGACCCCGGGGAGGCTCAGCACCAGGCAAGAGATCAATAGGACAGTCATAGGGGCGATGAGGCGGAAGGACCTCTGCCGCCTTTTTGGAGAACACGTCTGCATAAGACCAATACTGCTTGGGGAGAGAGGATAGATCTGCGGGTACCTCAGTAGTAGCAACCTGAACGCACTCCCTCTGACACCTACCCCCACAAGATTCACCCCAACCCAGAATTCTGCCTGAGGACCACTCGATATGAGGAGAGTGGTACCGTAGCCAAGGTATTCCCAACAGGACCTCATCAATTCCTTCCGGAATGACGAGCAGAGAAATTATCTCCTGATGAGATGGCGACATGGACAGAGTAAAAGGGATGGTCTGGTGTGTTATCTGTGAGGGCAATGTCGACCCATTCACCACTCGCTCCATTACTGGTTGAGCAAGCATAACCAGGGGTATTGCGTGACGTTGGGCAAAGGCAGAAGACATAAAATTGCCCTCCGCCCCAGAATCCACGCAGAGCTCTACCGAGTGGGAGAATGAGCCAATAGTAATTGTCCCCTTAAAGGACAACTTAGAGGCAAACGTCGCCGTGTCTAGTGTACCTCCACCTACTACCACTAGATGCTGACGTTTCCTCGACCGCTGAGGACATCTGGAGGCTAGATGTCCTGACTGCTGGCAAACATGACAGACCCTGAGTGCACAAGCGGTCCGGGACTTAGATCCTGCTTGTGACACTTCCCTGGCCTCATGTGACTCAGGAACCAGGACCGGAAATTCCAGAGGTTTGGCGAAAGTAGGAGCCAGCCGAAACCTCTGCCTACACTGGGCTCGCTCTAACCTCCGCTCGTTAAAACGGAGGTCAATTCGAGTGGAGACAGTTATTAACTCCTCCAGTGTGGCAGGAATCTCCCTAGTGGCCAGAGCGTCCTTTACGTGGTCAGCCAAGCCCCTCCAAAATATGGGGATAAGAGCTTTATCCGACCAATCCAGCTCAGATGCTAAGGTGCGGAATTGGACGGCAAAATGACTGACCAAGGACTCACCCTGAGTTAATGCCATCAATTGGAGCGCAGTATCATGGGTGACTTGAGGTCCTAAAAAGACCTGTTTCAGAGCGCTCAGAAACAGCGGAGCACTCTGCACCACATGATCGCCACACTCCCACAGCGGCGTAGCCCATTCCAACGCCCTGTCCGACAATAGAGACAGAATAAATCCCACCTTAGCCCGCTCTGTGGGAAAACGTGTAGCCAGGAGCTCGAGGTGAATAGAGCACTGACTCACAAATCCCCTACAAAACTTGCTATCACCAGAAAATTTTTCTGGCAGCGGGAGGCGAGATAATGTCGGAACAGGGGTGGCAATGGACATAGTAGCTGCAGCCACGCTGGCAGCCTGTACAGCTACTGCAGTAACATCCACAGCTGAGGTCGCGCTCTCGAGAGCCGCCAACCTACCCTCCAGCTGCTGGATATGCCGCAGAGATTGCTGTTTGTCTGTCATCACTAGCCAGACCCTGGCGCTAGTGTAATGTTAGGACTGGCGGAACGCACCAAGAGAGATGATATAGATGCGTTCGCAGTCCGGGGTCCACCGTGCAGGTGAAACCTGCTGCTAGGAAATGACAGACAATATGGCGGTATTCAAAAGTATACACGCGTGGGTTAAACCTCACCCAGCGTGAAGAAAGCGATCCTGTTGCGTCACAGGACCGCGGTACCGCACATAGAGCGCGAGCAAGTGGTCAGCGAACTAAACCCCAACAGGGATTGTAGTCCGATTAGACCCTTGCTGGCACTACACCACAACTGGGTGTGAAAGGAATTATATAATTAAGGCACCGAAGTGCGAACTGTGCCGTGCTGGCAGGCACCACTAAGCACCCAGACGTGGGTCAGGAAGCGCACACTGGCGCGTGGCACCGCACTGGCGGTCACAGCAGTAGACGCTGACACGTGTGTGACCCGTTGAGTGATAAGTCGGGCGCTAGATAGCAGCCATACTCCATACGCGAACAATCATACAATAGGGTAGGGGTATTTAAAGAACGACTTGCACTCACAACAAACACACGTATTAAATTGTACACTAGCGCATGGCCGTGCGGTCATGCGCAGTTTATATAGTTGCAGGACAGGAAGCGGCCACAGAAACTTTGCCCTTCCAAGACCTGCCAAGAGGACCAATAGAATGCGCTGCAGAGTCTGAGCACATGACCCTCGATCTCCAACGGGAGATCTTGCCCTGGGCATGCTCAGTGTGCGCAGACAAGGACTTAGTCCCAGAGAAGTCCACTCGCTGCTGACCAGTATAGGCTTTACAGGCAGAAGCTGGAGAAGCAGCAGTAACTCTTCTCACAGAGTCAGACTGAGCGAGACGCTGGGATCGACGTCCCTGCTGAGCAGGCTCCACTGCGGCTGGAGGAGAATGGGAGACCGCAGCGGAGACGGATCGAGATTCCCCCTGTGCAGCAGAGGAAACTCGACTCCTAACAGACGGTAAACTGTTAATTATTGGCGATCGCAAAACAAGGGTCAGTAAAAACCGACCCCGATCATGTTCTTTGAGGTCTTGGCTACCCCTGGCAGCCGAGACCCCAAAGATCTGCTGGTTGGCGCACTGCGCATGCGCCCACCATTTTTTTCTCGGCGATGATGGCGCCCATCGGGAGCCACGAGGAGCACTGGGGGACACTGGTGAGGGGTGATTGGGGACCCCATTTCTCTGTCCTTTGATGTGCGATCACATCGGAGGACAGAGAAATTAAATGGGAAATCGCGTTTTTTGCGGCTGCCTGTAGACGGTTAATTACCAACTATCGCAACCCGGGGATCGGTAAAAACCGACCCGAATAATGTTCTCTGGGGTCTCGGCTACCACCAGCAACCGAGACCCCAGAGAAAATCCAATTCTGGAGGGCGCTATACACTTTTTCCACAGCGCCGTTAATTAAAGGTGCTGTGGTTTAAGTACCCTTAACTACCAATGTTGGCGGTTGTTAAGGGTTTAAAAAGATGCCCGGACATCTTCCAGACATCATTTTAGAATTCCATTGACTTCTACTGTGAAGTATTGAGTGGTCAGGTCAGTTATTTTGCATCTTTGTACGCCTGAAGTATTTAAAAGATGCTCAAAAGTCTGAACAGCAAGTTATTTTTTCATCGAAATTAATATGAAAATGAGCTGAGCCGCTCAAAAAATACAAGGAAAACAGTGTGAACATAACCAAAGGGTGGATTGTGCCCTGTGAGTGCTTTCTTTTTTCACTTCTACCTCTACCTTTGATCTACAATGCAATGTCAGATTAATATAAGCACATTTCATATTTGTGCTATAGTTTGGAACTTTTCACTCCTCTTGACATGACTTTAAAAGTTGTATTAAACGTGGGCATGGATCAAATAGTAGGTACAAAGTTGGCATTGGTCCAACCAATGTAGTAAAAGGATATGAAACGTTAAAAGATTAAAAGTTATCATCTATCAACAGGACAAGTGACAACTTTGTGATCCATAGGGTCCGACTATTGCAATCCCTATCAATTCTGAGAAAGAGGCTCTGAAATGGAGTGTTTGGTGAAGGGAAAAAAAATGCACTTATTGACTGCTGGATATCCAGCTAAAAAAAAGGACTTAAGTAAAAAAAAAAGTTTATAATTGGGCGCTGTCAATATCATGCAACAATGAGGACTGGAGGATAGTAAAAAGAAAGTTTAAATAATAAAATTGTCCACCAGTTTTTGTTGTTACTGTTTATCGGCAGCTCCTCGAAATTAAAGTTTTACTTTTTCCCTTTAACCATTTAAATTCAGAACTTGGAATCCTTCCAGTTCAGCAGGCGGAGCAGCAACCTGATTTAAATAAGTTCCATGATCGCACCAGAGTTGTGCCTGTAGCATACACAACCAGCTCAGGTGAGAAAACACATTCTATGATATTAAAGAAGCACTCCGACCAAAGTTTATATTCTCTTATTATATTATAGTAACCATATTCTATAGCACTGTGTACTTACAATTACTCATTTTACCTTTCTACCCAGCCAATTGTTCTCTTTTCTATTAGGTCTACAACACCACATGATGAAAAATAGACTAGCTAAATCCTTCTAAGCTCTATGTAGAAACAGGAGGTCAATTTTCCCTGCATAAAGCATTGATGCAAAAGTTCCAGAGAGAAGGAAGGAGGGATTATTCCAAAATTATGATCCGCCAATTTGTCATGTGCTGAAAACTAATTTATCAACTTGTCTGCTTCACCAGTTGCTCAACTGCATGAGAACTGCGAACAGAAAAAGCATGCAATAGAGATATTTAACAAAATGAATAAATTGCAATTTTTATTAATATACAACAAGATAATGAGAAAAAAAAATAAGATAAAAGCAGATGCCTGAGATGTGAGGGATTCTGAAGGCTAGAGACACCATTAAACACATATTACAGGTAGTCTTTTTCTCTCTTCCTTTTCAATGAAAGGGACAATGACTTGTGTGAGCAGCCAATGTTCTATACTGGAAAGCATGCCATTCACAAGATTGGTAGGAATCCTAGTGGTCAGACCCCAAAAGATCACAAACTTATCACGTATTCTGTGGATATGTGATAGATTTATAGTTACTAGGCTTGAGCGAAACGGATCGGACAAATTCAAAAGTCGCCGACTTTTGGCAAAGTCGGGTTTCATGAAACCCGACCCGATCCTAGTGTGGGATCGGCCATGCGGTCGGCGATCTTCGCGCCAAAGTCGCGTTTCGTATGACGAGTTTGGCGCCATTTTTTCAGCCAATGAAGGAGCGTGGGCAGAGTGATGACATAGGTCTTAGGGGCGTGGACGCCTGTCGCCATCTTGACGCTTGTGCCCTGTAGCGATTTGCAATGTGTAACACCAGCTTTTCTGTTCAGGGATGGAGGAGAGAGAGAGAGAGAGAGAGAGAGAGAGAGAGAAAAAAAAAAAAAGTTAGATTTCCCATTGACTTTGCATTGGGTTTCGTGTTTCGGTCGATCCCCAACTTTTCGCCATAATCGGCCGATTTCACTCGACTCGACTTTTGAGATAGTCGGGTTTCGCGAAACCTGACTCGACCCTAAAAAAGTAAAAGTCACTCAACCCTAATAGTTACCATTAAAAGCTAAGTTTAAAGCCAAATATGCTGGAAAGGCAAAGCAAATCTACAATGTAGATGTAGTTTTCTGGCTTTAAAGTATCCCAGGATGCTAACAAATTTATTAAGAACTGTACAGAACTTAATAAATCTGCTACAATTTATTTATACTCTATTCAATGTCAAACTGATATATAAAACACTAGTCTAAATAAATCTTTGTCTATGATTATTATGGCATGCAAAAATTCTTTTAATCCAATTTTCAATAATACAAATATACATAAGTCTGATCAGACAGAGACTATAAACCTCTTAAGGACATAGCCAGTTTTCTTTTTTTTTTGCTATTTTTTCCACTCCTCTTTTTCAAGAGCCCTAACATTTTTATTTCTTCCTCCAACACAGCGATTTGTGACCTGACTATGCCTTTGTTTCACCCCTATGTTTATGATGTACCCTCCTGGCTTAAGAGCTCGGACTCCTTGACTTAATGGACTCACAGCATCACAATGGAATTTACTTTTGTTATATTTTCGATAAATTAGCATTTAAACTGAATTAGCTTAATTTTTTATTTTGGGGGGTTAAAAAAAGGGAGGTCATTGAAATGTTTACATTTTTTATTATTATTTTTTTTTTTCACTTAATTTTTTAGTCCCCCTATTGCCCTATTGGACTTAAACTTGTGATTTACGTACTATGCACTGTGATATACTCCATACATTGATGACATAATAGCATATCATGAAGCAGAGAAAGGTTATTACGATGCGGGATTTATAGAACAAAGAAATACATTTAATGTTTTCATTTTAAATTTAATGTTTGTGTTTTAGTTATTCGTCCAAACATAAAAAAAAGCTACTAAAAAAATCCAAAGCCATGATAATCCCTGTACAAATCCCTAGTTAGACCGCACATGGAGTACTGTGTCCAGTTTTGGGCACCGGTGCTCAGGAAGGATATAATGGAACTAGAGAGAGTACAAAGGAGGGCAACAAAATTAATAAAGGGGATGGGAGAACTACAATACCCAGATAGATTAGCGAAATTAGGATTATTTAGTCTAGAAAAAAGACGACTGAGGGGCGATCTAATAACCATGTACAAGTATATAAGGGGACAATACAAATATCTCGCTGAGGATCTGTTTATACCAAGGAAGGTGACGGGCACAAGGGGGCATTCTTTGCGTCTGGAGGAGAGAAGGTTTTTCCACCAACATAGAAGAGGATTCTTTACTGTTAGGGCAGTGAGAATCTGGAATTGCTTGCCTGAGGAGGTGGTGATGGAGAACTCAGTCGAGGGGTTCAAGAGACACCTGGATGTCTTCCTGGAGCAGAACAATATTGTATCATACAATTATTAGGTTCTGTAGAAGGACGTAGATCTGGGGATTTATTATGATGGAATATAGGCTGAACTGGATGGACAAATGTCTTTTTTCGGCCTTACTAACTATGTTACTATGTTACTATGATAAAAAGCAGAGTTCTTCAGCTGCCCAGCAAAATGCATTACTGTACCTTGTGAGTGACTCCCAACCTGATCACCCAAAGAATATATTTCCTTACATATCTGTCACTTCTTATCTGGGGAATCATGTGTCTTTTGGTCTATCTTACTAAGAAAATAAAAAGATGAAATGTCCATAATAACATAGGATTCAATAAGTGTAATGTTCAAGAGCCGCCTGCAGCAACATCCGTATGGGCCCCCACTCGGCTGCCATGAGCTGTAATGAGCAATGACTCTGGAGATGGAGAACATAAACACTTAAGCTGTCAAAGTTTCTTGTAATACATGACACAGAGATAGTTAGTGAACATGTATTAGCCAATTTATCACTTCCAAGACTAACTTTTAAGACCTTCAGGCTACTTACTAATGCACCTAAGCTGTTTAGTGAATGATCACTATGTATTTTAGCGGCAGATTAGGTTACTACTACCTAAGAACTGCACATTTTATCTCTATAAAAATATAATTAGGGTGAGGTTCTTCAAAAAATAATACCTTTAGGGCAATATATAAATGAAAAATGTATGACCATAGTGGTCAACTCTAAAATGCTCACAGTAATACGATTACTATTGGAAAAAATAATTCTATTTGGAAGCATGGTTTGTCTCAGGGTCTCATATGGAGCCCGTCTTGCTCTATTACATCCAAATGTTAGGGTTAGAAAAGAATAGCTATCTGAACAAAAGTATTCAATATCGAAAATGAATGTAGGTGTTCTCATCATTTAATGCTAAAGGAGTTTTTCTCTTTCAATTAAATTTGTTAATTGGCTGCAGTTTGATTTAAAAAAAAAACACGTTATACAGCTCTGGCAAAAATTAAGAGACCACTGCAAAATGTTCAGTTTGTCTGATTTTTCTCTTTATATGTATACTAGCTTTTGAACCCGTTCTACGCCTGGGTGGCGAGCATTTATATGGTCCCCATCCTTATGTGCTGCTCCATCCTGTGTCCCCATCCTTAAGTGCTGCTCCATCCTGCGTCCCCATCCTGTCATGTGCTGCTCCATCCTGCATCCCCATCCTGGTATGTGCTGCTCCCATCTTGCTCCCCCATCCTGTCATGTGCTGCTCCATCCTGCGTCCCCATCCTGTCATGTGCTGCTCCATCCTGCGCCCCCATCCTGTCATGTGCTGCTCCATCCTGCATCCCCATCCTGTCATTTGCTGCTCCATCCTGCGCCCCAATCCTGTCATGTGCTGCTCCAACCTGCGTCCCCATCCTGTCATGTGCTGCTCCATCCTGCGTCCCCATCCTGTCATGTGCTCCCATCCTGCGCCCCCGTCTTGTCATGTGCTGCTCCCATCCTACCCCCATCCTGTCATGTGCTGCTCCATCCTGCGCCCCCATCCTGTCATGTGCTGCTCCATCCTGCATCCCCATTCTGTCATGTGCTGCTCCATCCTGCGTCCCCATCCTGTCATGTGCTGCTCCACCCTGCGCCCCCATCCTGTCATGAGCTGTTCCAACCTGCATCCCCATCCTGTCATGTGCTGTTCCATCCTGCATCCCCATCCTGTCATGTGCTCCCATCCTGCGCCCCCATCCTGTCATGTGCTGTTCCAACCTGCATCCCCATCCTGTCATGAGCTGCTCCATCCTGCGTCCCCATCCTGTCATGTGCTCCCATCCTGCGCCACGTCTTGTCATGTGCTGCTCCCATCCTGCCCCCATCCTGTCATGTGGTGCTCCCATTGTGCGCAACCATTCTATCATCTGCTGTTCCCATCCTGCATCCCCATTTTGTCATGTGGTGCTCCCATCCTGCGCAACCATTCTGTCATGTTCTGCTCCCATCCTGTGCCCCCATTCTGTTGTAATGTGCTGCACCCATTCTGCCTGTTCCTGTTTCCATTCTGCCATATGTTGCTCCCATCTTTCTCTCTCCGGCTGTGCTGCCTGAGTGCGGCTGTGCTGAGTGCGGCTGTGCTGAGTGCGGCTGTGCTGAGTGCAGCTGTGCTGAGTGCTGCTGTGCTGCCTGAGTGCGGCTGTGCTGCCTGAGTGGGGCTGTACTGTCTGAGTGCAGCTATACTGAGCGCGGCTGTACTGCGTAAGTGTGGCTGTACTGCGTGAGTGTGGCTGTACTGTGAGTGTGGCTGTACTGCGTGAGTGTGGCTAAGTGTGGCTGTACTGTGTGAGTGTGGCTGAGTGTGGCTGTACTGTGTGAGTGCGGGCGAGTGTGGCTGTACTGTCTGAGTGCGGGCGAGTGTGGCTGTACTGTGTGAGTGTGGCTGTACTTACTGCCTGAGTGTGTGCGGCGCTGGCTATAATGGATACAGCACCCCTGCAGCCAGCACAGCGAGGGCTGACTCCGCCCACTCGCATCACTGGTCACATGCTGGTAACATCATCGAAGGTCCTGGGGCTCCGCTGGGCTCTACATCTACCCTGACCGGAGCTGCAGAGCACGGAGCCCCCATGGCCGCTATATTATGGGGGATACATGGATGTGTGCGGTATATTGGGGGGGATAAGTAAGTTCGGCTGCGTCACTCTTGTCCAGACTGCGCAGGCGCTGTGCGTCACACTTGCGCAGTCTATAAAGGCTTCGGACAGAGTGACGCTCCCACGGTTATAGATTATTGAGTAAAATGTAAATTGTTCATTTATTCTATAAACTTCTGACAATATGTCTCAAAATTTCCAAGCAATACATTTTGTATTTTTTTTTCTGAAAAGGAGAAATGGTCAAAATTTAAAAACCCAGTGCTTTCAGACCTCAAATAATGGAAAGAAAACAAGTTCATAGTTATTTAGAAACAACAATACTAATATTTTAACTCAGGAAGAGTTCAGAAATCAATATTTTGTGGAATAATCATGATTTTTAATCCCAGCTTTCATGCGTCTTGGCATGCTTTCCACCAGTCTTTCACACTGCTTCTAAAGCAAAAATGTAAGCAGTTCTTCTTTGGTTGATGGCTTGTGACTATCCATCATCCTCATGATTACATTCCAGAGGTTTTCAATGGGGTTCAGGTCTGGGGGTTGGGCTGCCCATGACAGGGTTTTGATGTGGTGGGCTCTTAATTTTTGCCAGAGCTGTATACTCACTTTCCCGAGTCTCCGCCCCTGCTTCTGGTTTGTGGCATTGGCTGCAGTGCTAACGTCCCTTCCATAGCACAGCAGCCTATCAGTGAACTCAGTGGATCTGAATGGGGCATTCAGTCTACACTGACAGAAGCCTCTGAGCTCACCTGCTTAAAGGGGTTGTTTATCTTTGATGATATACATAAACGTAAAGACAGCCCGTCATCAGGATTTTATACCCCCAAACTAATGGCATGCATGTAAAGATGCTTTGATACTGAGTAAATCCTTATCCTTTCTGTAGGAATCCATTTTGCTATTTTAGAGAAATCTATAGATTTCACTGCACTTACAGCTCTCCTGCGTCTCTGCCTCTTCCCGCTCCCTCCCTGCCTCATATCTCTGACTGACAGATCACTCAATCCTGAGTATATCAGCCGAAGAAAGACAGCAACCCATTTTCCTTGGTTCAATATTTCATTGGAAATTCATGGGCATAAATGACATACAGTGTGGTCTTCAATTCATCTTAAGCGTTAATCATGACATGAATGATTGAGGAATGATATTGCGAAACACGTAAGATGTATTGAAGACAGCACTATATGTCATTTGTGCCCGTGGATTTCCAATGAAGTACTGAATGAAGGAAAACAGGGCGCTGACTTTCTTCTGCTGACTAAATTCTTCTGACTTTCTTTTGCTGACTTTCTTCTTCAGACTTTCTTCTGCTAACTTAATTCTTCTGACTTGCTTTGGCTGACTTCCTTCTTCTGACTTTCTTCTGCTGACTTAATTCTTCTGACTTTCTTCTGCTGACTTTTTTCTTCCAACTATATTCTGCTAACTTTCTTCTTCTGACTTTCTTCTTCTGACTTTCTTGTGCTGACTTTCTTGTTCCCACTTTCTTCCGCTTATTGCCTACTCGAACTGTCATGCACTCAAGATACAATTGATACAGGTGTGGAGAGTTGACTTTTTCTGAATTTGGGTGATCTACCAGTCAGAGACAGGAGGCAGGCAGCAGGTGGGGAAAAGGCAGAGAGGCAGGAGAGATGTAAGTTCATGGCCCGCCCACTACACTTGCAACTCATTAGCATACAATTTCATCTATGGATTTCTCTAAGACTGCAAAATGGATTTCTACAAGAAAGACGAAGAGTTAATCTGCATTAAGTCAACTTTACATATATGCCATTTTTGGGATGCATAAAGTCTTGATGAGAGGTTCTCTTTAACCCCTTTACCCCCAAGGGTGGTTTGCATGTTAATGACCAGGCCAATTTTTACAATTCTGACCATTGTCCCTTTATGAGGTTATAACTCTGGAACGCTGCAACGGATCCCTGAGATTCTCACATTGTTTTTTTTCGTGACACATTGTACTTCATGATAGTGGTAAAATTTCTTTGATATCACCTGCGTTTATTTGTAAAAAAAAAAATGGCAATTTGGCAAAAATTTAGAAAATTTAGCAATTTTTTTCAACTTTGAATTTTTATGCACTTAAATCACACATATATGTCACACAAAATACTTAATAAGCAACATTTCCCACATGTCTACTTTACATTAGCACAATTTTGGAACCCAAGCTTTTTTTGTTAGGGAGTTATAAGGTTTAAAAGTTGACTAGTGATTTCTCATTTTCACATCACCAATTTGTTTTAGGGATGACATCACATTTGAAGTCACTTTGAGGGGTCTATATGATAGAAAATACCCAAAAGTGACACCATTCTAAAAACTGAACCCCTCAAGGTATGCAAAACTACATTTAAGAAGTTTATTAACCCTTCTGGTGCTTCACAGGAATTTTTGGAATGTTTAAAAAAAAATGAACATTTAACTTTTTTTCACAAAAAAATTATTCAGATCCAAAAATTTTTATTTTCCCAAGGGTAACAGGAGAAATTGGACCCCAAAAGTTATTGTACAATTTGTCCTGAGTACGCTGATACCCCATATGTGAGGGGAACCGTTTGGGCGCATGGCAGAGCTCAGAAGGGAAGGAGCGCCATTTGACTTTTTTAACGCAAAATTGGCTGGAATTGAGATTGGACCCCATGTCACATTTGGAGAGCCTCTGATGTGCCTAAACAGTGGAAACCCCCACAAGTGACACCATTTTGGAAACTAGACCCCCCAAGGAACTTATCTAGATATGTGGTGAGAACTTTGAACCCCAAGGGCTTCACAGAAGTTAATAACGTAGAGCCGTAAAATTAAAAAATCATATTTTTTCCACAAAAATGATCTTTTCACCCCCAATTTTAATTTTCCCAAGGGTAACAGGACCCCAAAAGTTATTGTGCAATTTTTCCAGAGTACGCTGATACCCCATATGTGGGGGAAACCATTGTTTGGGCTCATGGTAGAGCTCAGAAGGGAAGGAGCGCCATTTGACTTTTTCAATGCAAAATTGTCTGGAATTGAGATTGGATGCCATGTCACGTTTGGAGAGCCCCTGATGTGCCTAAACAGTGGAAACCCCCCAATTCTATCTCCAACCCTAACCCCAACACACTCCTTATCCTAATCCCAACTCTAACCATAACCACAAACCTAACCCTAACACACCCCTAACCCTAATCCCAACCCTAACTCTAATCCCAACTGTAACTGTAATCCTAACTTTAGCCCCAACCCTAACCCTAACCCTAATGGGAAAATGGAAATAAATACATTTTTTCAATTAATTATTTTTCCCTAACTAAGCGGGTGATAAAGGGGGGTTTGATTTACTATTTATAGCGGGTTTTTATGTTTGGCAGTTGTCACACACAAAAAAAATGCTTTTTATTGCAAAAAATAGTTTTTGCATCACCACATATTGAGAGCTATAATTTGTCCATATTCCGATTTTTGTGAGGCAGAATGAACAAAAAACAGCAATTCATTAACTTCTTTTGGGGGCAAGGGTGCATTTATACCATTCCGCCTGTGGTAAAATTGATAAAGCAGTTTTATTCTTCGGATTAGTACGATTACAGGGATACCTCATTTATATTTTTTTTATGTTTTGGCGCTTTTATACAATAAAAACTATTTTATTAAAAAAATTATTATTTTTGTGTCGCTTTATTCTGAGAGCTATTACGTTTTTATTTTTCCGGTGATGGAGCTGTATGGTGGCCTGTTTTTTTCAGGACAAGATGATGTTTTGAGTGGTACCATGTTTATTTATATCCGTCTTTTTTCGCAATTACAATTATCAAAAAAAATGTTTAATTCATTATTACTTTAAAGGTACCGTCACACTCAGCGACGCTGCAGCGATATAGACAATGAGCCGATCGCTGCAGCGTCGCTGTTTAGGTCGCTGTAGAGACGTAAAACACGGCAACATCAGAACGATGCAGGAGCGATCCAGTGACGTACTTATCGTTCTCGCTGGTTGTTAGCTCCATGTAAAAACATTGCTGGCATCGTTGCTTTTGCTGCAAACATGACGAATCACGCCGACCTGACGACCAAATAAAGTTCTGGACTTCTAGCTACGACCAGCGATGTCACAGCGGGATCCTGATCGCTGCTGCGTGTCAAACACAACGAGATCGCTATCAAGGACGCTGCAACGTCACGGATCGTTGTCGTTCTCGTTGTAAAGTTGCTCAGTATGAACCTTTACACTTTGTCCCACTATGGACAATCATTTTTTGCATGCTGATCACTTCTATAGCATGCAGATCTGCATGCTATAAAAGCTGTCAGCGCTGCAGTTTCTATTACATTGACCTGAGAGACTTCCTGGTCATCACTGCGCATGACAGGAAGTCTCTCAGGTCTGGAGACCCGGATATCGTCATGATGATCTCGGGTCTCCATGGCAGCAATCGGGACCCCGAGTCATGCCGTGGGGTCTCCGATCCAAAGGCAGAGAGGCTGTCAGCACCTCTGCCAGCTCCAGAATGCTGCAATCATGTTTGATCGCAGTGTTCTGGGGTTAAAGTCGCCGGGAGCGGTCCATAACCGCTCATGGCACTAAGTGATGGGTGTCAGCTGTGAGAATCTGGTGACACCCGGCTGTGATCAGCCGCGATTCCCCCATGAGCGTGACTGATCGCCTATGACATACTATTCCGTCCATGGGAATTGAGTCCCAGGTCACATGGATGGAATAGTACGTCCAATGCCAGAAAGGGGTTAAATGCACGCATTTTGGGCTAAAAATCATTTCTGCAATAAGGCTTCATTAAAAATTTTACAGGCTCTTTATGTTAGGAGTCAAGTTTCCTCTGCTGCACAGGGGGAATCTTGATCCGTGTCTGCTGCGGTCTCCCATTCTGCTTCGGCCGCAGTGGGCTCTGCTCAGCAGAGGCATCGCTCCCAGCGTCTTGCTGGGACTGATTCTGTGCAGGAGGTTACTGCTGCCTTTTCTGGCTCTCATGTTGTACCCTGCACTGATCTGCGGCGAGCGGGCTTCTCTGGGACGAAGTCCTTATTTGCACACACTGAGCATGCCCAGGGCAAGGTCTCCCGTTGGAGATCGAGGGTCACATGCTCAGGCACTGCAGCACATCCCATTGGTCCTCTTGGCAGGTCCTGAAAGGGCAAAACTTCTGTAGCTGCTTCCTGTGCTGCAACTATATAAACTGCGCATGACCGCACGGCCATGCGCTAGTATTGTCTTGATATTATGTGTGTGTGTAGATGGATGTATGTCGATGGATGAAAGCTCCTAAGTATCCCTCCCTAGTGTTGTTGACTGCTCGCGGATGATGGTAGCTATCTAGCGCCCGACTAGCCATCTGCACGAAACACACATCACAGCGTCCAGTTGCTGTGTCCGCCAGTACGGCACCGTGCGCTTCCTCTGCGCTTTCCTTACCCAAGCCTGGGTGGTTAGTGGCGTCCGTCAGTGCGGCACCGCATGCACTCTCGTGCCTCTATATACTATTTTATAGTTTCCTTACACACCCAGTTGCGGTGTTGTGCCAGCAAGTGGTCTAATTGGACTTCAATCCTGAGTTGGGGTTGTCTCGCGCTCTAGGTGCGGTACCGCGGTCCTGTGACGCAACAGGATCGCTTCCTTCATGCAGGGTGAAGTTAACCCGTGCGTGTATACTTATAGTACCGCCATATAGTCCATCTTACTAGCAGCAGGGTTTATACCTGCACGGTGGACCTCGGACTGCGAACGCACCTAGTTTCATATCATCTATACTTGGTGCGTTCCGCCAGTCCATAACATAATACTAGCGCCAAGGTCTGGCTAGTAATGACGGACGATCAGCGTCTACAGCGGTACGTCCAGCAGCTGGAGGGAAGGTTGGCGGCTCTAGAGCGTTCAACCTCAGCTGTGGACGTTACTGCTGTCGCTGTTCAGGCTGCAAGTGTGGCTGCAGCTACCTTGTCCACTGCCGCCCCTGTACCGACGCTATCTCGCCTCCCGCTACCAGAGAAATTTTCTGGTGACAGTAAGTCCTGTAGGGGTTTCGTGAGTCACTGCTCTATACATCTCGAGCTTCTGGCCTCTCGTTTCCCTACAGAGCGGGCTAAGGTGGCTTTTATCGTATCCTTATTGTCGGACAGGGCGTTGCAGTGGGCTACGCCGCTGTGGGAGCGTGGCGATCATGTGGTGCAGAGTGCTCCGTTATTCCTGAGCACTCTGAAACAGGTTTTCTTAGGACCTCGTGTCACCCATGATCTGGCGCTCCAACTGTTGGCATTGACTCAGGGCTCGTCCTTGGTCAGCCTTTTTGCCGTCCACTTCCGCACTCTAGCATCTGAGCTGGAGTGGTCGGATAAAGCCCTTATCCCTATATTTTGGAGGGGGCTGGCTGACCACGTTAAGGACGCCCTGGCCACTAGGGAGATTCCCGCCACACTGGAAGAATTAATAACAGTATCTACTCGTATTGACCTCCGTTTTCACGAGCGGAGGTTAGAGCGAGCCCAGTGTAGGCAGAGGTTTCGGCTGGCTCCTACCTTCGCCAAACCTCTGGAATCTCCAGTCCAGGCTCCTGAGTCCCATGAACCTAAGGTAGTGTCACGAGCGGGATCTAAGTCCCGGACCGCTCATGCACTCCAGGTTTGCCATGTATGCCAACAGTCAGGACATCTTGCTACCAGATGTCATCAGCGGTTGAGGAAACGTCAGCGTCTAGTGGCAGTAGGTGGAGGTGCACTAGACACTGCGACGTTTGCCTCCAAATTGTCCTTTAAGGGGACAATTACTTTTGGCTCATCCTCCCACTCGGTAGAGCTCTGCGTGGATTCTGGGGCGGAGGGCAATTTTATGTCTTCTGCCTTCGCCCAACGTCACGCAATACCCCTGGTAATGCTACCTCAACCAGTAACGGTATGAGTGGTGAATGGGTCGACACTCCCCGCACAGATAACACATCAGACCATTCCCTTTACTCTGGCCATGTCTCCATCCTATCAGGAGATTATATCTCTGCTCATCATTCCTGAGGGTATTGATGAGGTCCTGTTGGGGATACCTTGGTTACGGTACCACTCTCTTCACATCGAGTGGTCCTCAGGCAGAATTCTGGGATGGGGTGAATCATGTGGGGGTAGGTGTCACCGAGAGTGCGTTCAGGTTGCTACTACTGAGGTACCCGCAGCTCTATCCTCTCTCCCCAAGCAATATTGGTCTTACGCAGACGTGTTCTCCAAAAAGGCGGCAGAGACCCTTCCGCCCCATCGCCCCTATGACTGTCCTATCGATCTCTTGCCTGGTGCGGAGCCTCCCCGGGGTCGAGTTTATCCATTATCTCTCCCGGAGACGGAGGCCATGTCTCAGTACATCCAAGAGAATCTGGCAAGAGGGTTTATCAGGTAGTCAGTGTCACCTGCTGGGGCAGGGTTCTTCTTCGTGCAGAAGAAGAATGGGGAACTACGTCCATGCATAGACTACAGGGGTCTTAACGCTATCACCGTTAAGAACAAGTATCCTTTGCCCTTGATATCCGAGCTCTTCGATAGGCTTCGGGGAGCTAGAGTATTTACTAAATTAGATCTGCGGGGTGCTTACAACCTGATTCGCATCCGTGAGGGGGACGAATGGAAAACGGCGTTTAACACCAGAGATGGGCACTATGAGTATCTGGTGATGCCCTTCGGGCTCTGTAATGCCCCAGCTGTTTTTCAAGACTTTGTCAACGACATCTTCCGGGATATGCTTTCCACCTCAGTTGTAGTCTATCTGGATGATATTCTCATCTTTTCTCCAGATATTGACTCCCACCGGAGAGATGTTGGCAGAGTCTTCGACCTCCTACGGGCAAACTCTCTTTACGCTAAGTTGGAGAAGTGTATGTTTGAGCAGGAGTCTTTACTGTTCCTGGGCTATATCATCTCCGCCCAGGGATTGGCTATGGATCCTGCCAAACTACAGGCTGTGATGGACTGGCAAGAGCCCCATTCTCTTAAAGCGGTGCAGCACTTTATGGGGTTCATTAACTATTACCGCCAGTTCATTCCCCACTTCTCAACTCTGGTAGCTCCCTTGGTAGCCCTCACCAAGAAGGGAGCGAATCCTAAGTTGTGGTCGGAAGAGGTCTCCAAGGCCTTCACTTCTATTAAGTCCCACTTTGCTAGCGCTCCCATCTTACATCGTCCCGATGTGGATAAGTCATTCCTAATGGAGGTGGATGCCTCATCCGTTGGTGCTGGAGCAGTCCTCTATCAAAAGGATGCTCAAGGTCGGAAGCATCCATGCTTCTTCTTCTCTAAGACCTTCTCGCCAGCAGAGAGAAACTACTCCATCGGGGATAGGGAGCTGCTAGCAATGAAGTTGGCCTTTTCAGAGTGGAGACATCTTCTGGAAGGTGCGCGGTTTCCCTTCCAGGTTTACACGGACCACAAAAATTTAGTCTACTTACAAACAGCCCAGCGGCTAAATTCTCGCCAAGCCAGATGGTCCTTGTTCTTTTCCCGGTTCCACTTTTCTCTTCATTTTCTCGCCGGGGAGAAGAATATTCGTGCTGACGCTCTCTCTCGCTCCCTTATGTCAACTGAAGAGGAGGAAGAGGAGCCTCGGCTTATTGTCCCTTCTGAGAGCCTGAGAACCGTAGCGCTGGTTTCACTGGAGTCTGTGCCTCCGGGCAAGACTTTTGTGCCCATTAATTTGCGACCGGAGGTTCTCTCTTGGGCTCATTCGTCCAGGGTGGGTGGACACTTTGGGACAAAGAGGACATCTGAGCTACTGGCGAGGACGTACTGGTGGCCGCATATGGTCCGGGATGTCAGGGATTATATTCTGGCGTGTGTCTCCTGCGCCAAAAATAAATCTCCGCGTCAAAGGCCAGCTGGGTTGCTCTATCCCTTGCCGGTGGCAGATAGGCCCTGGGAGATGGTCGGGATGGACTTTGTCGTGGGTTTACCCAAATCTCGCGGCTGTACCATCATTTGGGTTATCACCGATCATTTCTCAAAAATGGTGCATTTGGTGCCGCTACCACGGTTACCTTCTGCACGGGCCTTTGCAGCGTTGTTCATTAAGCACATCTTCCGCCTACATGGTATGCCGGACAAAATTGTCAGTGACCGGGGTCCCTAGTTTGCGTCTCGGTTCTGGAGAGAGCTGTGTCGTCTTCTCAGTATTGAGTTGAATCTCTCTTCCGCTTATCATCCTGAGACGAATGGGTTGGTAGAGAGGGCCAACCAGACCTTGATCACATACCTGCGACATTTTGTTTCAGCCAGGCAGGATGACTGGGCATCCTTGCTATCTTGGGCAGAGTTTGCGCTGAACAACGCCGTTGCTGACTCCACTGGACAAACCCCATTCCTCCTCAACTATGGTCAGCATCCACGGGTACCTGTGCCTATGCCCGTGTCTTCCGCAGACTCCAGGGTGGCAGACTGGGCTGTGGAGGCACGGGATATTTGGGACCGCACTCAGGATGCCATTCGGGCCTCTAAGGAGAGAATGAGGTCCTCCGCCGATGCTCATCGGCGCCCCGCTCCGACCTTTGCTCCTGGCGACTTAGTGTGGCTCTCCGCCCGTAACATCAGGCTACGTGTTGAGTCCACTAAGTTTGCTCCTCGCTACTTGGGTCCCTTCAAGGTCCTCGAACAGGTTAATCCTGTGGTCTACCGTCTGGCCCTTCCTCCACGCCTTGGTATCACCGACACCTTTCATGTGTCCCTCCTTAAGCCCGTATACATGTCCCGGTTTTCTGAGTCATCTGCCGAGACATCGGGTTCGTCTACGGACGATTACGAGGTGAACGCTATCCTGGGGTGCAAGGTGGTACGTGGCAAAAAAAATTTTTGGGTGGACTGGAAGGGTTACAGTCCTGAGGATAGGTCCTGGGAGCCTGCTGAGCACATTTGGGCTCCGCAGCTTATTGCTGCCTTCGAGCGTAGCAAGGCCCAAGGAGGGGGGGCCATGTTAGGAGTCGAGTTTCCTCTGCTGCACAGGGGGAATCTCGATCCGTGTCTGCTGCGGTCTCCCATTCTGCTTCGGCCGCAGTGGGCTCTGCTCAGCGGAGGCGTCGCTCCCAGCGTCTTGCTGGGACTGATTCTGTGCAGGAGGTTACTGCTGCCTTTTCTGGCTCTCCTGTTGTACCCTGCACTGATCTGCGGCGAGCGGGCTTCTCTGGGACTAAGTCCTTATTTGCACACACTGAGCATGCCCAGGGCAAGGTCTCCCGTTGGAGATCGAGGGTCACATGCTCAGGCACTGCAGCACATCCCATTGGTCCTCTTGGCAGGTCCTGAAAGGGCAAAACTTCTGTAGCTGCTTCCTGTCCTGCAACTATATAAACTGCGCATGACCGCACGGCCATGCGCTAGTATTGTCTTGATATTATGTGTGTGTGTAGATGGATGTATGTCGATGGATGAAAGCTCCTAAGTATCCCTCCCTAGTGTTGTTGACTGCTCGCGGATGATGGTAGCTATCTAGCGCCCGACTAGCCATCTGCACGAAACACACATCACAGCGTCCAGTTGCTGTGTCCGCCAGTACGGCGCCATGCGCTTCCTCTGCGCTTTCCTTACCCAAGCCTGGGTGGTTAGTGGCGTCCGTCAGTGCGGCACCGCATGCACTCTCGTGCCTCTATATACTATTTTATAGCTTCCTTACACACCCAGTTGCGGTGTTGTGCCAGCAAGTGGTCTAATCGGACTTCAATCCTGAGTTGGGGTTGTGTTCGCTGACTTCTTGCTCGCGCTCTAGGTGCGGTACCGCGGTCCTGTGACGCAACAGGATCGCTTCCTTCACGCAGGGTGAAGTTAACCCGTGCGTGTATACTTATAGTACCGCCATATAGTTCGTCTTACTAGCAGCAGGGTTTATACCTGCACGGTGGACCTCGGACTGTGAACGCACCTAGTTTCATATCATCTATACTTGGTGCGTTCCGCCAGTCCATAACACTTTATTTCCATACATATTCTTCTTCGATGAGAGGAGCTCATAAGAAAACATATGAGAAAAGAGTGACATCCATGTCAGAGCATCATTTTGGGTCACTGACAGAATCTTGGTTAACACATTCTTTAGCCAAGAATAGACAGTGTAGCACAGAGGCTAAAGAAAGCAAATGGTGTAAAATTGTTAATTAAACAAAAACGTAAAAATCATTTTTAGCCCCAAATATATGCATTTAAATAAAAAACAAAAGATCCATGAAAGTTTGAAAACCCCTTTAAGTCATAGTAAACTGTAAAGGAAGACTAAGGGTACCGTTACACTAAACGATTTACCAACGATCACGACCAGCGATGCGACCTGGCCGTGATCGTTGGTAAGTCGTTGTGTGGTCGCTGGGGAGCTGTCACACAGACAGCTCTCTCCAGGGACCAACGATCCGGGGAAAGACTTTGGCATCGTTGAAACTGTCTTCAACGATGCCGAAGTCCCCGGATAACCAGGGTAAACATCGGGTTACTAAGTGCAGGGCCGCACTTAGTAACCCGATATTTACCCTGGTTACCATTGTAAAAGTTAAAAAAAAAAAAAGTACATACTCACATTCTGATGTCTGTCACATCCCCCGGCGTCCACAGGGTTAAAACTGTTTTCGGCAGGAGCGCTGCTAATGCACGTGCTCCAGCCGAGAGCTTCCTTGCACTGACTGTCAGCGCCAGCAGTAACAGCGGTGACGTCACCGATGTGCTCTGCTTTACGGCCGGCACTTACAGTCAGTGCAGGGAAGCTCTCGGCAGCAGCGCGTGCATTAGCAGCGCTCCTGCCGAAAGCAGTTTTAACCCTGAGGACGCCGGGGGACGTGACAGACATCAGAATGTGAGTATGAACTGTTTTTTTTTTTTTTTACTTTTACAATGGTAACCAGGGTAAATATCGGGTTACTAAGCGGCCCTGCGCTTAGTAACCCGATATTTACCCTGGTTACAAGTGAACACATCGCTGGATCGGCGTCACACATGCCGATCCAGTGATGACAGCGGGTGATCAGCGACCAAAAAATGGTCCTGATCATTCCCCAGCGACCAACGATCTCCCAGCAGGGGCCTGATCATTGGTCGCTGTCACACATAACGAGATCGTTAGCGGGATTGCTGCTACGTCACAAAAAGCGTGATGTTGCAATGATATCCTTAACGATATCGTTATGTGTGAAGGTACCTTAAGTCTTCATCATCTCTGCATCTTCAGATGTGCTAAAAATACTGTTTACATGGTTCCTATTGTATCACTAGAGATCTGTGAAAGGATTTAGCTAATCTTGTTTTATGGTTTATTGCAGGAACAGATTTCACCACTTCAGCACATAGAAATCATGAAGACAGAAGACAAAGTCATGTACAATAGCAGTAAGGAGAAGGAGCTGTGGCACTTCTACGCTAATTCATAAAATCACAGATTTATTTGGATTCCAATAAAAAGCTGGCGTGTTTGCGCCCTTAGTTGTAGTTTTGCAGAATACTGTATAAGCAATTAGACAATCACTGGTTCAAGTCCCTGACAATATAAAAATATTGCAAAAAATAAAAAAAAACATTCAAATCACCCTGTTTTACCCGATTAAAAATAAAGAAATAAAAAAATAATAACATAAACATATTTGTTATTGCTTCATCCATAAAATTCTTTAAAATTCATAAAAAATATCAAATTAATTAATTAAACACCATAACGAGAAAAAAAATCAAAACACTAAAATTGCGGGGGGGGGTTTCGGTCATCACACTTCCTGAAAACCATGCAATAATATACCGCAAATTTGTATTAATAAAACTGTCAGCTTTCCACTCAAAAAAAGTCCTGGTTGTACTGATGAAAAAATAAAGATGTTACTGGTCTCTCCTTTGTCCATCCCATTATCAAACGTGTGGTGATGATCAAACTTTAAAGAACAAGGATCTATCAGCAAAAGAGGTCGCCCCCTCGCACCTGATTGTCATCCGATTGATTGAAAACCTAGACTGGTATCACCTTCACATTATCTGCCAATTCTAAAAGTTTGGAATAATTTTCCTGTTTACAAAATGACAAAGTCTATTATTTTTTATGTAAATTGCCTCTTCAGAGAGGACAAGGACAAGGACTTGAACTCTATGGCACCACCTTGTTAGAAGCAGCAATCCTACGAGTCACTATTGACCCTTTAACGAGCCTATAAATGTCACTTGGGATAAAAGCCAAATCAAAATTTCAGTTTGCAGACACAATGTTTCGGGGGTATTGCTCCTCATCAATGCAAATTGGTTTGGCTAGGTGAGAAGCACTGGACTGAGGTCTAAGAAGTAATGTTTCTTCTTGCGGAGACTCTGACATGCCAAGGTAAGGAGGTTTATTTATTTATTTGACCAAATATGATGTGAACATGGACTGAGTGATATAACTTACTATTTTAACCTGCTTTAACTATATAGTTTTTGCTCTGTGGAAAGGTTTAATAAATAGTGATGGTACATACATGGTCAACCCTTCATTGAAAAAGTGGGAAGCAAAGCATATTGTCAGGATCACATATGTTTTTGTGATATATTCGACTGATCCTTTTTAGTGGTAGATGAAAAGTAGGAACGAACTATAATAAAGTAATGAAACCCTTAAGCTGTTCTTTCCATTTTGTTTGTATTTTGTATAATATTGGTCTGTTCGGCAGTAACATATGCCTCTGTTTATATCTGCCTTTATGTCTGGGCTTCTTTTTAGTGAATACAGTGTATAATTAAAGCTAAATACAATGTAGATTTATATTTTATACATCGCAATAATCTGCCAATGCTAAAGCAGAATTACAACATCACAGAGAGGAAAAGAAGATTAGAAGCAGCAAGGCAGATACAAACATATGTTTTATGTCCTCCTAATGTACACATATACATTCACATATACATTCCGGTAAATAGACTTATAAGCACATTGTTCCTGATAATTGAGGTTCTTTATAACAAAACTAAAAGTTTCTAAACTTCAGTCGGCATCCTAACTTACGGTAAGTTAAACCATGTAACAAACATAAATAGTCCAAGGAGTGCAAAAAAATACATTGTACCAATTTTGTGGTACTGCTGTACAGTTAAAAAAAAATGTGTAATAAAAGAAAAACGAATATTTTTTAAAATTTGGGAAAGTAACTTCCTAAAATCCACTAAATGCAGCCTGCAAGCTAGATATTGAGGACTCATGTTATGTGTATATACATTATTAGACATATTGAAGTCCATAAAGGCCAACCAGTCAACATTAGCTTGGAAACATAGAAACCTCTGAACTGAAAACTAAAAAATGTTGGAAGTTTAAGGTCACCATACAACTTAGATAAATGTCGTCTGAACCCGTCAATATTGATGGGATCGGCCGATGGTATAATGTGTATGGGGGCAATGGTCAAATGATGGTCGATAGCAAATGACCGATTTTGGACTACCAACTGCGTTGTTCTCCCTGAGATAAACCACCAGCCAAAGTATCAGACTGCGGCTTTCTCATAGAGAACAGAGGAGCACTCGGCCAAGTGAGCGCTCCTGTGTATGGGAGCGTCGGCTGAGATGGCTGTCAGCTAAATAATCGGCCAAAGTGTCGCTCAGGCGACAGACATCTAATCTGTATGACCAGATTTAAACAATGTTGTGCGATAAAATACCACCACAAATTGGACTATCCAGACATTAAAGAATATTAACATAATTTAATCTTTACTATGCAAATTATTAAAACATTAAGATAAAAGACAAGTAAAGAAAGGGAAAAACAGCAAAGCTGTTTATGCTAAGTATATGCTAATGCTATGCCATGTATATCATGAACATAGATATGAACAAAAAAAATAGCAAAAAGGACAGGAAATGCTTTCATGCCTGGGCCTCCAAACAAATGCACTATCAGGATGTAGTGGACCCATGTTGTTAAGATTGCGGCAACACTGGAGCAGAAATACCGATGAGGCAGCCACTCACAACCTACCAAATTAATGGAGGGGGTGGCTGCTTGGCATATGACTGCACATTAGAGACTTGTATGTGGCGCTGTTCACACAAGTCTCTAATGTGCAGTCATATGCCAAGCAGCCACCCCCTCCATTAATTTGGTAGGTTGTGAGTGGCTGCCCCATCGGTATTTCTGCACCTGTGTTCCCGCCATCTTAACCACATGGGTCCACTGCATCCTGATAGTGCATTTGTTTGGAGGCCCAGGCAGGTAAGCATCTCCTGTCCTTTTTGCTATTTTTCCGAATTTTTAAAGGATCTCTAAATCCTCTTTTTGTGCTAGCATTGGTTAGAGTAGGACTCGTAAGCGTGGGGACCCGTGACGTGGGTTACGAGCTTACATATTTTGGCCAGAATATATAGATATGAACAACCTGCATAAGACTAAAGATAAGTATAAGGATTGAGACCACATATTTACCACTATTCCGTGCGTTTCGCTGCGTCAGCTTCCTCAGGGAGGGTCAGATGTCTCCTGTCCCTGCCAGACACATTCACAGTACACAGCAGGGACACATTGATAAGATTATTTCAGCACAGGAACATTTTATTTAAACACATCCAATTGTGGAAATTAGTATTATTCCAAGATCTATTGATTAAAATCAACTTTTGTTCGTGGCAAAAACCCTTTAAGTTCCCCTGTGTTGGTGCTGCAGGAAAATTGAACACTTAATACAAGATCTCCCCACAGCTAATTGGTGGGGAATACTTTGTGATCAGGTTATGGTGATAGGCTCCTTTAACACAATTTATCATACTTTTTTTGTAGATCATCATATTTTTTTTTATCTATTTTATATCTGTGTATCTCTTCCCATCTCTGCACAGGGAGTAATTGCTATAGAAAACGATTTCTTTCTAAATATCTGAAAGGATCATTTAGAAAAGTAGAAACCTTACGCTGTCCTTAGCACTTGAGCTATCATTCTTCAACTCAAATTGTATTTGTGGTATTTCTTTATGTAATTGTAATCATAATGGAAGTGAGAGGAAAGACCATTTTGTGTGGCCTTAAATGACTCTTAGCTGTAAATGGGCAATAGGGAAGATAAGAGCTTCACATGATATCATCATCGCTCTGACAGTATCACACTCCGGGAGTGAAGAATGTTTATTACAAAGTATGAAATCATGGCGATTGTAACACTATGATTTTCAAAAAGGCTTTTTTTTTTTTTGGCAAGGAAAGTGATAGTTTTATTTTAAGATGGAGATTGCTCCTTGCAGATTGTTCTTTATTTTGAGTAGTTTCCCAATGTAGTTATTAAATTGATCTCCTATGGCAGCCATTGTCATCCTCAGATAAAGCCGGCTATACATGGTGCAATTTTTCAACGTAAGGATATTTAAGATCATGTTGGTAAGAGAGCGGGCAGAGAGAAAGTGGTCAGAAAGACAAAATATACATCGTCTGACAGAATGACTGTATTCTTCCAGAAACAGCGCCACACTTGATCAGAGGTTGAATGTGGTATTGCAGCTCAGCCACAATCACATGAAGGGTATGTTCACACCATGCTTTTTTTGTACATTGAAAACATAGGGTATTGACTGAAAAAAACCGCTGCAGGCATTACGCGTGTTTCTAATGCATTTTTTACATGTTTTTTATGCATTCACTTGACTGGTTAAAAAAAGGGCAGCAAAAATGTTGAAAGAATTGACATGCTGCATTTTGTTATGTTGTGTTTTTTTTTTTTTTTTAAAAAGCAGCTCAAAAAAGGAAAAATAATGCAGTGTGTGAATGCGATTTTAGAAATCATTAATGTTTGCAAAGCGCTGTGGAAATAATTGCGCAATATAATGGAGTCAAATAAATAAAATAAATAGATCTGATTTTGCTGCTACTGTAAAAAGCAGGTTTTTTTTCCACAGAGAAAAATGCACTGAAAAAATGCAGTAAATACACTAAGGCTATGTGCACACATTGCGGATTCTCTGCGGATCCGCAGCGTTTTTTGCGGTGCAGAAACGCTGCAGATCCGCAATTGATTTACAGTACAATGTAAATCAATGAGAAAAAAAAAAATGCTGTGCACACTTTGCGGAAAATCCGCTGCGGAATTGCTGCGGTTTAAAAGAAGTAGCGTGTCACTTCTTTTTTGTGAATCGGCAGCGTTTTTGTACCCATTCCGTTATAGAAAACCGCAGGGGTAAAAAACGCAGCAAATCCGCAAGAAAACCGCAGCAAAAACGCACAAAAAACGCTGCGGAACTGCACAAAAAACGCGACAAATCCGCAGGTGCGTTTTCTGCCAGGAGAGGCAGAATCCGCACCAGAAATTCCTAATTCTCATCCGCAACATGTGCACATAGCCTAAGTGTGTATTAGCCCTAATAAAGCTGAGTTACAATACCATAGACAGCAGAAAACCCAGCAATCTTTACGTATGCACAGAAAAATGTGCTGAGTACAATCTAAATCATACTGTAACTTAAATAATCGTCCATCAGATAGTAGGACTGCACAAGCTCATTGTAAAGGGAGGCTTTTCTCTTGCGATCTTTTTCACTGTACATACTGCAATATTCTACCAGTATTTTCTAAATCTTATCTGATGAAGGTAAATTTTAGGGCAAAAATGTAACTGTATAATTTTGCAAGTATTCAACAAATTACATTTCTGAGCATACGTAAGGAAAGCAAATATCCACAATAAAAAAGGAGAGAAAAGGTGACGGCACCACTTTGCAGCAATGTCTGATAATCACATATGTGGCACACATGCGTCAACTATACCATAGGATACCGGATGCTTATCCAAGAAAAAAGCATCATGAAGAATATGCAAAAAATAGAAAAAAACGGATAGCGCTCACCGATCCTTAAAAATCTTGCTTTATTTCAGCGTCTAAAACATGATGGCCAGGAGAACAGATGAAGGAGTGTGTGAGCCAGTGCTGACGACGGCCGTTTCGCGCTCAACAGCACTTCTTCGCGTCAATTGTCATGAAATGGCACGAGACTCGCTCATTCAAGTCATTGGGTACGTGGAAATCATCGGACTGCCCACAAGTGATATCCGACTGCAGTCTGGACTCACAGAATGGAGAAATTTTATTCTCCATCTTCTCCTCGCAATGTTCTCCAATTCTCGCATCTGAGTTTGATCCAAGTGTCAATAGCATAATCGGTCAGATTCTCTCCTAATGTCGTGGGACCCTAGCCTGAGTGTGAGAAGCAGAGTCCCCCTCTACAGTCACATCCGAGTCACGTGGGCACCAAGTGGGACATTTTTATAAAGGTACCTTCACACATAACGATATTGTTAACGATATCGTTGCTATTTGTGACGTAGCAACGATATCGTTAATGAAATCGTTATGTGTGACAGCGACCAACGATCAGGCCCCTGCTGGGAGATCGTTGGTCGCTGAATAAAGTCCAGAACTTTATTTCGTCGCTGGACTCCCTGGAGACATCGCTGGATCGGCGTGTGTGACACCGATCCAGCGATGTCTTCACTGGTAACCAGGGTAAACATCGGGTAACTAAGCGCAGGGCCGCGCTTAGTAACCCGATGTTTACCCTGGTTACCATGCTAAAAGTAAAAAAAAACAAACACTAGATACTTACCTACCGCTGTCTGTCCTCCAGCGCTGTGCTCTGCACTCCTCCTGTACTGGCTGTGAGCCGGAAAGCAGAGCGGTGACGTCACCGCTCTGCTTTCCGGCTCACAGACAGTACAGGAGGAGAGCAGAGAAGCAGAGCGCAGCGCTGGAGGACAAACGGCTGTAGGTAAGTATCTAGTGTTTGTTTTTTTTTACTTTTAGCATGGTAACCAGGGTAAACATCGGGTTACTAAGCGCGGCCCTGCGCTTAGTTACCCGATGTTTACCCTGGTTACCGGCATCGTTGGTCGCTGGAGAGCGGTCTGTGTGACAGCTCTCCAGCGACCAAACAGCGACACTGCAGGGATCCGGATCGTTGTCGGTATCGCTGCAGCGTCGCTTAATGTGAAGGGGCCTTAACACCTTTCTTTAATTTAATTAATTTAAACACAGAAAAATTCAAGTTTTCTGTTCTGTTTTTTTTCTGACTAGATCAGTTTTTAAATAGGCTGCCATCTTGACAGAGGCACTCTATTCATCAGAGTCCATACTGTAAACTGGCTATTAACTTCTATGGGAGAGTGTTGTGGTCATGCTCTATGGCATGATATTACGTCTTGGTGCAGAGAAGTAAAAGGTCTGAGCTTTATCTGCCATCTATGATCTAAGCCAATGTAATATTCCTCCGGCCTCCTAGCAGAGATATTACCTGGTCCGTGATGAGAATGAGATAATTACTTGCCCTGCTCCCAGTATGTACAGCACAAGATGAAAAGCCACATAGTTTAGTGTGAAAACTCTAATATTAAGGGTATGTGCACACGTCAGGTTTTTTTCCTGACAAAATCCTGAGAATTCTGCCAGAAATCCGCATCTTTTTTCGCGCGTATTTCTCGCGGAATTTGCGCGTTTTTTGCGCGGATTTAGCGCGGATTTTTTGCGGAATTTTTGCGTTTTTTTTTTTTTTTTCCTGAATGTCCTTTTTGACATGGAATCCGCAAAAAATCCGCAAAAAGAATGAGCATGTCCGTTCTTTTTGCGGAATGCGTTTTTTTTGCGGAAAAAACGGTAACATATGCACAAAAAATGCGGAATGCATTCTAAAAGATAGGATGCATAATGTTAGCATTTTTTTCCCGGATTTATAGCGTTTTTATAGCGAAATTCCGCAAAAAAAACACTAAAAATCCGTGTGCACATACCCTAAAAGATATTTTGATATAGATTATATATATATATATATATATATATATATATATATATATATATATATATAGTGTCATGAAGAAAAAAAAAGAGTTAAAATTAAACTTTCACGTAACAGGTGAGTAGACGGAGGGCAAAAGTTTTTCCAGAGTGACATCATCTCCAAACATCACCCTACTATTTATCTCAGCTTCCAAGTATCACATTAGGGACATACATGTGTATAAGGCTAATTGCAATCAGAAATGAACATTCCGATTCTGAATAAAGTTCAGTAAAGTCTATCGATCCTTTAAGAGCTCAGACACCCTGATATATTGTGCATTTAAAAATTCCCACATAAAGGCTCCAATATTTATTTCTTCGAGGACCGGAGCGCCGGTTACAACAGATTTTATGACTATTTCATTAGGAAAAAGAAATGCCAGTTCAGACCAGTCATGTAGACGGTATAATTGCAAACATTACAGCTCATTCATAAATCTACATTACGTTTCTACTAATTTTCTCCGTTCACTAAAGTATCTCGTGGGTGAAGGTAATTCTGGAAATATGCAGAGGAGGAGAATGAAAATTACATCTGAGAAGTAGGTATTGACAACTCTACATGGAAGAAAATCTTCGTAAATACAAAATAAGCAATGGAAGGATTTTCTGTTTTCTCCTTAGAGTATAGATTTGCATATCATACATTGTTCTCTTCCTGGGATAGCTGTCACTCAGAATCATTTACAAAGCTCTGCTAATACCCTCCATTCGCAATAATGCCAATTTCCAATATAATAAACTGGAGACCTACACCATAGTTTATTGCTTCAAGACGGAAGGTGTCGGAATGAGTAATGTTTTTCTTGGAAGAAGAATGTGCAGATCACTACTTAAAGGGAGTCTGCCAGCACAAAATGACTGGTGAAATCAAGCACAGATGCTCAGTGCACCCTTGGCATGACCAAACAGTTCAGTGCACCTATCACCTACTTGATTTGCAATTATCGCCACCTTCCACTTACTTGATAGCTTTTGTTTTACAGATGCCAGAGAAGGGTGCAGTCAGAAGGAAAGGAAGTAGGTGGGAAGGAGCATTGAACTGCTCAGCCTTGCCAATATTTCAAACCAAGCAAAGGTACTCGGTGAAATATTGGCAAGACTGAGCAGTTCAGTGATCCTTACCACCTACTTGCTTTCCTTCTGACTGCACCTTTCTCTGGCATCTGTAAAACCAAAGCTATGTGCTGACAGATTCCCGTTAAAACATTAGTTGTATTCTATAAAAGGGAAAAGTGGAGCAAGGCTTTATTAGGCTACGTTCACATTTGCGTTGTTGGGCACAGCGTTGGCGACGCAACCAACAACGCATGTACACAATGCAGCGTTTTGCGACGCATGCGTTGTCATAAGATCCTACAGATCAGGAATTTCGGCACAGGGAAAACACTACAAGTAGTGTCCTCTGCGCCCTGTCTTGTGCGTCTATATGACGCATGCTTCGTAAAACGCAGTACAACGCATACCGGCGCATGTCCATGCGCCCCCCATGTTAAAGATAGGGGCGCATGATGCATGCGTCGGTATGCGTCAACGACGCTGCGCCAAACAAAGCAAATGTGAATGTAGCCTTAGTGTTACTATTTTACATGTTTTGGAAAGGAGAAAATCCAGGATAAGTGCATGCAAATAGATGTATTCTGGCTTTATTAAGTCCCATACATATTGGAACCACCAAAAAGGTCCATGTGGGGAACTTCTATGTGCCCATACTCTTTTGATTTCATACAGAGGCATACTAAGAGTTTTCTCTATTAGACAATATGAATAGAGCCTAGAAGCCTGCACTGCCATACTAAAAAGCTGTACAGGCTCAATGTACAGGGTTCTATTATTATTATTATTATTATTATTATTATTATTATTATTATTTATTATTATAGCGCCATTTATTCCGTGGCGCTTTACATGTGAGGAGGGGTATACATAATAAAAACAAATACAATAATCTTAATCAATACAAGTCACGACTGGTACAGTAGGAGAGAGGACCCTGCCCGCGAGGGCTCACAATCTACAAGATTCTATACAGGTTATGTGTGCCAAACAATAGTGCCAAATAGTTAATAATACCAAAATGCAAAGGCAAATTACATTGCTGTTGTATAGTGTCAATATAAATGAATGAAAAAAATTCTACTTTAAAGTTTGCGGATGTAAGAAAAAATAGTTTGAACTTTTATATCTTCAGTGCTGTTTAACCCCTTTCTGACCTCGGACGGGATAGTACGTCCGAGGTCAGAAGCACCGCTTTGATGCAGGGCTCCACGGTGAGCCCGCACCAAAGCCGGGACATGTCAGCTGTTTTGAACAGCTGACATGTGCCCGTAATAGGTGCGGGCAGAATCGCAATCCGCCCGCACCTATTAACCAGTTAAATGCCGCTGTCAAACGCAGACAGCGGCATTTAACTACCGCATCCGGCCGGGCGGCCGGAAATGACGTCATCGCCGACCCCCGTCACATGATCGGGGGTCGGCGATGCATCTCCATTGTAACCATAGAGGTCTTTATGGTTACTGATCGCCGGTGGCTGTGAGCGCCACCCTGTGGTCGGCGCTCACAGCACACCTGCATTTCTGCTACATAGCAGCGATCAGCAGATCGCTGCTATGTAGCAGAGGCGATCGAGTTGTGCCTGCTTCTAGCCTCCCATGGAGGCTATTGAAGCATGGCAAAAGTGAAAAAAAAAAGTTGAAAAAAAGTTAAAAAAAAAAAAAATATATAAAAGTTTAAATCACCCCCCTTTCGCCCCAATCAAAATAAATCCATAAAAAAAATATCAAATCTACACATATTTGGTATCGCCACGCTCAAAATCGCCCGATCTATCAATTAAAAAAAAGCATTAACCTGATCGCTAAACAGCGTAGCGGGAAAAAAATTCGAAATGCCAGAATTACGGTTTTTTGGTCGCCGCGACTTTGCATTAAAATGCAATAACAGACGATCAAAAGAATGTATCTGCACCGAAATGCTATCATTAAAAACGTCATCTCGGCACGCAAAAAATAAGCCCTCAACCGACCCCAGATCACGAAAAATGGAGACGCTACGATAAAAAATAACCTAGTGATGTTAGGTGTCTATGAACTCGTAATGACCTGGAGAATCATAATAGCAGGTCAGTTTTAGCATTTAGTGAACCTAGCAAAAAAGCCAAACAAAAAACAAGTGTGGGACTGCACTTTTTTTGCAATTTCACCGCAATTGGAATTTTTTTCCCGTTTTCTAGTACACGACGTGCTAAAACCAATGATGTCGTTCAAAAGTACAACTCGTCCCGCAAAAAATAAGCCCTCACATGGCCAAATTGACGGAAAAATAAAAAAGTTACGGCTCTGGGAAGGAGGGGAGCGAAAAACGAACACGGAAAAACAAAAAATCCCAAGGTCATGAAGGGGTTAACCCCTTCCCGACCCATGACGCCACGTAGGCGTCATGAAAGTCGGTGCCAATCCGACCCATGACGCCTATGTGGCGTCATGGAAAGATCGCGTCCCTGCAGATCGGGTGAAAGGGTTAACTCCCATTTCACCCGATCTGCAGGGGGGGAGTGGTAGTTTAGCCCAGGGGGGGTGGCTTCACCCCCCCGTGGCTACGATCGCTCTGATTGGCTGTTGAAAGTGAAACTGCCAATCAGAGCGATTTGTAATATTTCACCTATTATAACGGGTGAAATATTACAATCCAGCCATGGCCGATGCTGCAATAGCATCGGCCATGGCTGGAAATACTAATGTGCCCCCACCCCACCGATCGCCCCCCCAGCCCTCTGATCTGGCCGGTACACTGCTCCGGCTCCCCTCCGTCCTGTGCTCCGCTCCCCCCGTGCTCTTGTCCGCTCCCCCCGTGCTCCAATCACCCTCCCCCGTGCTCCAACCACCCCCCCTGCAGTCCGATCCACCCCCCCTGCAGTCCGATCCACCCCCCCTGCAGTCCGATCCACCCCCCGATGCTCCAATGCACCCCCCGTGCTCCGTTCCACCCCTCCCGCGCTCCGATCCACCCCCCCATGCACCGATCCCCCCCCCGTGCTCCCCCCCACCCTATCATACTTGCCGATCCTGCCGGGGTCCGTCCGTCTTCTCCCTGGGCGCCGCCATCTTCCAAAATGGCGGGCACATGCGCAGTGCGCCCACCGAATTGCCGGCCGGCAGATTCGTTCCAAAGTACATTTTGATCACTGAGATAGATTATATCTCAGTGATCAAAATAAAAAAAATAATAAATAACCCCCACCCCCCCCTTTGTCTCCCCCATAGGTAGGGACAATAAAAAAATAAAAAAAAATTTTTTTTCCACTTATGTTAGAATAGGGGTAGGGGTAGGGTTAGGGGTAGGGTTAGGGTTAGGGTTAGGGGTAGGGTTAGGGTTAGGGTTAGGGTTAGGGGTAGGGTTAGGGTTAGGGTTTTGGTATGTGCACACGTATTCTGGTCCTCTGCGAATTTATGGCGGATTTACCGCGTTTTTTCTGCGCATTTCACTGCGGTTTTACAACTGCGATTTTCTATTTGAGCAGTTGTAAAACCGCTGCGGAATCCGCAGAAAGAAGTGACATGCTGCGGAATGTAAACCGCTGCGTTTCCGTGCAGTTTTTCCGCAGCATGTGTACAGCGATTTTTGTTTCCCATAGGTTTACATTGAACTGTAAACTCATGGGAAACTGCTGCGGATCCGCAGCGTTTTCCGCAGCGTGTGCACATACCTTTAGAATTAGGCTATGTGCACACGGTGCGGATTTGGCTGCAGATCCGCAGCGGATTGGCCGCTGCGGATTCGCAGCAGTGTTCCATCAGGTTTACAGTACCAAGTAAACCTGTGGAAAACCAAATCCGCTGTGCCCATGGTGCGGAAAATACCACGCGGAAACGCTGCGTTGTATTTTCCGCAGCATGTCAATTCTTTGTGCGGATTCCGCAGCGTTTTACACCTGTTCCTCAATAGGAATCCGCAGGTGAAATCCGCACAAAAAACACTGGAAATCCGCGGAAAATCCGCAGGTAAAACGCAGTGCCTTTTACCCGCGGATTTTTCAAAAATGATGCTGAGAAATCTCACACGAATCCGCAACGTGGGCACATAGCCTTAGGGTTGGAATTAGGGTTGTGGTTAGGGGTGTGACTAGGGTTATGGCTACAGTTGGGATTAGAGTTAGGGGTGTGTTGGGGTTAGTGTTGGAGGTAGAATTGAGGGGTTTCCACTGTTTAGACACATCAGGGGTCTCCAAACGCAACATGGCGCCACCATTGATTCCAGCCAAAATCGTATTCAAAAAGT
The DNA here is from genome assembly GCF_032444005.1 of Ranitomeya imitator. NCBI lineage: Eukaryota > Metazoa > Chordata > Amphibia > Anura > Dendrobatidae > Ranitomeya > Ranitomeya imitator. The sequence continues at coordinate 51,785,328 of NC_091287.1, read as the reverse complement.
AAAATGGTGCTCCCTCACTTCCGAGCCCCGACGTGCGCCCAAACAGTGGTTTACCCCCTCATATGGGGTACCAGCATACTCAGGATAAACTGCGCAACAATTACTGGGGTCCAATTTCTCCTGTTACCCTTTTGAAAATAAAAAAATGCTTGCTAAAACATCATTTTTGAGGAAAGAAAAATTATTTTTTATTTTCACGGCTCTGCGTTGTAAACGTCTGTGAAGCACTTGGGGGTTCAAAGTGCTCACCACATATCTAGATAAGTTCCTTGGGGGGTCTAGTTTCTAAAATGCGGTCACTTGTGGGGGGTTTCTACTGTTTAGGCACACCAGGGGCTCTGCAAACGCAACGTGACGCCCGCAGACCATTTCATCAAAGTCTGCGTTTCAAAAGTCACTACTTCCCTTCTGAGCCCCGACGTGTGCCCAAACAGTGGTTTACCTCCACACATGGGGTATCAGCGTACTCAGGAGAAACTGGACAACAACTTTTGGGGTCCAATTTCTCCTGTAACCCTTGGGAAAATAAAAAATTCTGGGCTAAATAATTATTTTTGAGGAAAGAAAACGTATTTATTATTTTCACGGTTCTGCATTATAAACTTCTATGAAGCACTTGGGGGTTCAAAGTGCTCACCACACATCTAGATAAGTTCCTTTCGGGGTCTAGTTTCTAAAATGCGGTCACTTGTGGGGGGTTTCTACTGTTTAGGCACACCAGGGGCTCTGCAAACGCAACGTGACGCCCGCAGACCATTTAATCAAAGTCTGCATTTCAAAAGTCACTACTTCCCTTCTGAGCCCCGACGTGTGCCCAAACAGTGGTTTACCTCCACACATGGGGTATCAGCGTACTCAGGAGAAACTGGACAACAACTTTTGGGGTCCAATTTCTCCTGTAACCCTTGGGAAAATAAAAAATTCTGGGCTAAATAATTATTTTTGAGGAAAGAAAACGTATTTATTATTTTCACGGTTCTGCATTATAAACTTCTATGAAGCACTTGGGGGTTCAAAGTGCTCACCACACGTGACGCCCGCAGAGCATTCCATCAAAGTCTGCATTTCAAAACGTCACTACTTCAATTCCGAGCCCCGGCATGTGCCCAAACAGTAGTTTACCCCCACATATGGGGTATCACCGTACTCAGGAGAAACTGGACAACAAATATTGGGGTCAAATTTCTCCTGTTACCCTTTGGAAAATAAAAAATTGCAGGCTAAAAGATCATTTTTGAGAAAATATATATATTTTTTTATTTTCATGGCTCTGCGTTATAAACTTCTGTGAAGCACTTGGGGGTTCAAAGTCCTCACCACACATCTAGATTAGTTCCTTTGGGGGTCTAGTTTCCAAAATGGGGTCATATGTGGGGGATCTCCAATGTTTAGGCACACAGGGGCTCTCCAAACGTGACATGGTGTCCGCTAATGATTGGAGCTAATTTTCCATTTAAAAAGCCAAATGGCGTGCCTTCCCTTCCGAGCCCTGTCGTGCGCCCAAACAGTGGTTTACCCCCACATATGGGGTATCAGCGTACTCAGAACAAACTGGACAACAACATTTGGGGTCCAATTTCTCCTATTACCGTTGGCAAAATAGGAAATTCCAAGCTAAAAAATCATTTTTGAGGAAAGAAAAATTATTTTTTATTTTCATGGCTCTGCATTATAAACTTCTGTGAAGCACCTGGGGGTTTAAAGTGCTCAATATGCATCTAGATAAGTTCCTTGGGGGGTCTAGTTTCCAAAATGGGGTCACTTGTGGGGAAGCTCTAATGTTTAGGCACACAGGAGCTCTCCAAACGCGACATGGTGTCCGCTAACAATTGGAGCTAATTTTCCATTCAAAAAGTCAAATGGCGCGCCTTCCCTTCCGAGCCCTGCCGAGTGCCCAAACAGTGGTTTACCCCCACATATGAGGTATCGTCGTACTCGGGAGAAATTGCCCAACAAATTTTATGATCCATTTTATCCTATTGCCCATGTGAAAATGAAAAATTGAGGCGAAAAGAATTTTTTTGTGAAAAAAAGTACTTTTTCATTTTTACAGATCAATTTGTGAAGCACCTGAGGGTTTAAAGTGCTCACTAGGCATCTAGATAAGATCCTTGGGGGGTCTAGTTTCCAAAATGGGGTTACTTGTGGGGGAGCGCCAATGTTTAGGCACACAGGGTCTCTCCAAACGCGACATGGTGTCCGCTAACGATGGAGATAATTTTTTATTCAAAAAGTCAAATGGCGCTCCTTCCCTTCCGAGCCTTACCATGTGCCCAAACAGTGGTTTACCCCCACATGTGAGGTATTGGTGTACTCAGGAGAAATTGACCAACAAATTTTAGGATCCATTTTATCCTGTTGCCCATGTGAACATGAAAAAATTGAGGCTAAAAGAATTTTTTTGTGAAAAAAAAGTACTTTTTCATTTTTACGGATCAATTTGTGAAGCACCTGGGGGTTCAAAGTGCTCACTATGCATCTAGATAAGTTCCTTGGGGTGTCTAGTTTCCAAAATGGGGTCACTTGTGGGGGAGCTCCAATTTTTAGGCACACGGGGGCTCTCCAAACATGACATGGTGTCCGCTAAAGAGTGGAGCCAATTTTTCATTCAAAAAGTCAAATGGCACTCCTTCCCTTCCAAGCCCTGCCGTGCGCCCAAACAGTGGTTTACCCCCACATATGAGGTATCAGCGTACTCAGGGCAAATTGGACAACAACTTTCGTGGTTCAGTTTCTCCTTTTACCATTGGGAAAATAAAAAAATTGTTGCTAAAAGATAATTTTTGTGACTAAAAAGTTAAATGTTCATTTTTTCCTTCCATGTTGCTTCTGCTGCTGTGAAGCACCTAAAGGGTTAATAAACTTCTTGAATGTGGTTTTGAGTACCTTGAGGGGTGCAGTTTTTAGAATGGTGTCACTTTTGGGTATTTTTAGCCATATAGACCCCTCAAACTGACTTCAAATGTGAGGTGGTCCCTAAAAAAAATGGTTTTGTAAATTTTGTTGTAAAAATGAGAAATCGCTGGTCAAATTTTAACCCTTATAACTTCCTAGCAAAAAAAAATTTTGTTTCCAAAATTGTGCTGATGTAAAGTAAACATGTGGGAAATGTTATTTATTAACTATTTTGTGTCACATATCTCTCTGGTTTAACAGAATAAAAATTCAAAACGTGAAAATTGCGAAATTTTCAAAATTTTCACCAAATTTACGTTTTTATGACAAATAAACGCATAATTTATTGACCTAAATTTACCACTAACATGAAGCCCAATATGTCACGAAAAAATAATCTCAGAACCGCTAGGATCCGTTGAAGCGTTCCTGAGTTATTACCTCATAAAGGGACACTGGTCAGAATTGCAAAAAACGGCAAGGTCTTTAAGGTCAAAATAGGCTGGGTCATGAAGGGGTTAAATAAAAACACCTAATAATTCTAAGATTACTTTTACTATGTTTCCTAAAACAATAAAAATAAATGTAAAATCAGTATTGAAGACATTTCTTTTTGCATTTTTTTTGTGGGGGGGAGGGGAGACTGGGGGCCGATTCGCCAGTTTGCTACAGAAATCTATTGCAAATCAGTTTGAAATGTTGCAAATATTTTGTGACTTTTGCAATTTTCAGGCCAGCTTCGACAACTTTTTGAATTTCGGGTGGCACTTAACAGGTCAAGCAAAGTCTAACAAATTCATCATAATAAAAATCGTGTAAATGATGACATTTAGGGGTCGTTCACACGAGCGTATACATCGGACGAGCACTGTCTGATGTTTTATCTGATAGCACACGGCCCAGTGTTATTCAACGGGGCAGTGCAGATCTACATTTCTTTTCTCACGCTGTTTCGGAATGAGAAAAAAATCACAGCATGCTGCGAGTGTATTTGCTAATCAGATGACCTGCACCCAAACAAGTCTATGGGTGTGTGTAAAACATCGGAGTGCAATCAGATGTCATGCAATTCAATTTGCGGATCACACTAAGATGACACGCTAATCAAACTCAGATCGTTTGAGCAGAGTGTCATTAACATAATCAATCCGATTCTTTCGCAGAAATTTTCGCGTGACCCCGGCCTATGCCACATTCACATGATCAGTATTGGGTCAGTATTTTCCATCAGTATTTATAAGCCAAAACCAGGAGTGGAACAATCAAGAGGAAAAGTATAATAGATACATATGCACCACTTCTGCATTTATCACCCACTCCTGGTTTTGTCTTACAAATCTAATGTAAAATACTGAACAAATACTGACCGTGTGAACGTGGCCTTAGATGTACTTTAGTCCAAGCCTGAATTACATTTATGTTTCTAGTGCATGACAGCTAAAAGATGTGTCAAATTTTCTAAGACGTGCACCTACAAAACAATAGTCTTGATTAATTGGCGGCTAAGTTTTAGGCATTTTTATGTTTAAGCCACATTCATTATGGCTTTTGAACCATTCTTTTCCTTTAACATTTTATTTTCAGTCCCAATAAAAAATTTTTTTAGTTTTGCCTAACAGTGTTTGAATGGTTTTCATTGTCCAGATGTTTTCAAATAACTCATTATATGAGACTTTTTGAAATGTCACAACATTTTTGAGCATTTACACCCCAGTACCCTAGTAAAGTACAACATATTTTTTTGCCCATTTGCAGACTAACATGCAACATTATAAAGCTCATTGAAACAGTTGTGTGATATTTTACTCAAAAAAAGGAAGAAAATGAGAAAACAAATTATGATTTTCATTTGCAATAAATTCGCCAACACTGTGCACCATTTTGATGAATCTGGCACAAAAATCTGCAGATACAAAAAGGACAACAACAACAAAAATTACCTAACAAATAATAAATCATAAATATATGTACATTATATAACTATATACACAGGGGCACATGTATTAATGCAATTGAGAAAGTGTCAGAAGAAGGGGTGTATATTACAAGCAGCGTGTTTTGTGATTTGTGTACCTGAAAAAGAAACCGCATTTCTGTACGGAAAAGTGTTGGCGAGCTACATCAGGTACTACATCTTGCAACTTCAAAGATTTGATTCAACACCTTCCAGGCCATCTCAAACAAATCTTTGAAGAATATGGCAAGGACTAAAATGAAATACTAGTATTCCACACAATGAAGTATAATTATTAACAAACATGTCTTATAATTCTATTAAGGAGGTTCAATTGGAGATTTACATAGCAAAATTCAGCTAAAATTTGCACCTAATTTATTATATTTTCGAAACCTTTTAATGACTTTTGTAAAGAATGTTTCAAAGCAAAATATTGTTGTACATGTATCAGTCATGTTTAAGAAAGAAAAATGCGTCTAACATTCCTGGCGTGTTACCGCCAATCAATCCACGTACGTGACTGCGACTACCAGCCAGATTAAAGCCATTGTTTAGTTTTATAAAAACACCGAGAATGATTTGTGATTAATGCAGATGTTGTAAAAGTCTTGGAAAGGAAATAAATGGCTGTTGAGCTGTTATATAAGTTGAAAGTGTACGTGAAACATTAGAATTGGAGGAAATGTAGAGATTTGCTTTGGCTCCTTTATTGAATTCTTCTATCCTTGAGACTATATTCCTGTGTCCCTGACATCTAAAATTGCGCTGTAAATTCCACAAGGCAGCAATGTAAGTAGTAAAGAATGTAGAATGTCCGTGCTCTACTTGATGGAGACTGTGGTGCCCTTGTAAATAGCCGTACCCACTTTTACTACCATAAACCTAATAATAATGATGTGACTTTTTGTTTTAGACATTTATTTTCAAACAGAAACTCTAGCATAGATGCAGCTAGCAAGAATGTGAGAAGTTTTTTTTACCCAAGTGAGTTTTCTTTTACATGAAATCTTCATGAGAATCATACTCCAGCAATGTGGTTTTGATGGCAATGATGTTATTCCTCTATTTACCACTTGTGTCACCCCTAATTCCTCTTACGATGTAAGCTCTTGTGAGCAGGTCACTCACTTCTCTTGAACTATCTGCTACTATGTACTATTCTACTATGCTAGAGAAGGGGGCTGGCTTGGTTATTGGAATGAGCAGTTGGCTGTCTCCATGTACATAAGTCACTAATTTAGTTCACTTCTGTCAGATTCCCAGATTTTTAGGTGACTGCTCTAGTTCTGGATTCAGCAGCTCCACTAATTCAACGAAACCTCTTTTTCTGCTACAGTCAATGCATAAAACAGAGAAGTGGGCTTGCTCGTTATTGGAATGAGCAGTTGGCTGCTTTCATATACAATACTGGTCATGAGGTGACACAGAAAACTCTCTCCACTGTCAAGCATGATATGGGCATGATTTTTTGGCTGGACAATCTACTTAATCAGTGGAACCGTTTTTTACAAAATACTTCTTCTTTCTTGCTCTGCTTAACCCTGCTGTTGTCTTCAGTCAAAAACGACCGACCTTGAACTTCAATATTCTTTAAAATATTCAAGATGCGGCTCTGAAATCCGTGGCCAACCGACCCATCCTCATTTAAGTCAATCAACCACAAGTTTCAGAATCGCATCTTGAACACCCCAAAAAATACCAAAGTTCAAAATAGGTCTCCCCATTTAAGTGAACAACTGGATCTCTTTTGGATGCTTCTTCTATAGCTACTGTAACACTACACTTTCACTGGGAATACAGAATCACTTCTGTATCTGGCCAGAACATATCAATTGGAGACCAGGTTTCTTACCTTGGCCACAAGGACAAAAGTTGTCAAAGACTTGGTACTACCACTTTGGGTTGTCCGGTCCAAATCGATAAGTCTGCATTCACGCTGTTTGATTGCACACTTATGAATCCTCTCAGCACACACAGAGTCAGTTTCTGAGCCAGGACCGGAGGGTATGTATGCATTATACATGCTCCGGGCCAGAGCCTATCCAGTGGGCGCAACCTCACCCCATATATTTGTATTGAGCGAGGCCGCTCCCCTACTAGGGATGAAGTCATCTAGTGGATGTGGCCTACTAGAAGGCTATGCCTTGCTCTATACATAGAGGCTGCACCCTTTAGTAGGCCACACCCATGGGATGACTGCCCCCTAGTAGGGGAGCGGCCTCGCTCAATGCAAATGTATGGAGCGAGACTGCACCCACTGGACGGGCTCTGGCACAGAGTATGTTCAACTCATACATACCCTCTTGTCCCGGCTCAGAAACCAGCAAATTCCCTCAGGGCACAGTGCAGTCGGCAACCCGTTTTATTCTCTTGTCTTTATCCTAACATGTCCAAAGGTAGACTTAGTTTACATACAGTATGTGAAGCTTAAGGTACCTTCACACTAAACGATATCGCTAGCAATCCGTGACGTTGCAGCGTCCTCGCTAGTGATATCGTTTAGTTTGACACGCAGCAGCGATCAGAATCCTGCTGTGATGTCGTTGGTCGGGGCTAGAGGGCCAGACCTTTCTTTGGTCGCTGGCTCTCCCGCTGACATTGCTGAATCGGCGTGTGTGACACCGATTCAGCGATGTCTTCGCTGGTAACCAGGGTAAACATCGGGTTACTAAGCGCAGGGCCGTGCTTAGTAACCCGATGTTTACCCTGGTTACCATCCTAAAAGTAAAAAAAACAAACGCTACATACTTACCTACCGCTGTCTGTCCCCAGCGCTGTGCTTCTCTGCTCTGGCTGTGAGCACAGCGGCCGGAAAGCACAGCGTTGACGTCACCGCTCTGCTTTCCGGCTGCCCGGCGCTCACAGCCAGAGCAGAGAAGCACAGCGCCGGGGACAGACAGCGGTAGGTAAGTATGTAGCGTTTGTTTTTTTTACTTTTAGGATGGTAACCAGGGTAAACATCGGGTTACTAAGCGCGGCCCTGCGCTTAGTAACCCGATGTTTACCCTGGTTACCGGGGACCTCGGGATCGTTGGTCGCTGGAGAGCTGTCTGTGTGACAGCTCTCCAGCAACCAAACAGCGATGCTGCAGCGATCCGGATCGTTGTCTGGATCGCTGCAGCGTCGTTTAGTGTGAAGGTACCTTTAGGTAAATACCTAAAAAGCTAAACAATGACTTTGCATTAGGAAGTAAGATAGATTTGTCTTTACGGACTAGGCTCACATATTGAGCGTACATCAAAAAGATTGTACTGCACAGCCAAGACTGGGAATGTGCTAAACCCAAAGACACTGATTTAAGGCAGATTGGCAATGTCTTGACATGAAGTACTTCAGAGGATATTAACACCAGAGTAAAAAATAGTAAATACATTGACTTTTTGTTGTGTTTTTTCCATGATCTCTAATTACTTTCATAGTTAATCTATACAAAAGTCCTAGTTTTAATTATTTTCTGCACTTTCCATATGCTTAATAGCAGAAAACGCAACAGTAAAATTGTTGCCTGCAGTGTATTATCTTCCTATTTGTCTCAGTGTCCTCGAAAGTCAAGTCTGATGGATGATGTCATCATCAGAGTATATGAAACCTGATCTCACAATGGTGGGCTGCTCTCTCCGTAAGGGATACATTTAATATACTCTTCTGATCCCTTGTTGATGTGTGGCTTTCCACATGGATTTTTTTATTTGTCATTGCAAAATTGTAAGATTGTAAAGCTAATTTTAGAGTTCACTGCATTTTTACCCCAAGGGAGGGAAATTTTGGCTAACGTGAAGGAGACATCCCCTCCCCTCTGCGTCTCATATCCAGGACACAGAAGTTGTAAAATAGTTTTGAGTTTTCATGATGAAACCTGCATAGAATCTCCTTCTCATACCCTGCAATCAAAAGAAAGTATTTCCAGTAATAGCAGGAAAAAATGTTAAAGAAATTATAATAATTCTGGCAAGATAGATCACATTTTAAAAATAAGTTTAGTTCTTTTTTTATTCTTTTAATCCAGTGCATCTGTTCCCATAATATATTCTAAATGCGAATAACTTTTCCATCTACATGTACATAATTAACACTTTGAGCATTTTTATGTCTTAGGCTGGTTTCACACTTGCGTTTCAAAACGCATGCGGTTAAAAAAAAAACCGCATGGTGAAAAAACGCATGTAAACGCGTGCAAACGCTGCATTTTTTTGACGCATGCGTTTTTGCATGTGGTAAAAAAAACGCAGCGTTTTGACGCATTTACATGCGTTTTTCCATGCGTTTGCATTTTTTAAACGCATGCTGAGAAATGTGTCACAGCTGCCAATCATCAAAATAAAGTAAAAAACCCACTGTAAACAGAAATAGTTAGGGTTAGGGGTAGGGTTAAGGGTAGGGTTAGGGTTAGGGATAGGGTTAGGGATAGGGTTAGGATCCCTTTAGGGTTAGGGTTAGGATCCCTTTAGGGTTAGGGTTAGGATCCCTTTATCACCTTTATGGTGGGGGGTGGCATATCAGTGTGTTTTCTGTTTTTTTTTAATAAAAACGCATGTGTTTTTTAAAGCAAACAAACGCATGTGCTTAAAAACGCATGCGTTTCCATTGACTCCAATGTATTTTTTGACACAAAAAAAACGCATGAAAACGCATGCGTTTTTATGTGTCAAAAAAAGCCTCTCAAAAATACTACAAGTTGCATTTCTGAAAAAGAACGCATGCTGCATGCGTTTCAAATCGCGGCCAAACGCGTACAACAAAAAACGCATGCGTTTTCAATGTTAAATATAGGAAAAAAACGCATGCGTTTTTTTGTGCAAAAAACGCTGCAGACAAAAACGCAAGTGTGAAACCACCCATAATGAGCCATTTTTTTTACCATTTATATCATAGTGGATGTTGATTCTGATTGGGATAATTTAAAGGGTTTGTACCATATATAGAAGTTATCTCCTACTTATAGAATAGGGGTTAATTTACTGTTTTCTGAAGGTTAGACTGCTAAGAACCCCACTGATTCTAAGAATTGGGCACAACAGAAGCCAGTCTGAATGGAAAAGAGGTTGATTGTGCTCAACTTTGCTCCATTCATTCTCTAGGTGACTACTGGAGATTACCTAGGGCAGAGCTCTCAAATATGAGTGGAGTAAAGGTGTGAATTTAGATGGGGGCTTGTGATCGGTGGGGGTAACTGTGGTCAGACCCTCTGCAATCAGAAACATATCCCATATCATGCAGATAAGGTGTTATATCTTATCTGGTACAAGGTTTTTAATAGCGACTAACCTCCTCCCAGTGATATATCTGTAGGAGGCAGCAGTCATAGTGGAACATGGGCTTAGTTGCCTTTGGGACCCCACTTAAAAAAAAAGTACTGCAAATGGTCACTGACGGTTGGGAGACCCTTGTACAGATTTTGTTTTAGACTTCACCTCATAATATGTGCTGACAGTTTTTTTTAGAAAGTTGTTTTTAGCGTATCTGCTCCCCCCAAAAAATCACCTAAAAACACTTATAAAACTCTTCCAATTTGTTTGAATGTAAATCCTTTTTGCTGTTCATATGAAAAGTTCTTTTCCACTTTCGGTTTTTGAAACACTTACAGTGAAGAGAAAAAGTGCCTGTCAATTCTTGATGGACCGTTATGGAATTGGCTCCAGCTTGGCATTGTAAAACTAAGAGTTAAAATATTCAGGAATCACTTAAGGAAAAGAAAAACTCATCCAAAATCTTCCCAAAGTTGGAATATTTCCTGAAGGAGTCTCTTCTTAAAAAAAAGTTGTCGCTTTTGAATGCCTCAAAAAACTTTGCGCATGGTCTCAGCCCCCCTCTTGCGCATTGTCCCCCTTTCTCTTCTGCTCCTCTTTTTAACTGCTCCTCCTCTATAATTTGTCTCTTGAACCTGATAGGGCAGAACTGGGGTCCCATTTGGCACAAATATAACGAGACCCATTTCAAGGGTTGCTCGAAACCACAACATTTCTTAACATCCATGATAGGAGGTCCTGGTACCCTCGCCTAATTTTCATTACTTCTGCATTCTCTTTCTGCAGAGACCACATGTCTGATCAGGTTTCACCACCTATTAAATGGGATAAATCTAACCTGGAATGGACCCCCACAAGAGCTGCCTTAAAGGTACATAAAACCTTGTCTTACTTGAATCCTACCTTGTCAGAACATCTTCAGAGGAATCTTGCTTTTTGGTCAATTAGCACTTTCATGTTATGTCCTCTGTAATATACACATATAGAAGTTAACCCGCCTTGCCAAAATCAGGTCAAAAAGTCTACTTTTGTCTCGTGTGTGGAGGCCAATAGTTTGATAATTGACTTTTCAGTTGCTTAGTTTTGTCCTGACCTGGCTTAAGGATCTGTATCAAAGTATTTGTGATTTTTATGTTAATAGAAATGTCTTTCATTGGTAGCCCCCAATGGCTTGTTAGACAACACATAAGCAGCTTACTCTTTAATCTTCAGATACTTTCTTTATTAACTTCCATTCATACGTGAAAATTCCTCAACAGATTTTGCCTTTTCAGCAATGGAATGTTGTATCTGGCAAATACGTGAAAAACAACAGTGGTTACTATGGAGCCTTATATAGGATACTACATACATATTACTGCCCCCCAAAAAACTAACCCATCTTTATTATAACTCCCTTTTCAAGCATATTTAGGTAATAAAGGGAGAGCCTTGTAATGAATACCTCCTTTCCTCTTCTAAATAAATGTATTAAATGGAAAAATGGTCAAACGGAGTCCAAAGTTGCATGTTTTGGACTCAGTTTGCCTAAGTCTTTGGCTTCAACTGGCACAAGTATGAATATCTTCTTTGGAGTTCAGACACAAGAACCTAACAGAGTCAGGAATGGTGGCTCAATCGTGAGTTGAACTAAATTGTCCTCCCCCCTCTTGGCATACCTAAGATAATAATAGAAGATCACATGAAATCACAGTGGCCCAATCTGTGGCAATTAGGTTTTTGCCATGATGGACTCCTTTAGAGTAGTGGTTGTCCAGTTGTTCAATCCATTTATGTTTCTGTAACTCCCACAAGTTTAATATAAAGTTGTGTGTGTAAGGCTATATTGAAACCTTTTTATAGAAAGTAACTCACCACTGATCTGCCATGATGCTTAGCTAGGTGGTACTTGTCAAAGTAAAATCTAAGTAAATACCAGGACCAAGGTTTTTCATCAGCAGAACATTTACCAGCGCATCACACGCACTCAGACAGCTTGCCTTCTTCCCCAAAAAGACATCATGGTGGCATCTTTTTTTCCAGGTTAAGAAAGCACACACACATACCAGGCCATACAAATGAAGTTCTTCCGTTGCTCTATGTCCTGTCATCGGAAAACTGGTTGTATTTCTTGAACCACTTTTGGCAGATACCAACCGCTACAAGCTGGGAACGCTGTACAAGTTCTGCCATTTTGGAGATGATCAAGTCATCTAGCCATCACAATTAGACCCTTGACTGATTGTAGTACATACCATAAATTATGGTTTATCAACAAAAGGAGCCATATGTCCTAATCAAAGAAATGCAGAGAAATAAGGGTATGGGGATTGACTATGGCTGAACACACTTATTTCAGTATGTCGAATCTCTGCTATCCACCTCCCAGGAAAGGAAGCAGATGCCAACCTTATGGAAAATAATTAACTCCAGGCAAATTTTCTTCCAATAAAACTGGTCCGTAAAAAGCCATTTCTATGCTTTGCCTAAGGGACTTAATTCCTTGCATACAAAACAATCAATATTCAAAAGGGAAATTTAAATTAAAAAAAGCATTAATAAATGAGTACAAATCTTACTGCAATGTGTTTCATTGACTGTCAAAACTATACTTTTCCACTAATTGTGGAGAAGCAGGTGATTTCCAGCATATAAAACATTATTTTCACCTAGTAGGTGGTACAAATAACACAAGTAAGGTCTACACTAATCCTTCCAACATAGATTTTAATTGAGGTATTTGTGTTAGCGAGTGCTGGAGGGTTTTTCGAGTCTGCCTCATAGACTGCCAGCAGGTCCAGCTTGATATTGACTGTAAGATTTACACCTATAAGTGATTTCTAGTTCTACCACCTGGTGTTCTGGTTTATTATTTTCCAAAAATTCGTATGTTTTCTAGCTAACAAGCTCCTTCGGTAACTTGCATCTGAGCTTATTTTGGCAGTGCCATTGTTATTTTGTACCATATGATATTATCCGGTTTGAGAGACTCGACTGCATTTTCCTCTTAATATTATTTTTGGATATTCTTTTGATTCACTTGGACTCTTGTGAATCTTAATAAACGTAAAAGGATTTTGACAGAAGAAAAAAATCAAAGAGAAAATTAATGATATTCGGTGGAACTTCTGCTTTTCATTTCCATTACTTGCCCAGAGTGAAGTAACTTTATATCATGATGACTAAAGTAAAGTTTCAACTTTAAAATGACTACATAGGAAGAAAGAATAATTGTATTTCTTATTAAAATAAATTACATTGTACAGTGTGTCATATAAAGTAAATGGACCCGAAAATTCTATTTGTACCGCACTGGAAGAACTCCTTGATGTTTGCTATTATAGTTCTACATCCGTTCCTTAGAACAAAGTGGCCAGTAAGCACTTCAAGAAATATTCAGCGTCTTTTGGAATGAATACAATAGTTGTAATAACACACATCCCACAAACCCTACAGCTACAGTATGGGCAAGTGCAGGGGTATAACCTGAAGCTCCAAATCCAAAATCTATAAGAACTACGATGTCTAATATTAATGTCATCTAATATAACAAAGGGACCTTTGGGTCATCTCATGCACCAGGGTTCAGGTGCTGACTGCAACATATTCATCCTCCATAGCTACCGTACATCTCAGATAAAGTGCACCATAATACTAATCTTCCTTAAGTTTCTCGCAGAATCTGCAAGAATGTGTAAGGCTAGTTTCACACTAGCATTCCCCTGATGTACGGCAGGCTGCGGACTTCCTCCGTGAAGCCCCGCCCTCAGCCGCACCTCCCCGCATGTGACCTGCGTACCTATATTTAACATTAGGTACGCAGGTCGTGCGGCGGTATGCGGATGATGCCGCATGCGTCATTTTGACGATGCGGCGACCAGCGGAGACGCAGCCATGTAGCATTTTTTTTTTGCCGCATCATCAAAACGACGCATGCGGCACCATCCGCATACCGCCGCACGACCTGCGGACCTAACGTTAAATATAGGTACGCAGGCTGCATGCGGGCCGCACACAGATGTAGGCGGAGCTACAAGCGGAGGTGCGGCCGAGGGCGGGGCTTCACGGAGGAAGTCCGCAGCCTGACGCACATCAGGGGACCGCAAGTGTGAAACCGCCCTAACACTGCCGATATCGGGAGAAGATGGAGATGTTTGGATGGAAAGATGGTTTCAGCAATGCAATGAGCCTGTCCATTCTGCTAATGGACCCTCCAGTGGTAGAGTTAGCCCTTGGCATATTTATATGGCATGTTTATATGGTAGGGCCTATTCAGATCCCCAAGCAAGTGTCACTTTCAACTTTATTAGCATCCATACTATCTGTTTGGTATTATTCTTACCTCTTTAGTAGAGATGAGCGAATTTGTTCGGGTTTTCTCTGATTCGGCAAACTATAGCGCTTGCCGAATAAGCAGCAGAGGGAACCCGGCTTTCTGTATCATGCCGGCCGATCAGCTGATCCAGCACATGCATGGAGAGCCTATATGTTGGGTTCTCCATGCATGTACTGTGACTGTGACACAGCCGCGACACATGCAGCTGCGGCGCCGATCAGCTGATTATTACCGCTGTCCCCATTGGGGCTCATAATCTCAGTATGTTTTTAGAATATGGGAGGAAACCGGAGAATCCAGAGGATACCCATGCAAACACCAGGAGAACATACAAACTCCTCGCAGATGTTGTCCTTATGTGTCTTATCTGAATGATTCACGGTCCTGGTGATGTTGACTTCCTATAGCTTTAGCCTGATATGTAGAAATATTTGTTGCTTCTCCTGACTCACATTTCACATGAAGTCCTAAGTCTTGTGTTTAGTCCTACACTTTCTGACATGGAACAATGACTTCTTCCAAGAATCAGTAAGATGTCGGGTGTTATTTCCCATAGAATGGATCAACTTCTCTTTTCGTTCTTACTCACTAAAAACAATGACAGAGAGATTTAATAGGAACAGGTTACGTCAAAAAACATATGCATACTACTCCGAAAAGTAAGGCTAAAATAACAGCCAACTTTTCACATGTATCATATTGTAAAGCAAAGTGTAACAAGCCCTGGAAACATCTCGGAGCCCAAGGTAAATTTTATCCTTGTTCAAAAGGAATAGATTTACATGCCTCAGTCAGTAACTTGCAGTAACTTTGCCGGCAAAATGAAAGCAGCCTATTTATAAGTGAATTGTTATGAAAATGTGGCTAATAATCTATTATAATCCTGTGCTCCTGAAAGCCAGGAAAGTTGGGGCATTTATGACTAAGATGGTGTAAAGGGTCCTGGTCCTGGATTAAAGGATAATACAGAATGGCGGCCAATATCAGGAATGAATCCCCTTTCTCATATTCTCAGAAAATTATTCATTGCTAAACTCTAGTTGCTATAGGAGCTCACGTTCTTCAGGTCCAATCAAGCACACCATCTGCATAGAGTTTGCATAGTGGGCGGGCACGGATAGGAAAGGGCCCCAGTGCAAGATCAATATATGGGTCCTTTGCAGCCCAAGAGCTCCTAAAAATGCTAAATGGCAACTGTTTTAGAGGTAGAAATGAGCCCCCTCACCTCTTCCGCGCAGGTTGCACCAATGATACATCCGCCCCTGGTTTGTATGTGTCCCCACTCCTAAAACTTGCTTATCGCATCATTTGTTTCCTATTGAAATTGACCCTAGTGCATTTGAGATAGGGAAACTATATTTAGTGGCCCATTGTCCTCTGAAATTTAAAAATGGTGTATAGGATTAGCAAGATATGTTGTCATTGCTCTTTTGTCCCAAAACAGTCCCTGGCCTTTCCCCAGGCTGTGACTGGTATTATAGGTCAGCATTCAGTTTAAGGCCAGGGTCACACGACCATATAACACGGCCAACTTGGCATGAGGGAACAATCACAGCATGCTGCAATTGGTAGAGAGACTCGGCTCACATGCACCCATACAAGTCTATGGGTGTGTGGGAAACATCAGACTGTACTCGGATGTCATCCTAGAGCAGTCCGATATATGAGGCAATGGAGGAGATGGAGAAATTGCTTTCTCCGTCTCCTCCGCAGCTGTGCTGCGACTCTCCCATGTGAGAAGATCTGAGCACTGACATTCGGCTCACGCTCGCATCGGATGCTATGTGCTCGTCTAATTCCAGCCTGTGTTACTCTGCGGTACCTGACTCAACCCATGGACTTGTATGGTGCTCTTCCTGGAAGAAAGCGGACATTTCTTAGTCCCGTACAACCTCTTTAAGAATCATTCTAGGAAATGTGGTAAAACGATACTACTATTGGGCCATAGACACTGACCAGCTCTGCTGTACTGGACTCTGAGACAAACCTAGCTTTGATACGTTGCTGGAAAACTCTGCTTTACTATTGGCCAGTTCCCCTAGACAAGAGTCTGTGATAAACTCAGCCGTGCTGTATCACTGAGCAACTCTGCTATACTGTTGGCGTTGGCCAGCTCTGCTATACAGGACATTGTGACAAACTCAGTTGTGCTGTATCGCCAGGAAACTCTGCTATACTATGTACCTGTGTTGCTATACTGGACTCTATGACAAACTGAATGTTGCTATATCTCTGGTAACTCTGCTATACCACTGTTCAGCTCTGGACTATATGACAATTCCAACTCTGCTATATCAGTGGGAACTCCTGTCTTATCATTATGCCAGCTCCACCTCTGACTCTGTGACTAACTCAGCACTAATACATCACTGAACCTCACTTGTCAGTCAGCTCTGCTAGGTCGACTCTGCTTTTTCGTTCTTCTACTTTCCTCCTCTATTATCTGTTCTGTCACATCTGATTCGTTTGTCCCATCTGGATAGCTCTGCTACCAACGCCATCTGTCCGTGCTGCGTAAGAACTGCTCTTCCGTACCTAGGCTTTGAGGATCAGCCTTCCCTGGAGAGACATAACACTGTATTTTGTTCATTATTCTTAGGAAATGTTATTTATGAAATTCATTACTCTATAAATTGTGGGTAAATGATAACATCTCATAGATCTTGACAAATTACAAGTTTCTTTTCAGGAACCTCAGGCGTGATTTCTTTAAAACAACTTTTTCCTTTCTATATAATCAGAAGTGCGATAATGACACCAGTGCAAATATCCTGAATATAATGCTGAGGAATTTGACAACAGGTAGAGCGAAAGTTTATTTTTAACTCCTTTTTCTAGACATTTGCTGCTACAGTCTGTGGACAAGTAAATCCTAATGTACACACGGCCAATATCCCTTCTGAGGCTAATAGCAGGGTTTTATTGTTCTGCGACTAGGACTCTTTGCTGGCAATATTTCCGCCAAGGGCTTTATTTGTGAAGAGCTAAAGGCCGCACACATTGAAAACATTTCTAAAAGCGAATCCTGTTCTTCAAAGAGGAATTGTGTGTGGTAAAGTTGTCAAGAGGAAAAGAATTATTGAGTGTGATATGGCAAAATGTCTCTAGTTTTGGAGACAAGGCACTATATACTGGATCTTTTTATACCTTTAAATATACCTAAATGGTATTTAGTGTTCTATATAAATCTGTGCACTGCTTTAACAAAGAATTGGACATAGTGTTTGACAAGTGTGACCAACTTTTTACTATTGATGCTGCCTATGCAGCATCAATAGTAAAAAGATATACTGTTAAAAACAATTAAAAAAATAAAAAATCCTGATATTCTCACCTTCCGGCAGCCCCCGCAGCCTTCCCGATCCTTGCGATGCTCCTGGCAACTCCCGTTCCCAGCGATCCCTTGCGACCATAGCATCACGCGAGACTGCTACATCATCACAGGTCATTGTTGCAAGGTATCACTGGGAACGGGAGCTGCCGGGAGCATCGCTAAGGCCTGGGCTGAATTCAGGGGTCACCAGCAGGTGAGTATATAACTATTTTTTATTTTAATTCTTTTTTAAGGGACTGGAGGAGAGTCTCCTCTCCTCCATCCTAGGTACCATCCGCACATGATCCGCTTACTTTGCGCATGGTGGCCATAGCCCCATGCGGAAAGCAAGCGGATCAATGCATTCTTATATATGCGGAATCGCAGCGATTCCGCACAGAGAATGAGCATGCTGCGCATTTTTCCGCGATGCGATTCCGTTGTGCGGAAAAATACACAGCATTAGCACAGCATTGCAGAATCCCATTGAATTCAATGGGTTGTGTTGTGCATGTGTTTTGGCAGCGTTTTTGCCGCATAAAAACGCGGCAAAAACTCATTCAATCCGCAACGTGTGCACATAGCCTAAAACTTTTGGTCCCCATTGTTTTCAAAGGGATTTGGGTTCTGGTTCAAGTTTGGGAAAAGTTCTGGTACCCGAACCAAACTTTGGAATAAAGTTTGAGTTGGGTATCAAAACCCGAGCTTCCAGAGTTCTGCTCAACCCTACTCAGTACTAGGGATGAGCTGTTCCATGGAAGTTCGGGTTCTGATACCAGACACAAACTTTCTCGGATACCAGAACTTTTCCCAAATTTGAACCAGAACCTGAATCCTATTGAAAAGTCTCTCCCTCTGGACTTCCACCCTGAACTCCGAACATTGCAACGGACTTCCTGGAGGGGTCCGTGTTCGTCGTTTAGCACTAGACACCAACTGTCTAGAACGAACCCTGAACTTTTAAGTTCGGGTTCGCTCATCTGTACTCAGAACTAGTGATGAGCGAATATACTCGTTACTCGCGATTTCTCGAGCACGCTCAGGTGTCCGCCGACTATTTTTTTAGTGCTCGGAGATTTAGTTTTTCTTGCCACAGCTGAATGATTTACATCTGTTAGCCAGCATAAGTACATGTGGGGATTCCCTAGCAACCAGGCAACCCCCACATGTACTTATGCTGGCTAACAGATGTAAATCATTCAGCTGCGGCAAGAAAAACTAAATCTCCGAGCACTAAAAAATACTCGGAGGACACCCGAGCGTGCTCAAGAAATCTCGAGTAATGAGTATATTCGCTCATCACTACTCAGGACCATTCTAAATGCAGTTTACAAAAACTCCTCCTGATGAAGCCATGCAGGTGAAACATGCGTTGGCGTTGAGGCACTCCTCTCGTCTCCTTAGGTGCTTACATCATGTCACAAGGAATTTTAACCTACCATCAATACTGTCACTGATGTATTCCTGCTTACTCTATGCACTTTATTATATCTTCCTGATTACATGCACTCTCTACAGTAGGCTCAACAGCATGCCCACTTGATTTTCCCAATTCACATTCATGCTAGTTAGCTTGCTATGTTGGCTCCTTCATAATGATTGAGATTTATGGGAACTGTCTATTTTCATTGGACTCACTCGATTAAGAACAATATTGAATCTGTCACATTATTATGTGCATTTTTTCCAATAGTATTCATTGTCCCCATGCCAATAGTTAGTGCATGAGATCCTCAGGATATATCCTTTACATGCACTATATGCAATTTATTTGATGGTCATTGTGTGCTTACATCTGTGCATTTTCACATAGCAACTGATAACTTGGTTATACAGTACAGAGCAAAACTTTGGACACGCCTCATTTAAAGATTTTTCTGCACTTTCATGACTATGAAGATTGTAAATACACACTGAAGGCATCAAAACTATGAATTAACAATGTGGAATTATATACTTAACAAAAAAGTGTGAAACAACTGAAAATATATATAGATATGTCTTATATTCTAGGTTCTTCAAAGTAGCCACCTTTTGCTTTGATGACTGCTTTGCACACTCTTGGCATTCTCTTGATGAGCTTCAAGAGGTAGTCACTGGAAATGGTCTTCCAACAATCTTGAAGGAGTTCCCAGAGATGCTTAGCACTTATTGGCCCTTTTGCCTTCACTCTGCGGTCCAGCTCAGCCCAAACCATCTCGATTGGGTTCAGTTCTGGTGATTCTGGAGGCCAAGTCATCTGGCGTAGCACACCATCACTCTACTTCTTGGTCAAATAGCCCTTACACAACCTGGAGGTGTGTTTGGGCTCATTGTCCTGTTGAAAAATAAAAGATGGTCTAACTAAACGCAAACCGGATGGAATAGCATGCTGCTGCAAGATGCTGTGGTAGCCATGCTGGTTCAGTATGCCTTCAATTTTGAATAAATCCCCAACATTGTCACAAGCAAAGCACCCCCACACCATCACACCTCCTCCTCCATGCTTCACGGTGGGAACCAGGCATGTAGAGTCCATCCGTTCACCTTTTCTGCTTCGCACAAAGACACGGTGGTTGGAACCAAAGATCTCAAATTTGAACTCATCAGACCAAAGCACAGTATTCCACTGGTCTAATGTCCATTTCTTGTGTTCTTTAGCCCAAACAAGTCTCTTCTGCTTGTTGCCTGTCCTTAGCAGTGGTTTCCTAGCAGCTATCATACCATGAAGGCCTGCTGCACAAAGTCTCCTCTTAACAGTTGTTGTAAAGATGTCTCTGCTGCTAGAACTCTGTGTGGCATTGACCTGGTCTCTAATCTGAGCTGCTGTTAACCTGTGATTTCTGAGGCTGGTGACTCGAATAAACATATCCTCAGAAGCAGAGGTGACTCTTGGTCTTCCTTTCCTGGGGCGGTCCTCATGTGAGCCAGTTTCTTTGTAGCGCTTGATGGTTTTGCAAGTGCACTTGGGGACACTTTCAAAGTTTTCCCAATTTTTCGGACTGACTGACCTTCATTTCTTAAAGTAATGATGGCCACTTGTTTTTCTTTACTTAGCTGCTTTTTTCTTGCCATAATACAAATTCTAACAGTCTATTCAGTAGGACTATCAGCTGTGTATCCACCAGACTTCTGCACAACACAGCTGATGGTCCCAACCCCATTTATAAGGCAAGAAATCCCACTTATTAAACCTGAAAGGGCACACCTGTGAAGTGAAAACTATTTCCGGTGACTACCTCTTGAAGCTCATCAAGAGAATGCCAAGAGTGTGCAAAGCAGTCATCAAAGCAAAAGGTGGCTACTTTGAAGAACCTAGAATATAAGACATATTTTCAGTTGTTTCACACTTTTTTGTTAAGTATATAATTCCACATGTGTTAATTCATAGTTTTGATGCCTTCAGTGTGAATTTACAATTTTCATAGTCATGAAAATACAGAAAAATCTTTAAATGAGAAGGTGTGTCCAAACTTTTGCTCTCTATTGTATATACTCACCAGCACCCAGTAGCATGTTGGTTAGTTACACATATATACCAGTCACATCAGATACTACCAACAGTCTATAGGCTTATTTACTTTGGACGCAAAGCTTAGGGAGAGAGACGAGTCTCCATAGGGGGATTTGATTTTTCAATCCTTCTCTTTGTACATTTTTAACCGTTCCCCACACCAATTGTTATTTGTATTACCATTGATAGTATTATTTGTTGTTAATTAATGTTGATATTGCTTTTCCAACCCTAGTTTTCTGGGTTTCTTATGCAGCACAATTCCATACATTAACACGCTCATCAATTAGCCATTTGAAGAGTCCCACATTTGTTCTCTAACATAGGGTACTTAGATAACACTGTTTTGATTAAAAAAAAGCCTAAAAGTCAGAAAACCATGACAAGGTGTAACCACAGGAACGGTCCTAACCTGTCTTTGGTATTAAAACCTTACCATGTGTCAAACGATGTCAATGTGAAGAAGGGGAGGGCAGGGCAGGACCTTACTGAGACACACACCCCTGGGAAGCTTGTGGCCTTATCTCCTGAATCAGCACAAACAAGGGTAAACTCAAATACCAAGCATACAAATATTCACTCACATGTAACAGAGGACTGCACCAGGGAGTGGAGGATGGGGGAATAACCAAAGTAAGAGCAGGGAAGAGAATTATCACACTTACAAACCACGCAACAGTCACAGATAACTCCTCCAAAACTTCTTCTCATATACACACACCTCTCCACCCAGCCATGCAGCAAAAGCTAGCTCTGACATTGGTTTGAATCAGGACTCAGACTATAAAGGGGATGGGAGTGGCTAACCGAGCTCAGCTAAGAGCTCATTTCCTCAGAGTTTCCAACATGGCCAATTAACCCCTGTTCTACCAAAAGAAAGAAATACCATTTAAAAAGGAAAGATGCTTCTTTTTAGCGCAGGAGAAGGAGCAATCAGACTCTGCAGTCTTCTGGCTCCTCTTTCTTGCGGTAACACCATGACAGGTACATTTGTGAACGAGGGTAGTGTAATATATGTATGCAGGTGACAAGTGAGTCCCCAAAGTCAATTTTACTGGTGGACCCTTGGCCTCCCAGTCTGACATTGATTGGGCCCATAAATATTAATAATAAAACAAATATTGTGCCATGTTCTATCACATGCTATACTATAATGATATTCTCCCTTGGAAGCATCTAGAAGATGAGGCCCTACAGAAACACTATATTGGAAGCACACATGTGACTTCATGCCCCAGTATAGAGCTATCATGATTCGGTTTGCCCCCTATGGCTTTGTATACAGCGTTCTGGCCAATTATATCTTAATAAAATGGGAAGTATTTTACAAAATAAATTGATCGTAATGCAGTCATAGCAAGCAGCAATTATCTGTAAAGTTGGACATTTTCATTCCATTAAGTCACAGAAATAAGCAAACCTATGTATATATTGTATGCATAATATGCATTGCCAGCATGATAGATTTGTGCCCTAGATCCTCTCATAGAGATGCCCTAGCATTGTGACATGTCCCCTTTAACAGAATATAGCCAATAAACTGAACTGACATACATTCACATAACAGCGTCTCTTTAAATCCATGCCTGAGTGTTAATAGCACACCGACTGTTATAAAATAATGAAATATCAACAATATCGCTTTCATTAACCCCGCTAGCAGCGGCAAATACAACAATGAAAGCGACGGTATCAAGCATCAATTAATGAGCAATTATCACCAGATGCCGCGTGATCTGTTCATAGGATTTGGAGAATATTTACAATCACGGGTCGTCGGGATGGGGCGGTTGTGAGCAGCTCTGTTGTGGGGGGAAGTGAGAAGGGTCCTGTAATCACATTCTGCACTTTGCAAGTCACTGAACCGTAATAAAATGCTGCAAACAGAAGGGAATGAATTCACAATTCACAAAAGGTTTGCTGAGACATGTTTGCTAAAAGGCTTTTTATATGGAGGTTTTTGTGGCGTTTTAACACTCGCCGAGAAAAGTTGGTTAAAACGTTAATTCTGCTCGGCTTTCATCTGAAGACGAAAAACTATGAATGTGGACACACATTATATCTGTGATTGCCTAAAAATAAGTTATTTCTATTTAAACAATGATATTTATTAGATTAGGCATCCCCATCCCCTAGATCTCGGGGGTCACTGATGCGTGGCTCGCAGCTTGATGTGTGATTCGGGGTACACGGTACACTGATACAGCTAAAATCCATGGTAGAGTAGAGAGCAATAGGGCTTGTCCAGGATGTCAAATATAATGGCCTGTCCATAGCATAGGTCATTAATGTCTGATTAATGGAGATGCAACACCGGGCAGCTGTTGCTGGTCGGACATGCTCAGGTGCCATAGCGGACTACTGCATATCTGTCCCCATTAATCAATAGGATTCAGATGTGCAGTTTCAAGCTGCATCCACTATTCCGTTGACGGATTTGTGTTGTTAAAGTCCCAGACAACCCCTCTAATAATCGTTAATGGAGTATGTGGGCATAATTACTTGTCAAGGGGTCCTCTGGTGTCATTATTACTTTTTGGTGACATTATTATTTGTAAGGGTTCGCTCCCACTTGCGATTAAATCGGACGAATGCAATCCGATTGAAAATCAGATTGCATTTGTACCAATTTAATCTTATGGTTCTGTTCTCAATTGCGTTTTTATTTCCTGCTCCAATCGGATTGCGGGCTCAGCTCCTGACGCTGCTGTTAGGCTAGGTTCACATTAGGGTTTCTGTGCACAGCGTATCATCTGCATGTGCAAACGCTTGCCAAAACGCATGCAAAAGCATGCTTACGCCTGCACATCATTTTGCGCATGATGCAAACAAAAACGCTGCGTGTGCATGCGTTTAAATGCGTTTGCGTTTATTATGCGCATGGTGGAGGCGGTGACATCATTTTCTGGACATGCGCAGTCTAAAGTACGCATGCGTATCAAACACATGCGTATGCATGTCCTTGCGTACCAATGCGTTCCCATAGTAATGAGGTTTTTTTTACTCAATCATCTGCAATCGTACGCATGCGGACGATTGCGCAATATTTGACGCCTCAAAAATGCAACATGTTGCGTTTGCCGGACATCGCCGCACACTGCAAAACGACGCATGCGTACACCATGTCAAAAAATGTATGCATGACGCATGCGGATCAATGCGGATCGTACGCTGAGCACACAGACGCAAATGTGAACCCGGCCTAAGACACAGATGCTGGCCATGTAATATAGCCGACATCTACAGCATGTGGAAGGAGCTCCCAGCTTGGACTTTTTTTGTGGTTACAGAAAATCCGTCAGCAGGTTTTACTACCACAAAAATAACACATCTATATAGGTTGCTGTGATCCAGAATCAATTCATACATTCTTTTTTGTAATCCCTCTTTGCATTCCAGAGTTATCCTCAATTCAATTTTTATGCTAAAGAGCTTCCAGTGGTCTTGGTCCTACACTTATAACTCTCCATTTTCTTTACAATTTTCCCTGCCCACCCCTTTTGCTCCCTGATTGACAGGTCACTCTTGTGTGATCTGTTTCTCCCCACCAGAAATCCCACACAGGTGTCATCACCTCCCGCGCCATTATTAATTTATAAGAGAGCACTCTCGGAATTACTGCTCTAAAAGGGGGTACCCCAGGTATTAAAACCTTCAAAAAGGACAGTGGGCTTCTACGATTTATCATAGGGAAAAAATTAAAACCCTGAAAAAAAATGTAAAAATTAAAAACCTACATGTTAGATATTGTTGTACTAAATCTGACCTGATTAAACATGTGTCCGGTTAATTTCTATTGCACATTAAATGCCAAATGACAATTTTTTTCCATTATTTCACCACACTGGAAATGGCTCATGCTGCCCTCTTAGTCAATTGCAAGAAATTATGTATTTTAACTAAGGGACGAAATGGCACCAAGTGAAAATATTCATATAGTATAGCCCTGATGGGGCAGATTTATGAAACCCTATAAAAAAGAATTAATCTGTAAAATCTCTAGACAGTAGGCCTCTAAAAGAAAATCTGTTTTCATCGCCCATAGCAACCAATAACAGGCCAGCTTTCATTTTAGCAGAGTGGTTTTTACAAATAGAAGCAGAGTTCTGATTGGTTGCCGTGGGCAACTTAGACAGATTTTCTTTTTCTACTTGAGGCCTACTGTTTTGGGGGGGTTGTCATATTTCCTTTTCTGCTGATTTACAATGTCTCAGTGCTGAGTTTCCTACATCCCCTCAGCATGGGGCTCATCAGGAATTCTCAGACAAACATAATAAAGATTTTTTTTTAAGTTAACGTTCCTGAGAGTGCTTCTTTAATGCACTAATCAGTATATACAGTATATGACCGTGTCGGATACCCTGTCTCGGTCTGAATTAAAACAGCGCTGTCAATGATAACAGAGAATATTATATGTGTCTGACTGTGTACATTTTACTGCTGCTCCATTAAATGGACCTACCATGTATAAGTAAATTGCAGCGTCTGGCTCCAGAATTCTTGGGTCCATTTTCTCAATCCATTACAAGTTCATTTTAACCGAGAATGAATTATTCAGCCTCAGCCTTTTGCCAATTTGACATTACTAACTTTGGGGCAGTGAATATTCTTTAATAGCTGGAGGTAGTAGTATCGGCCTTTATAGGTTAGGCTTCTTTCACACTAGCGTCGGAATCTCCCCGTCGCAATGCGTCGGGGAGAGATTCCGACGCTAGCGTTTAACGCTTTGCACAATGGGTGCAGCGGATGCATTTTTCCGGCGCATCCGCTGCCCCATTGTAATGTGCGGGGAGGTAGGGGCGGAGTTCCGGCCGCGCATGCGCGGTCGGAAAAAGCGGTCCGTCGGGAGAAAAAAACGTTACATGTAGGGTTTTTTTTTCCCGACGGTCCGCCAAAGCACGACGCATCCGTCGCAAGACGGATGCGAAGTGTGCAAATCCGTCGCAAATGCGTCGCCAATAGAAGTCTATGGGGAAAAAACGCATCCTGCAAGCACTTTTGCAGGATGCGTTTTTTCTGCAAAACGACGCATTGTGACGGATTTACAAAAAACGCTAGTGTGAAAGTACCCTTACACAGCGATAAGGGGTCACAGTATTCCCTCCTGTGCTCTTCTACAAATGTTTTATACATCCAATATAAAAATTTATTATTCAAAAGGCCAAAATCACTAAACCTAAAACACATAAAGAAGCCACTAATAACATTCCCAGATTTAGATGTAAAAATTCCCATAAGTTTTCTCACATTTGGGGGTATTTTTAAAACTGTTGACTATGTAGACCCTAAACAGTCAATCAGTTTCTGTAATATGATAGTGGTCTTGATCCAGAGTCTGGCCCCGTCACTGCAGCCAGGAAATGTAACGACTTGGCCACCATTCTACTTCTCATCGTATATACAACAACTAAAGCATGTTGGGATTCTGAAAATCTACTTTCAAGTGTATTTCATTTTTCATGCAAAACCCATAGAAAAGTATGATTTTGCTGCTCTCACACCCCATGGCAAGTTAAAACTGCTTCTGGTGAACAACCAATTCTAATATGTGTCTTGATTCTCAAGCTCTTTAAGGTCTCTTTCACACATCCTGATATTTCCGGTACTGGAAAAACCAGTACCCGAGATATCTGTGTCCGTGTGTACTTGTGTTTAATACTAGAGATGAACGAATTTGCTCGGGTTCGCTCTTAATTGGCACGCTATAGCGTTTGCCGAATAAGCTGCAGAGGGAACCCGGCTTCCTGAACTGAAAGCCAGCCTCTTTCTAATGCCTGTATGCAGTCTGACAATTAGACAGGAGAGAAGGAGCAGAGAGGTAAAGACTGGAGAACACTTCCTGTAATCTGTTCCTGCATCTCTGCCACCAGAGAGATCACAGCAGGTGGTGGACAGAAGGGATACACCTAGTGGCTGGCACTTTAGTGAGATTTTTCGGGGGTAGGGGACTATCTCATTTTTAAATAAAATAATTTGCAGACTGAACATTTATGATGCATTCTCCAAAATAAAATGAAGTTGCCTAAAATTACAGTGACCAACTAAATGCTCACTGATTTGAAAAATAAAAAGTATATATATATATATATATCTATAATATAACGCTGGGAGCGTCACTCTGTCCGAAGCCTTTATAGACTGCGCAGGCGCAAGCGAAGGGCGCAGTCTGGGCCTCACAGAGTGACGCTCCCGGGAGATGGCGGTATGCGTTCACACTGAACGCACACCGCGATCTCCAACAGAGAAGCAGGGACCACCAGGAGGGTAAGTATCGGCCATATTCACCTGTCCTGCGTTCCACCACTGAGTGCCGCCATCTTCCCGGTCTTCGGCCTGTGACCTTCAGTTCAGAGGGCGCGATGACGCACTTAATGCGCGCCGGCGCCGCCCTCTGACTGAACAGTCACAGCCAGGAGACCGGGAAGATGGCGGCGCGCAGCGCTGGAACGGGACAGACAGGTGAGTATAGTAAGTGCTGGGGGGCCTGAGCTGGTGGCGATACGGCACCTGACCCCCACAGCACGCCGGTGTCCATGCCTGCTCAGGCCCCCGGATGGGTGCAACACATGACAGGATGGGGACGCAGGATGGGTGCAGCACATACCAGGATGGGGACGCAGGATGGGTGCAGCACATGACAGGATGGGGACGCAGGATGGGTGCAGCACATGACAGGATGGGGACGCAGGATGGGTGCAGCACATACCAGGATGGGGACGCAGGATGGGTTAGCACATGACAGGATGGGGACGCAGGATGGGTGCAGCACATACCAGGATGGGGACGCAGGATGGGTGCAGCACATGACAAGATGGGGACGCAGGATGGGTGCAGCACATACCAGGATGGGGACGCAGGATGGGTGCAGCACATGACAGGATGGGGGCACAGGATGGGTGCAGCACATGACAGGATGGGGACGCAGGATGGGTGCAGCACATGACAGGATGGGGACGCAGGATGGGTGCAGCACATGACAGGATGGGGGTGCAGGATGGGTGCAGCACATGACAGGATGGGGGCGCAGGATGGGTGCAGCACATGACAGGATGGGGACGCAGGATGGGTGCAGCACATGACAGGATGGGGACGCAGGATGGGTGCAGCACATACCAGGATGGGGACGCAGGATGGGTGCAGCACATGACAGGATGGGGACGCAGGATGGGGGCGCAGGATGGGTGTAGTACATGACAGGATGGGGACGCAGGATGGGTGCAGCACATGACAGGATGGGGACGCAGGATGGGGGCGCAGGATGGGTGCAGCACATGACAGGATGGGGACGCAGGATGGGTGCAGCACATGACAGGATGGGGCGCAGGATGGGTGCAGCACATGACAGGATGGGGACGCAGGATGGAGCAGCACATGACAGGATGGAGACGCAAGATGGGTGCAGCACATGACAGGATGGGGACGCAGGATGGAGCAGCACATGACAGGATGGGGACGCAGGATGGGTGCAGCACATGACAGGATGGGGACGCAGGATGGGTGCAGCACATGACAGGATGGGGACGCAGGATGGAGCAGCACATACCAGGATGGAGACCATATACCAATATAAATGCTCACCACCCGGGCGTAGAACGGGTTCAATAGCTAGTATATATATATAGGGAGGTGTACCGAGTCAGCGGTCCTTCCTGCGTGTCTGGGTTGGAACTGTCGGGACTGTCACTAATATTCCTGGGGGAAGTAGTTCCTGACTGAAGCAAGAAATTTTTAATTGGACCACCAAGGTTCAAAGAATCAAGAAAAAAACACAAAAAAAACCTTGTATACTAATAGATAATAGATAAAACTACATTTTTATTAGACATTTTAAAAAAAAAATATGGAACACACAATCACCATACAGACAACCGTGCTTGACTAAAACTATCCCTCACACTAATTTTGCTCTAAATTTTCCCTGCCTATGCAGCGGAGGTTGGCACCCTAGAGTTGATTCGAGATAGGCGCCCCCGCTTGATGGCGGCTGTCCCTCTTACTCCTGTACAGCCACTATGAATAATGTGATGCAATTATACTCCAATCTAGCATGACAGGAAAAAATGAAAAGGACAGTGATTGCCTTGCAACTGAATCATCAATGGCAATCGAAGGACAGTGTGAGGCAGAGTGAACGACAAAGTGGCTTATTATCTATTAGAATACAATGTTTTTTAAGTAGTTCCTAACTGCCACAGTTCTGAACACCTGACTGGTGGGGGCGGGTCCGACATAAATAGCAGTGTGAGCGGGAAGACGGGCCACTTTGGCGGAGAACGAGCTTGTGAGGAGTGAGACGGTTGACTCCCTCTCGACAGACCCACGCCAGCTAGCTGTGCCTGTATCCCCGGCTAGTGATACTGCCGACACATACTACCCTCAACCCAGAGAGACATCCGCACTGGGTAGTGACCAGGATAGAGTGTGTGCCTTGGTTCCGCTCACCACTGCGGAGGCACCGCTTAGTCCCATTCTTGCGGTGCCTGCTAAGGACCGGCCCGTGCCTGTGGTTGTGTCCACTGGACTGTGTGCTCCTACTGCGGCCTTGTCTACTGAACTTTCTGCTTCTTCCACTGTGCCACCGAACTTCATCTCTACCCCACCATGTGCCCGGATCAGGAGATCACGTGCCGAAGGACCCGGAGGATTCATCATCCCAAGGAAACAGTGCATCGCCCTTCTGCAGGACCGGATCGGAGACATCTCGCGCCGCCGAGAGATCTTCCAGGCACCATCCTCCACCGCACAGAGACTGATAAGTTAATCTGTTATTATCTTCTGCATTTCACTTTCCCCAACTGCAAGTTCACATCCCTCACCCCCTCGCTTGTACTATCACTGTTTTGATTTAAAGAACTTGTTAACCCTTGCTCTGCCTCCTGTGTGTCACTGCATCCTACGCACCCGCTAGCATCTTACATATACATACAACTTGCAGCAACCACCAATCGACCAAACCACTGCACGACCAGCTCTACCCTCGCCTACTGTATTCTCACCCATCCCTTGTAGATTGTGAGCCCTCGCGGGCAGGGTCCTCTCTCCTCCTGTACCAGTCGTGACTTGTATTTATTAAGATTATTGTACTTGTTTTTTATTATGTATACCCCTCCTCACATGTAAAGAGCCATAGAATAAATGGCGCTAAAATAATAAATAATAATAATATATATCTATATATATAACTAAATATAATACTGCTAATAATTAAATAATCACACTATGCCATATCTCTTTAGCAGGTGCTTTGTATATACTACATACAGGGAGGGAATATCTATGCTTCCTAAAATCTCCTTTCCTTTTAAGGAACTCGACCATAATTGGCCATTTCCTCAATTTCCTTCCGGTCATTGTAAATAGGATTGAAGTTTGCATAACCTGCTTAACACGGCCATTCCTTCTATTTGTGACAAAAGCACAATAAAGTTTGTTTATAAAATCCATTAATTTATGTCACGTTCTTCGCGTCGTAATAACAAAGCCAATGTGGAATTACGGTAGATTGAAACATTTTCTGTTATTGATGCAACTCTTCCTTTTGTTCAGACTTATTTAATGTAAAATGTTTTCATTTTATAGAATCCTACACCAAAACACAATTTAATATCTATAGGGAAAGAGATAATACATATTTCAAAGATGTAAGTTGAAATTCCAGGACACCAATGAAAATCTGTGCCATGGTTCCTCCTTACGAAGGCCACTTCTGGCCCCAGAACCCTGGAGCAAGTACTATCTCCTCTGTATGCTGTGTTTGTACACCTTTAAAAGTAGCATATATGTCGTACAATGCTCAAAGCCTCTCCAGTCTGCTGTATCTTCTGCTGTCAGAGTTACCCTTCTGAATGGAGATGAGACGCCAGTAGCATTGGAGGTACCCTTAAAAAATGAATGAATTGTGACCTCAACCCCCTGACGATGCCAGTTCGCTGTTGAAACATGTTGATGGAGGCTTAGGCTACTTTCACACTTGTGTTTTGTGCTGTACGTTGTGGTGCAGCAAAATGACGTATCGACGGACGTCATGAAAATAGGGGAAAACGTGTGTGACGCATCTAGCGTAATGATGGATGTGTCGGCCACAAATTCCGGGAATTAAATGTCAGGTGACGAGAGAGAGAGATTTTTTTTCCGGATTTGAAAATCCTTCTGGCCATGCTCAGAGGGGAAAAACGGGATCCATCGCCAACACAATGGGCAGCACTTTGAACACATTTTATAAGTGGTCATAAACTTGTAAATAACTCATGAAGGAATAGAGATACGTTAAAACCAAGCACACCATTGTTTTTCTTGTGAAATGCTCAATAAGTTAGATGTGTCACATGACCCTCTTCCCATTGGAAAAAATAAAGTTGGATCCAAAATGGCCGACTTCAAAATGGCCACCATGGTCACACCCATCTTGAAAAGTTTCCCCCTCCCATATACTAATGTGCCACAAACAGGAAGCTGATATCACCAACCATTCCCATTTTATTTAGGTGTATCCATATAAATGGCCCACCCTGTACATTCATTACTTGCCAGAATTCCATAGAAACAAAAAGGAAGGCAGCACTCCATTATTATTCCAAGTGATAGCGGATTGTATTCAGACCCACATAGATACGTAGATAGATAATAGAGAGATAATAAATAGATAGATAATAGATAGAGAGATAATAGATAATAGATAGATAGATAGATAGATAGATAGATAGATAGATAGATAATAGAGAGATAATAGATAGATAGATAGATAGATAGATAATAGAGAGATAATAGATAGATAGATAGATAGATAGATAATAGAGAGATAATAGATAGATAGATAGATAGATAAATAGATAGATATGGGATAGATAGAGAGATAGATAATAGATAGATAGATAGATAGATAGATAGATATGGGATAGATAGATAGATATATATGGGATAGATAGATAGATAGATAGATAGATAGATAATAGAGAGATGATAGATAGATAAATAGATAGATAGATAGATAGATAGATAGATAGATAGATAATAGAGAGATGATAGATAGATAGATAGATAGATAGATAGATAGATAGATAGATAGATAGATAGATAGATAGATAGATAGATAATAGAGAGATGATAGATAGATAGATAGATAGATAATAGAGAGAAGATAGATAGATAGATAGATAGATAATAGAGAGATGATAGATAGATAGATAATAGAGAGATGATAGATAGATAGATAGATAGATAGATAGATAGATAATAGAGAGATGATAGATAGATAGATAGATAGATAATAGAGAGATAATAGATAGATAGATAGATAGATAGATAGATAGATAGATAGATAGATAGATAGATAGATAGATAGATAGATAGATAGATAGATAGAATATGGCAATAGATAGAGAAGTGACAATCTGGAATTACTCAGCAGTTTGTTCCCTCGGTTATATAAACAGTGGTTAGTGGAGCTCGGGGTTGGTAGTTTAACTCAGATTCTGTCTCAAACGTGGGAGAACTTGACTCAGATCCCAATTACTAGAAATATGTGGCCTTTGACATAGTGAATGGGATACAGTTTAACCCCCTGCACGCCAAATGGTGAGATGATGCTGCCATAAAGCACATCTAGACAGCAGCCAATGACTACATTAGCAAAGTACATAGCAACCACAGCATTCCTTTATTACCATGGCTTTAGTCAATATTATCATGCCTTATTTAGCACATGCCCAGATGGATCTGTGACTGTGAGGTCAAATAAAACCATGCCCCATGGACAGTCATGTGTGAGACACACACAATCTATGGAAGCTCAGGACAATGCTGTACTTCATTAGCAACCAAATAAAATGAGATCACTTCTTCTGTGGATTGGGCAGCGCTGTCCGTTAAAGTCACGGCCGTCTGGAAATGTAGCAGCGTCATGTGTGTGTGATCACTTAACAATTTTAAGGGATGTGCAAAAACAGAAATGAGTGTATGGGGAGATTTCTGTGGGGTCTTTCCTAAGCTTGTCGAGATGAAGATGAATTCTTTATTGGGGAATGAAGTCCAATTTCATTAGAATGTTGGAGAAAGCTTTTGTTTGGCACAACAGTCAGGACTATTTAAGGGACTTGCATAAATAATTCCTTCTAAATATTGTCATTAGTAGCAATAATATTAATTTAGTAAATGTCTACATTCCTCATAAAATAACAACTGTGGGGCATTTCTTCAGCTTCGTGCCGGCGGCATGTTCCTCTATTATTCCTCTTGGAGATGATTGAATAAACTGACAATTAGATGTCACCATTCCACTCGTCAAAGGAAAGTGTCGACTATTAAGTGTAAGAAGGCTGCTTTCCCACGTCAGGTTTTTTGTTTCAGGCTAAATCCGGCTCTCGGGAGAAAAACAGGAATCGGAAAAAATAAAAACCGGATCCGGTTTTTCCCCCATTGACTTGTATTAGCGCCGGATGGCCCAGCGTTCCTTCCGGTTTGATGCCGGATCCGGCGTACACTCGATTCCGGCGTCTGGAAAAAACGTCTACTGTAACGTTTTTTGCCTCCAGTGAAAAAGCCTGGGAGTTGGAAGGTGTCGGATGCAGAAAATGGCGGATCCGGCGGCCTGATCCGGTTTTTTAAACTGAACATGCTCCAATTTTGTTTTTATTATCCAATAATCTAGATAGGCTAGCCGGATCCGTCAAAAAAAACGGATCCGTCGCATCAGTTTTTCACAATCTGCGCCGGATCCAGTTTTTCCAACATTCACCGGATTTAGCCTGAAACAAAAAACCTGATGTGTGAAAGTAGCCTTACTATAATAAAGTCTATAAAAAGAGGAATGATCATGTCTAGTTTCAATGTATTTCTGCATTTCCAGAGGGAATAACAGAGGAACAGCACAATGAACAGTATGTTACAGCAGTGTTATTTCTTGTGGAATTAAGTACTGTATTTATTGCAACGGATATGTCTGGAGACAGAGATGATATGTTCTCCATGAAAGTTGTCCCTTAAAGATCACCTTTCAGCACGCTTTTACATATGGAAGCAGTGATATGGTTGTGTACCCCAATACAACTGATGTGCAAGCCGTGAGAAATCTAACATAGAACCATATGCAAATCAGGCTGAATGTGCACTGGAGGCGGGTCAATGCACTTACGTCCAAGTGCACTTACATTCCCCCACTGCACTTGCAGCCCGGTTTGTATTGACTTCTATGCTATATTTCTCATGACCGGCACATAAATTGAAAAAAAAAAATTCAATTTGGGGGAACAAACGCCTGCCTATCAATACCGCTACTTCCAAATGTAAAAGCGTGCAGACAGGTTTCCTATAAACATTACGGTAAAATGTATGAACTAGAGTCGTATGGATGAAGCTGTGTAAAGAAAGACTTCATATAGGCACAATGCCTCAAGGATCCCATGCACATTAGATAAAAGTCATCTGAAACCGCAGATTTCGGCAGGATTGGTGAGCCAACTAATGTGTTTACACTCAGACAATGTTATTCTATAGGGCCGTGTCCAATATTTTCCTCGGACAGTGCCGATCCATTGAAAAAAAATCACAGCGTGCCCAAGTTTAATCCGATATTTGGATCTCACTCGGCCGTGCAAGTCAATGAGCATGTGGAAACCATCGGACTGCGCTCGGATGACATCTGAGTGCAGTCCGATTTCCACACAATGACAGAACGTAGAAGCTGAAGACGTTTTTTTTTCCATCTTCTCCTCATCTGAGAAAATTAGAGCACTCTGAATAATGTGATTTGTATCATTGACCTGATTCTTTCAGATGAGAAAATACAAGCGCGACTGCACCCAGCCTATGACAGATCCATATAACACAAATCTGCAGTTCTGCTAAATAAAATGTAATGGTCTGTACAACTTGGATTATTTAAAATTATTAATATTGTTAAATTGAAATAAATAAATAATATTAATAATATATTTCGCATAGTATCACTATAATCTGCCAAACGTCAGCATTTTCTCATTATAGCCTCAAGACATGATGCTAAATGATAAAGAAATTTTTTTTTTTTGGCTATTGTAATGATATAATGATATGTTTCTAGCCAGATAAATGTAATATTGACCACAATATACATGAAATAATCACTTTTCTACTGTAGGTGAGAACAGGAGCAATTACATCCCCAAGCTGTCAGTCACCACCATTGCTGATACACCCAAGCTAAGGGCAAACACTGGACTGGAGTCTTGCAGATCACTTTCACTATTGAATGTATGCAGATAAATGGTGGCTGCTGCTGCTACAGAGACACAATTCACTTTTTCTCCATTTCCCATTGTGGGGATGAGATAAATGGTTTTTATTCAGAGCACAAGTCTGCCCCCTATCGGTCAGCAGCAGTAATAGCTGTCTTCCTCTTCCCAGTGATCTGCCTGCTTGTGTCCTGCTGCTATGTCCCCAGACCCCCTGGGGGGTGCAGACTATTCAGTTCTTTCCAAATCCTTTTGTCGATCAGTTGGCCACTTGCCTACAAAGTCAACAGTTTGCCCTCCAGGCGGTGACTTGTCTCTGTTCCCTCTAGATTGTGCTTTCAAGAATAGACAGAGTTAAAAAATGTCACAATCCTACCAAAAAGGGTGGAAGAAGGCAGGCTAGTGGGAGTCTCAGTGTTTTTAACCCTTTCCAGAGGACACATCATAGGTGTGTGACTAGAGGATGACCCCATCCTCTCCTGATCACATCCCTAGCTATGGACAGGAGACCTCAGCTCCTCTCCATGACTTGCTCTGTGTAACAAGCCTCTGCCTCCAAACACTGAAAGAGCTGTGAAGAAGTGACTGATCTGCACAGTCATCATAAAAGAAGGTCCTTCCCTCCTCCCCTGTGATCATCTTCCTCCTCCTCCAGCCTCCTCCTCCTCCTCCTCCTCAGCTTGTTGGGTTGCACACCATACCCTCCTATCTGATAGAACTGGCTTGTTCTTCAGAGAGGCTCTGACTGTGAGTCTCTCAGCTCATGTTCCTCCCTTCTCTTCTGTGCTGAGAAACTGTGATCTTACAAATCCTTCCAAGGACCTGCATGTACAAGCACCACAAACACACAGCAGAGAGCTGCACCCCTCTACAAGGACACTCACCCCTATACTCACTGATTGCCACCACTCACCCTGCCATGGCTTCTTCACCATCAGGGGGACTGTGCAGCAGCTGAAGGTAAACTGCATTTATATCTCTATTTATGTATTAAAGTCTATGCTTGGCAGTCTGCTTTCCACACTCCATCCTATGCCTTCGCCATACACAGCCTGTGTGCAATGCATGAAGTGAAGGGGCACTGTTTCTGCAGCGATCTCCGGCATGAGCTTGCCATGCGTAAAGGGCACAGTGAGCTCCCGAAAACTTGCGCTTGTCCCTGCTGGTGTTTCTGATCGGTGACATCCAGCAGCTTCTTGATCTTAATCTTGAGCATGTATAATCTTGCTGACAGATCTGCTCCTGCCATTAGGGGCTTCACAAGCAGTGGCATCGACCAAGAGCTGCAGATGTGCCACCGGTCAGCAGCAACAGTAGCCTCAAGCTCTCCTCCTGTCTGGCTTCTCATTATTTTTAATGCTGGCTTTTTGCACTTGCAGGAGGGTGCACCTTAGGGGTTTTTTAAGAAGCAGTGGTTTGTAAAATGAAGCAATGCACTGAGAACAGGGAGGCTGCCTTTAATTACAGAGCTTGTTACCTGATGCAGATGGGCAGGTCATGCCTTGTCAGTTTCACTTGGGTTTACCTGGCACAGGGGCTGCTCTCAATAATGGGCTGCAGACCTTTGGGCTTTCTCTAAACAGTTGAAGTTCATCGCTTGGGTGGATTTGTTCCTTTATTTTTTTTTTTTTGGTCTTTCGACAAGCTGTGGTCAATGATCCTTAGAGACACTAGAAGGCACCTAGAAAGGTGCATGAAATACCTGTAAGTCTAGCTCTGGCAACCTGTTCTGGGTAGGGTCTACATGTAATTCTAGAACATTAGTATTCTGTAAGTCTAGCTCTGGCAACCTGTTCTGGGTAGGGTCTACATGTAATTCTAGAACATTAGTATTCTGTAAGTCTAGCTCTGGCAACCTGTTCTGGGTAGGGTCTACATGTACTTCTAGAGCATTAGTATTCTGTAAGTCTAGCTCTGGCAACCTGTTCTGGGTAGGGTCTACATGTAATTCTAGAACATTAGTATTCTGTAAGTCTAGCTCTGGCAACCTGTTCTGGGTAGGGTCTACATGTACTTCTAGAGCATTAGTATTCTGTAAGTCTAGCTCTGGCAACCTGTTCTGGGTAGGGTCTACATGTACTTCTAGAACATTAGTATTCTGTAAGTCTAGCTCTGGCAACCTGTTCTGGGTAGGGTCTACATGTACTTCTAGAACATTAGTATTCTGTAAGTCTAGCTCTGGCAACCTGTTCTGGGTAGGGTCTACATGTACTTCTAGAACATTAGTATTCTGTAAGTCTAGCTCTGGCAACCTGTTCTGGGTAGGGTCTACTTGTACTTCTAGAACATTAGTATTCTGTAAGTCTAGCTCTGGCAACCTGTTCTGGGTAGGGTCTACTTGTACTTCTAGAACATTAGTATTCTGTAAGTCTAGCTCTGGCAACCTGTTCTGGGTAGGGTCTACTTGTACTTCTAGAACATTAGTATTCTGTAAGTCTAGCTCTGGCAACCTGTTCTGGGTAGGGTCTACATGTACTTCTAGAACATTAGTATTTTTTTGTAGTTTTGGGTGTAAATAGGTAGAGAGCAAGTGAATGTGACTCATGTCAGATCAAAGCTCCATCACATTTGGATGCTTTGGTTGGGGGGCATGCTAAGCTCTGTAGTGACATACTCCTTGGCACTGTATGCTGGCTCAGCTGCCAGTCCCAGCCCAGTAAGACCCTGTATATAACAAAGGGACCTGAGACTGGAGACTGCCCAGATGCTGCTATAACACACTGCCTGAAAGAGCTCCCAGGGATCTACATGTAAGGAGACAAGTCATTAGCTGGGCTCCTCTTCTGAGAGCTCTGGTGGCTCTGTGCGCTTTGCTGTGCAGCTGCTCATTAATCATATTTTTGTCCTTCCTTCCTTATTTCTCCAGGAAAGCCAGGAGTCGTTTGGTTTCCTTATCAGTTCCCAAAGTGGCTTAAGGAGGAGCTTGTGTTTTCTTTTGCTGTTTGGAGATGGTAACAGAATACAGAAGACATCACCAAGTGTGGGAAGTGGTGGAGGAAACCCTGCAGTGAATGACAGGATACAGGACACTGCGAACACTAAGGCACAATTGTCCCTGCTCTTTTAGGACATATTTGTGTGTTTTCCTGGAATTGGACTGAGGAGTATAGGATTTGCAAGGAGATTGTTGTCACTTGTGGTGCTACCAACCCAGCCTGAGGATGCCTGGCAGTCTGGTCTACTGCTGCTGCTGCTGGGCGATGCTCATCCATTTAGCCAGGGCTACTAAGGAAGGTGAGTCTTCCAGATGTCCCCATCCATTCAGTGATATAACACAATGGAGGCTCATCTATCACTATCACCCTGTTATCATCCTGCACCCTCCAGTATATAAACATCACCCTGCTGTACTGAGTGCTGAGCACTGTGCCTGGGATTTCAGACTGAACAGGAAAAGTTGGGAATTGCCTGTAAAGAAATATATTTGTGACATATATATTTTAAAACATTTTTCTGAAATGCTTATGCTTCTACATTATCAACTATGTCTCTGAGAACATATAGCTGGGGGTTGTTTTTACTATTAATATTATTAAATGTAATTATGTAATATGACTGATATACTGGATACGTTTCAATATAAATGAAAGTTTAGTTTTTTACTACTATTATTTGATTATGTAATATTAGGGTGAATATAACATGGGTGATATACTGGATACGTTTCAATATAAATGAAAGTTTTGTTTTTTACTACTACTATTATTATATTTGATTATGTAATATTAGGGTCTATATAACATGGGTGATATACTGGATACATTTCAATATAAATGAAAGTTTAGTTTTTTACTACTATTATTTGATTATGTAATATTATGGTCTATATAACATGGGTGATATACTGGATAAGTTTCAATATAAATGAAAGTTTCGGTACAATTTTCTTCAGGTTCGTTCCTAGAATTGAGCTTTGCTGATAAAATATTAATATGTTAAATATCCCAGTTGGAGTGAATGTATGATAGATATAAGTTCCCTATTGTCACAAGAGGAGTATGGAAATGATGAATGATTTCATTCTGAATTGTGATTACTAACCATCAGTATGGTCCATGGTTCTTCTTGATTTCGCCTTATTGGTCTAAGGATGGATAAGAAGAAGCGATTTAATAAGTTCAGAATAATGGACTGGGCATATTGTTGCCAGGAAATGGCTGATGCGGAGCTGCACTTTGCTAAACCCTATTATTTGCAGACACTATTCTCTAAGCGGAGCAGTTAGGGACTGGTTAATGACCTTAGTGGAGTCAGTCCTGCCATTAACCCACCTTCCAAAGTGAGGAGCTCCAGCATCCAGATATCAGTAGTTATTATGTGTATTTAGGCCTAATGGTCCAAGGCCATTACCAGTTGGCTCCTACTAATGTCCTGCATTGGTGAAATGGAAGGAGGCCAGATACTAACCCGATTATCTTACTATTATTATGTGGCGTTCTACAGAAGTCACAGATTAAGGATCATGGATGGTGCAGGATGCGGTGCTAATGCTGACTGAAGTGACTCTGTCAAGTGACTAGGAACAAGACTGCTTTATGTCACTTGTGTACAGATGCCAGATCCCCCGCCATACTGAAGGCTTTAATGAGGCCAGAGTCCTAGCTCTCAGCAGATGTGTCTCAGTCTGCACCTTCTGGAAATGACAAGACATCTTTCAAGGATGGAAGCAATGTCAAGTCTCCAGCCTATAGCCATCCTATGTGTTTATTAGGAGCTTACCCCCCACTCGCGCCTCCTCAGACACAAAACACTTTGCTTAACAAACTCTCTAATGAAACTCATATTTCTCACTTTAATTCCTGACAAGCCGCATCCACAATGCTGGGAGCTCTATGCATTTTTCATGTGCGTATTCTTTCATTTCCAATTGACCTGGTTTTCCTGTAATAAAAAAAAAAAATTCTGTACATTTAGAAATTCATGCTGAGATCCAGGGATGCTATTTCCCTTCCTCAGGGAATCTATTAGGGAGTAGGATTAGGTAAAAAAAAATCCACTATGCACCTCATTAATGAGACAAGCCATGTGCACAGTCTTGGCTGCTCATTGGGGCTGAGCAGTTTACCATGCATCTGTATGGTCGTACTATGCATCTGTATGGTCGTACTATGCATCTGTATGGTCGTACTATGCATCTGTATGGTCGTACTATGCAAGTATGGTCGGACTACAAATTGCACAGCTGACAAGATCCCTGATGTTCGGCTTTGGAAATGCTAGAAACCAGCCATAGACAGGAGCTGGACCTCTAAGACCAATCCCGAATACCGTAACTATTCCATCCATTTATTTCCTGTCTCTTGCATAGCACCAACATATTCTGCAGCACTGTACATGACTGCTGGCAATCTAATCTCCCTTCTCCTCACACACTATGGACAAAACCAAAGTTAACCAACTGGCAATGTTTTTGGTGTCTATGGACAAGACACATACAAGTCTGTCCATCACCGGAATGCCTGTCTTATTTCCTAATTTCACCATTTTTTAAATACTTTCCCTCCAGATACATTGTAGTAGTCCATTACCTCCATAGACATGTATGAGGTTTGGGTAGCGTACCTGTTATGTTAGGCCACGTTCACATGTCCAGTAATCGTCCGCTAGAAAGAATCCGGCAGCAATCCATTAACATAAAAGTTGCTGAGATACAACCTTCATATCCAGCTAAAAAAAACTTGATTTCAACTGGATCCTGGTTTTTAACATTGAAGTCTATGGAAAACGGATCCATTAATTATCCATCCGTTTTTCTCCCGTGTGATCTGTTTTTTGCTTACTTGATCTGTACCAAATAGATGATTAGGCTGCGTTCACATGTCCAGTAATCACCCGTTAGAACAGATCCAGCAGCAATCTGTTGGCAAAAAAAAAGACAACTTTTTTGTCCCTTTCTAAGGGTGGTTTCACACTTGCGTTTTTGTCTGCAGCGTTTTTGCACAAAAAAACGCATGCGTTTCTTTCCTATATTTAACATTGAAAACGCATGCGTTTTTTGTTGTACGCGTTTGGTCGCGTTTTGAAACGCATGCGTTTTTTTTGCTGCATGCGTTCTTTTTCAGAAATGCAACTTGTAGTGTTTTTGAGAGGCGTTTTTTTGACACATAAAAACGCATGCATTTTCATGCGTTTTTTTTGTGTCAAAAAATACATTGGAGTCAATGGAAACGCATGCGTTTTTAAGCACATGCGTTTGCGTTAAAAACGCATGCGTTTTTATTAAAGAAAACACACTGATATGCCACCCC
Organism: Ranitomeya imitator; assembly: GCF_032444005.1. Lineage (NCBI taxonomy): Eukaryota > Metazoa > Chordata > Amphibia > Anura > Dendrobatidae > Ranitomeya > Ranitomeya imitator. Next base: position 51,743,654 of record NC_091287.1, on the reverse strand, counting down.
CCACCATAAAGGTGATAAAGGGATCCTAACCCTAACCCTAAAGGGATCCTAACCCTAACCCTGAAGGGATCCTAACCCTATCCCTAACCCTAACCCTAACCCTACCCCTAACCATAACCCTAAAGGGATCTTAACCCTAACCCTAACCCTACCCCTACAAGGATCCTAACCCTACCCCTAACCCTAACCCTAAAGGGATCCTAACCCTAACCCTACCCCTAACCCTAACCCTAATCCCTTTAGGGTTAGGGTCCCTTTTGGCTTAGGGTTAGGGGTAGGGTTAGGCTTAGGGTTAGGATCCCTTAAGGGTAAGGGTTAGGGTTATGATCCCTACCCCTAACCCTACCCCTAACCCTAACTATTTCTGTTTATAGTGGGTTTTTTACTTTATTTTGATGATTGGCAGCTGTCACACATTTCTCAGCATGCGTTTAAAAAACACAAACGCATGAAAAAACACATGTAAACGCGTCAAAACGCTGCGTTTTTTTCACCACATGCAAAAATGCATGCGTCAAAAAAACGCAGCGTTTGCACGCGTTTACATGCGTTTTTTCACCATGAGTTTTTTTTTTTTAAATGCATGCGTTTTGAAGCGCAAGTGTGAAACCAGCCTAAAAACTGATTTCAGCTGGATCCCTTTTTTTAACATGGAAGTCTATGAACAGATCCGTTAAATAGCCATCCGTTTTCCTTTCATTTGAAAGGGATCGTTTTTTTAAGCTTACAGGATCAGTTTCGGGCTATGTGCACACATTGCGGATTTTAATGCGGATTCGCAGCAGTTTTCCCATGAGTTTACAGAACCATGTAAACCTATGGAAAACAAAATCCGCGGTGTACATGCTGCAGAAAAAAACGCGAGGAAACGCTACGTTGTTTGTTCCGCAGTATGTCAATTCTTTTGTGCGGATTTACACCTGCTCCATAATAGGAATCCGCAGGTGTAAAACCGCAGGTGGAATCCTCACAAAATCCAAAAAAAAACCACGGTAATTTACAGTGCGGGTTACCTGCAGATTTACCAAAATCGGTGCGGAAGAATCCGCAGAGTACTCCGCAACGTGTGCATGTACCCTCAAGCGGAAGAAAGCGGTTCCGTTCTCCATAGACGTTAAAAAAACGGATTTAGCCTGAAATCAAGTTTTTTAAAAACTGACAAAAAAGTTGCATCATCTCAGCTTTGTTTTGCCATGGGATTGCTGCTGGATCCCTTCTACCGTTACACTAAGCGACTTACCAACGATCACGACCAGCGATACGACCTGGCCGTGATCGTTGGTAAGTCATTGTGTGGTCGCTGGGGAGCTGTCACACAGACAGCTCTCTCCAGCGACCAACGATCAGGGGAACGACTTCAATGATGCCGAAGTCCCCGGGTAACCAGGGTAAACATCGGGTTACTAAGTGCAGGGCCGCGCTTAGTAACCCGATATTTACCCTGGTTACCATTGTAAAAGTAAAAAACAAAAAAACACTACATAGTCACATACCGATGTCTGTCACGTCCCCCGCCGTCAGCTTCCCTGCACTTTCTGTGTCAGCGCCGGCCGTAAAGCAGAGCACAGCGGTGACACAGTCAGTGCAGGGAAGCTGACGGCGGGGGACGTGACAGACATCGGAATGTGAGTATGTAGTGTTTTTTTTTTTTTTTTACTTTTACAATGGTAACCAGGGTAAATATTGGGTTACTAAGCGCGGCCCTGCGCTTAGTAACCCGATGTTTACCCTGGTTACAAGTGAACACATCGCTGGATCGGCGTCACACACGCCGATCCAGCGATGACAGCGGGTGATCAGCGACCAAAAAAAAGGTCCTGATCATTCCCAGCGACCAACGATCTCCCAGCAGGGGCCTGATCGTTGGTCGCTGTCACACATAACGAGATCGTTAGCAGGATCGTTGCTACGTCACAAAAAAGCGTGACGTTGCAACGATATCGTTAACGATATCGTTATGTGTGAAGGTACCTTTAGGGATGATTGCTGGACACCTGAAGGTAGCCTTCCTAGCTGCTCAGAGAGATGTGGGGAGAGGAATTTGCTGCTTTGATCTGCTTATCTCAGTGGGGTAAGAAAAAAAAATAGCTTAGTGTCTGGTCTTCACTTCAGCAGAGGTCTTCACACCAGTGATGCATAACTCCATGTTGGTTGGGGTTTAATGAGACAAAGGAGGAAGCTTAAACAGACACTGATGGCAAATGACCCAGTAAAGGGGTTTATCATTTAAAGACCATGCAGGGGGCAGCTCGCATCTTTTTGGTGCTTTTGCCACTTTAAGCCATGTTCACTAATGAGATTACACTTCTCAACAATAACCAAGACTCCCAAGTGCCCCTGAGACTCCTTCCCTACTGAAGACTGAGCTGTACCTTATTTTTTTTTTTTATTTTTTTTTAGGGAATGAATCCTTATTACATTGTTAATTTAGATCACAATTTCCAATTAAACCAAAAGTCGCTCCCATCAAACCAGAGACCACGCCGGCTGCTATTTAGTTGACATTTGAGTGCGTTAACATTTAAATAATCTTTCCCCAGACAAGTACAACAACAAAAAGGGAAACTGAAAAACAAAAATACCCAATTAGAGAATCCAATTATATGGATCTATCAGTGACTCCCATAGTGACAATTCTTTTTTTTTTTATGCAGACAAATGTGGTGGAACTACACAGATAGAGGAACCTGGCTATGTTGTCTCCCCTGGATATCCAAATTCATACACCCCTTCCCAGAAATGTGAATGGATATTAAAGATAAAATCCCCCAAAAGGGACCAGCGGATTCTTATCAACTTCAACCCTCACTTTGATTTAGAAGACAGAGAATGCAAGTAAGTGGAAAGTCTATATAGTCTTGTGCGCCACCTGCTGGCGGATGCCAAGAACAATTATTGAGTGTCATTTATCGAACAGCTGGAAACTAAAATCCGCGTCAGATGATTTGCTTGAAACATTGTAATGAAATATTATGCTGAGGCATGCTTTCTTTGGGATTTTTTTTTTTTCGGATTTATTTGTCCTGCTTAATTAAGAGATGAAAACAGATTTTTTTTTTTTTCTGCTGTGGTTATCCTGTTTGGAAATGTCTTGAAACTTTTGGGAAATATTGAGTTAATGATATACAATGAAGCGTATTTGTTTGTTGAAATGAACTCACATTGTTTCTCTTTGTGGCATATTCTGGGGATGGAATTAACAATGGCAGATCATTATTGGACAGATGTGTAGAATTTACCTTGTTCAGTGGAACAGTCTATAATATGTATATATTAACCTATGGAAAATGCATTCAGGGTCAATCCAGAAGAGTTTGGGCCTTTCGTCAGAAATGGCCATCTCCTATGAGCGGAATGGCAATTAAATGGCTTCTATGTGTGACTGCCTGTTACAAAGTATTTTACTATTTATTATCCAGAGACACAAATTAAAGTGGGGACTAGTGATCTCCAATGAGCATGCTCGTATAAGGTGTTATCTGAGCATGCTCGTGTCTTTATCGAGTATTGTTGGCTTGAGTCACCGCGGCTGCATGCGACTGGACAGACATCACACATACAGGGATTGCCTAACAAACGGGATCCCTACATGTGTGGACTGTCAACCATTGAGCCGCCACTACTCGAGCATTTTTTTGACCATGTCAAAAATACTCGATTAGGACACGAGCATGCTCGGATAACACCTTATCCAAACACGCTCGCTCATAACTAGTGGGGACCCAGTGCAAAACCAGTGATTATACTGGTATTTCTATTGGGTCACCCAGGGCACTAGGGCCTGGGAGTTACTAGTACCTGTGCACCAGGGGCAAACATGTAAAATGAGAGGGGCCACTTCTACCTCCAAAGTGGGTGGAATTGGGCATTTTGATGAGCGAATGGACCGCAAAGGGCCCATATATTGCTCTCTTCTGTCTGTGTCCGCCGGTGCTCTGCGACCCCCTTTGACTATGTCCCTGGTGTCACCTGTTCTAGATTGACTTTAGATGACATTTTATTGAATGTGTACTTTGGGTCATGGCTCTTCCATACGTGAGGCATGATGGACATCCGTACCGATTGGGCCATGTGAATCCATGCAGCAATCTGAGCCAGAGAAGCCGTCATAAGTATATTGCGCTGCAGGGAGTATATAGATCCAGGACTTATGTTTCCATGCAGCAGACATTTCATTTCTAGATTGGTATTCTAGGCGAAGCCGGGATCATTAAATGCATTGTGTATATTGATCTGGTCAGGTGTCTTGTTGGTGTCTGATTTCATTACATAGAAGGTGATCCCCGGCTCGCAGGTGTAATAAATCTGCCTCCGTCACTAGAAAAGACATGGATTGGATTGTGAGTGAATATGTTGCTAGGAGGCTGTATGGTACATTTCCATAATATAATGTATAGAAGAAGTGTTATTACCCCTGTACAGTGACACATTCACTATATGCACTGGAGTCAGGAGAAGAAGATCAGCAAGGTGCTAGATTATCAGATTAATCTGGACTATGGATTTCATTTAAAGGGCTAGTCCACTACTCGGACAACCTCTTTTCATTCAGTACGTTTCCTGTTTATAAAATATAATAACACTTATACTCACCTCCGGTGCCAGCGCTGTTCCAGCAGTGTCCACACTGTCTCTCCCGGAGATCGTGTAACAATGTGATGTCACATGGACCCTACGGCCAATCAGCAGTGGCTTTACTGTCCCCGCCTTCAGACGTATCACATACATCTGGCGGAGGAGAGAGCAGCAGTCCGCACTTTCTCTGGATGTAAGGAATTTGTTACAGGGCGGGGAGAGTGAAGCAGCCGCTGATTGGCCGTAGGGTTCTTATGTCGTCACTAGGGTTGAGCGACCTTTACTTTTTTAGGGTCGAGTCGGGTTTTGTGAAACCCGACTATCTCAAAAGTCGAGTCGAGTGGAATCGGCCGATTATCGCAAAAAGTCGGGGATCGACCGAAACACGAAACCCAATGCAAAGTCAGTGGGTGTTATTTTTTTTTTTTTCTCTCTCCCTCTCCTTCTCCCTCTCCCTCCCTCTCTCTCTCTCTCTCTCTCCCCCGTCCGTCCCTACACAGAAAAGCTGGGTTTACACATTGCAAATCGCTACAGCACACAAGCAAAAAAAATGCCGATAGATGTGCACGCCCCTGACACCTATTTCATCACTCTGCCCACGCTCCTTCATTGGCTGAAAAAAATGGCGCTAAACACGTCATACGAAACGCGACTTTGGCGCCAAGATGGACGACCGCATGGCCGACCCCACACAGGCATCGGGTCGGGTTTCATGAAACCCGACTTTGCCAAAAGTTGGCGACTTATGAAAATGACCAACCCGTTTCGCTCAACCCCAGTCGTCACACTATTACACGATCTTCAGGAGAGACCACATCGTCACCAAAGGAGAGTATAAGTGTTTTTATTTTAAAAAAGGAAAACATACGGATTGAGAAGGGGTTGTCCTGAGTCCTGACTAGCTCTTTAAATAAAATCCATAATCCAGGTAAATCATCTTCCTCTCCTAATTATTAATAATTTTTACTGAGGTCTTTACTGTTTTTTGTTTTTTTCCAACTCCTGCAAACTTGATGGTTCTTTCTGACAACCTGACTCCTTTAAAAGGGAAAATCAGCAATACTTCTGTGCATTGGTTGTCAGCACCTTTGAAGTTAAAGGGGCTGAGCTGCAATACCACATGCCGCTTGTGGACAAGTTTGGAGCTGGTTTTGAAAAAAAGCAGCACAATTTTCAGATGTCATCCGAGTGCAGTGCGATTACCGTGGATGCCGGCAATGGAGGAGATGGAGAAATTACTTTCTCTGTCTCCTCCTCACCTGTGTGCCCCGATTCTCTGATGCCAGACACTCGGATCACGCTCGCAGCAGAGTTTGAGCCGAGTGTCATTAGCATATCACATTCGATGCTCTCGCATTGGATGCTATGCACTAATGTGACTCCGGCCTAATTCTGGCAAACCCTTTGAAGATCCAGTCTGTTAGGGCAGAGGTCCCCAACTCCAGTCCTCAAGGCCCACCAACAGGTCATGTTTTCAGGATTTCCTTAGTCTTGCCCAGGTAATAATTGCATCACCTGTGCAATGCAAAGGAAATCCTGAAAACATGACCTGTTGGTGGGCCTTGAGGACTGGAGTTGGGGACCTCTGTGTTAGGGGATCGCCTTGCTAATCTGTCAATCAAACACCGAGTTTGAAAAAATTGTTTATATCATGTTATACTGAATTCAATTATTTTATTGCGTTTTTGTTCAATTTGGAGACAGATGTAGTAGAGACGAGTTTCCCGCAACCCCTTATTTTTTATAAAAACTTTCACCTTAAAGAGTATCTTACAGCTTTAGAATCTGTTTTAGTCCATACTTGAATTCTCCATGAAATAAGAATTCTTTCTTTAGTTCCTCTGTTATTCCTCCTAGAAATGTAAAAATAAATTGCCCACTTGATGTTACCACATTGGGTTGTGTCCCAACAACGCCTGATACCGTCCAATCAGTGTTGACAGTACCAGACTATGAAGAAACACACCCTTTTGTCAAGTGGAATGGTAATGCCCAGTTGTCAATTTATTTCTGAATAGTCAGAAAAAAATAACGGACAAAAGGCTCAGAGCAGGAGTACAAGAAAAAATACTCCGGAATTGTTATTTCAAGTGATATACCCAAATTTAATATTTTTTTTTCTATGAAACGCTCCTCTATTGTGTTTAGTATTGCAGCATTTACTTGACTGGAATAGATTGTAATACCAGGCACAGCCTATGGACAAAGGTAGCGCTGTTTCTACAAGAACCTAGTCATGTTTTTTCATCTTCTGTGGCTTTCAGAGTTTTGCGCAAACTATACAATCTGTCGTTACATCTCCACCGCATCAATGTAGCATCAAATCTGTTTGGAAAAGTCATAAAACACCATTTCCTCGACATACATTTGTTTCGGCTCAGGAAATGCTTCAGTCTGGCACCCGCCTGTTTCCTCTGCCTTAGTCCAGACTGAAGCGCAGACCTTGGATTATTGTCCTACTCTTTGTATGCGGAGAATCTCTTTTGAAGGCTCCCGGCAGCCTTGTCGTTGATGGGAATGTAAAACGAAGGGTGTAACCATACAGAAATGAGATGCTCATTGTTGTATACAAGCGGCATGCGCGAGGAAGCGGATCGTACACAACTGGTGAACAGGCGAAGGACAGGGACGTTCTGTCTCTCAGATCCTCTCTTTTCTTCCACGGCTGCGGAGAATCTGCTTCTTAGACTTTTGGAAACTCTACCAGAACTTACCGGCCTTCTAATTAGTTCCCAATGTTTCTTTCGAGAGAACGTCATCCACCATAAGCGTAATTCAGCCATAAAATAAATACGTCGCTCATAAAGTAGCTGTATTAATGAAGACTGGTATGCTTATTTCTGGACGGCCTCAGGCAAGGAAACTTCTTGCTTTGTAGTTTACTTATAAGTGGCTGAAACTGGAGGGAGTTGTACTCCAAGACCCTCTCTACAAGGAGAACTCATTTATTCATTGTACCTTCTGGAACACCATCCCTAGTAAGGCATACATTAATCCATTATATTGCTTACCTGGGGTCCAAAACCTACCCAGTCCTTTGCGGCCAAATTTGCTGTGATCACGAGTTCCTGTTTCCACTTAGTTTTGAGCAAATACAGCTTTTAATTTTCATTACTTGGTTTCCTGGTCTTACGATATAGTGCTTCAGACCTATGCAGGGATGGTATTAACTTACCCATTCAAATTGGCAAAAAAATAACATTTGTTTTTTACTGTTTTATGGGTTGTAGAAGTTTGATGGGTTTTTTTTGCACACTTACACCAATAGATGGATGAAAATAGGATCCAGCACACATTGCATGTCCGATTTGCATCGTTTTTTGGTTTCTGTGTCCGTTTCTAGCTTCACTGTAGCATCCATTTAAAAAAACAAAAATTTCAGACTTCTCCTAGCCATTAAGCAGTAAGTGGACAGCATAGTGACAAAACATGGGTATCATCCACGTGTTGTTCATTTCTTGACTGTGAAATTGACTTGCATTGTCTAGTTTGATCTATGACTCGGAGCAAAAATGGACATCTCTCCAAGTTTTCATTTTTTGCAGACACTTGGTCTGAAACAAAAACAGACATGTGAACAGCACCATAGACTATAATGGGTTGTTCTTCTAAAAACATGGATCGAACATGTACGTGAAAATCGGATTTCCGAATGAGCCCTAAAAGTCAGAAAATCAAATATAAATTTGCTGAAAAAATGGCACCAATTTCAAGCTTTCTTTTTAGGAAGTTTGACTATTACTTGGAAACCACAAATGCATCACACTTGGCTGTATAGCCACAAACTGGTAGAAATCACTTATTAAATGTGGGCCAGAGAGCCTCGCCAAAGATAGTGACTATTGATATAGACCATGAGTCCACACTGGCTTCATATTAGTAATCAGACATAAGGTCCCATGTCCCATGTGTTGCCCCCATAACAAAATCAAAATTGAGCCAGCCATACTTTTCAAGCTATGATGCTAACTTCCTATTAGCTTTTTCCACTTCCCCTCCCCACCATTACTGATAAACAGTATGACCCTCGGTCCTACACCCATAGAATCAGACAGTACAGATGGCTTTTGTAAGATTCTTTTACCATTTTTGGCATTTTCAATTTACAGAATATTGTGTCCTGCCCAATGATTAACCAACTGGAGGGTTTATAATTAACTTTTCAGACAATTTGCCCCCTGGCCATGAGTGAACTGAGTCAATGTACTTTTACTTCAGCTTTAGAAAATAAGCGTTCTTTACCCCCATTGCCCTTTTCGCAGAGCAAATTTTAGAAATTCATAGCCTTTGCTACTATGTCTGGTCACGGAGAACGTCCTGACCCGTTGCCTTCATGTGAGCAAACAGCTGGCAGTAATGAGTTGAAGCCTCAATCTAAAGAAAACTTTCATCGCTATCACTAACACTAAGCAAACAATGTACAAAGTGATGTCACAGCGAAGATAAGAGCGGATTTTATGATCCCACAGCCTGGAAAGTGGACAGGAGTTTTTTGCTCCTGTGCAGTTGTCAGTTTTCCCCCCTAAAAGTTAGATAAGGTGATGTTGTCCATGAGTTTTCTGTCTGTAACTAAAGTTAGATATGGAGGAGGAATGTTAGTATCTTACTGCTCAAATATTCCAGGGTTAATCATTGCAGGAGCCCGAGGGAGTTGTAATTGGTTTCTTTCCATCAGCTCTGCAATAATAACTGTTCAATAAAACAAAGGCTATAAGGAGATGAAGTCAGATATTAGCTGTGCCACTCTTATAGATCTCATCGGCCAGGATATAGAGCATTAGCTTTTATTGTGTTGGCTGATAAACTCATGCATCATGCAGAAGCTGCTCATGGCCCACCACCAATCCTCGATGTCTTATATGCGTGCTCTATAAAGCGTCCATTCAGTATGATATATCATTAAACCATGTGCATCTAGAATGTTTACCGTATATCTTATGTGGCACCTCTGTCTCCTGATACACCGCTAGGCTTGCTCAGACATCAAGGGATTACTTATGGTGCTCAAACACTTTGGATCAAAGGCAGTAGAACTGGCCACTTCTATCTTATATGCATGAAGGACCTCTCATCTCACAAATGGTGTCATGGAAAAGAAGAATCAGGCATAGTCAAGCTCAACATGTCCAATACTTTGCACTCAGTAATTAAGCCACCATCAATAATCCATCACCAGTGGTGTCCATTAGGGCTTACTTCCCTCTCCTGTCCTCTCGGCCGCCAACTTTAGACCCTGTCTCCACACGCTGGCCAAAAGGGTCAGTGGAGTTAAGGCCAACCATAGCTGTTGGATGAACAATCTTAACAATCTTAAAGACAAGATAGGCAAACACTCAACTAGCCAGAGCATGCTATGAGAGAGCCACTACCGGACATCTCTCTCCAGGAAGAACTAAAGGATCGGCAGTGGAAATTCAGCAGGTTGGATCCTTCTCTCTTCCGACATCATCTGTCATGGGAGAGTCAGGAGACCGCCATAAACATTAGACTTTCAGACTATCCTGCCAACGTAGGGTAGAAGTGGTAGAAGAGCCTGTGGTCAAACCTGATATAAGGCATGGCACGTCTGTCCCAGTTATTGCAACACCACTGCTAATGAAGATCAAGACATTAGAGCAGATTCCAAAGCCCAAAAGGCTGTAGATCCCAAAGCCATTTGAGGAAATATATGTGACACTCTACACTGCACCCATGGTGGAGGCCCAATTTGTAACCCATATAGAAGCCAGTTCATAGTGAGGGGAATAGTAGAATGTGATGACAACACAATTCTGAGAAATTTCAGTCCTATTGTAAATAGAAAAGTAATGGATATGCACTGAATTTTCGGTGCAAATTTCTTGTGGGATTTTTCCTTATGGAAATTGACCTACGGCGCTGATTTTCCAAAAAAACTTGTTTGTTTTATATCGCAAACTTGCACCCCTTTCAATATAGAGGGGAAAAATACGCTGTGAAATACATAGAAAATCCATTCCAAAATATGCATGGCCCTCTGGATAATGTGTGTAGAAAGCAAAATGCCTCCTTCATCCGAACATCTTCCTACAGAAATGTAGAAATATATATATATATATATATATATATATATATATATATATATATATATATTCGACTCATGTGACTGGACATTGGAGGAACCTAAAGATCCTGCTAGCATGACCTGTATATGAACTATCCCAGACATATCCACAATGGGAGCATTTTACTCAATCCTTACTTCCTCATGACAATTTATGGCTGGACAGTCTCGTGTGAGAATTCAGTAGGGCAGCAAAATTAATAATTTGATTTGCTTGATGTAAACACATGCATGATGCTTATGAATTATTATTCTAGTTATTGAATGAAATGCTTCATTTCCGCACATAGTGCAGGGCTATAAACGTGATGTTTATCGGAGCGATAAACATGATTGCATCTGATAGAATGCTCTGCATTTACAACCTGTTTCCCAGTAAGCCGTATCAGTGTGATCATTGGGAATGTCTTGTGACAAATGCTGCTGAGGAAGAAGTAGATGCTCACCATCGAGTCAGATGTCATCATCTAGGGAGACATAGAAATTTCACAGACACTGCATTATGGAAGTTGGAAGGAGGCTGAATAAGATCTGTGTACACTGTATAGAAAACACATTAAAGGAAACTTGTCGTAATGTGTGACTATGTAGGAAGCCGGGGCCAAGGCTGCTGTCATGGCCAACAGAAACCCCTGTATCGCTCCCTGGCCCTCTCCCAGTACGCAATCATGTTTTCTGCTCTGAGTACCTCGGTGCTGCTTCTCTGCATCATCTGGGATCTCCCGCTACTAGAGTGTGTTCTTTACAGATGGTTCCACAATTGAAGAGTCACAGTCTGGCTTCACTTTAACTTCTTTACTTACCACAGCATTATCCAGGGCACAGTCAATCATAACAATTGGCAACACTTTCCCTTGACTCTCCTCTCTGCCACTAAGCCTGTCCCCAGGACGGTTTGTTTCCTCCAGTCCCACAGTGTCCTCAATGCCCAGAATTCCTGCTTCTCAAGGGAGTATTCTCTGCCGTTTCGCCCCGGTCCTTAGAATAGTGGCCCACGCACAAATCTGACACCTCTTGGATAGCTTTCTCCCATTCTGCTTAGCTTTCTTCCTGTAGCACTGCAGTCCCACTTATACTGCACCGCAAACTCTGGTATTGCTGTACTTCGTTCTGTACACTGGCCCCCTGGATATTAACTGCTGGGCCCACTCTTCTGACAAACGTTGCGGGGCACGGTGTTGCCCTGGGCTAGCCAGCCCTGTCTTCCACACAGGCAACCCAGCCCCAACTCCCTAAAACTGGGAAGACCTCACTTACTTAACTCACTGTGCCCCTCCTACAGTTAACTATTTATTGTGTGAACTCACACATTACACAGTGCCCCCAATCTAGTGGCCAACCCGGGGTAATTCACTTTCCCTACAATAATACAAGCAATAAAATGTCAAGAACATATACATAATATGCAGAAAAAGGTAATACACATTACTGTGTAGCAGTACCATCAATACATAGAGATAATACACCATAGTGGTGTAGCAGTACCAATATGTAGACATCTATTACAGATTCTCCTCATCCCCTTACAACTACACTATGACAGAACAGACAGGTATGGTTTTCTCTATAAACTTGCGGTGTTTCAAAGAAAAAAATACAAAAGTTTGAAAAGCTGTCCTTGGACTTTATGGAGACACCTGACTTGTCCAGCGCTGTCCCCGGAGGACATCTCCCTCACCAGTTTATTGAAAGATCTCCTCTATGTGTATACATTGATAGACCTGTCGATCAATTGGATCGGAGCCTGGCAGATGCAGCTGCGGACCAAACTAGACTAGTCAGGTCTCTAACGTACTCGGATGGCTCTAGTAGATTGACAGGTCTCTATGTGCAGACATTAGAAAAACTATTCAATAAACTGGAGCGGAGAGAGCGCCATATCAGACTAGTCAGGTCTTTCTCACTAAAGTCCTCGGCTGGCTTTTCCCTGCATCTCTCCAGTAGATTGACAGGTCTTTCTCTATGTGCAAGCATTAGAAAGATTTGTCAATCGACTGGAGCGGCGAGGGGCCCGTGTAGGACTAGTCAGGTATCTCTCCCTGTTGTCCCTGATTCGCTCCTGTTGATTGACAGGTCTCTCCCTACGTACAGGCAGAACAAGACTTTTCAATCAACTGGAGAGGAGAGGGGGCCACATTAGACTAGTCAGGTTTCTCACAATAAAGTCCTTGGTTGGCTTTTCCCCGCATCGCTCCAGTAGATTGACAGGTCTCTTCCTATGTACAGGCATTAGAAAGACTTTTCAATCAACTGGAGCAGAGAGGGACTAGTCCAGTCTCTCTCCCTATAGTGCCCGGCGGCCTTTTCAAACAATGTTTTTTTCTGAAACACTGCACAGTCTCAGAAAGAAATAACATACCTGATGGCATTTGCACAACCAGGCTCTGATTCATGATGCCCGTGGCTCAGACATGAGGTTGGGAACAATTATCTTGTCAGGATGGGGATAGACCGAAAAAAAACAGGGTCTAATGGAGACATTCTGATTTCAGCCCGCTAATGAGTGGAAGTCGACTATACCTGATTAGTTTGACACTTGTTTACCATCCTGTTTGGCCAACAATGAGTGGGACAGGACAATAACACTTTTGTTGTGCCCCCCAAATCAGTATCCCGTTATCGGCAGCACATTCCTTATATACTCGGGACAGTGATGATTTTGCCAGCATAAACGATCTGATCAAACCCTTGCTCCTCGAATGATTGCCACGTAGTCCAGTTGATAATTTACTGTTGTAAATGAATCATTACAGTCACATGTGAATAATATGTTGGATATTGCTGTGACTTTCAAATACATGAAGTTTGCAGGAATCCAGGCACATTCTGCAGAAATATCTCCATCTCCATGTCAGACATAGGTTATTCATATTCATTACCTAACCCCTCCATTTTGGCAGAAGCACATGATCAACTAATTTGTACCAGGTGTCCAATCGATGTTTGTGTAGTGGATGACAGAGGGGGACAAGGATCAGGCATGCTGAGTTTTTATATGCCTGATTACTTAATTTTAAGGGAGAAAAATCACTGACATGAGAAACTTATACTTGAATGTTTGTCTGAACCTGCATGTGTATAGGGAGGACAATGGATATTTTACAGTATACTGCTTTACTATTGGGTTCAAATGAAAAGCAGTATGCATTAAGCTTTAGAAGTCCCCCTAGTGGTGGCTTAAGGCAGACATAATTTTCTCATTTAGCTCTGCGCCTTTGCAGGAGCTTTGAATTGAATATTTAGGTGTAATAATAGGTGCAATAATATTGGACATCAACTTTAAAGCATAATTATAATTACAGGTTTTTAAAACTTTGATAAGTTGTAGGTCATGTTGATCGTTTGGGGGTCTAGTCTTAAGACCACCATAGAGGTTCTAAGCACTCAGTGAGGTGTATGGTGTATATGGGGACAATGGAAAATTGATGAGTTTGTATTCTTAAGCACAAGCTGGAGGAATCCCCTGATCATCGGTCATTTAATTGCCTGATTTATATAAGCTGACCACACTTCTATGCACACAAAATATCAATAGCACGATCATTCTGGGTACCTACAATCGTTCTGGGCTCATCAAGCATCATTTTATTGGCGGCACATCTCCTGATTACACAGGACAACGTGCTGCTGAGAACGATGTTAGGAAATCATCTTGCCCGACGAACAGGCATTTTGCTCATTCATCAGGTTATTGGCTGTCTTTTTAGACACGCCTACAATCAGGAAATGAGCATTCCTAGGCTTGTTTACTGATTTTAAGCATAATTATCAGTCTGTCTAAATGGGCCTGGACAAATTGATGGCCTATTTCATGGAATGGGGGATAAACTCTGCAGTGGCCACTAAAAAATGTACCAAACTGTCCTGTTCAATCTTCTTGCATTGGTTACATCCGGCGGCTGCCAGAGCAGATATCAGCCGGGGGTACCCACTTGCCAAGCTGTTCCGTCTACTTGCAGTGGCTGCTGCGGGGTACTGCACATCCGCCTCCTATTGATTTGAATATAAGGCGGATGTGCAGTATCCTGTGGCAGCCACTACAGGTAGACGAAGCAGCTTGGTAAGTGAGTATTTCTAACCCCGACCGATCAGACATTGATGACCTACCCTAAGGATAGGCCATCAATGTAAAAGTAGTGGACAATCTCTTTAAGTTTTACTTAAGTCCATCTTTGACCAATAGTAATATAATAAGCATGTTCTGAACCCTAAGCAGAACTTTTCTGCCTTGGTAGCAGCCAACGTTCTTGTCCTGAACTGTAGTATGCAGATTTCAGAAGCAGATTTGTGTAGAGACTTATGACTTCCTATGACATGAAGCAGATCGCTTCCAATATATACAAGGTTCACTATCTGCACAACAGTGACAGCCCCATAAACTATATAAGCATTTTTTTTTCTTGGCAAATTATCCGTCTGTCCTAATAAATAGGCGCAATATCTGGAGACGGAAAGTTGTTTGCTCACACAGTTCACTGTTGAGACTCTTAGTTAAGATGTGACATTTATCTCTTTCCAAGTCTGTCATGTGAGAATTGTTCCATCGCCGTCAGATGGTTGCAGTTTATATATAGCCGACCATCAGCCATTTTGCTTTGGTGCATGACTAACACTTTGCTTTAATAGGACTCTCTTTCCAAATCATAAAACCCCAGTAAAACATTACTCCTTATTGTAGAGCTCCAGACTACGACAATCAGGTTTTACGCTGCTTGCTAAATTTAGCACTGTGTAATTCTCACATTCTGCCACAGCAAACACAGAATCTGATGAAGGTGGAAGAAAAAAACACGACATTGTATCTGTATTTGATGTCGAGACGCCGGCGTCTTGCGCTTAGGAGAACTGTGGTTTATCTGCTGGAAAGCCATTGAAGAGCTACTGCTTCCAAACTTCTCAGCTTATCATCAAATCGTTCATGTACTTTGTAGCAAAAATTATGACAGAATATTATTTCTAGGCAATTACACCCGTGGCTCGTGAATTAACACATATTTAATAAAGAACTGGGAACGGAAGAGGAGATGACATGTATAGCAACAAGAGGTGCTAAGAGCTAAAATTGCTGAAATCACCACTCTATTTTTTTTATTGCAGCACTGGAGTGGTGCTACTAATCTAAGCTCCCTGCCCCTGGCAATAAACTCACCAGCTGCCTTCTTCATCTGTTATTGGAGCCGCTCCGGTCATCTTCTACAGGTTGTGACCTGCCGGATCGCTCTAGTGTTTGCTGGCTGGGCGGAAGTCACAACTCAATGTACATCTATGAGAGTCAGAACGAAGCCAGAACGAAACTTACATTGAGAGCTTATGTCCGTTGCCTTGGACTTCCGGTCGGTCAGAAATTGCGGTCACAAGATGGCGGTGCGGAACCGGAGCGATGCCGGAAAGAGCCGTAGACGGCAGCTAGTGAATATAATACTATGGGCAGTCAACTAAGATTACTAGCACCACTCCAACAAAAAAAATACTAGAATGGTGCTCTAAGATTTTTTCACAGACAGCTAAGAACTGTGGAAAAAGATGAACGGTAAAGTGTTACTATGGACAAACTACAGAGTAGAATTTTATGTCTATCAGATCATGAGATTCCTTACTTAAGACTTTCTGTCAGGTTTCTGGAGATCATGATATTCTCTTGATATGTCTAATGCCCCTTTAAACCGCCTTCGTCGGCAGGGTGTCTAGTAGTCCTCACTTCAATATGGTGCAGTGCCTCCATCTGAATCTTGCTTGGAGCTGTAGTGGGTTTTGGAGGGTCTTCCTCTTCTGCCTTGGATCATCTCGGTAAACCCCTGTTTGGAATAATTAACAAGTTTATTTATAAAGCGGATAAATGGTAAATAGAGTAAGGGGGATAGAAAGTAACAAGGAAACAAATAGCATTACATAATCTACAAGTGCAAATACAGTATATGGTTTTGCAGTTAACCTTAATATTAGGGATGACACTTCCCTTTTAAATCGCAACAAGCACACTCCTAACTAATACTGCTTAAACTATAAATGGCTGCAACAATGGAAACAACAAAGTTTAATGTTGGGGCCCTGTTGCCGCTGGTGATAGTGCGCTTGCAGAGTCCATTGGTGCACATAACGCCATAGGAATAAAATCTCTTCCAAGGCTGGTACTATTATAACTCCAAGTGTGTTGAACAACAAGTCCCAGAAACACTGCCTCATTGATAACTCCTATATACTTGTCCCCAATGGAACCATAAGTCCCAACAAGGTTCCAGCCTGGGACTTTAGGATTTAGTTTCTTATTGATGGAAGGCAGAGTTCTTCTCCATCTGCTTTCTCATCTCAGTAATGGCTGACATTGACAACCCTCATGTCCACTGGTACTGTATACTCCTCCCTTCTTCTTCAGCTTTCTCAGCCAATCAATTCTCTCCTCTGTGGCTGCTCCTCCTATTCCAGATTGCCAAGGCAATGCAGCTAAGCAGAGACTGGTGTCTCTTAGCGAGAAACACTGCTCCTATCAATCTACGTTCCTGTACACCAGTCTCCCCAACAGGTGTTACATATGCATAATACCAGGCACATATAGAACATAATTTTCCTGAAGATTTTAAAAAAGATTGTAGGAAGTCACATGTAACTTTAAGGCTGTGTTCAAACTTCATGGAAAAAAGCTAAAAAAAAAAAAAACTCCTCATAAGAACAGCAGATTTTCCAAAGAAATTGATTAGAAGAATTTTCCTAGAGTTTTCGCAGCAGTATTTGAGGAGGATTTTGGAAAAGATCTGCTGAAATCTTGAGAAAGAGGGATGGTTCCCTTGAAACGCGTCGGGATGCCCCTGCATATGTCCGTTACATACGGACAGGTGACGTCACCGTTCAGCCACGCTCCCCGTTCACTACGCGCATTCTCAGCGGCACCATCGGCCGAGGCAAGCCGCTGTATCTCTCAGTGCCACAACGGGGGTTGTGCACAGTGGGAGGACGCTCCCTAGCATTTGACAGCTAGCTGCACAAGACCACCGGAGTTACACCATTCCTCACGGCTCCGTACTACACGCATCCCAGCGGGTTCAAAAGTAAGTGCATAGATTCGGAACTACTCCGATTGTCTATTCACCTATGCAATCAAACACTGTGAATTGCCATCAAGTGGGGCACTAGTTAGGGCTAATTGTCCTCATAGGTCTAGACTCACTGCAGTGAACACGCTGCAACCAACCTTAAGCGCGGCAATCCTTTTCTTATATATGCATGAGCATGAGCATACAATAAGGAGTACAGAAGAAACAATGAAACCCAGGCCTAGTGTACAAAAAGAATAATTAACTATTAAAGAAATTCTGTAAATGCTTTATGACAATACTGTTGTAAAGTTTTTTTAGGAGCAGATCTGTTCGAAAAATGCCACAAACCTTTCTTACAAAACTCTTGAAAATATTCTTCTTATTTATTCCATGCTAATCCCCTTTGTTGTTCATATGTAGAAGGATTGTTTTACCTTTTTTTTTTCTGCTTCAGGCTTTGAAAAAAGTCTAGTGGAAAAAAAAAGTGCATGACACTTTTTTTTGTAGTGGATCCTGGTGGAATGTTCTCCAAACTAGGCACTGTCCAAGGAAAGGTTGCAAAAAAAAGCTCCAGGATCAACTCTCCTAAAAAACCTCAAATGCTCTTCAAAAACCACTAGAAAAAAAAATGAAAAAATGTCACTTTTGGACACCTCAGAAAGCTTCATCTTCACGTCACCTAAGGTGTCTACAATATATATTTATTGCCATTGGGCCCCAGAAGCGTCAAGTTTTATGTTTGTGATGAATGGTAGATTACCATCCTTTGCCTGGTGTCTAGCACGGATCTAACTTTCACAGATTGTCAATTATGTATTAAGAGAAAGACATCTAGTATAATAGGAAGCTATCTTTGTGCTATGGTCATGTATTATAATGATGTAGTAGTGGAGTATTTCATAAGTGAGTTTTGCAGTTTTTTAGCTTTTAAAGTGAAACTTTTGACATGCCATACTAACATATCAGAAATTTTGATCGATGGGGGTCCAGGTGCTGAAACCCACACTGATTGTTGTAACTAAGGGGGTAGTAGAAGGGCTCAGCAGAGCACTGCCCTAGGGGGTTAGCTGAAGACAGCTTAGACTTTCTAGTGAGTCTGTCTTGTGCTCAGCACTTCTACCCCTTCATTACAGTGATCGATGCAAAGCTTTTTTTGAAAGTGCAATAATTTTTTAAAGAGAACTTGTCACTGGCCATAAACATTTTTTTTAATTTCTTTCTGCCTTTACGCATCTTCATTTCTGAGATATTGGTCCCCTCTTCCTTGCATATATCTGGACTTCTTAGCCAAGGTTGGCATGGTCTTCAAGAAAACATCCTTAGGTAATATATAAGGACCACATACCCTTGGCTAATAAGACCAGATTTACATACAGAGCCCAATAAGGAAGAGCGGACCATATCTCAGGAATGGAAAGCCGCAGATTCAGGAGAACAGGTCCTCCTTAAAGGGACACTGTCACCTGAATTTGGAGGGAACAATCTTCAGCCATGGAGGCGGGGGTTTTGGGTGTTTGATTCACCCTTTCCTTACCCGATGGCTGCATGCTGGCTGCAATATTGGATTGAAGTTCATTCTCTGTCCTCCATAGTACACGCCTGCACAAGGCAATCTTGCAGACTGTGCAGGCATGTACTACGGAGGACAGAGAATGAACTTCAATACAATATTGCAGCCAGCATGCAGCCAGCGGGTAAGGAAAGGGTGAATCAAACACCCAAAAACCCCGCCTCCATGGCTGAAGATTGTTCCCTCCAAATTCAGGTGACAGTGTCCCTTTAATGGGAATAAGTGACATAAGACAAAGCTGCTTTCTTCTAGATGTAGTGCTGGTCTTGTCCATTGATTGGGTGTGGTACCACGCGCAGAGCTTGGACAAGAGTTGTGTTCTTTTTGGAAGAATGAATCCAGGGATTTTCTGGTTCCTAGTCAACCTTATAAGTAGATTAAAATATCTTTAAAATGCATTTTCTGAAAACATATTAAAAAAAATAGAATTATGAATAATGAAAACCTTGCTCGTTATATGGTTTATTGTCAGTGCCCAGCCCATTGACACGATCCTTCATAACCCGCTGCAGTGGTGTTAATCAACCATTCTCTTCCATAGTCAATCGTTTACCTCGTGCGCAATATCTGTGAGGTATTGTGACAAATTACTCATTGTAAATTGCAATCAATTTTAATTAACCTGAAGTCTTTTGGTTTCCATTAATCATTTCTGACTACACACATGCACGTAAACATCTGGTTATAATACAATCCGCTTGTGTGTGCACATTTCATTGATAGAAGTCAAATCTATTTACAATGGACCTTGTGCTGTAACATGCATGAAGACGTCCATGAAGGCCTATAGAAAATCTCAGATGGTTCCTGCATCTTTGGCCCCGCTGACATGTGTGAAGCAGAGGAGACCCCATACTTTTCCCCCCTCTTTCATTACTCTCCTTCTGTAAACACAACTGATTAATGTGTCGTTTTGCGTACTGCTCTGTGAACATCTCGGAAGGAATGCATCCGTAAATACATTTATGTGACTGGAAGGAATGCAGTGGACATAAAATACCACATTCTTTCTTACTCAACAGTAACGTCCTCCAATATGGTATCTATATCCTTTGGACAAGTCAACAGAGAGTGATCTGCCATCATGATGCCATGAATTTGGTGTAACATGTAGACACCTTGCACCTATTCATACAAACCACAGGGAAAGCCATAGAGCCATATACTTGCCAACTTTTGTTGGATGGGCATCCAGGAGTGGGCCTTCTTTGTGTTGAGGAAAGCATTATGTGAGAATTTTTCAGTCATAGCTGTTACACACTTTAGATGTCACGCACCATCACATTTATTCTCTGCCCCACACACACTTCTCTGAGACACCAGGGCACATGAAACCTTCTAAAATTGATGTTTTCTGTGAGATTTTGTGAGCCCTGGAGCTGCATTTAAGGTCTATAACACCAAGACTAGGGTTACACAACCGTTTTTCTCTCATCCGAGAAAATCAGTCCGATTATGTAATTCACACTCTGATCAGAGTGTGATCTGATCAACTCGGAGGTGGGAGAAAAAAGTTTTTCCACTTTCTCTATATCATTAGTCGGTGAAAATGGGACCGCATTCGTATGTCATCTGAGTGTGGTTCAATTTTTTTCCGTGGACCCATTCAGTTGAAAGGAGAACTGCCATCCAGTTCTCGGAGGTAAGTCATGCATGCTGTGTATTTTTCCTCAGATCAATCGATAGAACTCGTCCAATTTTTACGGTCGTGTGCACAAACCCTAACAATCATAAAGCATAGACTTGTGGCTGGGAAAATGGAGTACCCAAGATGCCCATTGTCACGATCAGCTGGACTCACACAGTTATAGCATTTATTACCTGTCCAGTAGATTAATTCTTAAGGTTGGTCCACCCCTTTAATCAGTAGAAAGATAGTTCTCCAATACCTCCTCCTTTGTCCCACCATGATCCACCCTTAAAGAAGCACTACCATCAAAATTATGTTCCTCTCAATACATAGCAATCCTCATATTACATAGCACTGCATACTAACAATTGCTCATTTTGTCTTTCTACCCAGCTAATTCTACTCTTTTCCATTAGGTCTATGACATCAAATGATTAAAAGCTGACTAGCTGAAATCTTCTAAACTCTATGTAGAAACAGGAGGTCAGTTTTCCCCGTGTGACTCATGGGCCACTGCAAAAGTCCCTAACAGGGAGAGGAGGGAGCAGCTGGGTCAGGAGGTGAAGAGGGGAATGATTTCTGCAGGGACAAAGACTTCCTGTTTGTACATAGAGCAGCGAAAAGGGAAGAATTAGCTGGGTAGAAAGGCAAAATGAGCAATTGTAAGTACACAGTGCCACAGTGCTATATAGTATGATGACTGCAATATATTAAGAGGATAAAAACTTTGATGGGAAGAGAAGTGCTGTGTTAACTGTAAACAGCACATAAATATACCATATTCATATAAAATTTTATTCATTTATCCCAATCTGCTGAATTAAAGCATTTGACATGAATGAACGTTAAAACATTTTACAGGGTATACCGTAATTTTCTAACACTATATTAATAAAAGCACAAATAAAAACCCACGACATATCTTCTAAAGTCAACCCATCATGAAGAGATAGATCTCAGACTGTCGCGTTATAATGTCACATTTACATGAATTGTTTCTGCCTGGTTTGGCAATGTTACCTGTGTATAAGTCATCCTTTTGTTCCTTTCTGTTCACCTTGGTTTGGCATGTAGTCTTTTTTCTTTTTCTTTTGGTTGTTTGTTTGCAGTCGTTAAGTGGTTTTGCATGGTGATTTATCAGTCATAATCATTTAATTGTGGTTAGAAAAGTACAACCTTGCAAATGTGCGGAGACTTGGCAAGATGTAAATGCTCCACAAGTGCATGTAATATTTGATTACACAAAGAAGCAGAAAGGCAAATTGTTCGGTATTCATCACTTAGAATCAATGCTGAATTGTAATGCCTGTTCCATTTTTGTTTAGATCAGTATTCCGCTCTTCCTGGCGAATGTTTTCCTTTTTTTTTTTATTTCTTTTTGCGCTCGTCTGTTTGTTTTTCCCATGCCGATGGCTGGAAAGCAAAAAGTCCAAACTGGAGCTGGACATTTTCTTGTTTGCACCAGTTTTTTTGTGTGTGTGTTTGTTCTTCAGAAGAGAGTCACTTTTATGTAAATCCATCACTGTTGTATAATGTTGGGTTCGCAGCAAATTCCCAGCGAGCTAATGCTTCATAAACTAGGACGGAGCAGCTTGGAACAGCATGAGATAATGCACCATGTAAGCTACTCTACCATAAAACCACCTTCAAAAGGTTTAATCGGGGGTCGTAAATCAAGCTGGATCATACCAATAAGTCTATTTTTTTCCCAAAACCTGTCGCAGTACTCTATTTAAATAAGATTAAAAGACCGTTAGACAAAGGACGCAAGCAGCTTTATAGCAGGACAGAAAGTCTAATGTTGGTTAATGTCCGTTATTATGGTTTCCTCAAGATCCCTCCTCTGTAAACACTACAAGAAGTAATGAAAGAAAATGGTCAATAAACACACATCTAACATGTTTTCCCCAAAGCAGAATACTAGAGGTCATTTCATTTGTTCCTGTTCTCTACGTACAGGGAGGAAAAATATTATATTGCTGTTAAGGAAGACAAAAGGATATAGAAGGGTATGTTAAAGAAAATTGGAAAAAATGTAAGCGGTAGGAAAAGTTTTCCTTTTTTGCTTTTTTATTAGTCCTGTATCTCATAGCCACATTGGATTTTGCTTAGCAGTTTCTTAAGTAAACTTATATAGAGTAGTCGATCCCAAGGAACTCCACAAAGAAAAAAAGTCATAGTTCCAGCTCCTTAAAACGATTTGTTTATTAAATCCAAATATAAAATCCAAATATCCAAAGTGAACAAACTCCCGTCGGTTGATGCCAAGATAACAGAGACTGAATGGCAACGCGTTTCGATCAGATTGATCTTTATCAAAGCCAAGGAACTACTGTACAAGATATTACCTGAAAATATGCTTTATGGCT
The DNA here is from genome assembly GCF_032444005.1 of Ranitomeya imitator. Lineage (NCBI taxonomy): Eukaryota > Metazoa > Chordata > Amphibia > Anura > Dendrobatidae > Ranitomeya > Ranitomeya imitator. Next base: position 51,720,397 of record NC_091287.1, on the reverse strand, counting down.
GACTGGTCCAAATCGATAAGTCTGCAGTCACTCTGTGTGACTGCAGACTTATGAATTTCCCCAGCAAACGCACTGATTCACTGGTTTCTGACCTAAGATCAGAGGGTATTAATGTCTGAGTCATTAAAAAGGTTGACCGGTAGTGATGAGCGAATAAACTCGTTACACGAGATTCCCCGAGCACGCTCGGGGGTCCTCCGAGTATTTTTTAGTGCTCGGAGATTTAGTTTTTATTGCCGCAGCTGAATGATTTACAGCTATTAGCCGGCATAAGCACATGTGGGGGTTGCCTGGTTGCTAGGGAATCCCCACATGTACTTATGCTGGCCAACAGATGTAAATCATTCAGCTGCGGCAATAAAAACTAAATCTCCGAGCACTAAAAAATACTCAGAGGACCCCCGAGAGTGCTCGGGAAATCTCATGTAACGAGCATATTCGCTCATCACTACTGACCGGTCCAAATCAATAAGTCTGCAGTCACTTTTTGTGACTGCAAACTTATCAATCCCCCAAGCAAAAGCACTGATTTGTCAGTTTCTTACCCAGGATCGGAGGGTATGTATGAGTTATACATACTCCCAACCAGTGGGCACAGCTTCGCCCCTTACTCTTGCATAGATCAGGGCTGTGCCCCGTCTAGTGTTTTGGCAGTCAAGTGGGCATGGCCCACAGATTAGCTGGACTGGACCGCACATGAGACCTAGTCCTCTAGTGATAATCGCCTGCTAATAAAACACTGATTGTATTGAAACTACAACACAGCCTAATATGTGACACATCCTGGGAATCAGGCTCTCTTGCCCTATATTATCAAGCTCTCAGATTAAATATAAAAACCTGCTGATATATTTAAGGTCATATATGTCTCGAATCTAATCATTAATTTCATAGGTTACTAGAGAAAGATGGATGGTATTAAATATAAAGAGGGCAATGTATCACGTCTTTATGGGAGACCACGTAACCAGCAGACTATTTTCTCCTATGATGTGGAAAGTGAACAATTAAACAAAATGTTCTGAATATTTACAGCCTCAAGATATTCTACAGTATTAGCTGGGATTCCCTGCATCTCTATAAAATAGTTGTAGATCTACTTCTAAAGGATCTGGTGGGAAGTCGTAAGGACGTTAGCTCCTTACAAAAAGCTTGTAAAAGCAACATGATAGTCGTGTCCAAGTAACTTCATCCAAAAGTATCTAAATGAAGCGTTCTTTATGTCTTAGGGCATGCCTGTGTCCAAGTCTCGGTTCTGAGAATTACATTAAAGAGGTTATTTTTGGACATTTACAACCAATATGTGAAATCTTAAATTCCCTGCATGGAAGTTAAAGTGAGACATCAAAGTGGAAACTTCTGTGGAAGACGTGTTTCGTAGTGTCACAGCCCCAGCTTCTTACCCACTGTGTAGGGGGGGAGGTTAGTCAGCAGTTGTAATTAATTATACACGATATTTCACAAGCCATTTATCAAGATTTAAACTAGTCAGACAATGATAAATAATTAACCAGAAGGTAACTGGCCACACAAAATAAACGATTTGGCAACATATAATGTGGAAAAACAAAAAAAAAGAGGGAAAAAAGTCCCCGGAGTGAAGAAGGTTAATTACAAATAACTTTATAATTCCTTCTTGTGTTCCCAAATCGATGCCAATGGCTAAAAAATGTGTCTCAAGTGCCACAATTTAAACATTTTAAGTGAAAATTAAGCACTGAAGAATTCTTGGATTTTGCATTGGAGGATTTTATTATTTTAAGCTCCCCGAGGAGGTTCTGTTTATACACGTTGATGGATATATGTCAGTATTTTAAAGCTTAGCGGGAAATCATTATGCAGCATTCAAAGGTTGGGAATATTAATGAAGGACCTGCAAGGATCTCTCATGGGTAATACTTCACTTTGAGTTAATTAGTTACAATCTGTCAAGAAACTCCTAATGTACAATGTAAAGATACATTTTCCATGGACTTCTTTAATCCCTTCAGCTAAACTTCTAAATTATTTAGGTGTAAATTGTAAACAGAAGAAATTTAATGTTATGTAAAAAAAATTATGGCAATTCACTTTCCTTTTAGAAGTCTTGAGTCTAAAGGTATAGTTACACTAAACGACTTACCATTACCTGGCCGTGATCGTTGGTAAGTCGTTGTGTGGTCGCTGGGGAGCTGTCACACAGACAGCTCTCTCCAGCGACCAACGATCAGGGGAAGGACTTCGGCATCATTGGAACTGTCTTCAACGATGCCGAAGTCCCCCTGCAGCACCCGGGTAACCAGGGTAAACATCGGGTTACTAATTGCAGGGACGCACTTAGTAACTCGATATTTACCCTGGTTACCATTGTAAAAGTAAAAAAAAAAAACACTACATACTCACATTCTGATGTCTGTCACGTCCCCCGCCGGCGTCCACAGGGTTAAAACTGCTTTTGGCAAGAGCGCTGCTAATGCACGCGCTGCTGCCGAGAGTTTCCCTGCACTGAATGTGTCAGCGCCGGCAGTAACAGCGGTGACGTCACCGCTGTGCTCTGCTTTACGGCCGGCGCTGACACAGTGGACGCCGGGGGACGTGACAGACATCAGAATGTGAGTATGTAGTGGTTTTTTTTTTAACTTTTACAATGGTAACCAGGGTAAATATCGGGTTACTAAGCACGGCCCTGTACTTAGTAACCCGATATTTACCCTGGTTACAAGTGAACACATCGCTGGATCGGCGTTACACATGCCGATCCAGCGATGACAGCGGGTGATCAGCGACCAAAAAATGGTCCTGATCATTCCCCAACGATCTCCCAGCAGGGGCCTGATCGTTGGTCGCTGTCACACATAACGAGATCATTAGCGGGATCGTTGCTACGTCACCAAAAGCGTGACGTTGCAACGATATCGTTATGTGTGACGGTACCTTAAAGCTGGCTATATAAATTAGATTAAACAGGTATTCCAGTTTCGGAAACCACTTGTTCCCTGGCTAAAGTTTAAAAAAACAACCTTTGCTTTATTCACTCTCCCCGAATTCAGCTCTGAGTTTCTACCACTACTCTTGGTGTATGTGATTGTCTGCAGTGGTGTTGCCACATCGACAGCACTGCAGTCAATCACTGAGGTCAGCGGCTCTAAGTGGCTTGTGCCGTCAACTCGGATAGGCCGGCTGAGTTCAGTTATTGGCTGCAGCGCTGTCAATGTGGCATCAGCGCTGCAGATAATAACAGATACTCGTAGCATTGGCAGAGACTCAGTGCTGAACCGAAAAAAGTGAGAAAAACACAGGGTAGAGTGGTTGTCCAAAATTGGAAAATCTCTTTAAAATCAAACAAGCCTGTGAGCAAGAGCATCCGTCCTCCAATTAGTATGGAGGCCTCCTGGAGCACCCTACCTCCAATTAGTATGGAGGCCTCCGGGGGCACCCTACCTCCAATTAGTATGGAGGCCTCCTGGAGCACCCTACCTCCAATTAGTATGGAGGCCTCCTGGAGCACCCCACCTCCAATTAGTATGGAGGCCTCCTGGAGCACCCTACCTCCAATTAGTATGGAGGCCTCCGGGGGCACCCTACCTCCAATTAGTATGGAGGCCTCCTGACTGTCCCTCCACAGTAGATTTTGGGGGAAAAAAGGATCAGACAGCTGGATTTCAACATGCTCAATCATTTTATTTTTAGTGGAGATAAACTTCTGCCAGAGGTGTCCGACATCGGGTTCCTTCCCTGTCTCTTGACTCAGCACAAATCCACCAAGCATACATATGTATAAAAGAAGGTTAGGAGAGATGGCTGACAACTTAACTAGCATTTGGCATGTGTGCCCAGCTAGGAGTTGGCAATAAAGATGACAAAGCACCCCCATCATGCATGGTGATATCCTGGAGACCTCTTAAGAAGACTTATCTCCCTGCAAGAAAAAGTAGTAGGCTTGTTGATGTGCAAAGTATTTGTTCCCCAAAATATTGCCATCAGTGGAAGCCCTCATTCATACAGGTGGCTTTAGGCTTGGATTGGTCAAAAATTTCTCATCGAGGATGTTCAGCCAAGGAGGGCTGCTATTTCAAGTAATAGGATAGAATTTTTTTCTTTGAAGTGTAGTCAAATAAAAGTCATTATTGCACAACCATAATGTCCGTGTTACTATTAACTACCACTTTGTGTAAAAGTTACAGTGAACCATACTTTCTATAAAAGAAAAGAAAGTAGTGTCCTGCAGTGTGGTCATCTAGTGGTGGAGGTATTTTATCTACCCCCTTCATTTTAGTACAAAGGGTGGCTTTGAAAAGGATTAATAAAACCATGACATCATAGTGAGTGAGCCAGAGACATTCCATTCTAAGGTGTAATGGCTGTCTGTTTTTTGTGCATTACCTTTTATTTTGAACCTATTTTGCTAAATTCAAGCTGTGACCAAGAATTTAAGAATTCCGAATGGTCCATGCATGAGCTGTGGAGAAGCTTGAGGGCATGGAGGCTGATTCAGTGTAGTGCTGATGATTTTCTTGGCTATATCCTGCCTCTTTTCTTTGTTGTCTTGTATCTGGTATAATCTAAGTTTTAACTACTTGGTAACTTTTATTATTTCCTTTGAAAAGTTGCCATATGTTTTAATCACGTAATAAATGTGCTCTACCTAAAATATGTCCCTAAATGGGATGTCTCTTTAAAGTGGGTTTTCCTTGACTTTTAAAAAGTTTACAAGTTGAAAGAAAGAAGGAAGAGCTACTAATTATTGGAATTCCTCATTTCTCCAGTGCTACCACTTCGACAGTCTCCTACCCAACCAGAAATCATGGCATCCCCACCACCAGTCACCTTTTAGGTTATTATTAATTGACTGCAGGATCTTGTGACTGGTGGCCAGGACATCATTACTTTTAGGCCTGGGTGAGAATGTCAAACCAAGAGAAATTCCATTGATGTAGATCAGGAGATCAGGAGAGCAAACTGTCAGCCATTACATGTCTCACATTAATAATGCCAGCTTCATTTAAAATAAGCTCCGGAGGCAGATTCTCCGGGAGATCTATGTCCATCCCATATATCTTAACAGCTTTTTTACATGTTAAGAAAAATGTGGATTTCTCTGGAATAAGACATTAGATAGCAGATATCAAGGTATAATTTTATTCAACTTCCTATGATCTACATGCCTATATTAACAGCTTAGGAGGGTTGATCCTACTGATGGATTCCCTTTATTGCAACGTTCAACTTCCTATAACCTAAATACTCACATAGACGGCTTAGGAGAGTTGATCCCGCCGACAGGTTTCCTTTTATTGCAATGTTGCGTTCAACATATTGCGACTAGATGATGAAAAAACAGAGCATCTGAAAATGTCCAAAACCTGGCGCCAATATCAATTATTTCACCCATGGAGCACTTATGTGCCTACGGTGCCCCATAATAACCACTTTAGATTTTATACTGTAATTTTATTGCTGTAATTTCGAAGGCTTCCACTTGTGACCTCTGCACATCCATTATAGCAGTCATCTTTTGCTTAGACAGTGGACCATGTTGTTGGCCAGATGTTCTCTAATTTTATGATCCAGGTATATGTGCAAATTACAATTACTAAAATTTACACTAAGCAGTTGTTAACAATGATGATATACAAAACGTTCATTTTCCTGTGCGTCTCCTTCATATTATGTTTACTCTATTTTAAGTAGCAGCCAACAAATATTTCCCGACAATTCTAGTAAACTGTTACCAAGGCTGTGAACATTTCAAGGGAAATTCAACCAAGTTTAAAGAAATGGAAAGATGACCCCCGAGACATTTAAGGTTGTTTTCCTTATTGATCCCATACTTTGAAAAATATGCCACACTGAGAACAGTATGACTTCTTAACAGTTTTGAAGAGAGGAAAACAGCATGAAACCTCGATAAAAAGTGAGATCACAGAATTTCAGTACAAGGTGGGAGTGAAATATATTGGGGGGATTTACTTTTCTAATGTATTTTCTGCCCCCGCAATTTGTATACCATAACATATTGGTAAAACTGAAAACTTCTGTTATTTACTGTTATTTCTGTTATTTATTTCCGGAGCTCTTTAAGGGATTCACCTCGGATGATTTCTTTTACATCTTGCTATCAAGAGGCACTTTATTGAATAAGAATAGTAGTGTCTGTGTTTTTTATTTCTTATTGGAATCATTGTAGTCAATATCATGATAGTTTGACCACAAGGTGTCACTGTTCTTTTCATGCTTATGTTTGATGTTTTCTTTGTATCTAATTAAGCATCTAGTTATAGAGTATGGTATCTCTGATTGACGTTCTTGAGCCCCAATGTTAAATCTACAAACGGTCCAATGCTATCACACTTCTACAGCAACCATTCCTACACCCCTTCCCGCTATATCACTGGTATATATATTAGTATATTGTTAAAATGCACTTTATTTTACTTACTTTATACATTGACTATGCAGGGTAATTACTTTCTTATGTTTGCATATTTGTAAGTAATGCCGACCAAAGTCAGGTCTACCTTGTTTGTCATCGAGAGTCTATTGCTTAGGCTCCATGCCAGCTCTTGCAGAAAAGTGGCTGACAGCTCTAGAATCTTGTTGGTTTTTTTTTTTGCTTGACATACAGCAGTTAATGAATTTCTTGGGTACCAAATAGAGTAGAAAAAATTTTGATGTTTCCATTTACAAAATATCTTTGTGTTTTAACATAAGCAAAATGCTACTGGTGAGATTTATCAAAAATATTGCTTTTTAAGCTTAAAATAGCTCCTGTTGGTGCAAATGGTCATCTTAGAAGTGATTCTGGCTCTTGTTTTGGTCAACCCAATGTGTCCTTAATTTGCACAGAAATGTGTGGGCAGCAGGGTGGCTCAGTGGTTAGCACTGTAGCTTTGCAGCGCTGGAGTTCTGGGTTCAAATCCTACCAAGAATAACATCTGCAAGAAGGTTGTACGTTCTCCCCATGTTTGCGTGGGTTTCCTCCAGTTTGTTCCTACACTTCAAAGACTGTTATGGAATTTACAGGTCCTTCTCAAAAAATTAGCATATAGTGTTACATTTCATTATTTACCATAATGTAATGATTACAATTAAACTTTCATATATTATAGATTCATTATCCACCAACTGAAATTTGTCAGGTCTTTTATTGTTTTAATACTGATGATTTTGGCATACAACTCCTGATAACCCAAAAAACCTGTCTCAATAAATTAGCATATCAAGAAAAGGTTCTCTAAACGACCTATTACCCTAATCTTCTGAATCAACTAATTAACTCTAAACACATGCAAAAGATACCTGAGGCTTTTATAAACTCCCTGCCTGGTTCATTACTCAAAACCCCCATCATGGGTAAAGGTACCGTCACACTAGACGATATCGCTAGCGATCCGTGACGTTGCAGCGTCCTCGCTAGCGATATCGTCCAGTGTGACAGGCAGCAGCGATCAGGCCCCTGCTGTGCTGTCGCTGGTCGGGGAAGAAAGTCCAGAACATTATTTCGTCGCTGGACTCCCCGCAGACATCGCTGAATCGGCGTGTGTGACACCGATTCAGCGATGTCTTCACTGGTAACCAGGGTAAACATCGGGTAACTAAGCGCAGGGCCGCGCTTAGTAACCCGATGTTTACCCTGGTTACCAGCGTAAAAAAACAAACAGTACATACTTACATTCAGCTGTCTGTCCCTTGCCGTCTGCTTCCTGCACTGACTGCTGGCCGCAAAGTGAAAGTGAAAGCACAGCACAGCGGTGACTCACACAGCGGTGACTCACCGCTGTGGCTGTGCTCTGCTTTCACTTTACGGCCAGCAGTCAGTGCAGGAAGCAGACGGCAAGGGACAGACAGCTGAATGTAAGTATGTACTGTTTGTTTTTTTACGCTGGTAACCAGGGTAAACATCGGGTTACTAAGCGCGGCCCTGCGCTTAGTTACCCGATGTTTACCCTGGTTACCGGGGACCTCGGGATCGTTGGTCGCTGGAGAGCGGTCTGTGTGACAGCTCTCCAGCGACCAAACAGCGACGCTGCAGCGATCCGGATCGTTGTCGGTATCGCTGCAGCGTCGCTAAGTGTGACGGTACCTTTAGACTAGCGACCTGACAGATGTCAAGAAGGCCATCATTGACACCCTCAAGCAAGAGGGTAAGACCCAGAAAGAAATTTCTCAACAAATAGGCTGTTCCCAGAGTGCTGTATCAAGGCACCTCAATGGTAAGTCTGTTGGAAGGAAACAATGTGGCAGAAAACGCTGTACAACGAGAAGAGGAGACCGGACCCTGAGGAAGATTGTGGAGAAGGACCGATTCCAGACCTTGGGGAACCTGAGGAAGCAGTGGACTGAGTCTGGTGTGGAAACATCCAGAGCCACCGTGCACAGGCGTGTGCAGGAAATGGGCTACAGGTGCCGCATTCCCCAGGTAAAGCCACTTTTGAACCATAAACAGCGGCAGAGGCGCCTGACCTGGGCTACAGAGAAGCAGCACTGGACTGTTGCTAAGTGGTCCCAAGTACTTTTTTCTGATGAAAGCAAATTTTGCATGTCATTCGGAAATCAAGGTGCCAGAGTCTGGAGGAAGACTGGGGAGAAGGAAATGCCAAAATGCCTGAAGTCCAGTGTCAAGTACCCACAGTCAGTGATGGTGTGGGGTGCCATGTCAGCTGCTGGTGTTGGTCCACTGTGTTTCATCAAGGGCAGGGTCAATGCAGCTAGCTATCAGGAGATTTTGGAGCACTTCATGCTTCCATCGGCTGAAATGCTTTATGGAGATGAAGATTTCATTTTTCAGCACGACCTGGCACCTGCTCACAGTGCCAAAACCACTGGTAAATGGTTTACTGACCATGGTATTACTGTGCTCAATTGGCCTGCCAACTCTCCTGACCTGAACCCCATAGAGAATCTGTGGGATATTGTGAAGAGAAAGTTGAGAGATGCAAGACCCAACACTCTGGATGAGCTTAAGGCCGCTATTGAAGCATCCTGGGCCTCCATAACATCTCAGCACTGTCACAGGCTGATTGCCTCCATGCCACGCCGCATTGAAGCAGTCATTTCTGCCAAAGGATTCCCGACCAAGTATTGAGTGCATAACTGAACATTATTATTTGAGGGTTTTTTTGTTTGTTATTAAAAAACACTTTTATTTGATTGGATGGGTGAAATATGCTAATTTATTGAGACAGGTTTTTTGGGTTATCAGGAGTTGTATGCCAAAATCATCAGTATTAAAACAATAAAAGACCTGACAAATTTCAGTTGGTGGATAATGAATCTATAATATATGAAAGTTTAATTGTAATCATTACATTATGGTAAATAATGAAATTTAACACTATATGCTAATTTTTTGAGAAGTCTGTAGTCTGTGAGCTAAAGTTTAGATTGTGTGGGACAATTATAATACTTAATGTAAAGCGCTGTAGAATATGATGGTGCTTTATTGTATTGGATGGCTGTTTCTTTGAATGGCTGAATGTAATACCACACCTTACCTGTAGTGGCCACTGCAGAATAAATGAATGGAAAAACAGATGATATTAGCTGTGACGATCAGCTGATCACTGTAACAGCTCTTATATTAAAGGGCCACCAATTGTTTTCTATTTACAGCAGGAACCTGATTGGTTTGTAAAAGCAACAACTCAACTTTAAGCTGAATATCTCACCGTGGAGAGATTTTAAGCAACAATATTACAGATGTCAGAACATGTTTCCATAAGTACAGTGGGTTGGTGGAGTCAATAAAGTGAACATGTCAGTTTGCCCCAGTAATCATTAACCGCAATATCCAGCTGGCTCAGCATTCACTGTAGTGCAGGTCTCAGCATGCAACTGCAGGAACCATGCAAGGAGCCCGGAGCTAGCTAGTCTATCAATCCAGAGTATTTGTCCTTCTTCAAGGACTAAAGTCACAGGGCTCATTAACAATAAGTTCTGTCTCCATCTTGCTCCTTTATGTGAGTGAACATATTGAATAATTAACAACCCCAGTTATTTGCTATTCTGTGTTAAATGGAGTTTAAATGAACCTGGATTCAAAATTATTCCCATTATTCAATTGCTGTCATCTCTCGTAAAAGCCTCCAAGTGTTGCTTTGTAGAAAAGGAAAAAAAAATCTGAGCTGGCAGTTTGCTTTCTGTATTGTAAACCAAACAGCTTTGATGCAAAACTCTTAAAGAAACACTTGTATAAGTCAAAGGGATCAGGTGGGATCCATTACAAAATGGATCGTAAGTGTCATGGCTCTTGTTTAATCGTAAGCTCTGGCAGCATCATGAACATAGCTCTTGATCAAAAGGTCCACTTGACGGTCATTATTACATTACTATATCATCAAGAGCAACAGGAACAATGTAGAATGCAGCTATAAATATAAAGAGATCAAAATGCATAAAATAACATAAAATCAATCAGTACAAAACAGGAAGTGACCACTCAGAAGACGGCTACAGATTAGAATCAAACGGTCTCCGAGCATATATAGATAATTACATTCCGTAAAGATGAAATTAATGTCTTCCTCGATATATGACCTGTTACAGGAATGTCCTATTTATATTCTGGGGACCAACGACAAGACATGTTTCCCATCTATAGATAATGTCAATTATAGTGTGAGAGAGAAGGTCCCATATGTAAAGCCTCTATAATATGATAAAAATGCCATTAGACAACATGCAAAAACACAGACATCTGATTACTCAGAGTTTCCTTGACATCAAGATATCAGTAGGCAATGGTGAGGTCACTAAATGTCAAAATTTCAGCCTCCGCTTAGCATAAACCTGACCCTCGCTATAAGGGGAATGTAATTATTCTACCTTTCCTAGCTCAGCTTACCCATTTTTTGTTAGTTTCATGAAGACTTTAGGGATCAAAGGGTATAGATATATAAACACAACATGCAGATCTGTTGTTGCAAAACAATTCTGGATGTACTTGGTCATTTAGAGGAGCCCATAGATAGCGAACGGGCATTCTGATTTCCCATTTAAACAGGTTGGCAATCGCCTGAAAATGTTCCTTCATTGGCCGTCACGATTTTTATGCATGCATGAAAATGATTAATTTCGGCAGCAGATTTCCCTTAGTAAATACATGATATATTGCGGATAACATGATATTATGTAGGGACGGGGCAGTCGTGTTAGTGAATCTAAATGGGCCATAACAGGTCACTGCATGCTGTAGAGGTCAACACGCTCATCCTCTGCTGCTGCAGTGATTCCAGTGATTTGATTTTCAAATAAAATGGGGATACAAATATCAATAGGAAATGAAAGCAATACGAAAACTTGTTGAGACTCTGACTGTATTTGGAAGCGATATTGCATTTAAGATGTGTTGGTGGGACTGACAAATACAGATGCAGGAAGATGGTGGTAAAATAGTAGGTGATGAACTAATTTCCAGGAAATAGATTTCTGCATGTGGTTTTCTACAAGTAGCGCTTACACACACAAACACACACAGGCTGTGCGCAGCCTTTCTAATTCTACTTAGCACCTCATTCACGTGGGGGGAATGAAATGTTTTGCTATTTCTTTGTATCAGGGGATGACTGAGCTCCTGGGTATGAGCGGTGCATGAAGATAATACTCACCAGAGAACTGACACTAAGGAAAAGTACCGTATATCTAAAATATGCATTCCCTGTACACACATGATATTATGTGACATTCACTAACCCTTTTGAGAAATCAGGTCAATGTTTGTGTGAATTCGCAGAACTGAGTATCTTGTTCTTAACCATTTACACAAATAATTTTCCTTTCTGGGTAGCAAGCAAATCGAATGCCCAGCGTCTCTCCGTTTGTCTAATCTTGGGAGTTTAGTCTTAAACTGGCCATTCACATCAGATGGTTGTTGGCCGAACAATACTTTGGCCGATCATTCCACAGGAATCATGTAAGCCGACACTCCCATACACATGAACGATCGCTTGGCTGAACGCTCTTGTGTTCTCTATGAGAAAGCCATCGCCTGAGACGTTGGCCGGCGGCTTATACCTGGGAGAACAATGTAATTGACATTCCGAAATCGGACAAGTACGAGTAACATCTCTCCCGACCATCAGTGAGTTGGCTTACCCATACACATTAGGTTAGGGTCACACTACAGTATTTTCTGTCACCCTAGAGAATCAGCCAATTATGCTAATCACAGTCTGATCAAATTTGGATCAGAATTTTATCAAAGTTCGATTACACTGTGCTCCAATTCTCTCGGATGAGAAGATAGGAAAAAAAATCATCCTTCTTTTCCATTCCCCTGAGAAACGTACTGCACTGAGATATCATCTGATTGCAGTCCGATTTCTGTCCACAGACTCATTGACTTGCATGGCCAAGTACGATCCAAATATCATATGCAAATCAAGCATGGGGTGATATTTTTTTTAGACTCTGTCCAAGTAAAAAATCAGACATGCACGGCCCCATAGAAAAACAATGGATGGAAAATACGGTAGTGTGAACCTGCCCTTAGATCGTCGGTATTGGCCGGTTCAGTTGACGTTACTTTAATGCATATGGAGGGCTTTAGTCAAAGTCTAAAGAAAAAAAAAAACAGATTTTTTTTTTGTCCAGGTTCATATCCCACGTCCAACCCACTAAATTTGACTTGCTTTAGTCCATTGATGGAGAGATCAGAGCAGACCCCTGAGGGTTGTTCTGAATCTTAATATCATGTAGGTTTGATGGAGAAGTCTTTGACACCACCAGTGTGTTGATGGTGAGGGTGGAATGATCATGGGACAATATGTCAACTGTGCCCAAGATCTCAGCAATAGAAGACCACATGGAAGTAAACTAATGGAATAAAGACCTTAACTTGGGTAAACACAGAAATTCCCATATTTGCCCAATAAAAAAGATAAATGGGATACTATGAAATCTTCATGGTTACACTCCAGTCTTAGATTAGATTTGATGAATACTAAGGCTATAAATTACCGAGATACTGAGTTGTATAGTTATTGACAAATTGTTCTTCATATGGAGTTTGTGAATCTTTTTCCACATGATGTCAATTTACTACAATAAGCTATTTCATATTTTCATTGTACGAATCAGCTCTTGAGGGTTTTATGCTATTTCTTTTAGCGCCTTCTGGTTTTACTATATTTTGGCAGATGGCAAATATTCAATTCTCTGTAGATAATGAATGTGTTTTTCTTTTATTCTTGATTAAACCGTTCTGTACTTGAGCAGTTGTATTTATTGTCTGCCAGCTGCGCTGCATACTTTATTGGAACAGGTAAACCTAGGGAAAGTTATGCATTCTGGAAGCAGATTAATTACTCTAGACGGCCCATAAAAAATCTGATTGAAGTCAAATGCTTAAGTAGTCTAACATTCAACTCAAGGACAATTTCAGAACCATATCTAAATGTTTGGAGACAAATATTGGAAAAAAAATAACACGTGTGTAAAGCAGAAAGATGGAAAACAAGTGGGTAGGAATGTGAACTTAAATGTTTGGTTACATCAAGGGTGCACCCACCGGCACCGAGCACCTATACTTGGTTTGAACAGTCTTTTTGTGCTGACAGACTTCTTTTAAATGAGTTCTTCGGTGATTTTTAAAAAATTTCTCCCTATGGTAGCAATGATCTCTGTATAATGAGTGTAATAACATACTCACCAATTGCCATCTTTCTTCTGCCGTTTTCAGCGACGCTGCGGTCCTTTCCGGTACCACATGACCGCATTTGTAACCTGTCAGATTACATAGTGTCTTCTATGATTATTTTCTCAAAGCAATATAGAAAATGTAAAAAGGGACCTCCGCTCCTCACAGAAGACACTGTTTGGTTCGGCAAGTCACAAATGCGGTCACATGATGCTGTAACGGAACGGAGCGCTGCAGAAAACAGCAGAAGACAGCGACCAGTGAGTATGTTACTGCACTTATTACACATACACATCATTGATACAGAAGGGAGAAATTAAAAATAAAAAGTACTCCTTTAACATATGTTTTACATACCATGAACTGATAGAGAGATGCTGTCTGTTTGCATTGCATTGGTTTCCACAAGCCATTTAATAATGTGCAGGCGCTATGTGGACTGCAGGTGCTTGTAAGCCGTGGACTTGTGTCAATGAGGTGCTAACTGGATTCAGAGGGAATTTGCAGAGCTTTGTCTGTTAATGCTGAAATCCCACCAAGATGCAAGAAGTGTAAGGGTGCACAATGAGGCAGCACCAGTCCTAATTTATAAAGCATTGCTCTCCACAGGTGACAATGACTTCTCGGCACACAAATGTGTTGTGCATTTTCCAAGCCTCGCCGTCTCATAAATATTTAATGCGCTATTGTAAGTGGAACAAAAAAGAACACAAAGGAGAAAAACATCATGATAGTTACCAAGTTCAAGTTGTGACAATTAAGATTCTATTTTTATTTTATACTTCTATTCGGATGCTTTCCAAATAAAAACATTTTCAACTTAAATATCTTGTCCCAACCAATTAAGCAAGGCATGACTAGTTTACAGGTCTATCGGCATTAAGGCCCCATACACATTAGATTAATGACACCTGAACCTACTGGTATCAACGGATTTGGCTAACGGTCTATAGGGGCGCTGGAAGACTGATGGTCGGGAGAGATGTCAATTTGGCATACATCTCCAAATAAAACTGGGAAACTTGAATCAATATAATTTTCTAATGAAAACCAGCCTTGTACTGGATAAGGTGCAGCGGGACCACATATAGCCCAGAATCAAACGAATTCACTAATGAACACAAGTACTAACCATATAAGCCGAGCATGACAACTTTATAAGTCTCTGGTACAGTGGAATGAGTGATGTCATGCACAAACGTAAAAAAAAAAGCTCAAGTGTAAAAGAAAGTAATCCACTCCACTAACAGCTTAGGGTGGGAGTCCGCTGTCTTTATAGGTTAGAAGTCAGGAGGTTTGTGAAAGCCATGAGCCGCCGACCTCTAGAGACTGTTCGATTTGTACAGCATTGCCGTTGACCCTTGACTAAGATCATTCATTTCTATGTTGAAAATTGGTGATTGCTGCATCATTATTGGAGCCAATATAACTTTTATAGTAAAATACCATTGATTCAAAAGTCCTGTAGGTCTGATATTGGAATTATTTTTGTCAGGTGCCATAATAATGGATGTTCTGGACCATCAACATCACGAATAAGACTGTTCTGAAGGCTACCTAGCCGGTTACCTATTCTTGATAGGATGTCGTTTTTTCTCAGAACAAACCATGTCTTATGACGTTCTGAAAATAACACAAAGTACATGTACTTTATATGATGCACTTTGTATTGAAATACTTATAAAAGATTTAGTGGACAGAAGGGTATTAAGAGGAACAGCTGTAGACCCATCTTCAATGCACTGTATGATATTATAGGTCGGCAGAGTCTATACAACAATAAATTATACTTAGCAAAGAGTAATGGGCTTTGAGTACCACCTGTCGGGCAGACATTTGTGACATTGTTGCTACATAGAGTATATAGATATATGAGATCATAGACAGGGCCGTATTTAGAGTTTCTGCTGCCCTAGGCACTATTAGTGCTGCCTCCCCCATTGGTGAGTATGACACTATCGGCAGTGACTTTGCCATAAATCGCTGATGTGAAAGTCGCCTTTTGCAGCAGATCCAGCAGTTTTTCCGCATCTGCCGTGTAACGGATCACTTACGGCAACACTGCGTTTGGCCTCATTCATTCCCTATGGGACTTGCGGACATGTGCGGCACTTGCGGTTTTGTCGCGATCTGGCTAATGCATTACTTGTAGCAATGGAAAAAAACACTGCTAGCACCGCAAGTGCAAAACCACAAGTGCTGCACATGTCCGCAAGTATCCATCACTACCTGTCCCTGCACCTTGCTAGCTCATCCTTAACCATCCCACTGACCTAAAACTACACTATAATGCTTTAGAAAAACAATTTATTAACTGCCATATTTCTATGATAATGAGGGCTCCAGGCTACGGCGTAGACTGGGATGGGCAGTCTCCAGGTCTCCATTCTCCCTGTGCACACCCTCAGTCCCTGCCTCACTCCTTGTGCACAGACTTCCCTCCACCGGACCCAGTAATCACCACTCGCAGTAGCATACCAGCAGAGGTGTATCTAGGGTTTCTGGCACCAGGGGCAAGAATTCATTTTGGTGCCCCCCCTCCACCAAGGACATATGCGATTTTCATACTTAGTCTTGTACCCATGAGCTCCTCTCCCTAATGCTCTCAATGTTCAGTGAAAAACAGAGAAGCAGAAGAGAAGCTCGATGTCACAGGGCCAGAAGAATGAAAATCTCATATGAGTGACGTGTCCATGTGACGACTACTGGAACCTGCAGAGCTGAATCCTGACATCGCAGCTTCTGAATTCTCACAACTAATGCACTGCACACTTTTAGGATTCTCCCTTGCTGGTGGACAGTCATGTCAGCACAAGTATGTGATTTGTATACTTCTGACCACATTCCGACTAGACGTGCCCGGCCTCACTCAGTTAATTTTCATTGACGGAGGCCACATATGTCTAGTCAACATGTGACCGCATTAATGTAAATCGCCAGCACGAGAGAATCCTGACAGAGTGCAGTGCGCACTGTGAGAATTCAGAAGTCTGCAGTCACAAAGAATGACTGCAGACTCATCACAAACCTGGCCATCCTCTTTAATGCTCCTAACATAAATAAAAACATGAGAGTTAGTTAGTATCACAAATAACATTTACATCCAGGTACCTTATAGATGATGTCGTCTCTGGAGCCGTTCTTCTTCTTTTCTTCATCTTGTCCAGACCCCATGATGAGTTTTCTCATCCACAGCTCGTCTCTGCAGACTTCCATCTTCTCCACTCTTTTGCAGAAAATCTCCACATGATTCCCTTAAAGATAGAAGTGTCATTATAATGCTCCTGAAAAAAAATTGCCCCTCACTATATTGTCTATATTGACCACCACATTGTCCCTCTTATGGTACATGCTCTTCACACTGACCTCTCCTTTCCATACCGGCCTCCTCTTCACACTGTCCTCTTACACTGTGTCCCCCCTATAGGGCCCAGTATTTATACTGTACTCTCATCACACTCCCCCTCCTTGGTATACTGTCCCCTCCTGGCTGTGCCCTTACACTGTCCCTCCATGCTACGCCCCCACTACTTAGTTTCTATTCTGTGCCTACTCACTTTTCTGCCCCCATACTGTCTCCTCACACTATTCCCCTCCCTCCTCATACTGTCTCCTCTCACATCCCCCCTGTTCACCATACTGTCTCCTCGTATATTTACCCCCACTTTCTATACTGCCTGCTCACCTGACTCCCAATACAGTGTCTGCATACATCCCATCACCCTCACTCCCGTACTCTGTCCACATCCATTTTTCACATCGCTACTCATACTGTGTCCACACACATTCCCCCATTCGCTCCCCATACTGTCTGCACCCATCCCTCCTCCATATTGTTTCCTCATATATGCCCCCCATTGCCCCATACTATTTCATCATACATGCCCCCCATTCCCCAGTACTGTTTCCTCATAAATGTCCCCCATCCTCCCATCCTGTATGCATGGCTTGGCTCCCCCATCCTCCCATCTTGTATGCATGGCTCGGCTCCCCCATACTCCCATCTTGTATACATGGCTCGGCCCGGCTCCCCCATCCTCCCATCTTGTATGCATGGCTTGGCTCCCTCATACTCCCATCTTGTATGCATGGTTCGGTTCCCACATCCCTCCATCCTGTATGCATGGCTCGGCTCCCCCATCCTCCCACCCTGTATGCATGGTTCTCCCATCCTGTATGCATGGTTCCCCCATCCTCACGCCATGTATGCATGGCTCCCCCATCCTCCCACTCGGTATGCATGGCTCCCCCATCCTCCCATCCTGTATGCATGGCTCGCCAGTCCTCCTACCCTGTATGCATGGCTCCCCCATCCTCCCATCCTGTATGCATGGCTCGCCAGTCCTCCCACCCTGTATGCATGGCTTCCCCATCCTCCCATCCCTTGTGCATGGCTCCCCCATCCTCCCACCCTGTGTGCATGGCTCCCCATCCTCTCACCCTGTGTGCATGGCTCCCCCACCCTATGTGCATGGCTCCCCATCCTCTCATCCTGTATGCATGGCTCCCCATCCTCTCACCCTGTATGCATGGCTCCCCCATCCTCCCATCCCTTGTGCATGGTTCCCCCATCCTCCCATCCTGTTTGCATGGCTCCCCATCTTCTCACCCTGTGTGCATGGCTCCCCCACCCTATGTGCATGGCTCCCCATCCTCTCATCCTGTATGCATGGCTCCCCCGTCCTCCCACCCTGTATGCACGGCTCCCCCGTCCTCCCACCCTGTATGCATGGCTCCCCCATCCTCCCCCCGTCCTTCCCTGTCATACTCACCTTTCTCTCACCACACGGCGCAGAACTTCCCGGCATCCCTGCAGCGTCTTCCTTCCTGTATGAGCGGTCACGTGGTACCGCTCATTAAGGTGATTAATATGCGTCCATATTCATCACCTTAATTAGCGGTACCAAGTGACCGCTGAGGACAGGACGAGCTGCCGATGCTGAAACAGAGTTGCAGGCACCGCTTGAGTAGGGTGAGTATGAAGTCTTCAAGGAGGTGGGGAAGGGGGAAAGGGAGGTAGGTGGGGGGGCGGGCGCTTGACCCCGGACTTTATAAAAGAAAAAAAAAGAAAAAACCTTGCTCAAGTGCACCCTCCGCATCCTGGCACCCTACGCACGTGCCCTCAAGTGCCTAGTGGCAAATACGGCCCTGATCATAGACTACATTTAATGTGATGTATTGTAAATGTAACATTATATCGAATTGAATTGACTTCTCCGCAACATGAATGTTTTCTGTACGTAAGGAATGTGGATTTTCAGCACTTTATGTGAATTCCTCTCACCATATCCTTAAATGGTGTTGTTGGTTGATTATTAACATGTGAAAGATATGGGAGATTGAGTTGGGAATGTTTACCAATGAAAATAATCTGACCTCTGTGAAGACAAGTCCAATATTGAGGGTGAGCATTCATGGCTCCCATGACACGTCATTCAATCTGTTTTTGCACACATTGCTGTGTCTCACTATGTTACGGTGTAACAATATATTGACGCAGCCCTTGGAGAGCCATAACTCAATAATGGCTCGAGAAGTATAGCAGCAATTCAGCGGACGTCTGTCGGAGGCTTGCCTTGAATGTGACAACAAACATATATTATTTTTCCATTAAACGGCATGAGTCAACGTTTTTACTCCTCTTAACTGACATCTGTACGGCAAAGACCTAGAACAAGATGTTAGGTCCGGTCGCTTGTAGTCTGCACTGAGAAAAATTCCAGCATTTTTTTTACCAAACTGGAAGTAAATGGATGTCAGATGGCAGTAAATGTAATAAACCAACTGAGTTGTACCTGCCTTTTAGCACATTGTCTAACTTTTCCAGACATAACACCTGGTGGCCACCACCAGCAACAGAAAAGATCTTCAGTCTGGCCCAGAATGGCACCACTGTTAAGCTGACCATAAACATTATTGAAGGTTGAACCGTCCATATTTTACAGTAAAAGCAAAATATCTAATGTTTATGATGACTTCTTGACTCTCGGTGACACAAAGAAATGGGAATGTTGAAATTCAATGTACAATCCTTATGTTCTTGTGGGAGGTAAGCCATCATCAGAGGTGCCCGGTAGTGGCAGTAGACCATACATGCATACTGGATAAGAAAGACATATTGCAGGAGCTGTAATTTTCATTTACTCACAATGGAAACATAAAATTTGTCTACTATTGCATCCCATCAAAGGTCAATCTTATGATTCCAAAAAGATTTATGTAGAAAGACTAAAAACTCAACATCAATTTTAAAAAAAAGGAATCATTTTTTACAGTTGACTATGACATAAATGAATAGGACAAACCAAAAAAAAGAAGATGGGCCTGCAAAATATCTTGCAAACTTTATTGAATATAAAATTTCTCAAAGATTCTATACAGAGTAGCTCAATGGAGGGCTAACAACATACCACTGAAGGTCATAAACAGTATATAACAGTGCAACCATATAATCATTGAAATAAATTCCCTAGTGGCTTGCATATACATCAATTAAAAAATATTGAATGCAAGCTTCGATAGCAATAATACGGAGCCCTGTTAGGCGTGCAGCCCTATGCCCTAACAAACATATCACCCAGCTTCATCAAGGAGCATATCAGAAAAAGGAGCAGGAAAGCAAGTATTTAAACTATACCTCAATTTAAATGTGGCCAATGGTGAGAAGATACGTCATGCATGTGTCAGAGATGCATCATCTGTTATCCTACGGCACCATAACAATGGTGCAAAACTAAAAAATCAACATCAATTTTAAAAAAAGAGGTGATTATTTACTGAAGTTGACTATGGCATAAATGAATTGCATCCTAAATTATATTTTGGTGGATATTTGGGTGAAATTATGGGGAGTCAGATTTTATTGGCTAAATAGGGCAGCACACTGCAGCGCCAAAACATGCAAACTTGAAAACACAAAATTTGAACTGCATTACTGCACTGAAAATATGAAAAATGAGAGCTTTTAGCGCATAAAAATGGCCAATTTTATGTGTACCTCGTAGCCACGATAAGGCATCTCTCTTATACGAGGCCCTACGCTTGACCTACCTCTCGGAGAATAAACGTCTCCATCTGAATGGGTACATGTGAAACCTCTCCTTGGACTCAAATTCTCTCTCACTGTGGAGGGGTATTGGACCTATTATAATTAAAACACCTGAAGCTAGGAGGCGGGGAGTGCACGATCAGAAGGCTAGAGAATACATTTCAAAAAACCTGATCTGCACATCCAAACATAGACACAGTGTGAACAGGTGCTGAACCCAGAGTCGCCAACTCGTATATATTTAAGTAAATAGGGCAGCACACTGCAGCGCCAAAACATGCAAACTTGAAAACACAAAATTTGAACTGCATTACTGCACTGAAAATATGAAAAATGAGAGCTTTTAGCGCATAAAAATGGCCAATTTTATGTGTACCTCGTAGCCACGATAAGGCATCTCTCTTATACGAGGCCCTACGCTTGACCTACCTCTCTGAGAATAAACGTCTCCATCTGAATGGGTACATGTGAAACCTCTCCTTGGACTCAAATTCTCTCTCACTGTGGAGGGGTATTGGACCTATTATAATTAAAACACCTGAAGCTAGGAGGCGGGGAGTGCACGATCAGAAGGCTAGAGAATACATTTCAAAAAACCTGATCTGCACATCCAAACATAGACACAGTGTGAACAGGTGCTGAACCCAGAGTCGCCAACTCGTATATATTTAAGTAAATAGGGCAGCACACTGCAGCGCCAAAACATGCAAACTTGAAAACACAAAATTTGAACTGCATTACTGCACTGAAAATATGAAAAATGAGAGCTTTTAGCGCATAAAAATGGCCAATTTTATGTGTACCTCGTAGCCACGATAAGGCATCTCTCTTATACGAGGCCCTACGCTTGACCTACCTCTCGGAGAATAAACGTCTCCATCTGAATGGGTACATGTGAAACCTCTCCTTGGACTCAAATTCTCTCTCACTGTGGAGGGGTATTGGACCTATTATAATTAAAACACCTGAAGCTAGGAGGTGGGGAGTGCACGATCAGAAGGCTAGAGAATACATTTCAAAAAACCTGATCTGCACATCCAAACATAGACACAGTGTGAACAGGTGCTGAACCCAGAGTCGCCAACTCGTATATATTTAAGTAAATAGGGCAGCACACTGCAGCGCCAAAACATGCAAACTTGAAAACACAAAATTTGAACTGCATTACTGCACTGAAAATATGAAAAATGAGAGCTTTTAGCGCATAAAAATGGCCAATTTTATGTGTACCTCGTAGCCACGATAAGGCATCTCTCTTATACGAGGCCCTACGCTTGACCTACCTCTCTGAGAATAAACGTCTCCATCTGAATGGGTACATGTGAAACCTCTCCTTGGACTCAAATTCTCTCTCACTGTGGAGGGGTATTGGACCTATTATAATTAAAACACCTGAAGCTAGGAGGCGGGGAGTGCACGATCAGAAGGCTAGAGAATACATTTCAAAAAACCTGACCGGCACATCCAAACATAGACACAGTGTGAACAGGTGCTGAACCCAGAGTCGCCTTAAGAGAGATGCCTTATCGTGGCTACGAGGTACACATAAAATTGGCCATTTTTATGCGCTAAAAGCTCTCATTTTTCATATTTTCAGTGCAGTAATGCAGTTCAAATTTTGTGTTTTCAAGTTTGCATGTTTTGGCGCTGCAGTGTGCTGCCCTATTTACTTAAATATATACGAGTTGGCGACTCTGGGTTCAGCACCTGTTCACACTGTGTCTGTTTGGATGTGCAGATCAGGTTTTTTGAAATAGATTTTATTGGCTAGTCACATCTCCGTTGTTGAGTTCCGATGTAACTTTTTGCCTGATATCTGTTAAAAGGTGACGTATAATAAAAGAGATAAATTATTAAATTTCCAATTTATGAGGATATTTAACCTTTCACATTTTCCATCTGACACTCATTTCCCTTCAAATCTTGACACATTGCCAAAATTCAAACCTGGAAATAAAAGCAGAATATATTTTATAAATCTAAGACAAGTAGAAAAAAAAAAAACATAGTCAGATTACAGCTCATAGTTCTACGTTGGGAAATCTAATGAATATTTTTGCATTTTTTGAGCTTATGACAAATTAACATCAGTAGGGTTTTCCTTCCGTAGGCTTCTATGAAATGATTTTGCACATTCGGTTACAATAGCTGAGACTTGAATCCTAATTAGCGCAAGGGTAAGATGTCAACTCCACCTAACGAAATACAGAAGAATTATTGCTTCTATAATAGCTGAAAATCTGAACTTGGCAGTTTTATGGATTGCCTCGTGACTAAAAAGCTGGCGGATTTAAAAGCTTTGTGAAAAGGTTGCTTTCTAAAGACACCCACAGAGTGCTTATTTCGATAAAAGAAAACACCCAATAATTTCTGTTACTTACAAAAAGTATTGGCAGAGAAAAAGTCTTGATATTAAATCAATAACCTTTCCAAGCCCATGGTCTACATTGAAAAACATCACAGGGATCTGGCGAGGGAGAAAGAATGGTGGGAGGACAGGGTCATGGATAAATTAGTAGTTGGGAATTCAGTCTTGCTTTTAGCAGCATTAAAACACCTTGGACTTTAACTCCTTCTTTTTTTAGGTTGTGAGTTCCAGAAAATAGATGTAGTTCATGACTAGAGCATTTCTCCGGAACATAGAAATGCACTTCATTCATTTTTCACAAAAATAAAATTTGGTCATTGTTCTGAAAGAGTTCTCATAAAAATAGAATAGAAAAGCAACAAAAATGTACAAATTGTACTTATTTTGTTTTTTTCAAATTATGAAAAAAAAAGCAATGTACACTACTTATACTTTGATTAGATTTAATTTCTTAATTTAGCCTTATTAAAGTTTTCTAAAGAGTTTGGAATCATGCGCATATGCGAAATACAAGTCAAATCATATTTCTTCGTGAAATCACACTTACAGAAACGTAGGGGCCCATATTGCACCTCTATATGTCTTGAAATTATTGAGAACAATAAATTGTGACACATTAATTTAGATGTCATATCATGGAGATATTCTATTCCTAAAGCGATACAAGAGACACAATATGGTAATAATAATAATCTTTATTTTTATATAAAGCTAACATATTCCGCAGCACTTTACAGACATTATCATCGCTGTCCCCAATGGGGCTCACAATCTAAATTCCCTATCAGTATGTCTTTGGAATGTGGGAGGAAACCAGAGTACCCGGAGGAAACCCACGCAAACACAGAAAACATACAAAATCTTTGCAGATGTTGTCCTTGGTGGGATCCGAACCCAGGACTCCAGCACTGCAAGGCTGCAGTGCTAACCACTAAGCCATGGTGTTACATTGTGTATCTATAGCTCCCTGCTAAGAGCATAGACCACCAATGGACACAGACAGAAAAGAACCCCTGTGCCTGTGCAAGAATAATACTGTATATGGGATGTTTGGAGTCCAATATCTGATCAAGATGCATAATTCCGCCTATTTGGAAATGGTAGTGGGCCCCCCTTACCTCTTGGGCCTCTGTGCGGCTGCACAGATTGTACCAAAGATATGTCCAGCCCTGGTATAGATAGGTATATAGAGTCATACCCCTTTAAATGAATGAGGATCATCTGATGAGTGGATTGTGCCTCCATGTGCACCTCGCCACAAACCTTACTCCGTTCTCTGCTGGAGTAAGGTTTGTGGTATAGCAAAAGCACCGCTCGTCATGAGCTGAACAATTGGCGGTTGCTACATCCTCACCCTGCACCAATTTTTTTTCATAGCTGAGCAAAAATGGCATGAAAATGGCAAAAATGCAGAATTTTAGAACCAATATTCTGCAATTTTTCAAAGCTTTTTACAATGTAATTTTTGCCGTAAAAGTTTTGATGAATCGAGCTCATAGAGTACTCGGCGAAGAACAATCTCCCACTAAAATACCCCACCATCATTCGAGAAATTTAGTTATCCTGTATATTAGACCTGCCTGGGGAAAAACATATAATTTGGCTACATTGAACAATTAGGGCTCATTTACCCTGGATGATATTGTGAACGAGCACTCACAGGAAATCATGTCCCAACGATCATGTAGAGTAAACAGGCTGCCAATCACCTAACGAACAAGCAAGATACTTCATTTGTAAAGTGAAATGTTTTTTAAGCTAGCCCCAAATTTTCATCATTCTCAGTAGCACATCATCCTATGTAAACAGGATTGGATAGTGAAAACAAGCCTTTAACCCCTTTACCCCCAAGGGTGGTTTGCACGTTAATGACCAGGCCAATTTTTACAATTCTGACCACTGTCCCTTTATGAGGTTATAACTCCGAAACGCTTCAACGGATCCTGGTGATTCTGACATTGTTTTCTCGTGACATATTGTACTTCATGATAGTGGTAAAATTTCTTTGATAGTACCTGCGTTTATTTGTGAAAAAAACGGAAATTTGGCAAAAATTTTGAAAATTTCGCAATTTTCAAACTTTGAATTTTTATGCAATTAAATCACAGAGATATGTCACACAAAATACTTAATAAGTAACATTTCCCACATGTCTCCTTTACATCAGCATAATTTTGGAACCAATTTTTTTTTTTTGTTAGGGAGTTATAAGGGTTAAAAGTTGACCAGCAATTTCTCATTTTTACAACACCATTTTTTTTTAGGGACCACGTCTCATTTGAAGTCATTTTGAGGGGTCTATATGATAGAAAATGCCCAAGTGTGACACCATTCTAAAAACTGCACCCCTCAAGGTGCTCAAAACCACATTCAAGAAGTTTATTAACCCTTCAGGTGTTTAATAGGAATTTTTGGAATGTTTAAATAAAAATGAACATTTAACTTTTTTACACAAAAAATTTACTTCAGCTCCAATTTGTTTTATTTTACCAAGGGTAACAGGAGAAATTGGACCCAAAAAGTTGTTGTCCAATTTGTCCTGAGTACGCTGATACCCCATATGTGGCAGTAAACCACTGTTTGGGCGCATGGGAGAGCTCGGAAGGGAAGGAGCGCTATTTGACTTTTCAATGCAAAATTGACAGGAATTGAGATGGGACGCCATGTTGCGTTTGGAGAGCCACTGATGTGCCTAAACATTGAAACCCCCCACAAGTGACACCATTTTGGAAAGTAGACCCCCTAAGGAACTTATCTGGATGTGTGGTGAGCACTTTGACCCACCAAGTGCTTCACAGAAGTTTATAATGCAGAACCGTAAAAATAAAAAATCATATTTTTTCACAAAAATTATATTTTTGCCCCCAGTTTTTTATTTTTCCAAGGGTAAGAGAAGAAATTGGACCTCAAAAGTTGTTGTCCAATTTGTCCCGAGTACGCTGATACCCCATATGTGGCAGTAAACCACTGTTTGGGCGCATGGGAGAGCTCGGAAGGGAAGGAGCGCCGTTTGACTTTTCAATGCAAAATTGACAGGAATTGAGATGGGACGCCATGTTGCGTTTGGAGAGCCACTGATGTGCCTAAACATTGAAACCCCCCACAAGTGACACCATTTTGGAAAGTAGACCCCCTAAGGAACTCATCTTGATGTGTTGTGAGAGCTTTGAACCCCCAAGTATTTCACTACAGTTTATAACGCAGAGCCATGCAAATAAAAAATATTTTTTTTCCACAAAAAATATATTTTAGCCCCCAGTTTTGTATTTTTCCAAGGTTAGCAGGAGAAATTGGACCCTAAATGTTGTTGTCCAATTTGTCCTGAGTACGCTGATACCCGATATGTGGGGGGGAACCACCGTTTGGGCGCATGGGAGGGCTCGGAAGGGAAGGAGCATCATTTGGAATGCAGACTTAGATGGATTGGTCTGCAGGCGTCACATTGCGTTTGCAGAGCCCCTAATGTACCTAAACAGTAGAAACCCCCCACAAGTGACCCCATATTGGAAACTAGACCCCTCAATGAACTTATCTAGATGTGTTGTGAGAACTTTGAACCCCCAAGTGTTTCACTACAGTTTATAACGCAGAGCCGTGAAAATAAAAAATCTTTTTGTTTTCCCACAAAAATTATTTTTTAGCCCCCAGTTTTGTATTTTCCCAAGGGTAACAGGAGAAATTGGTCCACAAAAGTTGTTGTCCAATTTGTCCTGAGTACGCTGATACCCCATATGTTGGGGTAAACCCCTGTTTGGGCACACAGGAGAGCTCGGAAGGGAAGGAGCACTGTTTTACTTTTTCAACGCAGAATTGGCTGGAATTGAGATCGGACGCCATGTCGTGTTTGGAGAGCCCCTGATGTGCCGAAACAGTGGAAACCCCCCAATTATAACTGAAACCCTAATCTAAACACACCCCTAACCCTAATTCCAACGGTAACCCTAACCACACCTCTAACCCTGACACACCCCTAACCCTAATCCCAACCCTATTCCCAACTGTAAATGTAATCTAAACCCTAACCCTAACTTTAGCCCTAACCCTAACTTTAGCCCCAACCCTAACTGTAGCCCCAACCCTAGCCCTAACCCTAGCCCTAACCCTAACCCTAGCCCTAACTCTAACCCTAGCCCTAACCCTAGCCCTAACCCTAACCCTAGCCCTAACCCTAGCCCTAACCCTAG
Source organism: Ranitomeya imitator (assembly GCF_032444005.1). NCBI lineage: Eukaryota > Metazoa > Chordata > Amphibia > Anura > Dendrobatidae > Ranitomeya > Ranitomeya imitator. The sequence continues at coordinate 51,693,182 of NC_091287.1, read as the reverse complement.
CCCTAACCCTAGCCCTAACCCTAGCCCTAACCCTAGCCCTAGCCCTAACCCTAGCCCTAACCCTAGCCCTAGCCCTAACCCTAGCCCTAACCCTAGCCCTAACCCTAATCCTAGCCCTAACCCTAGCCCTAATGGGAAAATGGAAATAAATACATTTTTTTTTATTTTTCCCTAACTAAGGGGGTGATGAAGGGGGGTTTGATTTACTTTTATAGCGAGTTTATTAGCGGATTTTTATGATTGGCAGCCGTCACACACTGAAAGACCCTTTTTATTGCAAAAAATATTTTTTGCAATACCACATTTTGAGAGCTATAATTTTTCCATATTTTGGTCCACAGAGTCATGTGAGGTCTTGTTTTTTGCGGGACGAGTTGACGTTTTTATTGAAAACATTTTTGGGCACGTGACATTTTTTTATCGCTTTTTATTCCGATTTTTGTGAGGAAGAATGACCAAAAGCCAGCTATTCATGAATTTCTATTGGGGGAGGCGTTTATACCGTTCCGCGTTTGGTAAAATTGATAAATCAGTTTTATTCTTCGGGTCAGTACGATTACAGCGATACCTCATTTATATCATTTTTTTATGGTTTGGTGCTTTTATACGATAAAAACTATTTTACAGAAAAAATAATTATTTTTGCATCGCTTTATTCTCAGGACTATAACTTTTTTATTTTTTTGCTGATGATGCTGTATGGCAGCTCTTTTTTTGCGGGACAATATGACGCTTTCAGCGGTATCATGGTTAGTTATATCTGTCTTTTTGATCGCGTGTTATTCCACTTTTTGTTCGGCGGTATGAAAATAAAGCGTTGTTTTTTGCCTCGTTTTTTTTTTTTTCTTACGGTGTTTACTGAAGGGGTTAACTAGTGGGACAGTTTTATAGGTCGGGTCGTTACGGACGCGGCGATACTAAATATGTGTACTTTTATTGGTTTTTTTTATTTAGATGAAGAAATGTATTTATGGGAATAATATTTTTTTTTTTTTTTTCATTATTTTGGAATATTTTTTTTTATTTTTTTTACACATTTGGAAAATTTTTTTTTTACTTTTTTACTTTGTCCCAGGGGGGGACATCACAGATCAGTGATCTGACAGTTTGCACAGCACTCTGTCAGATCACTGATCTGACATGCAGCGCTGCAGCCTTCACAGTGCCTGCTCTGAGCAGGCTCTGTGAAGCCACCTCCCTCCCTGCAGGACCCGGATCCGTGGCCATCTTGGATCCGGGGCTCGAGCAGGGAGGGAGGTGAGGAGACCCTCGCAGCAACGCGATCACATCGCGTTGCTGCGGGGGGCTCAGGGAAGCCCGCAGGGAGCCCCCTCCCTGCGCGGTGCTTCCCTGCACCGCCGGCACATCGCGATCATCTTTGATCGCGGTGTGCCAGGGGTTAATGTGCCGGGGGCGGTCCGTGACCGCTCCTGGCACATAGTGCCGGATGTCAGCTGCGATAAGCAGCTGACACCCGGCCGCGATCGGCCGCGCTCCCCCCGTGAGCGCGGCCGATCGGCTATGACGTACTATCCCGTCCAGGGTCAGATAAGCCCAGGGCACCTCGACGGGATAGTACGTCTAAGGTCACAGAGGGGTTAAAAATCTCTTGGGTAGTTTAGGCCTTAACTAATTAGTGTTAGGGCAGGTGCAGGCAGGCGTAGATTCTCTCACCTGAGAGAATTGGGCCGATTATGCTAATCACACTCTGATCAATCTTTGATCAGAGTTTGATCAGAGTGTGATCTGTGTGATCCAATTTCCTAGGATGAGGAGAAAATGGAAAAAAAAATTGTATTCTCTTCATTCTGCCAGTCCTTGAAAATCGGGCTTAACTCAGTTGTCATCCAAATGCAATCCAATTTTTTCCACAAACTCATTGACTAGCATGGCCAATTTCGATCCCATAATTGTATCAAACTCGGGTGTTCATTGATTTTTTTCCTTGGGCAGACTCTGACAGGCATGTGCACAGCCCCATAGAATAACATTGGTCTGAGTGCGATCCGATGTTTTGTCGAATCGCACTCAGACTGAAAATACGGTCATCTGCACCTGCCTTTAGTATGTGCAATGTCAAGACTTTGCATACATTTCCTGTATACGTGACATACTATTAAACATCCTGTATGTTGGAATAATGTTATTTAAAGGGATAGTCCACCAATCTTACAAGTAAAAAATGTGTTCCAGTAATCTTACGGTTACTGATTTTCCTAATATGCGGTTTAACCTCAAATCAATAAAAATACATCATTACAAAATGTTTAAAAAAAATCCAGCTATGACGTCAATGTGATTCTGCTGCAAATGAACACATGGAATCCATTATAATTTCTTTAAAATGTTTTTCAAATTCACATTTTTTTTATTAAAAGTACATTACAACGTTACCGTTGCACGAATGCAAATGAAACAGAACAGAAAATGAGTATATTGTCATTAGAAAGAAACTCTCTTTGCCCCTGATGGGAAATAAATGGGATTTTCACGCTAAGGGTCATTTTAAATTCCTCAATAAAGGTTAAAGCTAATATATATGGCCGAATGGACTTTATAATGCCTATTGTATAATCCTGGCAATAAATCAGCTTTTTACCAGAAAGGTTTCTGGATTTTATTTGCACCGGTCCTAGAGGTCTCGCTATGATTTTCAATTTCAATAAAACATAATCTTTGTTTGAATTAAGGATAGTACAGAAGGGTATTACATTTCGCCGAGACACACATACATCACTTTTGGAAATAGCCAAGACCTTTTCAACAAGTATGAAGCCAAGTGTAGGGGGCAGGGAGAAGACGAGGCGAAGAGCCAGTGACCTTAAAATTCCCATGGGGCTGAACTAATAAAGACAACACACATTTCAATCATGTAAAGAGGCTATTTAGCGTTTGTTGTGTGCCATGTACAGGGAAGGGAAAGGTATTTATAACTAATGAGTTCAGATCTCTGCTGAGAGGGTCTATATCCAGTGAGGACTATATGACTTGTATACAGCTCTACAAAGGGAGGCTAATCAGAGAAGACCACTCTACTCTTCACATCTTCACCCAGGATGCATTTTATATTAATTTCATCTCCTATCCAAAGGCTACGACGTCTCGCCCCATCATAATGCATATAGATTTTTTGAAAAAGGTTTTTTTTTTCTTTTTTTCAGTAAGCTAAGTGTCCAGGGAGTCTACGATGTGATGAGGCCATGAAGAAGTCATACATCATCTGGGCACACACAGGATAGAACAGTTCATTAGACAGGGCTGGCTATCTACTTCAAATCCCACATTGCATTACAAAGCTTGTTTGAATAGCACACATGGCCTTCAGCCAACATGTCAGCCTGTTGTGGTCTGGCTGTGAACGTCTATGCTGTTTGCACTCTGTGACTTCCTTCGATAATACTTTACTGACTAAGAATATTAACGAAGACTTCAAGTGAGGAGATAGGACCTTAATTTTCTGAAACCCCCCAAAATCCAGTTGTTTAAAAAAAAATATGAAAAGAATGATTCCATCCTCCAGCACTATGGACATCCTCATCTTTTAGCACTGGTGGCAGGTCCCAAGATGGTGGAATTTGAGCTTTCCTTACCTTTTACTCTGCAAAATTTCTTACTGTTGATCTGACACTTTCTCTCCCACACTACAGCAACTCTCTACTAATCGATATCTCTCTTACTAAACTCTCCACTCTCCAATCAATCCTGGATGCAGCAGCCTGGATCATGGTTTTTATCCAACAACTACACTGATACCTCCAACCTGTGCCAGTCATTGCACTGGTTGCCCATCCGCTACAGAAAACAATATCAATTTATAATTCAACTAAATAGCAAAGCCACTAGAGACTCAAGGTCTACAATAATTCAATTTTCAACAGCAGAAAAAAAGGCAGCAACACTTACCTGCCCAGATCTTGGAACAAATGCAGTGCAGAGTGTAGCCAGCCCATAAAGCAAGATGTTAGCAACACAGGTGCAAAATACCAGATCAACAGCCACTCTCCACATACCCACTCCTGGAGGGGGTTACTGGGCTGGGCAGTCACCCCCTCCAGGAGTGGGTATGTGGAGAGTGGCTGTTGATGTGGTATTTTGCACCTGTGTTGCTAACATCTTGCTTTATGGGCTGGCTGCACCCTGCAGTGCATTTGTTCCAAGATCTGGGCAGGTAAAGTTATAACTCACCTACAAAGCTCTCCACAGTTGTGCGCTGTGCTATATCTCCTCCCTCATTTTTGTTTACCATTCTACCCGTCCTCTACGTTCCTCTAAGAAACTAAGACTAAAGGTACCGTCACATTAAGCGACGCTGCAGCGATATAGACAATGATCCCAATCGCTGCAGCATCGCTGTTTCGTCGCTGTGTGGTCGCTGGAGAGCTGTCACACAGACAGATCTCCAGCGACCAACTATGCGAAGTCCCCTGGTAACCAGGGTAAACATCGGGTTACTAAGCGCAGGGCCCTGCATAGTAACCCGATGTTTACCCTGGTTACCATTGCAAATGTAAAAAAAAAACAAACAGTACATACTTACATTCCGGTGTCTTTCCCCTCGCCGTCAGCTTCCCACACTGTGTCATCGCTGGCCGGCCGTAAAGCAGAGCGGTGACATCACCACTGTGCTTTACGGCCGGCTGGCGCTCAGTCAGTGCGGGAAGCTGACGGCGAGGGGACAGACACCGGAATGTAAGTATGTACTGTTTGTTTTTTTTTTTGCATTTACAATGGTAACCAGGGTAAACATTGGGGTACTAAGCGCGGCCCTGCGCTTAGTAACCCGATGTTTACCCTGGTTACCAGTGAAGACATCGCTGAATCGGCGTCACACACGCCGATTCAGCGATGTCTGCGGGAGATCCAGCGACGAAATAAAGTTCTGGCCTTTCTGCTCCGACCAACGATGTCACAGCAGGATCCAGATCGCTGCTGCCTGCCAAACACAACGATATCGCTATCCAGGACGCTGCAACGTCACGGATTGCTAGCAATATCGTTGTTAAGTTGTTCACTGTGAAGGTACTTTAACATACTCTATAATCCGATCATCTCCCTCTTGTCTCCAAGACTTCTCTCTTGCTGCCCCAGTTTTCTAGAATGGATTATCCCAGACAATCCTGTTAATTCCCAATATCCACAATTTTAAATATGTAATAAAACATATTTCTTTAGACTGGCCTATCAACTCACTACACTAATCTATACTCTGTTCTCCCTTCCATTCATAGCACTTTACAGTTGTACAGATACTGTCTGGTGACTGGTTCATGCAGCGTTATTTGAATGCCCTTATTTATTATACTGATGGCTGGACCCTACAATACAAGCACTTTATTTGTACTGTTTGTGTTCCCCTTAATTCCTTATAGATTGTAAGCTTTCGAGCAGGGCCCTCACTCCTCTTGGTATGTGTTGAACTACAAGTTACCCTGCAATGTCTTGTTTGAATAATTACCCTCTGAATTGTAAAGTGCTGCGGAATATATTGACGCTATAGAAATAGAAATTATTATTGTTATTATTATTGTGCAGATCCAGTGTAGACTAAAAAAATTATCTCAAAATGGAAAACTCCTTTAAGCCAGATGCACCTCTAGAAAAGTCCATAGCAGATAACTCCCTAATAATTTATAAATCAAAGAATTATTATCCAAAGCGTACAACCTGCATTAACGTTGGTCTTAAAGTAACAGTGTACTGCAGATTCATCACTGATAGCGACTTCAAAAAGCCCTCTTTCTCAAACCCATGTGCTTGACGTATGAATATCTGTGTGTAAGGTGACGATGGTATCCTTCTACTGGAATCTGTGCTGTTTGGCATCTGTTCACACTCTGATATGTAAATCATGCACCATGTCTATAGAAAGTTTCCCATATACGGAGATGGACTGAATTATCAGCTCATATATTATATGAAAAATTAAGGAGAGAAAACAGCATTATTTCAGTATAGCACGCCCTCTCCATCCTAAATGGCTGCACTGTAAGCGCTGTAGACCACAGGGGTTACTATGAGGCCAGAAAAATAATAATTGCCGCAATCATCTGAACACTTGTAAGGTGCTAAAACTGAATGTCCTCGGTATTAGCATATATTAGAATATGCGGCTAACGGTGATTAATACCTGCCTACTCTTATAATTATTACTAATTAATGATAATATGACCCAGCAGATTCCATGCCTCCAAGCGACATAGGTAATATCTACTTGCAGCAATTTTTCCTGTTCCATGGAAATCTAAAGAATTAGAAATCCATGAAATTATATTAATACAAGCCATTCCAAGCTCTGGCGAGTCACGTGGATCGCTGTAGTAGTGGATTCACATACTAATTAGATTTTTTTTTTCTTGAATTCAGCATTACATACTAAAAGCATTAATTCCAATCATTAAATCAGTCGGTTACATCAAAGGAGACACTTAATGGATTTAGATTTTTTTTATATCTACAATTAAATGGTTATTCCTGTCTAATTGCGCTAATTAAGTTATTTTAACTGTACTGGCACAAAAGATCTACACTTGGGGTTTATGAGATGAGACGGAGGAACGCTCATCTGCAAACACCTCCAGATCCAGAGGTGGAATATGTGTTTATATAGAGGGAGCTTCCCTAAATTCTTGTTTGAGCTTCATAGTCTGATGTGCTTTGTCATCATTAAGCCGTTGTTGGCTCATGCACAATTTTGCAAATCTCTGTATGGATACTTCAGGATGTTTCCTGGCTTTTTTTCAATGTACATTAACATGCAGAAGATGCAAGAGGCGGAGAATAAAGCTTAAGGCTTTGGTCAACACAACATTCGATGGAAAACCCATTGACTTTGCAGCTGGACTTTACTCCATGTTTCCCCTAATATGTGTTCCCTGTATGGGGGAGATATCAACCAATTAAGAAGTTTGTTCACATCATATGAAACCCCTTTTTCTTCCTCAAAGGAGATTTAAAGACAACCTATCTCAACACAATGGTCCACCATGAAGGTTCAAGTTATGCATCCATATGATAACCTCTATAGGGCTGCACAGAGGTTTTTCTGTTTTATTCCATATGACCATTTTTTTCCCATAAGAAATAGTTACTAAAATAATTTGTTATAAGGGAAAGTGTCAAAGACACATGACACCGCAGTAAGTCATCATATGACACCACAAGTAGTCCCTACTACTCTACATGGTATGAAACCACATGGCCTCCATTTTAGTAGCTTGTCTCTGCAGTAATAACATCATCCATGGAACGGCTCCAGTCAATCACAGACCTAGAGAGTGGTCATGTGCTGCCCGTGCAACATCACATCTCTTGTCCGTGATTGGCTGCAGCAGTACCGTGAATGATGTACTTAGCATCATCACTACAGGATTGGTGGGGACGACCAACGCAACACTGAGGAATCTAACAGTGGAATATAGCATACTGTTTTATTTTATAACATATCTTGGTAGTAGGTCACTTTCAAGATAATCCTTTCAATGGCCAAACTTTTGCACAATTCAGTACATCTTAGACTTATAGATACAAAGAATAGTGACTAGAAGGAATCTTGAATACGCTCAGATTGCACTTATTATCATATTTACCCCCACTTTATACTGTAAAAAGTCGCAAACTATGGCAGATACTATAATTTAAGGCTTTTTAAACATTCACCGACTTCTCGCGGAACCTTTGTAGAAAGTGGGCAGAGCTTTGTGGAAGGGGGAGAGTCATTTACACCTCAACAAAATTACTAGAAAGTTATGTCTTCTACACTATTACACTATTACATAATTCAATATTTTCTTCCCATTTATCTCAGTCTGTTGATGAAGATTACAGTAGCTTTACGTGAAATTCTTGGCATACCTGAAAATCCTCCCGCAGATTACCTGGCACCAAGAGATTTACATACAACCGAAATACCAAAACAACCAGGATGGCAACACTATGCAAATATTGATATAGCGTTAGTAGACCTCTTGCTTAACTAGCCTTGAGTTATTTGCTATGCATGTTGGCCTTATCAATTAATTTGAGGTAATCTGGGCTAGGAGAATGCATATAAATTACAAGCTTTTTATTTGGTGGAAAATTGGCAGGAAGGAAGATTTTGCTCTGAGCGAGATATGCTACAAATGGCTTTATAATACGTACCAGATGGCAGAATTTTACTTGAACACCATATTTAGAGAAGTAATTTGGATTTCTCATAAATATCAGAGATCCTGTGTGATAAGGTTATCAGGGAATTTCAGAACTGCACAGGATACTGAGATACTCAGTTTTACGGTCAGCTGTTTCCAAAGGTGAATTTGACTCATTGCAGCTCATAAATATGGAAGATTCTATCTATCTATCTATCTATCTATCTATCTATCTATCTATCTATCTATCTGTCTATCTATCTGTCTATCATCTCTTTAGTGATGTATAGCTACAAGTAATGGTTCTGTTTCCAGCAAATAATAAGCGAATAAGGTATATACAATAGCAGGTCTGTAGGCAGATGTGGGTTTTGCCTATAGGGTAGAGGCAGATGGTCCATAACTAGCTGGATCTGTGGTTAAATGGGCTTTTCGACATTGCAGCTGCCACCAAATTCCATTAGTAAACCATCAAATACTCCTGCAACATATTTGTGGTCAATTAAATAGTATATTTAATTTAAAAAAATGTTTGTATCATCAAGACAGCCAACTTTTCAGAAAAAAAGCCAAGCCAGTGACCATCTGTTTGCTGCAGGTCCAACTTCTGAAACCCGCCATAAGCTCCTACAGGGGAAATGTAGAATTACAAGCCGACCATTCCAATGGCTGATCATGCTGTCATAGGTCCACAAAAGTATTTTTTAGTTAACTCTTATCCTGGCACTTCATTTTAGACAAAGGGAAGAGACAACATCTTCAGAGGGGAACCTGTCCCATCTAGATTCTGATACATGACATAGATAAAGTACTATGAAAAGAGTGCTAATGATATTCTAAAGACTGATATGGAGTTATCAGAGGATCGGCTCCTCCCGACACATTGTCCAGTCCTCCTTCAGGTTTAATTGATGTCCGACAGATCAAGTATGTCATTACAAGACACTAGAGAGACAGGGCGGTCAACACAAGCGGAATAGAATCTTATCCGATAAACTATGCAAGATTAGTAATCAGGTCGGGCTATGTTCCCATGTCCAGTAATGATCCATTAGAACGGCATCCGTTGTCATCCGTTGCTTTAACGGATCCAGCAATAAAAAGCCTTTTCTTGCCAGATCCGTTAGCAATACATGACAACAGATGCTGCATTAATGACTCCAATGGAAAAAAAAAAAATCCAGCAGAGATCAGTTAGTGAATAACAGACTAAAAAGTTGTGACAGATTTGTGCTGGATTCATTCTAGCAGATAACTACTGGACATGTGAACATAACCTAACAGCTCACCTTGTGAGGTTGTGTGGCCACTACAAACGTATAATTTAAAAGCAATTGTTCCTGCTGCTACAACACCAACAGGTTCAACAGGTTGGAGGCTCCAATGTGGTCATCAAGAAATGGACAAAGTTGGTAATCTGGTACTGTGCAATCAATAAAGATCTAAAGGCGGAGCAGAAATTGTCAATGAGGTTTTAATCTCAACAACTGTTATGGTTCTCCTGGGCTCTTTTCAAAGTACTTTTCGTCTTCCATTAGCCAGAATCTAGAATCATTGTTGGCTTGTTAGGTCATGAATAACTGGTTGGTAAAATCTAAAGGTTTTTCTGAGTGTATTTGGAAGTGGATTGTGCTGTATTTCGAAAGTCTAAATATACGGATCCAATGTGCACTATGTACAACTCTCCGTGGAGAACACAACAGTGCATCTTTTTCTCTCGTTAGACATGTTTGAGGCTCTGTACTTAGCAATGCTGAGCAGTCCTGCCCAGATGGATCTGCTGGAGACCTTCCCCTGAACCTTATTATTGACTGGAACAGACTGCGGAGACACTGTATGTATTTCATTCTGGCATGGAAGATAAACACATACTTCACATACAGGCATTTTGTTTTCCTAATGAAACTTTGCATCTGAATGATCTTATTACAGAACATCATTTCATATGGAAATCATATCAGCCTCCCCACTTTATTATTTTTTTTCCCTTTTGTTTTGAATTGGGGACTTATAAATGCTGGTATAATGTTTGGATGGTTTTGTAACTCAACCGTGAAAAGCTTTTTATATGTGGAGCCACGCTTGAAGGTGTCATTACAATGTATCTCCAAGTTTTGACTGTACGTTATTATTATTAGGAACGCACATGCGAGTTGTTAAATTGAGTAGAATATTGTCTTTTAAATTACTATTATGATTTTAGAATTCTTTAAAGAGAAGAATATTTTTTTCTTAGAATATATCGTAAGAAGGTGGAAGCACTGACAATCAGTTGATTGCAGTGAACCACAGTCATCAGCTGTAATCTTTGGGGATTACAGCAGCAAGTGTTCAATTCCATTACAGCACCACGTTTGGAGAAAAGATGCATTACATGGTGCTCATTCAAATTAATGGACAATCTTTGTAGCAGCTCCTTAGGGTACCGTCACACAGTGGCATTTTGATCGCTACGACGGCACAATCCGTGACGCTCCAGCATCGTAACAATATCGCTCCAGCGTCGTAGACTGCTGTCACACTTTGCAATGTACGACGCTGGAGCGATAATTTCATGACGTATGTGCGATGTAGAAGCGATTGGTTACTATGCGTACATCGTATACAATATCGTGCACACCTTTGTTACACCATGCGATCATGCCGCCACAGCGGGACACTAGACGACGAAAGAAAGTTTCAAACGATCTGCTACGACGTACGATTCTCAGCGGGGTCCCTGATCGCAGGAGCGTGTCAGACACTGCGAGATCGCTGGAACGTCACGGATATATCGCTGGAACGTCACGAATCGTGCCGTCGTAGCGATCAAAATGCCACTGTGTGACGGTACCCTTACTCCAGCTAATTAATGAGATTTTGCATTCTGTGGAAGTTGGGGTGTGGCCTCCCTCTCCTGAGCTGGAAATTACATTTAAAAGCTTTCCCAGACTGGTGTCTATAGATTGGGACCCGATCCTTTTGTTTGCCCTTATTCACACACTGAAGTCAACTTTGACATATAGTTAGGTTTTAAATATTACACAGTGTAGGTTCTGTCCCGATCAAGGGCACCTTGCCGATGGTGGGATGGCTTTTATGCTATTTTTGATCAATAACAATATTACTAAGAACCCCGAGTTATTTAAAAGCACTTTTGCTTTTTACTTATTTAGTTACTGCAGGATTTTTGCTCAATTTGTTTTTTGTAGATTTTTTAATGAGATTTAGACCACGGTCACATGTTCAGTATTCGTAATCCAAAATCAGGAGTGGGTGAAAAATGCAGAAGTGGTGACGTGTTTCTATTATACTTTTCCTCTGATTATTCCACTCCTGGTTTTGACTTATAAATACTGATGTAAAATACTGACCAAATACTGAATGTGTGAATGTGGCCTTATCAAGAGGACTTCAGCACCTCATCTAGAGTCTGCATTCATTAATAAGCTCTCAAGTCCTGTTGAGCAGGAGCACACTGCTCCCTTGCCTCTCAGTCTCGTCCTCACTGGCAGAAGTGCGCTCCTGAATGATTATCAGCTTGGACCAGCAGCATAATTGTGCCACTAGCCTGAGCTCTGCGCTCTACCGTGCGGCAAACATTGGCAGTTTTGCCTCTGTAACACCAGAGGAAGTCAGAGGTACTGAAGCTGGCTAATATAGAAAAGTGCTTTCAAGCTCTGCAGTAAAGAGCTTGTAAGTGCTGCGCTCCTTATCTTGGAGAGCTTTCACCACTAGTAGACAGACTGCAGCATTAGCTGGTAACTTAGGCAATGAGCAGTAAACAATACAATTACAATTCTCTCTGAAAAGAGAGGGTTTTTTCATATCAAATAAATTCCGCAATTGTTTGTTTTTACAACAATTTGGAATTTTATCCATTTAAGATGATGAGACACTTTTATCGATTGTATGAATTTGCAGTTTCAAGACAGGCTCGTTCACTCACATAGGACTGAGCTGCAACAACACACAGCTGATGGCAAGTTTTCTGTTGTTTCAGAAGAAGACAGCCTTTTTTATTTTAGACAAACCCTTTAATTTCATTGCAATAACTCGTCTAGGATAGAAAATCAAATCGCAATCAAACCATAAGACGTTAGTAAAACATCTCAAATCTTGTTTTTGTTTTTTGTTTTTTTATATTTGCATCCCGTCCTGTGTTAGTAATGCTGTTACCCTTAGAGACAGTATATCATTATTATTTCTTCCTGTGTATGTATTATTAGGAGCATCTGTGAGAATACAGCCCGATGTGCACCTGAATACCTCACTATTTCCACCGAGCGTCACACAATGCACGACGCACAGCCAACTATAAATATACGACACTGGGGAGCTTGTGAGAAAAGATTGTTTATTTCCTGTCTTGGACAAAATCACATTAGCTCCTGGAGATTCCTGCTGCTAAAAACTCTGGGTTATTTTTACAGATTTTAGGCCTTGTATATATGCGAGAAAATGTGTTCTTTTCTGCATAGAGTTGTAGTGCATCTCGTCACAGTCACCACATTGAAGCCCAATAAGCGGTCGATAAAACGTTTGTACTTTTTAAAATATCTTTAGAAAAATTATCCTCTATATGGCATAAAGGACAAGATGGGTAGTAAATTGGTTATGCTTCTCATCGACAATAAAAACAGTTAAGTGTTGTTTCTTTCAATTACTGTTAAGCCCCCCATATAGATAAAATAACTGTTGACTGAATGATCGTTCAGCAGACAGCAATCTTTCCCGATTCCCCTATCCAGATCGACCGATTATTTCTATGTTCTCTTTGCCAGATTTCTCTGGCGCCAGATTATTTCTCTAAAGAGCAAAAGATCAGACTCTTAAGAGAGGAAGAGGACTTGAACTCTATAGCACCACCTGTTGGAAGCAGCGATCCTACAAGTGACTATCGACCATTTAACAAGCCTTGAAATATGTCTTAGGACAAGTGATGAACGAGTATACTCGTTACTCGAGATTTCCCTAGCATGCTCGGGTGGTCTTAGAGCATTTGGATGTGCTCGGTGATTTGGTTTCATTCTCCATAGCTGCATGATTTGCGACTGCTAGACAGCCTGAGTACATGTGGGGATTGCCTGTTTGTTAAGAAATCCCCACATGTATTGAGCCTGTCTAGCAGTCGCAAATCATGCAGCTACCAAGAAAGAAACTAAATTTCCGAGCACATCCAAATACTCGGAGATCACACAAGCATGCTCGGGAAATCTCGAGTAAAGAGTATACACGCTCATCACTATTTAGGACAAAATCCAAATCAGAATCTCAATTTGCAGACACAGTGTTTTGGGGTCTTACTCATCGTCAGTGCAAAGTATGAGAACTGATTTGGCTCTGGACTGAGGCCTAAAGAGGAAGGTTTCTCCTAGAGGAGAGTGACATACCGGCTTTGGCATGCCAAGTTAAGGAGGCTTATTCGCTGTTCAAAGAATTGGAACAGACATCATCATTTGTCGGGCGGAGCCGGTAGGGTCCATAAACATTAGTAGGTTGGTGATTTGCACCTGGTTTGGCTGACAGTCTAAGGTGTTCATGTACCTGTCGACTCTCCCCGGACAGTCAATATTGAAGGAGAGAAGGTTCCGACCTGTTAAATGTCAATGACTGATCTTTTTCTTCTCTGGGAGATATCTCACAGCCAGAGAGAATTCACTTTAGCTCTTGTCCAAGCAAAGCTTTCCTGTGTATGGGGGAATTGGGTGAGATAATTGTTGGCCAATCAATCTAATGGTCCTTCAGGCTGTGTTCATAAGTAGCCCCGTCACACATAGCGACGCTTAAGCGATCCCGACACTGATACGACCTGTCAGGGATCGTTGCTGCGTCGCTATGTGGTCGCTGGTGAGATGTCAAACAGTGAGATCTCCCCAACGACGCAGCAGCGATGCGGCGACCTGTAGCGACCTGTACAACGATGCTATTTCATGACGATTCAATGGGACGTCCTGTCAACGAGGTCGTTGGTAAGGTGTCAAACACAGCGATGTGTGCTACCCAGCGGGACCTCAACGATCAAAAAATGGTCCAGGCCATTCCGACACGACCAGCGATCTCACAGCAAGGGCCTGGTCGCTGCTACGTGTCACACATAGCGAGATCGCTACTGAGGTCGCTGTTGCGTCACAAAACTTGTGACTCAGCAGCGATCTCGCTAGCGATCTCGCTATGTGTGACGGGGGCTTAAGTAGCAATGAGCGAGTGTGCTCGTTACTCGAGTTTTCCAAGCATGCTCAGGTATTCTCCGAGTATCTTGGGCGTGCTCGTAGATTATGTTTGTGTCCCTGCAGCTGCATGATTTTCGGCTGCTAGACAGCCTGAATATATGTGGGGATTCCCTAACAAACAGGCAATCTCTGCATGTGTTCAGGTTGTCTAACAGCCTCAAATCATGCAGCTGCGGTGGGGACTCAAACATAATCTACGAGCACGCCCAAGATACTCGGAGAACACCCTAGCATGCTCGGAAAACTCGACTAACAAGCACACTCACTCATCACTATTCATAAGTCCGTTTGTGAATTCCATTTGTCTGTTGCATTTTACAAACAGACAAACAAAATTAATGCCCAAATTGATCCTTTTATTATCTAAAATGGAGACCAGACAGACTGCATAATATCAATGGGGTCCTTCTTCCGTTTGCATCAGTTATCAATAGTGTTCGCAGCACATAAATGTTTGTCTGTTCCTAAAATCTATAAGACAAATGGACCTCCCAAACGGACATTTGAACTTAGCCTTATTTTTCCAACATATAAAAGATTGGAGCATGTTGAGATCCAACATGCCTGATCCTCTTTCCTCTTATATCTGAAATCAGGGATGCTTGCCAGCTTAACAAACATTACATTATTAATAGATCAAATGGATTGACTTCACTGTTGGGGAATGGCCATAATTCAGCTTCTCCCACCAGCACCAAGAGGTAAGGGGGCACAGTTCTACCTCCAAAGCAGGTGGAATTGTGCATTATCATGAGATATTGGGCTACAATTGGTCCATATACTGTTCTTGGATCAGGACCCTCTTCTGTCTGTGTCTCCCACTGTGGGAAAAAGGTAGAACTTGCAGTATAAATTGTATTTTCCAGTTTTCAAGTCTCATGATCAAAGGTGTCCTGAAGGTTCTCATCAATATGACATTTTATAATGAAGGCTGGTTTTCTTTACCTTGGAGATAAAGCATTTAAACAAAGACAGTTGAATAGACTTTTCTTCTGATTCGTTTCCTATTATTGCTGTGTATTACATTTCCCAAGTGCTCGTGCCCTCCAGTAAACTCCACAAAAACAGCAGAGGCAAAAATAAAAGGACAATTAAGCCGCCAATAATAGCTGTTAGAGATTTTGTAAAGAACACTTTCTTGGACGGATTCCTTGGTGAACCTTTCAGTTAGTTGTTTTCCTGTGAGCGAGTGACAGTTTCTGGCCCTGAAGGGGGTCGCTCGCTGCCAGTGTTGGGGACATTGTCTTTTCTTTTTTTTTTTACTGTAAGGCAAGATATAAAGCAATATACAGTCCTTACACATCTAGTGTAGTAATGAAATATTCAGGAGTGATCTTGCCACAGGCTTGCCAGAACAAAACATCCCTGGTGGATATAGTTCTTGTTTTTAGCGTAGGCATGTTTGTAAGCATGACACACATAATTTAGGGGCTGCTGTCTTCTCGTTGAGGAAATGTCTACACGGGCAGAACATAAATCAGACTTAGTTGGTTTCTAGATGTCTTTAATTCCAAGAATTGGAAAATAGTAAGGATTTTGAAATAGAACTAAGTGAAATTCACTAAAACCATTTCCAAATTTTATTTAATATAGACAATTAGACTTTTTTTTTTACGAGATGCCAAATTTAGACAGTTGTATCCCTCGGTGGGTCTTCGAGACAAAACAGTTAAGAGCTCAATTTTTGAATGGGCTTCTATATTGGGAAATCAGGATGACAACTCTTACGGGTGCCAGAAAGGGGTTGACGCTTTTTTGGACATGGTACCAATACTTAGAATAGTTAGGAAAACACTGAGATATACAATAGTTTTATTTGGCATTGGGGTACATTTTTCCACATTTAATGGTCAACTTTTGAAGGAATAGATTCTTAGACATAACATTTTAGTACCAAAGGAAAAAAGTATGTAATACCTCAGTCCCTGGAAAAACTAACAAATACTTAGATTAGATTTAAATTAAACTCTGCTTAAATATCCACTTTATCCTATTCAAATTTATAGTCTGAAGGAAGCCATCTTGAATCCTAAAAACATAGCTACAGTGAGCAACAGCAGATAGTGCTACAATGCCGCCATACAGTTCCAAGGTAATACTGCAATTCCAACCTAACATTACCATACACTACTATAATCCTGGAATATTTTAATATTTTCTGCTCCCAGGGCTCTTATAAAACAGGGCTTTTGGGCAGTTCTCCATTTTGCCAATCTATAAATCTGACTGGTGGCTGAGCCAGTTAATCTGCTATGTTCGTTATTTGGCCAAATAAAATGAGATTATTACATAAAACGCCTTTTAAGGTTTTCCATTCTGGTTTATCAATGACAGACGTACTTTGTAAGACATTCTTTTTGTTTTTACAATTTAGCAACATGTGAGACGACAAAAGGAATTAATAAGCCGAGGCCAAACAAATGAAACGCAAATCATTTCTATATCCTTTATGCACAAATACATTGCCAAAGGGATTGTGGAAAGTTGTAACTTGGCCATTTAGCATACCGAGTTACAGGAAGTTACTTTTTTTTTTTAAACTAGGCAATCGTTCCAGCTTTATTGCTAGCATTACTTTATGGAGGAATAATGGATGCAGTGTCTTTGTGCAGTACGTATCAGTCGGGAAGAGAAAAAAAAGAAAGCCAAAAATTCTGAATGCTCATTAATCCTTGACTTCTGAATAGTTTCAACTTCCATCCAATTTTCTACAAATTACCCGGAACATGGAATATTAAGGTAGCACAAAGCCCAAGAGCCACCATGATGGTCTGCATGTATCGAGCTGTGTGCAGTTAATTCAATAATCCACATATGCTAATGCCCATGACCCCATCAGTGTCATTTTTCTTTCTTTTTGATGCTCAGCAATACTGGAATACAAATTAAGTTGATGAGGTAATGCTATTTTTTTTCATGGAAGACCCATTACCTGTCTACTTTAACCAGTGATATCATCTCAGCAATGGTCCCAAAGGACCTCCACCAAACATTCGTCTTGTGCTCTTTAAACCTGCATACGAGGCTGTTATAGGAAGCATTACGCATGATAAAATAATTTATTATCCAGGGTTATCTCATATTTGTTCATCATAGAGGCAGCACTAGACCCAATTTATAATTACCATGTCAGAAATTGATCTTATTGCTGAATTCTGTGTCCAAAAATTAGACATATGTTAGAAAATGTATTGCCAACACAAACAGATAATTGTATTTCTGCGCTTGTTTAAGAAATGGATGGATCTTATAATTTAATTTCTTTGTGGGTCTTACGGGATATCATTCATAGCCACATTTAGTTTTTTGTCAATAAATATCTATAGTTTTTACTTGAATTACTGGGCATCCTACCTATTGTAAAAATGTGATATTGATTCAATTTTTTTTCACTTTTTATTCATGTCAAAACCCAATTTCATAAAAACTATTTGTGGTTTCTTGATTATAAAATGTACATCCAAAATGTACTCCCAAAGGAATTTGCCATACTAGATAGGTACAGAAATATTTATCGCTATTGGATAAGATAGTGTGTCCTAATTACTAGGTAGATATGTGTCATGATCTTACAATGTGCCCACAAGTATATATTTTTAAAATTTTTCTATGACGGATAATTTTGAGCAAAATGGAGTAAAAACTGACCAAGAGAATTCAGTTCTAAAAAAAAAAACCATACACATTACATAAAAATCACCCGACGGTTTCAGCAGAATCGGCAGACCATCTAATGTGTTGGGTCCTTCTGCCTCTCCCGAGACTGATATTGTCGGGCGAGGAAAGATTTGACCATTGGATTTTCACTACATGATCCTTTTGTTCGTCTAGAAGATAGGCCACTGCCAGATGAGTCTGGCGGCGACTTTCTCAAAGAGAACATAAGAGCACTCAGCTGAAACGAGCATTTCGGTGTATGGAGAGGTGAGGAGAGCTAGCTATCTAGCTTGTAAGGCCAGCTTAAGGAGTAGGACGCAATGTCCCTACTGCTAGCACTGCTTCTTTGCAGCTCTATGGCCAAGAAAAGAAAACAGGGTTAACAGAGACCCCTGTGCGAAAAAAGGTCTGTTTTTACTATTGTTCATTAAAAGTAATACGTCAGCAGGATTTTGCTATGTAATCTGACAGCAGCATGATGTAGGGATCCTGATCCCAGTGATGTATCCCTCTGTTTACTGGGTGCAGGTAACAGTTATGATAAAGTCACAGAGTTCTCTGCTGAAGTTCTAGCAGAGCGCAGTTGTTGTATGACCTCACATGTATCACAACTTTCTGTGTACATTGTATAGTGACAGCTGATAATCAGTTGTGGGGGCAGGATTGGACTGGGAGGCACAAGGGCAGTTGTCCTACAGTGATTATTTCCTACTGATAATAAACTGATTGTACTGAAACAATAAGACACAGCCCAGTAAGTGACACATCACTGGAATAAAGCTCTCATCCTCTACGTCCTGCTGCTCTCAAATTACATGGCAAAAACCTGATGACAGATTCTCTTTAACACTATCATATATTGTTTTGGATAAATAAAGGGTTTGAGGAAAAGATATGACAATATAAAACTATCCTAATTGATACCATTCCACTGCCTCTGTAATAGTGTTCTCCGTCTCTCACTTATTACACACGTCCTTGTTTACGTTGGTACACGAAGATGTTTCGTCCAAAGTACTTGACTACAGTGGTAAACATCCCTACAGTGGCTACTTGTATGGCAAAAAAAATCCACACATGGTCTCTAGGCTTTTTCTTGACACCATTTTACGAACATAAGGTATCATGCAATCAAAAGTAATATATATTCTTCCAGATATTTTATTGTGTTGAAGTTCTTCTATGTCTTGGGGCAAAAGGATGCTCCTAAGCAGTGGAGGTCACTTGCATTTTCTGCCCCCTCTATAATCTAGTCCAGCATGTTCTACAAATCATAACATGTACGTAGATTTCTTTTTTTATTTTAGACCCATGGCTCCATGGGTTTCCTTGGGAAACTTAAGTTTCCTGGCGAGTCGAACTGTCTTTTCAGCACTCTTAATCAAAGTCAGTTCAATGTCTGAAATATAATGTGATACCAATTACATTTTACACTCTTTGTTGTTTTTAAAATGAATTTTCCAATGGTTTCTTTGAGATGACATAATGTTTTTATACTTGCGATGATATCGTGATCCAAGCGGCCCAGAAAGTCATGCAACTAATTCATCATCAAACACGAGCAGGACCGGCACCCTCACAGCTTTGTAGCCAGCTTTGCATTCCAAATCTATGAGATAAATATGTTTTTACATCTCAACCAGAATGATGATGGTACTGTATTTATCTAGATATGAAAGCCCTTTAACGGCTTGTCTCCAGCCTCGTCACGTTTTTTAAAACTACAAATGTTCCACAAGTTTCAAAGGTTTCTTTGATGATAACAGATAATACTTTTCATTGTCATTTTGACGTTTATATTTTACCAAGACTTTGACACTATCTATAGTTTTATAAATGGATTTTAAAGTGGATCTAAAAAGTTAATACGAAAAGAACTGTGGGCTTCATTTTGCTATTTGACTGCTCTACCCTGACTAGTATTTAATATACTTTTTCTATAGCGTCATCATATTATTTTAAGGTCCTTGGTCCAAAGGAAAATAGGGTCCCCGACTATGTGCCAATTATAGTACTGGTGCTTTATTATATTGCATGGGGGTATGTGCTTTCATACATTCATAATGTCTCAAATATAGATGAAGAACTACATGACTAACATTAACCATTTGCTTCCTTTCATTAGATACGATTACGTAGAAGTCTACAGCGGGGAGAATGCAGATGGTCTTCTTTTGGGCAAATATTGTGGAAAAATCGCACCATCGGCTGTGGTATCTACTGGACCTTCCCTATTCATCAGATTCGTATCAGACTATGAAACACATGGAGCTGGATTCTCAATTCGTTATGAGATCTTTAAAGCAGGTCAGTTCCAAAGTCAATCTTATCCCCTCTTATTGTTCCTTGTACTTTTGGGACCATGGAAGCAGTTTATTGGGTAAATTGACCAGAGCTTCTTATTAACTACCAAAGATACTTTTTTCTACATTACGTTGACAAGAACCAAGCTGATTGTAGTGTCAAAGCATAAGTAGGCAGTATTTCTACAAACTGGGACAATCCACCACTAATTTCTTGACATGTTGCTGCTTAAAGGGGTGTCCAGGCATACTCTTCAGGGAAATTTGACATTGGGTGTGGGGATTGCTAGTTTATTCAGGGCAGTATTATGCAATTATTGGAAATTAATTGGCTTGAATCCAATTTAATAAATGGGACGTGTGAACCATACTCTCTGGGTACTGGATAATTGCGTTAGCAAGTGTACCATCCATCATTCAGTGCACCAGGTGGGAGAGTACTGCATATTTGGACAACACTTTAAATTTTGCCTTAAAAGGGAAGCTGTCCATAGGATCAACTCTCCTAAGTCATTTATGCGGGCATTTAGGTCATAGAAAGTTGCATAAAATGACATCTTGATATCTGGGATATGCTGTCTTATTCCAGAGAAATCCTCACCTTCCTTAATATGCAAATGAGCTGTTAAGAAGAATGGGCGGAACATAGATCTCCCTGAGAATCTTCCTTCAGTGCTTACTATAAATGGAAGGGGGAGTTACCAGTGTGAGACATGTAATGACTGATAGTGTGCTTTCCTACATGTCTCACACTGGTAACTCTCCCTTTCATTTACAATAAGCTCCGGAGTCAGATTCTCAGGAAGACCTATGTCCGGCCCATAGATCTTAACAGCTCACTTACATATTAAGAAAAACATGGATTTCTCAGGAATAAGACATCAGATTGCAGATATCAAGGTATCATTTTATTCAGCGTCATATGACTTACTTGCCCATGTAGACAGCTTAGGCCTCTTTCACACTTCTTTTTTGTTTCTGTCAAAATCCGTCGTTTTGTGAAAAAAAACGGATCCAGCAAATGTTTCTACTGGATCTGTTTTTTTTCATAGATTTGTATTAGCGACGGATTTTGATGGATGGCCTTCCATTTCATCCATCGTACACTGGATCCGTCGTAAAATTGCTGTCCGTTGGGCAGAGACAACGCACATAGAAACGTTGTGTACGTTGGAAAATCGCGAAATGATCCGATGACGTAGCGGTCTCACGAGACCACTATGTCATCACAGGTCATTGTCTCTCAAGGCATCACTGGGAACGAGAGCTGTCGGGAACATCGCAAGCATCAGGAAGGCTGCGGGGGACGCGGGAAGGTAAGAATATCACGATTTTTTATTTTTTAAATTATTTTTAACATGGGTTGTGTTGTGTATGAAAGCGAATGAAAAAACGCGGTGAAGACGCATACACAACGTGTGCACATAGCCTAACAACTGCCTCGATGGATCCGTCAAAAAATGGATCGAGTGAATCCGATTTTTACAATCTGCACAGGATCCATCTTTTCAACATTTTGACAGATTGTGACTGATTATAAAAAACGAAAGTGTGAAAGAGGCCTTAGGTGGGTTGAGCCTACTGACAAATTCACTTTAAAAAAAAGTAGACTGTGAGCCATGTGGCACTAGTGGAGGGGTACAGACAAAGCTGAATGTTGTTGTCCCAGGCTTCAAGAGACATGTTACCTTAGTCAAACATGTGCCCCAGATGTTACAATGCCATTAAATGCCATTGAATCTACATTTAGATAACTCTATATAACAACATATTGCTGTAAAAGGCCGGTGAAAATGTTACACCATTCCTAACATGTGGACCCTGACCTTATTTTGTGGTCATTCGAGTGGTGAGATTAGAAGAATAATGCTAAAAAGTTTTTACTAACTAATTTCTTGAGGTTCTGCTCTTACATTATAGGATCATCAGTTTCCTTTCTATTCAACACGCCCACACCCCATGATAAGCCAAGTGTGCATCCCACCATGTCTTTCCAGTCTAGGGTATTGTTTGCACAGCTGTTCAGTTCAACTTCACGTTGATATTGAGAGTCCTGTAGTCTATTTCTCCTTCAGCTGAAGGTTCCTGTAGAGAGAAAACAGCATGATTTCTTTTACAAAGGTTTAATATTACATAATTTGTTAATGTAATTCACCTCCCCATTTGCCTCTGGAATTGAGTTATCTATTATGTCTAAGATCTGTGCCTCCTTGGTGATAATGAGGTGCGTGGTGATCGGCAATAAAAAATACCACGTGACCTCTTAAAAGAAAACGAACTTCAGCAGCCGTCACAGTTCACGGGATGATCCAACTACCGGTACTTAAAAAATCAGCAGCAAATGGTATAAAGAGAAAAAAAAAGAAACACTCTTACATCTTCTTTGCACCAACGACCTAGCACTGACAACCCAAAAGCCAGGGCTGCCACTAGAAATTTCGAGGCCCCATACTGGCAAAATTTTCGGGGCCTCCTTGAAACTCCGCCCAGGCTCCACCCCAGCCCCGCCTCCAGGCTCCACTTCACGAACTGTCCACAGTCCCACCGCTCTCTCTTGGAAAATCTCCACTTCTCACCTATCACACATTGACAGTTCCCATCACCAGATCACACATATAGCCAGCAGCTTTTGTTTTGGCCAAAAGATTTTTTAAGCCGCCACGATAACACGGTAGACACTTTTGGCCGGGCCCTACTCTGCTGTAACCTATTAAATATTTGTTAAAATATGCAATACAATTTAGGTATCTTTTTATTTATTTTTCAATTTTTAAAATGACCTATAATACTACATACAAGGAACAAATACCACAGCACTATGGACCAGATGACATATTACCACCACAGTGATCGAATAATATAAAATACAAGGAACAAATACCGCTACACCATGACCAGACCGCATATAACCACAAATGACTGAATACTACAATACTGATCAGTAATAAAAAAAAAAACACAATACTATCACCATCAGTGCCATTATGCACAGGAGATCTGTAATTAGTAAGCAGTGTCTGTGTACAGGTAATACAGTGATCACCGGTGACATTACACACAGGAGCTCTGTATATAATGTATAGGTAATACAGTGATCACTGGTGACATTGTACACAGGACCTCTGTATATAGTATACAGTGTATAGTGTCAGTGTATAGGTAACACTGACTCACCAGTGACGTCTCTAGGTGAAGTCCTTCATCTTTCATCCAGCACAGACCGCCATCACTTCATCCAGCCAGGACTCGTCTCTGCAGGAAATAAAACAGTTATCTCGAGTTCCGCTTGTAGAACACATTACTTAATTTTCCCAACTTCTACATTACACCACATGAAGAAGGCAACATAGTATCACTCTACACAGTAACAGGACCGCCCCCCCATTTAAAACAGTATACTCAAAAAATAAAATAAATACATCACTGCAATAATAATATCCCTTAATTAGCCCCTATGGTAATATTCACCATCCTAGCCCCCGTGTGTCTCATTCCAGGCTCCAGCCATATGTTCTCCCATCCTGCCCTCATGAGTATCCATTCTGCCCCATATGATCTCCCCATCCTGCCCCATCTGTCTCCATCGCATCCATCCTGCCCCATCTGTCTCCAATCTTGCCCCATCTGTCTCCATTCTGCCCCATCTGTTTCCAATCCTGCCCCATCTGTGTCCAGCACTCTGCCCCATCTGTGTTCAGTACTCTGCCCCATCTGTGTTGAGCACTCTGCCCCATCAGTGTCCAGCACTCTGCCCCATCTCTGTCCAGCACTCTGCCCCATCTCTGTCCAGCACTCTTCCCCACCTCTGTCCAGCACTCTGCCCCATCTCTGTCCAGCACTCTGCCCCATCTCTGTCCAGCACTCTGCCCCATCTCTGTCCAGCACTCTGCCCCATCTCTGTCCAGCACTCTGCTCCATCTCTGTCCAGCACTCTGCCCCATCTCTGTCCAGCACTCTGCCCCATCTCTGTCCAGCACTCTGCCCTATCTCTGTCCAGCACTCTGCCCCATCTCTGTCCAGCTTTCTGCCCACCCCCCGTGTCCAGCATTCTGTCCCCCCATGTCCAGCTTTCTGCCCCCCCCCCGTGTCCAGCTTTCTGCCCCCCCCCCCTGTGTCCAGCTTTCTGCCCCCCCTGTGTCCAGCTTTCTGCCCCCCCTGTGTCCAGCTTTCTGCCCCCCCCCTGTGTCCAGCTTTTTGCCCCCCCGTGTCCAGCAGCTTTCTGCCCCCCCTGTGTCCAGCTTTCTGCCCCCCCTGTGTCCAGCTTTACTGCCCCCCCGTGTCCAGCCTTACCGCCCCCTCTGTGTCCAGCTTTACTGCCCCCCTGTGTCTAGCTTTCTGCCCCCCCCTGGGTCCAGCTTTACTGCCCCCTCTGTGTCCAGCTTTCTGCCCCCCCCTGTGTCCAGCTTTCTGCCCCCCCCCCCTGTGTCCAGCTTTCTGCCCCCCTGTGTCCAGCTTTACTGCCCTGGGCCCGCACGTCAATATTGTTAAACAGCTGTAGCGCCGGCTGCCGCTAAGTGCCCGGTTCAGCCTGCGGCTGCCGGTAGGGGCCCGGTGAGCAGGTAAGAGGGGGCCCGATGCGGGCCCCCTCTGCTCACCGGGCCCCATACGCCAGTCACGGCTGTAATGCCCTGATGGCGGCCCTGCCAAAAGCACTCCCGTTATGTGCTTACAAGTGGCCAACATGTGACTGCAGCAATCAGTCAATAGCCACAGTGGTTAAGTGCCATACCGCTGACATCCTAACTCTCCGCTAAGTGATTATACCCCCTAGGTAGAGCATATTGCCACTAATTGTCTGTGGCCGTCACATGCCACTTGTAAAGGTAGACCTGTTACAAAGTTATTTTGCTCCATGTACCTTATGTAGTACTTACAGGAAAAATGAGTCAGCTCACCCAAGAGAAGGGAGGAATCCAAAGCCCGGACAAATCAGCGGAGCAGAAAGATGAATCCAAAGTAGAAAAAGTCCAGCTCCGGGATTACCATAAAACGATTGTTCTTGAAAAATCTTAAAAACCTGTCACAAACAGCATAATAGTCACAATCCCAGGGAATATAGTTCACAATGGCAAATGCATTTCAGACCCTAAGGTCTTTAGTCATTGCATCCCAAAATTACCTACCTATTGACCTTATATACTGCTTCCTGTCTGGAACAGCCGATTAAGAAG
This sequence comes from Ranitomeya imitator, assembly GCF_032444005.1. Taxonomy (NCBI): domain Eukaryota; kingdom Metazoa; phylum Chordata; class Amphibia; order Anura; family Dendrobatidae; genus Ranitomeya; species Ranitomeya imitator. The sequence goes on along the minus strand of NC_091287.1, from coordinate 51,667,710 downwards.
TTTCCTTGGCAGTCACCACCTCTCAAAGGTTTAGAAACTCTATGCCTGCGACTCTATCGTGGTATATCGAGAAGTGTTTTGTGGCCGCTGAGTATTTAAAAATGTATTTATTTGCAGCATCAAACAGGTGACTAGAGTTGAGCGAATATGTTCGGAATCGGTTGCCGAATCTGAATTTGCCATATACGTGCCATATTGGTACCCTATTTGTGCCGAATTTATGTTTGACAATCGTTTTCCCAACATATTCGTTCATTTCTGCCCCCATTGACTCCAATGATGTTCGGCGAATATTGCAAATACAATATTCACCGGCGATCGTAATCGGGACCGAATATTGAAAATTTGCTCAACTATAAGGTGACATCTGATTCTAATCTTTAAAAGATTGGTAGTGCAGCCAACATACTGAATATTACAGGACAGGTGAGTAAGTAGGTACTGTATATAATGTCTGTAGTGTTGCAATTATTAAAAGTAATTGATTTTATAAGATTGTTTAGTAGTTGTAGATGAAAATTGGGTAGCATGTTCTATATGTTTGTAACATTTACAAATATGATGACCACATTTGAAAAAAACCTATTGGGTGTAGCCAAGTTTTACATAGTACTTAGTTCCTATGTGATTATTTTACGCTACAGACACAATGACGATATTAAAAGAGAGAAAACATCTTTCCATGTGAACAAGTAGATCATTCGGTCAGGACTTGTTTGCATTTGGAACTGCTGCAAAATGGCTTATAAAATGCAATATCGCTTGATTTAGAGGGTAACGTGGGGACTCGTTCTGACACTATTGGATAATCAAAAACCTGCTGTGTCTTGATGTGCATCTAAACAAGTAATTTGACTTGATGCGTGGAAGAAAGTGACATTTCGCTGTGCACAAAAATATAACGGAGGAATATAAAGCTTCATTAAATCAAGGTAGCTACTCACAGCCGCAGCATGTGCTATAATGATACCTGTCTCAGGACCATCTAAATCAATTGAATCTTCCCCAGGTCCTCACAATCTCACTTTTATTTCTCGCTTTTATATCTATGTTGTGTTGATTGCATTTGTTATTGCACCAAAGCCTGCTGACTGGCATAAAGTATTCTAATCCAGTTGCTACAACCCAATAATCAGTTCCTTACTTTCGTCTCATAACCTAGTCTACATTTATTAACACAGCCATCTGGAATGAGATCTACAAGCAGAAGAATATGTCAATCACCGAGCACCTTTCTCAGGGTTCAGGAGATGAAATGGTCATGCTTGGAGAAATATCCCATTCTATATAAGTCATCTTCAGTAGGGGCATACGCTGCAGTCACTTCCAATATAGAATAGGATTCTAGGAAATATTACAGGGAAATTAAAGGATTTGGGATTGTTTGTGTCGTGAAATGAACTAAGGAAGGCGAAGTCCCTAAAATAAACATGTGATTTGTCAATTATCCTGGAACATCTCTATATATAATGCATTCACTTTAACGGAAGGGGTGATGTGGAATCTCACAATGATTTCTTGCTCGAATTGATTCTGAAATTGCTCTGAATGTTCCTTTTTAATTAGTTTGCACCCTTCAATTATTAGCTTGGGGGTATATATTGTTAAAGGAAGCTTACCAGTTATTATTATGCTTTGCATATATAGTGCCGTCATATTCCACAGCGTTTTACATACAGTATCATCATTGTCTTCATTGGGGCTCACAATCTACATTCCCTATCAGGAAAGTGGAAGGAAACCAACGCAAGCTCGGAGAGAATACACAAACTCCTTGCAGATGTTGTCCTTGGTGGTCTTCGAATCCATGACCCCAGTGCTGCAAAACAGCAGTGCTAACCACTGAGCCACCCTGCTGCCCATACCAGGTGCTTCATAGTACCCGAACTAGTATGAACCAGTGATCGACTCCGGCATTACAACATTTAAGCATTAGTCTGAACTGCAGAAGCATTTCTGAGAAACAGTAGTCTAAGTTTGTCTGAGGACAAAGTGACTAGTCCAAGAGGTAGATCCCCACTGACTTCTTGACGCCTACTCAACTAGACTGACAGGTCTCTGTCTCCATACACTGTAGCGTTTCCCCTACTTCGTGTCTTGGGGGACACTCGCTTGGCACGGGAATAATGCATACAGGCACGGTTTTCTTACAAAACACAGTCTCTTAGGTTTATTTCACAACACTATAAACCACATCCTCAGAAACTTGATAACAGCTTGAACACCATCTGCACCGTCTGACCCCGGTCAGCATGAAACATGGACCTCGTCTGTTACCTGTTGGCGACCTTCACAGGTTCCTGGACACTCTTGGCCTCAGAGGTGCCCTATACACAATGTCTCTCTCCTCTGACCCCGGTCAGCATAACACTGATCCCTTTCCATTACCTGTTGGTGCCGCACAGGTTCTCGGATACCTCTCCTCCACAGAGGTATCCTTCAGATGTTCTCACTGACCCCGGTCAGTATTACCCACAGTTATCAGACCACGCCACACACTGGCATGTGCCAGGTCCAGAGCCCCGCCATGTGCTGTTCAGAGAGTCGACACTCCCAACACATGGGCTCTTCAGGACCTTCCAGCACAGACCATTCAGGTCCACACTCAGAGACCATGTGGCCAGACCTCAGTCACATTATATGGTTGTAACCACTCCCCTAGATAGGAGTGTGTGTGGCTAGTTTGACCCTCCCATCTCTCAGAACTAGCCCTGCAAGCCTCCCTAGTTAAACAACACAATTTACTTGTAGGACTACAGGTCCCAGAACATCCTTACTTCGGGCTGACAATGCAGAGTGTCTTCCTCTAGGACACACATACCGGCCATTCACAATAATGCCGGACTTTGACTCATCACCACCACAGTTATATCTGCGATTGCCATGCATTCCTATGGCCTCAATATGCCTCCATGCGCACTCCGGGAAGCCCATACAGCGCCCCCTACCTGTAACAGGGGTCACTACACCACAACACACATAGGCTAGCTTCACATGAGATTATAAAAAAATTGTTTCATACAGAAGATATAGACTGTTCATCTGTGTGACATCTGTATTTCATATATCAGCAGTTCTTAAAATTTACAAGAATAAATGCAGTTTCAGATGTTAAATAATTGCAATGTATCCATAAAAATCCGCTGCTGTACTATTCGTCCATAAGGAATCTGATTTCTTTTGCGCACCCATAGACTTCAATAGGCGAGTCTCTTCCGAGACTAGTGCATGCTGCGTTTCTTTGATGTGGACATGCAGTCCATGTAAAAAAAATGTCATCTGAATAGCCCAGTTGAATAACATTGGTGCAGTCAGTTTGTTTCATGGACAGCATAGGATGGAGAATATTATCATGTGAATGTAGTCAGTAGGGAGAGACCTATCAGTTTAGCTGAGCGTGCAGGGAGAAAACAGTTGTCCCACACCTCTTGGACCCATCAAATAGTTTCATCTGCACGTTCAACTTTTTTTTTAATGAAATGCTGTAGTGTTTCAAAGGAAAACAGAGATGTTTAGAATGCAGGAGCTGGACTCTGATTCCAGCTGCCCGGGGATCTCGCAGCATGAACTAGATGACACATAAAGCAAAGTCAGTAAACTGCTGATTTTGGGAGGACAGGCAGACTATTATATATATGGGGGATATCCAACTCTCCCCCAACAGATGATGTCAGAAGAACAAGGGATAAAGCATGTTGAATATTAATATGCCTAATCTTTTGTTCTTATGGCAAATAAGACGCCGCCAGAGGTGAATGGCCATGGCTTACTCCCCACTTTCCACCGAAAGTCCTTGGATGCTTGGCTGAACCGAGCATTCATGCATATTGATGGGTTGGGTGTTGTGAATTCCGCTCTTGGGCTCCCTCCGGTGGTTGTAAGTGGCACTTTTGTGAGTTCTGCTCTTGGGCTCCCTCCGGTGGTTTTAAGTGGAATGGCTGCTCCTTGGATTTAGCTGTCAGCAGCTGCTTCCACTGATTGTCTTTTCTGCTCGGCTATTTAGCCTGGCTCTTTCCTTCAGCTTGTGCCACTTGTCTATGGTTCCTGGTTGGATTCACATCTCTTTGGATTTCCCTGTTATCCTGACCAGTTCTGCAAAGCTAAGTCCTTGCTTGCTCTTTTCTGTCCACAGGTTGTGGACTTATCCGTTCTGTGCTTTCTATGTTTGTCCAGCTTGTCAGTATGAATTAATTCTGTGATGCTGGAAGCTCTGGGAAGCAGATTTACCCTCCACACCTTTAGTCAGGTGTGGAGATTTTTGTAAACTCTATGTGGATTTTTTGTAGTGTTTTATACTGACCGCACAGTATTCCATCCTGTCCTATCTATCTAGCTAGACTGGCCTCCTATGCTCATCCTAGTTTCATTCTGTGTATGTCTTTTCCCTCTCCACTCACAGTCATTACTTGTGGGGGGCTATCTATCCTTTGGGGATTTTCTCTGAGGCAAGATAGTTTTCCTGTTTCTATCTTTAGGGGTAGTTAGTTCTCAGGCTGTGACGAGGTGCCTAGGGAGTGTTAGGAGCATCCCACGGCTACTTCTAGTGTTGTGTTGAGCTTAGGGACTGCGGTCAGTACAGATACCACTTCCTTCAGAGCTCGTTCCATGTTGCTCCTAAACCACCAGATCATAACAGTTGGGGCTCATTCAGCCAACAATTATTAAAGGTGTACATCCACTATTAGTAAGCACTCACTATAATAAGTATTTCTAGGTATGCCTGAAATACAGAGTGATCATAAGAGGGAAAGGATCATCTATGAAAATAGGAATTAAAGAGAACCTGTTAGCATGATTTAGCAAGGTAAAGTAAAGGCATGGCCATAATGGTGCTGTTAGATAGATTAAATTGATATCTTTATTGAAGAACTCCATTTTGTGGTTGTTTTTTTATCCACACTTAAAGTTATGTGGTATTTAGCTTTAGACGCCCAGAGGTTGGATTGTAGGTAGGGCCTTCAGCTCCTGCCCCGACCCCTCTGCTGCCTGTTGCTCTGTGAGTGACCTGCCTCCTGTCTGATATTTTTCAGCGGCACCATCATTGATTTCTTGGTGGTTTTCAAAAATATGGCGCTGGTTGCGGCACTTGCACAAAATAATGTCCTGGTGTCTTTATAAAATGACCCCGGTAACAGTTCATGTGCGCGTTTAGATCTCGGCTCAATTAGATTTCTAAAGGATGTAATTGATCCGAGATCTCAATATGTGCATGCGCCACCACCGGCGCCATTTTATTTGCTACCACTCAGGCATTAATCTACACAAGCGCCTCCCACGACAAAGCGTATAATTTCAAACAGGAGGAAGGTCTGTCACAAAGCAGTGACAGCAGGGACCATTATGGTCATGCCTTTTATTATTATCATTATTTATTGTTATAGCGCTATTTATTCCATGGCGCTTTACATGTGAGGAGGGGTATACATAATAAAAACAAGTACAATAATCTTAAACAATACAAGTCATAACTGGTACAGGAGGAGAGAGGACCCTGCCCGCGAAGGCTCACAATCTACAAGGGATGGGTGGGAATACAGTAGGTGAGGGCAGAGCTGGTCATGCAGCGGTTTGGTCGATCGGTGGTTACTGCAGGTTGTAGGCTTGTTGGAAGAGGTGGGTCTTCAGGTTCTTTTTGAAGGTTTCGATGGTAGGTGAGAGTCTGATGTGTTGTGGTAGAGGGTTCCAGAGTAGGGGTGATGCGCGAGAGAAATCTTGTATACGATTGTGGGAAGAGGAGATAAGCCAGCAGGTTCTCTTTAGACAACACAATTTGAGCTTAGGTTTCACACTATCCAAGTAAAGGCCACTTCACATTAAGCGACGCTGCAGCGATACCGACAACGATCCGGATCGCTGCAGCGTCGCTGTTTGGTCGCTGGAGAGCTGTCACACAGACCGCTCTCCAGCGACCAACGATGCCGGTAACAAGGGTAAATATCGGGTAACTAAGCGCAGGGCCGCGCTTAGTAACCCGATGTTTACCCTGGTTACCATGCTAAAAGTAAAAAAAAACAAACACTAGATACTTACCTATCGCTGTCTGTCCTCCAGCGCTGCGCTCTGCTTCTCTGCTCTCCTCCTGTACTGGCTGTGAGCCGGAAAGCAGAGCGGTGACGTCACCGCTCTGCTTTCCGGCTCACAGCCAGTACAGGAGGAGTGCAGAGCACAGCGCTGGAGGACAGACAGCGTTAGGTAAGTATCTAGTGTTTGTTTGTTTTTTACTTTTAGCATGGTAACCAGGGTAAACATCGGCTTACTAAGCGCGGCCCTGCGCTTAGTTACCCGATGTTTACCCTGGTTACCAGTGAAGACATCGCTGGATCGGTGTCACACACGCCGATCCAGCGATGTCAGCAGGAGTCCAGCGACGAAATAAAGTTCTGGACTTTATTCAGCGACCAACGATCTCCCAGCAGGGGCCTGATCGTTGGTCGCTGTCACACATAACGATTTCATTAACGATATCGTTGCTACGTCACAAATAGCAACGATATCGTTAACAATATCGTTATGTGTGAAGGTACCTTAAGTCTAATCTTCTCACTTCATCTTGGTGGTGGTTCATGGCACCCCCAGTTCTGGAAGAAGGGTTATGAAGATCTCCTTACTCATTCACCAGTTTTGGCATCATTCCGGAAGTCGAGGTTCAGAGATTTAACCAGCACCTCTAAAAATAAAAAAGCAGTGGTATAGTTTCCAGTATAATAAAAACGTTACTGATGAGTTTACCAGAGTTTGCCATCTTGCAATAGTTTTTTTTATGGAAATCCACACAACTGATAGGAACAAAAACTTATATATCTTAATGATATAGAAAATATCTTTTAAACTTGAATTAATTTATTTGAAAAAAGCAAAGTGGCAGGATGAACTATCCATAAACTTAATGAGTCATGGAATCTTGGAAGTGGAGAAACTTTCGAGAACTTTTCACACCAAATATATGTCTTACAACTGAACGGCAAATTATTCCCAATTCAAGGATGTTTGGATAATTTATGTATTATTTGTCCTATCTGTTTCATGTAGGAAAAGCTTATTTGACCATGGCTAATACAGCCAGTTTGCTAACGCTTTGCATGTGAACAGTGGTGTCCAGAGACTATGGGCCACACCGCATATGACCACACAGTTTATCAAGCCAGCGACCTATACAGAATACTTTACTGCCCCACCTGTGTCAACATCTCTCAGAAACACTCACTCACCCTGGCTACAACCAAGAATTACTTTTCACATTAACTTTTTTTAAAGGCAGAGGTCACATCTGGCAATGTTAGGATCTATGTTGCAAGAACATAGATGGAAAAAAAAAGCTCCCTCTGCAAATTTCACATCGCGCCCACTTTGTGCGGAGATTTCTTTGTAATTCAGAAATAAATGGCTGTCAACCTGTAGCTTTAAAGATTTAAGATTCACGGGCCTATAATTATATCTCGGGGGATATGTCAAAATTTTTACAACTTGGATTTTTATTGTTCCCACATGACTTAATATTTGTCACAATCCTTCTGCTTAAATTGCTACGTACAAATGAAAATTCATATTTGACTAGCACAGTTGCTGAGATATGTTTCTACAGAGCCCTTGTTGCTTGCAATTAGCTCTGAGACCTGTAGAACTATGAAATGAAATCTTGGAATTTTTTCAGTGATGAGAATGTTGGTTTTTTTTTAATGATGTATATTTTTTCTTCAGGTCCGGAATGCTCCCAGAACTTCACATCAGCAAATGGAGTTATCAAGTCTCCAAAATATCCAGAGAAATACCCCAATAATGCCCAATGTACATATATTATTTTTGCACCAAAAATGTCAGAGATCTTAATGGAATTTGAAAGCTTTGAATTGGAAGCAGACACTAATTCTCATGTTGGGCGCCCATGTCGATATGATTACTTGGAAATATGGGATGGATTTCCGGAAGGTGAGTGATTGAAATCAAGGATGTTTGATTTAAAGCGTTATTCTAAGGTCCAAAGAATAGATAACTTGCATATATGAGTTTGTTTTTCTTTTTGCACCAGTTTGGCACCACTACTAGATTCTGCCAGGAGAAATGTGCAATCAACTGTCCTTCATTCAATTTGCAAGCATTTTGCTTTCAGCACTGAACACAAAAGGCGTCATTCACAAATCAAGTTTTCACACTTTGACCACACAAGAGAACAATAGTGAATTTTTGTTCCCACTCTCTGCTGTTAAGAGTCTCAGAAAGCCTTTTGTGTGAAAGTAGTAAAGTTGTGCAAATATTCCATCGATATGAATCTGACTTGTGGATCTGCTTGTAAAGTCTATTCACAGTCGTGGGTGAATAAAGGCCCCGTCACACATAGCGAGATCGCTAGCGAGATCGCTGCTGAGTCACAAGTTTTGTGACACAACAGCGATCTCAGTAGCGATCTCGCTATGTGTGACACGTACCAGCGATCAGGCCCCTGCTGTGAGATCGCTGGTCGTGTCGGAATGGCCTGGGCCATTTTTTGATCGTTGAGGTCCCGATGACATCGCTGAATCGGCGTGTGTGACGCCGATTCAGCGATGTCTTCGCTGGTAACCAGGGTAAACATCGGGTAACTAAGCGCAGGGCCGCGCTTAGTAACCCGATGTTTACCCTGGTTACCATCGTTAAAGTAAAAAAAACAAACGCTACATACTTACCTACCGCTGTCTGTCCTCGGCGCTCTGCTTCTCTGCTCTGGCTGTGAGCGCCGGTCAGCCGGAAAGCAGAGCGGTGACGTCACCGCTCTGCTTTCCGGCTGCTGTGCTCACAGCCAGACCAGAGAAGCAGAGCGCCGAGGACAGACAGCGGTAGGTAAGTATGTAGCGTTTGTTTTTTTTACTTTAACGATGGTAACCAGGGTAAACATCGGGTTACTAAGCGCGGCCCTGCGCTTAGTTACCCGATGTTTACCCTGGTTACCGGGGACCTCGGGATCGTTGGTCGCTGGAGAGCTGTCTGTGTGACAGCTCTCCAGCGACCAAACAGCGACGCTGCAGCGATCCGGATCGTTATCGGTATCGCTGCAGCGTCGCTATGTGTGACGGGGCCTTAAGTGACAAGTGCAAATGTCAATTTGGATGATTGGTTCATATTTTGGACTTTTAACATTATTTTTGGTCGGTTGTGAGAGTAAAATGGCACCTATATTTATTAGAAGGGGATATTTGGTACATATCTATATCAGTTAGAACTTAACAATGATTCATAAGGGAACTGAAGGTAAACTAATCAAATTTGCAGACGACGCAAAGCTAGAAAGGATAGCTAACACTAGAGAAGACCCAAGAAAGGATTCAGAAGGATCTAGAAAAGCTTGAACAGTGACTAATAGAATGGTATTTAGCAGGGAGAAATGCAAGATTCTACATCTGGGCAAGAAAAATGAAAATTATATCTGTAGAATGGGAGGAAGAGAACTAATCAACAGCACGTGTGAAAAAGACTTGGATATATTAATAGATCACAGACTGCACATGAGTCATTAGTGTGATGCACCAGCAAATAAATCAAACAGTTCTAGGATGTATTACGAGAACCATAGGGTCTAGAGAAGTCATAGAGAAGTAATTATCTCCCTTTACTCCTCTTTGATCAGGCCTCATCTGGAATACTGTGTTCAGTTCTGGGCACCACATTTTATAATAGACATTGAAAAACTGTAGCAAGTTCAGAGAAGAGCTACCAGGATGGTGAGCGGACTGCAAAGTATGTCCTACAAGGAACCATTAAAGGATCTGGGAATATTTAGCTTGCAAAAAAGAAGGCTAAGAGGAAACTTAATAGCTGTCTACAAATATCTGAAGGGCTGTCACAGTGTAGTGGGATCATCCTTATTCACATTTGCACATGGAAACATGAGAAGCAATGGAATGAAACTGAAAGGGAGAAGATACAGGTTAGATATTAGAGAAAAACTTTTTGACAGTGAGAGTGATCAATGAGTGTAACAGGCTGCCATGAGAGGTGGTGAGTTCTGCTTCAATGGAAGTCTTCGAGCAGAGGCTGGACAGACATCTGTCTGAGATGGTTTAGTGAATCCTGCATTGAGCAGGGAGTCCTTTCCAACTTTACCAGTCTATGATTCTATGCTGTCTTCCATTGTCTCCATTGTTCTATAAGCTGTAAATGCAGCTCCACAAAAAAAAATCTATTTGCAAAATAAAAAAAAGTTGAAAATCTTAAAACTATGTTTACACTCATTTCCAATGACGCATTGGTGGTTTATATGACGCCTGCAACCAATCGGTGGCCACAGTGGTCACATGCCTTACTATTGGCATCACGGTTCCCATTGCTGAGCAGCCATGGTATTGGCGTCGCACATAAATTATGCCACTGATTGCTTATAGTAGTCATGTTTTGGCCACCTGAAAACAGAGACCAGAAGGATTGCTGGGGTGTTGATCTACATTCATGGTGAAATCCAACTTGATCCTGTCCTCTTTCTCTTGACAGACGGCATGGTCTTATAGGAATATGCCAGCCTAAACAAGTTGTCACCTGTTTACACTCTAAGGCTAGAGTCACACAACTGATTTTCTCTCATCCAAGAAAATTGGTCGAATTATGATGATTACACACTGCTCAGACTCTGATCAGGGTGTGATCCGATTTTCTCGGATGTGGAGAATTAGAAAAGAAAATCTTTCAGATTCAGGGAGTCTGTGAAAATCGGATCGCACTCGGTTGTCATCTGAGTACAATCCGATGTTTTACGCGAACCTATAAACATAAATGGGTGATTTTCATTTGATTATTGGAGACAAATCGTGCATGCTTCAATTTTTTACTTGGTCTAAGGAAAAAAATCAGACATGTGCATGGCGCTATAGAATATCATGGGGTCGAATACTATCCATCATAGATAACAAAGCCAATTATTAAGGTCATATGCACGAGCCCTATGGGTAATAGTTGCTAAATACAGTGGGGCAAAAAAGTATTTAGTCAGTCAGCAATAGTGCAAGTTCCACCACTTAAAAAGATGGGAGGCGTCTGTAATTTACATCATAGGTAGACCTCAACTATGGTAGACAAACTGAGAAAAAAAAATCCAGAAAATCACATTGTCTGTTTTTTTAACATTTTATTTGCATATTATGGTGGAAAATAAGTATTTGGTCAGAAACAAAATTTCATCTCGATACTTTGTAATATATCCTTTGTTGGCAATGACAGAGGTCAAACGTTTTCTGTAAGTCTTCACAAGGTTGCCACACACTGTTGTTGGTATGTTGGCCCATTCCTCCATGCAGATCTCCTCTAGAGCAGTGATGTTTTTGGCTTTTCGCTTGGCAACACGGACTTTCAACTCCCTCCAAAGGTTTTCTATAGGGTTGAGATCTGGAGACTGGCTAGACCACTCCAGGACCTTGAAATGCTTCTTACGAAGCCACTCCTTCGTTGCCCTGGCGGTGTGCTTTGGATCATTGCCATGTTGAAAGACCCAGCCACGTTTCATCTTCAATGCCCTTGCTGATGGAAGGAGGTTTGCACTCAAAATCTCACGATACATGGCCCCATTCATTCTTTCATGTACCCGGATCAGTCGTCCTGGCCCCTTTGCAGAGAAACAGCCCCAAAGCATGATGTTTCCACCACCATGCTTTACAGTAGGTATGGTGTTTGATGGATGCAACTCAGTATTCTTTTTCCTCCAAACACGACAAGTTGTGTTTCTACCAAACAGTTCCAGTTTGGTTTCATCAGACCATAGGACATTCTCCCAAAACTCCTCTGGATCATCCAAATGCTCTCTAGCAAACTTCAGATGGGCCCGGACATGTACTGGCTTAAGCAGTGGGACATGTCTGGCACTGCAGGATCTGAGTCCATGGTGGCGTAGTGTGTTACTTATGGTAGGCCTTGTTACATTGGTCCCAGCTCTCTGCAGTTCATTCACTAGGTCCCCCCGCGTGGTTCTGGGATTTTTGCTCACCGTTCTTGTGATCATTCTGACCCCACGGGGTGGGATTTTGCGTGGAGCCCCAGATCGAGGGAGATTATCAGTGGTCTTGTATGTCTTCCATTTTCTAATTATTGCTCCCACTGTTGATTTCTTCACTCCAAGCTGGTTGGCTATTGCAGATTCAGTCTTCCCAGCCTGGTGCAGGGCTACAATTTTGTTTCTGGTGTCCTTTGACAGCTCTTTGGTCTTCACCATAGTGGAGTTTGGAGTCAGACTGTTTGAGGGTGTGCACAGGTGTCTTTTTATACTGATAACAAGTTTAAACAGGTGCCATTACTACAGGTAATGAGTGGAGGAAAGAGGAGACTCTTAAAGAAGAAGTTACAGGTCTGTGAGAGCCTGAAATCTTGATTGTTTGTTTCTGACCAAATACTTATTTTCCACCATAATATGCAAATAAAATGTTAAAAAAAACAGACAATGTGATTTTCTGGATTTTTTTTTCTCAGTTTGTCTACCATAGTTGAGGTCTACCTATGATGTAAATTACAGACGCCTCTCATCTTTTTAAGTGGTGGAACTTGCACTATTGCTGACTGACTAAATACTTTTTTGCCCCACTGTAAGTGTACATCCCACCATTATGGCTTCAACTAATAGCCAAGATGGGAACCTGTTACGCACGTTCTCCACTGGTTCTCCCTGGTTCACTGCCAGGACGTTCTGAATGATACAGCCGGCCTGCACCCTCACTCTTCATTTTAAGCTTGTGACACTAAAAATACCAGAAGAAAACCAAGCGCTGTGCTCAGCTGTCTTTGTCGGTGTCATTGACCAGAATAAAGCAACCAGGCACAGGCGCGTCCTGCTCTCTCCTGGCTAAAGTCTTGAGGTCTGCCGATCGGTAGAGTCTCCGAGGTAGAAATGTTCCAGCTCTTCACTATCCAGTGGAATAATAATAAACAAGTACCTTGGCTGAGTTACAAAGCTTGTTTTATCCTATCTGTATACAAGGTTTGCTGTTCATAACTTTAAGAAACTTTGGAAAACTTTTCCAAAACTTCCATTTTCCGTCATATTGTAACTTTTTGTAAGCCTACTTACTAACACACCCGTAAAAAGTGTACGGAGCTTGTGCGAACAATCTGCAAGAAAAATTGCTGGGGATTAATCAGCAAGCCACATTTACTCTACCATATACATCCAGATTTAGTTTCATTTTTCTTGCCAAAGTTTACCCCACTTTCTTGCAAAATATGATTTCCGAAATAAACCAGAAATTCATTTATTACTTCTGTCTATAGCAGCTAATGACATTTCTCACCTCTGCAGAGCAATATACTACAGTCAAGAACATTTCCTTCCCTGAACATAGACCGAGTTCTTACATGTTAATTAGTTCTCAGAATAATAGAAATCCGATGTGTTATGTAGCTGAAGCTCGCATGGCAACAGGGGTGTGAGGAACTGTAGCAACCCCGAATCATATTAATGAAATCCACAGAACAACAATGACGGAGGTTACACTGCTAAAATGGACTTCTTTCTTTTCTATATTTACCCTGCCTTTTCTAACCATCTAAATTTCCATTGCCAATTATTTTCCATAACTTACCCCAATATATATTAGAGTGCAAAAAACAGAATACACAAAGAGATCTCCCAAGTGATAAGTAGAGTTGAGCGAATTTGTTCGGGTTCCCAAGCTGTAGCACTTGCCGAATAAGCTGCAGAGGGTACTCGGCTTCCTAGATCGCGCCGGCCGATCAGCTGATCGGCACCGCAACTGCATGTGTTGCTGCTGTGTCACAGTCACAGCACATGCATGGAGAGCCCAACAAACAGGCCATCCCTGCATGCGTTGCGGCTGTTGAACAGCCACGAGACGTGCAGCCGCGGCGACTCAAACATATAGTCTGCTAGCACCCGAGCATGCATAACACCTTATCCAAGTACGTTCGCTCAACACTACTCTCAAGTGATATGCCTGTGTCAGAAATGCTATACGTAAGTACCAGTATTCTGAAAATCAGGTCTACAGGTGCTCATAGTTTGGCTTATCGAAGTTCTCCTCTGGTAATTAGATCTAGCTGGCATCATTTCCGTAAGATCTGGAAAAGAAACATGCTATGGCAAACTTGCATTTTGAACTTTCATGATTATTCTTCATAAATTTAGTCTTGTCTCTAAGGCAGGGGTGGGGAACCTCAGGCCCCAGGGCCATTATGGCCCTTAATGACCTTTTATCAGGCCCCCGAGCAGATTCTCAGGGACCACATTCTTGGGCAGGGAGGTGTATTTTGATTACAACCAGCTCATCAATTTCTTCTTGCTCTGTTAGCACACACGCAGTGTTCGCTACTGAACACTGAAGGGCATGCAATGGAAGATTACGTCCTGACACCAGTGCCAGGAGTTTGGATGGCCCCCGAAGGATGGTATAAATAACCAAATGGCCCTTGGCAGAAAAAAAAGATTCCCCACCCTTGCTCTAAGGGTATGATATATGCACACCAAGTTTTCTGAAGAGATTTTGGAGCTACAACTGGACAGAAACTCTCCATATCCTCCTCCAAAATGCAAAACACTTCAAATACTTGGAAGTTTCTGCTTAGTTTCCATTCCGAAAACTCAGCAAAAAGACTCATGCCGTGAAAAAATTTGAAAATGTTTGCAATACAAATCCACTTCAGGAAATGCTTCTTTTTTTGTTGTCGGTTTTCTTTTCTTTTTTTTTTTCCTTAAAAGATATTGAATAGGTTTTTCAAAGAGTTATTTTCTACATTGTATTTTGCGACTTTTGACTTAACAACGTCCACATATGGCAGGTGCTTCTCCATCTCCACATGTCGCCTGCGTCATTGTTAAGATATCTCTCGAGAGCTCATCTAAAAGTAAAAGGTGACCTTTAATCCCGCCGTCCGCGAAGCTGTGGCTCTGAATGTTTATGCATGCTCTTCTTTTGTTGCGGTTGCCACACAGTGTGTGGTGGAAAACAATTTCAATTCTATTTTACCTGTGGCTCACTTTTGTAGATAGTTAATTAACTAACGTGATATTCACTTGATACTCTATCATGCATTATTCATAGACTCCAATGCACAAATTTGCATATAACCCTCGGGGTCTCATCTAAAAAATATTATTGTCGGAATTAGGTCATAGGATTAAAAGATCAGGACGAAGACTCACCTCCACCTGTAGAAATGTAAAAACCAAGCAAACATGCACATGTCCTCTCCACTAAGGTCAGGCGGAGAGTGAGCGTGCACAGGTGCCCGGCTGCCTCATTTAGCTAAAAATCCCTTCCTGGAGATTCACAACATATTATTTTACACCCGCAGCTGTAGGTCTCTTGCTGAAGCAATCTGCAGCAGGCACGTTGATTAAAGTTTCTCACCTCATGCTGGAGCCGGAACACATCACCAGTTTGTCACTCACACATCCTAGGGTGGAAAACAAGTAGCCATTGTCACGCCAGCCTTGTAATCCTGACATTGGATGGATAATGCACTGACATATTATTTATTGGGAAGGAAAGAAAACTATAGACGGAAAAAATATATACCGTACATAGTATGTAAAATTAAGAGAATAAAAGGATAGATAGATAGACAGATAATCTATAATAGATAGATAGATAATAGATAGATAAAAGGATAGATAGACAAAATCTATAATAGATAGATAGTAGATAGATAGATATATTACGTGGCCACTGTTATGTACTGCGTGGGCAGTGTTATATACTACGTGGCTGCTATATACTGTGTGGGCTGTGTTATATATTATGTGACCAGTGTTATATACTGCGTGGCCTGTGTTATATACTACATCGCCTGTGTTATATACTGCGTGGCTGCTATATACTGCGTGGGCTGTGTTATATTATGTGGCCAGTGTTATATACTGCATGGCCTGTGTTATATACTACATCGCCTGTGTTATATACTGCGTGGCTGCTATATACTGCGTGGGCTGTGTTATATAGTACGTGGCTGTGTTATATACTGCGTTCCCTGTGTTATATACTATTTGGGCTGTGTTATAAACTGCGTGGCTACTGTTATATATTGCGTGGCCTGTATTAACGCATTGGGTATTCTACAATATGTATGTATATAGCAGCCATATAGTATATAGCACAGGCCACGTAGGATTTGTCTGCTATATACTACATGGCTCCTATATACTACGTGGCCTGTGCTATATACTATGTGGCTGCTATATACATACATAAATACATATTCTAGAATACCCAATGCGTTAGAATTGGGCCACCATCTAGTGGATAGATAATGGATACATAGATGATAGACAGATAATCTATAATAGATAGATAGATAGATAATGGATAGATAGATAATAGATAGATAGAAAGATAGATATGGGATAGATAGAATGATGATAGATAGATCTATAAATATTATTGTCTAAGGGTTTTTCCGTCTGTCTGTTTTTCTGTCTGTCTGTCTGTCCTGGAAATCCCACGACGTAGAAAACCCGCGCCTCTGATTGGTCGAGGCCGCCAGGCCTCGACCAATCAGCGACAGGCACAGCGACGATGATGTCATAAAGGACGTAGACATCCCGCGTCTCTGATTGGTCGAGGCCGCCAGGCCTCGACCAATCAGAGATGGGCACAGCGATGATGATGTCATAAAGGACGTAGAAATCCCACGTTTCTGATTCAGCGACGGGCACAGTATCGACGTAGATGTCATAATGGTCGCCATGGCGACGATGATGTCATAAAGGTTGCCTCGACCAATCAGCGACGGGCACAGTCTGCCGCGAATTCTGGAATCATCATTGTCCATATACTACGGGGACATGCATATTCTAGAATACCCGATGCGTTAGAATCGGGCCACAGTCTAGTAGATAGATAAATAGATAGATAGATGATAGATAATAGATAGAGCAAAAAAAGAAAAGCAGCACAAAAAACATGAAAAAACTGGACTTTATTGCCCCATGGTGTGGTGACGTTACGGATGTAGTATCCTTTCTCAAGCAGTGTTTTCACCATGCCATGGGGCAATAAAGTCCACTTTTTTCATGTTTTGTGCTGCTTTTCTTTTTTTACTTTATTATGGGGAGCCACTGAATTGTTGGTTGGAAAAGCTCTGCACGCGTACAAAGGTATTGTTTGATGCTGTTTCAATTTTTTATCTTAGATAGATAGATAGATGTAATTCAAAGAAAAGTTCACACAGGATTCTCTTCCCATAATTCTAATACTTTGTATCCATTACTAGTGTTGAGCATTCCGATACTGCAAATATCGGGTTATCGGCGGATATTCGCTGCATCAGATTTCTGATACTTTTAAGATATCAGATACCGGAATCGGAAGTTCCTATAGTGCAATGATGCACTATAATGGAGTGTGGGTGGTGCGTGGGCGGAGACCGCGCGTCTGTATGTGCGGGCGGGGTCTGTGCGTGACCGTGGGGGGGTCTGTGCGGGCCTGCCAGAGGTCTGTACGGGCCTCTCGGAGGTCTGTGCGGCCTCTCGGAGGTCTGTGCGGCCTGCCGGGGGTCTGTGTGGCCTTTCAGGGGTCTGTACGGGCCTCTCAGGGGTCTGTGCGGCCTGCCGGGGGTCTGTGTGGCCTGCCGGGGGTCTGTACGGGCCTCTAGGGGGTCTGTGCGGCCTGCTGGGGGTCTGTACGGGCCTCTCGGGGGTCTGTGCGGCCTGCCGGGGGGGTTTGTGTTTGTGTGCAGGCATCGTCCGATGGGACTACAAGTCCCATCGGGCGATGCCTGCTACAATGGCAGTGATTGACACATTAGCCAATGATGGGTCAGTACATACAACATACTACACCCGATGCGCGGTAATTTGCTTTTTTGCACTGCATGCTGTGGCGGCACTGTCGGTCGAAGAGAGGGGAGAGTGGGTGTGGCTTACAGTGGCTGATGGGAGATTTGTATTCCTCTGCCTTTCAGTTGCCATCATGCAGTGGACACGTGAGGAGAGGTCATTTTGTGTTGAAGCGTATTTTTCAAATGCCCACTCGATCATTGCAGTGCAGCGTGCTTTTCGTTTACAATTCGCTGTTCCTCCACGCGGACGTGTTCCTGGACGACAATCAATTGTAAATTGGGTGAATGCATTCAGAACAGCAGGGAATGTGTCATGTGTACGAAGGGGACCTGAGAGAAGGATTACAACACCACAAAACATCGAGAGAGTTAGAGCAGCAGTACTGCAATCTCCGAAACGCTCTGCTCGGAAGCAATCATTTGCTCTTGGCATTTCAAGATGTTCTCTCCACCGGATTCTTCATGATGAACTGAATTTTCACCCGTATAAAATGTGCGTGGTCCAACATTTGTCAGCATGGGACTATTTGACACGGCGGACCTCTTGTGAAGACATGTTAGCAACGATACCCCGTGACGCAATTGTGCTTTTTTCTGATGAGGCACATTTTCACCTCAGTGGGTGTGTAAACAAACAAAATATGCGTTACTGGAGTGAAACAAACCCCAGAGAAGTTCACGAGAGACCTCTGCATTCGGACCGCGTCACTGTGTGGTGCGCCATATCACGAGTAGGCATCATTGGTCCTTACTTTTTTCAGGATAATGGTCATGCCATAACTGTGAACTCCGAACGGTACTTGTCTATGATACAGGATTATTTTCAGCCGGCTCTTGAGGCAATGGAACTAGAGGATACATGGTTCCAACAGGATGGTGCCACTGCACACACAGCGAGGGTTACCATGAATTGTTTGAGGCAAATGTTTCCTGGACGGCTTATCTCTTTGAGGGGAGATGTGAACTGGCCAGCACGCTCACCAGATTTAGCCCCATGCGATTTTTTCCTTTGGGGTTACCTGAAGTCTAAGGTGTATATCAACCGTCCCAACACCTTGGAAGACCTAAGGAACAATATTGAAGCTGAAATTGGCAGAATAAAAGTGGACATGCTTGTTAGAGTTCATGAAAACTTCAGAAAACGTATGCAGCAGTGTGTGGATAGCGAAGGTCGACATTTGCCAGATACACTATTTAAAACCATGTAATTTAAAAATTCCATTACTGTTCAGTATAATTAAAATATAAAATAAATTTTTCTAATGATCATAATTTTTTTATTTCATTCCCAAATCAGCAAATTACCGCGCTCCACCCTGTATAAGGGAGATCATCGTGGGACACTCGTTATTAATTGGACTACGGTGGACAGGTAGTATACGGTTTATTATTTTACGTTTTTTGCAGGCTCTGAAGTATGGTAAGTATGGTTGGATGAAGAATATTAAAATACTTTTTTCCTTTTAAATACTTTTTGTTTTATTAACCCTTTACTAGTATTGGATTAATAATGGATAGGCATCTTATTGTCACAATAGCAAGGTGACATTAACCCCTTATTACCCCATATCCCACCAGCGCTATACGGGAGTGGGAAGAGAGGGGCTAAGAGCCGGAATTGATGGATCTTACAGATGCGCCATTTCTGGGGCGGCTGCGGACTGGTATTTGTAGCCAGGGGGGCCAATATCCATGGCCCCTCTCTAGGCTATGAATATCAGCCCGCAGCTGTCTCCGTAGCCTTTCTGGCTATAAAATATAGGGGGCCCCACGTCATTTTTTTGGGGGGTCCCCTATTTTAATAGCTAGTAAAGGCTACGCAGACAGCTGCGGGCTGATATTCATAGCAGGCTACAAATATTGGCCCCCGGCCGTCGGCTTTCCCCCTCTGGCGCAGAAAATTGCGCAGGAGCCCATGCCGTTTTTTTCCTTTTTAAAAAAAAAATTAAACGCTCATTAAGGCCTCTTTCACTACTACTACTGTCCCATCATTGGCTATTGTGTCAATCACTGCCATTGTAGCAGGCATAGCCCGATGGGACTTGTAGTCCCATCGGACGATGCCTGCACACAAGCACAAAGACCCCCGACAGGCCGCACAGACCCTCGAGAGGCTCGTACAGACCCCCGGCAGGCCACATTGACCCCCGAGAGGCCCGTACAGACCCCGGCAGGCCGCACAGTCCCCCGACAGGCCGCACAGACCCCCGAGAGGCCCGTAGAGACCCCCGGCAGGCCGCACAGACCCCCGAGAAGCCCGTACAGACCCCCGGCAGGCTGCACAGATTCCCGGCAGGCCGCACAGACCCCCAAGAGCCCCGTACAGACCCCCGGCAGGCTGCACAGATCCCCAGCAGGCCGCACAGACCCCCGAGAGGCCCGTACAGATCCCCGGCAGGCCCGCACAGAGCCCCCACAGTCCCACACAGACACGCGGTCTCCACCCACGCACCGCCGACGCTCCAGAACAGGATGTACAAGGAAAGAAAGGGCTTATTTTCATTTCAATATTTGTGTCCCATTGACTTGCATTGGTTTCTGGTATCTGTATCGGCGATATCAGATATTTTTTGTATATCGGCCATTACAATCCGATCCCGATATTTCTGAATATCGGAAGGTATCGCTCAACACTATCCATTACACAAGTGCCATTTCCAACCATTTTGGCTGATTTTTCCCTGCACTCTTTCCATGTGATGTTACAATTCACACCCTGTCTAGATGCAATCTCTAGGTGTAAATACCAATACATGGTAACAGTTAAGAGACATCAGCAGCAGTAAAATGAGAGAATTATTCCTGGCTTGGATGTCCCTGCACATTCAGCCATAAATCCCCGGACCCTGAGATGTGCCCAACATCTCCACAGTCTCAGGGTCAGATCTTCTTGACGTGTTCACAGCAGTGTCAGTGGTGAAATAGTGACCTCTCCAGGCATGAAGCACCAGTAATTGCAGGATTATTTAGTAAATGCAGGGCGAGGGTGGACGAGGTCCAGCGAGTGGAAATTGTGGTTTGTTATTACTTTGTTGCACGTTGTGTAGTTTTTGTTTTATATTTTATCTATGATAATAGTAGTAATGATAATATAACATACAATGCATATTGTTTGCAGTCCAGTTCTCCTCCCTGTAATACTGAGAGTGAAATGTAATTTAGGGTATGTATACAGTATGGGAGCTGTCACCATGAAATGACTTCAATGCTAAAGTCAATAAAATAAACACACTTGTGATTGAAGGCGCCGAAAGCGCTGTCTCCCGAGCCCCGATAGATGCTAACGCCATAGCAAATTAAACACTCTATTAATCTTTTTTATCTCAACTTCCTCTGCCTCTTGTCTAACTTTGCTGTCATTGAGACTTGCACTCCTGAAAGTAATGTGTACATAGAAATGATGGAACGGAGCCTCTTACAATTGGACCAATCCAAACAGTAGCAAAGTCTAATAAAACGTAACCGGCTTAATAAAGCGATGCTTCAAATGTAAAAGAGCCGGTAATGAAATCAGAGGAGAATCACTGTAAGATTTATGGGCGATGTAAGCAGCGGTGAACCTAACCTCTCTGATGCCTGAGGCGAACTGCAAAATGGCGCCCCCCCCATACACCCCGTACACACACGGCTCTGCTCCACTCCGTACACATACACGGGTCAGCTTCATACACTTTGTACACACAGTGCTCCGTTTTGTACACACAGGGCTCCGCTCTGTACACCCCGCACACACGCGGCTCAGCTCCGCACACCTTGCACACATGCGGCTCAGCTCCGCACACCTCGTACACACGCGGCTCAGCTCCGCTCACTTCGTACACACACGGCTCAGCTCCGAACACCTAGCACACACGTGGCTCAGCTCTGTACACCCCGCACACACGCGGCTCAGCTCCGCTCACTTCGTACACACGCGGCTCAGCTCCGAACACCTAGCACACATGTGGCTCAGCTCTGCACACCTCGTACACACGCGGCTCAGCTCCGCACACCTTGTACACACGCGGCTCAGCTCTGCACACCTCGTACACACGCGGCTCAGCTCCGCTCACTTCGTACACACGCGGCTCAGCTCCGAACACCTAGCACACACGTGGCTCAGCTCTGCACACCTCGTACACACGCGGCTCAGCTCCGCACACCTTGTACACACGCGGCTCAGCTCTGCACACCTCGTACACACGCGGCTCAGCTCCGCACACCTTGTACACACGCGGCTCAGCTCTGCACACCTCGTACACACACGGCTCCGCTCCGTGCACCTCATACACACACGGCTCTGCTCCGTACACTGCATACACACATGGCTCCGCTCCGTACACCTCATACACACATGGCTCAGCTCTGCACACCTCGTACACACATGGCTTCACTCCGTACACACACGGCTCTGCTGCATCCACACTGTAAACCCCTCCTGACCCCACACATAAGCTTACCCTCTTCCAGCACCATGGCAACCAGCACAGCAGAGTCCTACATACACTGAGGCCACTGATCATGTGACCACTGACTCCTCCCATTCGGTGACGTCATCACAGGTCCTGTGTGCACAGAACAGTCTTCTATGAGCAGCCCCAGCAGATGTAGGAGAGGAGTGACTTCAGGTTGAGGACCTGTGATGATGTCACGATCACGTGACCAGTCACATGAGCCGGGGAAGGCTGAATGAGGGGATTTGGCCATTCGGGATGGTTGGGAGCCTTGAATACAGTAGTAACTGAACCTGCGTCTACGACGCAAATTCAGTTACTACCCGGCAGAATCTGCCACCCCCTCTCTTCATTGAAGGCAGTGCCGCCTGAGGCAAAGTTCTCAACTTGCCACATGGTAGCGGCGCCTCTGAATGTAAGAGAAGAGGAGCAGCACCGCGCAGCGAATTATTCTCGTGTTCACAGCTTCTTTGTAACTTCCATCTATATAAGAGAAAAGTTACAAATTAACTTATATTTTGGGCTTCATCTTCCAAAAACAGCGCATGGACAGAGAATGAATGGAGTTTATCAGTCGATTTCCTTCCCCCCCCCCCAAAAAAAAATTAAAGGACTCAAGTGGCTCTTGCGTATTGGATATCGCGAGTTGCATAGATTCCTATAACATTTCTATTCTCGTTTTATTTCTCCATTTTTTACTTTTTATTGGTTTTATATCAGGAAGCATGCCCTAATGAATAAAAGGGTGGCCGTGATGATATGACAACACTTAAGAAGAACAGAAATTGCACTTCTCCAATTATTTCTGAAAGTAATCAGATCAGATTTATAGGTAATATAAACGGAGATACTTTATCCTTTTATTTCGAGCGGTCGATAGAAGAATTGTACTTAGCAATGAAATTTAATTGATTTTCTTACTGGGACTCTACTTGCCCATTGTCAACGATCATATTCAGCCCGATGAAACTGGAGAGGGAAAAATGAAAAAAATATTTAAAGGGGGAAATTATTTTCTATAAAGTCAGATTTATGCAAAAAATAAAAAATCAAAGAGCCATTTTGAGTACATGCGCATGGTGATGCTTGTTGAATGGACCCTGAATGCTCCCTTATACATTGAACAAAATCAAATGAAACCAGCAGTCCATCTGATGTATGGGGGCCCCAATTTTACTTTTTGTTTTAGGAGACTTGAGCCACTATCAGAACGGTCTGGCAGCAACTTTCTCCTTTCTTCCAGTTGAAAACACATGAACACTTGGCCAAGCCTAGTGGTCATGTGTATGGTGGATATCCGGACAGATGTTTGGCCGACAGTTATCTTATGGTCAGCTGAAGGCTCAGATATTCTGAAAGGTTTAAAGGATAACCGTTCTTTCAAGTAATGTTTCAGAATAAGCTATCTTGGGTATACATAAGGAAAAACAATATTTCTATTTTTCACCAGCTTCCTCTATGCAGGCTCTGTTTCTAATTTTCAATTCACACTAAACTGGAGGGAGGAGACTAGATGCTATGATGTCTCTCATACACAGCACAGCACAGAGAGAGGGATTCCTGCTCTATAGTCGCTTTTTAGTACACAGAGACAAACAGCAGTATAGAGGAAGTTACACATCAGTAGTGATCAGAGTGGAATTATTCCAGCTCTGGGTGAGGTAAAAGACTTTTCAGAAAGCTCAGCACAATCTTTCTGTGTCTCCCGCTGCTTATTTCATCCTCCACCTCTCTCCATACTGTGTGACCGTGAATCAGCAGTCCTTCTTTACTTGATATTTATTTCAGAGTGAATGACATGTTCAGGTCGTGGGGATAGTTGAAAAAATGTCTTATACATAAGTGAGGAAGAAAGCAGATTTCTCTGATAAGATATAATACAAAGTTTCTTATATTCTCCAGTATTGTGCAAAATACACATACATATACAGGTCCTATTTAATTTGGGAACCACCATATTTGGATTATCTCATCAGTCCAGTGGTCTACAAAGATATTTGTTGCTCTTCTTAAAACAATATTAAAGCCGATTTCTAAGTGTCTCTGACGGGGCACCGGGCAACGTCTAAATGTGAATGTGAATGGCAGTGAATAGATGAAATATTCCTTCTTGCGCTTTTCCAAACTAATGTAATCATTTGGTAAAAACAGGTTTTACTCTCCATTATATATCCTCTTTATAGGGATTGCCTCGAGTTCTTAGGTTCACATTGCGTTAGGGCAATCCGTTAAGCACATAGCGCTAGCGGATTGCGCTAACGCAATGTTTCTATATGGTCCGCGTTTGCCGTTCCGGCTAGCGCAGATCCCCGATCTGTGCTAGCGAGGGACGGACCTCGGACGCACCTCGGACACTGCAAGCAGCGTCCGAGGTCCGTCACAAAAGAACGGCACATCGCTAGCGCGTGCCGAAAATGGCATGCGCTAGCGATGCGCTACAGACACAAATCACATTGCTGTCAATGGGCGCGCTAACGGACCCGTTGCATGGCGTTAATTGTGACAATTTCGCCGTGCAACGCAGTCCGTTAGCGTTAACCCATTAACGCAATGTGAACCTAGGCTTAAATGGTTAAAATTGCAAAGTAGAAAAACACGTAAGTTTGCAGTTTGCCTCTTATAAAAAAATCATCTCCGTTCTCAAGAATCAAGGGATTTTTAATTGTTTAGAGTACAGCTGATTGACGCCTGGAGTCTCAGAGTGGCCGGTTACGTAGAAAAGAATCCTTCACTACTAGTGGGTTCTAAGCTTTAGAGCCTCCAAGCTTTGCTCTGAAGCTGGCCATATTCCTGCATCCGGCCAGCCTTGTTCGGTCTATTAGCAGCACGATAAAGTGCGCAGTTCGAACCAGCAGTGCGACCATGTCGAAACCTGTTCCAAAGTTTGCCCACTGTAAGAAAGTCAGGAGTAATTATGAAAAGAATTCATCATTAAAGATGATAACTGACAACTTTACCAACCTTTGGGTAACCAAAATTTTACCTAATCTTGAACAGAAGAAGACATAGATCTATTTGATTCATCTGAGCCCAAAATGTTTAATCGTGTAATTTGTGGCCATCTCTAGGGTCAAGCGATGCGTCCTCTATAACAAATAATGCTAGAATTACAGCTGCTCTAATAGAATTACCTTCCTCCATAAATACTGACCACATAGACCCATCCTTTGTATAGCTTAATCTGCAAACAGACAATCATGCACATAGATTCCCTCTTCATATATCTCCATCGATCAGGAGCAGTCTGTTGTTCCTTGTTTCCCAAGCTGACATTACATGGTTAGAGCCCTTTCCATAAACTGGAATGGGAAAGGTCATATAAATATAAGTATATAATTAGCTACAGAGAGATAAGCTGAGTTTAATTACTTCCTCTCATCTCTGACTAGACATTTGGGCTGAAGATGTTAATTATAAGCGTTAATAATAGATACATTGGCGATGTAAGTGGATGATTTGCCGTGGCTCATAGATTTAATTTGACTAGCAAGGTCTTGAAAATATAGTATTATGGAAATTATATGTCTGAATTGGGGCCAGTTGACAAACTAGATAATGGATAAATGGATAAATAAATAAAAACATGGATGGATGGATAGATAGATAGATAGATAGATAGATAGATAGATAGATAGATAGATAGATAGATAGATGATAGATAACAGATTATTATTATTATTTATTTATATAGCACCATTGATTCCATGGTGCTTTACATGAGAAGGGGTTACATACAAGTTACAGATATCACTTACAATAAACAAACTAACAATTACAGACTGATACAGAGGGGCGAGGACCCTGCCCTTGCGGGCTTACATTCTACAGGACGGTGGGTATGGAGACAGTAGGTTGAGGGTTGCAGGAGCTCAGGTGTTGGTGAGGCAGTAGCTCCGGTAGTGGTGAGGAGGCAGCGGGGTCAGTACAGGCTGTAGGCTTTCCTGAAGAGATGGGTTTTCAGGTTGCGTCTGAAGGATCCGAATGTAGTTGATAGTCGGACGTGTTGGGGCAAAGAATAGGTAGATAATAGAGAGATAGATATATAAATAGATAGATAGATAGATAGAAGATAGATAGATAAATAATAGAGAGATAGATAGATAATGGATAGATAGATAGATAGATAATAGAGAGATAGATAGATAGATAGATAGATAGATAGATAGATAGATAAATAGATAGATAATAGATAGGTAGATAGATAGATAATGGAGAGATAGATAACAGATAGATAATAGAGAGATAGATAGATAGATAGATAGATAGATAGATAGATAGATAGATAGATAGATAGATAGATAGATAGATAGATATTTTCTGGAACGTGCCTTATTAATAAGCTGTGCATTAGCCGGCTCACCACGGATCAATATCGCATTAGCTGGACTGGGAATGCCCATTCCTAGAAATTCAATACTCCTTTGTATGGTGTTGTCTTGGCGGCTCCTGACCATATAATAATCACAGACACAGCAAAGTACTGAGATGTCCAGGGGGCAAAATGCAGCCAAACTAAATGTAGACATCCCAAATGATTCCATGAAAATTATAAGCCAGTGAGTCACAATCGGGGTCTTCAATCACAGCTCCCAACCCAACAGTGTTCTTCTGTTTCCCTTTCAATGGATGACTTGTGTATATTTCAAAGAAGGCACCTGAGTTCAGCTGCTGACATTTATTGTTTAAGTGGTTTCAACCCATTTTTATGACTGTGTCTGTATGGGTTTTTTTTCTGTAAAGGGAAAAGGGAGCTAATTAAACAATTCACATGAATACTAGATAGCCAACGAGACTGCTGCTGGCTAAATACATTCCTCTATATAGACTTAATACAGAAGTTACAGCTTTTTTGTTTTACTGTAACTTTAGATTATTTCAAACTCAACTTTAATGAAACACAATGCTGCCATTATCAGGATTAGGACTGATTTGTACCCGATTATGGAGGCATCTCCCCCCACACACACACACACATGGGCAATAAGGGCTCTCATAATCAATACTCAGTGTCATAATATCCACCTAAATAATGGACAGCAGTACTGAACTGTGCCAATGAGACTGGCTGGGCACAACTATCAAGCGCCCGAGACTGATCACAGTGCACCTCTTGTATTCAATTTTACACCTTGGGAATAAAATGATCAAGTGTGAGAGATGGAATTCAGAGAATTCAGAACATTAAGGGCCCATTTAGCCAGAACTGACAATCAGGAACAAGAGTTCCGACAAATGCTTGTTTCCGCATTTTTGGTCTGTCTAAACCTGGCCTGCAATCACGTGATGAATAAGCAAAATGCTCCTTCTTTGGGTGAGATACTTTTAAACAAACTTAAGACTCATGGTTTTCAGTAGCACATCGTCCCGTGCAAACAGGTGGTTTGATGTCAATACCACAACGTTCTACGCGCACAGAACGATCATCATTACGATCATTCTGTGCACATAGAAGTGTGATCAGTCTGTCTCAACAGACTATTAAATGACTGTGAAGCGGCTTGCATGCAGGCAATCGGTGGTCATTTCGCTTCCGCGGGCAACCAGTCTAAATGACCATTAGGCCTCAATGCTCAACGGTAACTCAAAGTTGCCAACAATTCACACTAGAATCATGGAATGAGTTACCTTAAAGAGGCTTTTCAGGACTTTGAAAGTCTATAGTTCTATAGCTAACCACTGAGCCACCATGCTGTGCTCTATTGGAGATTGGGGCATCCAATTTATGCCAATGGATAAGGGTGTCAGTCATTGGTGGACACAGACAGAAATGGGCCCCACTGCAAGAACATTACATTAGAGTCCAATAGCTCATCATAATGCCCAATTCCACCTGCCTTGGAGGAGGAAAGGGGCCTCCTTACCTCTTGGGCCCCTATGTGGTTGAATAGGTTGCATGAATGATATGTCCGCCTCTGGTGTCAGTAATTCCCCCTCCTTTCTGGTTTTGATGACCTATCCCAGTCCTGGGGAAAAAAAAAACTTTACCATTTTCCCTGTGAGTAAAAAGTTTAAAAGCTGCTGCCATTAAAAAAAAGTCAGATTGCGATTGTTCCAAGGCCATTCTATCCAATTGGAAAACACTGAAGTCGCCCCCAAGTCATGTTAGTATCTTCATATCGCTTTACTCCTAATAAAATAAATTTACTCTACATTCATTTTTGGTGAATTTTTGTCTATATACAGTTAGGTCCATATATATTTGGACAGAGACAACATTTTTCTAATTTTGGTTATAGACATTACCACAATGTATTTTAAACAAAACAATTCAGATGCAGTTGAAGTTCAGACTTTCAGCTTTCATTTGAGGGTATCCACATTAAAATTGGATGGAGGGTTTAGGAGTTCCAGCTCCTTAACATGTGCCACCCTGTTTTTAAAGAGACAAAAAGTAATTGGACAATTGACTCCAAGGCTATTTCATGGACAGGTGTGGGCAATCCCTTCAATATGTCATTCTCAATTAAGCAGATAAAAGGCCTGGAGTTGATTTGAGGTGTGGTGATTGCATTTGGAAGGTTTTGCTGTGAAGTAAACATGCGGTCAGAGGAGCTCTCCATGCAGGTGAAACAAGCCATCCTTAAGCTGCGAAAACAGAAAAAACCCATCCGAGAAATTGCTACAATATTAGGAGTGGCAAAATCTACAGTTTGGTACATCCTGAGAAAGAAAGAAAGCACTGGTGAACTCATCAATGCAAAAAGACCTGGGCACCCATGGAAGACAACAGTGGTGGATGATCGGAGAATAATCTCCATGGTGAAGAGAAACCCCTTCACAACAGCCAACCAAGTGAGCAACACTCTCCAGGAGGTAGGCGTATCAATAACCAAGTCCACCATAAAGATAAGACTGCATGAAAGTAACTACAGAGGGTTCACTGCACGGTGCAAGCCACTCATAAGCATCAAGAATAAAAAGGCTCGACTGGACTTTGCTAAAAAACATCTAAAAAAGCCAACACAGTTTTGGAAGAACATTCTTTGGACAGATGAAACCAAGATCAACCTCTACCAGAATGATGGAAAGAGAAAAGTATGGCGAAGGCGTGGTACAGCTCATGATCCAAAGCATAGCACATCATCTGTAAAACAATGTGGAGGCAGTGTGATGGCTTGGGCATGCATGGCTGCCAGTGGCACTGGGTCACTAGTGTTTATTGATGATGTGACACAGGACAGAAGCAGCCGAATGAATTCTGAGGTATTCAGAGCCACCATACTGTGTGCTCAGATCCAGCCAAATGCAGCCAAACTGATTGGTCGTCGTTTCATACTACAGATGGACAATGACCCAAAACATAAAGCTAAAGCAACCAGGAGTTTATTAAAGCAAAGAAGTGGAATATTCTAGAATGGCCAAGTCAGTCACCTGATCTCAACCCAATTGAGCATGCATTTCACTTGTTAAAGACTAAACTTCAGACAGAAAGGCCTACAAACAAACAGCAACTGAAAAGTGAAGGCCTGGAAGAGCATCAAAAAGGAGGAAACACAGTGTCTGGTGCTGTCCATGAGTTCAAGACTTCAGGCAGTCATTGCCAACAAAGGGTTTTCAACCAAGTGCTAAAAATGAACATTTTATTTAAAATTATTTAATCTGTCCAATTACTTTTGGTCCCTTTAAAAACAGGGTTGCACATGTTAAGGAGCTGAAACTCCTAAACCCTTCATCCAATTTTAATGTGGATACCCTCAAATCAAAGCTGAAAGTCTGAACTTCAACTGCATCTGAATTATTTTGTTTCAAATTCATTGTGGTAATGTCTATAACCAAAATTAGAAAAATGTTGCCTCTGTCCAAATATATATGGACCTAACTGTACAACAGCTGATACTTTTATTATGCATTTAAATATAGATTTTATCACATTTATTTATTCCTTTGAGCAGCGTCCGGTGGGGCAGATGTTTTAAAATAATGGGAAATGGTTTTCTGTGTGTTCGCTCTGTATATTTTACACATACAAACATTTACTTTTGGGTACGGTAAATTTCTATCTTATTGCCGATTTGTTGCTTTACCGATACAGCTGTGTTTTTCCATCTTTTCATTTAATAAACTTCAAACTCACTTTGCCTATATTTCCTCCTGATAGCAGTGAGGTTTCCATCTAGACCTAATATACAGTGTGGATCGTAGATGCTGTTGCTGATTCAAAGCAAAGATCTCTTAGGTAATTGAAGGTCTCTTCGCTCAGGTCAGAGAGACAGAAGCCCATTATCTTGTTTATGATCTGTATCTATTATTGTGGGCGATCATCAAGTAAAGCTATTTCCTGACCTTTACGGTGGCAATGCAGCGTCTCGTTAGAGGACAATAAATATATGTGTGACATACAATTGCCGATGGAAAGGCTGCAAAATAATTTTTTGTATTTATTTATTTTTAACAAATGTAATTTTTTACTAATCATTTATTCCCCCCCCCCTCTTACAGTGGGTCCTCACATTGGGCGTTACTGTGGACAGAACAACCCCGGGCGGGTTAGAGCCTCATCTGGAATCATGTCGGTTGTTTTTCATGCAGACAATGCAATAGCAAAGGAAGGATTTTCTGCCAACTATTCCGTATTACAGAGCAATGCAGAACAAGGTCAGCATCATTTCTCCATGTTGAATATATATATATATTCTACGGCACGTAAAACATTGAAAAACCTTCTGCATGAAACAGAATAGATGAAGACATGACACCTTTCTTACATAAAACCGTGTTATTATCTATATGACTTATGGATGCAAACATTTTAAGAGTAACAAAACTTTCAAAAAACTTTTGACATCTCTTATTGACATGTCAGAAATTGTAATCTCTACCGGAGGCCCACCAATTTCTAAAATGAAACGATACAAGTAGATGAAGAAGGGTAGATGAAGTTCTGAGACCAGAAAATAAGGACCAGAAGTTTGGAGAGTCAGAATAAACCTGTCTTGAGTTGTCCCTCCCTCTCCGTTCTCCTTATCATTCAAAGTCTTATTCGAACCCAATCAAAACTGCCGATATGCAATTATGATATGTAAAAAGTTTTTTGAAAGTTGGAATTATGCTTTAAACAGATTACAGTTATCTAAATCCATATCACTTACACAAACATGCCAGAGACTCTTCCATGAAAGTTGTTTTGGAACTTTTGAAGGACATGGATGAGAACAACTGGAAAAGATTATGTGGCCTTCTGCAGTTCTGGTTTATTGTCATGGAAGAGCAATGTTCTGACCTCGTAGCATTTAGTAAGGTTAGTATCCATTATAGCAGCAACAGCAAACCAGCTTAACTTCAAAGCTTTCATATGTGACTTCAATTACAAGGAAAACATCATATATTACTTTAAACCCACAGGCAGGAAAAGGGTGTCAGGTTGGACAGCCCTAAATCCATAGAAAAATGAAATGAGACTTATATTTGTCAACATTGATGACCCCTCTGTAGAACGTCACATGTCCAATATGGATGAACGACCAAATAACTTCCATGCTACATTACTAGTCACGCTACTGTTTGCTGTACTGAAAAAAGTGATATATATCCTGAATGTATCATAGATGATTCCTAAATCATATAGCTGATCTTATGTATCCTGATTTTTTTTTTAAAGATTTTGTGTGCAAAGAAGCCCTCGGGATGGAATCTGGGGAAATAACTTCGGACCAAATCACCGCATCTTCACATTATAGCACTAACTGGTCAACAGAAAGGTCAAGACTCAACTATCTTGAGAATGGATGGACCCCCGGTGAGGATACAGTTAAAGAATGGATACAGGTACATACCAGTTATATTATGCCAAAGAGTTCAATTACATCTATAGAGAAGAATTTGGCACTCGGGTATGTAATGAAATAGTGAACGTGTAAAGCAGCAATCCAATTCCAAAATATATTAACGTTTCAGTCCTAAGTTCCAGACCTTCATCAGAATTATATGGATTGCTGTGAATGGAGAAGTATAGGAAGAATAACCCAAAGGTATAACGACCATAGAGCAATGGATCGCAATTACCATATATATATATATATATATATATATATATTTATTTATACTGTATATATACAGTCGAAAGAAATAGTTTTGCTCTCTTGCAATATTCTGCAGAAATTGTTTAGTTTTCTTCTCTGATGACTGTGGTCTATCGCTGGGACCTTTAGCAATCATCTGCTGGAAAACCCAACAGCATGTCTTTAATTTCCCTGCAGTGCCTCCGCAGGAAAAATGAAGCATTACACAGTAAAATCAACAGTCTGTACACGTACTGCACAGAAATGATGGAAAAGTGGCTATTTGTACACACTTTCAACTCGGTGATGATGGTTCTGAATGGAGTCCTCTTTCTAATAAATCACAATTCACTAAAATAGTGTTTTAACATGATTTTTTCCTAACCCTTATAAGCTAGACTAGGTAAACTCTGGGGACCTTGCAGTTGTAGCTCCTTGAACTAGTACAGCCCTAAGTACCCTAATAAGACCCAGGCTCATTAGCTCTGGAGAGACGCCAGTGCAGAATTATACCTGAACAACTATTTCTAATATAATAAGCTGCGCTTTACTGCCATGCAGGCTCATACACGTAATAACTCAATTTAGTAGACGATGTCGTTTAAGATGTCAATGTTATTAGTGAAACTCAAACAGAGACCAAACTATTAGTAACGTTATAGCTCTCTTTAGGATACAGGTGGTTCATAGTAAAACCATGTATTTGCGCATGTTTTCCTTTTGACGTTTTTTCGATTTCTTACACATATACTAAAGTTGTAAAAGTTAGTAAAGTCCATAATAACAGGCATTCTCATGATTTAATATGGCTTGTCATGATTTTTTTAAAAAAATGGACAGAAAGCATTAAATAGGTTGCGCAGACTTGTGAATCCTCACAGCTCGCAGTGTGCGTGCTGTCAGGATTCTCCAATACCGACGCTGGGAGATTGTGGTCACATGCCGACTAGATGTGTGCGGCCTTGCTCAATACAAGTGAATTGAGTGAGGCTCGACACGTCTAGTTGGAATGTGGCTGGAAATATGCACATCGCATATTTGCTGTCACATGACCGCTGGCACCGAAGTATCCTGACAAGCCTGAGTTACTGAGCAAGTATAAGTTATTTTAATACATCCTCTATTTCCTCAGCATTTTTTGCTAAATTGACCCCCTTTAGAACCCATATAAACTCATCAATTCACTAATGTACATAGAGGAAGGTACATCGAAATCAAAATGATGCTGGTTCATGTCACCATACTAGATGCCTATCTCAGGACAGACAGGAGTTGGCATATTAGGCTGATCTAACAGTTGTTTCCTACGGTACATGCACTATTGGTCTTGTTTATAGATATGAAAGTAAGTAATCAGCGAGTATCAAGAAAACACATATAGAGCTTATAACAATATGGAGATTCTGCTCCACGCAAAAGAGGCAGATCACGCTGGGAGGCAATGTGCCAAGCAATTACAGCAGGGATATTTGCATATTACATCATATGCATAAAATACCGGATGCAAAGGATATTTTAATTAAGATTTTTAATTTAGGTGTTCCCTGCTGTGCTGCTATTGCTGCAATATCTTAAGAATCTGTCACTGTGGATGGAGGATCTGAGTCTGCTTCTATATTTCATTGATGCCTATCTATGATGTATTATTATTTTGCTCTTGTTGAGATCAACACAGCTTGACGTTACATTGATCCAGAAGATGATGATTTTGACCTGCCAGTCTCGAATTGCACTGATCTAAAGGTGGTTATGCACATACAGTAAGACCAAAGTGCCGAGACCGACCAGCCTTGTGTTGTATGTTTTAATGTACAACGAGTGTTCAATTAACCTATGTCATGTACAAAAAGGACAGCAAGGACTATAATTTTGTTCTCAAGGAAGATAAACCACAACAATGGGTGTCTGGCATTGGTTTACTCTCCTATACCCATTTAAAACACATACA
Source organism: Ranitomeya imitator (assembly GCF_032444005.1). NCBI lineage: Eukaryota > Metazoa > Chordata > Amphibia > Anura > Dendrobatidae > Ranitomeya > Ranitomeya imitator. Next base: position 51,633,592 of record NC_091287.1, on the reverse strand, counting down.
CGCTCCATCGAACTGAACATTTGGGTGTGTGTGGGGGCGGAGGATTTTGATGAATAGCTGTATGCCCAGTGTTTAAATGTGTATGGTCATCTCTAGTCTAGATCCACCTTACTGATATGTGACGTTGAACTGAAATCATTTTTGTAGTCCGGAGGATTTGGAGACAAGAAGGTGGACTTATTGGAAGGTATGGGCAGATATTTTTGGATTGGGAAGCCGATAGCTTCAAATTTCTCTGATACACATGTCCATTAAAGTATAAACTAGTGGTGGTTGGAAGTTGCTTTGGTTGATGGAGCTACATTGCTTGTTTGGCCTAAGCCTAGCAAAGCTCTACTTTGTTGTCCTAGCTTTAGACCTTAGTATCATTTGATGCTTGAGTAAATATCCTCTCTTGGATGACGGTGATTCCTTGGCTTTCCTTCTTTCTTTGTCTCTTTTGTGTTTAGTTAGATAGAACTTCAGAAACCCTTCATTCTGGGACTTCACTACATGTTTGTGCTTCACCATGAGATTTAATGTAGTCCACATTCCTTTTTTAGAAAGGGGTTATCTTAAGTGTTTCATCATACTCTGTTTTGGTTTGTTAAAAAATGGTTTGTGAATACCCACCTTTGAATTCCTCTTTGAGCCTTTTTTATGCCAGGGAAATGCAAAATGCTTGTCTGATACATTAGTTCATATATCTTCACAATGCATGGAGATTTTTATCACACAATTCTAAAGTTAGCAAGAAAGAAAAGGTTCAGGGAAAGGATCTATATTTTTCATAGACATTAGGTTGAACCATGATTAATGGATCTGGACAGTGGTATGTATTCACGGTCAAGGAACTTTCTATGAAATGTTCTCCTCTCTTACCATTATTTTATGTAAGTGAATAGCTGCATTCATTGGGGAATATTGGCTGACAACAGAGCAATGCCTTTATGTGAGTAGAATGACACAATACCACTATACGTGCCGACAGCCCGCTAACTTGTCTTTTACGCCTCAAAAAATGTTGATGTTCCTTCCAAAACATCCAGTATTTTGCCCCGCTTGACATATCTAATGGGTAAACTGCGTGACCCTTGAACTACTGCAATTTCCAGTGGGAGGAAATAGCACTTGACACAAAAATGTTGCAGCTTCCTCAAGATGATTTTAGAAATATATTTTTACCTATCTATCTATCTATCTATCTATCTATCTATCTATCTATCTATCTATGTCGTATCTAGAAAAAGAAATCACAGCAGCACTCTATAGGAGCCAAGATATATGCAAACACTGAAAACATTGAATCTAAACTGTGTTATTATTCAGTAAGATGACCTTACAAAAATGAAGGTTCTTAGCACATAAATTGGCCAATTCATGTGTGCCCATCAACCATGGCAAGGTGACCTCCCTCTAAAGGGTCCCTGTTCTACTGTACATACCTCTCTTGAGCTATTAGCCTACAGTTAAATGGACAAAGCATGTCTCTCGTATCTATCTATTATCTATCTATCATCTATTATGTATCTATGTATCTACTATCTTCTATCTATCTATCTATCTATCTATCTATCTATCTATTATCTCTCCTATCTATCTATTATCTATCTATCATCTATTATCTATCTATGTATCTACTATTTATTATATATCTATCTATTATCTATTATCTATTATCTATCTATTATCTACCTATCTATTATCTCTCCTATCTATCTATCTATCTATCTATCTATCTATCATCTATCTATCTATCTATTTATTATCTGTCTATCTATCTATCTGTATCTATCTATTATCAATCTATCTATTATCTATCTATTTATTATCTCTCCTATCTATCTATCTATCTATATATCTATCTATCTATTATCTATCTATTTATTATCTATCTATCTATCTATCTATTATCTATCTATCTATCTATCTATCTATTACCTATCTATCTATCTATCTATTATCTATCTATCTATCTATTATCTATCTATCTATCTATTATCTATCTATCTATTATCTATCTATATATCTATTATCTATCTATTATCTATCTATTATCTATCTATTATCTATCTATCTATTATCTGTCCTATCTATCTATCTATCTATCATCTATCTATCATCTATCTATCTATTATCTATCTGTTATCTATTATCTATCTATTATCTACCTATCTATTATCTCTCCTATCTATCTATCTATCATCTATCTATCATCTATCTATCTATCTATCTATCTATCTATCTATCTATCTATATATCTATCTATCTATCTATCTATTATCTATCTGTTATCTATTATCTATCTATTATCTACCTATCTATTATCTCTCCTATCTATCTATCTATCTATTATCTATCTATTATCTACCTATCTATCATCTATCTATCTATCTATTATCTATCTGTTATCTATTATCTATCTATTATCTACCTATCTATTATCTCTCCTATCTATCTATCTATCTATCTATCTATCTATCTATCTATCTATCTATCTATGTCTTTATCTGTCTATCTAGGATTTTAATGCCCGGAAGTAATGCAGACTCACTATTAATATGACTTTAGTCCATTGTGTATTGGGAACTAGAACAATAGAAAAGAACGTCAGAGGCGTCCTCCTTTTCCTCACTACCTGGCTTTTGAACATATTTCCCATGCGGCTTATAATATCTTAATGAAAGTGCATTTCACTACATTTTTACTCACCGACCATTAATAATAGGGAGGCATAAAAATTTAACACACATGTCCAAGCTGCTCTACATCTTAAATGACAGGCGAACAAGTAGTTAGGGAGATGAGGAATCAGGACTGACGTTCCATCGTATATCTTCGGAAAGAGCCTGAATGCGCAATGAAACACTTGAGAAACCGCATCATAGCAAAACTGTAAACACCATCCTGCTAAAATGAATGTAATGAATAATGGATGGTCAATCAGCAGATCTTCCAAGCCTTTATACATATTCCTGAAGCAATTCTGCCGACTAAAAATGTCATCTGTCTTTGCCAAATAACACGGTATTCAGCAACAATTACTCACTCATAAAGTCCGGCCGACGTGCATGGGAAAATGTGGAATGTATTGGAATCAAGCAACGAGTGTTTCTTATTTATGAACTCATTCTTCACTGTCTGCATCTGCTGCTTTATCTCCATCCTCAACCAATTTACTGCTGTACAACCCGGTGGATGTAGGCAGTGTCAGACTGGGGTGACAAGGGCCCATCAGTAACATTGACTTTGGGGGGGCCACTTTTCAACTTCATACAAATATTACACTACCCTCATTCACAAATTTACCTATACCTCTATATAATAATAAACTGGGTAGTTTGGTTAATGAAGGATGAGATGCTGCTTTTTTCTGTACAAGTGAATTATGCCAAGTACTGCCCATACAGTGGGGTTGGGGGACCAGATCTGCACAGGGGCCCACCGGGGGATTCCCCTGTTACCCTGTTGGCCAGTCCGAGCCGGATGTAGGCAGGAAACATACACCCTGATGGTGAGATGGGAGAAATGCAATAATGCAAGAATCGGATCTATGAATTAAAGGCAAATATGGCCAAATTTTAATTTTCATCTATTTCTGAAAAATAAAAAACAACCCGCCTTGATGTTTGAAGTATATTCAAAATATTTCTAGTATTGAAAGAAATCTCACCAGCATCTTTTTTCTTTAAAATTTTAGAATTTTTTAAAATTCTAATTTTAGGACCGAGCATGTATAAGTAGAAGACATGTAAAGTTTGGCAATCGAATTGAGCAAAAACATTCAGTCTAGTGGCCACGTTGCCATTCTGTGGTCACCGGACTATTATCCTACAAGCCTCCTCTCACCGGCTGACATTTCAGCACTTATTTTGATTATTAAGCCAGGTGCGATATCATTGTTTCATCATGATGTTTGCATAATGTCACACCAAACATACTAATCAGAAGATGTGCCGGGGATGCCGGCAGGTAGAAGGCAGTTCGAAGGGCAATGGACCAACGACCACGACAACCAAAGTTGCCACATGACCAGGGTCCAGCAAGTCTTTCTGCCCAATTGTAGAATAAAGGAATACTCTAGTGAAAACCTACTTGTACTATACAGCCACTGTCATTGCCATCAAAGAATATATAACAAAATATTGAGATGAACTTTTGTTAATGAACAAATACCGTACTTATTTTCCACCATAATTTGCAAAATAAATCTTGACAAATCAGACAAGGTGATTTTCTCGATTTGTGTTCTCATTTTGACTCTCATAGTTGTTGGTCTACCTATGATGTCTATTACAGGCCTCTCTCATCTTTTTAAGTGAAAGAACTTGCACAATTAGTCGCTGACTAAATACTTTTTTCCCCATTTGTAATCTAAACCACTTCTTGCTACATTTTAGACTTAGGTTTTGACTTGCCACTGCACTCACTATGCCACTGCAACAGGCATCTGGGTATCAGGAGCAATGGAGCGGAGTGGAAGTGGTGGGTACCAGTTGGGCTGACTATACAAGTCAATTGTTACTTTTTAGTTACAGGGTGGAGGGTCTCTTTAATTTTAATGTTTTCCAGTTGTTATCAGACACTTGTAATGAGTTGTAGACTTTTGCATATTCACTGTGATCTCCTATAGGCACCATTCTGGTGTACTTATAGATGTAATATGAAGCCAAGATCTTGGCAGACCCAAAGTGCCTGGGGTCTTCTTGCACTGATGTCTTGAAATTTTTTAGAACCAAATTTTACTGAGAAACTGTACACCAATATACTAAGTTTTGACATGACCAAAGTGAGTACATAGCACGATGCTCACATTACATACTAGTGAACTAATTTGGAAAACCGTTAATAAAAGTTGTGACGCTATGGCCGTCAATCAGCTCATCCTTGTTTAACTTCCTATTGTACAATAGAGTGGATCATGAAAAAAATACCCTTCTGTGAAAATGACAGAAATAATTATTTTTAATGAACAATTCATAATAAACGATTATTAATAATTAATTATAAATAATTAGTAATACCTGCCATACTGTTTGAAAAAAGTTGCATATACTTTTTAAAATGTTTTATTTTAGGCATTTAGATTTTTTTATTGGTTGATTGTGACTTGCAGGTGGCGCTATAGAGCTTAAGTCCTCTTTTTCTCTCAAGAGGCAATTTGTATATTAAATTTCCCAGAGGAGCATTGCACGGCGAATAAGCCTCCTTACCTTCACAAGCCAGAGCTGTAAGTCACTCTCTACAAGGAGAAACGTTACCCCTTAGACCTCAGTCCAGAAACTCTCACCTTGCCAAATGAGTTCTCATGCTTTGCACTGATGAGGGTCACCATGAACATCCAGACACTTCTGATTTCTGAGAACTACTGCACAAACAATTAGTTACAGTGTTCATAGTGTGCCAAAGTCACTGGCTAAGTTCTGGAGGGGGTATATGTATCACTGAGCTTATTAGCTTCAGTGATATGAACCTAGAAAAATGCTCCAGAACACTAAGTGCTAAGATGGGTTAATCGGTTAATGTTTAGGGCTAGGTTTAGTGAGCAGCTGAAGAGTGGGTGGGAGGCTGTTCACCATATCTCCACCCCAGGGTGGAGTCCAGAAGGTAAATACACAGCCTTTTGGATCATTCTGTGTTGGGTGTGCCTGGAGATGGGAGCTCCAGAGCTGTATTTGAGAATAAGGAAAATGTAACTTTTTTTATGTTTGTTTGCTGAGCGAATGGATCCGCACAGCAACACGGACTGTGCCATTAGTTGTTGTTTTGTTTTCCTGTTAGACCAGAAAGGTTGTTTTTATGTTGCTAACGCTGACCCAGTTTACGTTGTACCTCAATAAACCAGTGGAAAATTTAAAGAGACAGCATTCCTGTCTACCTCTATGAGCAGCCGAATAAGATGATCTACCACAACATGGAAAATGTATTCCCATAGTGCAGCCAGTGTCATAGGTTTCAAACTTATCCCAAAAGTGTTCAATTGTCAGGCATGTTGGTGGTTCTTTCCTAAACTCATGTCACCATTGTTAGGGATGAGCTGACCCATGTAAGTTCGGGTTCTCTTTCCCAACCTGAACTTTATTCCAAAGTTCGGTTCAGGTACCACAATTGTACCCGAACTTGGACCAGAACCTGAACCCCATTGAAAACAGTGGGGACCTGAACTTTTGAGCTGGAAAATATTCTTGGAGAATACCGTGTTCGTAGTTTAGCACCATGCACTACCTGTCCAGTACGATCTCTCAAACTTTTGAGTTCAGGTTCGCTCATCTGTAGCCATTGTACTTTACACATTCTCAAATTTCCAATACCACTTCAGAAAACTCTTGCATTACTCAATGGTCAAGCACATCTCTGCCATTTTATTAGACTCTTCTGACGGCCACGTGGGGGATCTAGCAATCATGCGACTACACACATCTACTTTAAGCACTTTGTTAGCTAATCAAGTCGGTTTTTTCAATATACATTAGACCATCTGTTGCTTCAAAAAATATATATAGATACGTTTCTTTTAGTAATAATAAATTCTAATTGTTGCTAATAACTAATTGATTCAGATTTTAGTAAATTCTAAACAACCTGGTTACCATAGTAACAATAGATGAAACTAGTGAGAACCTCGTCAACTTTTTTTTCCTTTTATCCAAACAGAACAAAGTGTTAAACTATATACAAACAGCTGCTTATAACATATGTGATCAGGGATCGGCTGCATTCTCATCTCTGAAAGGGATTTGGTTCTATAAATACTACTTCCCGAATATAAGGCTCTTCTTTTGAAGTTTCTCAAAAACAAGTTAATTTAAATAAAGACTTTAGTAGGCACGAACGCTGTGCCGGCTGTGTCACCATGTGGTGCTGAGCGGAAGATTGGTAGTTGATATGGTAATCATTTGAAGTTTCAGGAATAAAAAGAAAAGGAAGATAATGAATCATGATTGTGAAGACAATGAGTAATATTTTTCCTTCTCTTATTTTCTCTGTGGCTGAGGATTTAGGGCTTCATAATTTGAGGCTTGACTAGAAAAGGGTTTATCTGTATAAATGTTGGCTGGACTATCATTCGGCTGACTCCTGTCTCTCCCGACTTCCCATACACAGCAATGCACAGGCCATCCAAGCACCCCTGTGTCTTCCATGAAAGAGCTGCCGCCAGATTTATCTGGCAGGAGCTCTTCTCGTTGATGAACAAAAGTATTAAGTGATTGAATTCAATTCACCCAATCACTCTTTCCTCAAGTTTTGGACGACTTTTATTTGAGGTGTATGGTGGCCTTTAGCTCCTTTGAATGGGGATGAACAGCAATTATACGCCATGGACTTAAATGACAGATGCTTTTGGAGAGAGTCCTGCCATCCTGTTTGTAATCCTAGATACCCTTCTAGTGGTTTTGTTAACATTTGATCTGAAAATTCCAAAAATTTCAATATTAGTCTTACTACCTGTAATCTTATCCTGTTTCAGAAATCCTTATAGTGCGATACTTACCGTAATTCTTTTCTTACATGGTAACATTCATGGGTCCACCATTGACTCTAGACCAGTGAATCGCAACCTTATTACCGCACTGAGAGCCATTTAAAAGAATGTTGCTAGCAAGTCATTATGATATGCCATCACATAAAGCGGCTTGTGAAAGTATTCACCCCCTTGGCTTTTTACCTATTTTGTTACATTACAACTTGTGTTTAAATATTATTGTAATTCGATTTGGGTGTCATCAGCACTAAATAGTCTAAGTTATTGAAGTGAAGTGAGAAAAATATGGACATAAATTACATTTATGGGATCAAATAACTTAAAGTTGGCATGTGCATATGTATTCATCCCTTTGATATGAAGCCCCAGAAATTTCTGGTGCAAGCAATTACCTTCATAAGTCACATGCTTTTAGTGAAAGGAAGTCACCTGTGTGCTAAATGTCACATGTCGGTCAGTATATACACTTTACCTTTTCTGAAAGGCCACAGAGGCTGCAACACCATTAAGCAACAGGCACCACTAGCCAAACACAACGAAGACCATGGAGATCTCCAAACAAGTCTGGACAAATTTGTTGAGAAGGTCAAGTCAGGGTTGGGTTCTAAAAAAAAAAATAACCAATCTCTGATGATCCCCCAAAGCACCATCAAATCCATTATCATGAATTGGAAAAAGCATGGTACCACAACAAACCAGCCAAGAGAGGGCCGCCCACCAAAACTCTCAGCCCCGGCAAGGAGGGCATTAATCAGAGAGGCAGCACAGAGACCAAAAGTAACCCTGAAGAAGCTGCAGAGTTCCCAAGCAGAGACTGGAGTATCTGTCCATATGACTACAATAAGCCATATACACCATAAAAGTGGCCTTTATGGAAGAGTGGGCAGAAAAAAAGTATTTTCTTACACAGAAAAATTGTAAGCCTAGTTTTGAGTTTTCCAAAAGACATGTGGGACACTCCCCAAATGTAGGGAGGAAGGTGCTGTGGTCAGATGAAACCAAAATTTTACTTTTTGACCACCAAGGTAAACACTATGCCTGACGCCAAACTAACCCAGCTCATCACGCCAAGAACATCATTCCCACAGTGAAGCATGGTGGTGGCAGTGTCATGCTATGCAGATGTTTTTAGGCAGCAGGGACAGGGATAATGGTCCGAGTTCAGGTGGAGAATGGATGGTACGAAATACAGGGATATTTTTGGACAAAACTTGTTTAAGTCTGTCAGTGATTTTAGACCTGGACGAGGTTCACTTTCCAACAAGACAATGACCGAAAGCATACTGCTAAAGCAACATTCCAGAGGTGGTTTAAGGAGAAATGTGTAAATATTTTGGAGTGGCCTAGTTAAAGCCTAGACGTTCAATTGCGAATCTGAGGTCAGACTTGAAGATTGCTGTTCACCAGAGGAAACCATCTAGCTTGATGTAGCTGAAGCAGTTTTGCCTTGAGGAATGGGCAAAAATCCCAGTGGCAAGATGTGGAAAGGTCAGAGATTTATCCAAAGCTACTTGCAGCTGTAATTGCTGCAAAAGGAGGCTCTACAAAGTACTGACTTGTTATGCACGCTGGAGTTTTCAGTAATTTTTTCCTGATTGTTTGCTTTACAATAAAAAGAAAGTCAAATCTTCACAGTTGTAGGCATGTTCTTTACATGAACTGATGCAAACCCTAAAAAACAGTGAAATTCCAGGTTGTGAAGTAACAAAACACAAAAAATATCAAGGAGGGTAAATACTTTCACAAGTAAAGATTGGGTCTGATCTACTGTATATCTTCACTGATCTTGAAAATGAGGCAATGTCAGCACTGCCTTACCTGCATGGGTTTTCCTGCACAATGTTTCTCCCGTATTCCCATGAGTATGCTGCAGTGGGTGATAGGAATGCACCCATGCAGAGAAAGAGCTATAAAATAGATGTCGGGTGGCTCAGTGGTTAGTACTGTACCTTTAATCGAAAAACTTCAGCACTCAAAACATGAAAATTTATTATCATATACAGCAATAGAGGCAAAGAAACAAACAGGAAAAAGACACAACCCTTGTGGATACAATTTGTGACTGCAGAAAAAAATAAAAATAAAAAATAAAGATACAAAATGGTATTGATATTTGTGTCTGGAAATATACTTTCTGGAGAGTGGCCGTATATCAGTGTCCGCTAGACCATTTGGTCCTGCCACCTTTGCTAGTGGATATCAGCATATTTTGACCCCTAATCCTTCAGATTTATGCTTGAAACAGGCTATATTTAGCCGAACCATTGCGCTCAAATAATCTGTATTCAAAAACGTTAGTATTTTTTTCTTTATTTTTTATTTTTCTTTTTTTTCTGCAGTCACAAATTGTATCCACAAGGGTTGTGTCTTTTTCTTTTTTCTGTTTGTTTTTTGCCTCTATTGCTGTATATGATAATAAATGTTCATGTGTTCATGTGTTGAGTGCCGAAGTTTTTTGATAAATGTTTCAGTGCTGTTACTTCAGAGCACCAACATCCCTTGTTGCAATGAGCGCCCCTTGATCTTTGGACTAGCACTGTAGCTTGGCAGTGCTGGGGTTCTGGATTTTAATCCCACCAAGGACAATATTTGTAAGGAGCTTGTATGCTCTCTCCGTGTTTGCATGGGATTCCTCCAGAATCTTCGGTTTCCTCCCACATTCCAAAGACATAGGGAATTTTGAATGTGAGCCCCATGGGGACAGTGATGATGATGTCTGTAAAGCGCTGTGGATTTAATGGCGCTATATAAATGAGTAGAATAAATAGATAACTCTGTGAAACTCCCCTGTATTCTCATGATTGGTGGTGGTTCCCAAAAGTCGGGCATTATGTGATGGCGTAACCTAATAATGTGCAGCCATTTATCGAGCTGGGAGTAATTCTTTAACGGCGTCTATCAGCACAAACTCTTCAAACCAAGCACAGGCCCTCTGTGCACCCTTGTTGTGGCCAAGCAGTTCATTGCACATTTCCACCTCCATACTTTGCATCTATCTCCACCATAATTAATGGCTCTAGCTTTTAAGGAGCTACAGAATGGCAGAGATTACTGGAGAACAAGTAGGAGCGGAAGGTGCACTGAACCTTTTGGCTACGCCATGGATTCACCAAACGCCTGTGCTTGGCTAGAACTTTCATTTTGCTGACAGAGTCCTTCGTGACTCAAGGATACTTGGTGTAGGAGTGGGTAAAACGTTCTAAAATTATTGTCCAGTACCGTAATGCGGCTCAGATATGTTTAATTCATGTTTGAGCAGGCTAAAATCTGAAAAAAAACTGCTGTAAAAGAATAGGTCTTGATGACATTGTATTCTGGGGAACCATTGATCAAAGCTCGAAGACCCTCAAGAACCCTGTTAGGGGTTCACTGCTCTTAACTCTGGTAGACGCCACTAAGAAAATTTCCTACGTATCATAGTGTATGCCTACAATTAGATTTTGGCTATGGTCCATAACAATCAACAAAGACCATTACCTATTCCTCTGCCCATTCTTTTTTTGGCGGGCATAAACCAAACAAGCCTACACAGTCATGGCATTACTGGATTGCCAGCGCTGTTTATTAATCCCAATCCTGTCCTAAAACTCGGCTCCTGGCTTGCACGGCTTTTTCACAAATCCAACCCTATTAACAAGTCATCCTGAAAATTGCATGAGCGTTAGGAACACAAAGCTACAATGTAGCAGTACACACATGTTAAAAACATCTGGCTTCATACAGTACACAGCTTTTAAACCGATACTGTAATTAATTTTAAGAAAACCTGCTAAAAATTTCACAACTATTTAAGGGATGTTTTGAAGTTGCGCTGTAAATTGCAATAAATCCTTCCTTGGGGGAATAAGTCACCGTTGTGCACCGTTGCTCGTTGCCAGCATGTATGGTTTAGTATATAAAATAAATATTTTATGAAGCTTTTTAGCCTCGGGTGAAAAATAATTCCATTAATCATCCGTTTTAACAACAGGTTTTGTTTTATAAACAGTCACTAAAATAATGATGTAAGCGCATGAAATATTTACACCTATTGGATAGAAAGCCGAATTCGAAACTTTGGGGGTTTTCCAACAGTGGAGGGATAGTTGTATTTTTACATTTATTTGCCGCATTCACCATCTTACTAGTTGGTGCAATAGCTCTTGAAGATTTTTATAGCTAGGAATCATGGATGACAGCCAAAAATGTCGGAGAGCCAAAGCACCGTTGAGATAAATGTCTTCGAAACACAAGTTTCCTAGATAAGGCAACCGTAAAATACAATCGAGAAATACTGCGATACGTTTTTGGATCTTGAAAGTCAGGGCAAGGACAAGTTTTCTTGGTCTTAGTATAGCTGTTGGTTCTTTTAAATGATCCCTGTCAAAAAAAAGACAACCACCCATGATGCCCTGGAAACTACAGCTGCTTAGCCAATGTCCATCTGGTTAAATAGTAAAAAATTAAAGGTTTTATCCCACCATTATATATCACATACACTGCATAGATTCTAAAAAAATAAATAATATTTACAATTTACATAATGTTAAAAAACAATCCGGTAGAAAATTTGTGATATTTTCTTACATGGTATGATGCCATGGGATGGGCCTGCACATTGTTAGACACTGAACACAAAGTGGCATCATACAATATAAGAAATGGCAGAAGATTTTATTGGATAATTTTTTCAACATCATGTAAATTGCAAATATTATTCATTTTTTAAGAGCTATACAGTGGATGAGAAATGCAGTGGTGGGTCAACCCCCTTTAAAGTCCGAGCATTTGCTTTTCATTGGATGCATACTTTACATGTTGCCGTTTTCGCATCCCGGTTCTATGCTGGCATGGTATAGGAACGGCAAGACTTCATACGCAGCAGAGTACATGGCATCTAATAGAAAGAAGGCTGATTCCATTACCAGCTCAACTCAACCATTAAGTGTTAACATCTGGGTGTCTCTCATGCCAGGAATCTCTAATGATAATCAGTGGTTAATCAACATTTATTGATTCTTAAGAAAAAAAATCTAGAAAATGTCCTCTTGTTTTCCTTTATTTAAAGCACTCCATAAAAGTTTTCATCCTTTTAATACACTGCAGTCATATTATACAGCACTGTGAACTTACAATTGCTCATTTTGTCTTTCTACCCAGCTAATTCTTCTCTTTTCTCTGCTCTATGTAGAAACAGTAAGTCTCTTTTTCCTCCTTTTTCCCTCCTTTACTCATTCCGCTCTTCACCTCCTGACACAGCTGCTTCGCTTCTCCCTCCTGCCGGTGACTTTTGCAGTGACTTATGACCTCCTGTTTCTACATAGAGATTAGAAGGATTCAGCTAGTCAGTTTTTAATCATGTGATTTTCATAGACCTAATGGAAAAAAAGAAGAGTTAACAGGGTAGAAAGGCAAAATGAGCAATTGTAAGTACACAGTGCTGTATAATATGGTGATTGCAATATTTTCAGAGGATAGTAGTTTGATGGAAGTCCTTTTTTAAGGGAGATTTCCAACATTAGGAAAACATGGTTGTTTTTGTTCCAGAAAAAACAGCTTTGTCTGATGTGCATTTGTGCAGTTCAGCTCCATTACAGGATGCTGTGTTCAGCTGCAATACCACACACAACCTATGGACAAGTGTGGCGCCATTTTTTTAATCATACACAACCCCTTTAAAATTCAACCCTTGCTTTGCTTCTGCTATAATAGAGCACCCAGGACCACCTTTCCTCCCTCACTTTATTCTTTGGCTAGGCAAGCTTTGATTATTAGTTTTCACTGATCTATAGACATGAACTTTTCGCTGTGTATCTGACAAAGGATTGTATTATTGCAATGTCAGAGTAAATAAGATAGGCTCCTCCAGTGATCTATCTATTCTGGGCATACAAGTTTAAGGTAAAAAGTGCACAGAGCGGCTTTATGGAGCGACGATCATTTTTCAGCTGGATATGCTCTGGGCTAAGATAAATTGGCACTTTAATGAAACACTAAAAGCAGCAGCTGCAATCAGCTGAGAAGTGTAATGCAGAGATTGCTCCGCTCCACACATGCACATCCTTCAGCACGAGGGGCACGAGTAATGGGAAATTACATGTTTGCTAGCTACAGTATCTTGGAGACCCTAGAAAAATTAACATACAAGGAGCTGAACATCTTTCTTCATTTCTTACTTTTTAATGAACCTCTAGATAACAAATAAATGCATTACAGCTCATCACATCGAAAGACCCATATTAATGGTTACTTATTTCTACTATGGTGTGTGGGGAATTTATTATTTACATAGGTCTTCTACATATGGATGATTTATGTACACCCGGTATCTCTCTCTGTAGAGATTTTTAATTCCTCTAAGACTCGTGTTGTTGAACATATCTTGTCCATGTAGATGGGGTATCTGGAAATAAGTAGGCGAACGTTGACTCTCTTTCCAGGACTATTCAAGATAAAAACTATAATTCTTCAGGATTTAGACGCATGGACATCAAAAAAAGGTGGTCCTCCTCTCCGGAACCCCTCTACAAGCCTCCGATGAGATCAGACAGCAGTTTCAAAGCAACCACATATTACTTGGTCACCTATTCATTTGAATGGGCAGCATGTAATAAAGCAACTTTCATTCTAAGAATTATAGAATGTTAGAGTTGGAAGGGACCTCCAGGGTCATCGTGGCCATATCCCTGCTCAATGTAGGATTCACTAAACTCAGGCAGATGTCTGTCCAGCCTCTGTTTGAAGACTTCCATTGAAGGAGAACTCACCACCTCTCGTGGCAGCCTGTTCCACTCATTGATCACCCTCACTATCAAAAAGTTTTATCTTACATCTAATCTGTATCTTCTCCCTTTCAGATTAATTTCATCAAGAAGTTTTTGTCTAGTTAGTAAGTACTACCTATTGTGCTTTAAGGAGGGTTTACACCAGTTGACTTGATGCATTAAATGGCCGCCAGTTGGATACGTGTTTGCCGATTGGTGGTCATTTAATAGCCTGTTCACACAGGCCAGCCGCACTTCCTATGCACACAGAATAATCGTCAGTCGATCGTTCTATGTGTACAAACAGTACATGTTCTGTTTACTTAGGATGATATGCTGCCAAGAACGATGATTTAAAAACGTTGCGTCTCCAATCCGTTTCTGCTCAAAAAAACTCATCAAAAAGATTCAATTGCCACAGCCATCTGAACTCACATCTAGGGTTGTACCAAGATTACAAGGTATTCCCTATCTGCAGGATAGATAAGTCCTTGCCTATTGATGGGGATTCCACTGCTGAAATCCTCCACCAATTGAGAGAATAGGGGTTCTTCTGCGTCCCCATGGAGTGCCAGTTGAGTATGCACGCTTCTGCTTCGTCCAGAGTTTATGAAATCTGCCAAAGGTAGCTGAGTACAGTGTTCGGCTATTTCTACCAGACCGACATTTTTGTGATGGATGAAGGTCGCAGAGATGGAACCCAGTGATCAGCAATTTATCACCTATCCTAAGGACTTGGAGTCTTTATACAAACCTTTGAAATGACTATTTACAATATAAATTGATAGACGTATCCTAAGCACAAAGCAAAAAAGAATGTTTTTGTAACCAAGAAGTGAAATCAAGTTCTCCACCAACTAGGTGGAATGTCTAACGACGCTCCTTAGCTCAATACAGTAATGGCAGCTTACCTTCCTTTTAGTTAGAGTACAGACATTTCATTACAGTTTAAGTAAAATAAAATTGATCTACAGTATTTTTTTCTGTGAGTCCTTTTTCCTATCAGAAGAGACAATCACGTAATGCAAGGTAGTCTTCTTCATTTTTGTGGTCAGGTAAAAAGTAAAGTCTGAAGAATAATCAGCTGCTTTAGAAATTCTTCCAGGGAGTTGTCTTTCTTAACGTAACTTTCCTTTCAGTAGTTAAAGCTTTAAATCTGTCTAGTTTGATCAAAAGTAAGGAAACACACCTGATTTTTTTTTTTTACTCTTTTTTTACTTCTCGGAGAAAAAAAAAAACAGGTCCCGGAACAACCAGCCAACAATTCAACAATTGCTGAGAAACTTGGAGCCAATCAGGTCTCAATGCTCTCCATCTGTTTCTTGTGAAACAATTTTAGCCTGTGGTACTTAAATGTTAGAAAACCTCTGTTCTTGTCCAAGAGGGAATCCTAGGGGAAGAAAATGTTAATGAAATCCACAACATTTTCAGATTTTATGATTGCAATTTCAAGACGTTCACTGAGAAGAGAGTGCTGATTTCTGTACTGGAAGCCATAATTGTCCTTTTCCGTAGAGACCGTAAGTCCTTGCGTTGGGAATCAGCGGTTACGTTGACACAGAGCAGCACAAGAAATCATTACAGTATAATAGCTCTCATATTTTAAACGCCGGTGGGTAAAGCTTATATTTTTCTATGTACCTTATGTCTTGTGGATAGCAGGGATGACAGTCTACCGGTAGGTTTTCAAGAGTGAGCTTAACCTGGATTGGTATAAATGTAAAGTAGTCTTGTGCATTACATTTATCATCTTCCATTCTTTGCCTCCAACAATATGATAGTCGTTTCAAGTCAAGTACAAACGTAGGATAGTAATATTAGCCAGATAGTCTGTTTGCATACTGTGTACACTGTTGAATGGATTAAAGGGAATCTGTCAGCAGGTTTTTGTTATGTAATCTGATGGCGGCATAGTATAAGTACTGAGACCCTGATTCCATTGATGTATCACTTACTAGGATGTGTGTTGTTGTTTCAATAAAATCAGTGTTTTATCAGTAGGAGATTATCACTACAGGACTAAGTGTCCAGTGCCTCCTAGTCAACTGCACTTTGTAACCATACCCTGACCAATGATTGGCAGCTTTTTCTCAATATACAGTGTACACAGAAAACTGACAATCAGTGGTATGGGCGGGGTCTAGATCTACAGCAAAGAAAACTGTGATTTTATCAAAATGACAGACAAGCAAAGGGACACATTACTGGAATCAGAGTGGAATCAGAGTCTCTCCGTCTAGACCAGAGGTCCCCAACTCCAGTCCTCAAGGCCCACCAACATGTCATGTTTTCAGGATTTCCTTAGTCTTGCCCAGCTAATAATTGCATCACCTGTGCAATGCAAAGGAAATCCTGAAAACATGACCTGTTGGTGGGCCTTGAGGACTGGAGTTGGGGACCTCTGGTCTAGACTATATAGCAAAAAACCTGCTGACAGATTCCCTTTTAGAAATGAGAATTTTAAAACTGCCCATATTCAGCTATATTGGTCAAACCCAACCCAAATATTTCAGTGAGGATGGCTGGCCATACAATGAGTATGGGGGTGTTCTGACTTCCTCTACCACTGTGGCAGGTGTCAGGGTATTGTACTTCAAGACCAGATACTTAGTTCTCAGGAATATAATAAGCTGTAACCAGAAGTTCTGCAGTGACTAATCCCAGAATGAAAAGCTGTCGGCAACATATAGGATGAAGAGGACTGACTGATGGCTGCGGGTCCAACTAACGGAACTTGAAGTGATCCCAAGAATCCTTTAGATAGAGGATAACTGATCTGGGAAACCTTTTTTATTTTATCTGACAACCGTGAAACATGGGATCCAGTTGGATAAAACTTATTAGGTTGGTTGTGCCACTGGAGTGAATCGATTCTTCAACAATGATGATAATAAGGTTTTTATGAACCCAACGCGTTTCAAAGGTGCCTTTATCAAGTAAAAAAAACAACTACTTGAAGAATAAGTTCCATCCAGCTGTCACAGCCCACCAAATGTGGTATTTCCAACTGGATCCAACATTTCTTGGAGGATCTTTCCACCAACCAAGGGGCAGCAGCAGCTGTTTTTTCTTCATGCCTACATAGATAGGAGTTGTGCCTGTCACAACTCCACCAGGTGAGCGTTAACCAAGCACTTACCCACTCTCCCTCCATAGGGTATCCCTGTATTGTGCGCTCAGTTCACCAAATCTAGATTCCTTCAACCGTGAAACATGGACGTTCAGCTGAATCTAGAGCCATGACTCTTGGCAGATGAGCGTTCTTAAGAGTTTATTTGAGCCAATTCCTTATCGCTCTTAGCCTAAACAACAGTTTTAAATCTTGTCCTGGTAATTTTTCTAGAATTTTTATTTGTATAAGAAATTACTTTGGCTGAAAATTCTCTGACATTTTAAGCACAAGATGAACTCCATTACATACCATGCGACCCGAGAGTCAAAAGTTTAAGCTATCATTTCTTCCTCACATTAAAGACTCTGAATAGATAAACCTTGACAGAAGCGAGCTTACATTTTCCTGGATTTGGAAGGAAACATGTTTTAGCCTTGATAAATTGTGCATTATCTTATATTTTTGCCTTAAACTGTACAGATGACGTTACTTTGTAAGATAAACTGCTACTAATGAGAGAAAACAACCGCCGCTCAACTCCCAACACTCAACAGTCGGAGATAAAGGCAACTGTAAAGTAGCTTATACGGGAAAGAGAAAAATGGAAATTGTACCAAGTGTTGTGAAAATTTGTAAAATTACAAGCAATTTTTTTCTAGATAAAATTAAAAATAATTCATGCAGAATAGAACAGTGTGCGCTTTCTGTTTTACTTTACGTAATGTTATTGTAGATTTCTGTAATGTGTTTTCTGCTGTTGTCAGCAATCTGATGGCTGTAAAAGTCTTCCCTCTTAGGACAAATTAAATTAAGTTAAAAAAAAATAATCCAGTTGGAGTAAGTTTTGCTAGGCATTTTTAATAAAGTGGCAGAGATACCATGGTTTTTTTTCCATCTGGCAATTAAATTGCAATTAAGTTTAGAAGCCGAGTTATGTGGCTTCTATTAAACCAGCTTTAAAGATTTGGGATTGTAAATTGGTTGTCTGTGGTTTCAATTCTATTAGAAACAGGTGAATACCGAGTGCTGAAAAATAGCTCTGAATGATTAAAATATTAGATATTTTTAAACAAAATGAAGAGAAAGCCATGTGCATACAGCATGGCACGTACAGTACTAAATGGGCCTCTTATGGAAGATCCATGGAGGCCCTTATTGTAGACCCAGAGGAACCCAACCCAAATGGTGCCTTCATTACCCATCTTGAGGCATTGGTTATAAAATGAAGCATGCTTCAGTTTTTTCTTTGGAAACAATCCTCCATGTGTCTCCAGCTACACAGAGAAATGCAGCATCCGTGCTATTTGAATAGGGTGGCAGTGGTGCATGCGCACCGCCACTACATTCACTTTCTATGGGACTGGCAAATGCTGTACTCAGTAGGGGTGTCAAACACTGATCTGGTTGTTATCTTTAAATAGGTAATGACTTGTTGTAAGCTGAATAGCCCTTTAAATGCGTGGTCAAAAACTAATATTGATTTTCATAATATACCGTATTTTTCTGACCATAAGACGCACTTTTTTCCTCCAAATTTGGGAGGAAAGTGTGGGTGCGTCTTATGGTACGGATGTAGCATGTGGGGAGGGGGGCAGCAGTGAGCGGGATCGCACTGTTATCCCACTTCAGGATGTCCCCACTGCCCAGAATCAGTGCTGGGGAAACCATGTGGTCCCGATGATTAAGTGCAGTGAATATTCATTAGCTACTCCCCGCCCACCTATCAGCTGAGCGGTGAGCTGGGAGAGGCAAATGAATACTGCACTTAAGCAGGGACACACATGGCTTCCCCAGCGCTGATTCCTGCAGCAGCTGGGGAGATCCGTGTGTCTGGGGGAGAGGAGATCGCTGTACCTTCCTGGGCTGGAGCTGAGTGCTGTGCAGTGTGCACAAGGAGGACCTGTGATGATGTCAGAAGTGGGCGGGCTGGAGCATCACATGGCAGCACAGAGCCCTCCCTCTTCTTGACATCATCACAGGTCCTTCAGACTCCAACACTAGAATCTGCTGGCCTCCATTACCTGTGCTGCGGAAAGGCAACAAGAGGGAGGGCTCTGTGTGCAGTCATGGGATGCTTTTACCTCACCACAGTGTGGCTGGCTGCCACAATCAAGAGGTTAGTCTTTCCAAAACACAATAAAGCACTCTGCCACTTCTTTAGTGAACTATAACTCCCAGCATGTCATAGGTACTGCAGGACATGCTGGGAGTTATAGTTCTCCCATTGGATTTTAAAGCAGCACTCCAGTGTTATTTTGCAGTGCTGGAGTGGTGCTTTAAATATAATCCCTGTGCCCCCATTCTTATACTCACCCTCCAGCGTCTTCATATAGTACTGTACAGACACCACACTGGTCCCACAGCTTCCAACATAATAACATACTATTATATGTGGTGTTATTATATATAATAGTATGTTATTAAATATTTTACCACATTTTTTTGCTTCAAATATTTTTTTCCCTATTTTCCACCTCTAAAACCTGGGTGCGCCTTATAGTCCGGTGCGTCTTATAGTCCGAAAAATACGGTAATAGTTTTTCTAATATGGTTTAATTAAAATGTCCCTTCGCTTCCCTCTCTAACTGGTTTATTTTTTTTTACCTATTTCTGTTTTGATGACACTTTGTTTGAGAATCCCCAGTGCATGCTGGGATACTCAAATGGGATGTTATTAGGGAGCAGAATTTGCAATCACTGCCACAGCCTCTATCCCCACCCTTAAATGAAGCATCATCAATGACATCCATTTCAGGGACTGAACTAGTCCCTGCTCTAGTGAGCCTGTGTTAGTGGTCAATTCGATGTATTCTCAGTATGAGCTCACTTCTTACTGTGCAATATTCTTTTCAGTGCACAGTGACAGTACACTCCCTCTCTGGCTCTGATGAGAAGTGAGTAACCGAGGCAACAGAGCGCACTGTCAGTGCTCATTGTAAGGAGATCAGAGACCAACGCTGCCATGAAACTGATGTCATTTTTGACAACTAAGGCATGCTTAGTACAACAGCAACTAGCCCAGCCCCTGAAACAGAGATTACCAATGATCCTTTGTTTCAGGGTGGGAATCGAGGCTGTGGCAGTGACCACAGCCTCTGTCTTCCCCCTGAATGTCCCGTTTGAGCACACCAGCATGTAAGGCTAGGTTCACATTGCTTTAGTGCAGTCCGTTCAACGCATATGTTAAACGGACTGCGTTAACGCAAGTGCCCAAAAAGATCATGCTTATGCGATCGCGCTAGCGCAAATGCTCTATCTGCGCTAGCGGTGACGGACCCGAAAACGCTGCAGACTGCGTCCGAGGGCCTGTCACAGAATGACGGCACATCACTAACGCATGCCGATTATGACATGCGTTAGCGATACGCTACATAATGGCAGTTAATGGGTGCGCTAACGCATCCGTTACATAACATTAGTGCCACTATGTAACGGATGCCGTCAGCGCATTGCCATTAACGCAATGTGAACCCAGCCTCAGAATCTCAAAAGAATCATCCTCAAAATGAAAATAGGTAAAATAAAATAAAGCAGTTAGATTTGTTTTTTTTCTAATTAAACTACTATATAAGTAAAATAAATAGAGACATTTAGGATGACTATCAATATCCAGACCACCCCTTTAAGGGTCTGTATAGCACAGATACATAACATTGCCAGATGCATAAGACTTTAGAAATGTTTCTAGTGCAAATGACCACAGTTTATGATTTAAGAATTCCATCAGAAATATTTGTGAGAAATGTCAGAAGACAATATGATAATACTCAGAACCCCTACAACACAACGCATTACAATGTATATTAATTATCTTAGGTCCATATATGCATAGAAGGTTTTATTTCCTGAAGTTTTCTAGATTTTAAAATAATTACAACTTATCAAGGGTTTTCAATGGACAGTCCCAAAAGTTACATTAAAACTGCAACCCATTTTTTCTTCTGCCAAAAAAAGATGCGACTCCATCAGGTCCCAATGTTACCCAAATGAATCACTGGCACTGCCTCAGACTTTTTTTTTTAATTCAATGCATGTTCAAAATGACTTTGACGTCTTTCGCACAATAACTGAAAGTATTTGCTTTTAGAGAAAAGGCGGTCTTAATACATTACTCAAAGCCATAATCGAGCGAAAAGAAACCATTGCCTTTGTGCCATGACAATACATGCCTGTTGTAGCTATCATTGAGGCCGTTCATGGACTCTCTTAGCCCCACAGTGTTAGTGTTTTTCCCCTTTTCACACACTGTGACATGGCTGTTTCCTAACCTGGAGCACTGAGTTCCTTTTGTTTCCATTTGACTGAAGCTCATTCTTGCCAATATTTTACGACTAAAACAGATTTCATTATTGAAAGAGAACCAGATGGAATGGAAGTTCAAAGGATCCATCTGAATTAAATAATTTTTCTTCCTTTGCTTCTGATTTATGCATGGAGAACACAAAAGCATTAAAGAGTCGAAAGATTCCGCACACAAGACCGACCGTCCCCGCAAGCATTGTCTCCTTTAATCTTCCAGAAACACATTCAGTTTTTAATCTTCTAGACTCTATTATTTCCTACGCGTTCTTCATATTGTTGAGTTCTAAGACACAACTCCGACGCCACTTGGCTACAGCTCTTCCCCACTGTACCAGCTTTGTGTTGAGTTTTCTAAGATTTCTCTATCTTAGAATTTGGACAAGGACGCTTCCCATTCATGGCTGATATGTATGCACTATGATGTCCATTTGTATCTGGCTATTAGACGCTGCTCGGAAAGAAAAACTCGACACCGTGCCAGTTCCGAGGAAATCAATAGCAAAACGGTTAATTATGTTATGTTTCAATGGCTGGAAGGTTTCATTCATAAGATCCAACGTTTTATGACACAATTAAAACTAAAAGCAGCGTGCTGCCTCTCTGTTTCAAGCCATTACATCTTAATGTTTAAAATTAGTCCTTTCTTTCTTTCGATTCTTACAAGATGGCTTCTTTCAGTTTTTCGAAAGGGGCTCAACTTTTCGCATTGTGCAAATTGTGATACAGACGAATTTCTGACAGTGCAACAATATCTAGATTTCATTTTTAGCAGCCTATTATTAAATATCGGACACATTGTAACGTTTTTGAAAACTCCTTTGTTGAAGGACTTCAATTCATATTAAATTATCATAGAAATTTGGTTTTGTTTCCTAAAGCCTCTAGTTGAAATACAATGCATATTTGTTAGAATTCCATGATAATATGATGTTACCCCGTGTTTTGGTGTCGAGAGAGACTCCCATCGATCAGCTGTAATCTATAGAAGAACCTGGTAACAAGTATTCAATTCTTTTGGAGCGCCACCGCAGGCGCAATATAGCTTTATAAAATATCCTTTCAAATCAGTAGTCTGTTCTTGTAGTCCATGGAAATGTTAAGTCCTACAGAGAGCGAAAAACTGTGGCCATTCCAATGGGTGGTTTCTGAATCTGAACCTTATTCTAGTTCCTTGCATTTTCTAAATGTATTTCTTTTTCCCAGACAATCGAAAAGTTAACCATAAACATTACTTTGATGTTTGCGTCAGATCTGACAGTTTTCCCCCAATGTAGTTGTACGGTCACATGTTGCAATACAGTTGTGCTCAAAAGTTTACATGGCCTCTTTTCAGAGAATATGAATGATAACACCAAAACTTTTTGTCCACTCACGGTTAGTGGTTGGGTGAAACCATTTATTGTCAAACTACTGTGTTTTCTCTTTTTAAATAATAAAGACAACCCAAAACATCCAAATGACCCTGATCAAAAGTTCACATACCCCATTTCTTAATACCGTGTATTAACCCTCTAACATCAATGACAGCTTGAAGTCTTTGGTGGTAGTTGTGGATGAGGTTCTTTATTTTTTTCAGGTGGTAAAGCTGCCCACTCTTCTTGGCAAAAAGCCTCCAGTTTCTGTAAATTCCTGGGCTGTCTAGCATGAACTGCGCTCGTGAGATCTCCCCATAGTGGCTCAATGATATTGAGGTCAGGAGACTGAGATGGCCACTCCAGAACCTTCACTTTGTTCTGCTGTAACCAATGACAGGTTGACTTGGCCTTGTGTTTTGGATTGTTGTCATGTTGGAACTTCCAAATACATCCCATGTGCAGCTTCCGGGCTGATGAGTGCAAATTTGCCTCCAGTATTTGCTGATAACATGCTGCATTCATCTTTCATTCAACTTTTACCAAGTTTCCTGTGCCTTTGTAGCTCACACAACTCCAAAACATCAGCAAGCCACCTCCGTGCTTTACAGTAGGAATGGTGTTCCTTTCATCATAGGCCTTGCTGACCTCTCTCCAAATGTAACACTTATGGCTGTGGACAAAAGTTCAATTTTGGTCTCATCACTCCAAATTACCTTGTTCCAGAAGTTTTGAGGCTTGTCCCTGAACATCATTCCTGGAGTCTGAGTATACAGAACTAATCAGGGGACAAAACTCTGGATGGAAAATCCACAGCTGCTTGGGTACATACGAACAGAGCTTATCCCATATGGGAGATGTCAAATGAAAGAGTTATTTTTGTTATGATTTTTGTTATGATTTTCCTTAGGACGATTAGTGCTAGCATAATTCTTACCTCTGATGCTGACCAGACATATATTTTTGGGCAAGTCACTAATTTCAATCATTGGCCTATAAATCACTTAGCAAAAAACTATCCAAAGTCCATAAGTAATTTGATTGGATTGATACCTTGGAGAAATACCTCTCTTCTTTAAAAATGTGCCCCATTAGAAAGTGCATGTTTGTTAACGTTTACAAACCAAATTTTTCTAAGGAAATATTATACAAAAAAAATGTAGAATTTATCACTTAATGAGCTGATGCAAATCCTACCGGAGGGAGTATTTTTACTTTGTAACTGTGTTCCTTTATTCCCATGTGGCCATTGCAGATACCTGCTTAGTACAATAGATATTTGTCTTCCTGGCTAAGTTGACATTATGGCCCATGTGGGCAAATCAACGCTAATGATAATGTACCCGAGGAACATCTCACAACAGTATAATGTACACATTGTATATGGTGATGCAATTCCCAGATGTGACAATTGCATCAGTCTCATAACATATCTGTTTTTGTGTTTGTAGCTCTGTACAGCCTTGGGATCGTGTTGTGTAGGGAATACATACTGGTCTATGGTGACACGTTTTTACCTGCAGCCATTTGTTATCCAATATAACAGTTCTGCGAGCTCAGTAAGAGCCTTGGCTGCTTCTCAAGACTATAATCCATTTTTGCAACATGTAACCTTTCAAGAATATTTATGTATCTAGGAACCGCTATGTATAACTCGTTTTATTACATGTCACACAATTCATTTACGAACATGAAATAGATGGCGTTATTCAGAGATCCATCAAAATATTTACATCCTTAAGGCACCAGGAGTCGGTGTTTTGGCTCCTTAAGGATGTCTAGTACATTTTTACCCAATGGCCCCTACCCACACATGATGTCATTAAGCAGGTGATAGAGAGCAATGTCATACAATCATTTCCAAGTCTGTATGACCTAAAGGCCTGAGATGAACCTGATCGGGGTTGAAAAATCATCAACATTTCTTTTTTTCATTAGTAGCAAAGAATGAGAAAATTCATCTGCACTATCCACAGGCAGCAATCACATTAAGGGAAACACCCCATTAAAGGGACATATAGAGATCCTTACTTGTGGCTGGGTTAGGAACTCTCAGTGGTGATCAGTGATACAAAGCAGAACCACAGATTACTCCAAGCAAGACCTTGAGAAAACGAATTCACACATGAAGTGGCCATAGGTCGCTTTTTGAATATTATGTCCATGTACCTGCTGTACCGTGAATAAAAGAAACTGAATGGCTCGATGACTCCAGTCTTCCGGTGCTGACTCTTGGGCCTCCAGTACATCCTACGCTGACCAGGCTGGATGCCTCTCAGACGTCAATCACATGCAAGCGGCTCAGTCAGCATGGGTAATCCCAGAGACCTTGGAGTTAGCAACAGGAGACCAAAGGGTAAGCGGTGGACAGGATGGGGAGCTGCGGCAACAATACCGATGAGACAAGAGGTGACTAGTATTTTATTACTTATGAACCCTTTCTTAGTCTTCTGTTTATTATGCTTTGGGGTCTGGAGAGAACTCAGAACATGATAAATGTCCTGCAATTCCAGTCTGGAAACTTTTCACCCGATTTCAAACTAAAAAGGGGTTGTGCACTACTAGGACAGGACTAGGACAACCCCTTCTCAAACTGAGTGTTTGCCCCCACTAAAATAAAAACATGTATACTTACCTCCCTTGCCAGCCCCATTCCAGTGGTGTCGGCACTCACTTTACCATGGTTCATATGAGATTGTTGCATCACGCAATCACTGCACTCAATCAGTGACGGCTTCACCGGCCACCTTCAAACGTATAAGTAACAAGGAGGGAGTTAAAGCGCACCCGCAGCCTTGATTTCTTCTTGATTACTTATTCATACGAAGGCAGACAGTGAAGCCAATGTTGACTGGGCACCGGGCATGTCTGACGTAACAACCTCACATGAGCCCTGGGAAAATGAGCGCCGACACTGCTGGAATGGCGCCGGGATGGGAGATGAGCATAAGTGTTTGTATTTTAACGGGGGCATACACTCAGATTAAGAATTTGTTCTAGTAATGGACAACCCCTTTAAAGAAATTCAATTGTCTCTAGTTGTATTTCAACATCCACTGTCGGAGGAGAGTCAGGAGGCCCCGTATACATTAAAAGGTCAGCCGTTCCTGCCAAAAATTGGGCAACTGGGATCTAGTGATTATGGGAGCCTTTAGTTCTAGTCTACAACCAGGTGTTGGGCTTCCAATGCCTAACTAACAATTCAGCTCACGCCTTCTTTTTGGAATTAAAAATCTTTGAATTGGTTTTAAAGAAAAAAAGAAGAAAAGTTCATTCCGTAATTAATCGCACAGAGATGTAACACATTAAATATTTGGTTGTTTTAACAAGTAACCCGTTATACTCCGTCGTGACCTACTTTTTAGTAATCTATGGTTCTGTTGGACGCCATATTTAAGGCAAGACCGTTTCTAATCCTTTGCGCAATCATTTCCTATGCTCCGCAGCTAATGAAGTCGATTGACAGGTCAATGGTTAAAGTATGGAAGGCTTCAAAGTCTAAAAGCATTTCCGAGTGATCGGCCTCGAGCTGGCGGATTACAGCCACTCTTAATAGATTAGTTTGAAGAGGCAAATCAATTAAAAAGAAATCTATTTTGTAAGCATTATTTACTTAGATAGGAACGCAAAAAGCAAAGACTGACAGTTTCCAATGACATTTCCTCAATGTGTAAAAACCTCCCTCCTGCTTGGAAATGTTACTTATTGCCTCAGTCTATACTAAGAATACATCACCAAAGATTTGTAAACCTTTTTCTTGAGGCCTAGTATAAGGTCATAACTCTGCAATGTTTGATCCTTTCTAGATAAAAGCAATGCACATACAAGTAAGTCTGTGTGTCATAATAGTCACAGGAAACCTGTAATGTAACTATTCCGGAAGCCCAAAATTATTGGGAGCAATAGTAATATTGGTGCGATATTGCCCACTCCAAGATCAAGTTAAGAGACTTTGGTTTGAGATGTAATATCAGACATGCCTGTTGACGACAGTGATGCTGTTTCTGAAAAAAAAACATATACTTTGGGGCTGATATTTTAAAAAGTTAATGGAACTAGCTTAAAAATGCCAAATGTCATAAATGTTTCACACAGTTACATCTTCTCCAGCAGGATTTTTTTCAAATGTTTTAGGGCAGTATTTTGTAGCAAAATGTTTGCCAGCAGGCTTGTTGAAGCAGCAGCTACAGGGAGAACATGAACGTATTTCCTCCCTGTAGCTGCTCACATCCAGTCATTGTGTACAGAGAACGTGCTGTAATCATTCACCAGCACATTGAAAGCCTTAAGAGAAAAATAGATGGCTAAACAGAAACCATAACTGTCTCCTGAAAATATGCCTATGTGGAAAGGCCCTAACACAAGATCAAGGGTGGGGGACAAAACTCCAATACACACAGAATACAAAAGAAACGGAGCAGCGTGTCCAAGGTATAATATATAAAATGGTATAAATTTATTTATCAGTTTCATAAAATTTCAGAGAAAAGATCAGGTAGAGAATGGCAAAAACATCAATGCTACATCAAATAGGGTATTTTTTTTTTCGCCATGATAGGAAAGTGCACAGTGTAAATGTAAACCTATGAGTCATTATCGTATAGTGGGGGGAAGGAGATGTAGCAGGACTCCATTACTCTTAGTCAAAAAGCTCCTGTAAAACCACCCCATCCCATCAAACAGACTCTTACCCATTGTAAGATGTAGGAAAGACGTGCTACCAGCCCCGACGTGCGTTACTGACTTATAATGGAGTCCTGTTATATCTCTTTCCCTGGATAGCACTCGTCCGAGTTATACAGTCATCTGCAGAAGCCCTCACTGTAACAGATCTCTGCACTGCCCCAATAACTGGAAGCATGCAGATAAAGTGAGGAAATAAGATCATTTTCTCCCTGTAGACGTTCTCTTCAGTATGTCGGCAACACAGGATTCAAACGCTATTTACCTGCAGATTACCTTTATATCTCCAAGTAAATGGCTTTTCTCAAGGTGACAGGTTCCCTTTAGAAAAGAATTTGGTTACTAAAAACTGTCAAATGGAAACCATACAAAAATGGTGTATGAGAGTTCCAGATTTGGTCTCAAACTTTGAAGCTTACTGTGTACATTGTCTGATTTAGTCAAGGACCTGATCCATGTGACTACCATAGTATAAACCTTCATAGTTCCATTGTAAAAATGTTGGAGAAGGTATGCCAATTCATACCACCCATCAAGAGGCCAGAAGACTCCATAAACCCTCATTGGAGGAATGGTCGCCGATGCCAATAGTGCTTCCTGGTACAGACCTTCATCCTATGACTCAGACGCAAAGCAGAGTGAATTTTATTGAACCTGTCTCTTAAGCCATTCCGTAATCACTCCCGGTAGAAACCCATTAAACAGCCTGAAATGTGAGATCATTATCACAATTACTTCAGAACACAGATAAGAAATACTTCGGACGTTTTGCTTCATTTTCCTTTTTTTTTTTCAAAATCATAAAAGTCTAAAAGAGGATAATTGCCCCCCCCCTCCCTTCCTCGCCGACGGACTATGACTTCAATTTGTAAAACGGGTCCAAATGGACCTGTCCATAATAACATATGTGGATAGTTATGGCATCCTTGTAATGATGCCTGTTGTGGTGCTCTGTGGCCTGGAGCCATCTGTAAGCATTGATCTACCTATGCACGTAATAGCAGTGCTTGTGTTTCAGATGTACGGCCGCCTGTGTTTCCAGCCACTTCCTGATATTTTAATGGATGCATTTTACTTTATGGGTTTAATTGAACACTATGGCTGGAATTTCTCTGAAATTACTGCCACTTTTCGCTGCCAGCGATAATGAATTGCTCAAGCTAGACAAGTGGTCAGTAATTAAAGGTTTTTTTCATCAAGCCCTCGAATACTCGGTGTATTGGAGGCATATCGGGCGTTGAAAGCCTAAAATAGCTTCAGATGAGTAGAACAAAAAAAAAAATCCCTGAAACTTACATGTGATTAATCATTTTAATCAGGGTCATTACAAGTTTTACAACTGCAAAATAGATCCTCCTGGATATTGTCCAGTGTTACAATAAATCAGATGTTATTCCTGCACCGTAGACATGACACACGGGAGACCGGGGGAATAGGAATATGTGTAATTTTACAAAATTCCAAAGCAATATGGAATACAGCAATTATGATTAGAATTATGCATTCCGTAGACACCCTACTAAATGTAGCATATAATATGGATCTCATGATAGTAACATTCTGGGAATTAAAATATATGCTCTTTTTGGGGTCAAATACATATCTGTAAGATAATTTACAGAGGTTTTTCATCTTTTTTTGTTTGGATTGTCGCTTAGTGATTAGCTCTGATCTCTAGGAGAATACAGCAATAATTAGGAATTACACATTTCTCATTGAAATCAATAGCAATAGGAGTGTCAAGAACTCCAGGGTGAAATAATACTCTTTGTAGTCTTTCTCTGCTCCAATAGTTGGGAGTACAGATCAGTGAACCCCATCTATTCACCAGAAATTCTAAATATAGGCAGTCCTTGGGTTATGAACTAGATAGGTTCTCTAGGTTTGTTCGTAACCCAATTCTGTATCTAAGATGGAACAGGGTGGGGAAAAAAACAAACAAAAACCTGACATCTCATCACTGACTTCTGCAGCTGACCCACTGCTCACTGCCCCACGTTTGGTCCTCTTCTTTCCACCGTAGTGCTCCGAATCTCTGGCCTCTTACTATGCCAGGACTTCCTACCACATCCAGGCGCCTTAGAGGTTAATGCATATGGTAAGGTCACAACTTTGTGACGTCAAGATGTGCACTGTGAATGTATTGTGCAGAGTGACTTCCGAGACCTGGATGGCGCTGGAAGTCCTTGCCTATAGTGAAGAGGCCAGAGATACGGTGTGCAACAGTGGAAAGAAGAGGACTTGACGGCGACAGTGAGCAGCTGGAGAAGTGAGTACTCGTTTTCTGGTGGAGTGGTTGCCAATACTCGCCTCATTGCTGACCTTTGTTGCCATCTAGCTGCCCAACATCCAGTTCTCTTCTTTCCACCATCGCATGCCTCTTTTCTGCAGGCCAGGACTTCTGGATGCTTCCAGGCCTCGGACATTACTGCACATTATAAGTTCACGGTGCACGTCTTACTATCACGATGTTGCGACCTGACAACTTGCAGTGACCTCTGAGGTCTGGACGTGGCCGGTAGTCCAGGCCTGTAGTGAAGAGGCTGGAAATACGGCACGCAATGGCGGAAAGAAGTAAGCCGGACAGCAGACAACTAGCAGTCGTAGAGGTGAACGACTATGTATTAGTTGTTGTTTTTCTAACATCTTACTTTCATAACTATGAGTCGTACTTACTGTAAGTTGGATGTTCATAAGTCCGGGACTGCCTGTAATACATTTTCCATTTTCTGTTGCTAAAAGCCCCATTCATAGGCAACAACCGATATGACTGATCCTACGACTTTTGCTATAATTACTATATCTCTAATTTACTCCTACATAAACAAAACATTGACTTTAATGTCAGGTAACATTGATAATAATTTATTAAACAAGAAAAAGATTAAAAAAGATAAATTAAGATAAAAAATGACTCCATATTATCTAAAGAAAAAAAACACAGCAAGGTCTCAGGGAAGATTCTGCACTCTATAGATATTGTTGTTTCCTTTTTTTTTTTCATCATAACGGTCCAGCCATGTTTCTCATTTCAATTACATAAAATAATTGCGGTGCATGACACATGCTGGGAAATTGAAGTGTTGCGCTACAGAACAGTAATTAAAATAAAGCTGGAAATACATGAGAATTTTAATAAGCTGCTTCTTCAACTCCAAGGTCCCACTATTAGGTAGTCAGTCATTAATTTATGAAGAGAACAGAAGATATAGTGGATAAAGTGACCTAATTATAATGATATTCACTATGTGGCTAAACCTATAGATTAAGGTCAGTCAGGGGCGGACATAGACAGCAGAAAATCCCTGTCCAATATATGCTCCCCTGCTTTGGAATAGCTCAGCATAGAGCACCCCCTTATGTCCAAGTAATGTTAAGCCACATCGTTTATTACATGTCATTGAATAGCTAGTAGAAACTCCGGGCAGCATTAATCAGAGCCCGGCTATTTATTTTATTCACTTTTATTACGCCATTAATTGTACAATTTAGTTTCTTTATCGGTATGTCTTTGGAAGGAAACTGGAGTATCCACAGGAAAATCACGTAAACACGGGGGAAACATAAAAACTCCTTACAGATGTCGTCCTTGGAGAGATTTGACCCAACCACCCAAGTTCTGTAAAGTAACAGTGCTAACCACTGAGCCATCATGTTTCCCATGTAGGACTGTATAGTACATTTGATTCATGAGGGTTAAGGTCCTGAGATCACTTCAATTGCTTCTCCTGTTAGCGATGGCCACTCCTGCCCAGAGGCCCACCTGAGGATTCCCCGTTGCCCTGTGGGCCAGTCCGAACCTGGGTGTGCTTATTATTTATGTACATGACATGTCAATCAGATACATATATGTGGAGGTCCAGCAAGATAACCAACAACTTATCCTTGACCACAATTCAATCTCAATATTAGCTTATGAGTCTATACATTTGAGTATAGACTGAGCTTTTCTGCCCATTCCTTTGAACAAATGTTGGTGGTCTCAAGACCCATAGACCTGCCTCTTTTGTAGACTTCTTTAGGGGTACTACCTATGTCACCTTGAGATATTTTCCAATGAGCTGACTTTTTGGTTCTTTGTATTTGCTATGACTGATTGTCATGTCCATTTGTAAAATTTGCAAAACATTGACTTCATGCATAAAAGACTGTACATGTCTATAAATTGCACTAATCCTGAAGGGAATCCAGTGCTAGTGCTTTGCTCATTGTGATACATGCTAATCAGCCAGCTAATCATTCTGCAGCTACATTGTGTTGCATAAGCTCCGGGACCGCGCAGGCCTCCTCTTCACTTTTGCTGTATTGGTCCCAGAGAGAGCAACATAATTAGTGTTTTCTGATACATTTTAATGGAATAAGGCATAAACATATAACAAAAGCAGCGTCCTCCTTGTTTTTCTGTATATACAGCTGTTTTTTTTAATATGAGCGGTAATAAAGGAATATGGGAATAAAGACCCAACAAAAACAACACTGTTCTCCATTTTGTATTTACAGCTGCATTCTAATATATCCGGTAATAAAACTCAATGTTTTCAATAGACCAATTTCTTATTCATTGATATACAGAGACCAAAACTATTTGGTATTGTGTTTGGGTAAACAGGATGGAGTCCGATATCCCAAAGTGGTTGAGCAAAAACCATAATACTCGATGAGTATGACAAAATGGGGTTTTGGTGGTGTGTCAGATTCCATACAAAAGATTTAGTGTCGGACTGGGATGCCACGGGCCCACCACTAGCATTGATTCTGGGGGCCACTATTCAGCTATAGGCAGATAGTACATTACTCTCATTCACAAATGTATCTCTGCTTCTATATATTAATACACTCGGCAGTTTGTAGAATTAATTATTAGATGGTGCTTTTGTGTATACATAGTGATATGTGCCCATATAGGTGGGATAGATTGGGTTACTCCTGCTGAGGGGTGCACCGGGGGATTCACCTGTTCCCATGTGGGCCAGTCCAAACCTGGATACTTATCATTTATGTACATGACATGTTAATCAGATTCATATATGTGGTGAACCAGCAGTTGGACAATGATGCAGTCTAGAGGCCTGTTGTCGCGATCCATGTTTGGATCTGTGGCAGATCTGGTTTCCTTCAGATTAAAACCTTTTTTCCTTTCAGGCCATTGGAGGTTAATGCAGTTTTTCCCTGGTGGCCGCTGGTGTAATTGCATTGCAGCTTGTTCTGCTGATGTGGGTGGTGACCACTCCCACCTTCCTTTAAAAGGTCACCTGGTGCATCAGCTGACTGTTGGTTATACAGGTCCTATGAATACCAACCTTGCTGGAATAGGAGCTTGCTGAGTGCTGTTGTTCTACAGCTGAATACTTATTCCTGGTGCCTTACTCTGCTGTGCGGTGCATTGCAGCAGAGAAAGCTAAGTGTGGTGTTATTGTTTCTTTGTCCCTTTGTTGTTTGTAACTTTCCCAGTGTTGTATTAGTGCAGCGGTGGGACCAGTGCTCTCACCTGCCAGTTCCCTACATAGGGATTAGAGCAGGGCAAGTGAGGGACTAGGTATCCTGGTCGGCGACGGGTTGAAAGAACCCATATAGGGACGGTAGCAAGATCACTCACCTGAGGCTGTGCCCTGCAGGAGGTGCCCATTCTCCGTTCCCTACCGACAGGGCCCACCGTTGTTAAAGTGTCCCCGGTGTACCCTTGTGTGTTTCGCCGTTTTGTGACCGACCACCTGCCAGGTCGTGTCACACCAGGACAGTCCCATCGTGACACCTGTTTCACCTTGTGGAGACTGCTACCAGCTGTAGAATGTCTTATAGGCAGGGCAATGCTCCCTGGGATCAAAATATGCAAATTAGCTCTCCACCAGAAAAAAGAAAGTCCCAATTACCTATTCAAGGAAACGTGGAGAACATATTTTAGCTCCTCAACCTCCATGAGTATCTCAGCTCCTGTGGACCAGCAGTGAAGAGGGCACCTATGAAGGATCCACTTACAGAAGCTTGACTGTGCCTATATCTGTTGACAACTGCAGATACTTTTTGCATCAGAGATACCATAATGTTACCAAAACTTGGTACCAGGATCTAAATAATATCACAGGCAGTTTATATGAGGGTAAATCGTCAGAGAACTTCCAAATCTTCCATGGTCAAATCTTCAAACACCCTCAATTTCCTTTGAAAGCACTTTATGGTGTACAAAGGTTGGCAACCTCTGCTTCAGTTTTCTATATATTTTAGTTTATTTGTACATATAGTGCCGGTCTTACGCTTGCCATAGACATTAAACATAAGCCATTACTTGACTGCAAGTTTCGGCATCATCAACCGAGTTGCAATGTGTATGCAGAACTCCCAACTCTTTCCTGATGGTAGATATCTATTGATACATACTGTATGTGATTTGCTCAATTGCTATCTCAAGAGGGTGGTCAGTTTTGTATCATCACCCCTCTGTTGGTCAACCAGTACTAATTATCCACTACAAGCTACAGCTAAGAGAAAGCCAATTTGAGGTTGTTTGAGTCAGTAATGGTTTTCACACATTAATATTAAGTAATACATATTATTTTTCTCCAGCGAATTGTTCTTTGCACAAGTTTCCAATTTAATAGACAGAAACTCTAGTAATACCATTAATTATAAGAATGAGTTCATATGTTGGCATCTCAATATTTGCGCAATATTGTGCCAATATAATCCAATCATAAAGAACGTATGATATAACGTAACACATTTCGCGCGACCCTACACAAGGGAGTTATAGTTTCCGTTATCATGTGGAATAAGAAAAAAAAATTATTAACTTGAAGTAAAATTCTGTAATTTCTGTATAATTAGTTTCTCTGGTTGCTATGTGAACATTGAATGGCTGCCAAATGCACAAGAATTCACTTTTTTTTTTCTTTTCAAACAGATTCCCTCATCAATTTATGCAGTTCAGGAGCCTTTGCCAGATATTTTATATTTTTTTTTAGTTAACATACTCCTTTTATAGACTTTTCTGTGGCTTTCAGTCAATGGGAACAGTCTACTTCAATAAAAATACAAGTAACCACAGGTTTTTTTGCTCTTTTTACATTCATGGCCATTGACACTTCAATGGCCAGGATGTAATACAACATTTAACCTTCAGCGGGCGCTGCATTTTTCCTAATGGCTGTGGTTTCTGTGATCAATTGATCACCGGGCTGATGTGAACAGGGCTGGTCTTGCTAAGATGTGAGATTTTATGCCTTGTATTTTAGAAATTGAGCCCTAAAAAAATGAAAATAAACCAACATACGGTAGTCGGAAACAGTATAAATAGAGGGTAAAAGTAATTTATGTATTAGCAAATCCCTGATAAACAAGTATTCTTGACTATAAAATTAGCACAGAAAAGAAAATAATATTAGGAAAAAAAAACTCTAGGGAGATTAGAATCCAAAAGAACATTTCTGTCTTCTAAATGGTTATCTCTCTAAGGGCGAAGTCAGACGGCCATTTAATTGGACCAAGATCGGAACGCGGTGTATGAACTGGCCGACGGCTCTCCCAACCTGAGCATGACTGCTCCATATATTTCTATGAAGCTGTCACCCTCCGGCCAGTCCATGCACTTCGTTCCGATCTTGGTCCGATTTATATGGCCATCTGATTGCGCCCTAAAGGGAACCATGGGCATCAAGAATCGGACTCGTTATTGTTGCTGCATATGCTTTTGCTCTGAAACAAAATGACGTTTCAAAGATACTTTGAAAAGTCAGCCGAGGACCACGCAACTAGGATGGTTAGTCCAAGGCAGGTCTCCATTAGTTTCTCCCTGATCTGCTTCCTTACACTGCCAGGTCTCCCTCTTCCTATGTGTGTGTATATGGAAAAAACTGTCCGTCTAGAGGCGCGGGACGGGACTGACCTCCTGGACTAGTCATCCGAGTCCATGGCTGGACATAGGTCGCCACGTTATAGAGTAAAATACATACAGCAACATAAATCAGATGACAGGTTTCCATTAACTTTTTATAGTGAAAAATTCTGCGTCATTCAATTCTAAAAATTAATACTAATAGTTGAATACATTTCTCGTGTTAATTTTTCCATAGCATACCACAACTTCAGTATTCTTTACTATGTTATTATACATGTATTTTTGCTTTTTGTTTTATAACGTTTTATTCTATGAGTGAATCTTTTTGGAAACCCAATGCAAGCCGGTCACAGTTTGGTTGATGTGATTTCATTCAGGTTTAGTGAAAATCTATTTTCTTTCTTATTATAATAGGATTCATCATGACTATTACATATGATAATACACCACCTACTTATTTATATCAGTTTGCTTCCATGGCCTTTTCTATTATGCCCCGTAAACAGCTGCACTAAGGTTTGTGCGACGACATTAAAAGGCATCTGTGATTCAATAGTACGGAGCTATAGGCACTCCATGGGGAACCATATGGTGCCACCATATGCCATCATAGTAGAGAGATTATTTCCCTTTGAAGTAATATGTAGTTTGGCATTTAATAGGAAATTCCACAATTGAGACATCATGATAAATGTAGAGTTATAGGTTTCAGTATAGATTTCTATATAACTTTATACAACTCAGAAGTAGCAGTAAAACTCGGCAATCAGTCCGATTCGTGGCAAAAGGTGTGAATTTATTTCCAATAGGTCAATCTGAAGAAATAGGTAATGACGTTTCGCTCCTACATGGACCTTCATCAGACAAATGCTGTATAAGACTACGTTCCCGGCAACAAGGAATGACGCAGATACCTCCAAAATTAATGGTAGAAATGACATGATTTCTTTCTACCAGCCTGTTAGTAAAAGCTTATATTTTTAGTCTGGATAATTTAATTACTGCAGAAAACGTGAAGAGATACAGCCGAGAGATCATGAGATTTAAAGGGCTCTTGAGCGCGGTAAGAGCACAGGATGGGACATGAGCTCCTAAAACCACTCCGAAATCACTCGAGAGGAGACGGTTTACATTTTCAGTTGCAGAGTAGAATATGAGCTTACGGCAAAATCCATGCTAATCATAATAACTATACACTGTATATGTGTGCGTACGTTAACCCATGTGTTGGCACAAAACACCAGAAGCTCCTTCCACAATATAAATTAGCATATGCAGATATGAGCGTAACGCCAGATACAGAAAACGTATCATCCGCAAGACGGGATATTACTGCATTTTATTTGCAGGGGAATAATAATAACATGTCTGCTCGCTATATAAAGTACTGCTGGGAGCAGGAGGTGTTCGCTCTTGAAGTGAGCACTCGTGGAATCAATCTGGCTGCTCTTACGCTTCGTCTGAGACTTAATAGGAAGCCCAATATGTGTTATATGTAGGCGGCAAAACAGGGTCTGGACTGCGGGCCCCGGAAGATGTTGTCAACATTATTGCAGAGATTTATACAAATTTAGGTACATATGGAC
The DNA here is from genome assembly GCF_032444005.1 of Ranitomeya imitator. NCBI lineage: Eukaryota > Metazoa > Chordata > Amphibia > Anura > Dendrobatidae > Ranitomeya > Ranitomeya imitator. The sequence goes on along the minus strand of NC_091287.1, from coordinate 51,596,521 downwards.
ATGAAAAATGGCACATAAGTCAGCGTACACTGATTTCCTATGTCTGTGTATAAACATATTTCCAATTTCAGCATGGAAACATTATTGACAGAAGGTTGATGCTGTTATTTATGTCAACCTATTGTATTGTACTCAGGACAGGCTTGTGAATGACCTGGTATGTAAGTACTTCAATGGAATCTGTCACTAGATTTTTACCACCTACTCTGAGAGCAGCATAATGTAGAGACAGAGACCCCAATTCCAGTGATATGTCACTTATATGGCTGCTTGCTGTAGTTTTGATAAAATCACCATTCGGTCAGTAGGAGATCATCACTAGAGGATTAGTAAACCTGCTGCCATGTAATTCTCCATAGTCATGAGCTCTCTATAACCAGACCCACACCACTGAGTGAGTTGCAGCTTTCTGCCTATGCACGTTGTACAGAGAAAGCTGCCAATCGGTGGTGTGGGCGGGGTTATACAGAACTCAGCATTAAGAGAACTGCCAGAAAAAACAGCGATGGTATAAAAACTACAGCAAGCGTCCAAGTAAGTAACACATCACAGAAATCAGGGTCTCTGCCAATATATAATGCTACTCTCAGATGTGGTAGCAAAAATCTGGTGACAGATTCCCTTTAAAAGGCATGTCCACATTTGGATATAACGGACATATATTTTTAGCGAACTTTGTAAACAAATAGCGTTCAAAGAAAGCCAAGAAGCTTCTATTTCCATCTCCACCCGTAAAACTAGTATTGTGTTGGTGCTAAAACTGTAATAAATAAAAAAAAAAAAACATTGTTCAATCTTATGGTGACTATTCACATTAGATAAATATCCGCCAAACCATAAATGCTGGAATCATCTAATATTTCTGGTGGTGATAATCTTCTCATTCTTAAGAGACATAAGCCACTGCCAGAGGTGTCTGGCAGCTTCTCTTTCCCTATCTCTTTCTCTGAATGGAGCATGCATTTGTACGGGAGTATGGAATGAATAATTCTTGACTGAACGAATGTGTATGGCCAGCCTTGGCTACAGACATGATCATCCTCCAGATTTAGCACAGAAGGAGACATTTTTTTCCCATCTCTAGTCTTGAAACAATTTAGGCATGTTCCTTATAGGTCCATGAAATAGAAAATGGTTGGAAAGAACATAACTCTGACTGAAGTGACAGTTGGTACAATCTCAATATACAATGTGAAAGGCTTCGACTGTGGTGACGCTACCAGTTCTTCTTCAGACTCCAGATGATTGGGGCACACTGTGGTCAGATTTTTTTTTGGGGTGGACCCTTCAGTAAAGAATGACGTCTAAAGTGAAGAACTCTATAGAACTTTTGTAGCTACAGTGATCCTCATTCTGTTTTCACGCTGTACTTCCACATCCAACCATTCACTAGATGAAGATAACATGTCCTCTCTGCTTCCATTATACAGGTGGACCTTGGACTGCTCCGATTTGTTTCTGGAATTGGAATGCAGGGAGCCGTATCAAAGGAAACCAAAAAAAAGTATTACGTGAAGTTATATAAAGTCGATATTAGCTCCAATGGAGAGGACTGGATTACCCTTAAAGATGGAAATAAACATCTGGTAAGAGACGAAGGTCCATTATTTTTTTTTTTGCAGCCCGTAAATTAAAAATCATAGCAACTAGTAAGAATCTATAATAAAAGATCATACTAATATTAAAATACCATGAAAGTCGTTATTAGAGGTAGGCCCCCATTTCTGTTTAATACCTCGCCGGTCGCTCGCCGGCACTAGAGTTCCCCAAACAGGTCTGGGCAATTTAAAAGGACTTAAGAGACTCGTATATAGAATTCATGATACGGGGACTGTAAAAACACAAAAGGGCCCCAGCTCTGATGAAAAAAAAAAAAAGAAGTAAAAAAGCAACTGAACACACATCTCTCTAGACCCTGAATTATAGGTGAATGTTTATAAAGCGCAGTTGAAATACATAAAACATGATTTGTGGTAAATTGTTATTTTAGGCCATTGCGCACTTCTGTTAATGGCTGAAATAAAACGAATGGTCCTTAGGAGGGAGACTATTTAATTTTACATGGTTTTACAATTGAAACTAACGCAATAGGGAAACAAGATTTATGTATACGCATTTCAGTCTGGCGCGAAGGTATACAGGCTGTATAGTTCCATAACGTCGCTCACAGCTAGTGTAGAGACTAGTTTTACATTGTTCAGTCTGTATAAGATTGAACACCCTCCAATACCCTCCTCCCCAATTTTTTCACATTTTACTAACACAGGCTGATAAGCAATCTCCTTTTCTTATTCATATATTCATAGCAAAAGCCATTTACCATTTTGAAATATTCATCTTTTCATTTGTGAACTTATCTGCATTGTTTTTCTCGTTTCTCATATCAGAAGGTTTCTGCTTGTATTGCTTAATTCTGTCTACATAAATGAATAAACAGAAAAAGTAAGGAATGAATGAATTACAGAGGCTGTGCCTGAATCATTTATAGTAAAAGACAAGGATACAGTACTGTCTGTGCCTACACAAGTTAACGGGAGAAAAGTTGTTAAATGTAGCTATATCATTTACTATCTGTACTTATGTGATGTATAAGGAAAGACAAAGGTAATATTAGCCATACCTATATAAGTTACAGGAAGAGACAAGGAGGCAGTACTGTCTGTGCCTACACAAGTTAACTAGAAAGAGAGGGAGAGGAGTTGTTAAATGTAGCTATATCATTTATAGGAGAAGGCAGGAAGACAATACTATCTGTACCTATATGATTTATAGAAAAAGACAAAAGCAATATTATCCATACCTTTATAAATTACAGGGAGAGACAAGAAGGCAGTACTGCCTGTGCCTACACAATTTAACTGGAGAGAGAGGGAGGCATTCTTAACTGTAGTTAAATCACTTACAGGAAAAGGCAAGAAGGCAATCTATCTGTACTATCTGTACCTTTATTATTTATAGGGAAAACATGTAGGCAATATTATCCATAAATGGCTCACAGAAAAGGGACGTAAATTCAGAAAACATCACAGTAAAAGAACCAGCCTTACCAACACGGGGTCAGATTATCAATACACTAGCAGGATGTAGCAGACCCCCATGCTAAAGGCAGTGCAAAATACTGATGGAGCAGTCACTCACAAACCGACCAAATCATGGAGGAGGTTTCCCAGCATTAAAATATGCACACAGAAGAGACTTGCAGAGGGTGCCAATTGCAAAAGTATGTGTGATCACAGTATCTGGCTTACAGCCTATTGATGATGTCCATACTATTAGATCAGGCAGACTGGTCAGCACAATATAAGTGCACCCCACAAGTACAGACACCCCATTTCAAAAGTAAAAAAAGATGAAAAATGATGTTTAAAATACATGAAGTATTGGCATTTTAGCCAAAATATGCAAGTTCAAAGCGCATCAAGGGTCCTCATAATTGTGAGCCCCGAAACTAAATTTAAAAAAATGACACACAGAAAAAGGACCTATATTGAACAAAAATCACAGAAAAGGAAAATAATTTTATATTATCTATAGCTCTAAAATCTATAGGGAGAGACTAGGAGACAGCATGATGGAGGGAAAGGAGACAAAAAGTACTGTTAGTACCTACAAAGTTCAGAGGAAGAGACTAGGATGCAATACTGTCTGTATTTGCAACAGCTACAATAATATATTGAGAGGCAGTACTGAATGTGCTTCTATCATTTACAAGAAAAAACAAGGACGCAGTGCAATCCATACATGTAACAGTTACAGACTGGGAGACAGAACTATATGTGAATATATCATTTATAAACTGAGACAAGAAGGCAGTACTATTTTTGCCTACACAATTTAACCGGTGAGATAGCACTATAGAGGGAAAGGGAGACAAAAAGTACTGTTAGTACCTACAAAGTTCAGAGGAAGAGACTAGGATGCAATACTGTCTGTATTTGCAACAGCTACAATAATAGATTGAGAGGCAGTACTGAACGTGCTTATATCATTTACAAGAAAACACAAGGAGGCAGTGCAATCCATACATGTAACAGTTACAGACTGGGAGACAGAACTATATGTGCCTATATCATTTATAAACTGAGACAAGAAGGCAGTACTATTTTTGCCTACACAATTTAACCGGTGAGATAGCACTATAGAGGGAAAGGGAGACAAAAAGTACTGTTAGTACCTACAAAGATCAGAGGAAGAGACTAGGATGCAATACTGTCTGTATTTGCAACAGCTATAATAATAGATTGGGAGGCAGTACTGAACGTGCTTATATCATTTACAAGAAAACACAAGGAGGCAGTACAATCCATATATGTAACAGTTGGAGACTGGGAGATAGTACTATATGTGCCTATATCATTAATAAACTGAGACAAGAAGGCAGTACTATCTTTGCCTACACAATTTAACCAGAGAAACAGTGAGGCAATGTTTTATTTAGCTATATCATTTAGAGGAAGAGGCAGAAAGGCAATACTATATGTACCAATATAATTTATAGACAAATACATACCAATATAATTTATAAGGAGAGACAAGGAGGTGGAAGTATGAAGTGAAAGGGAGACGAGAAGCAGTTATTAGTACATAAAAAGTTTAAAAGGGAGGGACTAGGAGGCTGTACTTGCAATATTTTCAGTAATAGACTGAAAGGCAATAATATATTTGCCAATATATTTTACAGGAAGAGACAAGAAGGCAGTACTATCTGTACATGTAACAGTTACAGACTGACAGTACTATATCTGCCTATATCATTTATAGACTGAGACAAGGAGGCAGTACTAATTCTGCCTACACAATTTAATTGGAGAGATTAGGAGGCAATGCCTTCTGTTGCTATATCATTTAGAGGAAGAGGCAGGAAGGCAATACTATCTGTACCTATATGATTTATAGGGAAACAAAAAGGCAGTATTATCCATACCTGTGTCATTTGTGAGGAGAAACAAAAAGATGGTACAATGATGTGAAAGGGAGACAAGAAGTACTATTAGTACCTAAAAAGAAAAGACTTGGAGGCTGTACCTGCAACATTTCCAGTAAAAGACTGAGAGGCAGAACTATATTTGCCAATATAATTTACAGGGAGAGACAAGGAGGCAGTACTATCTGTGCCTACAAAGTATAGAAAAAGCTATTGGCAGACAGACAGTACTATCTGTTTGTAGATAATTGTGTAAACCAATGCATGTCTTGCTCCCTCAAGGAAGGCTATTGCATTATGCAGAAACCAAAATTGGACTGGGTAGAGTTGGGAAAGATCAGAGCATGTGCCCCTGATACAGCTGTCAGAGGAGCGCCAAAAGCCACTTTGCCTTGGCCCACGTATTTAGTTACAAGTTTAAGCCAGTGAACTGAACCTTTGCCCGATACGAAAGAAAGTCTAACTACAGTTCTGACTAGTGCTCCTCAAGCTCCATATGTTATATACAGATGATCAGGTTTTTAAATACATCAGATAGGGATTGCATACATTAGTTAGGACTGCTCTGATAAGGGTATACCGTGAAGATTGGTAGAGCAGCTTAGTATACATTTTTTGCAAAAAAACGTATCAACCAAATACCCTGTTTTTTACATCTTTTGCTGGCACTTGCGGATTACTGCAACATTTTTTCAAACTGAGTGTTTTTGGTTTTACTATTTTCTTTTGTGTCTTCAGGTTTCTTGGTGGTGTGTGAACATGATCATACAGACTTGTTCACTGTGCAAGTAGCCCATGTGTTCCTGTTTCCATATGTTATATAAAGAATAGTCGCCGTGAATTATAACTGCATCATATAACTGAAGACCGTTAAATTGCACAGAGTTGGATTGGGATATTATACAGTGTGAAAAATTATTATAAATTATTTATATTAAAAAGTATTTGATAGACTGTGGATTTTGCAAGTTTTCCCACCTACAAAAAATGGAAATGTCTGTAATTTTTATTATAGGTACACTTCAACTGTGAAAGACAGAATCTTAAAATAAAGACCAGAAAATCCCATTGTAGGATTTTTACATAATTAAATTGCATTTTATTACATAAAATAAGTATTTGATCACCAATCAACCAGCAAGAATTCTGTCTCTCACAAACCTGTTAGTTTTTCTTTAAGAGACCCTCCTACTCCGCACTCATTACCTGTATTAATTGCACCTGCTTGAACTTGTTACCTGTATAAAAGACACCTGTCCACACACTCAATCAATCTCACTCCAACCTCTCCACCATGGCCAAAACCAAAGAGCTGTCTAAGAACACCAGGGACAAAATTGTAGACTTGCACAAGGCTGGGATCTGCTACAGGACAATAGGCAAGCAGCTTGGCGATGAGGCAACAACTGTTAGTGCAATTATTAGAAAATGGAATAAACACAAGATGACTGTCAATACTCCTCGGTATGGGGCTCCATGCAAGATCTCGCCTCTTGGGGTAAGGATGATTCTGAGAAAAGTCAGGAATCAGCCCTGAACTACATGGGAGGACCTGGTCAGTGATTTGAAGAGAGCTGAGACCACAATCTCAAACATGACCGTCATGGATTAAAATCCTGCAGGGCACGCAAGGTCCCCCTGCTCATACCAGCACATGTCCTGGCCCGTATGAAGTTTGCCCTTCTCCATCTGGATGATCCAGAAGAGGCATGGGAGAAGGTCATGTGGTCAGATGAAACAAAATGAGCTATTTGGTATCAACTCCACTCACCAAGTTTGCATGAAGAAGAAGGATGAGTACAACCTCGAGAACACTGACCCAACCATGAAGTATGCTGGGAGAAACATTATACTTTGGGGGTGCTTTTCTGCAAAGGGGACAGGAAGACTGCACCATATTGAAGGGAGAATGGATGGGGTCATGTATCATGAGACTTTGGCCAACAATCTCATTCCCTCAGTAAGAGCATTGAAGATGGGTCATAAACGAGTCTTCCAGCATGACGATGACCCGAAAAACACACAGCCAGTGCAACTGAGGAGTTGCTCGGTAAGAAGGTCCTGGAGTGGCCTAGCCAGTCTCCAAACCTGCACCCAATAGGAAATCTTCGGAGGGCGCTGAAACTCAATGTTGCCCACCGACAGCCCCGAGACCTGAAAGATATGGAGAAGATCTGTATGGAGGAGTGGGACAAAATCCCTGCAGCAGTGTGTGCAAACTTGAATTTTTTTTTTTAGATTCCATCTCTCACAGTTGAAGTGCCCCTAAGATAAAAATGACAGACTTCTCAATTCTTTGTAGGAGGAAAAACTTGCAAAATTGGCAGTGTATCAAATACTTAATTTCCCCATAGTATATAAAAATTATTTTTGCTAGCAATTTTTATAAATGCATCACATTTTAAATTATGATATTTACACACTACAGGTATTTCCTGGAAACACTAACCCATTTGACGTGGTATACAGCCCATTCCCCAAGCCTGTCCTGACTCGGTTCGTTAAAATACGCCCTGTCACTTGGGAGACGGGCATCTCCTTGAGATTTGAGGTCTACGGCTGTAAAATTTCAGGTGAGTGTGCGCTAAAGAATAACCCCCATATGTTAACGTTTACGTGACATCTTTCCATAAAATTAAATGACCGTAAAGGGGTTGGTGGGGGGAAACGATAATTACATTGACGTTTATTGGAATGCAAATCAGGGAAATATATGTAATCATAGAGTTCACTGCATATGTGAACCGGCTCTCGCCAATCAACAATACTCTGCAGAGTAAACTGTAATAAGTCAACTTGTAATAACCACATAATAAAAGCCTTTATTGGAGAAATAATAGGCCCTTGAAGGCTCCTTCACCTGTACAATTATGGCGGGTTTTGACCTCACATCACATTGTTCTTCGTGCCCTTTGGCACTATGGATCCCTGTTTTTTTTTGTAACGACTTAGCTCAGACGAGCGGCGTTACATTTGTTCCATTTTACAAGGTAACTTTGTAGTTTGGCTGCCTCGCTGTTGAGGCTGCACCTTGGTTATCAATTGACACAATTACTTATTCACACACAATACATGCTACATTATTGTTTTGGGTTAGCAAGCCAATTTAGCACCAAGTGAACTACATTGCTGATGTTCTCAAGGCCCCTGTGTGTGCAATTAGGAGTTGATTGCGCCTCTCTCCCACCGTCTCTGGTCCCCAGGTATCCATTTAATGTGATATAAACACCTGAGCACAGCTGTGTGGCTTCATTTAGTATGTCATCCATATACCACACTAAGAAAATATTTGGAGTTTTTGCTCCCGCAGCTCAAGCAAACACATAAAACCATTTATAACATCATGTCACCCTGAAGAGCTACTACAACTCTGAGAGGCACATCCAGGAGTAGAAGGAATTAAGGTTTTCATGAAAACTGTTACTAATAGCTTTGTTATAGAGAAATACGAGATGGGAAAAATTAAAAATTAGTCTATGCATGTGGAAAGAGCATGTATGGCAAGTTGTGTCCTACTATTAAAGGAGTCTGCCAACAATCACAAGTTATCCCCTTTCAATAGCTTGGGAGATAGCTTGTCGAGCACTGGGACCTGCAGCCATCGTTGAGAACAGGTCTCTGTAAGGCCCTGACTTGACTAGAGCAGACGTGCACATGCTCAACTTGCACTCCATCCATTGTCTATGGGACTTCTGCAAACATCCGGATGTTGTACTCAGCCTTCTTTGGAAATCCAAAGGTTGAACACCTCAGAGCTTGCAGCTCTGCTTTCAGGGTTCTGTAGACATATCGATAGGATCGATGGGCATCCTAGCAGTTGAAAACCCTTTAAAGACTGTCAGACAGATACCTTTTAAGATATAAGGCCACTGTCACATTGGGGACATTGGTTTATGGAGGCTCCATTATGTAACATAGTAACATAGTAACATAGTTAGTAAGGCCGAAAAAAGACATTTGTCCATCCAGTTCAGCCTATATTCCATCATAATAAATACCCAGATCTACGTCCTTCTACAGAACCTAATAATTGTATGATACAATATTGTTCTGCTCCAGGAAGACATCCAGGCCTCTCTTGAACCCCTCGACTGAGTTCGCCATCACCACCTCCTCAGGCAAGCAATTCCAGATTCTCACTGCCCTAACAGTAAAGAATCCTCTTCTATGTTGGTGGAAAAACCTTCTCTCCTCCAGACGCAAAGAATGCCCCCTTGTGCCCGTCACCTTCCTTGGTATAAACAGATCCTCAGCGAGATATTTGTATTGTCCCCTTATATACTTATACATGGTTATTAGATCGCCCCTCAGTCGTCTTTTTTCTAGACTAAATAATCCTAATTTCGCTAATCTATCTGGGTATTGTAGTTCTCCCATCCCCTTTATTAATTTTGTTGCCCTCCTTTGTACTCTCTCTAGTTCCATTATATCCTTCCTGAGCACCGGTGCCCAAAACTGGACACAGTACTCCATGTGCGGTCTAACTAGGGATTTGTACAGAGGCAGTATAATGCTCTCATCATGTGTATCCAGACCTCTTTTAATGCACCCCATGATCCTGTTTGCCTTGGCAGCTGCTGCCTGGCACTGGCTGGTCCAGGTAAGTTTATCATTAACTAGGATCCCCAAGTCCTTCTCCCTGTCAGATTTACCCAGTGGTTTCCCGTTCAGTGTGTAATGGTGATATTGATTCCCTCTTCCCATGTGTATAACCTTACATTTATCATTGTTAAACCTCATCTGCCACCTTTCAGCCCAAGTTTCCAACTTATCCAGATCCATCTGTAGCAGAATACTATCTTCTCTTGTATTAACTGCTTTACATAGTTTTGTATCATCTGCAAATATCGATATTTTACTGTGTAAACCTTCTACCAGATCATTAATGAATATGTTGAAGAGAACAGGTCCCAATACTGACCCCTGCGGTACCCCACTGGTCACAGCGACCCAGTTAGAGACTATACCATTTATAACCACCCTCTGCTTTCTATCACTAAGCCAGTTACTAACCCATTTACACACATTTTCCCCCAGACCAAGCATTCTCATTTTGTGTACCAACCTCTTGTGCGGCACGGTATCAAACGCTTTGGAAAAATCGAGATATACCACGTCCAATGACTCACCGTGGTCCAGTCTATAGCTTACCTCTTCATAAAAACTGATTAGATTGGTTTGACAGGAGCGATTTCTCATAAACCCATGCTGATATGGAGTTAAACAGTTATTCTCATTGAGATAATCCAGAATAACATCCCTCAGAAACCCTTCAAATATTTTACCAACAATAGAGGTTAGACTTACTGGCCTATAATTTAATGTACTTACCAACACTTATGTGCCATTTCTGCTGCTGCTTAGCCCTCAAACTAATATTACCATCTTAGTAAGTGATGGCATATGGCTAGTTTTAGGCTCACAAGGCCTAAAACTGGGTCCTCTAAGCCTTAGGTCTAGGTGGGCATTCAGCCCCCAGGTGATGATATAGCAAGCAGGAAGGCATGTAGGCAGGAAGGACTTGGCACACACACAAATCCCAGGAGCAGCAAGACGGATGAAGTGGAACTCAGCAGGGATGGAAGCAAGTATAGCATAGTATACACAAGCACAAACACAAAAAGCACAGATAGTGGAGCACATCAAACATAGGATTAGCATCTCAATCTCAAGACATAGGTGTGTATCTTAATGGACCTCAACTAGTCTTAAGGAAATTATGTCACAGATCCATGCCGGGCAATTTTCAAAACCAGATGTGGAGCATAACAGAGGGCAGCAGTCACAAGGGAAGGAAGCAGAGACCCGGGACAGGTGTGTAACAGTTAGGATATGCCATTACTTGATAATCATTGGGGGTCCAACCTCTGGAACCTCCACCAATCCTGTGAATATAGGTACCAAAGTGCTACCACAGTGCTGCTATTAATTCACAGTTTTACTTACCTCTGTGCAGAGGAAAAACTGGGGTTCATTTTAAGGATCAGAGGTATGACCACTAGTAATTAGGTGATTTAGGGACCTCTAGTCATTAAGTGACAGCACATCAAAGTGTTACACCATCGCTTAATGAAATGGGAATACCTGTCTAAGTAAAGCCCTTCCTAGGACCATAGGCTCAGGTGCATCTGATAGCTAAACACCATCTTACACCCATGCTTAAGGAAGGTACATAAATAGTAATATAGTGTAACTATTAAAAATAGAGACTCTCTCTTTTGATACCTGTACGTCTGTAGACTGAATCATATGTATTATGTTTGGTCCCGAAGATATTACTGTACTTTTAATTTTCTCTTAAGCATGCATCATGACGTGGCCATTCTGTAGAGCACTGAGGGACAGCAGTTGACAAACAGCTCTGGGTCTACTTACTTTAAGGAGGGGGCATAGGATAAGAAAAAATCCATTATTTACTTTCTCTTAAATGTTCTAGTAGCCTGGTAGATTGATCAACGGTGAATCTGGTCAAAAATAATAGTATATAAGGATATAATAGTATATAAGGATATTAGATTGCTGGGTTTAAAAAGTTAACGACTCATGAATGTCATATTATCCATCGATTTCTTCAGAAATTGTACAAATTTCCACATTTGGATATTTTATACCTTGCAGATTATCCGTGTTCCGGAATGTTGGGAATGGTTTCAGGACTTATATCTGATTCCCAAATTACAGCCTCTAATGAGGTTGATCGTAAGTGGCTACCAGAACATGCTCGTCTGTTAACCAGCCACAATGGTTGGGCACTTCTACCGCCAACCGATCATGTATATACCAACGAGTGGCTGCAGATTGACCTTGGAGAGGAGAAGACTGTACGTGGCATTATCATTCAGGGTGGAAAACACAGGGAGAATAAAGTCTTCATGAGAAAGTTCAAAATTGGATATAGCAATAATGGGCATGACTGGGAACATATCATGGACTCGAGAAAGAACAAAGCAAAGGTAAGGAAGAGCCTCCAAAAATGATTTAGACTGTTCTAGTATCAGTAGATCTTGGAAAATCCGGTGGATCCATCACCAAGTTCTAAAGAATTTGAGAGTAGCCAAGCTTTTGCTATGAAAATACTATGTTACTTCTTTACATTTTCGATGAAGATTTCTTTCTACTACTTTAGAAATTTAGGTTTTAGCCTTCACAACACTAAAGGCTAAGAACGATGTAAGGTGAAATTAAAGAACATAATTACCAGTGAAATACGGCATCGTCTTATATGTAACGCTTTCATCTGTATCAAATATTCATATAAATAGATGGCGTCCTTTATAAGCGCGGCATTATTTATGCAAAATATTCAAAGACCTTTTCTTAATAAAAGAGAATTTTAGAAAATCTCAAGGATAAGTCTTGACTTGAGTCGAATTACAAGAATGAAGCTTGACATGTTTAAATTTTTAAAGCCAGGAACGGGTTAGTCTTGCATGCAAATAATGGAGTAACTTTCAGTCAAACATCTTTTGATTAGATGACAAATTGCTTGAAGTGGATCTTATTACTTCGCTGCCACAGTCAATTGGTACAAATGTGAACAAGGTGATTATGTTTAATACATTGCATGATGCAGCCAGACCTTCCGTAACTTTTAAGAGCCTTCGCGAATAGACAAATTTAGGCAGGCAGTTGCCAAGGGCATTGCAATAGCAGGAGAGGGAGGATATTCGACAGCTTGTCTTGCATACATGTCAATCTATATGTCATCTTTAAATTATGGCTACAATTTAGAATTGTCTGTTATGCTTTTCTTATATAGCGCCATCGTATTCCGCAGCACTTTACAGACATTATCGTAAAGATTCCCAATGGGGTTCACAATCTAAATTCCCTATCAGTATGTCTTTGGAATGTGGGAGGAAACCAGAGAAAACCCACGCAAATACAGAGAGAACATACAAACTCCTTGCAGATGTTGTCCTTGGTGGGATTTAAACCCAGGTCCCCAGAGCTGCAAAGAAACAGTGCTAACCACTGAGCCACCGTGCTGCCAATTGACAATAAGACTCCATGCTTAACCGATCTTTGAAAGTAAAGCCAGTCACCCCAAGGCAATAATCTTGTTAATACTCTTTAAATTTTATATTTGTAGACATTTGAAGGCAACACAAACTACGACACGCCAGAGTTACGCACTTTTGCCTCCATACCTACCAGATTCATCCGCATCATTCCCGAAAGAGCATCGGTGTTAGGTCTTGGGTTACGAATGGAGCTACTGGGTTGTGAAGTTGAAGGTAACGATCTCCATTGATTATATATGCACACACTTCCTTACTGTCGTCTGCCAAAGAATAAAGCCTGACATATGTATTTATTGTACTTGGAGCCCAGTTACATTATCGCTAATGCTTTTGTGTTCCGTCATTGATAATCTATCCTATGGCCAATCTTCTTGGATTTACAGTCCTTAATAGTAGGAACATTAATGTTACCCACAATGTCCTCTTTCCATATCCTGTAGATGGCCCATTATGGTCATTTGCATCTGTCATCGCTAATGCATATTGTTAGGGGCCTAGCATTTATTCAGCAAATGACCACATTGTGTCTTGCTCTTAATTGGTTAATGAATCAATGTCAGCTATGACATATTATGGTACAGTGTTCTAGGAGGAAGAAGGCCGAGATCCCTAAAACTGATTATTATTATTGCATATGGTGGGGTAGAGGTGGGCATATATATGTAGAATGGAAGCAGCACATCACTTAAATGTAACCACAGAATATTTTCTCATGGCCGCAATGTGTGCTTTTTTGGATCAGATGCTTTGGAATTGGCTTAGATCTCAGTCACATTAAGTATTCCGAGCTAGAGGGCATCACTATGTCTTATCACTACAGAGAAAGACAGGAATCTGGCATTGCATTAAGGACTCTGGGCTGTCTGGTAGTATCTCTTTTGGGAGCCATGAGCTTAGAGGAGATACAGAAAAACCTGATTATATTCCATAACGCAGTGTTAGTTCGTTTCTAAACATGAGGGAAACTTTTAGAAATGGTTTAACTTATAAAAGACAGCAAAGATATAAGCTCCGAAAAAAATATCTATTTAAAGGCGTCGTCCATTACTAGAACAACCCCTTCTCAATCTCTATGTCCCACCCCCAGTAAAATAATAAACGTTATGCTCACCTTCAGAGCCAGTGCTGACCTTGTCAACAGTCACTCTCCTGGGGATCGCATGACATTGTTATGTCACGCAATCCCTGTGACCACTCAGCGCTGACTTCACTCTCACCATCTTAGAAAATTACATACATCCGGAGAAAGTGAGAATACAGCAGCCTCCCCAGGAGAGCCAGTGCCGGCTCTGAAGGTGAGTACAGGCGTTATTATTTTACAAGGTGGAAACATAGGGATTGAGAAGGGGTTGTCTGAGTAGTAGTTTTAAACTAAATATATATTAAGGGGAGTTTAGTAAACCTGGAAAAAATGTAATAAAAACTTGTTTGAATCGAATAATAGTAGAATTAAAACATAAAATAAAGGAAATTGCCCTAATTTTGCACACACCTATAATAAGCAAAAAAATCTTCATATGGATGAAATATTGATCAAATGTCTATTAAGCTCAGACCGAGAGCAAAAAATAGACAGAAAAAAAGGGACGGGAATAGTTAAAGATCCACAGTGGTTAGTTCCTGGATCAGATGGCTTTCACTGTGTTTTCTCAAATGTGCACAGTCCTGTCTCTCAGAAGTTCCAGGATCAGAAGGTGCAGTCCCCTTTTTCTTTCCTTTTTTTTCACTCTCAAGACTGGTCTGAGCTTCATAGACATTTTATCAATATTTCATCCATACAAAGATTTTTCTGTTTATTATAGGTGTATGCAAAAATAGCGCAATTTCATATATTTTATTTTACTTTCTTTTTTTGTTACGCACGAGCAGGCAGTGCAGGGAAATCTTTTCAGCTTTTTTACGCACGTGAGCAATAGTGCATTTATAAATAGAATTGAAACCTGAAGTACCTTAGAAAGTTGTAAAACTTTTTATTTATGTACTGATTAAGCTTGATTAACCTAAAACTGGAAAACACCTTTAATATACAAATTAATTAATCCTATTTTAGACCTAATTTTAACTAAATTTCAAGAAGCACAGTTAATTCTAAACTGGTGAAAAAAAGGAATCATATTAAGGTTGCTGTGGCTTCAGGCCTACATGTTTAGAACCTGCAATTTAATCGTTATCCCAATATTCACTATGGATAAATAAAAAACTACATATGAAAATAATGGTAGGAAAAGAAATCTTGAATCTAAAAATCTGACCACGTTTTTTTTTTTCAGCACCAACAGTTATTCCCACCACACCAAAGATCAGTGCGGAAGATGATTGTGACGATGATCAGATTCCCTGCCACAGTGGAACCAGTGAAGACTACAAGCTGACAGGTAGCGTTACTGTTCTGGGACCATTTTTATTTTGCTAGTATAAGATGTTGATGAAACCATTTCATGAGGCTTCCTAGAGCAGCAATCAATTAATTTGATCACTCAATGTGAATTGTAGCTTGGGTAACTGAAGAAATGGGCCACCACTAGAGATGAGCGAACCCGAACTTAAAAGTTGGTCATTTGTACCTGACGGTTAGTGTACGAGGCTAAACACCGAACACGGACTTCTCCCAGAAGTCAGCTGCAATGTTCGGATTTCTGGGGGAAGTTCATTGCAGAGAGAGGAGAGAATGAGTATGTGAGAGAGAGATCATCCCTATCCACCACCCTACCCATTGACTAAGCCCAAATAGAGTCCCTATACTGTGGGTGGTGCCTCTGGGATGAACCACATTTTTGCCCAAAATTAATGTGTGTAGGGGAAATGTACCTTTGTATATAGCCAATGGCACACTGGATATGTCATCAATATCAAATTGGTGGAAGTATAAACCCATCACCCCCAAGATCAGGTGTTTTCAGCCCCCGGGGAAGCCGGGTGTACACCTTAGAGCCAGAACACCAAGACTTCATTCCCTGTGTAGTGGCCACTTAAGAGTATTGCAGATCAACTCCCATTTACTTGTAAAAGAGCTGAGTTAAAGTACCAAAAAACATCCACCACACAGTGTATGGAACTAAGAAGTCCAGGATACTTTACTTGTGGCATCCACTGAATCTGCAAGCAGACCCCCACCACTCTGACACTGATGACCTATCACAAGGATTGGCCATTATCAATACCTAAGTAGTGGACTAGCCCTTTAAGAATACATATAAAACAAATGTCTAATACATGTTTGTACATGTGCCTTATCAGAATATTGGCATAGAATGTCGTAGAATTATAATCAAGAAGCAAAAGTTATAAACTAACCCATGTCCGTAGAGCCCCAATGATCCTTTATTATGCATTGCTTGCGGTATTACATAGGTATTATTCCATAGATATAGTCCCACAAATTTCTGTAGGTGCCATATTATGAAAATATATAACACTAATCCTCAAAAATAGTTTTGTGCATAAGCCCTAAAACTGGACCCAACAATAGAAACCATGTTTTCTATCACCTTATCAACCTTCAAGACCAGGTACGGACTGGGACTAAAATTCAGCCCTGGCATTTGCAATCACACAGGCCCATGTTGTCCCATTTCCAAGCAACAGATGGGGATATATTATTAACATTATCGTGGATGGAGGAAACCAATATTTACAAGACCAATATTTCTAATGATACCTGTGGCCTGCTGGGGTAAGTGATGGAGTCAGCGACTTTGTGCTCCATCACAACTCTTACCAGTATGAGTGTCTTGAGAACACTGATTCTGCTAACAACATAGCAGACAAGGCAGCCCATAACCAGACAGGCCCTTCTGGCATTTGCCAGAATTGCCCAATGGCCAGTCCGGCCCTGTTCAAGACCATCAGTCACGTGACTAAAATCAACTAATGAATCAATTGATAGGTTTAAAATCTCGAAATTCATTTTCTCCACAGACCTCTTTGGTTCCACGGCATATAAAACATTATTTTATGAGCACATCATCTGCTCAGCACTTTATAGAACTTTTCCAGGTCCTAATTGTTGAATGTTTGAGAGAAGACAATATATGTAGACTCCAAGACCACATTTAATTATCAAATTCTAAGGATTTTATTATAATTAAGCCTGGAGTATATTATTTTATGCTATTGAAATAAAGGTTGTTTTAGGGTCGATATTGGGCAATAAGTCAACAATAGTCCGGTTTAGAATTTCTTTCTTTGGTAATTTTCATTTTAATTGTTGAGAAATCCCAACCCAACTATGCAAAGTGTAGTATAAACCATTGATGGTTGTGAAGCTTTACCACATGGTCCTTGTTAAATATCCACATGGTATTATAAGTGTAGATGTTTTTGCCTTTTTTTTCTGCAATAATTACTGGATCATTAAAAACCTCTTTACTTTCCTGGCTTGAAAGTTCATTATCTCATATAGAAAGGTGGAGAATGGCGCAGGATATTTGAGTTTCCCAGAACTGTTGTAAAACCAATAATCCAATAATTGCCCAGATTGCTTTCAGATCTATTACACCTGTTAATATTTTCAACAACTCACACATGCTGCCATTCATATGTAACACGATAGTCAGACGTAGATCATTTGGGATCATTTAGTGAGTGTAGGTTATAAAATGAATAAAAAACACATGAGTGACACAAGCCCCCGGTAATTGTTACCAGCGCCTTAAGTGTGAATCTCATTTTAATCGATGCCAGTTTCACTTCACATCAAAGTTTATTACAGTAAACCTAAACCCTTTGATATTGGGAGTTCAACCGAAAAGAAGAAAAGTAATCTTCTTTTTTTAAGTTTTGGACTATATAAATACCTTGTAATACTGTTATTATTGAGTTTCAATAATAAAAAAAATGTAATAAATTCTTAGCAATTACCTTCATTACATAGAGGAAAAGTATTTTATATTCTCATACAATGCAAACAACTCTACATTGACATGTGAAGATGAGGTCCTCAACAGCAAATTTTGGCAACTGCATCTACAGAGTTCCCCGTGTTTGCTACATGGCAGGCATCTACAAACGTACATAATCTCCAAGAATTCAGGGTCGAAAAGAGATATGACATTGTAGTTGTTAAATATAGAAAATCTTTTCATCCCTTAACAAATTATGACTTTTGGCACGTGTCGAGTGTTGGTGTATGGCGCGGGTTTCAGGACCTGAGCCTGCTATTCACCAGGAGAAGGTTCGCAGCAGGGCTATACTTGGTGGCCATGGATTACCGATGCAGTCACTGGACCAAATCATTTTGTTCAACTCTACGAGCATTCCTTTAGAAAACTCTAATGACTTATAACCTGTTATATCCTGTAATTCATGTTAAACTTGCTTTAATTTTAACATTAAACAAATGGTTTGCTGTTTTGCTTGTAAACTGCTATGTGTTCAAGGCTGCGACCTCTCCGGGATGAGCACCACGTACATCACTATTGAACAAGGAGAATGCTGCCAGCCTTGACAATTGACTGCTAGCTTCGTGCGGAGAATGGCTGCTTTTCACCAATTACCTAACAAGCAATTCTTCATACACAACAATGATTACTGCCAACACAACATTTGCTCTTTTCCAATAATCCATGCACTCAACATAATAAAAATAAAAGAGAGATAATATACGCCAATCAAACAAGTTCCCTGCACTCATACACCCGTCCTCTCACCATGGCGAACACTTTATGATGATGCGTTTGATATATAGAGTATGATCTGCATAACATTATTGCTCTATTAATATGATGGATGTACAATATTTTACATTTTTTTTACTCTACTTTTTAGCTATCGTATTATATATTAATCAGTGGTCAATGCAAATTATAATAATATGAATAACGTCCTTTATTTGTTTCAGCTGGAACTACAATTCAGAGTACGGAGACACCAACAACAGAAGACATCGCAAAATCAGGTAAATCAGATACACTACTTGCTTATTTAGTGAAACCTTGCTATAACTACAGCTTAGACTTTGAGTATGGCTGCTGACCATGTGCCAGCCGGTGATGGCTCTACGTGGCAGAACAACCCATTTTCTAATCTGGTTTATCATGGTCAAGATAAAATTAACTACCAGGCCTCTTTGGTCTACCCAATCAAAAATTTTTAACATAACGACCACTCAGAGACTGGAATACAATGTGTACAGTCTGTTTAGTTGTCCTTTAGACAAAAATGATGTCTCTTATATGTATATAATTGATTGTTTTTCGCACCTGTCATGATGAGTGATGTGAACCTCCATGGAACTCCACCGTTCACCATGAATTTGACTTCACACCCTGTCGCTCCCCAGTTCCGCACATTTTGGCGGGGCTGAGCAAAAATCATGTTGAAATGCAAAAAACGTTGCCACACTTTTGCTCAGCCTCGCGTTGCGCAAATTTAATAAAAAACTTTTACAAGCTTTTTACAATAGTTTTTTGGAGAAAAAAAACTTTGATGAATCGGTGCCAATAAGTTTCATTGACTTTCTATGAGTTGCCCATTCTCTGTACATG
Organism: Ranitomeya imitator; assembly: GCF_032444005.1. Lineage (NCBI taxonomy): Eukaryota > Metazoa > Chordata > Amphibia > Anura > Dendrobatidae > Ranitomeya > Ranitomeya imitator. Next base: position 51,577,088 of record NC_091287.1, on the reverse strand, counting down.
TATTTGGAATATGTTAGGGTTACATAAATAGCAAGTAAAAGCTACAAATAAATCAGTCTTATGTTTCTAATCATAAGTCATCACCCATAATAATATTCTTTATTCAGGAAGAAGCCTTATAATTATTTTCAAGAATGAGTATGGATCTTTCCTGAATCTTATCTGTGGCCACAAATTGACAATAAAACAGAAATACAAAATACATTCTTTGTTTGAGAGCCCTCAGGCTTAGAGGGTGTGCTAGGAGTTGTAGTTGTGAGCCAGAAGAAGTTGACCACGGCCATAGACTATGGGGTAACATTTACATGCAGCAGTGTGGAACAGATTCCCAAATTTCCAAATAATTTGCTGCATCCTTACATGTGGGTTGTGCCCCGTAATGCAACGTCTTGACAGAGTCCCCCCCACCTAGCCTGTGCCATTTATGATACAGGTGTCTTTCATATGGAATAAGGACCTTTGGCCTCCTATAGCTACACTCCAGAGGCAAAGAATCAGAAGAGGTCAGATGCAATATTTTTTATTGTGTATAGATATCTTTTATGGTGGAGCTACACCACAACACAGGTCATGCGGCCAAAGATCACTTTATGCTGCTGTTACAAAGCGTCAAAGTGAATAGGTTTCTATTGCAACTTAGAGTCATCATGGAAAAAAGTGCCAAAAAATACAACGGTTCCGGTATTTTTATGAATTGCTTTTCTCGGCGTTGGGTCGCATTGTAACCCTGTTAACTTGAACTATGGAGTAATGTAGCAGCAGTATACAGGGATCTTTGAACTCACAACCTGTGCCACGATAAAAAGTCAACATGTAGGCCAAGACTTACTCATATCTGTCAACTTTTACGAATTGCCTTCCGGGAACATTGGAGGATTTTTTGGCATAAACCATCATTTTTCTCTAACCAGGCTCCGTTTTGTCCCTTAAATGTGCGCCTTGTTACTGAGTCAGATGAAACATCATCCCATTATCTGACCATAGGAAGTGCTGGGGAAGCTCTGCTTTGCCGGAGGTTTTACAACTATGTTGAGAATCCCGGAGATTCCCAGATGACTCCACTTGTTTGAGGAGCCACTTGGGCATCCCTGAAGAGTTGGCAGGTATGCCTTTGCTTGGTGATTTGTTCTTGGGTGGACATTTGTTTCCTCTTAGGGATATAATATCTTATTTTCCGAGCTGAACACCGCAAGCTGAGGAAGAAAAATCCACAGACCGCTCCATTTTTTTTCTCTCCCACTGTAAAACGTCTTAGCATCTGTTCCTGTTTGTTCCATAAATATATTTGGTCCCTTTCTCCGCATGTAGATTATCCTTGGTGAGCAGAGGAATGTGCCATCTATGTGTGAATACTAAGCAGCTCAATTTACTATGAGAGGATTTATTGAGACCTTTTCAAAACTTTTTGCCTTTTTATTTGCAAACTTAATTAAATAGGATGACAGAGATGTGGGTGAGGATCATTGGTTTACTCTGTCGGAAAAATAATAAGGACCTTTCTTCAAGATAATCGTTGCCATGTAAATGTTAAGTGTCTGAACCACCTGTCTTTCACAGTCAGACTGTTATGGCCTAATCGCTTGTTTCTCTCTTCCATGTGGGTAAAGTCACACAGTCAGTGTAGTGCAGGTCAATCATAGCATCGTTTTTTGTTTTGTTTTCTTGCAAAACTATGAATTGATCCAGCAAAGAAGATGATTTGAATTCTGTATGGCATGCATTGAGTCTCTACGAACTTGTTGGCGCTTTGTCCACCATAATTTGTTCTAAAAACAGTATTGGTAGGGAAGAATGCATCCATTATATGGCATACAATATAAAGATTGGACGAGTTAAAATAAAAACACCTATGCTCTGGTGCCGGCGCCATTTTAGCAGTGTCGGTACTCACATTCCCAGGGCACAATCAGCACAGGCGTCACTGTCGCAGCCTTCAGACAAAAGAAACATCAAGAGAAGGTGAGAGAGCATCCACAGCTCTGGCTTCCATTTGATGCCAGCGCTTATTGGCTGCAAGGCTCGTGTGACATAACCTCATGTGAGCCCCAAAACGTGAGTGACGACACCACTGGAACGGCGCCAGCACGGGAGGTGAGTATAAGTGTTTTTATTTGAACAGTGCTTACATACTCCCCTCCTTGCACACAACGGTGTCCCCGCTCCCTGATGTGGCTTCCTGCTTCTCTGGGTCTGCATACGCATGGCACGCCCACCCCCTGATTTTTAAATGGGCAGCACTGAATCTGCACTGTCTTAACCAGTACCAGTGTACATCCTGTCTGGTGACCCAGAATCCGTATTGTCTGAAAAGGTTCTGACATCTAGCCTATCTGTGATTCCGAAACCTGTACTGCCAATGACTTAGAGTACATGACTGCCATCCTGACCCATGGGGTCAGCTGCTGTAGGGCCGGGGACTGCCCAGGAGTGCCACCTGGCAGCTACCTGCAGCACAAGCCTAACTACACCATCAGGAGCTCTAGCGAAAACCAGGTGGCCGCTTAGGAACCCCTCTCCTGGGTAAACCCGGCTTTTGGCACAGTGAATCTGTGATCCACGTGTGACACAAGACAGTATTTCCTGTGTTAGCCCTTGTTTCTCTCTATAGTCCCCAGCTGGATCTTTAAACTATGCAGCGAAAAAAACATACCTGGCTGCAATCATGCAACCAGGCTCTAATTCATACTGCTCTTGGCTTGAGCATCATGAATCTACTAACAGATTACGGTACTTTTAAACACTAAAAAATGGTGATGATGATCATTTACAGTCATGGCCGAAAGTGTTGTCTTGTGGATAGCGTCTTGTGGACAGATGAGACATTCTATTGTTTACAAAAAACTGAATGAGACCTACAAAGAAAAGAACAAAGTACCTACAGTCTAATATCATGGAAGTTCAAATATGTTTTGGGGTTGTTTTGCTGCCTCTGTTATTGTGTGCCTTGACTGTATGCAAGCCATCATGAAATCTGAAGATGACTAAAAGATTTTGGGTAGGAATGTAGTGCCCAGTGTCAGAAAGCTGGGCTTGTGTCCTAGGTGATGGATCTTCCAGCAGGATAATTACCCAAAACATATTTCAAGAAGCATTCAGTAATGGATGGAAACAAAGCTCTCGAAAGTTGAGAGGTGTAAAAAGCTTGTTGATGGTTATAGGAAGCGATTGATTACAGTCATTTCTTTCAAGAGGTGTGCAACCAAATATTAAGCTGGGGGCGCCAACAATTTTGTCTGACCCCTTTTTGACGTTTTGTGCAAAATTATGTCCAATTTGCCCTTTTTTCTCTGTTTTTTTGTGTTGTTCCAATAAACAATTATTTTCTGGGAGCAATACTTCATTTTCTGCAACAATTTAAAGGGAGCCAACACTTTCAGCCATGACTGTATGTCCGATTTCTGATTCCTGACAAACATATTCTCTTATTGAGTGTCCTTTTCTATTTAACCAACCAATCTGTATAAGGTCTGTTTCTTACGTGAAGAATTATTGGCTTTTTTGTTTTTTTTTTCAGTGTGCTGGACCAATTTTTGGTCCAGTTGTCATTTCGTAAAATCCTTGTTCCATCTGTTTTTCTTGATTAAATAAAGATAAAATCTTAGCTTCTTTTACCCCTTTAGTAGTAAATTACATAGAGGATAGGGATGGCATCGGTGTGCCGTTCTTTATCATGGGACCGTTGACTTCCATTGGTGAGCTTGGTCCACAACATGGATCACAGTAGGACAGTAGCGCACTTACGTGATTTCCAGTAATCTGTTTTTCTTAACAGACAGCATGGACATAATTAGAACATTGCCTCCACCATTGACGTCATACATTCTAGTGAAGCATGACATTATCTGTTTCTCACATCCAGATTAAAGTAAAATTACAACTAAGCATATGTTCCACCTATCAACATGTAGAGCCAAGTAGTGTTCCCTGCAGCTGTCGTTTCTGTTGTTGGAATCTTCCAATTTTTATCTGTCGGAGCCGAGTGATAAGGCGGCGGAGGAGGGCCTACTTCCAACACTGTTCTGTCTCCAAATTTACATTTCTAGATAATATTTTATTGTGCGGTCTACACAGCTGTCAGCAATCATGAGACATCGATCTCAGTAATTGCATAACTGCTTGCAAGAAGCCTTATCTCCAAATAGACTAGGTTTGGCATTAACACTAGTAAATGTAGTGATATTGTAGTGACGGAGGTTGCAGACCTGAATTTGCCACTTTAGGGCCTGTGCACATATTGCAGATTTGTTGCGTTTTTGTCATTGCTTATTTTTGACATGCAGATTTGGTGCAGATTTAAATCTACGGCATGTCCGGCATGTCAATTCTTTCAATGTTTTGGCTGCATATTTTGCTCAGACTAATGCACCCTCTACAACAGCGACCGGGCCTGTGCTGGAGCGGGGCCCACCGATGCCAGCGCCTATTTCAGGTGGATGGGCATCCAAAGATGCACAGTCAGCTGAAATGTATTGCGGCACAGAGACCCGCCGGCCGGCCCCCTGCACTGCAGTACATGGCTCAGACCAATGAAAAGCAGACAGCTGACATCCCCGAGCCAGTCAGAGGCAGCACATAGCAATGACATCATGTGTCACCGATAGCAGGCACGTCAGGGCAGCTGCTGGCCTCTGGCTATAAAAGAGGACACTGCACATTGAAGGAGCTAGGTAAAGTGAGAGGAATCTTTTTCTTTTGTGTGTAAGAGAATAGTGGCAGAACAGGGAACATTATTACAGGATGGGCCCAGGAGGGGGGACATTATACTAGGAAGGGGCCAGGATGGGGGACAATTTTACTGCAAGGGGACTGGATGGGGACATTGTACCAGAATTGGGGGCATTATACCAGATGAGAACCCAGGATGGGGAATATTATACCAAATAAGAACTCAGGATGGGGAATATTATACCAGATATGGACCCAAGATGGGAGATATTATGCCAGATAAGACCCAAGATGGGAGACATTATACCAGATAAGACCCAAGATGGTGGACATTATACCAGATAAGGAGCCAGGATGGGGATATTATACCAGATATGGACCCAAGATGGGAGACATTATACCAGATAAGGACCCAGGATGGGGGGTATTATACCAGATAAGGACCCAAGATGGGGGACATTATACCAGATAAGGACCCAGGATGAGGAACATTATACCAGATATGGACCCAGAATGGGGGGTATTATACCAGATGAGGACCCAGGATGGGGGTATTATACCAGATAAGGACCCAAGATGGGGGACATTATACCAGATAAGGACCCAGGATGGGGGATATTATACCAGATAAGGACCCAAGATGGGGGACATTATACCAGATAAGGACCCAGGATTGGGGATATTATACCAGATAAGGACCCAAGATGGGGGACATTATACCAGATAAGGACCCAAGATGGAGGACATTATACCAGATAAGGACCCAAGATGGGGGACATTATACCAGATAAGGACCCAAGATGGGGGACATTATGCCAGATAAGGATCCAGGATGGGGGGTATTATACCAGATAAGGACCCAAGATGGGGGACATTATGCCAGATAAGGATCCAGGATGGGGGGTATTATACCAGATAAGGACCCAAGATGGGGGATATTATGCCAGATAAGGATCCGGGATGGGGGGTATTATACCAGATAAGGACCCAAGATGGGGGACATTATACCAGATAAGGACCCAGGATAGGGGATATTATACCAGATAAGGACCCAATATGGGGACATTATACCAGCTAAGGACCCAGGATGGGGGGTATTATACCAGATAAGGACCCAGGATAGGGGATATTATACCAGATAAGGACCCAATATGGGGACATTATACCAGCTAAGGACCCAGGATGGGGGGTATTATACCAGATAAGGACCCAAGATGGGGGACATTATGCCAGATAAGGATCCGGGATGGGGGGTATTATACCAGATAAGGACCCAAGATGGGGGACATTATACCAGATAAGGACCCAGGATAGGGGATATTATACCAGATAAGGACCCAATATGGGGACATTATACCAGCTAAGGACCCAGGATGGGGGGTATTATACCAGATAAGGACCCAGGATGGGGGGTATTATACCAGATAAAGACCCAGGATGGGGTGTATTATACCAGATAAGGACCCAAGATGGGGGACATTATACAAGATAAGGACCCAGGATGAGGGACATTATACCAGATAAGGACCCAGAATGGGGGGTATTATACCAGATAAGGACCCAGGATGGGGGGTATTATACCAGATAAGGACCCAGAATGGGGTGTATTATACCAGATAAGGACCCAAGATGGGGGATATTATACAAGATAAGGACCCAGGATGAGGGACATTATACCAGATAAGGACCCAGAATGGGGTGTATTATACCAGATAAGGACCCAAGATGGGGGACATTATACAAGATAAGGACCCAGGATGAGGGACATTATACCAGATAAGGACCCAGAATGGGGTGTATTATACCAGATAAGGACCCAAGATGGGGGACATTATACAAGATAAGGACCCAAGATGGGGGACATTATACAAGATAAGGACCCAGGATGAGGGACATTATACCAGATAAGGACCCAGAATGGGGGGTATTATACCAGATAAGGACCCAAGATGGGGGACATTATACCAGATAAGGACCCAAGATGGGGGAGATTATACCAGATAAGGACTCAAAATAGGGGACTTTATACCAGGACGGGGGACAATATTTAGTTACTGATTAGTGCGGTTCCTTCCTCTTTTTAATATCACTCACAAGAGATGGGGGAATATTTAGGGAAGAAATTTCGTGACCTGACTTTTAACATGCTCTATTTCAGATCTGAGCTGCTGTCAGTGAGATTTTTACCACCAGCCATCTTGACAAATGTTAATAAAGGCAGACGACATGGGGCTTGATTTCATTCACCTGTGGCAATGTCTATATAGTATAGTATGATACTCCCATATACACATACATTTTGCACAGTGTGCCGAGTAACGGACCGGCATAGTGAATAAAACAAAGTAATAATAATGTATTGGACTGGTTACGTAAGGACATTTTACTCATTCTGTGGGTGGCTTCGGTACCTGGCAGAGCCGTGAGTCACAATTAATGCCATCAGCCAAATTGCAATGTGGACTTTATAGATGACTATCTCTAAAGAATCATTTCAAGGTGTGCTGTCATCACAGGAACCACAGCGATCCGCTGCCATCTATTCCTGCAGTCTCAAAGCAAAACCCATTTTTTAGGACTGGAGACAATACCATAGGGATAAACATTGGGACTGAGATAATTGAAGCAGCAAAACAGCGACAAAGACTGTTAAAAATATTTTCTTCCCTGCAAAAGCTGCTCTAGTCGTCTTTCCAGGCATTGGGCTTACCATTATTATTATTACTACTAATCTTATACTTCTCCAGCTGAAGATTCGCTTCAATATTATCCAGATAAGACAATCCTCTGTGAGCTAAACAGATTTTAATTCAAGTTGAAGCTTTGACCTACACTGAGACACTGTACCAAACCATCAGCACAGGAGAGATTTGTGCTGCTCATAACGTACGGAGAATTTCCTAATCAAATTTAAGGGTTGTTACCAAAAACAAGTTATGCATAAGATCAGGGATAAGTCGCTTGTCGTTGGGGGTCCTACTCCTGGGACACTCATTGATTTTGAGATCCGGACTTTGGAACCCCAAGAACGAGGCCATAGAGGCTCTCTTTTGAGTTACGGTGGTGCTCATCTTGGATCTCGGGATCATTGAGTTTCAGGGCAAGTCTCTCTCCTAGTGATCAGCATGTTATTCCCCATCCCACAGATAAGGAATAACTTGTTTTTTTTTAGATAACACTTTAAGGCCCCCATACACATCAGATAAAAGTTAGCTTTTGGATGAATTTTGGACGACTCTTCTTTTGCAAACTGCTCCAGGTCTCTGATATTTGAAGGGCGCCTTTTCTCACCAGCAATTTTAAGATCTCTTCATCAGTGTTAAATGGGATTTAACACCGATGGCCATTGCAGAACTCTGCAGCGCTTTGTTTCCATCTATTTCTGGGTGCTTCTTGAAGTATGTTTTAGGTCATTGTCCTGCTGGAAGACCCATGACCTAGGAGGCAAAAACAGCTTTCTGACAATGGGCACTGTATTGCGACCCAAAATCCATTGGTAATCTTCAGATTTAATGAGGCCTTGCACACAGTCAAGGCACACAGTGCCAGAGGCAGCAAAACAACCCCAAAACATCTTTGAACCTCCACCATGCTTGACTGTAGGTACTGTGTTCTTTTCTTTGCAGGAATCATTTCATTTTCAGTAAACAGTAAAATGATGTGCTTTACTAAAATGCTCTATCTTGGTCTCATCTGTCCACAAGACGTTCTCCCATAAGCATGTTGGCTTACTTACATACATTTTGGGAAACTGCAGTCTAGTTTTTTAATGTCTCTGTATCAGCAGTGGGGTCCTCCTGGGTCTCCTGCCGTAGCATTTCATTTCATTAAAATTTTGACAGATAATTCACACTAACACTGATGCCCCCTGAGCCTGCAGGACAGCTTGAATTTCTTTGTAACTTGATTGGGGCTTCTTATACACCATCCAGACTATCCTGCTTTGCAACCTTTCATCAAATTTTCTCTGCCATCCACATCCAGGGAGATTAGCTACAATGCCATGGGTTGTAAATTTCTTGATTATGTTTCTCACTTCCTCAGACAGTTTTCTTCTCCTCTAGATAAAATCATGCCAACACTTTCGGCCATGACTTTATATGACCTATTATTAACATGAAATTCAAGGGAAAAGAAAGCTGTCATTAGGGAGCGCTGTGAGGGTCACAGTTAAAATTGAAGGCAAAAGGTCCACTGCAGCTCCAGCCATTAACCTTCTAGGAGGACACAAAATGCAGTAAAGAATAGTAATAACGGTCCTAGAAACTCTGGAAATGAGACCAAAACAAGGATTTTAGTGTTGAACCAAAACGCGTTTCAACGGTTAAACCGTCTTCATCAGGTGGATGAAACCTGGTCAAGATGGTTTAACCGTTGAAACGCGTTGTGGTTCAACACTAAAATCCTTGTTTTGGTCTCATTTCCAGCGCTCCTAGGACCGTTATTACTATTCTTTACTGCTATTAGGAATATGGACTTTCTTTAGGGGTCATTAGAAGCATAGCAGTCCAGTGCACTGAGCAGATTGTGAATAACCAAGTGTTAACACTTCAGACATCTAGATTTGTGTTGCATTAATATTTGCATTTATAGGATGGGTGTTTTTCTTTGTCAGCAAAACACAAGAACCCTCCAAGGAGTCGCTCTTCACACATGTCTCCCCCTGGGCACCAGAGGTGCTAACCATTGTAAAGTCCTCTTCTCTGTAGAGTATTACATTGTTTGGCAGCAGATGGGAAAAATAGAGGGGTAGTAGAATGTAAATGCTGTTTTTTTGAGAATATGGCATCCAAAATACAGAAAATTAAAGCAATTAGATCACGAGACAAATATGCACCAGCCGGGGAAGGATGTCGGATTTCTAAGACCTTATTTGACTTTGTTGTGAACAATGGCAACATTCCTGGAAGAATATTTTTTTGTTCTTTGAGACGGGTTTCCTTCCTTGAGTAAAAAGCGAGCAGTCAGGGAGTTGAAGGGATGTTGGAGACATGATTTTTACAGCGGGCAGCAGAAGTCAAAAACGTAAACATTAGTTTTATCTGCTCTACACATCCGTCTATTCATCTTCCTAAACCTTTAGGAAGAAAAATAAAGAAAAGCAATTACATTGTATACGGCTGTTGGGCATCTTGGAATAAAATGCACACAATTTTATAGGATCTCATAGTGACACCTAATACCCGCTCCCTTGCTGTACGCCAGAGACTGTTTTGGCGTTGCGCCTTTACGAAGAGGGAAACGTGATGCACAGTGACATCTAGTGGCTTCTTCTTTGTAACTGCAAGGCAAGTTTGCGGAAACGAATATTTGCACTCATCATTATGTATTTCTACAACCCTATAGTCTGGGTAATGTAGAGCAAAAATGGTTAAAAAAATATAATAGTAAATAGTGAAAGAGAAGTAGCGCTAACGTATTCCACAGCTTTGCATGTACAATGTAATCCTTCGTATCATTCCTTGTCTCCATTTTCCTATTTGGTAATTTTGTACTGTAATCTGTATTTTCTGTATCTATTTCCAAAGTGTGGAGTAAAAATTTGGACATTTGAGTAGGGCCTGAAAGTCAATGTCTATAAGGGGCCCACAAATACATTAAAGTTGCAGGGTCTCCCAAATGTAAAGATTGACAGGTTAAATGTGTACTGCCATCTCATGTGCCAAAAATGTCCATTTGTAGGACCCACCTCTAGATCATGAAGAATGAGTGTCTTCACCCTCCTCTGAATGCTGCTTTAAATGTAAATGTGTCTCCCCCCATTCACTTCTCTGGGGTGACGATACTATCCACGTAAGCTTGTTCTGCAGTATTCACAGCTCCTGCAGCAGTGAATGGAGAGATTCTCTATTTTTCCATTGACAATGGTCGCAATCCCAGGTAGGATGGAAGTCAGGGGACACCCCATTCTGGTGACAGAGTTGGCATCTACATCTAGAAGCCATTCATGGCAAATCTTTGTGGATTTCCCATAATTGTCTGAGATAGAAATACTCCTTTAAGTCAAATATTACTATGACAGGTGGTAAAGGGACCAATGGCCAATGCTGCCCGAAGTCTCAGATCATTCTCAGTCCACCCTTGTCCCTTCCTAAAGGGATTTACATACAATAGTTCCTCAATGCCAATGTGTTTCTGTTTTTCCGCAGAGCCACCACCAAGCGATCTCGATTGTAAATTTGGATGGGGATCCGAAAAGACAATCTGTAAGTGGGAACACGACAATACGCTAGGACTGAAATGGACAGTGTTGAACAGCAAGACCGGCCCGGTACAGGATCACACAGGTGAGCCCCACTACATTATATAACTGTGACCAGGTTCAGACTGGCCAACCGGAGAACAGGAGAATCCTCCGGCGGGCCCCTGTGCAGGAATGGGCCACTACCCTCTTATAGGAGCAGTACTTTGGACAATACGCTTGATTCACCATATACTATGGAGTTTTGTGAATGAGGATGAAGTCATATTTGCATGTATCTAGAAAGTGGAGCCTTGGAGTTGGTTACTGGTGGGCTCTTGGCACTCCGGCCCAACATTGACTGTGATATTACACATTGGTTTATTAGGCATTGCTTATATAGTGCTTTAGAGACATCATCACTGTCCCCATTGGGGCTCACAATCTAAATTCTCTATTGCAGTAACCTGATTTAGGAAAAATTACCTGTCCTGATGTATTTTACGAATGTTGTGACAAAGCTTAACTAGTATGACCAATGACAACCAGCAGAACTGTGAATGCAGCTCTGGAGAATAATGCAGGCAGTAATTTCAGTTCAAACGTGTATATAGGTTAGGTACATACTGTATAAAAATGTTCACACCCTTTAGCTGCTGACATACACCTTGCATTGACCTCTTCTTTACCTCTTGGATTGGGCACATTTACCGTAGGTGCTGACAGCACCCATTACTATTCATGCAGCGCCAGTGATAGTTCACTCCTAAATTCTGCTCCGTTCCATGAGGTACACAAAAGCTTTCTTATAAAGGGGTAGATTTATATCAATTTACTCCTGGACACCATTGTTTGTAGGCTCTCCCCTACTGTTTGATGGGCAGTGGGTAGAAAATTAACACTGCCTTTGATGAATTGAGCCGCTAATGAAACATGATCTAATGTACTCGAACGGCCAAGTTTTCTTCATTTTGGACAGTGAGCCGTGCACATCTCATGCAGTTACACATTAAATAGACTGGTTATCTGTTCCACACAGTTGGTCCCGAGTACAATGGCATCGCTAGTTCACTGCAGCTGTAAAATTTCAGTTTTTATATTTAATCATTATTTTTCTATTTTCTAACCAAGTGAAATGGCAAAACTGCTATTAAGAAACGTGTTAAGGATTTTCAGGCACTCTCCTGAGAAAGTGATGGTGTTCACATGAGGCTTTCTTACAAAAATGCAGGCCTTAAAGGGAATATCCACCCTAGGACACCAGCTAAATTGGTTCAAAATTCTGTGTACTGCTCGAGTGTCAAGGAGAACTGGTATAGAATATCATGCCAGTAATATAGAGAAGCATTTCATCACCATAGAATGCAATTCCAGAACCATAGGGTACCATACCAGTACTATACAAGCACTATAAAGTAATATGAGTCCTATACCAGTACAATAAAGTACCATACAATTCTCTACTGTACCATTGAATGTTATACCAGTACAATAGAGAACCATACCAGTTCACCAGTACCATAGAGTACCATACCAGTATCACCGAGAGCCATACTAGTACCATAGAGTACCATCCCAGTATTATAGAGTACCATACCAGTATCATAGAGAGCCATACCAGTAATATAGACTACCATACCAGTATCGCAGAGAGCCATACTAGTACCATAGAGTACCATACCAGTACCATATAGTACCATACCAGTATCATAGAGAGCCATAACAGTACCGTAGAGTACCATACCAGTATTGCAGAGACCCATACCAGTACCATAGAGTACCATACCAGTATCATAGAGAGCCATAACAGTACCGTAGAGTACCATACCAGTATCACAGAGAGCCATACCAGTACCATATAGAGCCATACCAGTACCATATAGTACCATACCAGTATCATAGAGAGCCATATCAGTACCATACCAGTATCACAGAGAGCCATACCAGTACCATAGAGAGCCATACCAGTACCATAGAGAGCCATACCAGTACCATATAGTACCATACCAGAATCATAGAGAGCCATAACAGTACCGTAGAGTACCATACCAGTATCACAGAGAGCCATACCAATACCATAGAGAGCCATATCAGTACCATAGAGTACCATACCAGTATCATAGAGAGCCATATCAGTACCATACCAGTATCACAGAGAGCCATACCAGTACCATAGAGAGCCATACCAGTACCATAGAGAGCCATACCAGTACCATATAGTACCATACCAGAATCATAGAGAGCCATAACAGTACCGTAGAGTACCATACCAGTATCACAGAGAGCCATACCAGTACCATAGAGAGCCATACCAGTACCATAGAGAGCCATACCAGTACCATAGAGAGCCATACCAGTATCACAGAGAGCCATACTAGTTCCATATCAATGCAAATGTCACTGAAAAATACAATATATGTCTTTTACAGGAGATGGTAACTTCATTTACTCTGAAGCTGATGAAAGACACAGTGGCAAAGTTGTCCGCCTCCTCAGCCCGGTTGTGCCTTCCATGAATACCGTCCAGTGCATGACATTCTGGTACCATATATCTGGATCTCATGTTGGATCTTTGAGCATAAAACTACATTATGAAACACAAGACGGCTTTGACCAACTGCTCTGGGTAGCTAGCGACAGCAAATATCACAACTCATGGAGAGAAGCTCGAGTTCCCCTGCACAAGCTGATAAAGCCGTATCGGGTACGGTGAAATACTGGTGTTTTTTTCTGTCTATTTTCCGTTGGAATTTGTCTCTGTGACCAGGCTTCTATGAGAAGATGGAATGTTTACTAGTGATGAGCGAGTATACTCGTTGCTCGTGTTTTCCCGAGCACGCTCCGGTGACCTCCGAGTATTTGTTAGTGTTCGGAGATTAAGTTTTCAGCATGGCAGCTGAATGATTTACAGCTATTAGCCAGGCTGAGTACATGTGGGGGTTGCCTGGTTGCTAGGTAATTCCCACATGTAATCAAGCTGGCTAATAGCTGTAAATCATGCTGCTGAGGAAAACTTAATCTCCGAGCAGTCATAATAAATACTCGGATATCACCCGAGCGTGCTTGTGAAAACCCGAGCAACGAGTATACTCGCTCATCACTAATGTTTACCTTTCGATAAATTCCCAAGATAGAGATTAGTAATGTTCTAATGACCTGACTTTAACATTTGTTTTCTGGGTACTTTATGATGTAAAAATATCGGTATAGACATTTGCAGAAGTTTCCACATATGTCCAAAATCTAAGTTGGAGATCCTGGGTCAAATGCAGAATCTGTGATAGGCTTTATAGGACCCTCATCTGCCACCAAGTATGCACCATTTATACTCCAACACCAAGGTCTGACTGACCCTTCTGCACCCCTATATCTACGCCCCTGCATACGTCTAGATTAAGGATTGCGGGTAATGCCTGCATAGTATAACTAGACAGTTTTAGACGCTAGATACCATTTATTCTCCTTCAGTGATGACCATTATATATACATATGCTATAACGCCCTCATTCCCCTAAAGAATGCCTAAAGTGATTTTCGCTCCTATTAATGTTTAGCATTTATGATGGAGCCTAGATTGGGTATATAAACTGTGGCTCATTTATATTTAATGTTTTTTTTTGTTTTTATTATTTTTCTGTGTCCAGGTGGTGGTTGAGGGCACAATTGGCAAAGGTACTGGAGGAATTGCGGTGGATGATATCACTATTGCTAATAAAATTGCTCCGGAAGATTGTAAAGGTACGAAACTATGATGTGGTGTTATCTTTTGCCAATCAGCAACTTATCTTAGGCCTGAACAAAGGATCAGATGATTAAATTTCAACCATCCCATTCTTCTGAACCCCACCCCCCACCCCCAGCTTAATCTGTGGAGGGATACTCCAGAGAACCCCATGATTTGGGTTTGTTTGTTATCTCAAATTAGTTGCATAGAGCTTTCTCAACAGCACAAATGAATTGTAGAATGTGAATTTGTGCAATCACATTTATTACACTCTTTTTGGTATATTTAGGGCCTCCGCCACCAGAATCTGGAGCAGGAACCGTGGACCAAACAAATGTTCAACAAGGTATGTCCTATGCTGGATCACATGCATGGCTCACAAGCATGTTGTTGGTACTGATTGTGAAGGGTGGAGTAATAGCGATAATAGCATACCTGACAACTCTCACATCTTGTAAGCTCCAGTAAAAGAGTAGACCCACGCACTCTCAGTAGAGTTGGTAAAATTTGCAGGAGCTGTCAAAATCTTTCAGAGGGACCTGGAAAGTTTCCTGTGTATGATAGCACGATGCCTCATCATCCAAACACACTTTAGTGGGCATGGAAGAGGTGTAAGGGGGAGTGATAAAGGCTTGCAATCGGGGCATTAGGCAGTTGCGAAGGGAGCCATGATTGATTGCTTCAAGTAATGTTGGCAGATGGGGCTATACAGTTGTGTCAGTAGGGCAAAAAATACCCTCCAACTGACCAAAAGCAATAATTTACAACATGTATTTGCAATATTATATACAAAAAATTGTGCCATGTAACCAAGTGTTGGAACATTCCATCATATGGTGACTGCTCTTGACCTGCGCCATGACTCCTTGGTGAGGCCATAAATGACCCTCCTATAACACTACACTGTTTTGCCCAGTTCTTCCACTGTCCATATGTGATCCTTGTAAATGGAGCTTTATAGCAGATGCTGATGCAGGCCGGTGGTGCTACAGAAGATGTTTTATGAACGGACCCAGATATACAACTTGCTGCCCCTACCAATATTGCAAAATGTCAAAAGTGAAAATAAGGAACGGCGGCTGATCGTACATCACATGAATCCTCAATATCTGATGTAATAGGATTTTTTACTTCGGGCTACGGCATAATTTCGCTCCTCAATATCTAATGTAATGGGATTTTTCACTTTGGGCTACGGCATAATTTCGCAGTCTAATCTAAGTCTTTATCATAAACAAGCAGCAATATTGTCCCAATGCCGAATTGATTTACCAGTTATCTCAAACGCAGCATCATCTTTGCTTCGGGCTTATCTACAATATGCAGCTGTGATGCTCGATCAATAAGACAGATATCATCCCTTTGTTTAAATCAAGTAAGGAAATTGCCTGCATTAAGTCTACAAAGTATCAGGGTCCCGTCAGCCTGTAGACTTGTACATGCATGTGACTGTAGAGCTGCCCAATGCTGAGAGTTGTAGTGTCACACCACTGAAGAGACATGTATAAGAGCCCATAGATTCCAGGACTTATTCTAGAGAGAATGTCATTGTACGGACAGCTCATATACTGAGCTGCAGTTTTAAATTATGTATCACACGGCGCCACTTGGATTTCTATACATGGTGGATTGAGATGTTTGAGAAATAGGCACAACCTAAAGCAAAAAAATGTTTAGCACCCAGGCATGCTCAAATATTGCTCATTGCTAGTGTTTAACTCTATAAAACCTCATTGTTTGTTTCTGTTTTTTTCAAGTCCCTAAGGGCCCAGTTCATCATTGCATTTCCACCAGTTTTTGACATAAACACTTCTCAGTTAGCGACTTTGGTCATTTGCGACAAATTCATCAAAAGATTTGTGTCTATTTTCAAGTTGTCTTTAGTAGTTTAGTTTGTTTTATTATTTTTACGTCAATGTGGCATTTCCAGATGTCTGATTCATAAAATGCAACTTCTTTAAAAAGTGGCAAAATTTGGTGCAACTCCAGTTGCCCCTCCCCACTAAGTGATTTGGGTATGCTAGCTAAAGAGTTGCAGCTTTTTGCAAAATGTCTGACTTTCTTAACTAAAAACTCGCAAAAACCGTTGAAGGCAGAAAAAATGAATACAATGTTGGGCTTTATGCAAAAATGATGGCTTGCTTGCGCCATTTTAATGAATTTGGACTTTGATTAATTCGGTAAAAAGATTTGATTTGGATTTTAAAAAAAACTTCTTAAAAAGTTTTGCTTTAAACAGAAATGAAAATCTTGCTGCTCTGGGCTTGAATAGTAAACTTCAATGCAACACATACTTGATTGAGACAGCTAATCAAATTTAACCTTTCCATTCTTCTCCCATACACATCAGACCATCGACCGCACCCATCGATATAGTCCAACATGAGTCTAATGTGTGGCAAGCTTAAGGGTACATTTACAAGTACTAGATTGGCTTTTTGATAATTGACCTTAACAAGGAAATTTTGTAAAAATTCTTGACCATTCGTTAGCTTATACTGACTTGCTGGGGACCTAAAAACTGCACCCATGGTCAATGTTTTGCCCACAAAATGCTGAAGAATGTGTGTGAAATGTAGTCATATTTCATCCTCTATGCTGATTTATATTCTAATGGAAAATACTCAACATATTCGTTGTGTTTGAAATACCCTAAAGTATCATAGCCATGATACAATTAAGGAGCACTTGTCACTTGCATTATTGCTACTTGCTTGCATTGAATAAGGTCATGAGCCCCTCAAAACTGCCCTTATGCCAGTATGGTCAATCCACCATGCCCAGCATTGTGCGTGTCGGTTGCATTACAGTGCACATTAATGTCCTACCAAGCACACTTGACTTTTGGCTTTAGCTGAAATTCCTGCCAAATGATGGTCAGGAGTGATGTCGACTAGGCCTATCAGATTTTAGATTACCAATTGGATTTTTCTCCCTGAGATAATCCAACTGATGACGCTTCAGTGAGTGGCTTTGTTCTGAAGATCACAGGAGCACTCGGCCAACAGATAGAGCCATCTCAGCCAAAGATCTTTTGGCCAACAGTCATCTAATGTATATGGCCAGCATTATTGTCCATGGCCAAGATAACTCGCATTTCACTCTTGGTACATGGGATTTTACTGTGATTTTTTATAATGGGTAATGAAGTTTAAAGAGACGTTCATAACTAGATTGATACATCGCTTAATGTAGAGGCTGAAGGGAAGGAGCATGAGACAAGAATCCCTGTTTCCAGTAGCACTATTCAGGTCCTGGACTAAGCATACATCAGTTTTGTATAAAACGTCCCTTTAACTATCCATACCTTGGGTTAGTAGAACTTAATGTAATGAAGAAGCACATAATGACATGCATGTGATGTATGATCTCTTAGTAGACCATCTAAAATAAAGCCATAAATAGGTGAAACTTACAGTTGGTATTCTTTTTTTCAGGTATCACACCTAATTATCCTGGTTGGAATAACGATACAGTCGTCAGACATCCTGGTGGTGTACTGAAGAATTTGGACCCCATTCTTATCACTATCATCGCAATGAGTGCTTTGGGGGTACTCCTAGGAGCGATATGTGGAGTGGTCCTCTACTGTGCGTGTTGGCATCATGTCATGTCACAGAGGAACTTGTCTGCCCTTGAAAATTACAATTTTGAACTTGTGGACGGTGTCAAGTTGAAAAAGGACAAATTAAACACACAGAATACATATTCAGAGGCATGAAGCAGCGAAAAGGAAACATAACGTTGCAGCAACTTTTGGTGGAAAGACTAATGTCAATCTTGGTGAAGACGGACCGATGATCTTTTACGGTTTAGGCTTAAAAAAGTGCGTTGGTTGTCGTGAAGCCAAACTTCTCTCAGGAGCGTCAGTGAATATACCTGAAAACTATGAACGTATATACAATCTGAATCATGTACAGCTGGCTTTTCTGTTCGTTATTTTGTTTATGGATAATCAGATGCTGGTTGTTGAGACCAATTATGATTGATTTTATGGTTTTGTAACCTCTGTTTCGTTTTGTTCTGTTTCCTGCTGCGGATACTTCTTGGTTGTGCACAGAATCCAGAGATAACACTCACTGGGGTTTTTTGGATTGACACCTAGACCCTGCGTGTCCTACCCCTACACATCAACGGACTCGCGGCACGACTATTTCATGTTTGTGCATATCTGTTTGTGCTGTAACAAAGGCTTAGGAAGTCCTAAAATGTGCCACTATGATGTTTTTTGGCATTTTTGAAGCAAAGCTATCCATTATTGTTGTGTTTCAGTGTTGTTCTGAAGCATAGTGCTAAAAACGTCTATACAGTACACGCACCATCATCAAATGCAATGGCAATAGGGGGTATCGGTCTGCCCTTCGAGGA
Source organism: Ranitomeya imitator (assembly GCF_032444005.1). Classification (NCBI taxonomy): domain Eukaryota; kingdom Metazoa; phylum Chordata; class Amphibia; order Anura; family Dendrobatidae; genus Ranitomeya; species Ranitomeya imitator. Next base: position 51,558,150 of record NC_091287.1, on the reverse strand, counting down.
AATGTTGCGGCACTAGCTAGTGGATGTCCTCTCAAGTGCCTTTTTGTGTTTGTGTTAGTTTTGACTGTATTCTCACTGATTTAAATAATGTTCTTTTTTATCATAGGCCCTTGTCGATAACTGTGTGCTAGAACGGTCATTTTTTTTTATGGCCTCGATAAGGCAAGGGCTCCAGATAAACTACCAACTTGGACGAAAAGCTTTTATTTCTGAATATCATTTCTTTTTGTTCGTTTTTTTATTTCTCTTCTAAGTCGAAAACCACAACTTTATTGTAAAAAAAAGCTGCAATATCCCTTCTATGTTCTTCTCTATAGAATGTATTTAACAATCTGTACTCAGCTCTGAGCGTACAATGTAATGGTTTTGCCATTGACTCAAAGGCAAAAAAAAGCAGCTCTCATGCTGAAGACCATCCTTTGTTTCTATCGAATAAGGGAAAGTTTTGACATTAACCCTACAAAGTTTAACTTTGACTTTCTGTCAGGAGATCAAAAGCTTCGGTATCATTTTTCCCCCCAAAAAAAAGTGTAGTTAAACATTGTGGTAGAGTGTTGGGTCTTAACGCTGATAGAAAAATGGTAGTTGATGTCTCACCTGTTGTTATGGGGCATCATGGCTTTCTATGTTAATCTATATAAAATGGGCCAAGGTCGGAGGCCCTTTATGGAACTTAATTAAGTCTTAATTCTATGATTTTAAGGGAATCACATGATAGGTTAATCCCTGAGACCCCGACTGATCCCAAGATTGGGGCTCTAAAATGTTTAATTCATTGTTACCCCTCCACTCTGATGGGGCATTTTAGAGCCCGGATCTCAGGACCTGCAGGGATCCAAGTGGTCGAACCTCCAATGATCCACAAGTTATCACCTATTCTGTGGATAGGTAATACCTGTGTTGGAAATAACCATTTAACTTGGAATTGCTTAAGGTAGTGCAAGAGGCAGTATGCCACTGGCATGCCAAAAGTAAGTATTGCACTACAGACTTAATAAATTACGAATGGTTTTAATAAGATGGTCACCTTATCAACATGCAGACCTGCGTATCTTGGGCCTCACAGTATATAACTTGGATTACACTCTTAATTTGGGGCTCGTACATGTGAGACCGTGATGAGATGTTATAATGTCATTGACCATATACTTAGAGAAATGTAACTTTGTGTTACCCTAGGTGTCGTAGTCATTACTTTGTGCCATCATCTTGTCCCTTTTCTCGAAAATGGATGAATTTGCTAATTTCTACCAAAATCCTAATGTTCCGTCATCCAATAGAAGATGTATTTATTATTATAGCCAAAATTGTTCTCCTTGTACATGTTATTTAGGCTGATTATTGCTTTGATGTTTATCGCTTTTACAGTGTTTTGTTGAGTGCGTTAGGTTCAAATTCTTCACAGTTAAGTAACTTTCTAATTTATTATTTATTACTTGTTTGTAACATGTTAGAATATTTGATGTCCCCGATGTTCTGTCTCGTGTGCTCCTGGAGAGCAGAAAACTGAGACGACAAATGAATTCTTAAATTATGGCCAACAATACGAACCTGCAAGAAAAGCCTTCCTGGCTGCTCCGACGGGTCTGGATGACTCGTGCGCTTGTGATTTCAAAACAGGATTAACTGTTATAATAAAATAACAACCTAGAAATGACCTTGTGTTCTGTCGGGAGCAGTATGGTACTTGGTTGGTAACATCCCTACGGCATTACAAAGTAGAGACGGAAATATATTTAAGGTTCTACATACCCCAGTCTGTTTGTTACATGTTGCTCATATCAAACAAATGCTAGACAGATATCTCATCGATACGAGAGGTCTAAATCACCCATTTTGTGCATATCCTTTCGGCAATAAACACCTCTTGCCTCTCATACTAAGAAGGGATAGAATGGGTTTTAGAAAATCCATATAAACAATATTATTCCACCCCAGTTATCTGTTCGGAATAAATGATGAAATGTTGACTAGTCTGATCTGTAATTAAAGGGACTCTGTCACCTGAATTTGGCGGGACTGGTTTTGGGTCATATGGGCGGAGTTTTCGAGTGTTTGATTCACCCTTTCCTTACCCACTGGCTGCATGCTGGCCGCAATATTGGATTGAAGTTCATTCTCTGTCCTCCATAGTACACGCCTGCGCAAAAGCAATCTTGCCTTGCGCAGGCGTGTACTACGGAGGACAGAGAATGAACTTCAATCCAATATTGCAGCCAGCATGCAGCCAGCGGGTAAGGAAAGGGTGAATCAAACACCCGAAAACTCCGCCCATATGACCCAAAACCAGTCCCGCCAAATTCAGGTGACAGTCCCTTTAAGAAGGAGCAGGTCGCAATTTCCAATTGAGAGATGGCCGTGATTAATGGTTGCAAAACTAATTCAGTGAAATGAATATCAGCTCCAAAATGAACATTAAGATCTGAGTAGATCCCAAGTGATGGACTTTCTCTGATGTCACTTATGCAACATCTCACCAGACATATTCCTGTAAGATGCTTATGGGATAACTACTCTTAGTACTCTCCTATGTGACATTTATTTTTTTTGCTGGCCCTTGGTTACATGACTTTGCCACAACCTATTCCAACACATTCAAACCACTCCTAGCTAAACTAAAAAGTCAAAAAGTTATGGGGATACACATAGCTTCTTAACAATAAGTTTTGTAAAAAGTAATGTAATAATATTGCATAAAATTAAACTCTAGGCCTGCTTCATTAAAGAGGACCTTTCACCACATTTTTCATGTTGAACTGGACGCACAATGTAATTGTGGTTACAGAGCAGAATTTAACCATCTATCTGTTGCGGAAATATCAGCAAAGTATTTGGTAGCTGATGAGTTAATTTTGTTAAGTTCAAGTGGATATTGTTTTCACGGAAGGCGTGTACTTCTTCTCCCTGTATGACATTGACCAATCATAAGCAGGTAGCAACTTTCAGGGATTAAGAAGAACATGCCCCCACCATAGCTTAGAACAGTCTACTCCTGCATGAGATGTAAAGACAGCCTGCTCTGATCTCATTGCAGAACCATTACAGGTTGCTGTGAGCATGACAGACATAAGTGTGATTACTGGCGCATTTGAGCTTTCAACTCTGAACAGGTATTGTGGGGGGAGGGGTGTGGTACAGCTGAGTTTAGCATGTCACATTACAAATCTTTCCATCAGCTTTCCTCCTCTCATAACCCTGTAGCCTCTGCTGTACTTTCCTCCTCCAAATTGCCCATCTGGAAGTGAGAGCGTAAAGGTGTCAGTAATCACACATATGTCTGTTGTACTCCACTTGTAATGGCTCTGAAGTGAGATAGCTGCCTTCTTGTCACTGTATGTCTCACACATAACAAATGCAATAGCTTTTGGTCTGTCATTGTGACTCTTAAACATGAAATATCCCATTTATGCTATAAAAGTGACTTTTTGAAGCCACAATTCTACTGTAATTAATTGATTAACTATTAAAAATTTCAGAAACTAAAGCCAATATGGCAAAACCCGTCATATTCCTAATCATCGTGTTTACAGAGAAACAGCCGCACACATGAAACTTGAAGGTTTATGCAAAAATTATGCTTTTATTTGGTGACACTGCATCACCAATGAGATGGACATAACGCTCCTGGACCTCTACAGATTCCGTCCATACCGGACTGATTTTCTTCCTGGCACACCCTGTTCCTTTACTGAAAGTGAGGTTTTGACAAAGACTATCCTTGGTCGAAACGTTAACCCTAACTTATTGTCCGTCAAATTCTTCATACGCTATTGAGCACCTGGTGATGACTTTACGCACAAATAAAAGCATAATTTTTGTATAAACTTTCAACCTTCATGTGTGCGGCTGTTTCTCTGTAAACATTGTGACTACCCGTTCAGCCTGCACCTTTCGCTCCTTGATACAGAGTGCACCACATTTTTTTCAGACTGCATCATATTCTTAATCATCAACATAAACTTTATATAAAACCGTTCAGACATCGTTGTTACCAAAATCACTGTATCCCGTTATAATATATCTGCAACAGCAAGGCGAAATGAAAATTGGTGAAAATTAGTCCTTTCTAAGGTGTTTGCTAGCTTTCTGGTGTAAAATACCTTGAAATGTTGCTATGTTTTTGCGCAACTCGAAGTTGCGAAAAATTTTTATGACTTTTGGTGTTTTTTTTCACCAGTCCCTGTAAGCTCTGCCAAAGTGTTTGGACAGTACTGGGCACGCCGAGGCAAAATTTTCTGGACTTTAATGGCGTAAATTACTACAGAAATATACTCCAGTCCCTGACTAGAGTAACATTTCTGGTGGGGGAACACGACAGTTGTAAGATGTGCCTAATTCCTTACGACAGGGGTGTCAAACTGCATTCCTCGAGGGCTGCAAACAGGTCATGTTTTCAGGATTTCCTTGTACTGCACAGGTGATAATTTAATCACCTACACAAATAATGAGTTGGTGATTAAATTATCACCTGTGCAGTACAAGGAAATCCTGAAAACATGACCTGTTTGCAGCCCTCGAGGAATGCAGTTTGACACCCCTGCCTTACGAGGTGTGCACCACTTAATAAATTAGGTGCATCTTACTCCAGCGATGCCTTCAGTAAGACTAGTGTACAAAAAGACAGTCTTAATGAATCGGGCCCTAGATCTCTAAATTGTAAAAATATTATCTTGAATCTGATTGGTTGCTTTGAAATAAAGGGACCCCAACGTAGCTATCTGTAATGATTCGTTAGGATTCATTGAGAGAAGGAGCTTTCATGCTTGTGATGGCTCCATGAAGAATGGAAGTCGTGATGGTTGTGTGAACAGAGTCATACTATAATAATCTTGCTAATGAATAAAATATATATATATATACATATATATATAACGTTATTACATTAGAGAAGGTTGTGTTTGACAACTCTTCTAGCACCTTGTAAGAAGCACCCACTTACGGCTGGAGTAATTTGTCTTTAATTTTTGGGGCATTTTGATATTTTCTGTATATTGTGTGTATGTATTACTTTTATTTTTTTTTTTATTTACTCTTTTTTTTGGAAATGTTAACAACAACTCAAAAATTTCTAAAGTCAAGTTTGAGTTGTTATGATATCTGCATCACATTAGAGATGATTCTGGGAAAAATGATACTGAATCTTTAGAACCCGAGAGAAAGAAATCTTGCACTGAAAACTATATTTAAAATTATATGTTGATAACATTATTAACCCTTTACCAGGCAGAAAGGGCGGCCAACCAAACATTTGCGCGGTAGTTTGTTGCCGCCCCCTTCCGCTTGGACAGAAGGGTTTTGTTTGTAAAGGCAGTGTTAAAAAAAAAAAAAATAATAATTGTTCATTTATATTTGTTTTAGATTGTTTTCATAATTTTTAAAATGTAAAATAACATATTTTTTTCTTTATCGAAAACTATTAAAAAAAAAAAAACACAAAAAACTTTTCTGTAGTAAAATGATTTCATTTTACTGGTATGTATTATTGCTTCATGTTTTGTATCATCATGAAATTTTGTGCAAATTTTTTTACAGAAATTTTTATTTTGTATGACAATATGACACTTGTAAACTGTTGTTTTGGAATGAACTGCAAAGCCTTAACTTTGAACGACATTTGTATTCTTGGACATTGAATTACATAATATCACATAAAATAGAACTGTAACTTAATTCCCAAACGATGACTACTACATTCCAAAGATACAGTTGAAATAAACATTTTCATAAAATATTTCCACTTTTGCATGACTTTCTTCTACCTATATACATATATATTTATTATTATACCGTATATATTATCAATATCGAAAAATTAATTTTCTACATGATGTAAACATGGTTGGCTAAAAATTATTTTAGTTCTGTATTCTACTTGCAATCACTATTAGTGTATTATGGGAGAAAATCATTAGAGGGAATGTGTCGGCATGTTTTTGCTATGGAATCTGAAAGCATCATAATGTAGGGGCATAGAGTCTAATTCCAGTGATGTATCACTTAATGGGTGCCTTAGTGCAGTATTGATAAAATCCCTGTGTTCTCTGCTTTAGATGTAGCAGTGCTATGAGTACTGAGCTGTGTATAATCCCCCCCACACCACTGATTGACAGATTCCTGTGTACACTCTACATTGTCAGTAGGATGTCAATCCATGTTGGGGAGCGGGGTTACACAAATTAGCTGGACTGCTTGGCATGCTGCACCTAGTCCTACAGTGATAATCTCTTGCTGATAAAACACTGATTGTCTTGAAACTACAGCAAGTTTCATGCCTCTAAATTATTCTGTCCTCAAGATTAAATAGCAAAATCCTGCCTCCCTTTAAGGCCGGTTTCACACGTCAGTGTCTCCGGTACGTGAGGTGACAGTTTCCTCACGTACCGGAGCCACTGACACACGTAGACACATTAAAATCAATGCATCTGTGCAGATGTCATTGATTTTTTGTGGTCAGTGTTCGTGGGAGCGCACGGATTACACGGACCCATTAAAGTCAATGGGTTCGTGTAAAACACGTACCGCACACAGACAACGTCCGTGTGCAGTCTGTCTGCCGTGCAGGAGACAGCGCTACAGTAAGCGCTGTCCCCCCCACTGGTGTTGAAACCGCGATTCATATCTTCTGTGCAGCAGCGTTTGCTGCAGAGAAAATATGAATAATCCTTTTTTTTTAAGTTTATCGTGTATAAAATAAAGGTCCATATCTCCACCCCCTGTGCGCCCCCCCTGCTGTTCTGAAAATACTCACCCGGCTCCCTCGTTGGCTGTCGCTGCTTCCTGTACTGGCCGCACCTTCTACTGTATGCGGTCACGTGGGGCCGCTCATTTATAGTCATGAATATGCGGCTCCACCCCTATGGGAGGTGGAGCCGCATATTCATGACTGTAATCGGCGGCCCCACGTGACCGCTCATACACGATTTATACACGATAAACTTAAAAAAAAAGGATTATTCATATCTTCTCTGCAGCAAACGCTGCTGCACAGAAGATATGAATCGCGGTTTCAGCACGATGCAGGGGACAGCGCTAAACTTTTTTTCCGGTACTGGAATTATCTGGACGTGTGGGACTGCCCTAAGACTGGCATAGCGTGTTCTGCTTAACCAATAAGGCAAGTCTGTTACCCAACGAGCGCTGCGACCAGAAATGTAAGCCAGTCATCCTGACCATGTCCTGGCCTGTTAACAACAAGAACATTCAAACTTGCGAAAAAATATTGCAACTAATTAAGGTGTTTATTTCAGATTTCTAGCACCTTAATGAATCAACCCAGTTAGTAAATCAGGTTTTGCCTTAGAGGTATTTTTTTTTACCTTTACAAAACAAATAAAAAAAAAAATAAGGTGGTGAAACTTTTTTTTTCTGTCCTTCGAGAAAATTGGATGACAGTCTGATCAATCAAAGTCTGATCAGAGTCTGATTACCATAATCGGAACAATTTTTTAGGATAGAGAAAAAAAACAGTTGCCTGCACTTGCCCTAAGAGTGATGTGCGCCTCCATGCACACACACTGGGGTACGTTTTGTGTCTTATGGCATTCTACAGCTCAGCGTGAATTACTGTAGATGAGGAGGCTTCGCCATGCCCCATTCTGCCCCATCCCAACCAGTTCCATCCATTTCGGATTAGCTAGCCGAAACGGGTGCGAACTCACAAAAAGTTGCAAAAATTTAGCAGCTTTTGAACTTACTTTATGCTAGATTTCTGGTGTAAACACTTTGGTAAGGTGAAGCCTTCAGGTACTTTCGGGTAGAGTTTACAGCAGTTTTCTAATCATCAGAGTCAGAATTACAATGACAGGTAAAAGATAATACAGGAGCCACCAATCACTACAGGCGATGATATGGCTGACCTTGCCCCCTCCTCCCTTCACAATGACATTTGTATGCGCTCATTAGACATTTTGCACTTTGAAACCTAAAAAAAGTGTTCAAGATGGGCACATATTTTCCCCACCTGATATGTCACTAGATCGTACATGGAGCATTGTGCTCAGATTTGAGCATTAACACAATAAAGACACAGGAGAGCATCAGTGGGTCAAAGGAGGGCAGATAAAGTTATAAATAGGATAGGTACAGACCCCAGAAAAATCATCAAAGTTAGTATTAGGGTAACTTCACACAGGGCATTTTTGCTGCGCTTGTTTTCTGCAGCAAAACCTGATCATCTAGGCAGGAAAGAAGCTGCACCAAAAACGCAGGTTTAGGTGCATTTTTGGTGCGTTTTTTTCATGCGTTTTGTTTTCTCTTTGTGCATGCCAAAAAAGTTGAGTGCACATAGAGAAAAAAAAAGCAACTTCCTGTAGATAGATAGAATGAATAGATAGATTGATAGAATGAATAGATAGATAGATAGATAGATAGATAGATAGATAGATAGATAGATAGATAGATAGATAGATAGATAGAATGAATAGATAGATTGATAGAATAGATACATTACCTGCAGCAACCTCTTCCCCGGCATTTTCCCACGGTGCAGAGGTTACCTCCGGTCAGGCTGTGAGCGGGCACAGGCTCGGTGACGTCACCACTAGTTACTGAGCCTGCGCCAGCTCCGTCTCCTTCATTCCCCAGTTGCTTACAGCTGGGAGCGGACGCATTAGCATCGCTCCCGGTTGTAAGCTTTATCTCCCCCCAGATACTGCGTGGGACACTCGTTATATTGGACTATGACGGATCAGGAAGTACACTTTTGCTTTTTTTATTTTATTTTTATTACAGAAGATCGAGGGCTTCGCTTTGGAATGGCAGAACAATAAAATGGTAAAACTGTGTGTATTGTTTTATTTCATTAAAAGACTTTTTTTCTGCATGTGTGGTGTGTTTATTTAACTCTTTAATTAATATAGGATTAGTAATGGATAGGTGTCTTATTGACGCCTCTCCATTACTAAGAAGGCTTAATGTCACCTTACAATAGCAAGGTGACATTAACCTCTCCTTACCCCGCTTGCCACTGCCACAGATCAAGTGGGAAGAGCCAAAATTGGTGCATCTAATAGATGTGCCTTTTCTGGGCAGCTGCAGGCTGCTATTTTTATGCTGGGGGGTCCTATATCAATGGCCCCTTACCAGCCTGAGAATACCTGCCCCCAGCTGTCTGCTTTAGCAAAGCTGGTTGTCAAAAATGGGGGGGACCCCACGCCGTTTTTAAAAAAATTATTTAAATAATTTTTTTTTAAAGCGTGAGGGCCCCTCTATTCCTGATAACTAGCCTTGCTGAAGCTGACAGCTGGGGGTTGCAGCCCCCCCTGTGAGTTTTGTCTGGCTGGTTATCAAAATTAGGGGGAAACCCACGCCGTTTGTTTTTTTTAATTATTTATAGTGCAGGAGCGGCGGATGGGAGTTTTCATCTGCCGCTCCTGCGCTCTCACTGTAATTAGCGGCTGTAGGTGTCAGATGATGGGAGCCGTAGTCCCATCAGCTGACACCAGTGATCGGAAGTGTAGTTTACCTATGATTTCCCCACCGATCAGAAGCGGTGTTTGCTGCCCTGTCATGCACATGACGACGTGTCAAACACTGTATTGTCGGACCCCCCATTAAAGTGAATGGGGGGTCCGCTCTGCTGGATGACAGGCTGTATGGACGCATCATGTAGCCTGCCATCTAGATGTAGCAGAGCCGAGTGTCACATCACATCCGGCTTTCCTTGACTTTACTGCAGCAAATACGCTGCAAGTTAAGTCAACCTTGCGTATTTGCAGCGTTTTTTTCACTTCGATTTTTCACTTCACTTTTTTCACTTTTTTATTAAAGTCAATGGGTGGAAAACGCTGAAAAAACACTGAAAGAAGTGACATGCCTTATGTAAAAAAAATGCTGCATAGCACAAAATACTGATCACACAAAAACCTAATGTGTGTGCATGAGATTTCTGAAATCTCATAGGCTTTGCTGGTACTGTAAAAAGCAGCTGAGAATTAGCATAAGAAAACGCATCAAAAACGCCCAGTGTGAACTTACCCTTAGTCTACAAAGAAAGGCAATTGAGAAAATGTAAACTTCGGTATATATAAATATATCAAAGGCTTCCTATGGCCTATTCTGTACGTTATTGCATCATATGTGAGTGCGGATGAACAGCGCTCCGCTGTATGAGCTGCTCAATGCTCCTGCCCATATTACATGTGGTAAAGTGTCCTCAACACTCGCGGGAAGTTTTGTCAGATTTTTCTTCATTTCATCACTTAATCACTTAATGCAATAAAGAAGCGGCTAATAGAAAACACATAAGTGCTGATATTTTTTCACTTTATCTCATTATGGGATGTTGATCCAAGGATTTATTTGGAGTCAGGAGGAATTTTTACTCTAAGATGAAGAGAGTTCACTTTTGTTTCATGAAGTTTTTCCAATCCGTGGATCAACATTGCATGAGAATAGGCAGAACTGGGCAGACAAGGGCATTTTTTAGCTTCACAAACTGATACAGTATTTATGGGGACACCCTCTGGAAGGGCTGTAGGGGCACTTTAGAACCATGTATGGGGTCACTATACATCTCTGTACGGGGCACTGTACCATATTGTATAGGGACACCTCACCTCTGTGTATGAGGCACTATACCACCATGTATGGGGACACCTTACCCCTGTGTATGAGGCACTATACCACCATGTATGGGGTCACTATACATCTCTGTACGGGGCACTGTACCATATTGTATAGGGACACCTCACCTCTGTGTATGAGGCACTATACCACCATGTATGGGGACACCTTACTACTGTGTATGGGGCACTATACCACCATGTATGGGGACACCTCACCTCTGTGTATGAGGCACTATACCACCATGTATGGGGACACCTCACCTCTGTGTATGGGGCACTATACCACCATGTATGGGGACACCTCACCTCTGTGTATGAGGCACTATACCACCATGTATGGGGACACCTCACCTCTGTGTATGAGGCACTATACCACCATGTATGGGGACACCTCACCTCTGTGTATGGGGCACTATACCACCATGTATGGGGACACCTCACCTCTGTGTATGGGGCACTATACCACCATGTATGGGGACACCTCACCTCTGTGTATGAGGCACTATACCACCATGTATGGGGACACCTCACCTCTGTGTATGAGGCACTATACCACCATGTATGGGGACACCTTACCCCTGTGTATGAGGCACTATACCACCATGTATGGGGACACCTCACCTCTGTGTATGGGGCACTATACCACCATCTATGGGGACACCTCACCTCTGTGTATGAGGCACTATACCACCATGTATGGGGACACCTCACCTCTGTGTATGAGGCACTATACCACCATGTATGGGGACACCTCAACTCTGTGTATGAGGCACTATACCACCATGTATGGGGACACCTTACCCCTGTGTATGAGGCACTATACCACCATGTATGGGGACACCTCACCTCTGTGTATGAGGCACTATACCACCATGTATGGGGACACCTTACCCCTGTGTATGAGGCACTATACCACCATGTATGGGGACACCTCACCTCTGTGTATGAGGCACTATACCACCATGTGTGGGACACCTTACTACTGTGTATGAAGCACTATACCAGCATGTATGGGGACACCTTACCCCTGTGTATGAGGCACTATACCACCATGTATGGGGACACCTTACCCCTGTGTATGAGACACTATACCACCATGTATGGGACACCTCACCTCTGTGTATGAGGCACTATACCACCATGTATGGGGACACCTCACCTCTGTGTATGAGGCACTATACCACCATGTATGGGGACACCTCACCTCTGTGTATGAGGCACTATACCACCATGTATGGGGACACCTTACCCCTGTGTATGAGACACTATACCACAATGTATGGGACACCTTACTACTGTGTATGAGGCACTATACCACCATGTATGGGGACACCTTACCCCTGTGTATGAGGCACTATACCACCATGTATGGGGACACCTCATCCTTGTGTAGGAGGCACTATACCACCATGTATGTGGACACCTCACCTCTGTGTATGAGGCACTATACCACCATGTATGGGACACCTTACCCCTGTGTATGAGGCACTATACCACCATGTATGGGACACCTTACTACTGTGTATGAGGCACTATACCACCATGTATGGGGACACCTTACCCCTGTGTATGAGGCACTATACCACCATGTATGGGGACACCTCACCTCTGTGTATGAGGCACTATACCACCATGTATGGGACACCTTACCCCTGTGTATGAGGCACTATACCACCATGTATGGGACACCTTACTACTGTGTATGAGGCACTATACCACCATGTATGGGGACACCTCATCCTTGTGTAGGAGGCACTATACCACCATGTATGGGGACACCTTACCCCTGTGTATGAGGCACTATACCACCATGTATGGGGACACCTCATCCTTGTGTAGGAGGCACTATACTACCATGTATGGGGACACCTTACTCCTGTATATGAGGCACTATACCACCATGTATGGGGACACCTTACTCCTGTGTATGAGGCACTATACCACCATGTATGGGGACACCTTACTCCTGTATATGAGGCACTATACCACCATGTATGGGGACACCTTACTACTGTGTATGAAGCACTATACCACCATGTATGGGGACACCTTATCCCTGTGTATAAGGCACTATACCACCATGTATGGGAACACCTTACTCCTGTATATGAGGCACTATACCACCATATATGGGGACACCTTACTCCTGTATATGAGGCACTATACCACCATGTATGGGGACACCTTACTACTGTATATGAGGCACTATACCACCATATATGGGGACACCTTACTCCTGTATATGAGGCACTATACCACCATATATGGGGACATCTTGCCCCTGTGTATGAGGCACTATACCACCATGTATGGGGACACCTTACCCCTGTGTATGAGGCACTATACCAACATGTATGGGGACACCTTACTACTGTATATGAGGCACTATACCACCATATATGGGGACACCTTACCCGTGTGTGAGGCACTATACCACCATGTATGGGGACACCTTACCCCTGTGTATGGGGCACTATACCACTATGTATGGGGACACCTTACTCCTGTATATGAGGCACTATACCACCATGTATGGGGACATCTTGCCCCTGTGTATGAGGCACTATACCACCTTTTATGGGGATACCTTACCCCTGTGTATGAGGTACTATACCACCATGTATGGGGACACCTTACTCCTGTATATGAGGCACTATACCACCATGTATGGGGACACCTTACTCCTGTATATGAGTCACTATACCACCATGTATGGGGACACCTTACCCCTGTGTATGAGGCACTATACCACCATGTATGGGGACACCTTACTCCTGCGTGTGAGGCACTATACCACCATGTATGGGGACACCTTACTCCTGTATATGAGGCACTATACCACCATGTATGGGGACACCTTACTCCTGTATATGAGGCACTATACCACCATGTATGGGGACACCTTACTCCTGCGTGTGAGGCACTATACCACCATGTATGGGGACAACTTTCCAGTGTATGAGGCACTATACCACCATGTACGGGGACACCTTACTCCTGCATGTGAGGCACTATACCACCATGTATGGGGACATCTTGCCCCTGTGTATGGGGCACTATACCACCATGTATGGGACACCTTACCCCTGTGTATGAGGCACTACACCACCATGTATGGGGACACCTTACCCCTGTGTATGGGGCACTATACCACCATGTATGGGGACACCTTACCCCTGTGTATGGGGCAATATACCACCATGTATGGGGACACCTTACCCCTGTGTATGAGGCACTATACCACCATGTATGGGGACACCTTACCCCTGTGTATGAGTCACTATACCACCATGTATGGGGACACCTTACTACTGTGTATGAGGCACTATACCACCATGTATGGGAACACCTTACTACTGTGTATGAGGCACTATACCACCATGTATGGGGACACCTTACTACTGTGTATGAGGCACTATACCACCATGTATGGGAACACCTTACCCCTGTGTATGAGGTATTATACCACCATGTATGGGGACACCTTACCCCTGTGTATGAGGCACTATACCACCATGTATGGGGACACCTTACTACTGTGTATGAGGCACTATACCACCATGTATGGGACACCTTACTACTGTGTATGAGGCACTATACCAGCATGTATGGGGACACCTTACCCCTGTGTATGAGGCACTATACCACCATGTATGGGGACACCTTACCCCTGTGTATGAGACACTATACCACCATGTATGGGACACCTTACTACTGTGTATGAGGCACTATACCACCATGTATGGGACACCTTACTACTGTGTATGAGGCACTATACCAGCATGTATGGGGACACCTTACCCCTGTGTATGAGGCACTATACCACCATGTATGGGGACACCTTACCCCTGTGTATGAGACACTATACCACCATGTATGGGACACCTCACCTCTGTGTATGAGGCACTATACCACCATGTATGGGGACACCTCACCTCTGTGTATGAGGCACTATACCACCATGTATGGGGACACCTCACCTCTGTGTATGAGGCACTATACCACCATGTATGGGGACACCTTACCCCTGTGTATGAGACACTATACCACAATGTATGGGACACCTTACTACTGTGTATGAGGCACTATACCACCATGTATGGGGACACCTTACCCCTGTGTATGAGGCACTATACCACCATGTATGGGGACACCTCATCCTTGTGTAGGAGGCACTATACCACCATGTATGTGGACACCTCACCTCTGTGTATGAGGCACTATACCACCATGTATGGGACACCTTACCCCTGTGTATGAGGCACTATACCACCATGTATGGGACACCTTACTACTGTGTATGAGGCACTATACCACCATGTATGGGGACACCTTACCCCTGTGTATGAGGCACTATACCACCATGTATGGGGACACCTCACCTCTGTGTATGAGGCACTATACCACCATGTATGGGACACCTTACCCCTGTGTATGAGGCACTATACCACCATGTATGGGACACCTTACTACTGTGTATGAGGCACTATACCACCATGTATGGGGACACCTCATCCTTGTGTAGGAGGCACTATACCACCATGTATGGGGACACCTTACCCCTGTGTATGAGGCACTATACCACCATGTATGGGGACACCTCATCCTTGTGTAGGAGGCACTATACCACCATGTATGGGGACACCTTACTCCTGTATATGAGGCACTATACCACCATGTATGGGGACACCTTACTCCTGTGTATGAGGCACTATACCACCATGTATGGGGACACCTTACTCCTGTATATGAGGCACTATACCACCATGTATGGGGACACCTTACTACTGTGTATGAAGCACTATACCACCATGTATGGGGACACCTTATCCCTGTGTATAAGGCACTATACCACCATGTATGGGAACACCTTACTCCTGTATATGAGGCACTATACCACCATATATGGGGACACCTTACTCCTGTATATGAGGCACTATACCACCATGTATGGGGACACCTTACTACTGTATATGAGGCACTATACCACCATATATGGGGACACCTTACTCCTGTATATGAGGCACTATACCACCATATATGGGGACATCTTGCCCCTGTGTATGAGGCACTATACCACCATGTATGGGGACACCTTACCCCTGTGTATGAGGCACTATACCAACATGTATGGGGACACCTTACTACTGTATATGAGGCACTATACCACCATATATGGGGACACCTTACCCGTGTATGAGGCACTATACCACCATGTATGGGGACACCTTACCCCTGTGTATGGGGCACTATACCACTATGTATGGGGACACCTTACCCCTGTGTATGAGGCACTATACCACCATGTATGGGGACACCTCATCCTTGTGTAGGAGGCACTATACCACCATGTATGGGGACACCTTACTCCTGTATATGAGGCACTATACCACCATGTATGGGGACACCTTACTCCTGTGTATGGGGCACTATACCACCATGTATGGGGACACCTTACTCCTGTATATGAGGCACTATACCACCATGTATGGGGACACCTTACTACTGTGTATGAAGCACTATACCACCATGTATGGGGACACCTTATCCCTGTGTATAAGGCACTATACCACCATGTATGGGAACACCTTACTCCTGTATATGAGGCACTATACCACCATATATGGGGACACCTTACTCCTGTATATGAGGCACTATACCACCATGTATGGGGACACCTTACTACTGTATATGAGGCACTATACCACCATATATGGGGACACCTTACTCCTGTATATGAGGCACTATACCACCATATATGGGGACATCTTGCCCCTGTGTATGAGGCACTATACCACCATGTATGGGGACACCTTACCCCTGTGTATGAGGCACTATACCAACATGTATGGGGACACCTTACTACTGTATATGAGGCACTATACCACCATATATGGGAACACCTTACCCGTGTATGAGGCACTATACCACCATGTATGGGGACACCTTACCCCTGTGTATGGGGCACTATACCACTATGTATGGGGACACCTTACTCCTGTATATGAGGCACTATACCACCATGTATGGGGACACCTTACTCCTGTGTGTGAGGCACTATACCACCATGTATGGGGACATCTTGCCCCTGTGTATGAGGCACTATACCACCTTTTATGGGGATACCTTACCCCTGTGTATGAGGTACTATACCACCATGTATGGGGACACCTTACTCCTGTATATGAGGCACTATACCACCATGTATGGGGACACCTTACTCCTGTATATGAGTCACTATACCACCATGTATGGGGACACCTTACCCCTGTGTATGAGGCACTATACCACCATGTATGGGGACACCTTATTCCTGCGTGTGAGGCACTATACCACCATGTATGGGGACACCTTACTCCTGTATATGAGGCGCTATACCACCATGTATGGGGACACCTTACTCCTGTATATGAGGCACTATACCACCATGTATGGGGACACCTTACTCCTGCGTGTGAGGCACTATACCACCATGTATGGGGACAACTTTCCAGTGTATGAGGCACTATACCACCATGTACGGGGACACCTTACTCCTGCATGTGAGGCACTATACCACCATGTATGGGGACATCTTGCCCCTGTGTATGGGGCACTATACCACCATGTATGGGAAACCTTACCCCTGTGTATGAGGCACTACACCACCATGTATGGGGACACCTTACCCCTGTGTATGGGGCACTATACCACCATGTATGGGGACACCTTACCCCTGTGTATGGGGCAATATACCACCATGTATGGGGACACCTTACCCCTGTGTATGAGGCACTATACCACCATGTATGGGGACACCTTACTACTGTGTATGAGGCACTATACCACCATGTATGGGGACACCTTACTACTGTGTATGAGGCACTATACCACCATGTATGGGAACACCTTACCCCTGTGTATGAGGTATTATACCACCATGTATGGGGACACCTTACCCCTGTGTATGAGGCACTATACCACCATGTATGGGGACACCTTACTACTGTGTATGAGGCACTATACCACCATGTATGGGGACACCTTACTGCTGTGTATGAGGCACTATATCACCATGTATGGGGACACCTTACCCCTGTGTATGAGGCACTATATCACCATGTATGGGGACACCTTACCCCTGTGTATGAGGCACTATAACACCATGTATGGGGACACCTTACCCCTGTGTATGGGGCAATATACCACCATGTATGGGGACACCTTACCCCTGTGTATGAGGCACTATACCACCATGTATGGGGACACCTTACCCCTGTGTATGAGGCACTATACCACCATGTATGGGGACACCTTACCCCTGTGTATGAGGCACTATACCACCATGTATGGGGACACCTTACCCCTGTGTATGGGGCACTATACCACCATGTATGGGGACACCTTACCCCTGTGTATGGGGCAATATACCACCATGTATGGGGACACCTTACCCCTGTGTATGGGGCACTATACCACCATGTATGGGGACACCTTACTACTGTGTATGAGGCACTATACCACCATGTATGGGGACACCTCACCTCTGTGTATGAGGCACTATACCACCATGTATGGGGACACCTCACCTCTGTGTATGAGGCACTATACCACCATGTATGGGGACACCTTACCCCTGTGTATGAGACACTATACCACAATGTATGGGACACCTTACTACTGTGTATGAGGCACTATACCACCATGTATGGGGACACCTTACCCCTGTGTATGAGGCACTATACCACCATGTATGGGGACACCTCATCCTTGTGTAGGAGGCACTATACCACCATGTATGTGGACACCTCACCTCTGTGTATGAGGCACTATACCACCATGTATGGGACACCTTACCCCTGTGTATGAGGCACTATACCACCATGTATGGGACACCTTACTACTGTGTATGAGGCACTATACCACCATGTATGGGGACACCTTACCCCTGTGTATGAGGCACTATACCACCATGTATGGGGACACCTCACCTCTGTGTATGAGGCACTATACCACCATGTATGGGACACCTTACCCCTGTGTATGAGGCACTATACCACCATGTATGGGACACCTTACTACTGTGTATGAGGCACTATACCACCATGTATGGGGACACCTCATCCTTGTGTAGGAGGCACTATACCACCATGTATGGGGACACCTTACCCCTGTGTATGAGGCACTATACCACCATGTATGGGGACACCTCATCCTTGTGTAGGAGGCACTATACCACCATGTATGGGGACACCTTACTCCTGTATATGAGGCACTATACCACCATGTATGGGGACACCTTACTCCTGTGTATGAGGCACTATACCACCATGTATGGGGACACCTTACTCCTGTATATGAGGCACTATACCACCATGTATGGGGACACCTTACTACTGTGTATGAAGCACTATACCACCATGTATGGGGACACCTTATCCCTGTGTATAAGGCACTATACCACCATGTATGGGAACACCTTACTCCTGTATATGAGGCACTATACCACCATATATGGGGACACCTTACTCCTGTATATGAGGCACTATACCACCATGTATGGGGACACCTTACTACTGTATATGAGGCACTATACCACCATATATGGGGACACCTTACTCCTGTATATGAGGCACTATACCACCATATATGGGGACATCTTGCCCCTGTGTATGAGGCACTATACCACCATGTATGGGGACACCTTACCCCTGTGTATGAGGCACTATACCAACATGTATGGGGACACCTTACTACTGTATATGAGGCACTATACCACCATATATGGGGACACCTTACCCGTGTATGAGGCACTATACCACCATGTATGGGGACACCTTACCCCTGTGTATGGGGCACTATACCACTATGTATGGGGACACCTTACTCCTGTATATGAGGCACTATACCACCATGTATGGGGACACCTTACTCCTGTGTGTGAGGCACTATACCACCATGTATGGGGACATCTTGCCCCTGTGTATGAGGCACTATACCACCTTTTATGGGGATACCTTACCCCTGTGTATGAGGTACTATACCACCATGTATGGGGACACCTTACTCCTGTATATGAGGCACTATACCACCATGTATGGGGACACCTTACTCCTGTATATGAGTCACTATACCACCATGTATGGGGACACCTTACCCCTGTGTATGAGGCACTATACCACCATGTATGGGGACACCTTATTCCTGCGTGTGAGGCGCTATACCACCATGTATGGGGACACCTTACTCCTGTATATGAGGCACTATACCACCATGTATGGGGACACCTTACTCCTGCGTGTGAGGCACTATACCACCATGTATGGGGACAACTTTCCAGTGTATGAGGCACTATACCACCATGTACGGGGACACCTTACTCCTGCATGTGAGGCACTATACCACCATGTATGGGGACATCTTGCCCCTGTGTATGGGGCACTATACCACCATGTATGGGACACCTTACCCCTGTGTATGAGGCACTACACCACCATGTATGGGGACACCTTACCCCTGTGTATGGGGCACTATACCACCATGTATGGGGACACCTTACCCCTGTGTATGGGGCAATATACCACCATGTATGGGGACACCTTACCCCTGTGTATGAGGCACTATACCACCATGTATGGGGACACCTTACTACTGTGTATGAGGCACTATACCACCATGTATGGGGACACCTTACTACTGTGTATGAGGCACTATACCACCATGTATGGGAACACCTTACCCCTGTGTATGAGGTATTATACCACCATGTATGGGGACACCTTACCCCTGTGTATGAGGCACTATACCACCATGTATGGGGACACCTTACTACTGTGTATGAGGCACTATACCACCATGTATGGGAACACCTTACTACTGTGTATGAGGCACTATATCACCATGTATGGGGACACCTTACCCCTGTGTATGAGACACTATATCACCATGTATGGGGACACCTTACCCCTGTGTATGAGGCACTATAACACCATGTATGGGGACACCTTACCCCTGTGTATGGGGCAATATACCACCATGTATGGGGACACCTTACCCCTGTGTATGAGGCACTATACCACCATGTATGGGGACACCTTACCCCTGTGTATGAGGCACTATACCACCATGTATGGGGACACCTTACTACTGTGTATGAGGCACTATACCACCATGTATGGGAACACCTTACTACTGTGTATGAGGCACTATACCACCATATATGGGGACACCTTACTACTGTGTATGAGGCACTATACCACCATGTATGGGGACACCTTACCCCTGTGTATGGGGCAATATACCACCATGAATGGGGACACCTTACCCCTGTGTATGAGGCACTATACCACCATGTATGGGGACACCTTACTACTGTGTATGAGGCACTATACCACCATGTATGGGGACACCTTACTACTGTGTATGAGGCACTATACCACCATGTATGGGAACACCTTACCCCTGTGTATGGGGCACTATACCACCATGTATGGGGACACCTTACTACTGTGTATGAGGCACTATACCACCATGTATGGGGACACCTTACTACTGTGTATGAGGCACTATACCACCATGTATGGGGACACCTTACTCCTGTATATGAGGCACTATACCACCATGTATGGGGACACCTTAACCCTGTGTATGGGGCACTATACCACCATGTATGGGGACACCTTACTACTGTGTATGAGGCACTATACCACCATGTATGGGAACACCTTACCCCTGTGTATGAGGCACTATACCACCATGTATGGGGACAACTTACCTCTGTGTATGAGGCACTACACCACCATGTATGGGGACACCTTACCCCTGTGTATGGGGCACTATACCACAATGTATGGGGACAACTTACCTCTGTGTATAAGGTATTATACCACTGGGACTACTGTATATACATCACACAGGAGATGCTGGGACTGCTGTATATAAATCACACAGGAGACACTGGGATTGCTGTATATACATCACACAGGAGAAGCTGGGACTGCTGTACATTATTATTATTATTATTTATTATTATAGCGCCATTTATTCCATGGCGCTTTACATGTGAGGAGGGGTATACATAATAAAACAAGTACAATAAAATACAAGTCACAACTGGTACAGGAGGAGAGAGGACCCTGCCCGCGAGGGCTCACAATCTACAAGGGATGGGTGAGGATACAGTAGGTGAGGGTAGAGCTGGCCGTGCAGCGGTTTGGTCAATCGGTGGTTACTGCAGGTTGTAGGCTTGTCGGAAGAGGTGGGTCTTCAGGTTCTTTTTGAAGGTTTCGATGGTAGGCGAGAGTCTGATATGTTGTGGTAGAGCATTCCAGAGTAGGGGGGATGCACGAGAGAAATCTTGTATGCGATTGTGGGAAGAGGAGATAATAGGGGAGTAGAGAAGGAGATCTTGTGAGGATCGGAGGTTGCGTGCAGGAAAGTACCGGGAGACGAGGTCACAGATGTATGGAGGAGACAGGTTGTGGATGGCTTTATATGTCATGGTTAGGCTTTTGTACTGGAGTCTCTGGGTGATGGGGAGCCAGTGCAGGGATTGACAGAGGGGAGAGGCCGGGGAATAGCGGGGGGACAGTTGGATTAGTCGGGCAGCAGAGTTTAGAATAGATTGGAGGGGTGCAAGAGTGTTAGAGGGGAGGCCACAGAGCAGGAGGTTACAGTAGTCAAGGCGGGAGATGATGAGGGCATGGACTAGGGTTTTTGCAGATTCTTGGTTTAGGAATGTGCGGATCCGTGAAATATTTTTGAGTTGGAGGCGGCAGGAAGTGCAAAGGGTTTAGATATGTGGTTTAAAGGAGAGATCAGTGTCAAGGATTACCCCAAGACAGTGGGCTTGTGGGACTGGGGAGAGTGGGCAGCCGTTTACTGTAATGGATAGGTTCGTTGGGGAGATCGCGTGAGATGGGGGAAAGATGATGAATTCTGTTTTGTCCATGTTAAGTTTTAGAAATCTAGTGGAGTAGAAGGATGAAATAGCAGACAGACATTGAGGGATTCTGGTTAGTAGGGAGGTGATATCTGGTCCAGAGATGTAGATCTGTGTGTCGTCAGCATAGAGATGATACTGAAAGCCGTGAGATTCTATGAGCTGTCCCAGGCCAAAGGTGTAGATGGAGAAGAGCAGGGGTCCTAGAACTGAACCTTGCGGGACTCCGACAGATAGGGGGCGAGGTGAGGAGGTGGTGTGTGAGTGGGAGACGCTGAATGTACGGTCAGTTAGGTATGATGAGATCCAGGATAGGGCCAATTCTGTGATGCCAAGGGATGAGAGGGTCTGCAGCAGCAGGGAATGGTCCACTGTGTCAAAGGCAGAGGACAGGTCCAGGAGGAGGAGGACAGAGTAGTGTCGCTTGCTCTTGGCGGTTAATAGGTCATTGGTGACCTTAGTTAGGGCAGTTTCAGTGGAGTGGTGTGACCGGAAGCCTGATTGAAAGCGGTCGAAGAAGGAGCAGGAAGATAGATGGGAGGACAGTTCAATATGGACATGTTGTTCCAGTAGTTTTGAGGCAAAGGGGAGAAGTGATATAGGGCGATAGCTAGATACAGAGGATGGGTCAAGAGAGGGCTTTTTGAGGATAGGTGTGATTGTGGCATGTTTAAAGCTTGAGGGGAAAATGCCAGTTGTTAGTGATAGGTTAAAGAGATGGGTTAGAGTTGGGATGAAGACTGTGGTGAGGTTTGGGATGAAGTGGGATGGGAGTGGGTCAAGTGCACAGGTGGTGAGATGCGATCTTGAGAGTAGAGTGGAGAGTCCGTCTTCTGTAATGGTGGAGAAGTTGGTTTTGGAGGTGGAGGGCTGGGTAGTTGGGAGGAAGGGTTCTGGGGGTTGTTTACTAAAATTGTCTCTGATGTTCTCAATTTTCTGCTTGAAAAATGAGGCGAAGTCTTCAGCTGAGATGAATGGGGAGGGAGGAGGTGCTGGGGGACGTACATACATAACATAGGAAACATTGAGACTGCTATATATGCATCAAAGCAGACTATGGGGTCATATAAATTACAAGAGGGGTTTGGGGGGCATAGACATTACAGGAGATGCCGGGACATAATTATCACCTGAGAGGCTGGGGGAATAGGCATCACTGAGGGGCTATATACATCACTAGGAAGCACAGACAGCACTGGGGGTATATATGTCCCTGGGGGAACATACATCACTGGGTGCTATATATATCACAAGTGGGGATATACAGTACTCGGGGGATATACAGCACTTTTGGGGTAAATGCAGCACTGTGGAATATACACATCACCTGAGGGCACATACAGTCGTGGGGGGGGGGGGGATATGCAGCACGGGAGGACAGGCATCGCCAGGTAGGTGTTATGGCTGGCAATCAGGCAACACAGCGTGCAGTAATCAGCGCACATACAGAGATCTGGCAATAACCCAAAACAATAGGACGAGCTCAGAGACGTGGAATCTCTGTAGACTGCAGTACCTGATCTATCCTCACACAACTGGAAGCAGCAGTGGATTGCGCCTATCCACTACCTATGCAACTCGACACTGCCTGAGGAGCTGACTAGCCTGAAGATAGAAATACAAGCCTGACTTACCTCAGAGAAATACCCCAAAGGAATAGGCAGCCCCCACATATAATGACTGTTAGCAAGATGAAAAGACAAACGTAGGAATGAAATAGATTCAGCAAAGTGAGGCCCGATATTCTAGACAGAGCGAGGATAGCAAAGAGAACTATGCAGTCTACCAAAAACCCTAAAACGAAAACCACGCAAAGGGGCAAAAAGACCCACCGTGCCGAACTAACAGCACGGCGGTGCATCCCTTTGCTTCTCAGAGCTTCCAGCAAAAGTTAATAGCAAGCTGGACAGAAAAAACAGAAAACAAACTAGAAGCACTTATCTAGCAGAGCAGACTGTTATGGCTGGCAATCAGGCAACACAGCGTGCAGTAATCAGCGCACATACAGAGATCTGGCAATAACCCAAAACAATAGGACGAGCTCAGAGACGTGGAATCTCTGTAGACTGCAGTACCTGATCTATCCTCACACAACTGGAAGCAGCAGTGGATTGCGCCTATCCACTACCTATGCAACTCGACACTGCCTGAGGAGCTGACTAGCCTGAAGATAGAAATACAAGCCTGACTTACCTCAGAGAAATACCCCAAAGGAATAGGCAGCCCCCACATATAATGACTGTTAGCAAGATGAAAAGACAAACGTAGGAATGAAATAGATTCAGCAAAGTGAGGCCCGATATTCTAGACAGAGCGAGGATAGCAAAGAGAACTATGCAGTCTACCAAAAACCCTAAAACGAAAACCACGCAAAGGGGCAAAAAGACCCACCGTGCCGAACTAACAGCACGGCGGTGCATCCCTTTGCTTCTCAGAGCTTCCAGCAAAAGTTAATAGCAAGCTGGACAGAAAAAACAGAAAACAAACTAGAAGCACTTATCTAGCAGAGCAGCAGGCCCAAGGAAAGATGCAGTAGCTCAGATCCAACACTGGAACATTGACAAGGAGCAAGGAAGACAGACTCAGGTGGAGCTAAATAGCAAGGCAGCCAACGAGCTCACCAAAACACCTGAGGGAGGAAGCCCAGAGACTGCAATACCACTTGTGACCACAGAAGTGAACTCAGCCACAGAATTCACAACAGTACCCCCCCCTTGAGGAGGGGTCACCGAACCCTCACCAGAACCCCCAGGCCGACCAGGATGAGCCACATGAAAAGCACGAACAAGATCTGGGGCATGGACATCAGAGGCAAAAACCCAGGAATTATCTTCCTGAGCATAACCCTTCCATTTGACCAGATACTGGAGTTTCCGTCTAGAGACACGAGAATCCAAAATCTTCTCCACAATATACTCCAATTCCCCCTCCACCAAAACAGGGGCAGGAGGCTCCACAGATGGAACCATAGGTGCCACGTATCTCCTCAACAACGACCTATGGAATACATTATGTATGGAAAAGGAGTCTGGGAGGGTCAGACGAAAAGACACCGGATTGAGAATCTCAGAAATCCTATACGGACCAATAAAACGAGGTTTAAATTTAGGAGAGGAAACCTTCATAGGTATATGACGAGAAGATAACCAAACCAGATCCCCAACACGAAGTCGGGGTCCCACACGGCGTCTGCGATTAGCGAAAAGCTGAGCCTTCTCCTGGGACAAGGTCAAATTGTCCACTACCTGAGTCCAGATCTGCTGCAACCTGTCCACCACATTATCCACACCAGGACAGTCCGAAGACTCAACCTGTCCTGAAGAGAAACGAGGATGGAACCCAGAATTGCAGAAAAATGGAGAGACCAAGGTAGCCGAGCTGGCCCGATTATTAAGGGCGAACTCAGCCAACGGCAAAAATGACACCCAATCATCCTGGTCAGCGGAAACAAAACATCTCAGATATGTTTCCAAGGTCTGATTGGTTCGTTCGGTCTGGCCATTAGTCTGAGGATGGAAGGCCGAGGAAAAAGATAGGTCAATGCCCATCCTACCACAAAAGGCTCGCCAGAACCTCGAGACAAACTGGGAACCTCTGTCAGAAACAATATTCTCAGGAATGCCATGTAAACGAACCACATGCTGGAAGAACAAAGGCACCAAATCAGAGGAGGAAGGCAATTTAACCAAGGGCACCAGATGGACCATTTTAGAAAAGCGATCACAGACCACCCAAATGACAGACATCTTTTGAGAAACGGGAAGGTCAGAAATGAAATCCATCGAAATATGTGTCCAAGGCCTCTTCGGGACCGGCAAGGGCAAAAGCAACCCACTGGCACGTGAACAGCAGGGCTTAGCCCTAGCACAAATTCCACAGGACTGCACAAAAGCACGCACATCCCGTGACAGAGATGGCCACCAGAAGGATCTAGCAACCAACTCCCTGGTACCAAAGATTCCTGGATGACCGGCCAGCACCGAACAATGAAGTTCAGAGATAACTTTACTAGTCCACCTATCAGGGACGAACAGTTTCTCGGCCGGACAACGATCAGGTTTATTAGCCTGAAATTTCTGCAACACTCTCCGCAAATCAGGGGAGATGGCAGACACAATGACTCCTTCCTTGAGGATACTCGCCGGCTCAGATAACCCCGGAGAGTCGGGCACAAAACTCCTAGACAGAGCATCCGCCTTCACATTTTTAGAGCCCGGAAGGTATGAAATCACAAAATCAAAACGAGCAAAAAACAACGACCAACGGGCCTGTCTAGGATTCAAGCGCTTGGCAGACTCAAGATAAGTAAGGTTTTTATGATCAGTCAAAACCACCACGCGATGCTTAGCACCCTCAAGCCAATGACGCCACTCCTCGAATGCCCACTTCATGGCCAGCAACTCTCGGTTGCCCACATCATAATTACGCTCAGCAGCAGAAAATTTCCTGGAAAAGAAAGCACATGGTTTGAACACTGAGCAACCAGAACCTCTCTGTGACAAAACCGCCCCTGCACCAATCTCAGAAGCATCAACCTCGACCTGGAACGGAAGAGAAACATCAGGTTGACACAACACAGGGGCACAGCAAAAACGACGCTTCAACTCCTGAAAAGCTTCCACGGCAGCAGAAGACCAATTAACCAAATCAGCACCCTTCTTGGTCAAATCGGTCAATGGTCTGGCAATGCTAGAAAAATTACAGATGAAGCGACGATAAAAATTAGCAAAGCCCAGGAATTTCTGCAAACTTTTTAGAGATGTCGGCTGAGTCCAATCCTGGATGGCCTGAACCTTAACCGGATCCATCTCGATAGTAGAAGGGGAAAAGATGAACCCCAAAAATGAAACTTTCTGCACACCGAAGAGACACTTTGATCCCTTCACGAACAAGGAATTAGCACGCAGTACCTGGAAAACCATTCTGACTTGCTTCACATGAGACTCCCAATCATCTGAGAAGATCAAAATGTCATCCAAGTAAACAATCAAGAATTTATCCAGATACTCACGGAAAATGTCATGCATAAAAGACTGAAAAACAGATGGAGCATTGGCAAGTCCGAACGGCATCACCAGATACTCAAAATGACCCTCGGGCGTATTAAATGCCGTTTTCCATTCATCTCCCTGCCTGATTCTCACCAGATTATACGCACCACGAAGATCAATCTTAGTAAACCAACTAGCCCCCTTAATCCGAGCAAACAAGTCAGAAATCAATGGCAAGGGATACTGAAACTTAACAGTGATCTTATTAAGAAGGCGGTAATCAATACACGGTCTTAGCGAACCATCCTTCTTGGCTACAAAAAAGAACCCTGCTCCCAATGGTGACGACGATGGGCGAATATGTCCCTTCTCCAGGGACTCCTTCACATAACTGCGCATAGCGGTGTGCTCAGGTACGGACAAATTAAATAAACGACCCTTAGGGAATTTACTACCAGGAATCAAATCGATAGCACAATCACAATTCCTATGCGGAGGAAGGGCATCAGACTTGGACTCTTCAAATACATCCTGAAAGTCCGACAAGAACTCTGGGATGTCAGAAGGAATGGATGACGAAATAGACAAAAATGGAACATCACCATGTACTCCCTGACAACCCCAGCTGGTTACCGACATAGAGTTCCAATCCAATACTGGATTATGGGTTTGTAGCCATGGCAACCCCAACACGACCACATCATGCAAATTATGCAGTACCAAAAAGCGAATAACTTCCTGATGTGCAGGAGCCATGCACATGGTCAGCTCGGCCCAGTACTGAGGCTTATTCTTGGCCAGAGGTGTAGCATCAATTCCTCTCAACGGAATAGGACACCGCAAAGGCTCCAAGAAAAATCCACAACGTTTAGCATAATCCAAATCCATCAGATTCAGGGCAGCGCCTGAATCCACAAACGCCATGACAGAATATGATGACAAAGAGCACATTAAGGTAATGGACAAAAGGAATTTGGACTGTACAGTACCAATAACGGCAGAGCTATCGAACCGCCTAGTGCGTTTAGGACAATTAGAAATAGCATGAGTAGAATCACCACAATAGAAACACAGTCTGTTCAGACGTCTGTGTTCTTGCCGTTCTACTTTAGTCATAGTCCTGTCGCACTGCATAGGCTCAGGTTTACTCTCAGACAATACCGCCAGATGGTGCACAGATTTACGCTCGCGCAAGCGACGACCGATCTGAATGGCCAAGGACATAGACTCATTCAAACCAGCAGGCATAGGAAATCCCACCATTACATCCTTAAGAGCTTCAGAGAGACCCTTTCTGAACAAAGCCGCTAGTGCAGATTCATTCCACAGAGTGAGTACTGACCATTTTCTAAATTTCTGACAATATACTTCTACATCATCCTGACCCTGGCATAAAGCCAGCAGATTTTTCTCAGCTTGATCCACTGAATTAGGCTCATCGTAAAGCAATCCCAGCGCCTGGAAAAATGCATCAACATTACTCAATGCAGAATCTCCTGGTGCAAGAGAAAACGCCCAGTCCTGTGGGTCGCCGCGCAAAAAAGAAATAATAATCAAAACCTGTTGAATAGGATTACCAGAAGAATGAGGTTTCAAGGCCAAAAATAGCTTACAATTATTTCTGAAGCTCAGGAACTTAGATCTGTCACCAAAAAACAAATCAGGAATCGGAATTCTTGGTTCTAGCATCGATTTCTGATCAATAGTATCTTGAATCTTTTGTACATTTACAACGAGATTATCCATTGAGGAGCACAGAGCCTGAATATCCATGTCCACAGCTGTGTCCTGAAGCACTCTAATGTCTAGGGGAAAAAAAAGACTGAAGACAGAGCTAAGAAAAAAAAATGATGTCAGGATTTCTTTTTTCCCTCTATTGGAAATCATTGAATGGCTCCTTGTACTGTTATGGCTGGCAATCAGGCAACACAGCGTGCAGTAATCAGCGCACATACAGAGATCTGGCAATAACCCAAAACAATAGGACGAGCTCAGAGACGTGGAATCTCTGTAGACTGCAGTACCTGATCTATCCTCACACAACTGGAAGCAGCAGTGGATTGCGCCTATCCACTACCTATGCAACTCGACACTGCCTGAGGAGCTGACTAGCCTGAAGATAGAAATACAAGCCTGACTTACCTCAGAGAAATACCCCAAAGGAATAGGCAGCCCCCACATATAATGACTGTTAGCAAGATGAAAAGACAAACGTAGGAATGAAATAGATTCAGCAAAGTGAGGCCCGATATTCTAGACAGAGCGAGGATAGCAAAGAGAACTATGCAGTCTACCAAAAACCCTAAAACGAAAACCACGCAAAGGGGCAAAAAGACCCACCGTGCCGAACTAACAGCACGGCGGTGCATCCCTTTGCTTCTCAGAGCTTCCAGCAAAAGTTAATAGCAAGCTGGACAGAAAAAACAGAAAACAAACTAGAAGCACTTATCTAGCAGAGCAGACTGTTATGGCTGGCAATCAGGCAACACAGCGTGCAGTAATCAGCGCACATACAGAGATCTGGCAATAACCCAAAACAATAGGACGAGCTCAGAGACGTGGAATCTCTGTAGACTGCAGTACCTGATCTATCCTCACACAACTGGAAGCAGCAGTGGATTGCGCCTATCCACTACCTATGCAACTCGACACTGCCTGAGGAGCTGACTAGCCTGAAGATAGAAATACAAGCCTGACTTACCTCAGAGAAATACCCCAAAGGAATAGGCAGCCCCCACATATAATGACTGTTAGCAAGATGAAAAGACAAACGTAGGAATGAAATAGATTCAGCAAAGTGAGGCCCGATATTCTAGACAGAGCGAGGATAGCAAAGAGAACTATGCAGTCTACCAAAAACCCTAAAACGAAAACCACGCAAAGGGGCAAAAAGACCCACCGTGCCGAACTAACAGCACGGCGGTGCATCCCTTTGCTTCTCAGAGCTTCCAGCAAAAGTTAATAGCAAGCTGGACAGAAAAAACAGAAAACAAACTAGAAGCACTTATCTAGCAGAGCAGCAGGCCCAAGGAAAGATGCAGTAGCTCAGATCCAACACTGGAACATTGACAAGGAGCAAGGAAGACAGACTCAGGTGGAGCTAAATAGCAAGGCAGCCAACGAGCTCACCAAAACACCTGAGGGAGGAAGCCCAGAGACTGCAATACCACTTGTGACCACAGAAGTGAACTCAGCCACAGAATTCACAACAGGTAGGCTCATATATCACCGAGGGGCACATAGCTGGAGGGGACAGAGATCCCATGGAAGCACAAATATCACAGGGGGTACATAGCAGGGGGGCACAGAGATAACAGGGGGCACATGGATCACAGGGGGCACAAAGCTGGGAGCCACAGATATCACAGGGGTGCACATAGATGGGGGGCACAGAGATTACAGGGGGGCATATAGCTGAGGGGCACAGATCACAGGGGGACACATAGCTGAGGGGGCAAAGACCACAGGAGGGCACATACTTGTCACAACTCACCTAACTACAATCTTTAATCTCTCCCTCTCCTCTGGCATTTTCCCCTCCTGCTTCAAACACTCTATCATTACTCCATTACTAAAGAAACCCACCCTCGACCCATCCTGCACAAACAACTACAGACCGGTCTCCAATCTCCCCTTCATCTCTAAACTCTTGGAGCACCTGATCTACTCCCGCCTTACCTGTTACCTCTCCACTCACTCCCTCCTAGACCCTTCACAGTCCGGCTTCCGAACCCTACATTCGACAGAAACTTCACTCAAAGTGACCAATGACCTTCTGACAGCAAAATGTAAAGGTGACCACTCTCTGCTCATTCTTCTCAACCTTTCTGCAGCTTTCGACACTGTTGACCACCCTCTCCTACTCTCTAGGCTCTAGTCACTAGGCATTAAGGACATTGCTCTCTCCTGGTTCTCCTCCTATCTTTCTGACCGCTTCTTCAGTGTTCTGTTCTCTGGCTCCACTTCATCTCCTCTTTCTCTCACTGTTGGGGTACCTCAGGGCTCAGTCCTTGGCCCCCTTCTCTTCTCCCCCAACAATTGGACAGACCATCAGGAGATTTGGCTTTCCGTTCCCTTCTTTATGCTGATGACACACAACTATATATGTCAACCCCTGACCTTACCTCCGCTGTACTACAGAACGCCACTGACTGTCTGTCTGCAGTTTCCAACATCATGTCCACTCTCAAATCTGAAACTCAAAAATCTGAATCTCAAAAATCTGAAACTCAACCTCTCCAAAACTGAACTTCTTCTGTCCCCGCCATCTACCAACCTCCCTAAATCTGACATTTCCCTCTCCGTGGGTGGCACCATAATAACACCACGGCAGCAGGCGCGCTGTCTGGGTGTTATGTTTGACTCCGATCTCTACTTCACCTCCCATATACAATCTCTTGCCCGCTCGTGACGCTTACACTTAAAGAACATCTCTAGAACCCGCCCTTTTCTCACCATGAAAACAACAAAAACCCTCACTGTCGCCCTGGTCCACTCCCACCTGGACTACTGCAATGATCTATTAATTGGCCTCCTCCTTACTCGACTTTCTCCTCTCCAGTCTATCCTTAATGCAGCAGCCAGGGTCGTCCATCTGGCCAATCGTTACTCGGACGCGTCCGCTCTTCGCCAGTCGTTACATTACGACTAGTCGTTACTGCTCATTCATTACAGGATACAATTCAAAGTACTTGCTCTCACCGACAAAGCTCTCCACAGTGCGGCACCCCCTTACATCTCCTCCCTCATTTCTGTCTATCGGCCTAACCGACCGCTGCGCTCTGCAAATGACTTCAACTAACCTCTGCACTGATCCGTACCTCCCACTCCCGACTCCAAGACTTCTCCTGCGTGCTGCGCCAATCCCCTGGAATGCTAATACCCCAAGATATTACGACCATCCACAATTTGCATAGTTTTAGGCGCTCCCTCAAAACACATTTGTTCAGAGCGGCCTATCACATTCAGTAATCAAAGTAATTTTGTTTGTGTGTGTATGTGTGTGTGGCCCATTCACTATCTCCATCTACTCCCCAAGCCCTGAAGATGGCTGGACCATCATTGTAAATACATCATTGTAAATACACACCTGTACTTTGTATCTCCCCCACCTCATTGTAGATTGTAGATTGTAAGCTCTCACGAGCAGGGTCGTCTTATTTTGCTTTAATTATTGTATTGTTAACGTTGTTACTTATGACTGTTGTGTTTGAAACTGTTAAATTGTAAAGCGCTGCTGAATATGTTGGTGCTATATAAATAAAGATTATTATGATTATTATGCAGCGCCCCAGAGTCCTGGTCGCTGCAGTAATGTCACTCTGCCACTAAGGGGAGTGATGTTATGTCTGATTGCACTAAAGGAGTTCACCTGACCAGGTATCACAAGCACACATTACACTTGACACTCCGGCCACCAGGGGGAGCAAAAGGCACTATGTATTAGGCCACTCCTCACACTGGTAAAACTGGGGGTCAGATAGGAAGTTAGAACAGAACACAGCCTGGGAGAGCTCCAGGGAGGACCTGTCAGGGGTGGGTTCCTGACAGGGGCCTAGCAGAAAGGATAGAGAGTGACGGAACCGCGCCTGCACTACCTTGCGGCGGTATCCCAAGGAAGGACATGAAGAGAAGGATATTGTGGGAAAGTGAGAAACGAGATCAAAGCACAAAGGAGAGCCAGTAGGAGTTGTGCCCCGAGAACGGCAACATCCTACTGAGGCGCGTAGCCGGTGACCGGAACACAGAGGGAGTAACTGACTTCAAGCATTACTTCAAATACCGCAGGACAGTTGATTATAGGTTGGCTGTCTACCATACATCACCTAAGAAGACATAGGGGGCAAGCGTGGAGAGAGGCGTCTCTAGGGTCCCAGAATAGCTCCGAGCCTTCCCGTCAAACGGGTGCGTCCTATCCAGATAAACTTGGGGGACGGAGAGAGAGAGAGAGAGAAAGAACGAACACGAGAGTTGTGAGGACTATCCCGAATGCTCAGCAGGGAAGAACTACAACACACAGGCGCTAGTGGTAGGCACTGATTTCCACCTGCAAAGGGAACTCTGGATGTGCCTTCGGACCGCAGTGCTCTCGATTGAGGATCCCGAAGTCTTCAGTAAAAGGTAAAGAGACTGCAACCCTGTGTCCTCATTATTTAACTGCGCCTCACACCATCGCCACCTACACTACTGGGAAGCCCTGGGGATATACTTCACCTGTGGGAAGGTATACTATCTAGCTGCCATTTCATCACCCCAGCGGACCCCTAAGCAGCGTCGGTCACCCTGACCGAATACCACAGGTGGCGTCACGAACCCTTGCCAGACTATCCTCACCCCTTTCATTGGACGCCCCTTAGCAGGGTCACGGACCGGGTCCAGCCACCGTGACAACCCCAGCACCGAGACAGAGAGGACCAGTACCGAGTACCTGTGGCCCTGTGTCTGGGGGCGCTCCAACTACATAGCTGGAGGCACAGAAATCACAGGGAGCACATAGCTGGGGGAAAAGGGATCACAGGGGGACATATAGCTATGGGACACAGAGATCACATGGCGCACATAGCTGGGAGGCACAAAGATCACATGGTGGCATATAGTTGGGGGGCACAGAGATCACAGGGCGGCACATATCACCAGTAGAAAAGCACAGAGATGCCGGCACAGAGATCCCAGGGGAGGAACAAAGCTGCCAGCACAAAGATCGCTCTGGACTCAGCAGCAGCTCCTCATCCAGGGGTACAGGAGGACGGGAGAGTATTGGGCGCTAACCTCGCCTACCGCGGCGCTAACCCCGCCCACCCAGACGACATCATCATTCATTTGCAGGGCAGGCAGCGTTCTATAATGAACACTCTGTGCCATGCACTTGGGGGTTAAAGGCCCGGCACCCGGCAGGATGCCTTATCCTGCCGGGTGCCGGGCCTTTAACCCCCAAGTGCATGGCACAGAGTGTTCATAATAGAACGCTGCCTGCCCTGCAAATGAATGATGATGTC
Organism: Ranitomeya imitator; assembly: GCF_032444005.1. Classification (NCBI taxonomy): domain Eukaryota; kingdom Metazoa; phylum Chordata; class Amphibia; order Anura; family Dendrobatidae; genus Ranitomeya; species Ranitomeya imitator. Next base: position 51,523,679 of record NC_091287.1, on the reverse strand, counting down.
GTCTGGGTGGGCGGGGTTAGCGCCCCGGTGGGCGAGGTTAGCGCCCAATACTCTCCCGTCCTCCTGTACCCCTGGATGAGGAGCTGCTGCTGAGTCCAGAGCATTGGGGACTTCGGGGACCTGCCTGCGGGCAGCATGAAAAGCCAGAGGTTCCCCACCCCTGATGTATGGGGATGCCTTACCCCTGTGTATGAAGCACTAAACCACCATGTATGGGGACACCTTACTCCTGTGTATGGGGCACTATACCACCATGTATGGGGATACCTTACCCCTGTGAATGAGATACTGGAACGCCCGCCAGGGCCGTGGGGTACTCAGTACTGGGTCCCGTACTTAAAGGGATGCATCACGGTGGCGGCGACCCAGTCCGTGGCCCTGGGCGCCCAAGTAAAAAGGGGATTTGAAATGGGAAACAAAATTTTTGTTCGTGACGCACCTATGGTATTTGGTCAGGGATGACCTAAGCTGCTTAAAGGGGTATTCTGGAGTGATGTTGTGGCAACAGGGATGGTATAGCTTCCCACAGGTGAAGCTGGGTCCACAGGGCACCCGGTGTAGTAGGGACAGGTGATAGGTGATGTAGAAAGAAACGGAGGACACAGGGTTGCAGTCTTTTTACTTCTTTACTGAAGAGTTCAGGCATCCTCAGTCCAGGGTACCGGATCACAGGTGCTGGTATGGTGTGGCCAGCTAGGAAACGAATCTAGAATCCCCCTTACCAGGTAGGGTTGGAAGCCTTCCCTCTAGCCGTGTGGTGTAGTCCCTTGCTGCCTTAGGCCTCACACAAGGTCCTCACATTTTCTCTCTGTCCCCCTTTAGGTAGGACATTACCCATACGACTGGTAGCTCGAGCCTTTTTACAGGATCTCTGTCACAACACAGGCTCTATTTGCTACTGTGTCCTCAGGTGTCAATGATGGACAGGTGACTTGCAATCCAGCTGTCTGTTGTGGATTCTGTTTTTGGGCTCCCTCTGGTGGTTACAGATGGTACTGGGTGACTTGTGTTCTCTGCGGTCTCTGGTGTCCACCTGTTCTATCAGGATATGGGAGTTTCCTATTTAACCTGGCTTTCTTGTCATTTCCTCGCTGGCTATCAATGTAATCAGTGTGTCTTGTTACCTCTGCTTCCCGCTTCTGTATTCTTCAGGACAAGCTAAGTTTTTGATTTTCCTGTTCCACGTTTTGCTTAATTTTTGTCTTAGTCCAGCTTGCAGATATTTGATTCCTTTTTGCTGGTTGCTCTAGTGGGCTGATATTACTCCTCATGTTCCATGAGTTGGAACATGAGTTCAAGTAATTTCAGGATGGTTTTTGTAGGGTTTTTCGCTGACCGCGCAGTTCACTTTTGTATCCTCTGCTATCTAGCTTTAGCGGGCCTCATTTTGCTGAATCTGTTTTCATAACTACGTATGTGCTTTCCTCTCATTTCACCGTCATTACATGTGGGGGGCTGCTATTTCTGTGGGGTGTTTCTCTGGAGGCAAGAGAGGTCTGTGTTTCTTCTAATAGGGAAAGTTAGTTCTTCGGCTGGCGCGAGACGTCTAGAATCATCGTAGGCACGTTCCCCGGCTACAGCTAGTTGTGTGTTGAGGTTCAGGATCGCGGTCAGCTCAGTTTCCATCACCCTAGAGCTTGTTTTGTTTTTTGTGCTTGTCCTTTTGTGATCCCCTGCCATTGGGATCATGACAGTATAGCCGGCCCTAAAAAATTGGTCATCGTTTTGGCTGAAGTAGGAGGAAAAGTAGTCTGAGGAAGTTTTTTTTTTTTTTTTTTTCCCCTCAGAGTTTGCTGCATAGCCTTAATTGCAGCCTGGCTGCGTCTTACCTCCTCTTAATCCTTGAATGGCTCTGACCTCAGCTGTTTATCATGGACGTCCAGAGTTTGGCTTCCAGCCTGAATAATCTTGCTGCTAAGGTTCAAAATATACAAGATTTTGTTGTGCATGCTCCTATGTCTGAACCTAGAATTCCTATCCCAGAGGTTTTTTCTGGAGATAGATCTAGTTTTCTGAATTTTAGGAACAATTGCAAGTTGTTTCTTTCTTTGAAATCTCGCTCTTCGGGAGACCCTGCTCAGCAAGTCAAGATTGTTATATCTTTCCTGCGGGGTGACCCTCAGAATTGGGCATTTGCATTGGCACCAGGGGATCCTGCGTTGCTCAATGTGGATGCGTTTTTTCTGGCATTGGGTTTGCTCTATGAGGAACCTAACCTAGAGATTCAGGCTGAAAAAGCTTTATTGGCTCTCTCTCAGGGGCAAGATGAAGCAGAAATATATTGTCAGAAATTTCGGAAATGGTCGGTGCTTACTCAGTGGAATGAGTGCGCCCTGGCTGCAAGATTCAGAGATGGCCTTTCTGAGGCCATTAAAGATGTCATGGTGGGGTTCCCTGCGCCTACAGGTCTGAATGAGTCTATGACTATGGCTATTCAGATTGATCGGCGTTTACGGGAGCGCAAACCTGTGCACCATTTGGCGGTGTCTTCTGAACAGGCACCTGAGACAATGCAATGTGATAGAATTCAGTCCAGAAGTGAACGGCAAAACTATAGGCGGAAAAATGGGTTGTGTTTTTATTGTGGTGATTCAGCTCATGTTATATCAGCATGCTCTAAACGCACAAAAAAGGTTGATAAGTCTGTTGCCATTAGTACTTTACAGTCTAAGTTCATTCTGTCTGTGACTCTGATTTGTTCATTATCATCCATTTCCGTCGATGCCTATGTGGATTCAGGCGCTGCCCTGAGTCTTATGGATTGGTCATTTGCCAACCGCTGTGGGTTTAGTCTGGAGCCTCTGGAAGTCCCTATTCCTTTGAAAGGAATTGACTCTACACCTTTGGCTATGAATAAACCTCAGTACTGGACACAAGTGACCATGCGTATGACTCCCGTTCATCAGGAGGTGATTCGCTTCCTGGTACTGTATAATTTACATGATGTCTTAGTGCTTGGTCTGCCATGGTTACAAACTCATAACCCAGTCTTGGACTGGAAAACGATGTCTGTGTTAAGCTGGGGATGTCAGGGGGTTCATGATGATGCACCTCCGATTTCTATCGCTTCATCTACTCCTTCTGAGGTTCCGGTATTTTTGTCTGATTATCGAGATGTTTTTGAGGAGCCTAAGCTCAATTCGCTTCCTCCTCACAGGGATTGCGATTGTGCTATAGATTTGATTCCTGGCAGTAAATTTCCTAAAGGTCGTTTGTTCAATCTGTCAGTGCCAGAGCATACTGCTATGCGGGATTATGTTAAGGAGTCCTTGGAAAAGGGACATATCCGTCCATCTTCGTCCCCTTTGGGAGCAGGTTTTTTTTTTTGTGGCCAAAAAAGATGGTTCCTTGAGGCCTTGTATAGATTACCGTCTTTTGAATAAGATTACAGTTAAATATCAGTATCCTTTGCCATTGTTGACTGATTTGTTCGCTCGCATTAAGGGGGCTAAATGGTTCACTAGGATTGATCTTCGGGGTGCGTATAATCGTGTGCGGATAAAGCAGGGTGATGAGTGGAAAACCGCATTTAATATGCCTGAGGGCCATTTTGAGTATTTGGTGATGCCTTTTGGACTTTCTAATGCTCCTTCTGTCTTCCAGTCCTTTATGCACGATATTTTCCGTGAATATCTGGATAAATTTATGATTGTGTATTTGGATGATGTTTTGGTTTTTTCGGATGACTGGGAGTCCCATGTTCAGCAGGTCAGGAAGGTGTTTCAGGTCCTGCGGGCCAATTCTTTGTTTGTAAAAGGTTCAAAGTGTCTCTTTGGAGTCCAGAAGATTTCTTTTTTGGGGTATATTTTTTCCCCTTCTACTATTGAGATGGATCCCGTCAAGGTTCAGGCTATTTGTGACTGGACGCAGCCTACATCTCTTAAGAGTCTACAGAAGTTCTTGGGCTTTGCTAATTTTTATCGTCGTTTCATAACTAATTTTTCTAGTGTTGTTAAGCCTTTGACGGATTTGACTAAGAAGGGTGCTGATGTTGCTGAATGGTCTCCTGCGGCTGTGGAGGCCTTTCAGGAACTTAAGCGCCGGTTTTCTTCTGCTCCTGTGTTGCGTCAGCCAGATGTTTCGCTTCCTTTTCAGGTTGAGGTTGATGCTTCCGAGATTGGAGCGGGGGCGGTTTTGTCACAGAGAAGCTCCGATTGCTCAGTGATGAAGCCATGTGCGTTCTTTTCTAGAAAGTTTTCGCCCACTGAGCGGAATTATGATGTTGGTAATCGGGAGCTTTTGGCTATGAAGTGGGCATTTGAGGAGTGGCGTCATTGGCTTGAGGGTGCTAGACATCGTGTGGTGGTCTTGACTGATCACAAAAATCTGATTTACCTTGAGTCTGCCAAGCGTCTGAATCCTAGACAGGCTCGTTGGTCACTGTTTTTCTCCTGTTACGATTTTGTGGTTTCATACCTGCCAGGTTCAAAGAATGTGAAGGCGGATGCTCTTTCTAGGAGTTTTGTGCCTGACTCCCCTGGAAATTCTGAGCCCACTGGTATCCTTAGGGATGGGGTGATTTTGTCGGCTGTCTCCCCAGACTTGCGACGTGCTTTGCAGGAGTTTCAGGCGGATAAACCTGATCGTTGTCCGCCTGAAAGACTGTTTGTTCCGGATAATTGGACCAGTAGAGTCATCTCCGAGGTCCATTCTTCTGCGTTGGCAGGTCATCCTGGAATATTTGGTACTAGAGACTTGGTGGCCAGGTCTTTTTGGTGGCCTTCCTTGTCGAGGGATGTGCGTTCTTTTGTGCAGTCTTGTGAAGTTTGCGCTCGGGCTAAGCCTTGCTGTTCTCGGGCCAGTGGATTGTTGTCACCTTTGCCTATTCCGAAGAGGCCTTGGACGCACATTTCCATGGACTTTATTTCGAATCTCCCTGTCTCTCAAAAAATGTCCGTCATCTGGGTTGTGTGTGACCGCTTTTCTAAGATGGTTCATCTGGTACCCTTGCCTAAGTTGCCTTCCTCCTCTGAGTTGGTCCCTCTGTTTTTTCAGAACGTGGTTCGTTTGCATGGGATTCCGGAGAACATCGTTTCTGACAGGGGATCCCAGTTTGTGTCTAGATTTTGGCGGACGTTCTGTGCTAAGATGGGCATTGATTTGTCCTTTTCGTCTGCATTCCATCCTCAGACGAATGGCCAGACGGAACGAACTAATCAGACCTTGGAAACTTATTTGAGGTGTTTTATTTCTGCTGATCAAGATGACTGGGTTACCTTTTTGCCGCTTGCCGAATTTGCCCTTAATAATCGGGCTAGTTCTGCTACCTTGGTTTCTCCTTTCTTTTGTAATTCGGGGTTTCATCCTCGTTTTTCCTCTGGTCAGGTGGAGCCTTCTGATTGTCCTGGAGTTGACATGGTGGTGGATAGGTTGCATCAGATTTGGAGTCATGTGGTGGACAATTTGAAGTTGTCCCAGGAGAGGGCTCAGCAGTTTGCTAATCGCCGTCGCCGCGTGGGTCCTCGACTTCGTGTTGGGGACTTGGTGTGGTTGTCTTCTCGTTTTGTTCCTATGAAGGTCTCTTCTCCTAAGTTCAAGCCTCGGTTCATCGGTCCCTATAGGATCTTGGAAATTCTTAACCCTGTGTCGTTTCGTTTGGATCTCCCGGCATCGTTTGCTATTCATAATGTGTTCCATCGGTCGTTGTTGCGGAAGTATGAGGTACCTGTTGTTCCTTCGCTTGAGCCTCCTGCTCCGGTGCTGGTGGAGGGAGAATTGGAGTATGTTGTGGAGAAGATCTTGGATTCTCGTGTTTCCAGACGGAAACTCCAGTATTTGGTCAAGTGGAAGGGTTATGGTCAGGAGGATAATTCTTGGGTGGTTGCCTCTGATGTTCATGCTGCTGATTTGGTCCGTGCATTTCATAGGGCTCATCCTGGTCGCCCTGGTGGTTCTCGTGAGGGTTCGGTGACCCCTCCTCAAGGGGGGGGTACTGTTGTGGATTCTGTTTTTGGGCTCCCTCTGGTGGTTACAGATGGTACTGGGTGACTTGTGTTCTCTGCGGTCTCTGGTGTCCACCTGTTCTATCAGGATATGGGAGTTTCCTATTTAACCTGGCTTTCTTGTCATTTCCTCGCCGGCTATCAATGTAATCAGTGTGTCTTGTTACCTCTGCTTCCCGCTTCTGTATTCTTCAGGACAAGCTAAGTTTTTGATTTTCCTGTTCCACGTTTTGCTTAATTTTTGTCTTAGTCCAGCTTGCAGATATTTGATTCCTTTTTGTTGGTTGCTCTAGTGGGCTGATATTACTCCTCATGTTCCATGAGTTGGAACATGAGTTCAAGTAATTTCAGGATGGTTTTTGTAGGGTTTTTCGCTGACCGCGCAGTTCACTTTTGTATCCTCTGCTATCTAGCTTTAGCGGGCCTCATTTTGCTGAATCTGTTTTCATAACTACGTATGTGCTTTCCTCTCATTTCACCGTCATTACATGTGGGGGGCTGCTATTTCTGTGGGGTGTTTCTCTGGAGGCAAGAGAGGTCTGTGTTCTAATAGGGAAAGTTAGTTCTTCGGCTGGCGCGAGACGTCTAGAATCATCGTAGGCACGTTCCCCGGCTACAGCTAGTTGTGTGTTGAGGTTCAGGATCGCGGTCAGCTCAGTTTCCATCACCCTAGAGCTTGTTTTGTTTTTTGTGCTTGTCCTTTTGTGATCCCCTGCCATTGGGATCATGACAGCTGTCCCGCCGGTTTCTGTGGTGATAAAGTCAAAGTAATCACTGCACTCGTATAGTTTCAAGTTGCATATATCAAAAGTTTATTTGGCTTGGGTCAGTAGATAAATGCTTGGCGAATTTTCGCCAAGCATTTATCTACTGACCCAAGCTAAATAAACTTTTGATATATGCAACTTGAAAGTATACGAGTGCAGTGATTACTTTGACTTTATGACTTGTGGGATTTAGTGTCCCGTTCACTGGCACCGTGAACTATATTGATTGAGTGCTAGCTTTCCAGATTCTCTACAGGTTTCTGTGGTGAGACGTAGAGTACTTCACAACCTCGATCTTCCGGCTACCGGTATCTGTGCTCAGCATGGAGGAAGCCCAGTCGCAGCTTCACTCTCCAGCTCTTCACTCTCCTGTGCTCCACTTTCCCTTCACTGTCTCTACAAACTGTTCTGTTCTCGTACTTTCTAGGAGCTGCAGCACCTCTCGTGGCTACACGGCCCCTCCTTCTCTCTCAGACTCACCAACTGCTTCCTCTCCATTCTGTTCCTCTGACAGAGTGATTAACTCCTCCCCCAGACAAGAATATATATATACAGGGAAGCTCCCCCTCATGTATCACAAAAAGACACTGGAGTATATGTCCATATTCAAACAAGTTATAAATTTTATTGTATCATAGTTCACAAAACATTAATATATACAAATTGAAATAATACAAAACAGAAGGTAACGAGCTAATTCAGCAAGGGAAACTAAGGTAGCACAGACCAAAAACAGTGTGAGTCACTCTTGATGCCGTAACCAAATAACAATAAAATACATAGCGCATATATGGGCAGACAAAAACACGGGATATATTAGTCCGTATGAAAAATCACTTGGCCCTATACAAACGCTCAAAATACTAAAGTAAACCAATCATTCCCACCCCGAGTTCTTACCCATAACATGGCATCAAGGAGGATCCACACCGTAGCCCCAACGCGCGTTTTGCGTCGGCTTCGTCAGGGGCACACATCCTCTCCCTCCTGGGACAGAACTGCCCCCACCCCTGCTGAAGAGGGATCAACCTCTACCAGAAATGGCTTGGTCTCATCCGTCTGGATCAAAACAGGAGCAGAGCTAAACCTCTCCTTGAGATGCTCAAAAGCCTTAACAGCCTCAGAGGACCATTGGACAGTATTAGAACCCTTCTTGGTGAGATCAGTTATAGGTTTAGCGATCACAGAAAAATTCTTTATGAATTTTCTGTAATAATTGGCAAACCCCAAAAATCTCTGAACCGACTTCAAACATTCAGGCCTAGGCCACTCCAGCACTGCCTGAACCTTCTACGGGTCCATCTCAAACCCATCACTGGAGACAATGTACCCCAAAAAAACCATTTTCCGTACCGCAAAATCGCACTTCTCCATTTTAGCAAAGAGTGAGTTTTCACTCAAAATCTGTAGAGCTTTGCGGACTCTCTGCCAATGCGACTCCAGATCAGGTGAATATATCAAAATATCGTTCCAAATAAACAATAACACTCCTACTGATCAACGACCTCAGAATGTCATTAATGAAATTTTGAAAAAACCCAGGCACATTAGTAAGGCCAAAAGGCATCACCAGACACTCAAAATGACCTTCTGGGGTATTAAAGGCTGTCTTCCATTCATCGCCCTCCTTCACCCGCAGCAAATTATATGCCCCACGAAGGTCAATCTTAGAGAACTACTTCGCTCCGGTTAGCTGGTTAAACAAATCCGGAATCAGTGGCAACGGGTAACGATTGCGCACAGTGATCTTATTAAGCTCCCGAAAATCCAGACACAGCCTTAGGCCCCCATCCTTCTTTTTGACAAAAAAAATCCTACAGCCACAGGGGATTTAGAGGGTCTTATATGACCTACAGCTAAACTAGTCTGTAGGTATTCTTCTCGGGATTCGTCAGATTAAATAAACAACTCTTAGGAAGTGTGGCGCCTGGAAGGAACTCAATAGTGCAGTTGTAATCTCTTTGGGGTGGTAGTGCTAGCAACTCGACCTCCGAAAATACCCTCCAGAAATCCTAAGGCTAAGTTCACACTGCGTTCAGTGACTACGTTAAACGGACTACGTTGCACGACGGCATAACGTGGTGTAACGTAGTCCGTTAACGCCGCCATTGAATGCTATGTCGGACGCATCACTAGCGCACGCCCACAATGGGCGTGCGCTAGCGATGTGCCGTCATTTGAGTGATGGACCCAAGACGCAGGCTGCAGCGTTTCCGGGTCCGTCACTGCTAGCGCGATGTAGCGCTGGCACTTGCGCTAGCAGCAGCCCGTTAGCGTATGTGCTGAACGGGCTGCTGCTAACGCAATGTGAACTTAGCCTAAGATACAAAAAGGTTGTGGAAACCAATACAAGCATAGCCCTTCAGCGAACCTTTTCTCCCTCTCTTGGGAATGAGAGGACATCGCCCCAAGTTGCATCAGTTCCCCGATGTCGACGGGGCTATCCTGAGACTGGGTCCAGCATTATAAGAGTCCTCTCTTCACTCCGCCTGTCTCTTAATCTTCTATCCACAAGGATAGCTAACTGCATAGCGTTTTCCAAGTATCAGGTGCAGGATATGCAATGAGCAAATCTTTATCTCTGGGCAGCACGGTGGCGCAGTGGTTAGCACCGCAGCACTGGAGTCCTGGGTTCTAATCCCACCCAGGACATGCAAAGAGTTTGTATGTTCTCTCCGTGTTTGCGTGGGTTTCCTCCGAACTCTCCGGTTTCCTCCCACATTCCAAAGACATACTGATAGGGATTCTAGATTGTGAGCCCCATCGGGGACAGTGATGATAATGTGTGCAAAACTGTAAAGCGCTGCGGAATGTTAGCGCTATATAAAAATAAAAGATTATTATTATTAACTCTTTCACTCAAACCTGCTAAAAACTGACTCTTGAGAGCTGGGTCATTCAATTAATCCAACCTTAGGTTCTTCAGGGCGTGCTCCAGAGCAATTACTCATGTGCTGTTGAAGGTTGGTTACTTCCAAAGTTAACCCTTGCAAGCGTTGAGCAAATTCCTGGAGAGATGGGGGAAAGCTGACCCTGCACTAAGACCAGGCTGAGACCCTATGATGGAGTGGGCGACCCATTCCTTGCGAATAGACCTACCGACGATCCTAGTCTAAACTCAGCGAAGACCTGTAGATAAGGGGAAGGAGGTCCCTAAAAGATCTAAGGACTGGGTACAAGAAAACAGGTCACCTCCTAATAGGAAGCACAGAGAAGGCTGCAGAAACAAACTGAAAACAGAAACAAAAGATAGCAGAACCAGAGATCCCAGAACTGCAAAATATCAAACACAGAAAGCTGTCTAAGCACCAAGCCAGAACTCTAGCGGATTAACACTGCTGTCCAGCAAGGAATGGGAGGCACGTGCTAGGTAATAAAGGGTGATACAATCACCAGACCAAGGCAAACCTGCACCAGGAAAAAGACCAGCAGCCAGAAAACCACAACAAGATGGGATATGGTCAAAACAAAACAAATTTTAACATTGAGATCATTGACAAGTTCCCCCCAAGTAATTTTAGGCTGATCTCTGTTGTGAATTCAGCTTTTGGGCTCCCTCCGGTGGTTGTAGAGGGTAATGCAGTTGTGCCTGGATTACAGGATTGGACAGGTGTATCTACTAATTGCAAAACTGACTGGGGTATATAGCTTTGCAGGACTCTTTAGTCCCTGCCAGTTGTCCATTGTTTTTGGAGGATTCACATCCCTTCTGGTCTCTCCTGTTCGCTGTGCTTTTCTTCAAAGATAAGTCCTGGCTTTGTTTTTGCTGTTCTCCTGCTGTGGACCTTATAGTTCTGTGCATTTTCATGTTTTGTCTTGTCCAGCTTTGTCTGTGAAGTATTTTTTGCAGCCTTGCTGTGTCTCTGGAGATGCAGATATACCCTCCATGTCTTTAGTCAGATGTGGTGTTTTGTATTTTCTGTGGTGGATATTTTCTAGTGTTTTAACACTGACCGCATAGTACTCTGTTCTATTCTTTCTATTTAGCTAGTATGGCCTCCTATGCTAAATCCTGATTTCATGTCTGCGTGTGTTTTTTCCCTCTCCTCTCACAGTTAATATTTGTGGGGGGCTGTCTGTCCTTTGGGGATTTTCTCTGAGGCAAGATAGGTTTCCTGTTTCTTTTTTTAGGGGTAGTTAGTTTCTTAGGCTGTGTCGAGGGGTCTAGGGAGAGTTAGGTACCCCCCACGGCTACTTCTAGTTGCGCTGCTAGTTCAGGGTTTGCGGTAAGTACAGGGGCCACCTTCTCCAGAGTACGTCTCATGCTGCTCCAAGGCCACCAGATCATAACAGATCTCTCACCATAGTCCTCCATATAGTATAATGCACTCCCCATAATCAAACATATAGTATAATGTACTCCCCATAGTCCTCCATATAGTATAATGAACCCTCATACAGTATAATGGACCCCCATAGTCATCCATATAGTATAATGTACTCCCCATACGCCTTCATATAGTATAATGCAATCCTCATAATCCTCTATATAGAATAATGCACTCCCCATAGTCCTCCATACAGTATAATGCACTCCCCATAGTCCTCCATATAGTATAATGGACCCCATAGTTATCTATATAGTATAATGTACCCCATAGTCATCCATATAGTATAATGTACTCCCCATACTCCTTCATATAATATAATACACTCCCCATAGTCCTCCATACAGTATAATGCACTCCCAATAGTCCTCCATACAGAATTATGGCCACCACAATGTACTCAATGATTCAAAAAAATACAATACTCAATTCTCCTTGTTCCCCTGCTGCTCCAGTCTCTGCAGCAAGTGATCTGAAGCATTGTCTTCACTGATCGGCACAGCAGGCGCAAAGAAGTAACATCATCACGCCTGCGGAACTGAGACGTCAAATTTCAGACGCCGAGGAAAAATGATGGGGGAGGGAAGTGTCAGCTGACGTTTCCTTTTTCATCATGGCTCTTAACTGTATCAGTATCCAAAATGTCAATACAGTTGAATGTGCGATAGCAGGGGGGTCGGTACCAGTGCTGGCACCAGGACCCCCAGCTCATTAACCCAACAGCGGCAGCATGACCTGCCGCCACTATTTCCTTTACATTTTACACAGTCTCCCAACTTTTTTGGGTTTATACATAATGATAATTTCATTGTGGAAAATAAGTTCCTCCTAGAGCAGGAACATGGGTATATTACAAGCAATATTATACTCTCTGCTGCAAATTATAAAAAATATTACATTTCAGCATTAAATTTTATGACTCGCACAAATAAAATATACTCAACCTGTGGCCTTGTTCTTTTTTTATATCTTTATTTGCCCCATGGTAAATTCTAATATTCTCATAATTTACAGGAGGGAGCATATTATCCCATATGTTATGATGCGCTCTTCATCATGCCTTTGCTGGGACATCTCTGCAGTCCTTCCTCATTCTGAATATGACAAGGTACTGTATGTTCAATGTTCACTTATACGTTAGTGCACTGGTTGTATGTTATTATGCATCATGTGACATAAGTAAAAAAAAAAGATAAATCTACATTTACATAATTTGTTAGTTTGATCATTACTGGTTAGTGTCGATTTTCCATCACAAATCCAGATTGCACAAATCTAAAATGACCACTAGGTGGCATCACAGGTTTGCATGTGAAGCATTTGCGGTTATAAATGCAGGCAGGAAACATTTGGTGATCATCACATGCAATGTATGTGCCAAATATGAACATTATTTTCCACCACGGCAGCTTCTGGAAAATATTACGCTGACCAAGTATTATATAACACATCTTTAAAAGCGAAGTTGCTTTGCAATATTTTAGATATCTTTCTAGAAAAAGAACTGTGAGTAAAGAAAATAATAAGCAGTTATTAAAAATTGTTTGCCTATGCAGGAATAATCTCTCTCATTCAGTGCGATACTCTCCGTTTTTATAAGGAAAAAGCTATCTGACATCAGCTGGACTTGAAGATAAAAGGGAAAGTAGCAGCGAGATAGGATGACAATGCCTCCATTCTCTTACCATTGCACCCTCTAATCTACAGAAGTCTTGAGCTGATAACAGAGGTTCTGCAGCTGTCAGATGACTGTCCCTCCATTATCACCTAATATTCAATGCATTCAGGAACATACACTGAAATCACCATAGCAAAAATCAAAATTGTCCCCCTTCCAACCAGCAACACTACAAACTTTTCTATTGCTAAAACACACACCTAACCCCATACAGTTCTTTTTGTGTGCTTGCACGTAATAATTCCCTTTTGCAAAGCAGATTATTGTACATACAGGAAACCACACAGTAAGATGCCCCCACAGTGCCACCTCTACAGTATGAAGTCCACACACAGTAAGATGTCCCCACAGTGCCACCTCTACAGTATGAAGTCCACACACAGTAAGATGCCCCCACAGTGCCACCTGTACAATATGAAGTCCACACACAGTAAGATGCCCCCACAGTGCCACCTCTACAGTATGAAGTCCACACACAGTAAGATGCCCCCACAGTGCCACCTCTACAATATGAAGTCCACACACAGTAAGATCCCCCCACAGTGCCACCTCTACAATATGAAGTCCACACACACAGTAAGATGCCCCCACAGTGCCAACTCTACAGTATGAAGTCCACACAGTTAGATGCCCCCACAATGCCACTTCTACAGTATGAAGTTCACACACAGTAAGATGCCCCTACAGTGCCACCTCTACAGTATGAAGTCCACACACAGTTAGATGCCCCTACAGTGCCACCTCTACAGTATGAAGTTCACACACAGTAAGATGCCCCTACAATGCCCCTAGAATGCCGCCTCACATTAGGATGCCCCATAGTGTTCCCACACATTAAGATGCACCCAGTCTCCCATCACATTCACAGTATGGTGTCCTTCTTCCATTCTCAGAATACGTCCACTGGCTAAATAAGGAAAAAAAATACACTCAGCTCTATTCACACCATGAGAGATTCTGGCACTGATGTCTGCCTGCTCCACTAATGAACATTTCTATCAGTGTTTCTCCCGCATATTAAGGGTAATAAAATAGGGGATAAGCATTGGGCAATCTCCAACCAAATAGTAACATTTGATGGTATGAGTTAATTCATGTACAGGTCTCGAATGTAAATTGTAAAGGCCTCGATACTTGTTAGTAAACAATTGGATTCCCCAAAACTAACAATTCTTGAGCATCTTTACTTAGCACTCTGCATTATGCCATTACGCTGTTACTCCTCCTGATCATGTAGGAATAAATTGACATAGAGATTCCTAAGTAGTCTGATACTGTCCAATCAGTGCCGAGCCCGCTGTCAGTCAGTGCCGAGTCAGCTGTCAGTCAGTGCCGAGTCGGCTGTCAGTCAGTGCCGGGATCGTGGTTACAGCCGCCACTCACTGTTTACTGAGAAGTGACTGAAGCCGCGCTTAACTGTTATGACTGCAAGATACAGGTATTTAAAGAGAGCCTGTCATGTCCCCACATGCTATTAACCTGCAGATATGGGGTTAATCTGCAGGTAAATAGCATTCTAAAGCTGTGTGACCACTGCAATGAAAGCACAGCTACTGAGAAGAATTTAATGTTATTCTTCCAGGCAGCCTCCGGCTTTCAGTTATAAAGGCTCGGCTGGCGCAGCTTCAGTCATTTCTCAATACATAGTGAGCAACTGTAACCATGCTCCAGCACTGACTGACAGCCAGCTCAGCAGTGCATCTGTGCTGACCCTGCTGTCAGTCAGTGCTGGGCCATGGTTAACGGCTTCCACTCACTATGTACTGAGCGGTGACTGAAGCTGCGTTGGGCGTGCCTCTATGATTGAAAGCCAGAGATTGCCAGGAGGAATATATATATATTTCCTCCTGGCAGCAAGACTTTCACGAATGCAGTTTAATAGCATTTGGGGACATGCCAGGTTTAAATTCATTTTTATTTTTAATTTTGCAGTGTAAAATGTAGTAAAGGACAAAGGTGTTTTTTCTACAAAGAGAATAGTAATAACTTGGTAACTTGGTAGATTTTCTAATGAGGGGAGGGGCTGCAGTTTACTGGTTTTACTACAAACATGAAAGTAAATGTTGGATATGTAGTGCAGCATTGTAATCACCTTATAATGGGCTACAGGGAAGGTTTCAAAATCTGCCCCATTATGTTTGCTTTAAAGCAATGCTGTTACTCATACGTTTATATTCAGAAATGACATCGTTTAAAGGGGTTGTCCATTACTTTGCTAATAAATACATAGCTTTAGGATGTGTCATCAGAATCATAGCGGTGGGGTCCGGCTTACCCACCCGCTCATTGATCAGCTGTTATCAGCGTCAGGATGTTAGCAACAGGCTCGGACTGGCCCTCAGGGTAACAGGGGAATCCCCCGGTGGGCCCCTGTGCAGACCTGGGCCCCCAACCTCACTATATGGGCAGTGTTTGGCATAATTCACTTGTACAGAAAAAAAGCAGCATCTCCTCATTCATTAACCACGCTGCCCAGTTTATTATTATATAGAGATAGAAGTAAATTTGTAATGAGGGTAGTGTAATATTTGTATGCAGGAGAAAAGTGCCCCCCCCCCCCCCAAAAGTCAATGTGACTGGTGGGCTCTTGTCACCTCAGTCCGACACTGGTTAGCAATGTGTGAGGCCAGATCAGCACGGCGCTATACACTGTTTAGTGGTCATTCCTGTGTACTGCAGCTCAGTTCCTGTTCAGTTCTCTCTAACCTAGCGGTGGAGATTAACTGCTACGATGTCCTTCATCCACAGCACACATAGATATGATGGATTCCTGCTCTTCTTTCTCTGCAGCACAAAAGAAGAAAGCAACATTAGCATGGAAGATAATGTACAGCACTACTGAGCTGTGTGGCTGTGAATCCAGCAATGCAATGAAGCAAAACAGTTGCTTGAAGCTGCAGCTGCCTCTGCATGTGTCTGCCTGGTCTTGCAGTGTGCTTCTCATTCCTCCTCTCCATTCCTATCTCCATAGAGCAGGAGTCCCCAACCTGTGGCTCGGGAGCCACATGGGGCTCACGGACTTGTGATATGTGGTTCAATCTTGTATGCCAGCTGTGTACATTAGCCCTAGATCTAGCAAACATCTATGAAGAGCAGATCTTCAAACGTTGACTTGTGATTGTGAGTAGCCTTGGACAGAAGAGCAGATCTGGATGTTTAACAGGGACTATTATTCCATCCAAATGGGGGTAAGGTGGGCCCCCTGGATGTAAATATACTAGTAATGGGATCTCTGGATGTCAATATATGGGGGGAGGGAGGCAAGAGCTGGATCTGTCAGGCAACCCTTTCTTAATGTGGCTCTCGAGGTAGGAAAGGACCAATGTCATAGAGTATAAGAGGACTGACACCTCACTATGATAGTAGTCCAGTTTGCTTTGACCAAGATGGATTTTAGTGTTTTTTCAGAGTGGATACGTTCAGGAGAAGGGAGAAGGGTGGAGGGGAAGAAGTGGCTCATAAGTGATGCAATAAGTAGTTTTGTCAGATTAGGCTTCTTTCACACTAGCGTCGGAATCTCCCTGTCGCAATGTGTCGGGCAGAGATTCCGACGCTAGCGTTTAACGGACTGCACAACGGAGGCAGCGGATGCATTTCTCCGGCGCATCCGCTGCCCCATTGTGAGGTGCGGGGAGGTGGGGGCGGAGTTCCGGCCGCACATGCGCGGTCGGAAAAAGCGGTCCGTCAGGAGCAAAAAACGTTACATGTAGCGTTTTTTGCTCCCGACGGTCCGCCAAAGCACGACGCATCCGTCGCACGACGGATGCGACGTGTGGCAATCCGTCGCAATGCGTCGTCAATACAGGTCTATGGGGAAAAAAACGCATCCTGCAAGCACTTTTGCAGGATGCGTTTTTTCTGCAAAACGACGCATTGTGACGGATTGCAGAAAACGCTAGTGTGAAAGTAGCCTAAGATACATTACAAAGTTTCTTCATTCCTTTCTAGGATATCAATGCTTTCCTCGCTCCTGTATATTTTCTTTTATGTCTTTTCTTTCATCCTGTTTCTCTTCTCTTTGCCTTTTCCTTTTTGTGTTTTTCTTTTACCATACAAGATTTGTGCTCGGAGATATGGCACTCGGTCATCTGCAAGTGTAGTTATTATCGGTTTACTTGAGATGTAACTTATGTTTTGGCATAGACGCTTCAGTGATGATGATGTGATGCTTCTCATGTTTTTTGTACCCTTATTTCTGTTTTTTTTTTCTAAATATATAATATTATTAAAAAATAAGATTGTTAAACAACCACTTATTTATCTTATAATATATATCTGACGCGGGGGAGGCGCAGCGTCATTAATGCAGAATATCTCACCAAATGATGATTCTTCTCAGCAACAAAAGTCAATATTTCTACATCTGACATAATAATAGATTCTTCTATTCCTGGCAGGGACCTCATTTCTTTTAGGATGGATATACATGTATACATTTTTATTCTGGTTACATTCCATGGCTGGAAATAGTGGAACTGTTTGTGTAAATAATCCGGGTTTTCTTACCGCATTAGATGTTCACAAATCAATAATGTACATTTTACAAATTAAATAAAACCAGATAACGTATCCTCACTTAGGATTGTTTTATCCTGTGGAATGTAAGCAAAGCTGAAATGTTACAATGCATTGTATAATTGGATAGATACATTTTATCTGTGCAAGAAGGAACGCCCTGGCCCTCAAGGTGGTGACAGCCAGGGGAGGATAGAACAATGGTGCAGCTTCTGTAGCTGGAGTAGGGGAAGCAGGGCGACCAAATGCAGATATTTCATATGTATATTAGATTGCTTGTAATGTCCTGAGTTAACGGGAACTTGTCACCAGTTTTGTCAAATATCCACTAAAACTATCACCTTATTCAGCGCCCGTGCTGCATTCCATAAATGCTTATAAAACCCCCTGACTCCCCTTGTGTACTCCCAAAACCTTTTGAAGTTCTCACTCGCTGTATGGTAATCCTCTCGGTCCAGTCCGATAGGAGCGGCTTCTGTGGTCTGAAGGGCGTGGCTTATGTGGTCCGATGGGCGTGGCTTCTGTGGTCCAATGGGTGTGGCTTCTGTGGTCTGATGGGTGTGGCTTCTGTGGTCTGAAGGGTGTGGCTTATGTGGTCCGATGGGCATGGCTTCTGGCCTCTCCATCCCGCCCCCTACCCCCCAGCTGCTGCTCGCCATCCTCCTTCTTTGATTTACTTGGATGATGCCTTCTGCGTCATCCACATTGTCGGGCGAAATCTTGCACCTGCGCAGAAAAATCACGGTTTGCTCCTGCGCACTATGCTTTGCCCTACTGCGGGCAGAGCCAAAAGCACAAGTGGGCAAGCATGGGCACACATCTTTCTGGCACATGAACCATGACGTGTGCCGGCACATGTGCACTTATATTTTCGGCTCTGCCCGCAGTAGGTCAAAAAATAGTGCGCAGGCAAGAGCAGCGATTTCTCTGCACAGGCGCAAGATTTCACCCGGCAATGTGGATGACGCAGGAGGAGTCTTCCACGTCAGTCAAAGAAGGAGGATGGCGAGCAGCAGCCGGGAGGAGGGATGAAGAGGCCAGAAGCCACACTCATCGGACCAGACTGAGAGGATTGCCATACAGCGCAGGCTAGGGGGTTATATAACCATTTATGGAATGCAGCACCGGCGCTTAATAAGTGATAGTTTTAGTTGATATATGACAAACTGGTGATAGGTTCCCTTTAAATAACTGTAAAGAAGCTGCGGAGACACCATCACGTGTTTCTTGACGCAAGCAGTGAATAGCCAGGCCTTTCCCCGGGAAGGAACAACCACGGGATGCTGCCCTTCCCGTGGTTGTTCCTTCCCGGGGAAAGGCCTGGCTATTCACTGCTTGCGTCGAGAAACACGTGATGGTGTCTCCGCAGCTTCTTTACATGCATCTGCATATTTCCCATAAGGGATGGGGGCAGTGTTCTGGAATCACTGCGTTGAGAAACACGTGATGGTGTCTCCGCGGTGTTGGATGTTTTGGTCTCCCCGAGGCCAATCATCTGTGCCTTTATAGCCTTTTTACTAGGCACTGCTCCTAATAGCCAGATTCCTACTCCACACTGATGAGGAGCAAAAACCCCGAAACAGCTGTCTGTGGATGGATACCATGCTTGGCATAGGTGGCTTTCCTTCATAGGATGCTGCCCTTCCCGTGGTTGTTCCTTCCCGGGGAAAGGCCTGGCTATTCACTGCTTGCGTCGAGAAACACGTGATGGTGTCTCCTCAGCTTCTTTACATGCATCTGCATATTTCCCATAAGGGATGGGGCAGTGTTCTGGAATCACTGCGTTGAGAAACACGTGATGGTGTCTCCGCGGTGTTGGATGTTTTGGTCTCCCCGAGGCCAATCATCTGTGCCTTTATAGCCTTTTTACTAGGCACTGCTCCTAATAGCCAGATTCCTACTCCACACTGATGAGGGGCAAACACACCGAAACAGCTGTCTGTGGATGGATACCATGCTTGGCATAGGTGGCTTTCCTTCACAGGATGCTGCCCTTCCCGTGGTTGTTCCTTCCCGGGGAAAGGCCTGGCTATTCACTGCTTGCATCGAGAAACACATGATGGTGTCTCCGCAGCTTCTTTACATGCATCTGCATATTTCCCATAAGGGATGGGGGCAGTGTTCTGGAATCACTGCGTTGAGAAACACGTGATGGTGTCTCCGCGGTGTTGGATGTTTTGGTCTCCCCGAGGCCAATCATCTGTGCCTTTATAGCCTTTTTACTAGGCACTGCTCCTAATAGCCAGATTCCTACTCCACACTGATGAGGGGCAAAAACCCCGAAACAGCTGTCTGTGGATGGATACCATGCTTGGCATAGGTGGCTTTCCTTCATAGGATGCTGCCCTTCCCGTGGTTGTTCCTTCCCGGGGAAAGGCCTGGCTATTCACTGCTTGCGTCGAGAAACACGTGATGGTGTCTCCTCAGCTTCTTTACATGCATCTGCATATTTCCCATAAGGGATGGGGCAGTGTTCTGGAATCACTGCGTTGAGAAACACGTGATGGTGTCTCCGCGGTGTTGGATGTTTTGGTCTCCCCGAGGCCAATCATCTGTGCCTTTATAGCCTTTTTACTAGGCACTGCTCCTAATAGCCAGATTCCTACTCCACACTGATGAGGGGCAAACACACCGAAACAGCTGTCTGTGGATGGATACCATGCTTGGCATAGGTGGCTTTCCTTCACAGGATGCTGCCCTTCCCGTGGTTGTTCCTTCCCGGGGAAAGGCCTGGCTATTCACTGCTTGCATCGAGAAACACATGATGGTGTCTCCGCAGCTTCTTTACATGCATCTGCATATTTCCCATAAGGGATGGGGGCAGTGTTCTGGAATCACTGCGTTGAGAAACACGTGATGGTGTCTCCGCGGTGTTGGATGTTTTGGTCTCCCCGAGGCCAATCATCTGTGCCTTTATACCCTTTAAATCAGAGGTCCCCAACTCCAGTCCTCAAGGCCCACCAACAGGTCATGTTTTCAGGATTTCCTTTGCATTGCACAGGTGATGCAATTATTACCTGGGCAAAACTAAGGAAATCCTGAAAACATGACATGTTGGTGGGCCTTGAGGACTGGAGTTGGGGACCTCTGCTTTAAATAACTAACGTATATAGGTCTCAAGGTTCGAGAAATTGCTAGAAAGATAGAAACGGGTGCAGTAAGAGCTAATGGATAACACAAGTGAACTATTGAATGTGTACTTTCTTCTGTCTGCATCCAGCCCTGGTTGAGGCTATGCAGCATCAATAGTAAAAAGATCTAAAGTTAAAAATAATTAAAAAAGTTAAGCGGTGCACGCGGTGGCTGGGATGCTGTGTGCGAAGGACCTGGGATGATGTCACGGTCATGTGATCGCGACGTCATCGCAGGTCCTTCACACACAGCTTTCCAGCCGCCGCATGCACCGTTGAGAGGCGGGAGGACTCCGGGGCCATCAGAAGGTGAGTATATGACTATTTTTTATTTTAATTTTTTTTTTTTAACAATTATATGGTGCCCAGTCCGTGGAGAAGAGTCTCCTCTCCTCCACCCTGGGTACCATCCGCACATGATCCGCTTACTTCCCGCATGGTGGGCACAGCCTTATGCGGGAAGTAAGCGGATCAATGCACTCCTATGTGTGCGGAATCCCCACGATTCTGCAAATTAATGAACATGCTGCGTTTTTTTCCGGAATGCTTTTCCGCTCAGGAAAAAAATGCAGCATGTGCATACAAAATGCGGATTGCATTCTTTCAATAGGATGCTTATTGTGAGCGTTTTTTTTTTTCGCAGTTTTATCGCGCTTTTATAGCGGAAAAACATGAAAAATCCAGAATGTGTGCACACAGCCTTAGGGTTCTAGTTTCTTTCAGGTTTTTCCAGGTGCAGCTGCTACCTCTGCACCCAGTGTAGGTACCATGTATTACCATAATAAAAGAAGAACAATGTATTTGGTAGTAGCAACAGTGTAAACATTATATCATTATATCATTGGGCCAGATATTTTAAAAGGTTTTATTGCCTTAATATTCAGAGATGTTAACAGCACCATTAGTGATTGAGGTTGGTTCACCACCTACAAAAGGCCGAGGTCTCTGCTCTATAGGTTTTCTCAAATTGTGTTTATTCCTAAAAGATATCTAAAGTATCCAACAAGTTTGGTTGTTAGAAAGTGATGACCCAGTTTGTTTGGAGAGTTATGAAATCAGTAAGGGAGCGGTTGACACTTCCTTTGACTACACCCTGGTGTCTAATATAACTGTGCATTAAAGAAGAGATTTTACAATCAAAAGATTGCATCAAGAGCTCATATCTGTCCCGTCTCGTAACATACAGATCCACACGGATTTTCACGGTTTTAGGTTTAATAGGAAAGTTGTATAATGAGGGCCAGGATATACGAGACCATTACCACTATCTGTCTGTCTATCTAACACCCGGAACACTTTACAAATGGCCAAGTATAAAAATAGTAAATTTGATTAAATAACAAATAAAAACTTAATTTAAAAAAGTCAGTGAGACAGTGACCACAGATACAAGAAAAAAGGTGGGTATGCCCGGAAATATATATAAAATAGTGATCGTCACCAGCCAAAGTGGTTTGATGAACCTTATATGAATGTCAATCCTTTATTCCATTATGCACATATATTGCTATAAGGATAGTCACATACTATTTAGCAAGCACAGTAAGATCATAATCAAGGCACACAAATATGAAATAAACCTCCTATTACATAAAAGCAATGTTGCATATATTTTTAAAGGGAACATATGTAAATATGTGCTCCACTGTTCCAGGTAAAGAAACATAACTATTGAATAAGCAAATCAATCAGTAGTTCGTGCAAATTAAGGATGTGTCATATAATCATTATATATATATATATATATATATATATATATATATACAGTGGGGCAAAAAAGTATTTAGTCAGTCAGCAATAGTGCAAGTTCCACCACTTAAAAAGATGAGAGGCGCCTGTAATTTACATCATAGGTAGACCTCAACTATGGGAGACAAACTGAGAAAAAAAAATCCAGAAAATCACATTGTCTGTTTTTTTTAACATTTTATTTGCATATTATGGTGGAAAATAAGTATTTGGTCAGAAACAAAATATCATCTCAATACTTTGTAATATATCCTTTGTTGGCAATGACAGAGGTCAAACGTTTTCTGTAAGTCTTCACAAGGTTGCCACACACTGTTGTTGGTATGTTGGCCCATTCCTCCATGCAGATCTCCTCTAGAGCAGTGATGTTTTTGGCTTTTCACTTGGCAACACGGACTTTCAACTCCCTCCAAAGGTTTTCTATAGGGTTGAGATCTGGAGACTGGCTAGGCCACTCCAGGACCTTGAAATGCTTCTTACGAAGCCACTCCTTCGTTGCCCTGGTGGTGTGCTTTGGATCATTGTCATGTTGAAAGACCCAGCCACGTTTGATCTTCAATGCCCTTGCTGATGGAAGGAGGTTTGTACTCAAAATCTCACGATACATGGCCCCATTCATTCTTTCATGTACCCGGATCAGTCGTCCTGGCCCCTTTGCAGAGAAACAGCCCCAAAGCATGATGTTTCCACCACCATGCTTTACAGTAGGTATGGTGTTTGATGGATGCAACTCAGTATTCTTTTTCCTCCAAACACGACAAGTTGTGTTTCTACCAAACAGTTACAGTTTGGTTTCATCAGACCATAGGACATTCTCCCAAAACTCCTCTGGATCATCCAAATGCTCTCTAGCAAACTTCAGATGGGCCCAGACATGTACTGGCTTAAGCAGTAGGACACGTCTGGCACTGCAGGATCTGAGTCCATGGTGGCGTAGTGTGTTACTTATGGTAGGCCTTGTTAAATTGGTCCCAGCTCTCTGCAGTTCATTCACTAGGTCCCCCCGCGTGGTTCTGCGATTTTTGCTCACCGTTCTTGTGATCATTCTGACCCCACGGGGAGGGATTTTGCGTGGAGCCCCAGATCGAGGGAGATTATCAGTGGTCTTGTATGTCTTCCATTTTCTAATTATTGATCCCACTGTTGATTTCTTCACTCCAAGCTGGTTGGCTATTGCAGATTCAGTCTTCCCAGCCTGGTGCAGGGCTACAATTTTGTTTCTGGTGTCCTTTGACAGCTCTTTGGTCTTCACCATAGTGGAGTTTGGAGTCAGACTGTTTGAGGGTGTGCACAGGTGTCTTTTTATACTGATAACAAGTTTAAACAGGTGCCATTACTACAGGTAATGAGTGGAGGGAAGAGGAGACTCTTAAAGAAGAAGTTACAGGTCTGTGAGAGCCAGAAATCTTGATTGTTTGTTTCTGACCAAATACTTATTTTCCACCATAATATGCAAAAAAAATGATAAAAAAACAGACAATGTGATTTTCTGGATTTTTTTTTCTCAGTTTGTCTCCCATAGTTGAGGTCTACCTATGATGTAAATTACAGACGCCTCTCATCTTTTTAAGTGGTGGAACTTGCACTATTGCTGACTGACTAAATACTTTTTTGCCCCACTGTATATATATATACACATGGTATAATTAGCTAAGAGAATGACAGCGGGGAGACCCACCACACCCAACGCACGATTCGCTTGGAAATGCTTCGTCCCTTGTTCTATCTAGGAATAATGTATATCTCAATGAAGCAGATTGGGGTTCATGGCTCCAGGTAAGCAGGGACAACATTAGTCTGGGAACGCGTTGACTTATAGCTTTTTCTAAAAATGATAAATCTAAGAAATATCCAAACAGAATTTTTAGTAACAGAGTGAAATAAGACAAGAGAAAGCTACAATTGTTATAATTAGACTTGACACATTTTCTGGACGTTAGTTCCATTTCCCCCTCAGTATCCTCTGTTACTATTAATGGTCATGTTATGCTGGGTTACAAGGAGCCAAAACTCAAACTAATCTGCACATTCATACTTGGATTTATTAGGAGGTATAAACACAAGAAAGTTGCTGACAAAAAAAAAATCATATAAAGTTAGTTTTAAAGGAATATTTCATCTTTGAAGCCAATTTAAGAAATATATTCTGGGCTAAACTTTGTGTGGGTTCTCGATACACTGAATAAAATGCACATCAGAAAAATCAGTTTCAGAATAATTGATAAATTTGCAGGTTAAACTGCAGAGTCTGCAATTGGTTTGTAAGAAATTTTCATATGGATTTTAACACAGAAAAGGGAAAATTTCAACTCCCAAATCTACGCTGTTTTTAAAACACTGAAATACGTTACACTGTTCCCCTCTTTTCTATGGTTGACTCAAAAGTTTAATGTTGGAGTATGGTATACAGAATATCGGAGTCTGGTATACAGCCTTATTCTAATGTTACAGCTGTGTATGGTGATTATATCCCTGTGGCTCCGTAGTACATGTCCCAGGGTATGGTGCCTGCTTATAGCACTATATCGAGATAATAGCCCCCAATATAGACTTTTAAAGGGGTTGTCTGGCCTTAAGTTACAAGTCTACAGTTACGCTATGTGACAACAGGCTTAGCAATCCTCACATTGCACACATTTGAGAATTAAACATGAATCCTCCACAATAAACCGTTATCAGACTATATAAGAATTCTACACCATTATTCACATTGTTACGACATGGTTTACCCTTTTTATAGGAAGGGATGAAGAGCATGCTTGTCCCTGACATACTCCTCCAACTTCAGACTTATAGTATAAGGCTGGACAATCACTTTAACAGAAAATAAACTGAAATCAAAATCATACAGAGGTTTAGTAGGACCCTACTGACTACAACATAAGCATAGATCATAGATACAGGGGACCAAGAGCACTTTGAGGAGGTGATTAAATGGTGCAGCAGGTTATTGGTCACTATCTTTTTAACAAACTTTGCATTAATCAATAGTGCAGACAAAAGCAAGAAACTTTGAAAAGTATGTTACCAAAGAAATCTTCATTCTTGAGTCACTACTTCCCTTTCCCTCTAGCTCCTGTTCTCACTAGACCGTCTGAAAAGCTCAAATATACTGTAGTTTGGTCAAAGTAAGACAGCTATGACAGCGACGTGCCAGGTTACATCACCTACTATACTCTATGGAGACAGTACAGGGATAAAGAGAGAGGAGCAGAGTGAGAAAACAAGCAGGCAGACTATGCACTGAGTCATTTGGCTGATCATAGAGCTGGATTCACTGCTACACTGCTCAGTACTGCTGTATGATGTGTTCTATGCTGCTGCCAATACATCTGAATATGTGCTAAGCAGAGAAAGAAGACCAGGAGTCCGTCAGTTTCTCTGCACTGTTTATAGGAGGCATCATTGCAGATAGAACTGAAAATTAGAGCTGGCAAAGGGGAAACCTGGTGAAAAATGTAAGCTGCACATCATATAATGGACATAAATAGTGTCATTCTTCATATACACACATGACTGCTTATTATCATTAGTTTCCTGAAACTTGTCATAGTTGTTATTTGTTAAAACTTTTGTAATTTCCATGATGGGGGTCACAGGTGGTAAATGGGTTAATGGTCCCAGTCCCGGTGGTAAAAGTTATTTATTGGCAGAGTACACAAACATTAGCATACCTCCCAACCTTTGAAGAGAAAGAAGGACAGAATTTGTGGTGCGTGTAGCACATGCACTTACCATTATGTTCTCATCTGACCATATTAAGAAAAGTTCAGAAAGTGATGGACAACCCGTTGAAGGCTGTGTTCACACTACTGCTAAACCTTTTTGCTGTCCATTCTATTATAGGAGCAAAACAATGGAAAACAGCTGAGCCAGATTTGTCCCTGGCATTCCTCTCTTCCACTGGGATGTCTCCTCAGCCTCCTCATAGTTCATCTCAGACCAAGGCACATCAGAACTTTGTCACAATGTTCCCTGGACTAAGGCCAGAGAGGAGACTCCTAACAGGGATACCTTCAGGTTATTATGATCATGTGGATGCAAATTAATATATAATTTTTGTTATTTAAATTGAAACTGTCAGGTCGGATGATACTAATAACCTGCGGATAAATGGTTAATCTGTAGGTTAGTAACATTGTGAAGGTGCCTTGCTGCAGTACAGAAACTGCAGCACTCGGGAGAAAATTAAGTTTGTTCCTCCCA
This sequence comes from Ranitomeya imitator, assembly GCF_032444005.1. Lineage (NCBI taxonomy): Eukaryota > Metazoa > Chordata > Amphibia > Anura > Dendrobatidae > Ranitomeya > Ranitomeya imitator. Next base: position 51,497,363 of record NC_091287.1, on the reverse strand, counting down.
GGAGCCTCCGGCTTTCAGTCATACAGGTGTGCCGATGTGGCTCCAGTCACTGCTCATAGCACAGGACAACAGGACATAGATCCAAATCTGGGACTGTACTGCTGGGTCTGGGATGGTTAGGGGCTATGCATTAGTACTGAAGAATGATAAAGGTCCAGTAGGTGATATTTTTTTATTATTATTTTCAGAACACTCTAGGGCCATTTTAAATAAAAAAAAAAAAAATGAATGAACAACACCATCCATCAATACATGAGGGTTTTTAACCCCTTAAGCCCCAAGGGTGGTTTGCACGTTAATGACCGGGCCAATTTTTACAATTCTGACCACAGTCCCTTTATGAGGTTATAACTCTGGAATCTTCAACGGATCCTGGTGATTCTGACAATGTTTTCTCGAGACGTATTGTACTTCATGATAGTGGTAAAATTTCTTCTATAAGACTTGCGTTTATTTGTGAAAAAAATGGAAATTTGGCGAAAATTTTGAAAATTTCGCAATTTTCCAACTTTGAATTTTTATGCCCTTAAATCACAGAGATATGCCACACAAAATACTTAATAAGTAACATTTCCCACATGTCTACTTTACATCAGCACAATTTTGGAACCAAATTTTTTTTTTATAGGGAGTTATAAGGGTTAAAAGTTGACCAGAAATTTCTCATTTTTACAACACCATTTTTTTAGGGACCACATCTCATTTGAAGTCATTTTGAGGGGTCTATATGATAGAAAATAACCAAGTGTGACACCATTCTAAAAACTCCACCCCTCAAGGTGCCCAAAACTACATTCAAGAAGTTTATTAACCCTTCAGGTGTTTCACAGGAATTTTTGGAATGTTTAAATAAAAATTAACATTTAACTTTTTTCACACAAAATTTAATTCAGCTCCAATTTGATTTATTTTACCAAGGGTAACAGGAGAAAATGGACCCCAAAAATTGTTGTACAATTTTTCCTGAGTACGCTGATGCCCCATATGTGGGGGTAAACTACTTTGTGCACATGGCAGAGCTCGGAAGGGAAGGAGCGCCGTTTGAATTTTCAATGCAAAATTGACTGGAATTGAGATGGGACGCCATGTTGCGTTTGGAGAGCCCCTGATGTGCCTAAACATTGAAACCCCCCACAAATGACACCATTTTGAAAGTAGACCCCCTAAGGAACTTATCTAGATGTGTGGTGAGCACTTTGACCCACCAAGTGCTTCACAGAAGTTTATAATGCAGAGCCGTAAAAATAAAAAATCATATTTTCTCACAAAAATGATCTTTTCGCCCTCATTTTTTTATTTTCACAAGGGTAAGAGAAGAAACTGGACCCCAAAAGTTGTTGTGCAACTTGTCCTGAGTACGCTGATACCCCATATGTGGGGGTAAACCACTGTTTGGGTGCAAGGCAGAGCTCGGAAGGGAAGGAGCGCCGTTTGAATTTTCAATGCAAAATTGACAGTAATTGAGATGGGACGCCATGTTGCGTTTGGAGAGCCACTGATGTGCCTAAACATTGAAACCCCCCACAAGTGACACCATTTTGGAAAGTAGACCCCGTAAGGAACTTATCTAGATGTGTGGTGAGCACTTTGACCCACCAAGTGCTTCACATAAGTTTATAATGCAGAGCCGTAAAAATAAAAAATCATATTTTTTCACAAAAATGATTTTTCGCCCCCAATTTTTTATTTTCCCAAGCGTAAGAGAAGAAATAGGACAAATTGCACAACAACTTTTGGGGTCCAGAGTACGCTGATACCCCATATGTGGGGGTAAACCACTGTTTGGGCACATGGCAGAGCGCAGAAGGGAAGGAGTGCCAATGCAAAATTGACTGGAATTGAGATGGGACGCCATGTTGCGTTTGGAGAGCCACTGATGTGCCTAAACATTGAAACTCCCCAAAAGTGACACCATTTTGGAAAGTAGACCCCCTAAGGAACTTATCTAGATGTGTTGTGAGAGCTTTGAACCCCCAAGTGTTTCACTACAGTTTAGAACGCAGAGCCGTGAAAATAAAAATTATTTTTTTCCCACATAAATTATTTTTTAGCCACCAGTTTTGTATTTTTCCAAGAGAAACAGGATAAGTTGGACCCCAATAAGTTGTTGTCCAATTTGTCCTGAGTACGCTGATACCCCATATGTGGGGGGAACCACCATTTGGGCGCATGGCAGAGCTCGAAGGAGCGCCATTTGGAATGCAGACTTAGATAGAATGGTCTGCAGGTGTCACATTGCGTTTGCAGAGCCCCTAATGTACCTAAACAGTAGAAACCCCCCACAAGTGACCCATATTGGAAACTGGACCCCCCCAAGGAACTTATCTAGATGTGTTGTGAGAACTTTGAACCCCCAAGTGTTTCACTACAGTTTATAACGCAGAGCCGTGAAAATACAAAATCATTTTTTTCCACAAAAATAATTTTTTAGCCCCCAGTTTTGTATTTTCCCAAGGGTACCAGGAGAAATTGGACCCCAAAAGTTGTTGTCCAATTTGTCCTGAGTACGCTGATACCCCATATGTTGGAGTAAACCCCTGTTTGGGCGCACGGAAGAGCTCGGAAGAGAAGGAGCACTGTTTCAACGCAGAATTGGCTGGAATTGAGATCGGACGCCATATTGCGTTTGGAGAGCCCCTGATGTGCCTAAACAGTAGAAACCCCCAAACTAGAAACCCCCAAGTAGAAACTGAAACCCTAGCCCTAGCTCTAACCCTACCCCTAACCCTAGCCCCAACCCTATTCACAACCCTAGCCCTAACCCTAGCCCTAACCCTAGCCCTAACCCTAGCCCTAATGGGAAAATGGAAATAAATACATTTTTTAAATTTTATTATTTTTCCCTAACTAAGGGAGTGATGAAGGGGGGTTTGATTTACTTTTATAGCATTTTTTTAGCGGATTTTTATGATTGACAGTCGTCACAGACTAAAAGACGCTTTTTAGTGCAAAAAATAGTTTTTGCGTCTCCACATTTTGAGAGCTATAATTTTTCCATATTTGAATCCACAGAGTTATGTGAGGGCTTGTTTTTTGCGGGATGAGTTGACGTTTTTATTGGTAACATTTTCGGGCATGTGACATTTTTTGATCGCTTTTTATTCTAATTTTTGTGAGGCAGAATGACCAAAAAACAGCTATTCATGAAGTTCTTTTGGGAGGGCGTTTACACCATTCCACGATTGGTAAAATTGATAAAACAGTTTTATTCTTCGGGTCAGTACGATTACAGCGACACCTCATTTATATCATTTTTTTATGTTTTGGCGCTTTTATACGAAAAAACTATTTTATAGAAAAAATAATTATTTTTGCTTCGCTTTATTCTGAGGACTATAACTTTTTTATTTTTTTACTGATGATGCTGTATGGTGGCTCGTTTTTTGCAGGACAAGATGACGTTTTCAGCGGTACCATGATTATTTATATCCGTCTTTTTTATCGCGTGTTACTCCACTTTTTGTTCGGCGGTATGATAATAAAGCGTTGTTTTTTGCCTCTTTTTTTTTTTTTTTACCGCGTTCACTGAAGGGGTTAACTAGCAGGACAATTTTATAGGTGGGGTCGTTACGGACGCAGCAATGCTAAATATGTGTACTTTTATTGTTTTTTTATTATTTAGATAAATGTATTTATGGGAACAATATTTTTTCTTCTTTATTTAGGTATGTTTTGATTTTGGCTTTTTTTAACATGTGAATATTTTTTTTACTTTACAACATTGCCCCGGGGGGGGGCATCATGTTATTTGGTCAGATCGCTGATCTGACACTTTGCAGAGCAATGTGTCAGATCGGCGATCTGACATGCAGGGCTGCAGGCTTACCAGCGCTTGCTCTAAGCAGGCACTGGTAAGCCTCCTCCCTGCAGGACCCGGATGCAGCCCCGTGGCCATTTTGGATCCGGGGCCTGCAGGGAAAAGAAGGTAGGAGACCTTTGGAGCAACGCGATCACATCACGTTGCTCCGAGGGTCTCAGGGAAGCACGCAGGGAGCCCCCTCCCTGAGCGATGCTTCCCTATGCCGCCAGAACACTGTGATCATGTTTGATCACAATGTGTCGGGGGTTAATGTGCCAAGGGCGGTCCATGACCACTCCTGGCACATAGTGCCGGATGTCAGCTGCAATAGTCAGCTGACACCCGGCCGCGCTCCCCCTGTGAGCGCGGCCGATCGCATATGACGTACTATCCCGTCCCTGGGTATTAAGTCCCAGGTCACCTCGACGGGATAGTACGTCATATGGGATTAAGGGGTTAATGGAGGTTTCCACTCTAATGGTTCGCTTCCACTTGTGATTAAATCGGACGAATGCAAATTCGGTTAAAAATCGGATTGCTTTCGTACCAATTTAGTCCTATGCTTGTGTTCCGAGTGGCGTTTTTTTTCTTGCTCCGATCGGATTGCGATCAGACAGGGAAAAAATACAGCATGCTGAATTTGGATCACATCCATCCATACAAGTCTCGGGTGATATCTGAGTGAAGTGCGATTTCCATGGACGCCGGCAAGAGAGGAGATGGAGAAATTACTTTCTCCATCTCCTGTGTGCCTGGACTCCAACTCTCCCATGCGAGAGGATTGTATCACAGAGCACTAACACTCGGATCACGCTCGCAGCAAAGCAGTTGCCACGTGTTATTAACATATTGCATTGCATCGGATGTGATACCCTAGTGTGTCTCCGGCCTAACGTAGAATTCCCTGATTTTATAAGCCAGAAATTCCCTTTAAAGCAAACTTATCAGCTCCTTTACAATGCCTTCTTCTATAGTAGTAGTGACAGACACGCTGACTTCACTAATACTTGTTTGTTTTTATGCAGCAATGTTAGGAAAAGTCCACTTTGGTCTCTGCAGTGAGTGTCCAGCTGAGAGTCCAGAGTAATAAAATAGAATTCAAAAGCAAATAAAAGGAGTCCAAAGTACTGCATACTTGTGCAGCGTCCAGATTTGACTGCGTAGTGGATGGGATTTCAAGAAATCGCATGCACATTCTGCGTTCCCAGAGGCCCGCGGATCACAGAGATGGACATGCGGCGCATCTTTCCAGACATCTTTGGTGTCTACGCAAGATAAATTTCACCCATATAATGTATTGGTGTATTGGACGCCGTGATTTCGCTCAGTTCAATGAACACTTGCGGAATCACCTCCGTTCAATAGCCGGCAGCACTTTGGGCACAGCAGACATGCGCTCCGTCCAAAGCACTGCCAATTCCTGAACTCTGGATACTGGACTCTTGCCCTCACAGCGGACTCCTTCATTGCTGGCTGCATATTGCAGAGAATATTATGTAAAGATCATGAACAGTTTTACTTCCTTCCAGCAAGATATTCGTGGCTATTAATGTAGGCATATAGATGTAAAGTTTTGCATGATATGAGTCAGCATCTCCAGTGGTTTTACACAATAAATTACTCTAAGCAGAAGAATCTGAACGCGGGCAGGCAGATGCCAGAGAAACACGTCGAGATGCCAGCTCTGCCTGAGATGCCCAAACTTGAACAACTTGCTCATTCTCGCCCAGTTTAGAAATAAGACTGGAAAACAACTTTACCGCGTCAGTTTGAGAAAAATGTCACTTGAAGCTTTGTGCAAAACCTGTGCCAGTCCTCAGCCCACCAAGTGCCATCTTGTGAAAAGACGCCACATAGCATAATTCATGCCATCATACCTCTGCACCACCTGTCACAATGCCCCAGTTCCCAATCTCCAGGATCCTGGTGTCACTGCATTATGTACAAATACCTATAGATATTTTACTGCAAAAAAAATATCTAGAAAGTAAAAAAAGGAAAAAAGGAAAATGATACTGTGCCATCTGCACTGCGGTTTGGAAAGGTGTGGCCCGGTACACTTGTGGTTAGAAGAGTAAAATTATTCTGAAAGTGCTGAAGAATGTTTTGTGCCCTGCAACAGACACTGCAGACATTTCCGGTCTGGTAATAAAGCTGTGACAATCTGACTACAGTATATTCTGCTTGCCCTCCACATGCTATTCAACCCTGCATGGGGGGAAACCTTCAGGTGCATGGAAAGAGGGAAAAGCAGCAGTCAGTGCATCCAAACAACTGGTGCAAATGAAAATGTCTTCCATTTATTTCCATGTGTATATGGATTTTCGAAAGCTTCATTCAGATAGAAGGAACAGTTGCAGAAATGTCTGCAAAACAACTAAGCAAGGGGGGCCTCAAACTGTCCCTGTGACCCTAGCTATCTCTGTCCCGGGATACTCAAGAAGGTAGCGAGACCCAAGTATCCGACCTTACTATGCTCCTGTTAAACCCTGATCTGTCCCCTCCCTCACCCCTGGGGCAGAACTGTAAGGTAAACAAGACACAAAGACAAAACAGGGAAAACAGAAACCCTCTATCATGCAAAAGCACTAACCAACAATAGGGAGGAGGATAGGGACAGGGAGGAATAAACTAAATGGAAACAGGGACCAGGAGATAAACACACATGTACAGTAAATACAGAGCTCCTGTATATAATGTCACTGGTGATCACTGTATTACCTATACATTATACACTACATACAGAGCTTCTGTGTATAATGTCACCAGTGACCACTGTATTACCTTCACACTACGGTAAATACAGAGCTCCTGTGTATAATATCACTGCGAAATTTAGAGCTAATCAAGGCAGATAGTATTGCAGTTTCAGTTAATTAGGGTGTACAGTGCGATGGTTATATCTAATAAGGGCAGACAGTGTGGAGGTTATAACTAACATAGTAACATAGTTAGCAAGGCCGAAAAAAGACATTTGTCCATCCAGTTCAGCCTATATTCTGTCAGAATAAATCCCCAGATCTACATCATTCTAAAGAACCTAATAACTGATAGTAACATAGTTAACAAGGCTGAAAAAAGACAATTAATAAGGGCAGACAGTGTTGTGATTAAAGCTAATAAGAGCGGACAGTGGGGAAGTTTTAGCTAATAAAGGCAGACAGTGTGACAGTTATAGTTCAGAAAGAGGATGGTGCGTAGTCAATATTTTATAGGAAAGGACAGTGTGAAGGGAGTGCTGCAGTGCTTATCTTTTCAATTTATAATATAATTATATAATGCCCCTAACATAAATACAGATATAACAATCCATAACTTGTCAGATAACGTGATACATGGCTATGTTGCCGCCTGACAAGTTAAGGACTACTACATCAGTATTTATGTTGGTAGCATTAATTAGAATATTAACCACTGCAGCATGCCAAACCCTAACAGCGCGTACTACACTTACTGTCAGGATTTGACTCTGCCTGCAGTCTTCACATGACCACTTATGCGATTAACATATTTACTTGCTGACTGGCTTTTCTTCCTGCTTCTCTCAGTGTACCAAGGACTTTAGTTTTTCACTTAAAGTGAACCTGTCACCAATTTGGGACGATATAAAGTAAGGCCACCACCTTTCAGGGCTAATATGCAGCATTCTATAATGCTGTATGTCTGTTCCCAACCCGACCTGTAAGAGAAGAAAAATAACTTTTATTATACTCACCTGTGGGGCGGTCTGGTCCAAGGGGTGTCGGAGGTCCTGGTCCGGCGCCTCTCATCTTCTTATGATCACTGTCCTCCTGCTTGCTTCATGTGGATGACGCCCCACAGGTGAGTATAATAAAAGGGTTTTTCTTGTCTTGCAAGTCGGGTTGGGGGCAGATATACAGCATTATAGAATGCTGTATATCAGCCCCGAAAGGTGGCGGCCTTGCTTCACATTGGCCTAAAGGTTCGCCTTAAGATTAAAAGAATTAGAAAGAGTAGCTATTCAGCATGTGACTGTACATATGCAAATCACACATGAGCGGTCACATGACGTCTAATTAAGCGGCTTTAGCTGTCTATAGGAGGGAACGCTAAACTGAATTTTTGCCCCAGATGCAGAGAAACCAAGCTTCACTTCTCCATACTGTGCCACAACAGACACGTATCCAGTAGTCTATTGAATACGCTTAGGGAACCTGATGTTTTACTGTGTTTGCCTCCTCCTTGATGAATGGCACAATTTGGATAATATGGTTATATTTGAGAACTGCAGTAAATATATTTCCCTAATATGCAAACAAAATGCATCTAATCTGAGCAGACTGAACGTAATCATTGCCATCATTCCCCATAATCATTGCCACCACTCCACATATTACAGTAGATGTCGTCTGCTCTGACTGCAGCTGTTCCTTAGATCAGACCCCACATGATTGAAAATCCATGACCTTCAAAATCTAACATTCCTGAGAGCATCAAAGGGTAAAATCTTTTAATGCTTTGGTTTTTCATCTGTTAAACAGCTTTATCTTTCTCATTTCTCATGTAAGTGCAACAGAAATATTTGTGTGTGATGGTGCAACATATGAGCATTTAGGGCCCTACTTTTGGCCAGAGCCCCACTTTGTCTAAAACCGATCCTGGCTGGGGGTCCAGATGTAAGACTCCTAAAAAGGCTCCCACATTAGCCTGATCACCACTTACCATCTGAATCGTTGCATTTATTTCATGAATGGGCTTTATTTATGGATCCACCAGACCCGGCATGTGGTTCTGACCTGAAAGGAAGAATAAAGTTTTTGTTTTTAAGCTCCATTCACACCTACATTTATGACTGAAGCCACAATGTTCCGCTGAATCAGTTGCAGGACAGACCACAGCAATGTCCAATAAATCCCGTTGACTTATAATAAGGTTTGTTAGATTCCGGGAAATGACAAGGTTGAATAGGTCCTTGACACAAACGTGATCAGCCTTATTCCATCTTATTCTGTATGTAGGTAAGGAACAAAACGATCTCAATACTGGATTATGTTCCTGTTGTGATGGGAAAAATATTTTGTATCATCTTCTTTTCATTCTCTGGGGTAGAAATGGAAAAGTGATGAAAGAAGTTCCAGAAACAAATGGTATAAATACTTGTACGGAAGATTTCACAATCCTAGGTTGTAAATTGAACATTGCTGTCATTGTGACGGATTGGAGAAGTAAGTCCAAGCTGAAATTCCTCATTAATTATACTTTCTTTTAAAAAGAAAAAAAAAAGTAAATTGCTATGTCCTAACCCAGGGGACTTTAGAAGATTCCACATTTTTAAAACATCAGTCACAGGTCTAGTTTAGATTTATATGAATGATACACAGCAATACTATCATACACTACTGTACACACTTGGCATATGCAGGACGCTAAGCTAGAATCAGGGGTATTAGGATAGGTCTACATTAAAGGGGTTGTCCAGGTTTGGCACACACGTCTGCAGTCACTCTATGTGACTGCAGACTTGAGAATCCCAGCATCGCGCACTGTGCACACTGTCAGGAGTCCCCGATGCTGGGAGCGGGCGGGCATTTGATGTCAACAATGCGATTTGCATACTTTTGAACACATTCTGACTAGATGTGTCTGGCCTCACTCAATTTACTTGTATTTCACAAGATTGCACATTTCTACTTGAAATCGCATACTTGTGGTCAAATGACTGCCCACTTCGGCGCTAGTGAATCCTGACAGAGCAAAAGATTGTGAAGAGTCACAAGTCTGCAGTAACACAGAATGACTGCAGACTTTTGTGCCAAACCTGGACAACCCCTTTATTACTCTGATCTACACAGAGGACTATGTTGGGTTTTCTGCAGGAATTCCCGAAAAACAGTATTCCAATGGAAACCTTGGCTTGAATAAACCCAACGTAGTCACTGTGGACATAGTCTGGCCTCCATCTTTGCGGAATTTCATGGCAGACCATGTTTTTTTGCATGTCTAAAAAAGACAAATACTGAGATGACGGAGGCCAGGCAGTGTCCACAGCGACTCCATCGGATTCATTCAGCCCAGTAATTCCAGAATCTCTGTGTAGATCACAGTGTAATCACAGTTCAATTAATGTTGAAGGAAATGATCTCATTTTACTCTGCAATCAGAAGCTCTGCTTGGTAAATGTGGAATAAGACGATGATTTATAGTATACAGTCCAATACACAATATTAGCCTCACCGAATAAAATAGAATATCAGACAAATTCAGCACATTGCAACTCCGTTACAACAGCCCCTAAATCTCAGGGGTCACAGTCATTGGCTTTTCTTGACAACTCCTAATCTCATGCTATAAACTTGTGCCAGACATGTGGCGTACATGTGAACCGATTGTAGGAAAAAAGGTAACTGCAACACCATTATGATCACTGGAGGTCTGACCATGGGTGTAACTGTAGGGGGCGCTGTTACAGATTTACAATGGGGCCTGGGAGCCTCAACTTACATTACTGATTCTGACCTCTGTGACCCAAATGCACCAACGTCCCTGCGGCTTATCCCCTACACAGCCGAGCTCTGGGCTTTCCTCTATAAAGTTTAGGGCTGTTCTATGTCTCAGAGTGCAACTTCAAGCCGTGCACCCACTATAATTATGTCCCTGGACAGCTGGAAGGACACTATGTCAGCCTCCATTGGAGGAAATGGGGGCCTATGTGTATGCTCCTAGACCTGTATGGTGCATAAGCTAAAAGGAACCGAGTCTTATAGACCAATCCTTATATCCTTTTCTGCAGTTATCGCCTACTGTGCCGGAAAGCCTCCTGTAGTTTTACTGTTTACTTTGCATGGACTTTGCCTTTGCCGCGAGCAGTTGTGGCACACTCTTTATAGGATAATGGACACGCCCTATAGATCAGGTGTATGGATTCTTCTCCGCCTCATACTTTCTCCTTTACCAGCCTGATGCAGATCACAGGACATTCACAGACAGTAGCTGGGTCTCTTCCTATAATACTTATTTGTTCAGTGCTCATTTTCCACGTCACATGAGATCTTGGCCGCCAAAGTTAAAAACAATGATCCCATTATATGTCTTTTCTGCTAGAAGTCTTGATCGCTGCTTATTCTCTGAATATAAGCTTTAGAAGTCAATTACTGCATCTCCACTCAGTTCAAGATGGGGATCTGCAAGTCCTAGTTCCTGGGATCAAGACTCCCGAGTTCAGGATGGTGGGGGTCCCAGCAGTCGAACACCCCACGATCAGCAAATTATCTCATATGCCATGAATAGAGGATAACTTTTTGGGAATAAGCCTTTAATCTGGCTACTGCTGCAAAGGCAAATGTAGCATTACATGTAGATATTCAAATCAAAAGTTGACTATATAATACATGGCATAGGTGATAAATGTATGATCGGTAGAAGTTCGACTGCTGGGACCCCCATTGATGTTGAGGATGGGGCTTCCCTAATCACATATAAATGGAGAGGTAGTGCAGAGGTATGTCCACAAGACAATCTCAATATATCCCAGTATTTGTGTAGATTTCCTCCAGGTTCTTGATCCCCCTCCCAAAAATATACTGATAAATAATTGCTAGAAATTATACTTGTGTATATGGTTGGGTAATTAGACTGTGGACCCTCACTGTGGAGAGGGACTGATGTGAGCACAATCCTGTGGAATATGTTGGTGCCATAAAAACAACTGGAAGATTAAATTAATAAAAATTGCACAAATATATAAATGTCTCAATATATCTGGTCAGATATCCTTCATCATCGGAATTTGTTAGCGTTTACTTGCATAAGTTTGACCTCAACTCAGGGGCGTTGCAGAGGGTGCGACAGCGACTGGACCCGTGCGGGCAAAGATGAGTAGAATATTTTTGTTTTTATGAATTAGAGAACAGCGGCAGAACAGGGGACAGATATACCAGGATAGGTGGCAAATATACACCAGGAAGGGGCCTAGGATGGGGGCATAGATACCAGAATGGGGGACATATATACCAGGAAGCGGCCCAGGATGGGGGCATAGATACCAGAATGAGGGACATATATATATACGAGGAAGGGGCCCAGGATGGTGGCATATATACCACAATGGGGGATATATATACCAGGTCAGGGGCATATATACCAGGAAAGAACCCAGGATGGGGACATATATACCAGGATTTGGGACATATATACCAGGAAGGGGTCCATGATGGGGGACATATGAGGCTGAGAATAGAGGACATATATACCAGGAAGAGGTCCCAGAATAGGGGACATTAGTACAGGATGGTGGTCATTAGTACATAATTGCGGCAAGGGAACATGTATGTCCTTACAGGATTTAGAATACTACAAGTGCCCATATATCTGAGCAACATACAGAAGGTGGGGGGGGGTCAACTTTTGCCCCAGGGTCCATTGGATTCTAGCTACTCCACTGCCTCCACTCCATTCATTGTCTATGCCATTGCCAGATAATTGTCATGTGCTGTAATCCATTATTTCCAGCAGTGCCATAGACTATAAACGGATCGATAGTTGAGCATGCACACCTTCCTGGTTACAAAGTCCCATTTTCTACATAGCGATATAGGAGAAAATATTATTTTTGGGATAACTCTTAAAACCTGTTGACCTGTGACAATCTGCTGCACATCAGGATAGCTATCTTTAGAGAAAGGATTCAAGGTCTAAAATGATGAGCCTTGGAATGATGAGGTTCAAAATCCGCTTTTTTCGTGGATGGTGGACAACATTTTTTTTCTAGAAGATCAAGAAGTTTGTGACTATTTTATGTAAGGAAATAGCCCTTTAGTGAAGCCTGGCTTAGTGTTACTAAACACATGGCTATGTCCCATCCAGGGTCTCTACCAGGTAGGGCCGGTGTTAGGGGCTGGCAATCTAGGCATTTGCCTATGGCCCCCACTCCCCCAGGGGCCCCAGCCAGTGGCGTGCCGCTAATATTGGCACAATACGCTGCCGCTATGGGGCCCAGGTGTCAGAGGGGCTCGGTGCCAGCACCCGCTCCGCCATACCTCCCCAGCATCGCACATTCAACTCTATCAGCATCATAGATGCCGGTGACGCTCCCTCTCCCATCATTCCTCCTCTGCTTCTGTAGCAGCGGGCACGATGACGTCACTTCACTGTGTCCTAAGCTATGTCGGCAGTGGAGCTGCTGAGTAGACACTCTGCATAGACCGGAGCAGTAGGGGAACAAGGAGAGGTGAGTACGTGGTGACCATGTCAAGGTAAAAATATATTTTCTTTATACTCTTTTGTACTTTTATATTCTTATGCTGTGAAACAATGAGTTTTTCCCCTTTATGCTTGCTAATGCAAATGTAATTGTATTTAAGATGGCTGCCAGTATTCACCTTTGCCCTAGATTTGCTCTGCTGAAGAAGCAAGTTACACATTCCAGAAGGACAAGTATCATTTCTCTTGAAATGATACTTAAAGCGACGTGGAGAAAGGAAGATTCATCAGATGATGTCAGAGCCAACCAGAAAGACTGAATACTAGATACATTGCTTAAACCCTGCCTATTCCCGCCCTCTGCACACCTTCCCCCAATAGATCATATAATGTTGTGTATTAGAAAATAAAGTCAGTTGCTGTGACGTTGCTACACTATGTAGACACACGAGCATGCAATGAGATTGAACCAGCATTTTGTCTGACTCATTCTTATCTGGTACCAATGCTTTTATTCTGATTTGGAATGACTGGTGAAGGAAGGATATTGTCGTGACGACCCCGACAACCATAACACTGGAGGGATATGGGGTATGCATTTTACTATATGGGGGCTGCGTTATACTATATGAGGCTGCATTATACTCTCTGGGAGCTACATTATACTCTAGGGCAGTGTTCCCCAACTACGGTCCTCAAGAGTCACCAACAGGTCATGTTTTCAGGATTTCCTTAGTATTGCCCAGGAGATAATTGCATCACCTGGAAAGGCAAGAATTCCATCACCTGTGCAATACTAAGGAAATCCTGAATACATGACGTGTTGGTGGCTCTTGAGGACCGGAGTTGGGGAGCACTGCTCTAGGGGCTGCATCATACTCTATGATGCTGCATTATACTGTGAGGCTGCATTATACTCTATGGGGGCTGCATTATACTCTATGGGGGCTGGGTAATACTATATGAGACTGCATTATACTCTATGGGGGCTGCATTATACTCTATGGGGGCTGGGTTATACTATATGAGACTGCATTATACTCTATGGAGGCTGCATTATACTCTATGGGGACTGCGTTATACTCTATCAAAGACTATAGGGAGTGCATTATACTATCTGTACTATATGGGGGCAGCATTATTCTCTATTGAGGACTATTGGGAGTGCATTATCCTATATGGGGCTGCATCGTACTGCATGGAGGACTATGGGGGATGCATTACACTATGTGGAGGACTATGGGGTGCATTATACTAAACGAGCATAGTGCTGCCTATTAACTGAGTGATTAGATTGTTTAAGCTGGAACCAAAATCATTGTTCTCGGCAGCACAACTTCACGTGGCACTTGTCCAGTGTGATGTGTGGGCATTGAAGTGGGGTCCACAAACACTTCGTGTGTCCACCCCTTGGCCGTCTCTAGCAGCAAAGCTATGACGCCTAGAAGGAATCCATAACAGCCAATCTATTTTGATGAGAAATCTTTTTAGATACACTGTGCTCCCATAAGCCAGTATGTGGCAGAAACAACAGGAAGCAGCTGTCCCTCCGTCATCTTAGGGAAGGAGCCTGCTGTGAACTTAGATACTTCTCATAGTCATGTGTGGGAAATAATCATAAAAACAGGACGTTTTACAACAGATCCTCATTCATATCTTATAATAATTTGTCTGATAAGAAATAAGACAAAAATGAATTTGAATATTGGCTTAAAGTTTTATCCTAATGTACTTGCAGAATTTATTTCTCTTCTTGCTGCTCTGGTATTCTTCTGCAGGCTGCGTCGGCTCTTCAGGTCGTCAACTTCTAGGTAGTGACCAGTTCATTTCAAGTCTGGAGGACCACCATTCCTGTCTATGTAGCCACACAAAGATTTATCTGCTGCATTTTCCCTTCGTGTGTTGCACAATTTTTGTTTCCTAAAACTTGTACATTTTCAGTTACCTTTGTACTGAACAAGAAGTTTGAAATTAAGTATCACTCTGGGATAGGTATCAGTGTTATATGATCCATGTGGTTTGTAAAATACATATCACCGTCTGTTGTGGATCCCAGTGCCACTTCTATTCTGCACCACGTCACCGAAGATTGGACTGGACGGACTTTACTTTTCAATGTAAGTCTATGAGTTTCAGAACGAGACGCTCAAAGACTTACATTTAGGCCTCATTCACATATGTGAAAAAATGGTGCCGGTGTCAACAGTGCACTGGATCAGTGCCATCAGTGTTTTGGATCAGTGCCATCAGTGTTTTGGATCAGTGCCATCAGTGTTTTGGATCAGTGCCATCAGTGTTTTGGATCAGTGTCTTCAGTGTTTTGGATCAGTGCCATCAGTGTTTTGGATCAGTGCCATCAGTGTTTTGGATCAGTGCCATCAGTGTTTTGGATCAGTGCCATCAGTGTGTGGTCCGTGTGACTCTTTGTACCATCAGTGTCATCAGTGTTTGCGTCCGTTTGTACTATCAGTGTCATCAGTGTTTTTCATGGGTAGCTAAATAAATACGGTAAATGGAAAAGCTTCTCCTAAACTTTGCAATGTTAATTACGGTCAACACAAGGACTGTACTGACGCCATCCGTGTGCTGTACGTGTTTTTCATGGACCCATAGACTTGTATTGGCAATCTATGACAAACACAAACATGTGAATAGCAGCATAGATTATTATGGGTAATGTACTATCCATGAAAAAAACAGATAGAACATGTTCATGAAACACAGATGTGTGAATGAGGCCTAAGGCGTCTGTCACGACTCTGTTGTCGGGTGTCCCGGGACCAGGGGCTCCTTCCCTGTCCCTAACGCCAGGGGCACCCAAGCACCTAAGCCCATACAATTAGGGCTCATTCAGATGTTAGTGTTTTATCAGTGATTTTTTTTTTATCAGTTTCATCAGAGTTTGGTCAGTTTTTACCCTCAGAGTTTAGTCTGAATTTCATCAGTTTTTCTGGGATGAGAAAATAGAAAAAAACTCTTTCTCTATCTTCTCCTATCTAGCAGTCTGTGAAAAACAGGCAGCACACACACAGATGGCCTCTGACTGAGCTCTCATTTTACTCACATACTCATAGACTTGCACTGCTAATTTTGATCCAAGAATGGGATCAATATCGGTCAAGTCTCTGTGATCTTTGGAGGATCACGCAAAACTCACAAACATGTGAACGGCCTCATGCACCATTATAGATACAAGTGCTATTCTTGAAAAACACGGATAGTCCTCTATGCAAAAATCAGACGTCTGAATCAGTCCTAACACAAGGGTTTGACGAAGTGGAACATAAAATAAATTGCAGCTCATATCGCTAAAAAGCAAGACCTCATATAATGAAGCTGACGAGAAAGCTGATGAGAAAGTTATGGCTGCTATGTCTATAAAGGAATGAGCAAAGAATAAATCCCCCAAAAAAACTGCAAGACAGTCCTGGACTTGAGTCTATACCCTGCTGCCCCGGGCGGTTTGCTGAATGTCCCTCCCTGCCACTATGCCCCTTTGATATCTTCTCTTTCCAGGGTAGAAAGAAATGGTAAATGGGTGTGTTTAGGGGATATAGCTAGGGTTGTGGCCAAAAACAACCATGACGATATATGCGCGCAGTATAGCTTCTCCCTCTTTACTGTAAAAGTTGGGAGGTATCCATGTATGCACTAACAGGGTGTACGGATAGGTGGTGGCTTTATTTAATAATCCTATAAAGAAGCTTTCCTCCTATCATTAAAGTTTTTAATCTTCTTACTATATTGCACTCATCATATTACACAGCACTTTGTACTTACAATTGCTCATTTTGCCTTTCCACCCAGATAATTCTTCTCTTTTCTCTACTTCCTAGTCGAAACAGGAAGTCTCTTGTCCCAATATTTATCATTCCCCTCTTTACCTCCTGACCCAGCTGCTCTGTCCTTCCCATGCTAGGGACTTTTGCAGTGATTCATGACTCACAGGAAAAATTTAACTCCTATTTTTACATAGAGCTTAGTCAGTTTTTAATCACGTGATGTCATAGCGATAATGGAAAAGAGCACAATTATCTGGGTAGAAACACAAAATGAGCAATTGTAAGTGCACAGTGCTATATAATATGATGACCGCAATATAATAAGAGGAAAACATGTTGATGGGAGGAGGAGTGCTTCTTTAAATTTTGGTGAGTTTGAGAATACACGTAAAAAAAATCCACATGACAGACATAAATATGGACTTTTTTGCAACTGGTGAAAAGAATTGCTATATCTTCTGACATATTGGACTAGATTAATAAGAAACATTGAAAGGAAAGAAATAATCCAGCTATTCAAATCAGTACAGTAATTACTCATTAATAGCAGCAAATATAAAGTAGAATAAATTAATTTTCATAGGGAAAATAACTGCATCTCTGCACTGCCGGCAGTGACATATTTATTGCAGCAGCGGCTTCATTTTGGCAAGTGGTCAGGATGATATTGAGGATTTTCCTGTCAAGGGAATTGAAAACTTGGAGCATAATGACTATTCATTTAGTACAGTGAGTTTCTGACAAAATTTTTGCTGTGCGCCTACTAAATGATCTGCTGGAGATAATACGGTTAGATAAAGCTTTCCAAATATATGACTTCACTAATCCATCATCCCTGGCATTTAATTACCGTAAATGGGATGTCTGAGGAGCTCGCTTTTTTTTTTTCAGACACCAAACTAATCTAATTCACAGGCTGTGTCTGGTATTAGATGAGCTGCAATACCTGACGCAGCCTACCGACAAGAGAGGAGCTGTTTAAAGGGGAAACAAACTTCCAAAATGGCAAATATTGGGCCAAATACTGTGTTTATTCCCACCCAGAAAGCCCCATTGTGCTCAATCAACAAGGAGATTTATCTCTTCTCATGTCACAGCTGTGCTTCATGCGGAAGATATGGCAGGCACTCTGCGCTAAATGTTTGGTACTCAGTGGCAGTGGAGATTGTAATATTAATGCACTCAGAGATCCAAGTTATATGCGTATTTATTAATGCTGCATGCGTCTGTACGGAAGAGGGACAATATTTTGGTCAATAAACCTTTTTCATGGCCAGTGAATGATATCAGATAGGTTAGTTAGGGTAGTGTATCACCTGTGCGATATCATTCATTGGCTGTCAAAAAGGTCTGTTGACCAAAATATTGTCCCTCTTCCGTACAGACGCATGCAGCATTAATAAATACGCATATTACTTGGATCTCTGAGTGCCGTGGCAGTAATATTACAGCTCTGCTTCATATAAATTGAGAGATGACTCCAGCTGTGTTTCTTCAGTCTCAGACATGTGACTAGAACGGAAGACACAAAAGCGCACAGAGAGGTAAAAAATACTCTGTTGTAAAAAAGTCACAGTAAATAAGCAAGTGCTAGTCAAAAAATGAAAAAATACAGGGTATTTAGTTAACACTTTTTTTGCAAAAAAAAAGTATGTTAAGCTGCTCCACCAATCGCCAAGGTATACCCATAATAGAGCAGTCCTATCTAATGTATATAATCCCTATATGATGTATTTAAAAACCTGATCATCTGTATAGTACCTGTATGAGCAGGGTTTTATATGTGACTAGAACGGGTTGCTGTCATGATGTGGCAGCCTTAGGTAAGGAAGGGAGGCCTCAAATTGTCCCTGAAACTGGGACCCTAGCTATCCTTGTCCCGGGGGTACTTTTAAAGGTGAAGAGGCCCCAGACTCCGACCTTACTATGCTCCTGCTAAACCCTGATCTGTCTCCTCCTGTACCCCATGAGGTATTGGACAGAAATAAAAAGTAAACAAAACACAAAAACAAAATAGGGATAACAGAAAACCTCTATCATACAAAAGCACTAACCAACAATAGGGAAGGGGATAGGGACAGGGAGGAATAAGCTAAATGGGAACAGGGACCTGGAGATAAACACACACGCACTATTGCAAACAACAGAAGACTACTACAACAAATCTACTCCTACCACTTAGCTTTAGCATGCTGCACAGGAAGACGAATCTTTCACTGGCAGGGACAAGAAGGTCTGAACAGTTTTTGTAGGAAGAGGTAATTACCATATCAGAAGCAGCGGAAATGGAGCTGAATGTTTCTGACAAATCACACCATCTCTAAAGAAGACCTGTGATTTATTACCCGACATGACCATCTAACTCAGAGGTCTCAAACCGCTTTCCTCGAGGGCTGAAAACAGGTCATGTTTTCAGGATTTCCTTGTATTGCACAGGTGATAATTTAATCACTTGCACAGAATGATTCCAGCACCTTGTGCAATGCTAAGGAAATCTTGAAAACACACATGGTTTGAGGCCCTCGAGGAATGCAGTTTGAGACCCCTGATCTAACTCCAGGTCCTCCAGGGTTACGTGACACGCTCGTGACAGTTGCAGTTTTAAATACTGTATGTTGGACAGGAGCCATTTCTATTACATTCTCGAATGAGCGTGTCCGATTTCACCCTGCCAATCATTTTGTTCTGCCAGAGATAAGCCACTTCCAGATTTGTCTGACAGCAGCACTCTCATAGAGAAGACAGAAGCAATCAGTCAAACAAGCACTCCTGACTATTGGACAGACGGACCGAACGATCGACAGAACCATAGTGTGGTGAATGGCCACGTATAATGTATGGTGAGCTTTAGTTTCACAAACATCTATTATTATTATTATTATTATACATTTTTATAGCGCCATTTATTCCATGGCACTTTACATGTGAATACGGGGCAAATATAGACAAATACATTAAACATGAGCAATTAAGGCACACGAGTACATAAGGAGGGAGGACCCTGCCCGCGAGGGCTCACCGTCTGCAGGGGATGGGTGATGAAACACTAGGAGAGGGTAGGGCAGGTTGTGCGGCAGTTCAGTAACTTCAGGATCACTGCAGGCTGTAGGCTTGTCGGAAGAGGTGAGTCTTCAGGTTCTTTTGAAGGTTTCTATGGTAGGCAAGAGTCTGATGTGTTGGGGTAGAGAGTTCCAGAGTATGGGGGAAGCACGGGAGAAGTCTTGGATGCGGTTGTGGGAAGAAGAGATGAGGGGAGTAGAGAAGGAGGTCTTGAGAGGATCGGAGGTTGCGTGTAGGTAGGTACCGGGAGACCATGTCACAGATGTATGGAGGAGACAGGTTGTAGATGGCTTTGTATGTAATTGTGAGGGTTTTGAACTGGAGTCTCTGGGCGATAGGAAGCCAGTGAAGGGCTTGACATAGTGGAGAGGCTGGGGAATAGCGGGGAGACAGGTAGATTAGTCGGGCAGCAGAGTGTAGGATGGATTGGAGTGGTGCCAGAGTGCTAGAGGGGAGTCCAGAGAGTAGGAGGTTGCAGTAGTCAAGGCGGGAGATGATAAGGGCATGCACTAGCATTTTTGCGGTGTTGCGGTCAAAGAAAGCATGGATCCGGGAAATATTTTTGAGTTTGAGACGGCAGGAGGAGGCAAGGGCTTGGATATGTGGCTTGAAAGAGAGGGCAGAGTCGAGGATCACCCCGAGGCACCGGGCGTGTGGGACTGGGGAAAGTGAGCAGCCATTGACATTGATGGATAGGTCTGGTGGAGGGGTAGAGTGAGATGGGGGAAAGATGATTAATTCTGTTTTGTCCACATTCAGTTGTAGAAAGCGATCTATGTTTTTTACTAATGACTACTGTGTCTCTATTGTGAGCATATGGGGAATGTTAACATTAACGAAGGAACGTTATCTTTTCCTTGATAGGAAATGCACAATGCCTACTTCACTATTAAGATAACTGAATCATCCCCCTCTGAGTCAAATGGCTTTCAGGACTGACAGTCCGCCTGAGTCATGTCCCGTGAATCACTACCTGCAATGTTTCAGCTTGATCAGTGACTGTAAAAGACAGACTCATTCCAGACCGATGTCCTACAGCCTCTCCATATACCCGGACCGGCCTCTATGGAGTTCTGGGAGGGGATAGAGGACTTTGTTGGCTGCAAGATCCGCTTAGTAGAATCCGGCTATTTCAAGGCTGTAACATAAGTCAGCGTACATTGTCTCAGCGCAGAGACATGTCGGTGTAACTGGAGTCAGCGTTCACTGACTACGGGAAATTAGATTACTGTTCGGAGAGATGTTTTCACCGATCATTTTAACGATCTTCCTTTAATCCTTTTCCAGCTGCAATTTATGGATTTTGTGAAATTTCATCCCGAATGCTTCCACTTTGATATGCAGCGCATTTTCTGTCTGGAATATCTGGAGGGGGAAACTTACTACAATTGCGACCCAAATGAAAAACTATTGTATTAAAAACCATCTCGACAGATACGGTTTCAGATGTTCCAAACTATGAAAAGAGAAGGGGTAACATAGAAAAACAAGTTACAGATCGTCAGTCGTTTAATGGTCTCGGTCCATATGTGTAAACTCAGGAGACCCACGGTCAGTCAGGGCATTGGGATCTATCCATGGACCGTGAAGCTCGGATGTGTAAATCGACCTTGTGAGAATATGACAGCTTAAAGGGGAACTTTCACACGTTTTTACATATGCAAGTAATGGCATGGCTGTGTAGGCTCTTGTCCATCAGTAAAAACAATACCTTTTTTGTTGAAATCTGATGTGCCAGTCATGAGAAATCTAGTGTAAAAGCCATGCGCAAATTAGGCTGAAAGTGCACTGGGGTGTGTCAATGTACTCGGAAGATGACGTACATGAATTGACACCCCCCAATGCATTTCAAATTGATTTGAATATGGCTTCTATGCTTGATTTCTCATAACTGGCATATCGGATGTCGACAAAACAGATATTGTTTTTATTGGGGGACATTGGCCTTCTCAACCATACCATGTAAAAACTTCCAGACAAAATCTGCAAGGAGATTGTATATTCTCCCCGTGTTTGTGTGGATTTCCTCTGGATCGCTGGTTTTCTCCCACGCTCCAAAGACATACTGATAGAGAATGTAGATTGTGAGCGCCAATGGGCACAGCGATGATGATGACTGTAAAGCGCCATGGAATATGATAGCGCTATATAAGCAAAGCATAATAAATAAGATTTATTTCTTTGCTGGTCTGTACAGCAATAACACAACTTTCTGCAGTAAGCATTCTAACAGGTTCCGTGTAAGAGGAAGACATTTGTGGAGCAGTAAATTGACACACACATCAACAGCTGGAGGGTGAGGATAAAGCATATGTGGACAGCTGCAACTTCTCCGACTCACTCCTGGTTGCAAAAACAAGATTTCCATTTTTGTCATGTCATAAAAGTCCGGACTGGGCACATTTATATTGGTTTTTCTCAGGTTGTGTTGACAGACGTATTTGCAAACTGAATTCCAGTGTCCCGTTAGTGACATCTCAGGTCACTATCTCTGCACTGAAATGGTAAAAACCCACAAGTTATAGATGAGTGAATTGATTTGTAGGACCCCAATCTAGCAGTAATTTAAGGCGACCAGACGGGAGCCCTGTGAACCGCCTCCTGCCTGCCCTCATCCCAATGCCTCTTCCGATTAATAGACCCGGAGTGACGTAACACATGTGGCGCTCGCTGCAATGATGATGTTGTGCCGCGCCTATAAATGAGAAGGATCCCAGGAGGTCGGAGGTGGTTCTCATGGCTCCTATCCAGCAGCTACGTTATATTGAGGCGGCACGGGACCAGAGTCCTTCTAAAGGGAGTCTTTTTCAGTGGCAGCATTTTACTATTTAGTGGAGAGTTGTGCATTTTGTATTTTTTGTCCAAATTCCGAGGAAACAAAAAAGTCCTTTATTTTCTATTCTTAAAAGGACCCAGATGGACCCTATGATTGTCCATGAGTCACCTCTGCTTCCATTTGCATCAGTTAATGAATCTGATACAGGAAAGATATATATCTTGGTACTGTGTTAGCCAGTAGATAGAAAAATAGTGGTGTGGTGTACCTAATTATTTGTACTAAATGTCCAACTGGGGGTCTGTATGTGGGGGAGACAGGGCAGAAACTGAGAACAAGAATGAACTCTCATCGCCATACAATAAGAGAAAAAAGAATGGATCTACCTGTGGCAATACATTTTTGTCTCCCAAATCATAACATTATGGACATGAATTTACTTGTGTTAAAAGGTAGCTTCAAATCTCAGAGAGACAGAAGAGTCTGGGAATATAAACTGATGACGACCTTTGACAGTCTTAATGCAGGAATGAATGTGTCGCACGGATTTATGTCTTTTTACATCAACTAAGGAACTTGCCCCTCAGACTATGAGGGGTCATCACAACAGAGACCCTAATCAGAGGACAATAAAACATTCCTTATCTAAGAACTGGACCAATATTTAGGAACATAACTGTTTATCACTCATGGTAATTCTGCTTCATGTCACCTGTCTTATCCATAGTTTTCCCCCTTTTCTTTTTTTCTGTGCTGTGTTGTGCATAAATATGTGATTCTTCAAAATTTGTTTTAGTCTTTGCCTGATGAAGAGACCTGTGTAGTCTCGAAAGCTTGCAATTTGTTACCATCTTTTCAGTTAGCCATTAAAAGGTATCAACCACTGAGGACTCTCAATTCTAAATATTTTGCAATGAATCTGAAAATTTTACACACTGATTCTCTTAGTCTGTCCTAAAAACAGCACAGACAATTGGCATGTCCGAGCACGGGTGTGAACTTCAACATGGCATAACAAGGACACCTCCTGATTGTTTCCATGGGCTTCTAGAATCCTTCACAGTCCATAGATATACGGGAATGATAAGACGTTTCCTATAATGTTGATCACAACGATTTTCCTAGACTTGCGATTAGAGTTGAGCTCCACTGGCTCAGTGGGTGAATACAATAATTGCGGTACCCTACATTGTAAAAGTCTCACTTTATACTAATCAGTATCAAATACTGAATGATAATGGTTTACTGGCGTGTTCTGTACTTTACCTGCACCATATAAATGTTTAGGAATCTAAAACACTATCACAGTTAAAGCATCTGAAACCAAAACTGTGTTGAGGTCATCCGCAAAGGGTGACATTCAGTCAGAGGAAACCACAGTGAGTGGTGCAGCCATAGGTTTGCTAAACAGTACTAGAGACTTAAAGGGGACCTTTCACTGAATTTTTTTTATTTTATCTGATTGACTCTTCCAACTGCCAGTGTTCCACTGATCCTAGAACAGTTTTCCTTTTTTCCTGTGCCCCTCCATTCCAAGGTTATGCCCCCCTGAAGATAAAGAAGTACATTTTCCCTTTAAGCAACTGGGTGTATCCCACCAAACTTGTCTGTGGGCGTGGCAGTGTTTTGATTGGCCAGCATCAAAGGAGAAAAGGCAAACACCCACAGAGAAGTTCTGTGATACACGCCCAGTTGGTTGAAGGGAAAATTTGTTCCTTAATTTCCGGTAGGCAAAAGTTTGGAACCGAGGGGTATAAAAGGGAAAGAAAACCTGATCCAGAATCAGCGGAGAAGTTCCAATTGCAGGGTGTATTTTGCAGGGGAGAGTAGGACTCAACCATTGAATTAGGTGGGTTTCATCTTTATGTTTTGGCAGGAGGTAGCACAAAGGTTGCATTCTTACTTTTGAGGGAGGTACTAAAGGAGCATAAATACTTTCTAACTGAGAGAACAATATTGCTTTTAAAGGGATACTCAAAGGGCAATATTATTAGATTAGGGGGTGTAACACTTGGCCTGTCCCGGGCCCTATGTTAGTGCTATACAGAGAGTATCATCAGATCCACTCCCGCCTGTCTCCGTGGCCCGTACCTTGTCCTCCCAGGCTGCATCCCTACGCAATGCTTTGCTCCAGGGAGACTGCTTCACTTTCACACCCCCGTTGGACACAGGGTGCTCGTCTTTCCGCTTGGCACGGCTCATTCTCTGGGCACTGGAGGGAAGGAGACCCCACAGTGCTGGACGATCCCAGGACCTCTGAGCTTTAAGGATGACGAGCTCGTCCTCACTCTCACCCGGAAGTGACGGCACATACAGACCGGAGGAGTGACTCTTCGTATCCATGATGTAAAGTTCATGTTCAGCTGTAGGCTGCAGATAGAAGCCATTTTTCAGGACAGGAGACTGAGTATTCTAATCAATGGCGTCATGTGACTCTCCAGCAACTGCGAAACTCCCAGAACTCTGTGCCGTCTGCTTCCGGGGATGTGCTCCTGGGAGTTGTAGTGTTACAGGGGATGTAGTGATGGGCCTCCCGTCTCACCAGGGCCCCGGCACTTGCCCGGGTGCGCCGGCCCTGATCAGTCCCCTGAGGGGCTTGGAATGTAAAATTCAAATGTAATAATGAGAATATTTTTTTTAAGCATGAGATATTGCCCTCACTTGGATTCAAACCCAAGATCCAAGCACTGCAGGGCAACAATACTAACCACTGACCCTATTAACCAAGGTCCATGCTCACTCATAAACGAGACAAGCGATGGGGTTTATGAGATATATATAAGTACAGCTCTCCAGATTTGTCCTAAGTTTAAGTACACTTCTCCAAATTTGTCCTGATAAAAAAACGGACTTCTGAAATGCAACAATTGTGGCCAAAGATAGGTTAATGTCATAAAATGCCTAAGGAACTTATGTGTATCTGTTATGCCCACGCCGCTCCAATGTTGCCCCTCTAGCTCTCCTTGATAGTCTTTATATATGTGACTGTGGTGATGATATATAGTCTACACACGTGACCTCTGCAACCAATCACTGACCTCAGTGGTGTTCGGCATCAAACTACTGAGGTCAATGATTGGCTGCAGCGGTCTTGTGTGTAAAAAAAGATGGGTAGGGAGTACTGGAAATATGCAGGAGAGTAAAGGTTATTTTTTCACAACACTTGCTTTTGGATCATTTTCTTTGCATAATTCTTCACTATTATTCTGTATTCTTCATTGCCTTCAAGTCCTGTACTTGTAGCCATTCAGTAATGATTTTCTTCTTTTATTCTCTGTGGCTAAAAATCTATATTGTCCATGTCATGGACACACATAGCTGTTTCCAATGCATTTACGACTGGTGGAGATCTGTATCCTTAGGAATTTAAAATATTAGTACCTATTAAATGACTGCAAGCAGAGATCTTGACGAGCACAATGAAATAATGCGTGGATCTTTTTTTATATGAGAAGTAATCTTCATCATAAAGGTACAGTGGGGCAAAAAAGTATTTAGTCAGTCAGCAATAGTGCAAGTTCCACCACTTAAAAAGATGAGAGGCGTCTGTAATTTACATCATAGGTAGACCTCAACTATGGGAGACAAACTGAGAAAAAAAAAACAGAAAATCACATTGTCTGTTTTTTTAACATTTTATTTGCATATTATGGTGGAAAATAAGTATTTGGTCAGAAACAAAATTTCATCTCAATACTTTGTAATATATCCTTTGTTGGCAATGACAGAGGTCAAACGTTTTCTGTAAGTCTTCACAAGGTTGCCACACACTGTTGTTGGTATGTTGGCCCATTCCTCCATGCAGATCTCCTCTAGAGCAGTGATGTTTTTGGCTTTTCGCTTGGCAACACGGACTTTCAACTCCCTCCAAAGGTTTTCTATAGGGTTGAGATCTGGAGACTGGCTAGGCCACTCCAGGCAGTGGCGTAGGAAGGGGGGTGCGGGGGGGGCGGGCCGCCCCGGGCGGCACACTGCGGGGGGCGGGTCGGCCGGCGCTGCAGAAGGAGGAGAAAAAAAAAAAAACGTGGGCCCTTTAAGTCTTCGGGCGCCCGCCCCCTTCCCCCGGTGCCAGCGCTAATAATACTCACCTCTCCTGGTTCCTGCGGCTGCGCGGTAGCTGCAGCCAGCGTCTTCAGCGCCCTCTGACTCTGCGACGTCTCAGGGCAGAGGGTGCGATGACATCATCACTGCGCGCTCAGCCTCTCTGTCCTGATCGTCGCAGAGCCGGAGAGACGCTGACTGCACCGGACCTGCACTGGGAACGGGAGAGGTGAGGATTTTACTTTTTTTTTTTTTTCTTTATGTCTGTCTGGGGGCAATGCTGGAGACCCTGGGGCAGATTTCTGGACACACTGGGCAATGCTGGACACTGGGGCAGATTTCTGGACAGACTGGGGCAGATTTCTGGACACACTGGGCAATGCTGGACACTGGGGCAGATTTCTGGACAGACTGGGGCAGATTTATGGACACACTGGGCAATGCTGGACACTGGGGCAGATTTCTGGACAGACTGGGGCAGATTTATGGACACACTGGGCAATGCTGGACACTGGGGCAGATTTCTGGACAGACTGGGGCAGATTTCTGGACAGACTGGGGCAGATTTCTGGACACACTGGGCAATGCTGGACACTGGGGCAGATTTCTGGACACTGGGGCAATGCTGGACACTGGGGCAGATTTCTGGACACGCTGGGGCAGATTGCTGGACACGCTGGGGCAATGCTGGACACTGGGGCAGATTGCTGGACACGCTGGGGCAATGCTGGACACTGGGGCAGATTGCTGGACACACTGGCGGCAATGCTGGACACTGGGGCAGATTGCTGGACACACTGGCGGCAATGCTGGACACTGGGGCAGATTGCTGGACACACTGGCGGCAATGCTGGACACACTGGGGCAATGCTGGACACACTGGGGCAATGCTGGAGACCCTGGGGCAGATTGCTGGGCACACTGGGGGCAGAGTGCTGGACACACTGGGCAATGCTGGAGACCCTGGGGCAGATTGCTGGGCACACTGGGGGCAGAGTGCTGGACACACTGGGCAATGCTGGAGACCCTGGGGCAGATTTCTGGACACATTGGGCAATGCTGGAGACCCTGGGACAGATTTCTGGACACTGGGGCAATGCTGGACACTGGGGCAGATTGCTGGACACACTGGGGCAGATTTCTGGACACACTGGGCAATGCTGGAGACCCTGGGACAGATTTCTGGACACTGGGGCAATGCTGGACACTGGGGCAATTTGCTGGACACGCTGGGGCAATGCTGGACACTGGGGCAGATTGCTGGACACACTGGCGGCAATGCTGGACACACTGGGACAATGCTGGACACACTGGGGCAGATTGCTGGACACACTGGGGCAGATTGCTGGACACACTGGGGCAGATTGCTGGACACACTGGGGGCAGGACTTGAGGCATGGGCAGAATGTAGATACGGGGCATGATTGGAGACACGGGGCAGAATGAAAGACATGGGGCAGGATGGATACGATGGAGACTGATGGGGCAGGATGGGGAGATCATATGGGGTAGAATGGATACTCATGAGGGCAGGATGGGAGAACATATGGCTGGAGCCAGGAATGAGATAAACGGGGCCAGGATGGGGGATATTACCATAGGGGCTAATTAAGGGATATTATTACTGCAGTGATGTATTTATTTTATTTTTTGAGTATACTGTTTTAAATGGGGGGCGGTCCTGTTACTGTGCAGAGTGACACTATATCGCCTTTTTTTCTTCGTGGTGTAATGTAGAAGTTGTTAAAAATTAAGTAATGTGTTCTACAAGCGGAGCTCGAGATAACTGTGTTATTTCCTGCAGAAACGAGTCCTGGCTAGAAGAAATGATGGCGGTCTGTGCTGGATGAAAGATGAAGGACTTCATCTAGAGACGTCACTGGTGAGTCAGTGTTACCTATACACTGACACTATATACTGTATACTATATACAAAGGTCCTGTGTACAATGTCACCAGTGATCACTGTACCTATACATTATATGCAGAGCTCCTGTGTATAATATCACCAGTGATCTCAGTATTACCTCTACACAGACACTGCATACTAAGTACAGATCTCCTGTGTATAATGGCACTTATGGTGATAGTATGGTGCTTTTTTTTTATTACTGATCAGTATTGTAGTATTCAGTCACTATGTGGTGGTAATATGTGGTCTGGAAATGGTGTTGTGGTATTTGTCCCTTGTATGTACTATTTGGTCACCAAGTGGTGGTAATATGTGATCTGGTCATGGTGAGGCGGTATTTGTCCCTTGTATATAGTATTATTTGGTCCCTATGTGGTCTGGTCATGGTGTGGTGGTGTTTCTTCCTGTATGTGATATTATTGGTCTTGGTATAGTGGATTCTGTTGTGTATGGCGGTCATTTGTTCTCTCTGATTTTAATTATTTAAAAGTCACAGGTTTGGCATGTGGGGGTGACACCATTAGGCCCAGTTTAAGTTCTACAAAACAGGAAAACTATTTTTGGTACCTTTGTGTGTATTGAGCAGGGGGGGGAGGGGGGGGGGGCGCCAAACTCGGGAGCAGCCCCGGGCGGCAAAAGCTCTAGCTACGCCTCTGACTCCAGGACCTTGAAATGCTTCTTACGAAGCCACTCCTTCGTTGCCCTGGCGGTGTGCTTTGGATCATTGTCATGTTGAAAGACCCAGCCACATTTCATCTTCAATGCCCTTGCTGATGGAAGGAGGTTTGCACTCAAAATCTCACGATACATGGCCCCATTCATTTTTTCATGTACTCGGATCAGTCGTCCTGGCCCCTTTGCAGAGAAACAGCCCCAAAGCATGATGTTTCCACCACCATGCTTTACAGTAGGTATGGTGTTTGATGGATGCAACTCAGTATTCTTTTTCCTCCAAACACGACAAGTTGTGTTTCTACCAAACAGTTACAGTTTGGTTTCATCAGACCATAGGACATTCTCCCAAAACTCTTCTGGATCATCCAAATGCTCTCTAGCAAACTTCAGACGGGCCCGGACATGTACTGGCTTAAGCAGTGGGACACATCTGGCACTGCAGGATCTGAGTCCATGGTGGCGTAGTGTGTTACTTATGGTAGGCCTTGTTACATTGGTCCCAGCTCTCTGCAGTTCGTTCACTAGGTCCCCCCGCGTGGTTCTGGTATTTTTGCTCACCGTTCTTGTGATCATTCTGACCCCACGGGGTGGGATTTTGCGTGGAGCCCCAGATCGAGGGAGATTATCAGTGGTCTTGTATGTCTTCCATTTTCTAATTATTGCTCCCACTTTTGATTTCTTCACTCCAAGCTGGTTGGCTATTGCAGATTCAGTCTTCCCAGCCTGGTGCAGGGCTACAATTTTGTTTCTGGTGTCCTTTGACAGCTCTTTGGTCTTCACCATAGTGGAGTTTGGAGTCAGACTGTTTGAGGGTGTGCACAGGTGTCTTTTTATACTGATAACAAGTTTAAACAGGTGCCATTACTACAGGTAATGAGTGGAGGAAAGAGGAGACTCTTAAAGAAGAAGTTACAGGTCTGTGAGAGCCAGAAATCTTGATTGTTTGTTTCTGACCAAATACTTATTTTCCACCATAATTTGCAAAAAAAATGATAAAAAAAAACAGACAATGTGATTTTCTGTATTTTTTTTCTCAGTTTGTCTCCCATAGTTGAGGTCTACCTATGATGTAAATTACAGACGCCTCTCATCTTTTTAAGTGGTGGAACTTGCACTATTGCTGACTGACTAAATACTTTTTTGCCCCACTGTATAAGACACAGGAACAAGAAGTAGGTGCCCTAACACATGCAGCTGTACCGGATGTGCCAGTCACTGGTCGGCACCATGCAGAACTGCAAATGAATGTGATCTAGGGTTGTTTACTAAGCAAATATCGCCAGCTAGTCATTGAGTAAACTGACGGTACCTGACTGCTGGCAGATGTATCTAGTAATCATGGATATCTTAGGTGCCCACACATCTTATTTAGCTGTCTCTGTTTTGGGCAAGTGTTCATGCGTTTTCCACTGGGAGAGCAGAGTAAGCAGCTGTTGGCCACGTTCACACAATTCAGTATTTGGTCAGTATTTTACATCAGTATTTGTAAGCCAAAACCAGGAGTGGGTGATAAATGCAGAAGTGGTGCATATGTTTCTATTATACTTTTCCTCTGATTGTTCCACTCCTAGTTTTGTCTTACAAATACTGACCAAATACTGAACGTGTGAACATGGCCTTAGGCTCCTTTAGAGAAGATTGGGCACTGCGATTCAGTATGCCTGATCTTTCATTTCTCAGACAGCATCTGTCGGGAGCAGAGGAGCCCCCATAAACATTAGTTCCCACAATAAGTTTTTCCACTGCATATTTTTGTGTATAAACAGCGTCTTACAGTTCCATAAAACGTACAGGATTTATAAATATCTCATGCCCAATGTGCTTTCTTTAATGCTGCGTAAACTGATCTGCGGTGTAATTTTTAAGTCCGCAACATGTTAATTTCACAGGCGGTAAGGCAGGGTTCACATTTGCATCTGTGTGCGCAGCGTACGATCCGCATGCGTCATGCGTATATATCTTTAACATTGTGTACGCAGGGACAAGTTTTTGCATGCGTTCGCTTGCGGAGGAGGTGTGCGACGGCGGGGTTCGGCAAACTCAACACGTTGCATTTTTTGAGGCGTCAAATATTGAGCAATCGTCCAGGTGATTCTAATTAAAGGAAAATTACTTAAAAATGATGTTCCAAATTATTAAGCAGGCCACAAGTTTCAAGCAACAACATGGGAGCTAAAAAGGATCTCTCTGCTGCTGAAAAGTGTTAAATAGTGCAATGCCTTGGACAAGGTATGAAAACATTAGATATTTCATACTGTGAAGAGATTTGTGACTGAAACAGAGCACAGACAGAGTTCATGCAGATAAAGGCATAATGAGGAAGGTTTCTGCCAGACAAATTCATTGGATTAAGAGAGCAGTTGCCAAAATACCATTACAAAGCAGCAAACAGATATTTGAAGCTGCTGGTGCCTCTGGAGTCCCTCGAACTTCAAGGTGTAGGATCCTTCAAAGGCTTGCTGTGGTGCATAAACCTACTATTCGGCCACCCCTAAACAGTGTTCAAAAGCAGAAACGGTTGCAGTGGGCCCAGACATACATGAAGACTAATTTCCAAACAGTCTTGTTTACTAATGAGTGTTGAGTAACCCTGGATGGTCCAGATGGATGGAGTAGTGGATGGCCACCATGTCCCAACAAGGCTGTGATGTCAGCAAGGAGGTGGAGGAGTCATGTTTTGGGCCGGAATCATGGGGAAACAGCTGGTAGGACGCTTTAAGGTTCCTGAAGGTGTGAAAATGACCTCTGTAAAGTATATAGAGTTTCTGACTGACAACTTTCTTCCATGGTCTAAAAAGCAGAAACGTGTCTTCAGAAGCAAAATCATCTTCATGCTGACAATGCCCCATCTCATGCTGCTAAGAATACCTGAGTCATTGGCTGCTATGGGCATAAAAGGAGATAAACTCATGGTGCGGCCACCATCTTCCCCTGACCTCAACCCTATAGAGAACGAGTATCATCAAGCAAAAGATGTATGAGGGTGGGAGGCAGTGCACATCAAAACAGCAGCGCTGGGAGGGAAGAAATACAAGCAGAAACTCTCCAAAAACTCAGGAGTTCAATGGATGCGAGAATTGTGAAGGTGATATCAAAGAAGGGGTCCTATGTTACATGTAACTTGGCCTGTTAGGAGGGTTTGGAGTTAAATAGCTTTTTTGTTCAGTGAATGTGACCTCCTAATGCTGCAAATTCCACAAATGAGCATTTTCAGTTCTATAAAACATATCAAATGTATAGAAATTCTACTGTCCCTAATAATTTGGAACAGTGCATTTTGAGTTTTTATTTATTTTGGAGATTATACGGTTATCATTGGGAGGTTTCTTCAATAACATTCGATGTATAATCTAACGGGTGATGACTTATTAGACTGACTGTCATCTGCACCGACCATTTAGGAAAATCCGAGAAAAATGTCATCTGCATAATAATTTGGAACACAGTGTACTGAGCTGCTGGATTTTCATGGAAACAAATGTTTCTCCTCACTGACAGCAACCAGAGATGTGGAAAACTGTGAGGGAATAAAGTTCAACATTGCTTTGTTTTCCAACCAAATGGCAGAACGCTTTCCTTCTGGAGCAGCAGAACAGTCCCGACCCCAGACAGCACCGGAGATCGGGAACCATTGCGGTCGCCGGGCACTGGCCAGGACTGGGGGGCGTTGTGCGCAGGACACACGTGACGTCACCGCCCTGCCCTCTCCAGACAGCCCCTCCACCCCCCCGCTCCTCTCCGCACCCACGTGTCCTGCAGAGTCCCCGCCCCGTGCCGACGTCACCAGCTTGGAATGCGTTTCCTGTGGCGGCGGCGCGCGGACTGGGCAGGGTGCGGGACGTCACCGCGTAGAAGTCGGGAACCGTTAGCGGCGGCCGAGACGAGGCCAGTCACCGAGAGCAGCGCCAGGGGGAGCGGCCGCAGCAACCTGCATCTCCCCACACACCGGGGCCGAGAGCACAGCCCCGTCCGCACCTAAACCCACCAGACCGGGACCCCGCCGCCACCGAGGTGAGACACACCGGACGTTACGGTGCATAACTAATGAGGGCCCTGTATGGAGTGTACAGATGTGTGCAGTGTGTGGGGAGCGGTATATACCTCTGTATGATACTTGTGTGTACAGTGCAGTGTCCGGTGGATATAACGCTAGTAATGCTCTTATATAGGGGGCTATAGCTATAATGCAGGTGCAGCACGGACCCTGCAGGAGTGTAGGGTGTATAGTGCTGTGTCCAGTGGATATAGATGTGTGATCATGTGCAGGGCTGTGTATACTCCATAGGTAAGCTGTGACCGCTGTATACACCCTACAGTAGAAGTGCTGTATACACTATAGGTAAGCTGTGACCGCTGTATACACCCTACAGTAGAAGTGCTGTATACACTATAGGTAAGCTGTGACCGCTGTATACACTATAGATAAGCTGTGACCGCTGTATACACTATAGGTAAGCTGTGACCGCTGTATACACCCTACAGTAGAAGTGCTGTATACACTATAGGTAAGCTGTGACCGCTGTATACACTATAGATAAGCTGTGACCGCTGTATACACTATAGGTAAGCTGTGACCGCTGTATACACCCTACAGTAGAAGTGCTGTATACACTATAGGTAAGCTGTGACCGCTGTATACACCCTACAGTAGAAGTGCTGTATACACTATAGATAAGCTGTGACCGCTGTATACACCCTACAGTAGAAGTGCTGTATACACTATAGATAAGCTGTGACCACTGTATACACCCTACAGTAGAAGTGCTGTATACACTATAGATAAGCTGTGACCGCTGTATACACTATAGATAAGCTGTGACCGCTGTATACACCCTACAGTAGAAGTGCTGTATACACTATAGATAAGCTGTGACCGCTGTATACACTATAGATAAGCTGTGACCGCTGTATACACCCTACAGTAGAAGTGCTGTATACCAGGGGTGTCAAACTGCATTCCTCGAGGGCTGCAAACAGGTCATGTTTTCAGGATTTCCTAGTACTGCACAGGTGATAATTTAATCGCCAACTCATTATTTGTGTAGGTGATTAAATTATCACCTGTGCAGTACAAGGAAATCCTGAAAACATGACCTGTTTGCAGCCCTCGAGGAATGCAGTTTGACACCCCTGCTGTATACTCCATAGGTAAGCTGTGACCGCTGTATACACTATAGATAAGCTGTGACCGCTGTATACACTATAGATAAGCTGTGACCGCTGTATACACTATAGATAAGCTGTGACCGCTGTATACACTATAGATAAGCTGTGACCGCTGTATACACTATAGATAAGCTGTGACCGCTGTATACACCCTACAGTAGATGCAGCTGACACCTGTAGGATATACGGTACATGTATATCTGTCTCCTGCTGTAGGGTGTATACAGCTGTCACATTCTGGTGTATACATTGCTATTGCTACACATTTAGGGTTTGTATGTCAGTACTTACATGTATGTATACCTCTATATATAATGGATATAGCTATCTATGGATGTGTATCTGATTCTGTATGTTAGTGTGTGTATATAGATCCCTGCAGTGACTGCAAGCTTTATACATTATCGTGTGTGTGTATATACACACACACACACACACACACACACACACACACACACACACACACACACACACACACACACACACACACACACACACAGACATACATACATACATACATACATACATACATACATACGCACGCACGCACAGTGTAAATTTTGACTGTTAGGATCAGGTTGGGGTGATACTTTTGTAGGCTTGTGTACATACTATAGACTGGCAGTGAAGGGGTTATTTGTTCTTGCCCTTTACACCGTGTCTGCCCATAGAGGGTACCAGCAGTGATACATCCTCTGTATTGCTGCGATCAGCTCTCCTGTCCCCCCACACTTGGCTGTGATACAGGGGGCATTGTGTCCATGTGCAGACACCCTATAATCTGACCGTGCTTTCCGCCCCCAGAGGCAGCAGGGAGTTTCCCTGTAGGAATGTGCAGTGGGAGGGAGGCACAGGACATCCTGGGAGTGGTAGTTTGCAGGGGGGGGATTAGACCTTCCCTCTGTACAGTGTTTATTTATAACACAAGACCACCACAAATACACACATGGCCTAAGACAGAAATACCGTCCCTGGCGTTGTCCCTGTGCCCCCTTCTTTGCCGGAGCGTATTCCACATGGATGAGCCTGGCTCTGGATGTGGAGGAGTCTGCGCAGACACAATGTAACAGCATAGACCAGATGTATAAATATTTACCCCTTTTGTATATATTTGTATATTTGTAGTTTTTCATGTCTGAAAATCCTTTTGTATTGAGGTTATTACAGTTTTCAAGCTCTGGCTTTACTATTGGTGTGAACCTAGAAGTCTTAGCATAACATGTGCCTTTTCAGGGCATGCTGAGGGTTGTAGTTTCCCTCCAGCCGGAGAGCTACATTTTGTCTATATTATTTCCTGCTTTTGTGAAAAATTGCCAACTTGATGTGCGGTTGTTGTAATTCCATGTAGACTTCCTGGTTTTCTGTGCTCCTCCTGGTTGTTACTGTGCAGATCAGTGGCCTCAGGAGCTGATGTGTCAGCACTTGTCTGGCCTTCTTTTTTTTCTTTTTTTTTTTTTTCTTCCCCTGAAGGTACATTTTTTTTCTGGTTTCCTTTGTCTTCAAAGTTTGTGCAAAGACAAATGTGGCCAAGTCTAAATCACTGGTTATAGTGCTACAGTAACTTACCAACTTGTAGTGTTGCAAGACGTGTAATTTTCTCTTTTAAATATTATAAGCTTCAGTATATATGAGAACACAAGTGTAAACTTTGCAAATAGATCAAAAGTGCAATTCAGTAATGTTGCCATGTTATAGCTTTAGAATACAAGTTATTAGATACATAGCAATTGTCAAATCTGTAAATTATATTTCTGTTAACATCACACTCGGATGGCACAACTTGACCATTAGGGTAAAAATGCAAACATTTGTGGGCAGAAAATCCGTAATTAGTGTGCAACTTTTAGAGTGTACAAGAGGCCTTTTTTACTTTCTGTAATGTGACCAACTTGCAATGTAAAGGCTGAAATTCTCATCACATCAATGGTGGAGAAATGTCTCCTGCGTCTAAATATTTCAAGGCCTGAGCTTTATTGATCATCTGTTTTGGAACCTCAGGCGCTTCTTCCACAGAATCTCTTTGCCCTTGAGTGCCCTATAAGGGTAAGTTCACACTAGGCGTTTTTTCAGCCGTTTTTTTTTTCTGCAGCAAATCCTGATCTCTTGGCAGGTAAGAAGCATGTTTTTTTTTTTTCCCTTCTGTTTTTCGTGGCAGTTTTTGTGCATTTTTTTGTGGCGATTTTGGCATACTTAGATCTGTCTCTTGTGCATGTTTTTAATGGTTAGTATTGGAAAAAAAGTCCTATTTCAAAGAATGAGGTTTTGGCACAAAAGAAAGCACTGCAAAACTGGACACCTGTGTTTTTGGTGTGTTTTTGTTTTTTTCACCTCCCATTCAATCAATGGATGAAAGCGCTGACATAAGTGACTAGCTCCATGTTCAAAAAAACATGCAAAGCACAAAATACTGATGCCAAAAAAACAGTGTGTGTGCATGAGATTCCAGAAATCTCATTGGCTTTGCTGGTATTGTGAAAAGCAGCGGAAAATTAGCATTAAAAAGTGCAGCAAACGCTTAGTGTGAACCTACCCTAACACTTTTTTTTCCCCTCCAATACAGATAAACATGTATTTTGTGGCTACTTTCAAAGCTGATGCACCAGGACTGATCATCAGCTTGTTACAGGTTAACACACACTGATAAGCACTCACCACACTGAAAAAACAAACTCCATGCTGAAACCAACTTTGGGTATGTGCACACGTTGCAGATTTTCTGCAGAACTGCAGCTTTTTTTTCCGCGCAGAAACGCAGATCTGCAAGTGATTTATAGTACAATGTAAATCAATGGTAAAAAAAAATGCTGTGCTAATGGTGTGGAAAAATCTGCACGGAAACGCAGCAGATTAAAAAAAGGAGCATGTCGCTACTTTTGTGCAGATCTGCGTTTCTGCACCCATTCCATAATAGAAATCTGTAGGGGTAAAAAAAGGAAGAAATCTGCACAAAAATCTGCAACGTGTGCACTTATCAAAATAAGGTGCAGATTCTGACCTACTTTTTTTGCCAAGAAATGCAGAATCTGCACAGAAAATCCGCTAAGTCATCTGGGTAATTTTGCAATGCATCCTGGGAATGGAAGATGGCGGCAGGCACAAGCGGTTCGGCGGAGCTTCTGTGGATCCCAGGGGTGAGCATATAACTATTTTTTTTATTTTAATTATTTATTTTTTTTTTTAACGGGCATATGGTTCCCACACTGCTAAATACTGCGTGGGCTGTGTTAGATACCGCGTGACTGCTATATACTACATAGGCAGTGTTATATACTCCGTGGGCTGTGCTAGATATTACGTGGCCACTGTTATATATTACGTGGCCAATGTTGTATACTACGCGGCTCTGTGCCGTATACTACGCGGCTCTGTGCCGTATACTACGCGGCTCTGTGCCGTGTACTACGCGGCTCTGTGCCGTGTACTACGCGGCTCTGTGCCGTGTACTACGCGGCTCTGTGCCGTGTACTACGCGGCTCTGTGCCGTGTACTACGGGGACATGCATATTCTAGAATACCTGATGCGTTAGAATCGGGCCACCATCTAGTAAATAATAATAATCTTTATTTTTATATAGTGCTATCATATTCCGCACTAAACTTTGACAGCGTGCACAAGAGACAACAAAAAAGCAGCAAAACGTGCTTTTTGTAAGCCGCTGCTTTACTGCCAAGAGAAGAGGTTTTGCCTGCGGTAAAAAAAAATGCAACAAAAACGCAACGTGTGAACATAACCTATAACAGTTAAACCAAACGAAAACATAATCGTATGTGACCAAACAGTGCAACAAACTGAGTGCGCTAGCGATCAGATAAAGAGGAACTTGCATATAAAAACCTGCCAGGTCCACTGTAGATGCTGTTTTCAAATCCGTCCATGCCATCATCACAATATGTCGGTCATTATGGAGTAGCCACGTATGGTACATTACTTTGCAGTTTTTCAGAAGACTATGAAGAAAGCATTTTATATTTAAGTACACGCATGCTTGCAAAATAAGCAGATTATCATTGGGAGTAAGAAGAACTCGCTAATTTCAGTGGGACCGGGGTGACCATCTGTTATGTACGGGGCCTCCTGACTCTTTTTGACTTCCCAGCGGCCCAGAGGAGTCTGACAGCTGGAACCTCAATGGCCGATTCTTGTTTACTAGGAATATAAGCCGCTGGTGGAGTTCGGCAGTGACTGTCTTATCACGCCAAGGAGCGTTCGGCCAAGCTGAGCGCACGTGTATGGGGTAGTAAGGAAAGATGTCTCTGCTCCCATTCACGGGTATGACCAGACTAAGAATCAAAGTTTTGATTCTTAGTGACCGTTGAACAGGGGGAGAAGCTGCCGCGCCCCCCCCCCCCCACGCCTTCCATGACTCGAGTATAAGCCGAGATGGGCACTTTCAGCCCATTTTTTGGGGGCTGAAAATCTCGGCTTATACTCGAGCATATACTGTAATTAAATAGGAAGCCACGGGCTTTAGCTGCATGCACCAGGACCCTGATGAGTCAATGGGGGCATGCACAGATACAGTGTAAAGCATGGGGGACATTAAGGCTGAGTCTCTGAGCTTGAAAGTGGATTTTATGTCAGACCAAGGTTTTATCTTGAATCTCCTGGGCCCTAATATCTTTAGATATAAACCTATCTAACAAACTGAGCTGTTCTGCGTGGCAGCCCAGGGCATGGCAGCCTCACCGTTCAGTGCTTACATCTGACTGACGCTTTTGGTGAAAAGAAGTCAATTGCCATGGGGGCCGGCTGATAGACCTCCACCGATCCGATATTGATGACCTATTGAAAGGATTGGCCATAAGTTGTATTTGACCAGGCAACCCCATTAAATTAGACCATGCCGGAAAGTGCTTCAAGTGGCTTTTTTAATATTAATTAACAAAATGACCCGGAGCACACATGGGTGTAAGTGCAATGTGTAGGTGCACATTCACACTGTGGCCGCACTAACAGAATCTAGGATAAAACCAATGAGCAGTAAGTAAATGAATAGTACATGGAAATAAAAAGGTGGCTTAGCTGACACTAGTGGAAGTATGCCATGTTATTTTTACCCAGTAGTAAGTAAATGCTATTTGCTTATTTCTTTTTTTTTTTATCCTTGGCATTTCGTAATGCTGCTTCTTTGGAGTCCTAGAATCCTATTGCTAAAATGCCAGAATAAAATACACCATGATGTATATGTTGAAAAAAAGAAAAGCTAGTGACCTCAAAAACCCCAAACCCCAAAATGCTGCATATGGAGACCATTTAGTACTTGCTATAGAGGTCACAGGAGACCTGTTACATTAAAGTACAGTCCGACCTGCAGGCAGAATGTTATACAGTCGGAGGAGCTGAGCAGATTGATACATAGTTTTGCGGGAAAAGATTCAGTGTAAGGCTGGTTTCACACATCCTGATAATTCCGGTACCGGAGATATCAGTGTCCATGTGTGTACTATGTGCAGCACATGTGTGGCAACCGTGTGCCGCATCAGTACCACACAGACGGCCACCGGGGAAGTAGCGCCACTGTAAGCGCTTTTCCCCTGCATGTGGTGCTGAAGCCCGCTGTCATCCCTTCTCCCCTGCTCGGCCGGCGAGCAGTGGAGAATGAATGAATGATACGCAGCGGGCGCAGGCTCAGTAACTAGCGCTGACGTCACTCAGTCTGTTCTTGCTGCCGGCATGAACTCCTGTGACCTCAGGACCGTGGGAGAATGCAAGTGATGATGTCACTGTGACAGAGCTTGAACTGCCGTGACCTCATCACTTGCATTCTCCCACGGTCCTGAGGTCACAGGAGTTCATGCCAGCGACCGAGCACCGACTCGGTGACGTCCCCGCTAGTTACTGAGTCTGCGCCCACTGCATATCATTCACTCCCCAGTAGTTCACAGCCGGGTCGGTCGCTTTAGCACTTCTCCGGTTGTACCTTGTACATTCCCCTAGATATGGATTACAGTGTGGGACTGACTGTACACCGGACAGGTATGGGTATATTGTTGGTTTGTTTGTTTGTTTTTTTTTTTTTTTTTTTTTTACTAGAGATCATGGGCGTCGTTTGGATTATCCCACTTGCCACCGCTACAGGGCAAGTGGGAAGAACCGGGCAAAGCTCCAGAATTGGCACATCTAATAGATGCGCCTTTTCTGGGCTGCTGTTTTTAGGCTGGGGCCCGCACCTGTGAGTTTTGCCGGGTTGGTTTAAAAACATAGGGGGGACCCCTTGTCAGATTTTTCATTCATTCATTCTCCCCTGCTCGCC
This sequence comes from Ranitomeya imitator, assembly GCF_032444005.1. Lineage (NCBI taxonomy): Eukaryota > Metazoa > Chordata > Amphibia > Anura > Dendrobatidae > Ranitomeya > Ranitomeya imitator. The sequence continues at coordinate 51,456,740 of NC_091287.1, read as the reverse complement.
AGCAGAGCAGAGGAGAATGGATGAAAGCTGTGTTCAGCAGCACACGCAAGGGAACAGCGCTTACAGTAACGCTACTTCCCCGGCGGCCTTCCGTGCACAAGGAGGACAGTGTGCACGTGTGTGGCATGGTTTGCGGCCCGTGTGTCCGGGTAAAAACGGTCATGTCTCCGGTACGTGAGAAAACGGTCACCACAGGTACCAGAGGCACTGACGTGTGAAACCAGCCTAACTTGATATTCATTTAAATGTCTGGTTATTTTTGGCTTTAAGTGGGCGGTACTACTAATCAGGACCACCCACTTGGCTGTATGTTCAATGTAAGACCTTCCTTTTTTATGCAGATAATGCACATGACCCCATGTCACATCATGTGACTTGGGTTTCCACGACTCTGTTCACGTGCATTTGAAAATGTCTTTGTGGATTTCCAGTTGTGTTTTTGACAAAATATGTTGTGTTCGTAACATGTCAGTTATTCCAGTTGCAAATGACTGAGGTTAAAGGAGTTATCCGCTACTCTGATAACCCTTTCACCATCACTATATTTACCCCATGTAAAATAATAGCTATACTCCCCTCCACTGCAGACACTGTTCGAGCGAAGACTGGGCTCTCTCTCCAGGACAGCAGGCGCCGACATCGCTGAGTAATGGACCACCCCTTTAATCCTTCTGCAAATCGGCCACACACATACAGATTTTTTTCGCAGAAATATGTTCTGGATTTTAATTCCATGAGTTAATGTATCCTGCTGCGAAATATGTTAGTGCTATATAAATAAAGGTTATTATCCCAAAGGTAGGCTAATTATAGAAATAATTTTAAAAAAATTGCAGAGAACATTAGTGGTGATTTTTTTCTTTCTGCTGTTGAGTGGTTACTGGCTGATGTACGAGCATTATTGTATTTTTGGGACAATGAGACGCACTTTTATCAAGAAAAAAATCTTGCTTTAAAGAAATTTGCGTTTTCTAGTCCAGAGGCAGTTTCCTGTTATCAAGGAGAACACTGACACCAGCAGGGCTGTGGAGTCAGTATAAAAGGGACCAACTACCACTCCTAAATTATGCAATAAATTTTGGGTACATTATGTTTCGTAATTTGGGAAAGTTATGAAATGTCCAATACATGTCTGTTCTGTCCCTGATTTAAGGATCTCTGCTTTTAGTGGAGATGAATCTGTGCTGCACTTTATGTACATGCTCAGTAGTGACCAGTCCTGTGGAGTCGTATTGGAGATGAATCTGTGCTGCACTTTATGTACATGCTCAGTAGTGACCAGTCCTGTGGAGTCGTAGTTGAGATGAATCTGTGCTGCACTTTATGTACATGCTCAGTAGTGACCAGTCCTGTGGAGTCGTATTGGAGATGAATCTGTGCTGCACTTTATGTACATGCTCAGTAGTGACCAGTGCTGTGGAGTCGTATTGGAGATGAATCTGTGCTGCACTTTATGTACATGCTCAGTAGTGACCAGTCCTGTGGAGTCGTAGTTGAGATGAATCTGTGCTGCACTTTATGTACATGCTCAGTAGTGACCAGCGCTGTGGAGTCTGAGGTTTGGCTTACCGACTAAACAGCTCTGGACACCTGCGTCCTTCCCAATCACTGAGAGATTTGCTCTTTCTCTTCCTGCCCCACACTTATCAGGGTGATCGGTGCAGGGCAGGAAGAAGCTACCAGGATGTGCACATCACTAAAGCTTGTGTGGTTGCGATCAGTCATATGCCTGGAAGAAAATTAAAATGTTAGTATATATACAGTGTGTAGCTGCAGCAGAGGTGTGATTGGATGTAGCAGATTGTGTGTGCATGTAGCAAAGCTCTGTGTGCAGCAGAGTTGAGTGTGCTTGTTCTGTGCGTTCATGCAGCAGTGTTTTTGTGTGTGTAGAAACACACTACTAATGGTCATATTCATCTCTTTAGTGGCTGCCTAAAGCATTATTACACGTCTACATCCACTTAGAAATCTCTTCCTTCCATTACACAGAAAATTAGCTTTGTAAATTTACATAAAATCCGCACCACCAGGAAATGTGGATTAGATGTTCTAAAATGTCATCTGCAATGCTGGTAGTGTAATAAGCCGCGCTGGAAAGTCTAGACAGAAGATTCTCGGCATATCTTACTTTTGTGAGCATATCCCAATGATCGGACCTATAAGCACAGACCGTGGGGGGCGCCACATGCGTATTTTTACCTGGAGGATTATCTGTTTTCCATTTTTTTTTTTGGTGGTGCAAAACCCATTGGGGTTTTGTTTCTGTCGTCATTCATTGCATCTAGCACCAGAGCAGAGCGTAATGCTGTCCGAGGAACTTGTGTAATGTTTCCACTCTTCAGGCTGAATGCACTCCTGGATTAGTTGTGGATTTGCTGCGCTGATTTTCCAGCTGATGAACCACACCAGACACCGATGTAAATGTGTGTGACCACTTTATAGACTTTATATTGAATCCGTGCTCTGCACTGTGTGTTTCTGGGCTGCTCACTTTTTGAGGGTCTTTTAATGAATCGGTGGTCATTTTAAAGTAAAAAAGACCCCAGTGATTTGAAGACAACTAAAGGGACACGCAAAAAAATATGTTCAGAATGTTTAGTTACTTTTTAGCAGAACTCACTTTCTGCTTTCACATCGATAAATGATGTTTATTTTCAGATCCACAGAATGTCAATTACCGGTATGTTTAATTCTTTCAGTCTTTTGTAAAGCGTTTAAAATAAGTGACCAGTTCATTCTTCAGGCCGTTTCTGGATGGAAGCCACTCGCTAGTTGACACATGCATTTTTATTATTATTATTATACATTTTTATAGCGCCATTTATTCCATGGCGCTTTACATGTGAATACGGGGCAAATATAGACAATTACATTAAACATGAGCAGATAACAAGGCACACGAGTACATAAGGAGGGAGGACCCTGCCCGCGAGGGCTCACAGTCTGCAGGGGGTGGGTGAGGATACACTAGGAGAGGGAAGAGCTGGCTGTGCGGCTGTTCAGTAGGTTGAGGATCACTGCAGGCTGTAGGCTTGTCGGAAGAGATGAGTCTTCAGGTTCTTTTTGAAAGTTTCTATGGTAGGCGCAAGTCTGATGTGTTGGGGTAGAGAGTTCCAGAGTATGGGGGAAGCACGGGAGAAGTCTTGGATGCGGTTATGGGAAGAAGAGATGAGAGGGGAGTAGAGAAGGAGGATCGGAGGTCGCGTGTAGGTAGGTACCGGGAGACCATGTCACAGATGTATGGAGGAGACAGGTTGTGGATGGCTTTGTATGTCAGTGTGAGGGTTGTGAACTGGAGTCTCTGGGCAATAGGAAGCCAGTGAAGGGCTTGACACAGGGGAGAGGCTGGGGAATAGCGGGGGGACAGGTGGATTAGTCGGGCAGCAGAGTGTAGGATGGATTGGAGTGGTGCCAGAGTGCTAGAGGGGAGTCCAGAGAGTAGGAGGTTGCAGTAGTCGAGGCGGGAGATGATAAGGGCATGCACTAGCGTTTTTGCAGTGTTGCGGTCAAGGAAAGCACGGATCCGGGAAATATTTTTGAGTTTGAGACGACAGGAGGAGGCAAGGGCTTGGATATGTGGCTTGAAAGAGAGGGCAGAGTCAAGGATCACCCCGAGGCACCGGGCGTGTGGGACTGGGGATAGTGAGCAGCCATTGACATTGATGGATAGGTCTGGTGGAGGGGTAGAGTGAGATGGGGGAAAGATGATGAATTCTGTTTTGTCCATGTTCAGTTGTAGAAAGCGAGCAGAAAAGAAGGCTGAAATGGCAGACAGACAGTGCGGGATTTTGGTAAGCAAGGAGGAGAGGTCAGGTCCGGAGAGGTAGATCTGCGTGTCGTCGGCGTAGAGATGGTACTGCATACCGTGGGATTCTATGAGCTGTCCCAGGCCGAAAGTGTAGATGGAGAAGAGTAGGGGTCCTAGAACAGAGCCTTGAGGAACACCGACTGACAAGGGGCGAAGTGAGGAGGTGGTGTGGGGGAGGGAGACACTGAATGTTCGGTCTGTCAGATATGACGAGATCCAGGAAAGGGCCAAGTCTGTGATGCCAAGGGATGAGAGGATTTGTAGCAAAAGGGAGTGGTCTACAGTGTCAAAGGCAGAAGACAAGTCCAGGAGAAGGAGGACAGAGTAGTGTCGCTTGCTCCTGGCAGTTAGTAGGTCATTGGTGACTTTAGTTAGGGCAGTTTCAGTTGAGTGATGGGAACGGAAGCCTGATTGTAACCGATCAAAGAGGGAGCAGGAGGAGAAGTGGGAGGACAGTTCAAGATGGACGTGTTGCTCCAGCAATTTGGAGGCATAAGGGAGAAGAGATATTGGGCGATAGCTAGACACAGAGGATGGGTCGAGGGAGGGCTTTTTGAGGATGGGTGTGATCTTGGCATGCTTGAAGGATGAGGGAAAGACACCTGTTGTGAGTGAGAGGTTGAAGAGGTGCGTTAGGGTTGGGATGAAGACCGTGGAAAGGTTAGGGATGAGGTGGGATGGGAGCGGGTCAAGCGTGCAGGTGGTGAGGTGTGATCTTGACAGGAGGGTGGAGAGCTGATCTTCTGTCATGGTGGAGAAGCTGGTTTTGGAGGAGCAGGGTTGAGCAGCTAAGAGGGGCAGTGGGCGCTGTGGGCCAAAGCTTTCTCTGATCGTATTGATCTTCTGTTTAAAGAAAGAGGCGAAGTCATCAGCAGAAATGAGGGGGGAGGGAGGAGGTGCGGGGGGACGGAGTAGAGAATTGAAAGTGTTGAAAAGCTGTTTAGGGTTGTGAGACAGGGAGGATATGAGGGATGAGAAGTAAGTTTGTTTTGCGGCAGTGAGCGCAGACTTGAAGCTGGCGAGGGACTGCTTGTATGCAGTGAAGTGGTCGGCAGAGTGGGATCGCTTCCATCTCCGCTCAGCAATCCTGGAAGCCCGTCTCAATAATTTGCATGCATAAAGGACATGGTCAGTATTTTACATCAGTATTTTTCAGCCAAAACCAGAAGTGGGTGATAAATGCAGAAGTGGTGCATAGGTTTCTATTATACTTTTCCTCTGATTGTTCCACTCCCGGTTTTCTTATAAATACTGATGTCAAATACTGATGTCAAATACTGATGTCAAATACTGATGTCAAATACTGATGTCAAATACTGATGTCAAATACTGATCTTGTGAATGGGGCCAAAAGAAAAATCTGGCAACGAAAAAGACACTTCAGGAAAAATACTGTTGGAGTCTTCCTGTAGAAAACTTTGGCGGGTACGCCGGCATCTAAGTGATGATGCGCACAGATTTTGACATGAATTCATGACAATATTCTAGAGCAATCCCATGGCAGGTTTGTAGAATATAAATTTGTGTGCGCAGGGATCTGGCTTTTCATGAGAGCCGAAATATACTGTATGTGCGGAGTATTCCCTGCTGAGTATCTCCAACATATAGCACTCTCTATAGTGGAACATGTCACCATTGTCTGTGTGATACTGTTGTTTTTTGTATGTTCTAGTGATTCTGGCCTTTGCCAAAAGGACACGGTTTGGGCATAAGCTGGGTACATGGGAGCCTATGGACATGTTTAGTGTCTGCTGAGGGGTTTCCTGGCACTTTCACCAAAAGTATAGTCAAACCGAGAAGTCTGTTGTAAAAGCAGATCCTAATGGTGTAATGCATGTCCTTGACCCTGTCGTCCACCATATGATTCCTCTCTGAGATCCCCCTGAATATGCAATGCGTAGTGCAGGTCACACTAATCCTTCTCCATAGATTTACGGTATATGGAAATAAGGTGCCCATAGTGCCTGCCCAGCATGTTCTGCCCTGTCAGCACTGCCCACTGTGCCTAGTGCATCTGCTGGGGGGCTGCGCACCTCCTGCTGGAGGGCCATGACTTCTGAGCTTTGTGGTAAGCGTTCTATATGGTGACTGTCCGTGCTGCCCAGTCGGCACATGCAGCAGTGCAAGAATAGTCCCTGTAGTATAATGCACGTGTAACACTTATCAGGTGACTTTTCACACTGGTGGTGTAGCGCGGACTATGAAGCCGGCCCCTGGAGTGTTTGCTGCCGGCCCTTATATGGGAACATTGTGGGGCAGGAATCTCTTCTGATGCTTGTGTGGCTCGGGGAGCTGCCTGGCAGGAGTCTGCCTAACATCTGCTTTTAAGAATACCAAAAATGGGGACCTGCTAACAAACACTGGGTTCGCAGCTATAGGAAGGAGCTTGTGGTTTCTCTCCACTACTGTGGTGTGCAGACTGCAGAAACCGGAGATATTCTTGTTTCTGCTGTTATTTTTTTCTTTACTGACGCTTTTCTCGTGCACATAAAGGCAAACTCCACTTTGGAAAAAAAAAAGGTTTACAATAAAGCCTCTGGGCCCGATACATCAGAGCTTTACCAGCAGTATTCTGTGCTATACTGTGGCTATAACATTGAGCGATACTTGGTGTTCTTATACCAAACGAAGTGGACGGTGGTGCGGTGACGGCCACTTGTCAAATCCATTTGGCATTGTTTCCTACGCCACAAATCTTACTCAAGCAGCTGGTTATTAACTCTTCAAATTCATGAATAGGCATAAGCACATTTATTTGGGAGCTTTGTGTCCCTCCATACTGCCATATAGAGTTCCTGCGGCTCACTACCATGGGGCCATAGTCCGTGTGTTGCATGTTGATGCAATGCTGCAACAAAAGAATAGCTCGGTTGAGCCTCGTTCAGACATCTGTAAGTCTAGTACTTGTTCTATGCATGCTTTTCACACGTAGAGCACTTACCCATTATAGTCCATGGCACTGTTCACTTGTTTGTGTTTCTTTGCGGGACTTGTTTGCAAAAGGAATAGATATATCCCTTTTTATTTATTTTAACCGGCATGACTGATGAAATATATAAATGCAAGCATCACTCATGCTTCGTTTCAGGGAGGGGGCAGAGGCTGTGATAGTGACTCTGCCCCCCTGATGAGTATCCCAGCATGCACTGGTTATACTCAAATTGTCATCAGACTGGAAATAGGAAAAATAAAACACAAAAGCTGGTAAATAGTGTAGGTAGGGAATTTTTAAAGCAGTATACTAGAAAAGAGCTTAGAATTATGGGACTAAATAGAGGGAGTTAGGAGAAGAATGCATTGCCTCCGGACCACCCCTTTAAATGAGCTGTTGGGTGTTCTGTAACATGGTAAGTTGGGGCTACCCGGTGAGTAACGGCATGCTCGGAGGCCAAAGATAACAGGATCGCGATGCTGCTTCACACCATAATGTGACCCACTTGTTGCTGCGTCCACGACATGCAAATCACCAGAAAGCCAGACCTGCCGGATGTTTTGCAGTCAGCGCCGTCTTGCTGGGGTGCAGCCTTGGGATACAGAAAACTTTAACCACCGGTCCTGGAGCCGCAGCCTAAAGCTGGATTGTGAATGGCTGTCCGGGCACATTATATAAATGTGAGTTAATCTGTGAGCGTTAAGAATATAACTATACATTCCGATCATCTGACGTGATGAGCACCAGATTACCGGTATTGTGCTGCCAGTAGACTCTGAGGATTTCTGGGCACTTTAAGGCTGTAGCAAAAGCGCAGTACAGAAATATGCTTGTACGGGGTAATTGGATATTGTAGGGCAGTGCATGGCACCAGGCGGAATATACAGCGCACATCCACCCGGGGCGCGGTGCTAGCAACACCACCATATTGTGGGATGTAAGATTGTGATAGAAAAGTAAGGAACATGTGCTTTGAATTGGGAGTAAATCTGTATACTTTGTTTTGTAGATGGCCCGTATCCTGATCATTGTGGGGCTGTGCGTGTATTCGTTGTCCTACATCAGTGCACAACAGGGTAAGTCTGCTGTTTACATTGGAAAAGCTACATAAACTGCTCCTGGGCTGCACCTTCAGGCTGTCTGTGTATTCCGAAGGTCACTGTGTTATAATGGTAAATTTAAAAGGAACCTGTCACCTGCTTTTCTCCATATAAAAGAAGGCCAGCACCTGTACCCTCTTAGATACAGCATTCTAGAAGGTTGTGTATATGTCCCCAATCCGCTCTGCAAGACCAAAGAAAACATGCCTTTTTATTACTGCCTGTGGGTTGGTCCTATGGACGTCTCTGGTCTTGTTCTGGCACTTTCCCTCTTGTTCTACTTTCCTAGCGATCGCCATCCTCCTTGCTTCATGTGAATGATGTGCTCTGTCATCCACACAGTGTCCTCCATTGTGTTCCTAGGCAGGCGAACGTCCCTGATGAGGACAGAGAAAAGCACCGCAGTGCGCATGTGCGGAAAAAGGCCGTAGGTGCCGTCGCATGCACACGACAATACTTTGCTCTGCTCACGGCAGGGCAGCGAGAAGTACGTCTGCACAGGAACGCAATGGGGGACACTGTGGATGATGTAGGATGCATCACCACACGGAGCAAGGGAGACGGCGATCACTAGGGGAGGAGGCACTGGATCAAAACCAGAGGTGCCCATTGAGCTGGACCTCCCCATAGGTGAGTGTACTACAAGATATATCTATATATATAATTGTCTAAGGGTTTTTCCGTCTGTCTGTCTGTCTGTCTGTCCTGGAAATCCCGCCTCTCATTGGTTGAGGCCGCCAGGCCTCAACCAATCAGAGACCGGCACAGCATCGACGTAGAAATCCTGCGTCTGATTGGTCGAGGCCTGGCGGCCTCGACCAAATCAGCAACGGGCACAGCGACGATGATGTCATAAAGGACGTAGACATCTCACGTTTCTGATTCAGCGACGGGCACAGTATCGACGTAGATGTCATAATGGTTGCCATGGTGACGATGATGTCATAAAGGTTGCCTCGACCAATCAGCGACGGGCACAGTCTGCCGCGAATTCTGGAATCATCATTGTCCATATACTACGGGGACATGCATATTCTAGAATACCCGATGCGTTAGAATCGGCTGTATATGAGGGCGGACAGGTGCTGGTCCAACTTTTATATGGGGAAAACCTGGTGACCGCTTCCCTTTAAACACTCAGAAGTCATCTTCCAGACAATCGCTGGTTTGATGGTGCTTGTTCTGTTGGCTTATGCACAATTCATTCAGGATTTGCCAATTTGCAGAAGTGAAAGTGGCCGACCATGCTAAAGAGTTGTGATATAAGGATACAAGCCGGGCTAGTCTGGGGGAAGCTGCGTCCTGCTGAGCTAGTCCTGGATCATTTACATATGACAAGCTGCAGAATAAAAATGCTTTTATGAAGTTCTGAAATGTCAGATTGGACCAACCTACAATTGGTGGTTTGACGTGCAATGATCCTCGCCCATCAGGACCGTCATATCTTCTGGCATACAAGAAAATTCATCTCTGCTGGGCGAGGAGCAATCTTTACTTCCAGCTCCAATGGGAGAGACTACAGCAACCAATAATCTTTCCCATTACTTGGAAACCAGTGATTTATGTCCAGTATAAGCAGACTTCTTCTGCGGGTCTACTTGATCTGTTTGGTGGTGGTCTCAACTACAAGATGATTTTATAGTGATAGTTTCTGTAATTAGTTCTGGCTTCTCTGTATTTGTAGGTGGAACTGAATGTTTAAAAGCAAATGCCAAATCCTGTGGAGATTGTATACAAGCCGGACCAAACTGTGGATGGTGCACCAAAGTGGTAAGTAGGGGTGAGACAAGCGGTGCTAGGTGGCATTAATAACGAGCAATATGGGGACCTGACGAGCATTTCTCCCTATGTGATGGAGCCATTCAGACCTTGGCCAACTAGTAATATCGCTGATCAGTAAAAAAAGGCTCTTATTGTGCTATGTTTTTTTCCAGTTCTGTAGGATTTCTTACGGTTCTGCTCCCTAAGTTATGTACACATGGCTATAGGATTATCAATTAATTTGACATTGTAAGAGATGAGACTGCAATGCTTGGGTCGTGTCTCCCTGGTCTGGGTTTACATGCAGGATCTGCAGCAGTTTCTCCAACATAGTGATTGAATGAATCCCAGTTTTAGGAGACCCTGATGGTGCTGCTCTGTTCTAGCACAAGTTGTTGAAGTCTCAGCCCTCCACCATTTTAGCTGTAAAACATCAAAGGGGGAAAAAAGAATCGTGCGCCACTTTTTTTTTACATGAGATAAACTATCAGCATGCTTAAAGTGAAGATCTATTTTTTAACTTCATGCATCACATTTATTAGCTAATACATTGGCATGTATGCCGTGCTCCACATGGAGTGTTTGACACTTTTTTTTTGTTCCTCATCCGACAAGGGCTGTCGCTAGCGATGCTTCATGTTTTCGTGTGTAAAAAAAAAAAAATATATATATATATATATATATATATAGTAAGCCGACCAAGAGGTGGTGCAAAATGCACCATCCAACATGAGCAAGTATAATATTAAATGTGGTGCATCTATTGTAACTCTACTAAATCTAAATGTAAGATCTTAAGTCTGCTGCCGTGTTTACAATTTGTACCGATTTAATTTCCAAATATATTTTTCTAGCAACCAGACTTCCTTTTTTGATACTGTGGTCAAAGTCCTCTTAGTTATAGAAATAAATGGTAACATTTTTCTTGCCTGCAGCCACCACTAGAGGGAGCTTACTGTATACAATTTGTGGAGGGCTAGCTCCCTCTAGTGGTGGCTGCATGAGGACATAATTCTATCATTCTTTTAGGTCTAGATTTGGAATTCTGTATCAGAATATGGAGTTGAAGACTGCTACAAAAATATATATTATGTAATGAGCAGGTTTTTTTGGACCCATTTAAGATAAAATTAGTTTTCTCTAGTAGCCTTCCATGACAGCCACCAGGAGGTTGTCTCCATTCCCTAATGGGGGACAGGAAGCACAAGAGGTTAAAAACCCCTCCCACCTCCCATTAACCAGTGTCTTTCCTGTCCCCCATGGGGCATGGAGAGGTTCCTGGTGCGCTGCTGCGGCGGCTCTAAGCAGAGTACCTGTATTAATTTTCTTGCCGGGCACTTAAGGTCGCGGCTTCCTCCTGCGCTGTGCCTCCCGTCTCCTCGGGATTCTGGGACCGCATTCCCCGGCCTCCTGCGTCCTCTTGCGGGGATAAAGCTGGTCGGGGTGCCCGCCGGAGGCCTCCCTGAGCTCTCCGGCGTTTCCCCCTCCAGCGCGCGCTGTTCGGCGACCCGGAAGTCAGGTGACGCTCCACTTCCGGGTCGGCGCTCCTGTGCAGGAGCGATACAGGCAAGAGAGATGGATTACCGAACGGCGTGCGAGGCACGCTGCATCCTCGCATGCCTGCCTGGGACTCCGGAGGGGGAGGGGCGGCTAATTGCCACGCGCTGGTGCAGGCTTATTTTCTACATAAGCTGCGAAGACGTCTCAGGTAAGCTGCTGTAAGCATGGATGCGTCTTGCCCTGCAGCTGCAGAGCCCAGCGCTCCCCAAGCCCTAGTAAGTACAGCAGAGGGGGTCCCATTTAAAAACACATTTTTTAATATACCTTTTCTTACACGGCTTCCTCTCTCATTACAGGGAGTCAAGCCTGGCCCTAAAAACATTACCAAGCGCAAATGTGCCACCTGTAATGTAAAAATGCCACCAGATTGAGAGAAAAAGTTATGCCAACCTTGCACGGATAAAATCGTCAGAGCGGAACACCCTTCTTTGATTGATGAAATTCGCTCCTTGGTTAGGCAGGAGGTTGAAAACTCTTTGGCCACACTCGCCCCACCTCCACCGCCACCACCATCCTCACCTGGTCCATCACTCCCTAAAAAGAGGAAAATCCAGGAGTACTCTGAGTCAGAGTCTGAGGGGTCTTATACGTCTTCCTCTGTCAAATGGGAAGATGCGTTACCCCGTAAATCTGCGGAAATTAGGAAATACCTTTTTTCCTCTGAATATATTGAGGAATTGGTATCTGCAGTGAGGAACACTATGGGGCTAAAAGAGGAATCAGTTCCTCAGTCTATACAAGACGAACTGTTCGGCATACATACTGAAAAACAACCCGGGTTCCCCGTCCATAAAAGCATAATTGATATGATTAATAATGAATGGGAATTGCCTGAGAAACGGCTAACAACGCCTCCAGACTTTAAGCATCGGTTCCCTCTTGAGGAGGACCTAATAAAATGGGACATTCCAAAAATTGATGTCCAGGTGGCTAGAGTGGCTAAAAAGACGGCTCTGCCGTTCGAGGATTCCTCCCAATTAAAAGACCCCTTGGATAGGAAGATTGAGAGCCTTCTCAAAAAATCCTGGGAAACGTCTACCTCAGCCCTCAGATACAATATAGCATCCACCTGCGTGGCCCGCTCTCTCTTCCGTTGGATACAAGAGTTAGAAAGCCACATCTCTCAGGGTACCCCAAGAGAGGAGGTACTGGACTCTTTGCCTATCTTACACAGGGCAACAGGTTTCCTTGCAGATGCCTCACTGGAATCTATCCGGGTGGCCGCCAGATCCTTGGTCCAGACAAATTCAGCCAGAAGAGCTCTCTGGTTAAAGATGTGGAGCGGAGACGTTACGTCAAAAATAAAACTGTGTTCTATTCCCTTTAAGGGTGACTACGTGTTTGGGCCCTCCTTAGATGACATCTTAGAGAAAGCCACAGACAGAAAGAAAACCCTTCCTGAACAGAGACCTCCCAGGAAGCGTTTTTTTTCGACCCTCCCAGCCCCAGCCCTCCCAGGGTAAAGGGAAAGGAAAGACCGGGAGGTGGAGTTATGCTAAAGGGAAGCCTAAGAACATCCTTATTCCCCAACAAACACAACAAGAAAAGCAATGACTCCGATCCGGTGGGGGGGGAGGCTTTCGAACTTCGTTCACAGTTGGCAGAATATCTCCAACAGCCCCTGGGTGGTGAGTGTAATCCAACAGGGTCTACTGATAGAGTTCGATGCGCCTCCTCCCAGGATCTTAAGAGTCACCTCCCCGTCATCTCGGGAGACTCAAAAGTTGATGATGGCTGGAATACAGGACTTGCTAGACTCAAGAGCTATATCCATAGTCCCGGTGAACGAGCAAGGGGAAGGACACTATTCCCGTATCTTCATGATAAAAAAGCCTTCCGGGCAATCTCGTATTATAATAAATATGAAAGCTCTCAACAAATACATAACCTACCGCAAGTTCAAGATGGAATCAGTAAAAACAGCCATCCCTCTAATAGCTCCTCATTCATATATGGCAACAATAGACCTCAAGGATGCCTATTTCCATATTCCAATACATCCTCGGCACAGGAAATACCTGAGATTTGCGGTCCAATTCAACCAAAAAATCTTACATTTCCAGTACAATGTTCTTCCCTTCGGGATCTCCTCAGCCCCAAGGGTGTTTTCCAGAGTCATGGCGGAAGCAGTTGCCCATATCAGGAGCCAAGACATCGCTATAGTACCATACTTGGACGACCTGTTAATAATTGGTCCTTCCGCCGAAGTTCTCAATCAGAGAATTTCCAAAACTCTGAACATCTTACAGCTTTTGGGTTGGATTCCAAATCTAAAAAAGTCTCAGCTATCACCATCAAAGGTGAGGAAATTCCTCGGAGTCCTCTTGGATTCAGAAGGTCAAAAATCCTTCCTACCAGAGGAACATCGGATGAATCTAATTTCCAAGGTCTCACACTTCAGGAAACAACGTTCTCCGACCTTACGGGTTGCGATGTCTCTTCTGGGTTCGATGACGGCCTGTATACAATCAGTCCAGTGGGCTCAGAGCCACTCCAGAGTTTTGCAGGCGCACATCTTAGGGAACTGGAACGGGAATCCAAATTCCCTAAACAGAAGAGTTTACACTCCAGGGAAGGTAAAAGCCTCGTTAACCTGGTGGGCGACCCAATCAAACCTACTGAAGAGGGTCGACTGGGTGCAAGATCCGCTAATTACAGTAACAACGGACGCCAGTCAAAAAGGTTGGGGAGCAGTGGTCTCGCAAATTCCATTCCAGGGTCTCTGGAATCAGAAGGAAAGCTCCGGTTCCTCCAACTCCAGAGAACTGTTGGCAGTGGAGAGGGCCCTTCTGGCAGCCAGCAGTCTCGTTATAGGTCAACATGTCAGAGTGTACTCGGACAATATGACGACTGTTGCGCATCTAAAACACCAGGGGAGTCCAAAGTTCAACCAACTAAGAGCAATATCAAACAGAATATTTTGCTGGGCAGAGAAACATCTCCTCTCACTTTCAGCAATACACCTCAAGGGGTCGGTGAACGTTCAGGCAGATCGCCTAAGTCGTCACGTCTTGCATCCAGGAGAGTGGAGCCTGAAGGCGGACGTTTTCAAAATGTTGACAGACAGGTGGGGTCTTCCCGATATAGACCTTCTAGCGTCCAGCCAGAATGCACAAGTCGAGAACTACTTCTCCCTAAACCCCAAGGACAGGTCTCAAGGAGTAGACGCCTTTGCTCATACTTGGAGGTTCCATCTAGCATACGGATTCCCTCCAATACCGTTACTTGCGAAGACCCTCCGGAAGATCCGGGACGATCAGGTCCAGACTATCTTAGTAGCTCCAGCATGGCCGAAGAGGAGCTGGTACCACCTCATCGAAGAACTGAAGGTGGACGGTCCAGTCTTTCTTCAAGTATCAGAAGATCTCCTCTGCCAGGGCCCCTTTTATCATCCAGAACCACAGAAGTTCAAACTGGCAGCCTGGCTATTGAAGCCCAGGTACTAAGAGCTAGGGGCCTTTCAGAGTCGGTAATATCTACTCTACAGAAATCTAGAAAACCTATTACCAATGCCATATATGGCAAAATCTGGAATAGATTCTCCTCGTGGTGTCATCCTCATAAACCTGACCCTTTTCATCCTAATATTTCACAAATATTAGATTTTTTACAAAAAGGATTAGAGTTGGGGCTGAAGCCAAGTACCTTGAAAGTTCAAGTGTCAGCCTTAAGTTCCGTCTTTGATCGGGACCTTGCGGGTCATCGTTGGATAAAGAGGTTTATGGTCGCAGCATCAAGACATTGTCCAAGAAGACAAATTTTCGTGCCATCGTGGGACTTAAACATAGTCCTAAAAGGTCTTACGGCTCCTCCATTTGAGCCATTATCATCTTGTTCCTCGCAACTTCTGTCCTACAAGACGGCCTTCTTGGTTGCAATTTCTACCGCAAGAAGAGTAGGGGAAATACAAGCCCTTTCAATAAGAGAGCCTTATCTTACCATAAGAGATGATTCCATTGTGTTCCGTCCAGATCCTTGTTTCCTACCGAAAGTAGTGTCAGAATTTCATCGATCACAGGATATAGTCCTCCCATCGTTCTGTCACAATCCTTCAAATCCGGAAGAACACAGATTCCATACTTTGGATGTACGACGTATAGTGTTATATTACTTAGAACATACTAAATCATTTAGAATTGACAAAAATCTCTTCGTTCATCTTTCTGGCAGAAACAAAGGCAAGAAGGTAGCGAAGAGTACCATTGCCAACTGGATAAAAAAGGCCATTTCTGAAGCATACTCAACTCAGAATATTGCTGTTCCTGCGGGCCTAAAAGCCCATTCCACCAGATCTACTTCTGTCTCTTGGGCTGAAAGGGCTGGCGCTTCATCGGAGCAGATTTGCAGGGCAGCAACATGGTCTTCCCTACACACTTTTACTAAGCATTATAGATTGGACTTCTGGTCCAATCGGGATCTTGCTTTTGGCCGAAAGGTTCTTCAAGCTGTGGTCCCTCCCTAAATACAGAATTGGTTGGCATTCCTCCTGGTGGCTGTCGTGGAAGGCTACTAGAGAAAATAGAATTATTCTTACCGTTAATTCGGTTTCTAGGAGCCTTCCACGACAGCATTAATTCCCTCCCGATGTTCTTGGATATTTTTCTGAGAACCTAAAGGTAACCGGTGCTATGGGTTCTGTTGTAAGTCACTGGTTAATGGGAGGTGGGAGGGGTTTTTAACCTCTTGTGCTTCCTGTCCCCCATTAGGGAATGGAGACAACCTCCTGGTGGCTGTCGTGGAAGGCTCCTAGAAACCGAATTAACGGTAAGAATAATTCTATTTTCCAAGGTAGGCAATAACGATATGAGCTTTTGCTTGATCTGGCTAGAGGGGCGTTTCCTTTAAAGAAAAACCAAAGATCTTCTTTAAAAACCTGAAAAAGTAACAAATGCTAATGTTTCTTGTTGTTGTAGGACTTTTTGCAAGAAGGAGAACCAACATCTGCTCGTTGTGACGACTTGGCTGCATTAAAAACTAAAGGATGCCCTGAGGAAAGTATCCAAAATCCCAGAGGCAGCAAGGAAAAGCTAAAAGACAATGCCATAACCAATAAGGCCAAAGGCGAACGTATGGACCCCGCGAACATCACCCAGATCCGGCCCCAGCAGCTGCGATTTGAGCTGAGATCCGGTACGTAGCCGGGGTGGCTTCTTGTGACGTTTCTAGGCTGGGTGAAGTTATCATCCTCATTTTATCTATTCTCTTGTGTAGGTGAACCCCAGACGTTTAACTTAACCTTCAGACGAGCAGAAGATTATCCTATAGATCTGTACTATCTTATGGACCTGTCCTACTCCATGAAGGACGATTTGGAGAATGTCAAAAGCCTCGGCACCGCGCTCATGAGGGAAATGGAGCAAATTACATCAGATTTTAGGATAGGTAAGGCTAAAGCTGACACGAGGGCAGAGGTCGGAGTAATGTCCTATGGAACTGGAGACCGGATCAGTGCTACGTATCTAGGTATGGGGTGGGATATTGTATGGTGCAGTGGTTAGCACGGTTACCCTGCAGCGATGGCTTCTGGGACTCGTTCTAAGGACAAGATGGACAGTGGAGTTTGTTTGCCTGCGTTTTCTCCAGATGCTTCATTTTTTCCCCACATTCCCATAACATTCTTAGCATTTCCATGGCCTCCTTTGATAGTAGGCCTAGTGTGTGTGCGATGGAGCATTATATTGGCCTCCTACTGGTTGCATGGACAAATGTGAGAACAATTTGAACAACGCTCTGGGAAATGCTGTTGTTTTCATGGACATCCAGAAATATATTCAGGATTCGCATCTTGTGTTTGTGCCTTGTAATTTGGATGGGCAGACAGAAGTTAGGACGGAGCTCTTTGCTCATATTGTGGGCGG
Organism: Ranitomeya imitator; assembly: GCF_032444005.1. Taxonomy (NCBI): domain Eukaryota; kingdom Metazoa; phylum Chordata; class Amphibia; order Anura; family Dendrobatidae; genus Ranitomeya; species Ranitomeya imitator. The sequence continues at coordinate 51,439,721 of NC_091287.1, read as the reverse complement.
CGTATCTGTACATCTTTCTGTTCATGTGTATAGATCTGTCTGAGGTTTCAGCAGTTTCTTTATTATGCAACTTTTAACTTTGTGTTTTCTTCAGTTTCAACTAAAGATTTAAATTATCTATCTCCAGATCCGTTTATATACCTGCAGATATCTTGCAATCTGCCGGTCCCTGGTTTTCTTATGTGTGTTCTCTCTGCCAGTCTCTGGTGTTCTTTTGCGTGTACTCTCTGCCGCCCCCTGGTGTTCTTTTACGCGCTCTCTCTGCCGGTCTCTGGCTATCTTGTGCGCATGCTCTCTGCCGGTCTCTGGCTGACTTATGCGCTTTCTCTCTGCCAGTCTCTGGCTATCTTATGCGCAGTCTCTCTGCCAGTCTCTGGCTATCTTATGCACATGCTTTCTGCCGGTCTCTGGCTATCTTGTGCGCGTTCTCTCTGCCTGTCTGGCTGTGTTGTGTGCGTTCTCTCTGGCTATCTTATGCACATGGTTTCTGCCGGTCTCTGGCTAACTTGTGCGCATGCTCTCTGCCGGTCTCTGGCTAACTTGTGCGCATGCTCTCTGCCGGTCTCTGGCTAACTTGTGCGCATGCTCTCTGCCGGTCTCTGGCTAACTTGTGCGCATGCTCTCTGCCGGTCTCTGGCTGTCTTGTGCGCGTTCTCTCTGGCCATCAGTTCGAGTGGAATGAAACATGATTGACATGGGACACTCTGTAAACCTAATGATATGTGCACCATTTATTCACTGGTGTGAAATTCACCCGTACGACTGAATGGGCTGAATTCTCCTCTGCTTGTGTAATAATCATGCTCTACAGATTCTGAAATATTGATTGTTGGGAGGTGGGAGCCTATTGTAGAGACTTAGAGGATGTGTTTTAGATTTCCTGTTTTGTACAGAAATTGGCGACATTTTATGCTTTGCACAGATGCCACTACTTCTTTATTTCTAGAAAACGTTGACTAGGCTTGGTAGCCGGGGCACGGCCTCTACCGGCCCGATAATCTTACTACAGCACAATTCTATGTATGCCTGTGGCTTGTGTAATTATCTTTTCTCAACAGGTATGCCTCTTAATTTGTTGTATTTTAACCCAGTGGGTTTTTGGTTAACACTGATATGTGATGGTCTGGCCAAAGTGAGCATCCCTCCTAAATGTTTTTCACATATGTATTTGGTGTTATACGTTTTGCCTCTGTTACTTATCTGTGGTCTTTTTGTTTTATTCTAGGTTTTGGATCTTTTGTGGAGAAAACGGTTATGCCATATATTAGCACCACTCCAGCTAAGCTCCTCAATCCCTGCACCACCGACCAGAACTGCACCAGTCCGTTTAGCTTTAAGAACGTCCTTAATTTGACCAGTGATGGCAGGCTCTTCAATGATCTCGTAGGCAAACAGCAAATCTCTGGTAACCTGGATTCCCCGGAAGGTGGTTTTGATGCAATTATGCAGGTTGCCGTGTGTGGGGTAAGTAGTATCTAGAAATTACTGACACTTGAGTGTTTTTTTTCGCCATCATTTTAGGTTAAGATACCTTCAAATGTCGCAATATTTCTGAGTGTCGGCACTCGTGGACTCTGCTCTGGTGCAGTGGTGATGCCCGGTGCCCAATCAGCACTTGCGTCACTGGCCACGTCTTCAGACAAATTGAACATCAATAAGTGAGATATCAGCTGCAACCCGGACTTGCTCTTCATGTTCAATTCGATGGCGGAGATATTGACCCCAGTGTTGATTGGGTGCCGGCGTCAAGTGTCATAATAACCCCACGGGAGCCCCGGGACAGTGAGTGCTGGAACGACACGGGAGGGGAGTATAAGCTTTTTATATGTTATCGGGGCTAAACATTTAGATTGAGAAGGGGTTGTCCTAGTAGTGGATAACCCCTTTTAAGTTTCTAGCAAGAGATATTTATCCATCCTGAAAGGGGTTGTCCATGGTGACAACACTTGTTTCCTTTACTGGAGAATATGGACATCATAGTGATGGCATGGATGTAGACGTTTTGCCTACATGATCGCTGCAGGCGCCACTCTGGCTCCCTGTATGTTGGCCGGGATTAAAGGTTTGGTAATATGAACCTTGGCATCTAGTTTGTTCTACCAAGTAAGGTCGCGTGGCTGCAATGAGTTATGCCAGCCTAATAGACTGCAGTGAGTTAAGAGGGACTGCTAATTTCAGTAGCTAAGCCAGCCCCCTTTTTATATGTAGGCATAAAAGGAAGCCAGCTTTAGCTGTCCCCCTTCACTCACTGTCACGGACATGTGCCAACATGGGAAGCACCACATTAGGGACATTGTAGGGATTTTTAAGTGAGTTTCTAAATTATTAGTCAATGTGACATAAATGATGTGAATGTGTGTAATGTGTATAATGCATTCCGGCATATTACTCGGACATGAGTAGACACGTAATCGCTGTTACACCAGTAACTAAACAGATCAGTCTTGTGCCTGTCATACTTGTGTTCTTCACGCTCCATCCATTTATTTCAGGAGCAAATTGGTTGGAGGAATGTGACGCGCTTGTTGGTCTTCTCCACTGATGCCGGCTTCCATTTTGCTGGAGATGGAAAATTGGGAGGAATCGTGCTGCCGAACGATGGGAAATGTCACATGCATGATAATATGTACACAATGAGCCATTATTATGTAAGTCTATACTTACAGCCTTTAAATGACTGTCTAATGACTTCAGGTTAAGGTCATATTGTGTGATATCTGCAGAGAACAGGATGGCACCACATAACTTATGGTAGGTCTCGTCCAGTTCCCTGCAGATCCTGCTCCTAAGTGCTCGCCTTTTGCCATGTTGGGGTTTTCTGCAAAATTCCTCCAACTGGTGATAAAAAGTGGCACTGGGTTCTGACCAGCAAAGTCTTACCCGTCATGAGTGCTGATGAGATGCCCATACTACTTCTCATTAGACAATTATGGTAAGATTCTGGGATCACATCTTGCCTATTCAGTCAGTATAATTTTATTTTGTATTTTGATATTAGACTTTTCTGAACCCAGCTATACTAAATATGTATTTTTATTTTTAATGGGGCAAAATGGGGGTGATTTAAGTTTTTGTTCTCATATTTTTTTAAACTTTTTCCCCCCTTTTTTTTTTTTCTGTACCTGTTAGTCCCCTTAGTTGCCATCATCAGATCTCTTGTGCAATACATAGCACTGCACTGTAGAGAGAAAATCAAGATCTCCAGTGAACGCCAGCTATACAGAGTATCGCAGTGACAAGCATTGGGTTCTTTAGCATGTCCCCCCCGTCATGGCACACCCCGATCACATCACCGGTGCGGCGATGGCTGCATGGAATGATGCACCCCCTGCTGACGATTGCTGCATGTTTGTGTCAGAGATTGACAGCAGCATTGACAGGTTAACAGCCACAGTCAGCCCTCCACCCATTGCTGTTACCCGCTGGCTGCATGCTGGCTGCAATATTGGATTGAAGTTCATTCTCTGTCCTCCGTAGTACATCTTGCAATCTTGCCTTGTAAGGAAAGGGTGAATCAAACACCCGAAAACCCCGCCCCTATGGCTGAAGATTGTTCCCTCCAAATTCAGGTGACAGAGTCCCTTTAAAGGCAAATGATGGCTGAATAATTCTGCCATCATGTGGCGGGAAAGATATGGGTTTTGCTTGAGAGCCCACAGCAGAGGTTGGAACGCTACTTATGGCGTAACTGTACATCATATATTGCAAAGGGGTTAAACCATGGACATTTGTCACTGCATTGCTGACATGTTTTGATTTCGAGGTCACCCATTGTAAAAGTTTGTCATGATTAATCCATATTTTTTCTTTTCCTCACAGGACTACCCGTCAATTGCTCATATAGTACAGAAACTTAGTGAAAATAACATCCAGACTATCTTTGCTGTCACTGAGGATTTCCAGCCAGTTTACAAGGTACATGGTCTGCCTAATATTCAGTAGATAAATCTATAATCTGAGCAGGTAATGTAAAGTCTGATCTGCTGTCATTGTAATAGGAATTAAAGAACCTGATACCAAAGTCCGCCGTAGGAACGCTTTCCTCAAACTCAAGTAACGTCATTCAGTTGATCATTGACTCCTACAATGTGAGTGCATTTACTTTTATAGATTAAAAACCTCTGGGGTCCCGTGAGTGGGGGATTCGTAAACCAGGTTTTTTTTTTTTCGTTTTTTTTTCTTTTCAGTCATTGTCTTCAGAACTGATTTTGGAAAACAGCAAATTACCAGAAGGCGTAACTATTAACTATAAGTCATTCTGTAAGAACGGGGTTATCGGTACAGGAGAGAATGGAAGGAAATGCTCCAACATCTCTCTGGGAGATCAGGTCCGTGTTAACCCCCGAGAACGCTTCTCATTACATGAAATTGTCCTGCATTATATGCGGAGATCTGTTTCTTTCTAATCTGTGATTTATTTATTTTTTTATTTTAGGTTCAGTTTGAGATTAGTGTAACAGCTCATAAGTGTCCTAAGAACGATCAAACTGACAGTATTAAAATCAAGCCTTTAGGTTTTACGGAAGAAGTAGAAATCGTTCTGAAATATATCTGCGAGTGTGATTGCCAACAGTCTGGAACCCCTGATAGCCCAGAATGCCACTATGGAAATGGCACATTTGAATGTGGAGCCTGCAGGTATACTCACGTCATTGTTGTCATTCAAAACGTATACATTAATCCGCCATAGTTTTGAAACAGCTGAGAGGACAAGTGGATAATGGAATATTTTTATTTTATAAGGGGATCTGTCAGGAGTTAAGATGTATTTAAACATAATGTAATTATTAGATGATTGGATCAGAGTATCTCCAAAATGGCTGGTCTACTCGCCAGTCAGAGAGCTCATTTTGATCCTCATCTACTGAAAAGTCCCTACAATGGGCATATGAGCTTTACAACTGGACCTGGCTGGTGCACCTTGTGGGTGGCTGGCTGGTGCACCTTGTGGCTGGCTGGCTGGTTGGTGCACCTTGTGGCTGGCTGGCTGGTTGGTGCACCTTGTGGCTGGCTGGCTGGTTGGTGCACCTTGTGGCTGGCCGGTGCACCTTGTGGCTGGTTGGTGCACCTTGTGGCTGGCCGGTGCACCTTGTGGCTGGTTGGTGCACCTTGTGGCTGGCTGGCTGGTTGGTTGGTGCACCTTGTGGCTGGTTGGTTGGTGCACCTTGTGGCTGGTTGGTTGGTGCACCTTGTGGCTGGCTGGCTGGTTGGTGCACCTTGTGGCTGGCTGGCTGGTTGGTGCACCTTGTGGCTGGCTGGCTGGTTGGTGCACCTTGTGGCTGGCTGGCTGGTTGGTGCACCTTGTGGCTGGCTGGTTCATATAGTTGCGGGAGCTATATTGTGGCTGTGCATTCTCGCCTCACGTTGGATCTTCCTTTCTATCCAGGTGTAATGATGGCCGTATCGGGAAACATTGTGAGTGCAGTACCGAGCAGGTCAGCAATGAAGATATGGATGCTCAGTGCAGAAAGGAGAACAGCTCTGAGATTTGCAGCAACAACGGTGATTGTATCTGTGGACAATGTGTGTGTAAGAAGAGGGACAACCCCAATGAAGTGTATTCTGGAAAATACTGCGACTGTGACAATTTCAACTGTGACCGGTCTAATGGACAGATCTGTGGAGGTAAGTATGAGCACAAGCACACATCCCACTTGTGTGAACTGCTCTTTCTCACCAGAATCTGACTTTAACTTGTCGTCTTCTCTGCCAGGTAATGGAGTTTGTAAATGTAGAGTATGCGAGTGTTTCCCGAACTTCTCTGGAAGTGCATGCGATTGCTCCGAAGACAAGACAACATGTATAGCATCGAATGGCCAACTATGCAACGGAAGAGGCGTATGTGAATGTGGAAGGTGTAAATGTACAGATCCTAAATTCCAAGGACAAACCTGCGAGATGTGTCAGACCTGTGCTGGTGTTTGCACTGAGCACAAGTAAGTATTAGGGGAGTAGTCACACCCTAAATATTTCTACCTTGCTTTACATATATATTATATACTTTAACGGTGCCTCTTTTTTCGAGTCAACATCATAGCAGTAGGCAAATCTTATGTATGTGTATAAATAAAAAAAATAAATAAAGATAGATAGATAGATATGATGTAGGTAGATAGAGATGTATGTGTGTATGTAGTGCTAGAGTGATGTCACTAATCGAAGTTTCCTGCACATAGTAATATACTTACCAGCTGCCATCTTCTTCTGTTATCGCCGCCGCTCCGGTCAGTCTTCTGCAGGCTGTTTTACCTGCCGGATCGCTCAAGTGTTTGCTCAATGTAAGTCTGAGAGAATGAGGCCAGAACAAGCCTCTCCTGGACTTACATTGGGAGCTTGTGACCATTACCTGTGACTTCTGGTCGCAAGATGGTAGAAGGGGACCGGAACAGCATCGGGAAGAGCTGAAGATGACGCCTGGTGAGCATAATACTAGGATCAGGGAACTTGGGTGAGTGGCACCACTCCAGTGCTGAAATAATGTTTTATAAAAAATTGCTAGAGTGGTGCTTTAAGGATGGATTCACACAGGATTATTTTTCTATTGATTTGGTTACAGCAAATGTGCAGCAAAAATGTGTAACATAGTTTGATGTAATGTGGCAGATTTTTTTATATTGCAAATTTACATTAAAAGCCACATGTGTTGCATTCAGATTTTGCAGCCAATTCATTGCGTTCAAATCCATGATGGAAAAATGCTACGTGTGACTCCACCTCTGTACTGTTTCTCCCTTTATCATAGATGGATATTGTCAGAGAGGGCTTGTGAAATCCAGCACTTTTAGGCTATGTGCACACGTTGCAGAATTGCGTCTGGAATTTTTTTATGCGGATACTGCATCTCTTGGCAGAAAACGCAGGTGCGGATTTCATGTGGATTTTGTGCGGATTTGCTGCAGATTCGCTGCGTTTTTACCCCTGCACATTTCTATAATAGAATGGGTACAAAAACGCTGCAGATCCGTGCAAAAGAAGTGACATGCTGCTACTTTTAATCCACAGCGTTTCCGCTCGGAATTTTCCACTCCTTTAGCACAGCATTTTTTTTTTTTGCATTGATTTACATTGTACATTGTACTGTAAATCACTTGCAGATCTGCAGCGTTTCTGCACAGCAAAAAACACTATGGATCCGCAGTAAATCCGCAACGTGTGCACATAGCCTTACAATTTACTGCTTAGTCAAATTTGCAGCTGTTCTTGAGATATTAACACTTTACTTTCGTTCACAGCATGTTGCCTAGGAGGCCGACCACTGCTGCGGTATAGCTTGTAAGCATTGAAGCTGGTCAGCTTGGTGGCTCAGTGGTTAGCACTGCATTCCAAAGACAGTGATGGGGAATCTAGATTGTGAGCCCATCGGGGACAACGATGCTAATGTGTGCATACTGTAAAGCGCTGCGGAATATGTTAGCGCTACATATATAAAAAATAAAGATATAGATTAGGATGTAATGGCGCCTTCAGAGCATTGCTTACATCCTTAATAGAAAAGAGCTTGTAAGCACTGTGCATGTTCTGCTGGCTAGCAGCGGTGGTCGGTCTCCAAGACAACTCGCTGTAAACAAAAGTTGGTATCTCAAGAATGGCTGAAAATTTTAAGTTCATGTAAATGCAAGTTACAACTTAGTTGCCTTACCCATTTATGAAGAATGGAAATAACCTTTTAAAGATTACTGGAAACTTTCCAGTAAGTAAATCTTATGTCCCGCACTGTATTTTATTCTTTTATCCTTGTACCTTCTATGCACTCATTGGAAAGATTACTTCTTGCATTCAATTTTTTTTTTTTTTTTTTCATTTTTTTTTTGTTTTGTTTAGGGAATGTGTTCAGTGTAGAGCCTTCCAAAAAGGAGAAAAACAAGCAGTCTGCAATAGTCAGTGCTTGCATTTCAACTATACCATGGTGGATAGCCGTGACAAGCTACCTCAGCCAGGACAGGCAGACGCCCTCACTCACTGCAAAGAGAAGGACGCCGATGACTGCTGGTTCTACTTCACCTACTCTGTCAATGCCAACTCCGAAGTTCACGTGCATGTGGTGAAGGATCCAGGTAATGCTTGGTTTGCTTCCCGGGTTATGGCTGCACCCAGTTATATCGAGCATGGCGTCTTCATTCCTTCATTGCGTTTATCTCTCTTCCTTTCAGAATGTCCCAGCGGCCCTGACATAATCCCAATCGTTGCTGGCGTGGTGGCCGGGATCGTTCTCATCGGGCTGGCGCTGCTGCTCATATGGAAGCTTCTTATGATCATCCATGACCGGAGAGAGTTTGCTAAATTCGAGAAAGAAAAGATGAATGCCAAATGGGACGCTGTAAGTATCCTGCGGGCTACATGTTATCTGAGAGCAAGATTGCATTTTCTGTAAAGGTGTAACGGGCTTTCTGTAGAAAGGAGAGGAAGCCATAAATGTGTGACCCCTATGGGAGTCTCGAATACAGCCGGACCACACTTTATAACATAGGTGAGGGACACGGTCACTAATTACTCTTTATTTTTCGTAGTGAGTCTTACACCAGTTCTCATAACCTTTTTCTCCAGTCTGCTTTCTTGTTCTTTCTCCATTTCTTTTTGCTATCTTACCTGTGACTACTATACCATAGGTGTTTTAAAATAAGATTAAAGTGGCCATACTTCCATACACTTCTATGCACGTCTGGGTCACATAGTAAAATCTGATCTATAAAATCATCCATGGCTAAATCTATAGTCATTGGGAATATAGGAATACAGCCACATAGGAAAAAGTATGTGCAAAGATCTGGGAGCACAAATTATTAACTATAAAACAAGCACGTTCAGTTATTAGCATTTCTGGGATCGAGTCACTGGTGACCTAAGTTTCCCCCTTTCTAATTTGTTTGGCCTGTCAATGTATTGCAGTAGGCTGAACAGGGGAACGTTGCTTAGCATGAAGACCTCCTTGGAGCTTTTGTCCTTTCCTCCCCCCCACACAGTAGTAATTGGAACAGTTTATAGCCAATGATTATTATATCCCTAAAAAAAAAATTGTGCCCAGATTAGTTTAGCATTGTGTGGAATGGGGTCGTCTCATCGTGTTATATGGTAAATCTGTAAATTGCTTGTAAAAACTAGCAACTTTGCAATTGATTTGCTATCAGAAATGTTCTCAAGAACGGCAGGATTTTTCATTTTGTTTCGCGCTCATTGCTTAGGTTACCAGTCACCTCTTCAGGCCATGAGAATGGCTTTATTGCTTCCACTTTCTGCTCAGTGGCCGGTGTCCTATACAAGGAGCGCAGCGTGTGCTCACTCTCCCCATTTCAGCTTGTAACGGCTCTCTAAAGCTAGTCTGATCACTGCCCAGCGTCAGGCCCCCTGCGCCCTCCTATGCTGCCTCTGCTTGCGTTATTGGCGAGAGCACAGTTTGGGCCAATGGCACAACCACACCGCTGGTCCCAACTGACAACCAAGAATGCATCGGCCCCCAAAGCAGGAAGCTGAAATGCAGGGGAGCGTTACACTCCTGTTCTAGAAGATGAAAAAACCCATGGAAGAGAACAAAGGATTGGTTATGAGAACAGAGACCATTGGTGCTATTGTGTACATGGACTCCCATCACATAAATCAAACTATTTCTATGAGCATGTAGCTCTTTCAAAGACAAGGCCAGCCATACCTTTACATGGCCAGTCTGTTCCTCCGTTACTGAGAAATCGGCGTTTGAATTGATATCCAAATGAGGCAGAAGGACTGTCGATCTGAAGCATCTGTCACTCCAGCTCTATTCCCCGCCCAGTCATACCTCCTTCTGCCTGACTGACCGCCTCTGTGCTGTGACTTCAGGGAGGAGTCATCAGTCAAGCAGCAGGAGGAGGTGGTGCTGGGCAGTGAATAGAGCTGGAGTGACAGAAGCTTCAGATCTACCATAGTCCTTCAGTCTCATTTGCATATCAATTCAAATGCTGATTTCTCCCTAACGGAGGAGCGGACCGGCCATGTAACCATTTTGCTTGACTTGTTTTAGGTAGGGCTACATGCACATATAGTTTGGTAGACAAATAATTTCCCTTTCATCATTCAATTCCCTTTAACCCCTTTCTGACCTCGGACGGGATAGTACGTCCGAGGTCAGATCCCCTGCTTTGATGCAGGGCTCCGCGGTGAGCCCGCATCAAAGCCGGGACATGTCAGCTGTTTTGAACAGCTGACATGTGCCCGTAATAGGCGCGGGCAGAATCGCGATCTGCCCGCACCTATTAACTAGTTAAATGCCGCTGTCAAACGCAGACAGCGGCATTTAAGTACCATTTCCGGGCGGGGCGGCCGGAAATGACGTCATCGCCGACCCCCGTCACATGATCGGGGGTCGGCGATGCTTCAGAATAGTAACCATAGAGGTCCTTGAGACCTCTATGGTTACTGATCCTCGGCAGCTGTGAGCGCCCCCCTGTGGTCGGCGCTCACAGCACACCTGCAATTCTGCTACATAGCAGCGATCTGATGATCGCTGCTATGTAGCAGAGGCGATCGTGCTATGCCTGCTTCTAGCCTCCCATGGAGGCTATTGAAGCATGGCAAAAGTAAAAAAAAAAATAAAAAAAATATAAAAGTTTAAATCACCCCCCTTTTCGCCCCAATCAAAATAAATCAATAAAAAAAATATCAAATCTACACATATTTGGTATCGCCGCGCTCAGAATGGCCCAATCTATCAATTAAAAAAAAGCATTAACCTGATCACTAAACGGCGTAGCGAGAAAAAAATGCGAAACACCAGAATTACGTTTTTTTGGTCGCCGCGACATTGCATTAAAATGCAATAACGGGCGATCAAAAGAACGTATCTGCACCAAAATGCTATCATTAAAAACGTCATCTCGGCACGCAAAAAATAAGCCCTCAACCGACCCCAGATCACGAAAAATGGAGACGCTACGAGTATTGGAAAATGACGCAATTTTTTTTTTTTTTTTTGCAAAGTTTGGAATTTTTTTTCACCACTTAAATAAAATATAACCCAGTCATGTTAGGTGTCTATGAACTCGTAATGACCTGGAGAATCATAATGTCAGGTCAGTTTTATCATTTAGTGAACCTAGCAAAAAAGCCAAACAAAAAACAAGTGTGGGATTGCACTTTTTTTGCAATTTCACCGCACTTGGAATTTTTTTCCCGTTTTCTAGTACACGACATGCTAAAACCAATGATGTCGTTCAAAAGTACAACTCGTCCCGCAAAAAATAAGCCCTCACATGGCCAAATTGACGGAAAAATAATAAAGTTATGGCTCTGGGAAGGAGAGGAGTGAAAAACGAACACGGAAAAACGAAAAATCCCAAGGTCATGAAGGGGTTAAAGCACAAAGTTTTTAGAAAGTAACCAGTCCGTTTTACTATGTGTAAGACATGTAATGGGGTTTAGAGGGGTAGCTATAGGGGGTGCAAAGGTTGCCTTTGCACCTGGGTCCTTCTGTCACAAGACACCAGAATTTTAGGCCATGTCCCACTTTTTCCAGTCTGCATTGAGGCCCTGAAGCCCCAGTTTATTCCGCTGGTCTCCGTGCATACTATACTAGCACATTACTGGGGGAATAGGCCTTTTTCCAGCATGTCCTGTAATTATTACATGCAGTCAGGCATACAGAGAAGTATTGTCGTGTCCACCCGAAACCCCCCAGTGGGTGGGCTGTCAGCTCCTCGTCTGATTTTACTGTCCTTGCGTTGTCTGATTTCTTCTGTCAATGTGATCCTCTTTCTTTGTGGATTCCTTTCTCCAGCAAGAGAATCCTATTTACAAGAGTCCTATAAATAATTTCAAGAATCCAAATTATGGACGTAAAGCCGCTCTCTAAATCTCAGTTTGTATCTTCTCTCTTCTTTTTTTTTTCTGTGCCTTTTTCTTGCATGTTTCTTGCACTGTCTCTTATATTAACACCGTGTGTGCCAGTGAGTGTTTACTGGTGATGGGTGGTGGCTTTTTACAAAGCTTGTTTGCAAGTGGCTTGAGTGTTAACGGGTCCTTTTTTGCAACCTAGTAGTTAAAATATAATTCTGCATCCTGTAGCCCTACCAGGTACAAAGTCTCGGACGTTTCCTCGAAGGCAATTCCACAAAGTCCCTTGTGGGGTTCGCCATATACTTGCTAGCCTTTCGAGCACTATAGCTTGTTCCGTGTGACGTCCCCATGTTGGTTTGCAGCTAAAATGATCTAATCTAGATTGTTCCCATTTTTTGAACCCTTTGCCATTGTCTGTTACTGCCATCGGTGCATGCACGTATCCCACCCAAACATTGGTAATACGGAAGCGCCCAGCTAATCCTCGGAGCACGAGTAGGCCGGTGTGTGGAGCATAGACTTTCTTTGGGTTTGTACACCTTTGCTTACACTCTAAGCCAGTCTTTGCATTGTGGTCTGTACTCATACCATGATACACAGACGTGTGAACGAGACATTAGGATTAGCGGAACTTTTTTGCCCTTTTGTTTAAGCAATCAGTGGGTGTCTTTGGAACCAGATCCAAGCACCCATCATAACTACTTAACAGTAGCTAGACCATAAAAAAAAGTTTTCAAAAACTTAGGTTACCTTTTAAATGGGTACTTTGATTCCTTCACTTTAGTAGTCTGATGCCATCAAGTATAGCATTCCTATACTCTCCTCGCCCTGACGTCACAAGCTCAGTGTCCAGATCTAGTTTGCTTTTCCCTCCGACTTCAGAAGATACTATTCCAATATCTGATTACATTTTCATGAAGCTCAACTCAAATCCTGGTTCCATTTGTTTTTCACATTGATGTCCCCTTGGAAACCTCTGTCCTTCATGGGAGGCTTCCCAGGATTACTCATGTATTTTCTCTGACTTCACTGCCTGAACTTTGGCTTCTGCCCATTTGGGACAGTGGTTAGTTTTTTCCATAATAGAGTAATGACTTCCTCCCCTAGTTAGTACACGCAGTGCCTGGATATAGTCCACATATTACATGAATCTACAGAAACCGGCCAATACTTTCATGTTTCCATTCTGTCTATTAAAGGACTGCCCTGTGGACGAACATTGGGGCTACTTGACCCCTCTTTTGAAATGATTTGGGGTTCCAGCAGTTTACCGCTACCAAAACAGACATTCATGACACTGAAGGCTTTAACGGTTTTTATAGATTCATCATTTTTTATGTTTTTGTGGCTGACCTTAGTACATCTACAATTAATGCAGCTAATTGGTGTGCAGACATTTTTTTTGTTCTATTGACTTTTATTCTAGGTGTGTCTGTTTAAATGGATTCTGTCAGCACAGGATCACTGATCAAACCAAGTCCGGCCGAGGAGCAGCGGGGCCAAACCTTTAGCTCATTTAGCTACACCTTCACACCTGCTTGTTGTCCCCCTATCTCCACCCTCCTATGATTGACAGCTAGGGCAGAGAACAGTGGCGATAGATGGAAACCAATTAGTTGTAAGGGTGTCGTTGAATGATTTGGCCCCGCCATGGTGCACAGAGCGCCTGGACTTGTCTTGAACATTCATTTTGTGCTGCCAATCCCTTTAGGACGACGATATTTCCCGCATCACCCAATAGCACAGACTGAATCCTGTAGGACATAGTTGTTGTTCTTGATAGTGACCTTCAGGAAAAGCGCTTGGGGGTTGTCCACTATCGGACAACCGCTTATTAAAGGCTGAAAAGTTGCTGCAGAACTCTAAAAAAAAAAAAATCTATTCTTTCCTCCTGGAGCCGTTGCAGGAAATGCTGGAATTTGTAGTTTTCTAACAGCTGGTGGCTCTCAGGTTAGGGTACTGTCACACAGTGGCATTTTGATCGCTACGACGGCACGATTCGTGACGTTCCAGCGATATAGTTACGATCTCGCAGTGTCTGACACGCTCCTGCGATCAGGGACCCCGCTGAGAATCGTACGTCGTAGCAGATCGTTTGAAACTTTCTTTCGTCGTCTAGTGTCCCGCTGTGGCGGCATGATCGCATGGTGTAACAAAGGTGTGCACGATATTGTATACGATGTGCGCATAGTAACCAACGGCTTCTACATCGCACATACGTCATGAAATTATCGCTCCAGCGTCGTACATTGCAAAGTGTGACAGCAGTCTACGATGCTGGAGCGATATTGTTACGATGCTGGAGCGTCACGGATCGTGCCGTCATAGCGATCAAAATGCCACTGTGTGACGGTACCCTTAGAAACACTCACATAAGGCAACAACCATGATAATGTGGGTGACTGTTTTTGTGTTTGTCCCCCCACCTTATGTTTATTCTGCTTACTGACCATTAATGTGCAATCCAGTCCTTTATTAATTTGCTAGTGTCTGGAGATCAGCTCGAGCCATTGGTTAGATACACGGCTTCACCTTTATCCACGGGTTGTGTTAAATTGTGGCCCCCGGGTGCGCCTCGCCGTGGCCTGACTGCACTGTGTGCTGTTGTCCATGTGTGTATTCAGCAGGAATGCTTTATTTCACGCACTATTTGCTTTTGTGCTGTGATTATTCTACATTTCGTTCCACTTTTTTTTGTATTAATTTTTTTTTTTTCATCTAATCTTGTTTTTTAGGGTGAAAATCCCATCTACAAAAGTGCGGTGACAACGGTGGTGAATCCGAAATATGAGGGAAAATGAACAGTAATTTTGCGTACATTTTACTGCACTGTTTATGCAAAGTAGCCATTTTTGTTGTCCATCCCCACCCGCTGGCGTCAGATGGGCCGTACTGCAATGATTTACTGACGTGTAACAGTGTTTGATGTTCAGATTTTCACTTGTACAGTTTATGTAAAAATAAATTTTTTTTTTTTCTTTTTGTGCAAAAATCTGTTTTGCAAGAAAACGCAATCGGTGCCATTGGACTGTCGAAACCACGTTGAATGCTCAACCCATGAGTCACTGAAGGTCACGCCGTGCCTTTCTGACCTTTGTGCAGGCAGATATTTCTTTGGGGACGGAGGGTAAATCACTGAAGGCTTTTCCAATCATCGTATAATGATTATAGGGAACTTGGGGCTGGAATCTACCGACAGGCCAATGTTAACGGTGCGTACCTCAGACTTCGGCAGGTTCGGAAGGTGCAGCGAGCGCTCTGTAATGTATATTATGGCTGAATGCAAGAGAAAGTGAGCAGAAAAGCAAGCGGATGTAATAATGGTCCTGGAGCATCCTCGGTAGATTCCAGCTCTGCGCCCATTGCTGCCTAACTTTGCCTAGCCAAAAATCACAGTGCATTATTTGTTTAAAGGCCTTAAATCGTGTCTGAAGCGGACGCTTGTTTTTCAACTTAAAGGGGTTGTCCATAAAGAAATAAAAAAAAAAAAAGGCTACTTTTTAATTTCTGGGGAAACAGCACCTCCCCCTTGTCTGGTTGTCTCTGGTACTGCAGCTCATGTCTGTTCCGGTAGCCAGCGCTGGGCTGCAATACCAGATACAGCCTATAGACAGATATGCGGTTTCTGTAAGGGGCAGACCTTTTTTTTTTTTTTCCAAATTTACTAGACAACCCTTTTAATTTTATTTTTTCCTAAATCTGGTGCTTCCCTACCTTTCTTATTCACTTCTAATTTTTTTTTTTTTTTCTTCTTCATCCAACATCAGGATTTTACCCGAATGTGTAACGCTTGGTTACAGACACACTGACCATCTCATTATATACTGCCTCTTGTTACATTATGATTTGTGCCATTCAGATTCATTGTATGTTGCCCCTGGACCATGCGCTTTACCTCTGTTTCAGGTTTGTCACATTTCTTGTTTTAAAGTGCCTTTTTATTTTAGCAGTTGTTCACTTTTTACAGTACTGTTAACTGAACTTTATTTATTAAATAAAATGACCTAAAATTTTAGTTGTTTTTTTTTTGTCTTTCTTATGGACTGTCATCTCTTGGGTGTCTTCTCAGTGCGGCAAATATTCCCACAATTGTAGGTCTGACATTTCTAACCCTCCCTCCAAAGTCTCAATTTACCTTTTTTTTTTGTTGTTTTTTTTAATCGTCTCTGGTACAGACTGTGTAAACATAGACTAGACCATCTACGCCTAATTTATCACAGAGGCTCGTGCTGGATGATGGAACTGAAGGGTCCGCTGACACGTGTCTGACTTTACACCACCTGTTGGTTATATCGGGTCACATCAATTATCTGTTTGTTTGTTTGTTTTTAGGACTCTGTTCAGCCCACTGCAGCTTAACAGCCATATAACCAATTCTGTAGGGAAGCACAGTAGCCCAATGTAGTGGAACATAATTGGTAACTTTTCTGTTTATTCACTGTTAAATTCTTAAAGGGGTATTCCCATCTCCAATATCATATCCCAATATGTATTAGATGTAATAATCCTTCCATTTAGAAATGTAGAATAGTTCTTCTGATTAGCTATTCCTCTTTCCTCATGTGCAGGGTATTGCAGTAGTTTAGGTATCCATAGTTACGACCACTAAGAGCTGTCACTGTATCAGTGTTCATAACAATGGATACCTAAGCTACTGTAATGCCTTACATGAGGTAAGTGACATAGAAATGTAGTATAGTTCTTCTGAATCACTAATTGCAGGTATTTGCTTATATTATTACACCCATTACATACTGGGATAGGATCTTGGCGATTGGAATACCCCTTTAAGTCTTTAGTGCTTCATAATGATATGCAAGTCAAAAGGTGTGGCCTACTTGCCCCATTTATTTTGCCTTGCTGTATTGCTCTCTGCTTGATTTAGAGCAGATCTGTAACTGCAGCGCTTACAGGAGTCTGAGGTAGTCGAAGACACGCCCCCGCCTCATTATTGGTCAGAGCTGCTTCTCTTCCTCCCTTGCAGCTCCGCCTCCTAAGATTAGTTGCTGTGTATAAACCCCAGCTCGGCGCAGGCTCCCCCCGGAGGGTCGGCGCAGGCTCCCTCCTGGAGGGGTCGGCGCAGGTTCCCCATGGAGGGGTCGGCGCAGGCTCCCCCGATTTATAGCATAATAAGGGCAGAATAATTATAAAGCACAGACTACAAAAAGGATGGACGGCAGGTAATTGTGAGCGGAGCCAAATAAGTCTTTAGGAAATGGGCTGCGGGATCGCGTTAGGTGGGCTGTCTCACAAGACCTCTTATTATAGATCCATGTATTTCTGAAGGCTGCAAATTTCCAAAATAAGAGGAAATGGTGGGGGAAAAAAAATGCAAATCTGCCTTTGTTTTCGGTTATGTTTTTACCTGCACCTGTCGGTATGGTTATGGTAATACCCAAACTGGCATGCATGTTTTGTTTTATTGTAAAACGTTCTATTTTTCAGTCTATGGAGCTGTATGAAGGCTTGTTTTTTTGCCTGACGAGCTGACTTCTACATTGATACTACTTTGGGGTACATATATTTTTGATTTTTACTGTATTTTTTTTTTTGGGGGGGGGGGGGGGGGGCTGGGTAATATTTTTTTGGGGGTAGGAGTGCTGACCGAAAAACCAATATAATGTTTCTGGGTTTTTGTTTTTTTTCCCTTCTCACATTATTTATTGTAAGGCGGTTATGTCTATTTGTGCTTAGGGTTTACAGCGAACCTGTCACCAGACTTCACATACATATGACATAATCTCTGACGTAATTAGATTGGTGTACTTACTTTGAAAAAACATGTCTGAATGGCAGTATAATCTTTGAACAGTTTATGTACCTGCCTAGTCTCTTTTCTTAGAATTCATTGCTCCTCCTGAAAGTTTCAAAATAAAAGGACTATTTCTACTCCTCTCAGTCTGACACTGTGTACGGATAGTATTTTCCCTGTCAATAGGTCGTCGCCCAGTTGTCGGCTAACTCCTAACTGAGGGATTATACATGGAATTGTATGAGAAGATGCTCCAGAATTATTTTATAGGAAATACAAATATCTACCAAAATGAAAATGTCAGAAGGCAGACGTCCTTAAACGCCTTCCCCTTTCCAGTGTAGGAAGTAACAGTCACAACAGGTTCTCCATTCATGTAGTGTGACTGTGACACATGCAGCTGCGGCGCTGATCGGCCGGCAGGATCCAGGAAGCCGGGTTCCCTCTGCAGCTTATTCGGCAAGCGCTATAGCTAGCTGAATAAGAGGGAACCCGAGCAAATTCACTCATCTCTAATTAAGACCACCCATGTATTTGAGACCTGTTTGGCACAGTGAATTGTGTCCATTGTTGAGGACACTTTGTACGGGTCTTGCCTTATACATGGTCACAAAGTGCCGCCCGAGGGCCACAACTGGCCCTCTGGCAGTTCCAGTCCAGCTTGTGCACCAAGACACCCGAAGAGCTAAAAACAGTGTCCATGGGCTGCACTATGCCCGCATGTAGATAATGGTGGAGGATGGAGCTGGTAGCTCCTTCTTCCATTAATCATTGTATGAGACTGAGGCAGCGGGCACGGTGACTTCACTACAGTGCGTCCGCTGTGGAGAGTGCACCCGAGGCCGGAGAGGAGAATCTGATTTTCTTTTTCAAATGTGTGAGTGATCATACTGTATATAGAGGGCTGTGTAGGGGCTCACAGGGTATATAGAGGACTGTGTGGGCTCACACAATATATAGGGTGGTGTCGGCATACTTCTGCTTAATATTGAGTGATACAATTATAATAAAAAAGGGAATTATACCTACTGGTAGTTCGGTTTCTAGGTAGTCCCTCAGGACAGCACCATGGAGGACGGCCTTCCTTGACCTATAGCAGGACAGGATCATAGAGAGGTTAAAAGGACCCTCCCACCTCCACCCTCCAGTGTTTTTTTTCAAAGTACCACAGAAGGATGGAAATAAATGGTCTAAACGTGCCCTTAGTAACACGGACGTGTGTAATAAACCATTTAACGGCTTCATCTTAATTTCGAGCCATGGGGACCAAAAGGAGGAACGATCTACCGGTAGATTAATCCCGTGCAAGCCTAAAAAGAGAAACATAAGGGAGCGAACTAAGGGTGCTGTCCTGAGGGACTACCTGGAAACCGGATTACCGGTAGGTGTAATTCCCTTTTTCCATTACGTCCCTCAGGACAGCACCATGGAGAATACCAAAGCAACTCTCCCAGGGTGGGTACAGAAGCCCAGGAATCAAAGTCCCAGGCAAAAAACCAGACTAAATATATAAATGATCTGAAAGATCAGAAAAACCATAGATATCTAAAGATATCCGCAAAGAAAATCACCGTAGTGTCTGATATACATCTATAATGGCCAATTTCAGTATGAATGTGGTAAACGAAATAAGCATCAGGAGCAGAGAGTGTAATACACCCATTGTACTCCAATACCAATAATGAACTACAGCAAGTTATTTATTGTGATACTTATAGACATCACAGCCCCAGAATAGGGTTAGAGAACCTTATTGCCCAGCAAAATATGGTGAAAGTCACAACCACCACACAATGAGGACTGTACCGACCAATAATAAGCTGCATGTGCTTATAACACAGGACTGTTCCTTCATGGGTCCTTCTGGGCTCAGGTTAAGCCTTGGTTACAGACCAGCTTACCGTACTACAAGGAGACCTGCAGGACCGAGGTCCTGGACTGCGGGAAGATCAAACCAATAACAGTTAGTACATGGATAATGGCTGAGCATTGGGATGTACACACATTACTCATCCAGGAGATCACGTCTATTCCAAATCCTTAGATGTCTAAACCCCAAATAAGGGTTATATATTATTGAAACTAAAGGTACCGTCACACTAGACGATATCACTAGCGATCCGTGACGTTGCAGCGTCCTGGCTAGCGATATCGTCCAGTGTGACAGGCAGCAGCGATCAGGATCCTGCTGTGATATCGCTGGTCGGGGAAGATTGTCCAGAACTTTATTTGGTCGCTGGATCTCCCACTGACATCGCTGAATCGGCGTGTGTGACACCGATTCAGCGATGTCTTCGCTGGTAACCAGGGTAAACATCGGGTTACTAAGCGCAGGGCTGCGCTTAGTAACCCGATGTTTACCCTGGTTACCATCGTTAAAGTTAAAAAAAACAACCGCTACATACTTACCTACCGCTGTCTGTCCCCGGCGCTGTGCTTCTCTGGTCTGGCTGTGAGCGCCGGGCAGCCGGAAAGCAGAGCGGTGACGTCACCGCTCTGCTTTCCGGCCGCTGTGCTCACAGCCAGACCAGAGAAGCACAGCGCCGGGGACAGACAGCGGTAGGTAAGTATGTAGCGGTTGTTTTTTTAACTTTAACGATGGTAACCAGGGTAAACATCGGGTTACTAAGCGCGGCCCTGCGCTTAGTTACCCGATGTTTACCCTGGTTACCGGCATCGTTGGTCGCTGGAGAGGTGTCTGTGTGACAGCTCTCCAGCGACCAAACAGCGACGCTGCAGCGATCCGGATCGTTGTCGGTATCGCTGCAGCGTCGCTTAGTGTGACGGTACCTTAAGGAATACACCATCCGGCAGGTAATATCTCCTGCCATTACCAACGTCGGGCTTCTCATTAGAAGCTCTGAAAGAGAAATGTGGATCATCACTCCTGTTTTACTGATGTTAGACACACGGAGTCTGGACTCGATGAAGGTGGTCGTGACTAGTAAAAATCTTCCAACACTTGAAATTATTCGAAACTGCATTTATACGAGTCATTAGTCTAGACATTATAAGTATGTCAACTTATTTGTCCACATATGCATATATACACATATACGCACATACATATCCCAAGAGGCAATCTTCTCAGGGATCTTTATACACTCAGACTGCCATTGTGGGAGTAACCATAGTCCATGGCTAGAGAAAAGTAGGTTTCTTCCTCATCACAGAGGGAGATTATCTACTGTGAGGCAGTGAGACTATGGGGTCCTAACAGTAAGAGCCCTGGACACAGTTTCATTTATCTTAGGAGCCGCGACTGCTGTAAGAGCCGCGAGTATGGAATCCTCTGCCACACGACACAGTGCTGCTGCTTCACAAGGTACAGAAGGCAGTGCTGATGTCTCTGGTAAGCATAACGCAACGGACTTATGGGACAAGAATCTGACTATCTGATTGCCGAATGTGGAGTTTGGGAAGGAATAATAATAACAACAATAATAAATAAAACTTTATATAGCGTCAACATATTCTGCAGCGCTTTACAGTTTGACAGTTTCAAACACAACAGTCATACGTAACAACCATATAATAACACAAAATAAAATGACCCTGCTTGTGAAAGCTTACAATCTACAATGAGTTGGGGGAGATACAACATTGTTGTTACACACCTGTGCTTTGTATTTACAATGATGGTCCAGCCATCTTCAGGGGATGGGGGATAGATGGAGATACTGAATGGGCTACACACACAAACATAACATGACTGATTAGGAAACGTAACAGGCCGCTCTGAACAAATGTGTTTTGCGAGTGCACCTAAAACTATGCAAGTTGTAGATGGTCCTAATATCTTAAGGTACCTTCACACATAACGATTTCGTTAACTATATTGTTGCTTTTTGTGACGTAGCAACGATATTGTTAACGAAATCGTTATGCGTGACAGCGACCAGGACCTTTTTTTGCTCGCTGATCACCCGCTGTCATCACTGAATCGGCGTGTGTGACGCCGATCCAGCGATGTGTTCACTGGTAACCAGGGTAAATATCGGGTTACTAAGCGCAGGGCTGCGCTTAGTAACCCGATATTTACCCTGGTTACCATTGTAAAAGTTAAAAAAAAAAAAAAAACAGTACATACATTCCGATGTCTGTCACGTCCCCCGGCGTCAGCTTCCCGCACTGACTGTCAGCGTTGGCCGGCCGTAAAGCAGAGCACAGCGGTGACGTCACCGCTGTGCTTTACGGCCGGCGCATACACAGTGCAGGGAAGCTGACGCCGGGGGACGTGACAGACATCGGAATGTGAGTATGTACTGTGTTTTTTTTTTTTTTTTACATTTACAATGGTAACCAGGGTAAATATCGGGTTACTAAGCACGGCCCTGCGCTTAGTAACCCGATGTTTACCCTGGTTACTCGGGGACTTCAGCATCGTTGGTCACTGGAGAGTTGTCTGTGTGACAGCTCCCCAGCGACCACACAACGACTTACCAACGATCACGGCCAGGTCGTATCGCTGGTTGTGATCGTTGGTAAATTGTTTAGTGTAACGGTACCTTTAGGCCAAAGCATTCCGAGGTGGAAGGAATCCTTCCTTTCAACTCGTGGGATTTTCTGCTCCCAGGACAGTAGTATGTCCTTTTGTAGGATGTACCAAAATGACGTATGTTATCTTTTAAAGCTAATTATGTAACAGACTTGCCATTAGCACTCAAGGTAGAACCTACCTGAGAGATCTGTTCCAAACAGAAGAAATGCAAGTTTTACTAAGCCAATTCAAGCACATCTGTTTGCTTGACTAAGTCCTGTTGTAAAGAATGAAGTAACAGAAGCTGGATCTGGGTCCAAAAACACAAGGACTCTATATCCAGAGTTGAGGCCCAAGACAAAATGTGAAGTGGTAGGCCAATTATACAATGTGCGGCCGCACAAGGCACCAGACAGAATGTCTAACCCAGTGGCTCACAGCCAGAGGTGAAAAAGGCACCAAGCCCGACACACTAATGATACCCCCTGAGGCAAGGGGCACCGAAACCCTATGATGCATATAGGAACTAGGAAGCAATATAATGCAATATGATGTCCAAAGGCACTATTAAGTAATCTGATTCAATACGATGCAATATGATGCAAAAAGTCACTATGAAGCGCTATGATGCATATAGCAACTATGAAGAAATATGCACAAAGGCAATCTGAAGCACTATGATACATATAGGAACAATAAAGCAGTATGATACATGTAGGAATAATGAAGCAGTATGATGCATGAAGTAACTATGAAGCGCTATGATGCATATAGGAGCAATGAAGAAATACGATGCATATAGAAACTACTGTATGAAGCAATATGATGCATGAAGTAACTATGAAGTGCTATGGTGCATATAGGAACAATAAAGCACTATGATGTAATATAATGCACAAAGGCAATATGAAGCAATATAATGCACAAAGGCAATATGAGCACTATGATGCATATAGGAACAGTGATGCAATATGATGCACAAAGTCACTATGAAGCGCTATGATGCATATAGGAACCATGAAGCAATATGATGCAGAAAGGCAATATGAAGCACTATGATGCATATAGGAACAATGAAGCACTATTATGCAATATAATGCACAAAGTCACTATGAAGCGCTAGGAACCATGAAGCAATATGATGCATATGGGTTGAAATTCATGGAGGGAAAAATGGTAACAAAATTCTCATTGGGGTCTGTTACAAACCCCCAAATATAACAGAAAGCATGGAAAGTCTACTTCTAAAGCAGATAGATGAAGCTGCAACCCATAATGAGGTCCTGGTTATGGGGGACTTTAACTACCCGGATATTAACTGGGAAACAGAAACCTGTGAAACCCATAAAGGCAACAGGTTTCTGCTAATAACCAAGAAAAATTATCTTTCACAATTGGTGCAGAATCCAACCAGAGGAGCAGCACTTTTAGACCTAATACTATCTAATAGACCTGACAGAATAACAAATCTGCAGGTGGTTGGGCATTTAGGAAATAGCGACCACAATATTGTGCAGTTTCACCTGTCTTTCACTAGGGGGACTTGTCAGGGAGTCACAAAAACATTGAACTTTAGGAAGGCAAAGTTTGAACAGCTTAGAGATGCCCTTAATCTGGTAGACTGGGACAATATCCTCAGAAATGAGAATACAGATAATAAATGGGAAATGTTTAAGAACATCCTAAATAGGCAGTGTAAGCGGTTTATACCTTGTGGGAATAAAAGGACTAGAAATAGGAAAAACCCAATGTGGCTAAACAAAGAAGTAAGACAGGCAATTAACAGTAAAAAGAAAGCATTTGCACTACTAAAGCAGGATGGCACCATTGAAGCTCTAAAAAACTATAGGGAGAAAAATACTTTATCTAAAAAACTAATTAAAGCTGCCAAAAAGGAAACAGAGAAGCACATTGCTAAGGAGAGTAAAACTAATCCCAAACTGTTCTTCAACTATATCAATAGTAAAAGAATAAAAACTGAAAATGTAGGCCCCTTAAAAAATAGTGAGGAAAGAATGGTTGTAGATGACGAGGAAAAAGCTAACATATTAAACACCTTCTTCTCCACGGTATTCACGGTGGAAAATGAAATGCTAGGTGAAATCCCAAGAAACAATGAAAACCCTATATTAAGGGTCACCAATCTAACCCAAGAAGAGGTGCGAAACCGGCTAAATAAGATTAAAATAGATAAATCTCCGGGTCCGGATGGCATACACCCACGAGTACTAAGAGAACTAAGTAATGTAATAGATAAACCATTATTTCTTATTTTTAGTGACTCTATAGCGACAGGGTCTGTTCCGCAGGACTGGCGCATAGCAAATGTGGTGCCAATATTCAAAAAGGGCTCTAAAAGTGAACCTGGAAATTATAGGCCAGTAAGTCTAACCTCTATTGTTGGTAAAATATTTGAAGGGTTTCTGAGGGATGTTATTCTGGATTATCTCAATGAGAATAACTGTTTAACTCCATATCAGCATGGGTTTATGAGAAATCGCTCCTGTCAAACCAATCTAATGAGTTTTTATGAAGAGGTAAGCTATAGACTGGACCACGGTGAGTCATTGGACGTGGTATATCTCGATTTTTCCAAAGCGTTTGATACCGTGCCGCACAAGAGGTTGGTACACAAAATGAGAATGCTTGGTCTGGGGGAAAATGTGTGTAAATGGGTTAGTAACTGGCTTAGTGATAGAAAGCAGAGGGTGGTTATAAATGGTTTAGTCTCTAACTGGGTCGCTGTGACCAGTGGGGTACCGCAGGGGTCAGTATTGGGACCTGTTCTCTTCAACATATTCATTAATGATCTGGTAGAAGGTTTACACAGTAAAATATCGATATTTGCAGATGATACAAAACTATGTAAAGCAGTTAATACAAGAGAAGATAGTATTCTGCTACAGATGGATCTGGATAAGTTGGAAACTTGGGCTGAAAGGTGGCAGATGAGGTTTAACAATGATAAATGTAAGGTTATACACATGGGAAGAAGGAATCAATATCACCATTACACACTGAACGGGAAACCACTGGGTAAATCTGACAGGGAGAAGGACTTGGGGATCCTAGTTAATGATAAACTTACCTGGAGCAGCCAGTGCCAGGCAGCAGCTGCCAAGGCAAACAGGATCATGGGGTGCATTAAAAGAGGTCTGGATACACATGATGAGAGCATTATACTGCCTCTGTACAAATCCCTAGTTAGACCGCACATGGAGTACTGTGTCCAGTTTTGGGCACCGGTGCTCAGGAAGGATATAATGGAACTAGAGAGAGTACAAAGGAGGGCAACAAAATTAATAAAGGGGATGGGAGAACTACAATACCCAGATAGATTAGCGAAATTAGGATTATTTAGTCTAGAAAAAAGACGACTGAGGGGCGATCTAATAACCATGTATAAGTATATAAGGGGACAATACAAATATCTCGCTGAGGATCTGTTTATACCAAGGAAGGTGACGGGCACAAGGGGGCATTCTTTGCGTCTGGAGGAGAGAAGGTTTTTCCACCAACATAGAAGAGGATTCTTTACTGTTAGGGCAGTGAGAATCTGGAATTGCTTGCCTGAGGAGGTGGTGATGGCGAACTCAGTCGAGGGGTTCAAGAGAGGCCTGGATGTCTTCCTGGAGCAGAACAATATTGTATCATACAATTATTAGGTTCTGTAGAAGGACGTAGATCTGGGTATTTATTATGATGGAATATAGGCTGAACTGGATGGACAAATGTCTTTTTTCGGCCTTACTAACTATGTTACTATGTTACTATGTTACAAAGTCACTATGAAGCGCTATGATGCATATAGGAACTATGATGCAATATGATGCAAAAAGTCCCTATGAAACAATATGATGCCATAGAGGCACTAAGTTGCAGTATGATGCACAGAGGCACTCAGTATGATGCATAGAGGCACTATGATGCAGTATCATGCAGAGGCACTCAATATGATGCATAGAGGTACTATGATGCAGTATTATGTACGGAGGCACTCAATATGATGCATAGAGGCACTATGATGCAGTATTATGCATGGAGGCACTCCATATGATGCATAGAGGCACTATGATGCACGGAGGCACTCAATATGATGCATAGAGGCACTATGATGCAGTATGATGCACGGAGGCACTCAATATGATGCATAGAAGCACTATGATGCAGTATTATGCACGGAGGCACTCAATATAATGCATAGAGGCACTATGATGCAGTATTATTCATGGAGGCACTCAATATAATGCATAGAGGCACTATGATGCAGTATTATGCATGGAGCCACTCAATATGATGCATAGAGCTGCTATGATGCAGTATTATGCACAGAGGCACTCAATATGATGCATAGAAGCAGTATGACTAGGCCATGCTTGAAGGTGCCAAACAAGAGACCAGACTTACACTTTTCAGCAAAAGAGGAATCTATCAGAGTGCCAGATAAATCTCCACTCTGAACGGTACATCTCATTTGTCAGACTGACTCCACCTGAAGGAGCTAATTAATGAGCCGCAGCTGGAGGGCAGTCTTCATGGAGACAATGTGCTGAATTAACACCTTGTGTCCTCCTATGGATGGAGTAGTTAAGTTGCAAAAAGTGAAACGCTTGTTTATTGAACCAGATAATGGAAAGCATGCTTCCAAAAAGTCACTCTGAAGCCCAATCATAAGGCTCTGTGCAGACAAGACCTGCAACTAACTGAAGTCCAGTCGTGAAATGTAGCCTGGAAATATGGCCCCACCATAGCCTAGAGGTCCAAGGCCTAGCTGCAAATGGGTTCCAGGTACAGCTTTGGCACAAAGGCCTGAGACTAGAGTCAGCCCAGAGGCCCAGGCCATCAATGCAACATTAAACCATGTACTCACCTGTGCTGGCTCCATACCTGCTAGAAGACATGGGGAGCTGGTAACGCCGAGAGCCTAACGTGGAAGGAAGCGGCGTCCCGTCACGAATGCTGCATTACTGTCAATGATTTCCTCTCCTGTGCCCCCTTCCGTATTCCATTGTGGAACGCATGCCGATCCTATGTGCCGGCGCCCCGCTCTGACGTCACCGGAAGCGCAACGGCCTTCTCCACCACACGACTTTTGGAAGTAGCGGTGTTTTGCCGGTCGGCGTCTGAGCCAAGAGCCCCCCACCGGGAAGAAGCGGCTCTACCCAGGAGCCCTTCCGCTCGACTGGTCTCTGGGCTGAGGGACTCCCCACCGGGGAGTTTCCACCCTGGGCTACTTGACGGATTGGACCTGCCGCACGATCCCCCTAAGCCCATTGCACAGGCTGACTGTTGGCTGAGGAACCTCTCAAAGAGGAGTCAGCCACAGTCCATCTGACCGGGGAAAGGGAAGGCTGAGACCCCCAAACTCTGAGTCCATCTGGTACAGCACTGATAGCTGAGGGACCTCTACCCAGTGAGATGTCGACCACAGACCACTTGACAAGGGAAAGAGAATCCACAGGCTATCTTTGCTCTAGGAGCAACCTCTCATACGATCGTCCCTGTAGGGACAGGAAAAACACTGGAGGGTGGAGGTGGGAGGGTCCTTTTAACCTCTCTATGATCCTGTCCTGCTATAGGTCAAGGAAGGACGTCCTCCATGGTGCTGTCCTGAGGGACGCAATGGAAATTAAAATTAATATTGAGCAGAATTAATTTCAGCCTGTTGGTTTGACTCTCCACAACAGTCAATCTCTAAAATGGTCCCTTAGGAAAATTAATTGCCCACCCATGTACCAGATGGATGGCCATTAGTGATGAAGCGAGTATGCTCATTACTCGGGTTGTCTCCGAGTATTTCAGCGTGCTCGGAGATTTAATTTTTGTTGATGCAGCTGCATGATTTGCAGCTGCTAGACAGCCTGAATACATGTGGGGAATGCCTGTTAGGAAATCCCCACATGTATTCATCCTGTCAAGCTGTGTCAATATAAACTAAATTTCTGAGCACAACTAAATACTCATAGACCACCTAGCATGCTCGGAGAAACTCTAGTAACAAGCATACTCGCTCATCACTAATTGCCATCTATTTGAGTAGAATTTTTTTTTGTCTGTATTGAGTTTTTTTATTCCTTTGATCAGGACTGTGATACAATATTTGGTTACACTACGTTTAGCCACAACAGAGACGGCTGTTCTATATCTGCGCCTGGTTTATTCTGTTGACATTTGGCTGGAAACATTGGCCCCCGCTCAGATGACATGCTATTTGGAGAAATCTGGAGCTTCAGCGTCCCCCATCGGTTTTGCTGTTTGGTCTGGATTTTTCTGAGGTTCTTCTCCTTTCAACGTGGTGGAATTCTAGAAGACAAAGAGTTACTCGTCTCTTTACATGACTTTGGGTTTAGAGCTTAATGCACATAATCGGTGTACAGACAGAAGAAACGTCTGGATGTTCAAGGTGGAAAGTCTACATTGTATTAAGCAGATGAGAGTTTGACTTCCCATCACACAATGCATTAAAAATCCGGGTGAAATCTGCACAAAGAGAGGAGTGAAGATATTACATCCACAGCTTGTCAATATTCACTGAATGGGAAATCTGCGGCAAATCCACTTGTAAATATTGAAAATTTTAACATGGATCAATTTTTTTTAATATATATATATTCCTCCCCATCTAAATTTATATCCCTGAAGTTTCCACAAGATCTTTATGTATAAGAGCCTCGGGCTGCGGAGGTGATCTTATTGTCACCCCGCTTTTTCAGAAACTGATATGAAGGTCAAAATTCAAGGGACAGAAGGAGAACCTCTCAAACCCCCCCAAAATGTATATATGGTCAGCTACATTATTACTGAAGTCAGCTGTTGCTCCCTGACTGAAAAAAAATTGCTTTTTTTAATTGATACGCAATGAGGCGTAAAGGAGTCGTTCAATCTCAGAAGAAATGGTCTCCAGTCCCTCGCTCTCTATTACTGCAGACTGGAAAATCGTGACAGTGTGCAATGTGTAACCTGGTGCAATTTCTTTCTATTCCCCATGTGGGTGGACAGTCAGTCGTGTATTGACACTTTCTTTTCTGGCTTCTCTCAATAGAAGAGAAGTGCAGGAGTTTAGTCAGCACATGGCCTCAAATAGCATGACTGCCCACACAGGGAATTGTGACAGCATGCACATTACACACTCTCACTATTTGCCAGTGCGCAGTCACATAGTGACTGCAGCCTTTTCATCTAAGACTGGACAACCCCTTTAAGTGCTCTAGGTGTGCTAAAGCACTTCCCAATCCTCTACTTCCCGCCTAGCCCCACCTTCCTCTGCTCACTGTGTTGGCTACACTTTTTTTTTGTCAATTCCTGAGTTCTGTGTAACATTTTGCATTGGATGTTGAAAAGGCTAACTTCATTTTTCTGCTGGAATTCAATCTACATATTGAGGTTAATATGGAGGAATTTTTAAAAAGCTAATGTCTGAAAAATGTCATTGCTGTTGCATTAAGTCTCTACTTACTAAATCTAGACTATAGCTCATGAGTATAACTTTACTACTAACTAAAAATAATGTAACAAGTTTGGGCACACCTTTTCATGCAGTGGTTTTCTTTTGTATTGTTGGAGTGTGCACATTATAGATTCAGACTTAAGGCAGCAAAACCAAGAGAGTAAACATGGAAACAAGTCAAGAAACATGAGTGAAACAAACCAGAATGTGTTAAAGGGAACCTTTTTAGCATCTCACAAATACATGGTAGGTGATACCAAAAATCTCACATTTTGACATATCAGACCACAGTACAGAATCCACTGATCTAATGTCCAGTAATTGTGTCACTCAAACAAGTCTACTCTTCTTGTTTGCAGTTTTTAGTACTGGCTTCTTTTCAGCTTTTCGACCATAATGGCCTGTTTCTCACAGTCCCTTTTGGACAGTTGTTGAGAGGTTTATTACTTGATGTCTGTGCATTGTGTATGATGGCTGTTATCTGATGTGCTGTCAATTTGCAGGTTCTGAGGCTGGTAACTCTGATGAACTTATCCTCTGCAGTAGAGGTAATTCTTGGTCTTCCTTTCCTGTGACCGGCCTCATGAGAACCAGTTTCATCATAGTGATTGATGCCTTCATGACTGTACTTTAGGATACCTACAAGGTTCTAGCAATTTTCCAGATAGATTGATATTCAAGTAATCATGCAGCGTCATTCCTCTTTATTTAGTTGAGTGATTCTTTCCATATTCTGGCTTAGAACAATTGTGGAATAGGGCTCAGCCCTGCAAGGCTCTTGACAAGGCATATCTGTTCACAGGAAGCCATTACATGTGTTGACCTGATGAAGCCACTTGTGAGAATGCCAAAAGTGTGTAAAGCTGTCAGCAGAGTCCTCAAAGTTGCCACCTTTTACTCTAAAGTTTCACGTGTGTTTATTTACTCGAAACAGCATTGATTCTTCGCGGTACACTTGTACACAGTTTTTAAAGGCATGCGGCAGGAGATTGTTTCAAACATCCTGGAGAACTAACCACAGATCTGTGGATGTCACTTTTGCTAATCCTTCTGTCTCCTTGTCATTGCAGACATATGTGATTGATGTTGAGATCAGGGCTCTGTGGGGACCATATCATCACTTCCAGGACTCCTTGTACTTCTTGATGCAGAAGATAGTTATTAACGACATTGGCTGGATGTTTGGGATTATTGTCCTGCTGCTGGATACATTTGAGGGCCAATCAGATTTCTTCCTGATGGTTGTTACATCATGGATAATTATTTGCCTGTATTTGTAAGCACTGAGGACACCATTAATCTTAAATCCACAATTTCATTTGCTGAGACAGCCACAAACTCTCAAACACCCTCCACCATGCTGCACTGTTGCCTGTAGCCACTCATTATTGTACAGTCAAATATTTCACATTTTCACTCGTCAGTCCAGAGCACCGGTCATTTTCCTGCACCCCAGACAGTTCCTATGTTTTCACCATAGTTAAGTCACTTGGACTTGTTTCCCTCTCAAGGGTATGTTTTTTTTTTGGCAGCATTTCTTCCATGAGGACCACTTCTCTGAACAGATAGATGTAGCTTGGTCCAACTGGTTGCTGCCAGTTCTGAGCTCATGGTACCACTGGACATCTTCCAATGTAGAAGGAAAATAGGCATATTGTGTCTATTGTCTTCTGCAATAAGTTTCCTTGGCCGACCACTGGAGCTATATGGTCATGTTGCCTGTTTCTTGATGTCCTTATTGCTGAGAAGTACAGGCAGATACCTATCCATCATGTCATACTATCAGTGGGGCGCCTGGCTGCAATTTATTCTACAGCAGAACAACGGCCAAAAGGTCATTAACAACAATCTGCAGCATAAAAAAACGAGTCCTGGAAGTGATGATACGGCCCCCACAGAGCCCTGATCTCGGCATCATCCAGTCTGTGTGTGATTACACAAACATACCGAAAATTTGCCCAAGTCTATATCCACAGAAGATCTGTCGTTAGTTCTCCAAGATGTTTGGAACAATCTTTTCACTGAGGTCCTTCAGAAACTGTGGAAGTGTACCGAGAAGAATTCATGCAGTTTTGAAGGCAAAGGGCGATCACACCAAATATAGATTTGATTTAGATTTCCTTTTTGTTCGTTCACTTTGCATAATGTTAGTTGATAGTTTATTTTAAACACTTCTATTTTTTCAAGCATTTTTAAATAGTAGCATTTCTTCCACACCTGCCTAAAACTTTTACACAGTAAAATGCTTCACATAATAAATCTGCACTGAAGACAGGAGGAGCACAAACTGATCTATTGTCCCCTCTGAAGCCGCTCTCTATACTTCTGGATGTAGAAGTGGTGGTGCCATGACTGGAGGCATTGATGAAAGGAGTCAAGGATCTGCTCAGTATGCAAATTGAGGGAGGCATAAGGGTACCGTCACACAGTGGCATTTTGATCGCTACGACGGCACGATCCGTGACGCTCCAGCATCGTAACAATATCGCTCCAGCGTCGTAGACTGCTGTCACACTTTGCAATGTACGACGCTGGAGCGATAATTTCATGACGTATGTGCGATGTAGAAGCCGTTGGTTACTATGCGCACATCGTATACAATATCGTGCACACCTTTGTTACACCATGCGATCATGCCGCCACAGCGGGACACTAGACGACGAAAGAAAGTTTCAAACGATCTGCTACGACGTACGATTCTCAGCTGGGTCCCTGATCGCACGAGCGTGTCAGACACAGCGAGATCGCTGGAACGTCACGGATATATCGCTGGAACGTCACAAATCGTGCCGTCGTAGCGATCAAAATGCCACTGTGTGACGGTACCCTAAAGCTGTACCAAAGCCCCTTCATTTGCATATGAAATGTAAAAAGATATCAACCTAATTACAACAGTGAAATGGTAAATGCTAAAATGTTCAGATCTCAATGGCACATGAGCCACCTCAAGCGCCCAATTTTCCAGAGTCTATCGCACTGGAAAGCATGGAAAGTGTGGGGGCTCCGGGCTGTCACAACATGGTGTAGCCCTTGCACCGCTGAACGCCCACTTCCTACCAGCCTGAGGCCCGCCACATCACCCCACTCCTACCTCCGCCGAACACCACCTCCTACCAGCCTGGGGCCCGCAACATCACCCCACTCCTACCTCCACCGAACACCACCTCCTACCAGCCTGGGGCCCGGAGCATCACCCCACTCCTACCTCCACCGAACACCACCTCCTACCAGCCTGGGGCCCGGAGCATCACCCCACTCCTACCTCCGCCGAACACCACCTCCTACCAGCCTGGGGCCCGGAGCATCACCCCACTCCTACCTCCACCGAACACCACCTCCTACCAGCCTGGGGCCCGCAACATCACCCCACTCCTACCTCCGCCGAACACCACCTCCTACCAGCCTGGGGCCCACAACATCACCCCACTCCTACCTCCGCCGAACACCACCTCCTACCAGCCTGGGGCCCGGAGCATCACCCCACTCCTACCTCCACCGAACACCACCTCCTACCAGCCTGGGGCCCGCAACATCACCCTACTCCTACCTCCGCCGAACACCACCTCCTACCAGCCTGGGGCCCGCAACATCACCCCACTCCTATCTCCACCAAACATCACCTCCTACCAGCCTGGGGCCCGCAACATCACCCCACTCCTACCTCCACCGAATACCACCTCCTACCAGCCTGGGGCCCGCAGCATCACCCGACTCCTACCTCCGCTGAACACCACGTCCTACCAGCCTGGGGCCCACAGCATCGCCCCACTCCTACCTCCACCGAATACCACCTCCTACCAGCCTGGGGCCCGCAACATCACCCCACTCCTGCCTCCACCGAACACTACCTCCTACCAGCCTGGAGCCCGCAGCATCGCCCCACTCCTACCTCCGCTGAACACCACCTCCTACCAGCCTTGGGCCCGCAGCATCGCCCCACTCCTACCTCCGCTGAACACCACCTCCTACCAGCCTTGGGCCCGCAGCATCGCCCCACTCCTACCTCCGCTGAACACCACCTCCTACCAGCCTGCAACCCGCAGCAACACCCCACTCCTACCTCTAACAAACACCACCTCCTACCAGCCATGTGCACGCAGCATCTACTGCCCCCACCGCCAGCTTCCTGCAGCAGTGATCCTGCCACATGGAACCCTGCTCCACCGCCGCTGTCCTCCAGGTAAGCTACAGTAAAAAGCGGATTATAAGACACACCATATTATTAAAAAACTTTTTTTCCTATTTTCGGCCTCAAAATTTGTGGTGCGTCTTATAATCCGCAAAATACGGTAAATCAAAATGTTTTGAAGAAAAAAAGTTGCAATCTTTTATCAGTTGCAGATTATTAATATGTCCATCCATCCTGTGATTTCTATAATTCCATTAATTTTCCTTTTTCCTTCTTGGTGTTGCAATGTCTGTTTCGAGAAGTGCATGTCCGCGTCGAGGTCTGTGTGTGTGTTTGTTTTCTACTGCAGGTAATGAGGATAGAGAGGGGCAGCTGCAGTTCCTATGTGTGTCTGTGCGATTATATGCTATCAGATGGGATTACATGCAAATTCATTTTTTCTTCAATAGTTGTTTTGGAAAATGTAAAATGTCATCTGATTCTAGAATTGTTCAATATCTTTTCTCTCTAGAAAGTATTATTGTACTATTGTTTTCATTAGGTTAAAGCCCGTTAATGAAGATAAAGAGTCTTGTGCTTACCAATTTTTCTGATGGAGTGGGTGTAGAAGTCGCACCTAGATCAAGAGGGAAACAAGATAATAAAGTCAACTTAACTCTAGTCTCATGAGCACAAACGGTAGAATTATTTGCATTAATAAAGTGCTATTGGCGACACAGAAGAGGCAACAGTCAGCTCTTCTGTCTGTGGGAAATTCATCTACCCAGTCGCGTAACCATAATGTGAACAGGGGCTGCAGTTCTGGAGCCTCGGAGCGCCTAAAAGTTCCTCTTGGCGCAAATAAAACCAATGCTATTAAGACTCATGATAGTTGGGAACCTTTATGGAAATTTTGCATTGGGGTCCACAATCTATTAATTACGCCACTGCATTTGCACAGCCCCCAACATCACCACAAGAATTCAAGCCGCCATATACCACAACATTTTCTGGATTTCCTGGATCCCTATGTTCAGGCTCTTCTAAAACTACCTGTTATCCTGACATTTCTGATGCTGATGACTGCAGTCCGTGAGCACAAAATGACTATTCAAACAAGCAGAGGCACTCGGTGCACCCTTGTGGTGGCCAGATAGTTTAGTACACCTCCGACCTAATTGTTTTCCATCTCTCTCTGCCTCCTGTAAATCCAGAGCTGTCAATCAAAGAAGAGGATGGTGTTAAAAGTGCATCAAGTGACTGTGCTTAGTTTGAACGGTCATTTTGTGCTAACCGTCTCTCTGTAACAACCAGGATGTTAAGACGTTGAGGGGCTCTAGTGTATTCTCACAAGGTCAAATTTTGTACTTAAATTTCTATAACTTTCTCATCCATCCTAATAGGTTTGCAGGAATCCACATATACTGTACGGTGTTACTTTTGATTCACAGACATTTTTTGCTAGCCTGCCACATGTAAATATAGGAGTGAAAAGAATGAATGTTGAATGCAATTCGCTCAGAAACCATGTTTAAAGCTATCATTTAAAAAAAGCACATGAGGGAAATACAGGACGCCTCAATCCATCTCGCAGGAGTTCGTTTTTGTCTTAATTTATATTTATCTAGCTGGAAAAAAATCTAGTACAAAGTATCACAGCAACAGAAAACTCTTCTCTTACTATGTGACCCTCCCGATTCACAATTGAGTAGTAAATCCATTGTATTGTAGGTTACAGCATTATAATAGTATTTGGAAGCATGGCCTGTCTGTACAATGACGGCTGTTCCATACCCTCCATCAACTTGGTAACAAGGTGCGGTGTCCCCGTCTGACATATCGAGCTGTTTTCTTCTAATTTACCGATTCCGATGCCCTTCACAGTCAAAGTGGAAAGAATGGACTGTTCTGACGGAACGTTTCTCGTTACACTCCTTACGTAGAGAGGTTTCCTTCTTTCTGTAAATAAAGCATTTGATAAAAATGAAAGTTTCATAATAAAAATGGAAGTGATTTCTTGGGTTATTATTTACACCTATTTATCCCACAAGAGTTTTTCTATTCTATTATACTTCTCTTTTCTACTCAATTCTGTTTTTAAAGGGAATTTCCGATACCTACGATGCCTTTTATTAATATCTTTAAACTCTAACCACTGTTGTCATTTGCTTTATTATAAAATTCCATCCACTTCCCCCTGTATTTGTCATTTTTTTCTTTTCAACCCTTGACGTTTTGTTTGAGGAGAGTCTCAAATTAGGCGTCACAGGAGGCTGGGACTGCACTCACTTCCCTGCTGATTCTATCACTCCTCCTGAAACAGGACGTCATCAGGGAGGCGGCGCTGCAGTCACTTACCAAAGCTTTATCGTTACCCACTCCTGATCATGTCTTTTTTTTCAGGAGGTGATGGAGAATAGATTGCAGATTCAGTGGCCCATTGTATCTTCAGTAGCCGCTGCCACACTTCCATCCCCGCTGCCCAAATCTTTTATGGCTGCCACTACAGTCCCTGCTTTCGCCACTGCCGCCTCTTTCCTTGAAGTGGGATGTAATCAGCGGGTGGTGATAGAAGCAGGATGAGTGACAGCAGCGCCGCCCACCAGCTTCTATCACCACCCTCAAACAAATAGTTTAATGGCTATTCAGTGTGTATTATTGAGTTTAACCAGAAATCACCGAGCCTGTGTACAACACCAAAAACTAAAGAGGTTGTCTACTACAGGGGTGTCAAACTGCATTCCTCGAGGGCCGCAAACCATGCGTGTTTTCAGGATTTCCTTAGCTTTGCACAAGGTGCTGTAATCATTATGTGTGTAGGTGATTAAATTATCACCTGTGCAGTACAAGGAAATCCTGAAAACATGACCTGTTTGCAGCCCTTGAGGAATGCAGTTTGACACCCCTGGTCTACTACTCAATGTTTGATCGGTCAGGGTACAACACCCGGCACCCCCGACGAGCAGCCGTTTTAGGTGCTGGTGGTGGTCGGAAGTGCTCAGATATGGAGCTGCTCCATCTACAGTTAGGAGCTGCGGTCAGTTATCGCATATCTGTCACTACGGTAATTCAAATCAATAACTGAGAACTTCTTGCAGTTGCCGGCATCGAGACCAGCTGATCGGCGGCCATGCCGGGTGACTCACCCCCACCGATCAGACATTGCAAGGAAAGGTCATCAGTATTAAAGTAGTGGACAACCTCTTTAGGCTACTTTTTTTTGCGGCTAGATAGAGTGCATGTGATTTTTTTTTATGCCATTCTTCCCCAGGGAGCTACGCAACACCCCAAAGCTTGAGTCCCCCTTTCTTACACGCTCACTATGTAGCAGTGTGCTATAGACATTTGTGCTCACCTCCTCTCTGCTTGTTGTGACTTTGTGAAGGTGAACTGGATGAATTCTCGGTAGAATGCTGCAACGAAATGCCTAAAATAATAAAAATGCTAATTATAAGATATAAAAATCAAAGAACCTTCTCAAATAAATATCCATAAAGAACTGTCAAAATGTATATTCCTTTTTACTAAGAATATTGCAGCAGTTTCTGGGAAATGAGAAGCTGCATTGAGCCTGATGACAACTGCATGTCTGCTTCACTGTAAAGTTTGCAATACTCATCCAATAGCTGTCGGTCAGAAAAGACGGGTATTTTGCCAGTATATCAATGGGGAGAGGGGAATAAGCTGTGTACAAATGTATGCAGGGTCTGTTTCACATGGATCCCACATTTGGTGTAATTTCTTTGGGGTAATGCATGCCACCATGTTGTACACACATGCAGACACTGTAGCGATGCCGTATATTTCATGGCGAACTAATTGGTCACAATAGAGTGTAAAATGCATTTTCTGCTTTGCACACTGTTTTATAAACCAAAGCATGTGTGTATAAGGCCTTAGATGGTGTTGCACAGAACAATTACCCTATTAGGTTGTACTGGTGGTCTCAGATCTTGTTCATAAATATTAGAGAGATGGATACAGTCTAGCATATTTTCCCTCTATTATATAGATCTCTTAGACCTGCCGAGGCTGTTGTACTTACTATGAAAAGTGATATTACAATGGCTCTATAATTCTGATACCATAATGAACATTTTAAGAGTCCAGGTAAAGAATGAGAAAACGCAAAAGTCCAAGTGTATTCGATCTCCGTCCACCCAGCCGGACTGACAGCAGTCTGTACTAAGCAGTGTGAGATCTAAGCAGGAAGGAGGGACACTGAGCAGCTGTAAATTGGGTTAGGTGGGTGAGAATTAAGTTTAACACTAATAAAAGGAAAAGGATGGATTTTCAAAGTAAGTACAGGAAAGAAATATATCTTGGTACCGTGTTAGCCAGTAGATAGAAAAATATTTAGAATTGAGAGTCCTCAGTGGTTGATACCTTTTAATGGCCAACTGAAAAGATGGTAATAAATTGCAAGCTTTCGAGACTACATACGTCATACGTTCTTCAGAATTTGTTTTAGTCTTTGCCTGATGAAGAGACGTATGTAGTCTCGAAAGCTTGCAATTTATTACCATCTTTTCAGTTAGCCATTAAAAGGTATCAACCACTGAGGACTCACAAAGTAAGTACATCAGTTTCATTAGGTCTAAGATATCTATGTAATAATATATTGTGAAATCTGGTGTCAGATCGCCTTTAAGTTAGCAGCGTCTTCATTGTTAGCCCTGCAGTAAGTTATAGATTATACTATAATAAATTGTAATATGTGACCTGTTTTCGGTTTGTGGATTGCAAATGGTATTTAGTGCAACCACAAGAATGTACTATTCTCCTCCTATCCGGGGTATCTGGATCTCTCCTTCAGGCAGTGGGAAGAATTCCACTATACTGTTAATAATTACAATACATGAAGGAAGCGCTGACAACCGTTTATGCAGATCAGTAATATTCTATGTATAATCCCCTGGAGACAGAAAGTTCAGAAAATGGAGTATGAAGGATACGGTATATTTTACATACTGTTATCTGGGGACGCACCATTCAGCAATGCTGTTTATGGCACTGCACGTTTTGTAACAAGGGAGCAAGGACTTCCCGCAGACTAAACATTTCAGTCCGTCCTTGCCAAAATCAGGATTCATATATCACATTGTGCTGCCTGTGCTGGAAAGAACAGAGCAACGTGTAACCGTTTTGTTCTTTACAGTCAATGTATGCACGGTAAGGGGAGGCGTCCACTATTTAGGGGTCTGCAGCACCCCAAACAGCCCTGGAAGTTTGCTGGAAAAGGATGTTATCAATACCACAGATAGTAATGAAAAAAATAGATCAATTTTGGAACAACTCAAGCCACAAAGGTCACTCGAAGCAAGGACCACCGAGCTATGACTTGCCTACTTTGGACACATCGTACGAAGAGGGCAATCACTGGAGAAGGACATCATGGTCAGAAGAATAGAAGGAACAAGGCGAAGAGGAAGACCAGGAGCCCGATGGTTTGATACTATCAAGATAACGGTGGAGGAGACCCTGGTGGACTTATCTAGGCTTGCACAAGATCAATCTCTCTACAGACCGTTCATCCGTCATGGGATGATTGAGAGTCTGAGAGCCGCCGGGCAGATTTGGTAGGAGAGGAAGTCATCCTAGAGTTCACTGCATCCTGTCTACATCGGGAAGTGTGGGCCAGACTAGTAGTCAGACTGAAGATCACATGACGAAGTGCCCATATTGATGAAATTGCTAGAGAACCACTTTAACATGATTGTTGTTACCTTGGATGTATAGTTCTGATTCAAAGCTTTGAGGAAACTCATGGAACTCATCATCCAGATCTTTCCACTGAAAAGCACAAAAGGAATAAATAGGCTTCACAGTGTATATTCTGTTGCCCAACCAAAAAAATTAACACATCTTAAATCGACCCTTCACACTGACACTGAAAAGTGCCCATATATATACTGTATATCATGTTTGGTCACACTACCGGGCGGTGCCCCATTTCCCTCCCGCTGCCTCATCTGCTTATACCGGCTTCCTGCATCCCAGATCCCTGAAGCAGTGGCATGGGGAGCAGAGGTAAGTCGAAATCTCGCCTACACCGCACAGAAAAGGCAGGCACGGTGTGGTTTAGACTTAACCCTGTACTCCCCATGCCGCTTGGAAGCAAGTCATGGTATAATGCAAATGGGGGCACTGGGTGAGGGCACTTTTATATTTTTATATGACAAGTGTTTAGTCACTTTTTCAGTGCCAGGCTGGAGGGTTGCTCAAAGGGTTCGCTCACATCTGCATATAAAATCCGCAAGTGCAACGTCAGTAAAAAATCACATTGCACTCGCACTAATGTTATTCAATGAGGCAGTGTTCATCTGCGAGTTTTTCATGCTGCATATGGCCACATAAAATGGCCAAAAGTCACCAGTGCAAGTCAATGGGTGAGAGAAGAAAATCACATGGCACACGGGCCATGCGTGTGCCGTTTGATTTTTATGCGCACAGCTCATAGGAAACCCGACATTTCATCAGCCAAGTGCAGTAAATTCACAGCGTGAACCGTCAGAATAGATTTATTATTATTATTATTTATTAGATAGATAGAAACATGTCAGTGAGATATATAATCAGCACTTTGCTTATGTGTATTTTTTTTTGTATTTGTATCTAGCTAATAAATAAATGAAAGAAATAGCATGGGGTCCCCCTTATTTTTACTAACCAGCTGAGGGAAAACAGACAGTTGTGAACTGGTGTTATTATGCTGGGAAAAGACTTATTATCCATGCATCTTCCCAGTCTATTAATATCTCCCAACTGTCTGCTTAGCCTTTACTGGTTATTAAAAAATGAGGGACCCCCCAAAAATGATGTGGGGACCCCCTTTCAATAACCAGTAAAAGCTAAGCAGATAGCTGTGAGGTGATATTAATGGGCTGGGAAGATGCATGGATATTGGCCCTTTCCCAGCCCACAGCTTTCCCTTAGCTGATTACTAAAAATAAGGGGGACCACGTGCCATTTTTTCTTTAATTTATCTGGAAACACTAGAAACAAGTACAGAAAACTACATACACAAAGCACTGATTACATATATCACTGACATCTACTATTTATATCTGATTGCAATATATATATATAATTGCTGTATAAGTTAGAAAAATGACAGATAATTACTGTATGTAAAATATGATGTTAAAAACACATAGCATATGGATGTCATATGGATGATAGGTGAGGAAAAAACGTGCACTCGCATGACATACGGATGCTAGGAGAAAAAAAAACGCATGACACTCGCCAACTTTTCTGGCTGAGAATCTCTACAAGTTTATGTATGCAGATGTGAGCGAACCCTACGAATTATAATTTTAGCCAATGCCATGACCCATAAATGTTCTAGGTTTAAAAAAAACTTGTCATCTCCCATTTATACAGGATTACATATAATAGGCAGGAACTACATGGCGACTTTTTCCAGAACATTGGCCGCTTGGCCACAGATCACCATCTCTTGCTGATACATCTCGGTATAATGCAAATGAATGGGGACACATTGCTACCTGCAAGGCAACATGGCATGCAAGTAGCAAAAAGACGGAATCATTTGGATATTTGTCTCCTGGCCAAAGTCGCTGTGTAGCTCCAGTCTCTAGGCACATTTGGACAAGCCAATAATCCGCAAATAAGAACAATTATTCCCAATTATCAGCCCGTGTAAACAAGGCGGCGATCACAAAAACGCCCATTTGTGTTGTGAACGGCCTCAAATTCAGACATCTAGGCCACGATTTATCTTTTAATTTTTAAGTCACTTTTTTTTTGTCTTATGGTATTGCAGTTTTTGCTGTCATCAAACTGGGCAAAGTCAAAAATTGACTATTTTATCTGATCTTAAAACTGCTCTTGTGACTTTTCAACAAAAAAAGTTGCAAAAGTCTGGGACACTCACAAATACATCAAGGGAGGACTATAGTGAAATTGCGCCAAATTTTGCATCTTTAAAAAAAAACATTTGCAATTGATGAATCAAGAGAAAACATCTAGAATCTCGAAACTCCATCCACAAGGCAGAAAACAATTAAAAACAAACAAACAAGAGAGCAAATATAAAATAGACTTAAAAAGAAAAAGTGTCAATAGAATAATGAATTGGGTGCATACAAAAAAAGGCGCAAAACACACTCAGCAGGACAAAAAAAACAGGCATAAAGGCAATGGTGATTTGGGCGCATAGTCTATAGCAGTAACACAATATAAAGCTCCTACTGTCAATGTACCGTGGCACACCGTCTGATGTAGCTATTTGGTGGTGTGTGACTACTATTTAGTATTGGACTCTTCTTTTTAGGGCACTTACTACTTGGTCTTGCTGGAATTTCGATATCTCTTTCTGAGGTCCAATGCTTAGCACCTATAGAACAACAGGAATTTATCGTTTGTGTTTATTTCCTCTTTATTGAAACTTTTCCAACAAGGTAATAGAGAAACAGAGATAGCATCAGTATTCGGCAATTATCCATGTGGGACAATGCGGATGTAATAGCTGAACGTGAACCTTCTCCTAACACTCTCATGTTTCCTAAATGGTGTAAATATATACGGGGTCATTGTGTCACCCACATATTGTGTTCCAGTAACAATATGGTCGTCATCAGCTCTTATTCTCAAGTGGAATCATTTCAGCGCAGATGTCATTATATTCAGTTATATTTAAATGCAACGTGTCATTGGAAAATGACATAGTCTTTAAATCAGGCAATTACTCTTATTATTTATGTATTTATTTATTTTAAATTTTGGCAATACTTTTTTTCCATAACACAATCTTTATTAAAAATTAAAAACAAGATAGAAATCTTGCAATTTTCTTTTAGACTCAAACTTCCTGTTGTTTTAGGAAACAACACATGTACATTAGCTGCAATGGACAACCTCAGACCCTTATCTCTTGCACTGAAGCGTCTAATGAGCGTGTGCAGAGATCATTGTGAAGAGAAAGGGTCATCCGTGACATCACTTATTGTGAACGGTGGATCTCCGGTTATCAGCTGTGT
This sequence comes from Ranitomeya imitator, assembly GCF_032444005.1. Lineage (NCBI taxonomy): Eukaryota > Metazoa > Chordata > Amphibia > Anura > Dendrobatidae > Ranitomeya > Ranitomeya imitator. The sequence continues at coordinate 51,397,127 of NC_091287.1, read as the reverse complement.
ATAGAGGTGTTATCGGATATTGTAATCCTGCCTCTGATGATAACGAGACTGCTGAAAACTCTTCCTGAAATGACAGGAAGTAAGAGTCTTTCCCCAAGGTTGTAATAGGGATTTGGCTGTGAGATTCAGGAGCATGCACTGACTATGTTAGAAGGCTCACATTCTGTCATACTAGAGTCGCTACAACATAATAGTATATATCAAATGGGCAAAACAAAAAAACATTTCCAATAAAGAAGAACATATGTCACATATTAAAGTGATGCTGGAGGCACTGGAAGAACTATCAGATTAGTATCCTGTGATTTACATCTGACATATTCATCTAGCACCTCAGTGGAAGTGAACTTCACCTTCCTCCTATTGTGTGAAGAAAATGAGGAAAACACATACATAAAAAAAAGAAGAAGAAAACAGCCAGCAAGCACTTATAAGACCATTAGCAGATTAGGTCAAGTACAAAATGTCAAAAACTATAGTTTTAGTAAAGTGATTAGTGTTCTTCTACTTTACCACACCGGCGGCTCTATATTTCCAAGCAGATTCACTGTGCTGCATCCATGGGTCGTCACCAAACTGTTTCATGAAAGAAGAAATAAGAATAAATGTAAGGTGCAACAGCAATAGGAAATGGAGGAGAAATTATTGTACTTCACATACGGTTTTTTTTTTTTTTTTAAAAAAAAGGAAACCTGAGATCCAGATTGTGCATCTATTTTGTAGTGTTTTATGTGGACATGGAGTCTGACACTGTTAGTGGTCACAGTTATAGGGCATCGCTAATGGCTAAATAAAGGACGTGTTGTGATCGTCTCAAAGACGCAGTAATTGTCTCTGTTAGGATATGTGCACACGACGTCTTTTAGACCCCGGTGTAACCATTGAGTTTTTGATGCAGAAAACACTCCAGGAAAGCGCAATTTTTTTTCTTCCACAAGTGTTTTTTTTTTGTGTCTTTTTGATCATTTTTGTGGTGACACCTTTTTTTTTTCTTTTTTTTTCTTCTAAACCGTATTTATAAACTAGTGAGACACTTTTTTGAAGCAGCTTGAAGAAGACGTCGTGCGAACATTCACCGTCCGTGTTTTCCTGAAGCATCCTATGCTTCAAAAACTCAACTGCTTCTGGTGCTCATGTTCCAGTCCGCTGTCAATTTAAAGGGAATCTGTCATCAAGGTTTTTACACCCCAAATTATTGGCATGTATGTGAAAGTGCTTTCATGCTGAGTAAATCCTTACCTTTCTTGTAGAAATTCGTTTTGCAGTTTTAGAGAAATCCTAGAGGGACCTGTCAGTCAGAGACAGGAGGCAGGCAGTGGGAGAGGCATAAGGAGAGAGGCAGGGGAGCTGTAGGTACAGAGCCTACCCTCTGCTCTTTCTAGGATTGGCGGTCCTATCAATGATTGACAGCTGTCTATGCATGCACGCTTATACAAGGACAAATGATAGAAAAATAGAGCATGGCACTCCCATATTCGGTGCCCCAGTAGGATCCTATCCCTTTAAGCATGTAAAGTAAACTTGGCACTCGGATGTGAAAACGGTAGATATTTATCTGTGCAGGCAATCCAAACCATCAGACAATTCGGTCCAAAAATGGAATCAGAAGAAGCAGCGCAAGTGTCAGGGAGCAGAAGCTGCAGGGGAGGCACTTCTGTGCAATCCTTGTTACTGAAGAAGAACCATTTTAGGACCGAAACATCAGTCACTGATAGGATGGAAAACCCCAGAAAGAACAGAGGTTTATATGATTAATGCACAGACTATGCTCAATCTTTTCTCACAAAACTATATCGCAGTCTACTCAGCTCCCCATACTCTATAACAGTGTTCCCCAACTCCAGTCCTCAAGAGCCACCAGCAGGTCATGTTTTCAGGATTTCCTTAGTATGGCACAGGTGATGGAATTATTGCCTGTGAAGGTGATGCAATTATTACCTGGGCAATACTAAGAAAATCCTGAAAACATGACCTGTTGGTAGCTCTTGAGGACCGGAGTTGGGGAACACTGCTCTATAACTTTGTGCCGGCAGATTGGGTAAAGAGATGAATATGTGGCCCATGGTCCCCCTTGAAGACACACATATTGTTATGGAGTATATTGTGTATTGTCACATACGTTATTTGTGATAGATTGCATTTTCTCCGACAGTAGGAAGAGTTAGGTTTAATATTTGGGATTAGCCCAGAGTGAGAGGGGATAAGTTGAAGGGACAGAGACAGTATCCTGTCAGGATGTTGGATAGAGCCCAGTGTGCATAGAAAGCGGACCTAAGGTCTGATTAGTGAGCAGTGCCCGATGACATAGGTGTCCCTTACATGAGACGAGACTGTGACTAAGGATAGCGAGAGCCTAGTGGTGGGAAGGAGAGAAGTGACCGAAAATTGGAATTAACGATCAGAGACGGGTCCTAGGACGGGATGCCTAGCAGTACAGCCCAGAGTTTATAACTCAGAGGTAACAGGCCAAGATGGGGCAGAGTACGTGAGACGAAGAGAGTGCCCAGGGCGGGAGTTCCAAGGCGTCTGGGACAGAGAAGATAAGTACCGGCCCTACTGGCAATATAGTTCTCTAGAGGGGAAGGAAGATGCGGAATCACGGGTTGAGAATAGGACTCTTACTATTTGGACTGTAGTACCGAGTTGGGTTGTGGTGAAGCAGAGAGGAATGGTGAATATAGAACTAGCAGGAAAAGAGGAAGGGATTGAAATGGCGAGTGGAAAAATGCTCCGTATTGAGAAAGAAACGTTCATAAAGTTGTGTACCCGCTACCTCTAATCCCCCCCAAGTTATCCTTGAGTAAAAAGTTTATTTTTTACTGGTGGCAAACCAAAGTCATCACTAACATGAGGCGTAGTGACCCTGTAGCACAAGTCCACACACCTAGCCAGGATCTCCACCTTCATGTAACCCTCCGGGGTGAAAGAAACAAGCACCTCGCCCACAGCTACCGCCCCGCGCCACATTGCAATTGGCCTGTATTTTCATGGTGACAGGTTCCCTTTAACCTTAGCAGGCATCTGTAAATACCCACATTTCTTTACAGTGTTGTTACATACAGTATGTGTTCTGCGTTCCCATATGCGATGGACGATAGCCGCCTCTTTCACAGCTTTTATTTTTGTTCCTGAGAGTTGAAACAAACGAGTTGCACAAAACCCCCCGAGATAGGAAGCCTTTTATACAAATATGCATTGTTCATCATGGTGCACACCATCATCGCTGGTTCTAGCTGATTTCCACTTTGTGCTGTTTCCTTGTCTGCTTTATCTGGCATCTGAAAGTTATACAGGAAATATGCGGTTAGAAAAGAAAAAGAAAAAGTATCTCTGAGGAAAGTAGCCAGCAGCTTAGAAGCAAATACTGAACTCCTCCAGTCAGTTAAAGGAATACAGCGCCTAAAAACTAAGATTGAAATAATTTAATCTACATTTAGTGTTTTTTTTTCTAGATTTTATTACTGTGACCACTAATTCTACAAATGACCTAAGACTAACATCCCCTGTAATCCGAACCTCGCACCTCCGTCTCAAAGACTTCTCTCGTGCTGCGCCAGCTCTCTGGAATGCACTTCCCCAGACGATCAGACTGATACCTAGCCCCGACCTATTCAAGCGCGCTTTAAAAACCCATCTCTTCAAACAAGCCTACCACATCAACTACTCAGTAAACTAACTTTGTCCTGTTCCCTCCTTCCAAATATTATCTGCATGTGAATCTGTACCCTACTACTCATCTGTCTCCACACCCTCCATGCACCCGATAACTGCACTTGATACTTGACTATTGCACTTAAACACACGGGCTGATGACTGGATCATGCAGCTTTATATGAAAATCCCTATTTATTATAATTGCCAGACCTGAAATAACAAGCACTTTTCACCTATTGTGTCCCCCCATTTTCTTTTATCTGTACAAATGAACACAAAATCATACATGAATACAGATTACATTTATAACATAACTTCAGCTGATACAATATTATAATGCTGCTATATTGTGCTAAGATGATATTGTATTGAGTAGTGTGTGAAGCTCCTAGGCCGCAATGCAAAATCTCCCACAGAACTCACAACTACAGTGTCACAGAAATGTAATAGTAATGGTTCTCTCATATTGGTCAAAGGGACCTTTTCGGGCCTCCTTAGGCTCCAGGACCCGGGTACGAGTGCAACACCTGCACTTTCTGTAGAACTCACATAATACCACCACATAGTGCCCAAATAATATGCATTACCCAAATAATACTCCCACATAATACTACCAAAGAGTTCCCAACAATTACACCACATAATGCTAACTAACATTGGTTGTTCTAATATTTTCCTCCTGGGACCCCCTGGAGTATGTCACCTCTAAAACAAGCCCCAATAGAGGCCCTTTTTTTTAAAGAATTTGATTTGGAGGCGACATACTGTACAGCAGTGGGTACATATAGGTTTGACATATAAACGCATAAGAGTTCCATATTCTGCCATATAGGATCCATGGAGGAGGCCTGAAGATCAATAGCAAGGTCTAAAATCTCACCGATGCCCCTTCAGCAGTGCAAAAACATCCATTTTTATTATTGAAAAAGTAGAAAACGATTGCGACAAGTGTGCACTGACCTGTAACTTCACAGGAGGATCTTTTTGTGACTGTTTATCACTTTCTAACTTTTCTTCAGATCGGTGTCTTGACTTGGAACGAAGGCTTTGTCGTCTACCCAGCTGTGTTCCTACAGATTTTGAGGGCTCAGGTCCACTTGGTCTCCCCTGCTCCTTATCCCTCTGAGTCTGAGCGCTAGGCTCAATGGCCGTCATATCATCTCCTTCATTGAGTTTAGCTCTTCTTTTCCCTGAAGATGACGGGGTTCTTTGTAGCTTTGTTGCAGACTTTTTTAGGTTATAAACTATTTTTGGAACCTGTTGCATTATTTTATTTTCTGCTTTATCTTCCGGTCTCTTAATTGTTGTCTTGCTTGATTTGCTATCCTCTTGGTCGGCCATTTTTTCATTACTAGAGACAGCATTGGGCCTTCTTCCTTTTCTCTTCCAAGACTTTAATTCTTGTTCGTTAATGTTTATTTTTTTTTCATTTCCCGTTGTCTCTTCCTTTGGATTTAGTGAAAGAATCTGATCTTTACTTTCTGGTCCCCCACTTATCTAAACAACAGAAAGGAAACTGACAAGGCTGATAACAGTGGCACGATCATACTATCGATGCTAAGTGCTGTCAAATTTTTTATTTTTTTTAAAGTTAAAGGGGCTTTCTCGGTTTCGGGAAAACCCTTATTCCCTAGCTGCACTTTATTTTAAAAAACAAACTTTTCTTTACTCAACCTCCCCAGATCCGGGGCTGAATCTCCGCCATGGATCTCGGTGTCTGTAATAGTCCGCAGTGCTGATATCACGTCAACAGCGCTGTAGCCAATCAGTGAGCTCGGCGGTTTTGTCCCAGTTGCCAGCATGAGCTTCTTAGAGCTGCTGAGCTTAGTGATTGCCTGCAGTGCTGTCGACACTCGCAGCAGTGCAGAGACTTAGTGCTAGACCCGGGGAGAGTGAGTAAAGCACAGTTTGTTGGTTTGTTTGTTTGTTTTTTTTAAACTGCTGGCGGGTGACAGGGTTTTTTTTTCCCCAAAAATGGAAATTTTCTTTAATAGGGTAGTCCATTTACAAGGGCGAGCCCTGTCCACATATGACTATCCTAGAGAGGAGCTCATCTTTGGGACCTCCCCTCTATTAGCTAAAACAGATGAAAACATTTACGGTAATTGCTATCTTTCTACACAGTTTTTTTTTTATCCATCTTTTAGGCAAATTACAGAAAGTCTGTATGAAATAACTCAGGAGTCCATCTCTGCACCAAATCACCCATGCGCTAGGATGAAGAAGACTGGCAGCAGTAAGAGCCAGGAGTGTTGCACAGTTTCTATACTGACTTCTTACCTTGGTGTCTACCATATAATCGTCCCTTGGTTCTGTAGTAGTGGATGCACCCAAATCCCTGCAAGCAACACGTCACATACAGATGAAATGGCAAGCAATTACATCAAAATCCGACAGTAATGTGTAAAACTGAACATTTTATGCAATCAGGGCCGGTTTTAGAAAAAAGTGGGGCCCTGCGTAAAAGTTTAGAGCGGGGCCCCAAATGCTCACATATTGCACCATCACACAGAAACATTTCGGTTGTGTTTACAGGTGCTGAGTTCAGGCCCCTAAAAGATCGCGATCAACAATATTGAAGTCATTCGACACTTGTTTCCCGGCCTCTACACCGGCTGAGGAAGAATGATGGGGACAGGACTCTCAACAGTAGAACAATCTGTCTCTATACAGTATCATGTTATCAGCAGCACATCTGGAGTTGTGCTGCCGAGAACAATGATTTTGGTTCCGCATAAACATTCCAATCACTCAATTAATAGGCGGCACTATGCTCGTTTAGTATAATGCACCCCATAGTCCTCCACAAAGTAGACTGAATTCCCCATAGTCCTCCATGCAGTATGATGCAGCCCCATATAGTATAATGCACTCCCAATAATCCTCAATAGAGTATAATGCAGCCTCCATAGAGTATAATGCAGCCCCCATAGAGTGTAATGCAGCTTCATAGCATAATGCAGCATCATAGAGTATGATGCAGCCCCATATAGTATAATGCACTCCTAATAATCCTCAGTAGAGCATAATGCAGACCCCATATAGTAAACATGATATAATGCACTCCCCATAGTCCTTGATAAAGTATAACGCAGTCCCCATAGAGTGTAATGCAGCCTCCATAGAGTATAATGCAGCCCCATAGAGTATAATGATGCAGCCCCATAGAGTATAATGCAGCCCCCATGGAGTATAATGATGCAGCCCCATAGAGTATAATGCAGCCCCCATAGAGTATAATGATGCAGCCCCATAGAGTATAATGCAGCCCCCATGGAGTATAATGATGCAGCCCCATAGAGTATAATGCAGCCCCCATAGAGTATAATGATGCAGCCCCCATAGAGTATAATGCAGCCTCAGTAAAAATAAATAAAGAGCATTTGGAGCGGCATTCAAAGGCAACAAGCATAAAGAGGGTGCTTTAAAATATGTGGATAGCTGATACGTGTCCTCCAGAGCAATGCAAAAGTGATTGAATGTGAATACCAACATTAAGAACAGTTTTAATTTTTCCCGACTTGCAACAATTTCAGCATGTGTAAAATCAGAGGTTGTCCACCTTTGGGGACGTTTTTGTTTACTTTACTGTGTGTATTTGCAGCTAAAAATAGTTTTTTTTGCAATTGGGTTTTATAAAAAATGTTGTATTATTTGGTTTTACAGGCCTTTTTTTCTCTGCACATTCTACTTTAATATGATCTGTGATCATAAATTAACTGAGAGAAGCTTGGAAAAAGACAAATAAATGAGTAACAAACTCATTGTCAGATATCATAGCGAGCTCACTGATGGATTCTCAGGTAACTCGTTCTATAGCCAGCAGTAGACAATTCAACAATGAGGCTAAGGAAAGAAAATGGTGCAAAATTTATACTGAAACCCAATTGCAAATATGATTTTTTATCCCAAAATATATTTAAAAAATGTCACCGAAGATGGACAACCCCTTTAAAACAGTTTTGTTTTCTTTACTTACCCCTGATCTAGATCATATGTGTATTCAATCTCAGAAAAACTTAGGTCCCCTTCTTTTTGTATTTTAGGTTTTTTGTGAAGAGAAGATACAATAGAATCTGCGAGGGGCGCTCCCTCTCCCTAGGTAAATAAATACAAATAGGATAACGAGACATAAAAAAGCTAACCGGATCTCGACACCTCCCATTTCTGCTGCCCTGGGACCATCAAGAAGGCCCAATCCTTTTTCATACATTTTTACCAGAAATTCATGTGAGTGCAATGAGACCTTAGGGATGTGCTGCACGGTGACCTTGGAACAGTCGCTGATAATTCGGTGTGAGTCATCGGTGTAACGCTCACCCCTCATTCATCTCCTGTTTACGTGGAGCAACGTGCTGCCGATTGAATATTTTTTTAGAGCATAAGCCATCTAGTAAACCAATATATAAGAACTAGCTATTGAACCCGTTCTACGCCCGGGTGGCGAGCATTTATATTGGTATATGGTCTCCATCCTGTCATGTGCTGCTCCATCATGCGTCCCCATCCTGTCATGTGCTGCTCCATCCTGCGCCCCCATCTTGTGCCCCCATTCTGACATGTGCTGCTCCCATCCTGCGCCTCCATTGTGACATGTGCTGCACCCATCCTGCGCCTCCATTCTGACATGTGCTGCTCCCATCCTGCGCCCCCATCCTGTCATGTGCTGCTCCCATCCTGCGCCCCCGTTCTGTCATGTGCTGCTCCCATCCTGCGCCCCCGTTCTGTCATGTGCTGCTGCCATCCTGCGCCCCCGTTCTGTCATGTGCTGCTGCCATCCTGCACCCCCGTTCTGTCATGTGCTGCTCCCATCCATATGCCCCATACGCTGCTCCATAAAGGTTTATGGCCCCCATAAGATGTTCCATAGTATATGCGCCGTACACAGCTCCATAAAGGTTTATGGCCCCCATAAGATGCTCCATAGTATATGCCCCGTTCACTGCTCCAAAAAGGTTTATGGCCCCCGTAACATGCTCCATAGTATTATATGCCCCGTACACTGCTCCATTATGGTTGATGGCCCCATAAGATGCTCCATGGTATTATATGCCCCCGTACACTGCTCCATTATGGTTGATGGCCCCATAAGATGCTCCATGGTATTATATGCCCCCGTACACTGCTCCATTATGGTTGATGGCCCCATAAGATGCTCCATGGTATTATATGCCCCCGCACACTGCTCCATTATGGTTGATGGCCCCATAAGATGCTCCATGGTATTATATGCCCCGTATCCTGCTGCGATATATATATAAAAAAAAAATACCATACTCACCTATCGTCGCTGGGCGCCGAGTGTTGGGGGGCCTGAGCAGGCGGGGACACCGGCGCGCTGTGGGGGTCAGGTGCCGGAGTCGCCGCTCGCTCAGGCCCCCGACACTTGCTATAGTCACCTGGCCCTGATCCAGCACTGCGAGCCGCTGTTCCGGCTCCTCTGGCTGTGACTGTTCAGTCAGAGGGCGGCGCGCATTAAGCGTCATCGTGCCCTCTGAACTGTGAACATCACAGGCAGAGGACCCGGGAGACGGAGCCGCACGCAGCGCTGGAACGGGGGCAGGTGAATATACTTACCCTCCTGGCGCGTCCCTGCCTCTCCGGTGGAGATCGCGGTGTGCGTTCAGTGTTTACGCATACCGCGATCTCCTGGGAGCGTCACTCTGTGGGGTCCAGACTGCACCGGCGCTTGCGCAGTCTATAAAGGCTTCGGACAGAGTGACGCTCCCAGCGTTATATTATAGATATTAATTGTTAGTTGGGTTATTAGTGTTTAACTGGGTGAGCTGCGGCATGTTTACACGGGCCAATCATCGGGAGTGAGTGTTCTTATGAATGCTTGTTCACGGGTTTCTCGTCCGACTAAATGGAATGCACCTTATGCCAGGTTAAGAATAATTGATATTGGTGGTGTAAATAGGAGCTGTGCTGCTGATAATATCATACTATATGGGGACGAGGTCCCCTCCACGGAGGAATGGATAGCTGAAATGGATAGATTACATCGTCTAGAGTTGCTGGTGGCGGGTGATGGTGATGCTGCATATGTCCAGGGACGCACCTGGTTCCTCTGGCAATCCTTCAAGGAAAGCACAGGGTTCCTGACTTGGCTGCGTACATACTCATAATTCTCAATACGTGGGCGTATACATTGCTGGGTCTCCCTTAATCCCCCCTTCTTCCCCTTTCCCCCCCCCCTTTTTTTTTCTCTCTCTCTTCTTCTCTTTATTTCTTTTTCTCCTATCTCTACAATTGCTTTTCTCACAGGTTTTGTATCCTGTATCCATGTCCCGAGGTGATTCTCAAGATGAGAAGCATGTACCCTTTATGTGCCAGAGTCCTTGTTCAACTACACTTGTGCTGTGTGCTCAGAGGCGTAATGTATAGTTCTGGACATTGTAATGATTCATTTTATTGTTTTTCCTGTTTAAAATTTCAATAAATATATTTACTGAAAAAAAAAATACTATATGGGGACAGAGTGATGGTGTACATGATCGTTCTGTCCCAATCAGTACTCATTGGCTTGTAAGCGATCTCCGATCGACTTTTACATTTGCTCCTATAAACGATCCAATCACTGGCAAATGAGCATTTTACTTGTTCGTTGGATGATCGTCAGCATGTTTACACAGGATGAATGAGTGTTGTTCACTGATACTGAGGCCTTCTAAATGCATCTTTTGATGAGTGCGTCTAGATGGCCGAGTGTGGCCCGTTAGCGAGCATCACATACAAGTCCTTCGTCTGGTTTCTGCACAGTCTGGTAAAGCATGATGGACAATGCAATTGTTCTATCCCATACAGTCTCCATACAGCATCATGTTATCAGTAACCCTGTGCCTGATTACACGGGATGATGCACTGCTAATAATAATGACTTTTCCTGCTCATTGGTTGAGTAATTGCCGACAAGTCTACAAGGGTCAATAATTAGGAACAAGTGTTTGACAATTGTCAGCTCATCTAAATGCAGCTTTACGCCGGCTATACACATTAGGTGGCTGTTGGCCAAACGATGCTTTGGTCAATCATCACAGCCATCCCAGCCAACTCCCCCATATACGGGAGTCGCTTGTTTGGTGGAGAGCTTCTGTGTTTATGAAAATCCCGCCAACTGACACGTCGGCCGACGGCTTATCTATGGCAGGACAATGCGACAAGCAGTCCAAAAATCATTCCTGTCCAATCGACATCTCTCCTGGCCAGCACTGCCATATACATTAGACCGTCTGCCAAACTCGTCAATATTGGTGGCTTCAGCCAACATTGGTCCAATGTGTATGGCGACCTTAAGTCACATAACAGTAACACCAAAGCAGCAGATGCAAATCTAGAGCCACCAGACCACAAACTGTGCTGCAATCTCATACTAGCATGCAAACATGCAACCCCACAGAGCAGTGCTGTAAATTACACAATGTCATTGTGTATTAATACATTGCAATTCACAGCGCATATGCACAATTAAATGCAAGTCATGCGACAGATGTTGTAGTGGGGTCGGGTTAGCCGTCCTAACCCCCCTAAGCATGTCCCGGTTTACAGTGTATATATATATATATATATATATATATATATATATATATATATATAAATATATATATAATCTATTGCTGCCATGTATATGTTAACATTAAAAGAGAAGAGGGCCCAGCCATATAGCATACCGATTCTGGACTTCATCAGGAGAAGCAACAGCAACAGTGCTAACGGTGCAGTATTAGTGGGACTGCAGTTGGTAGAAGAAGGCTCGGTAGTACGGGCAGGTCGCTCTTCATGTGGTAGTTTATTGCATGGGCTGGCGCCCTCAGTACCGGGGCGAAACGGCTGAGGGGGACCCCAAACTGAGTAGAGCTCAGCAGAGGACGCTGAGGGATCGAAAGGTAGGGTCCATTGTTAAAGTTGAGCTGGACTGTGTCTCTCTTTGTGTGAAACCAGCAACAGGAAGATTCTACAGTTCAGGGGGGACCCTGGAGGCGTAAGGACCCAGGACACAGGTATACAGAAGGAAATACATTATTGTATTGTGAGGAGAGGCCAGGGCGTGATACAGGGACTGCTCTCGGCCATGACTACTGCTCTGGCCGATCCCTACACTTGGCGTAGTCAGCAGGATGCCGAAATCGTGCAGTGTGGGAAAGCTGTGAGTGAAGAGATTGATGTGATTGGAACAAGTAACTGCTGTGACCAGGAAGATAGAAGATGATGTGACTGATATACCGGGTTTGTCAAATTCCCTGAAAGAGACTGACTACTTGATTGTACGCAAGATGGCTGCCATGAAGATGGAGGAAATTGGCACAAAAAGAGAAGACAACCACAGTGACTTCACCCTTCATGGGCGGAACAACGCGGAGAGGGCACGAAAATCTGCCAGGCGGTGCCCTTCATCCAGCCCCTGATGGGGACATCGGAGACACGTAGCACCGCGCTTCCTGAAACAACTTGAAAGAAAATCGGTAGAGCAGATGGAAGCGATCCCACCCTGTAACGGGTGGGGCCCCGAAGAAGACTGAGTGCAGCAGTGTGGCGCCATTACGGGACACGCAATGCGTCCCTCCTGTGCACTCCATTGCAGGGGAATAGGCCACATCGGGTTGTTTGTGGTGGGAGGAGATGGAGCGGGCCTGACCCAGGCGACAGAGTGATGATGCGGAACATGCGCACCCCGTACCTGGAGCAGAAGAATCCCGGCAGCTGCTGGGACCAGAGCACCACTTGAGAAGACCGGAGCTGCGATGTCCAGCCAATCAGGAACGCCAATGACGGAAACTGCTGGACGTGGAGCTGAGACGTTCATGACAACTGGAACGACTTATGTACCCGGAGCCAGCATTGCAGCGTCGATGGGGACCAGATTCAGCCCCAGCCCCAGCGGAGCCTGAACTGGAAGAGACGATCCGACCGGAACTGCGTCATCAGGAGCCAGGGAGCCTCACAGCATCCGCAGAGGGATACACCAGACACGGGATGGGTGCAGCAGGACCACCAAAATCTACAGCGGTGAGTTTTCCTCGACCTGTGACCCTGAGAGACTATTCCTCATCAGCACCTGCTTCTCCACCTAGCCAGGTCCTTCCCTGGTCCCCCGCTTCTGGAATAGAGCCTCTTGACCTGTCCTGTGACCATCGTGGATGGTAAGCCTGGTCTCCGTCCGATGCGGATATAGCGATGGGCCTTTCACATTGCTTCCTCGCTGAGGAGGGCCCTTTTCCTACACCTGAGTAGTCCGCTTGGATCGCAGACATCATTGTGGGCAAAAAGCAGCAGGAAAAGGAAATCTGGTCCCAGCTGCGGCAGTATGGAGAGGGCGCTTTAGTGGAGCGCCGCACTTACAGTCAACTAACGTACACCAATGTTGACCTGGGATTTGGATTCATACAGGAGGATGGCCCAGTGATAAAGTGTATATTAATGTCACGTCCATAAAGTTTGGGAGGCCCCTACGTGAAGGAGACCGGGACTCTTTTTATAAGGAGAATTGCCCCCGAGGTTATTATGCGGTGCAGTGGCTTTGCATATCGAAGATGGCGGCTCGGAAGAGAATCTAGGCCCGAGACATGAACCCACGGTGTCCTGTGCTTCTGCTAACCCTACCTATGGTTCTGCTGCATCCTGGCAGCTGACAGGCTCTGCGGCTGCAGAGTCTCCTTCAAAGTCATCATGTACACATTGCCTTAAAGTAGGCATTCCTATAATAAATTGCTAGACCTGTGAGATCTGCTAGGAGCAGGGATCCCATGTCTGGAGTACAGATATCAGCTTTCTTAGGTATTATTTGCAACTATTGATCCATTCAATGGGGAACTGGGGACCCAACTCTGGGGTCTCATCAGTGTCACCCCGATGTTGCAGTTATCAGATGGAAAAGGGATAACTTGTTTTGCCAATATTCCTCTAAGTTTCTCACAATTTAGCTAAGCAAAATGGTCATTAAGCATTTATGGAACGCTATCACGATGATGTACTGTGGTTAGGTCTGTAGAGCAAGAAAGACGCCTCCTAATCCCATCGCAGAGCTAACAGTGTGGTCCGCTAACAGTGGGGTCCACCGCCCAGCACTCTCCCATTAGTCCTGATTCCACAAGAACAGTATTCATTCTGCGCTGCTGTGTGGGAGTGAGCGATCTCTGTGAATGTGAGGCCCGTAGAGCATGAGAAGGATGAAATAATGCACTCACCTAATGAAGCAGTAATCAAATTGTGCTTTCTGACAGAACCATGAACCAAAACCTCTCATTCATGAAAAGACACCGGCTCCATCTTTCATGTAGGCTTTATTTGTGGTGTATGTTCGGCGAATACAGTGAGACCACTTTCCAGTGTATAAATAATCTGCACATACACTTTAAAGCGGAAGCGTGACTAGAATTCAAAAAACAATCTGCATAGGTTATTAAATACGTATCTTTGACCTGATGAGGATGATGAAATTCCATGTCAGAATGGCCATATAATCCTGATCTTAGCTCTATCTAGGCTCATAAAATGCTCATTTGACTGCAGGCTGGGAAAACTTTTCAAATTATACAGCCACTCTGACATCATTTTCAAAGTAAACACACCAGCCTCATCAAGTCTAAGAGATCTATTTAAAGGGATTTCCCAAATCAATGCCCAAACAATTGCTTAGTTATAAAACAACAGAAAACAGATAGTATGCACCCTCTCCAGTGTCAGTGACAGCTCAGCTCCACTGCTCCGGTCTCTGGCTGCAGAAGTGACATCACTACTACAATGCAGGTAACCGCTGCAGCCAATCATTGAGCTCTCTGGATGAAGGGGACACGAGCCAATAAATTCAGCAATTTGCTGCAGCTTTGATGTTCCCTATAGAAGTGATATCACTGCCAGAGAGCGGAGCGCAGCGCTGGACCCCAATGGTGCGAGTACTGGTAATGTTTGCTGTTTTACAACTATGAAATCATTTGGATTCCACTTTTGTCAAAGTTTAAAATCCCTTTTATTATATTATGAAATCTGGTGACAGATGCAATTAATAATTAAGGAGATGACAAAGGAGAGCCCTTCTCACCTAAATATGGTGCAAGAAACCCCCGTACCTGCAGCGTGGCTCTGTCCTGGCTTCGGAATAGCTTTAGAACTTTTTCAAGTTCTTCATCTGATCTGTAACTAAAGATGACACATGATTCTGATCTGACGGCGAAGAGAAGCCAAGCATTGAATATTTCCATGTTTTAGGTCCTAAATTTAGGACATACAAGGACGTCAGCACTTGTCCAATCTCAGCACCTCACAATGTTCTCCAGAGAGATGACACCAATGGTGGCAGCTCCAAGATGGAGGAACAGAGGCAGGGTCCTGGGGCCAGATGTTCACATATTACATCTGGGGGTTTTGTAAGAATCTCAAAAAAAAAGGGACTCGGACAGAACCCCGGGCATGACACTGAAATGCTATGTGAACAGGGCCTTAAAGGCAGGGTGCCAGGTATATTGAACTATATATTGGATGCGTATAGTCAAATTTTCCATTTGGACTGGAGGACTGCGTTCACAGAATTTACCAGAAAGCGTTTAGGCTATGGGCACACGGCGCCTTTTAAACACGGGCGCAGCCGCTGAGTGATAGGAGGGCTGGATATGCTCAGTTTATTATATTTAGCCTGCAGCACATATGGATAACGATAATAGATTTACTTACTCATGTGTTATGTCGCCGTCTGTCACTGCAGAAAGAATATCAGCTCGATCCCCTTCCAAGCTTGGTGTTAGCAAAGAGGGAGAGTTCTGACCTGCCTAAATGATAGGAAAGGGTAAAATACATAATGATCATAGTGGAATGATGAGAGATAGATAGATATTATGATGATGATGATGATAGATAGATAGATAGATAGATAGATAGATAGATAGATAGATAGATAGATAGATAGATAGATAGATATTATTATTATGATAGATAGATAGATAGATAGATAGATAGAAGATAGATAGATAGATACCGGTAGATATTATTATGATAGATAGATAGATAGATAGATAGATAGATAGATAGATAGATAGATAGATAGATAGATATTATGATGATGATAGATAGATAGATAGATAGATAGATAGATAGATAGATAGATAGATAGATAGATAGATAGATAGATATTATTATTATGATAGATAGAAGATAGATAGATAGATACCGGTAGATATTATTATGATAGATAGATAGATAGATAGATAGATAGATAGATAGATAGATAGATAGATAGATAGATAGATAGATAGATAGATAGATAGATAGATCTGAGATGACAGAAACATAGCTAAAATAAAATGAAAACACTTCCCCTACAAAAAAGGTTCTAGTCGGTACAACAAAGCTGCACCATCTAAAGGCACAATCTGTCCCTGTGCTTCTGATACTATATGCAAAACTTGTATAGCCTTGTGCTATGGTACTGATTATAAATCTAGATATAAAAATTACAAAAACTGACCTAGAAATATCTGGAAAAAAGGATCCTGCTCCACTTTGAAGATGAGATGTATTTTTATGCAGTAAAGTTCTTGAATTCAGTGGTGGCAGGTGATCACTGATGATCACTAGTTCACAATAATGTCCAGGAGCATGTTCAGCTCACCTCTGTGTATAATGCCCCCAGGTAAGGGAGGTTTAAAGAGCTGCTGTAGCTCTTATCCCACTAAGTCAGAGACGCAAATTCATTAGATTTATAGCCGCATTTTACACCACGCTATTTGTATAAGTTAAAAAGCTCCAAGATTTTGGTGCCAGAGGTATCCAGAGTGCCGGCGGCTCAGGCTGACCCAGGCTATCCACTAAGAAAACACCGCCGTATGCTGTAGTGACAACACCAGTTGTGGGTTTCCAAAAAATAAAGTAAAACATTAGGTTCATAATCGGTACCATAGCACAAGGCTATATAAGTTTTTGCAGAAATGTAGAAATTGATAGACATTAGATCTTGATATTTGGATAGATAAGTTGCAGAAAACAACTTATATTGCTGCATTATTATCCATAAAAACTCACCCTCCAAGTGAGGAGTTTCCTTAGCTCGGTTTCTAAGAATCTTTTCTCCTGCAGGAGCACTTGGTAGTTTGTTTTTACCTTGATGTATTTCTAAGAGAATTACCAAATATTATCTATACATAATATTAATAATTGTGACCAATGATGATGAACAGAACGTCATCCGCATAGAATAAACAATCTACAAGAAATTATAACTCACTACTAATCAGTCTTCCTCTCACAAAACTCTCGTCTCTCCAATCTGTCCTGCAGTTAGGCTCATATTTTTGTCCAGCTCCTACACCGATGCCTCCACCCTGTACCAGTCATTGCACTGGTTGCCCATCCATTACAGATTACATAATAAACTTACCATACTCACTCAAATTCTGTGCAGAGCTGCACTTCATTATCTCTCTTAGGCCGGTTTCACACGTCCAGATAATTCCAGTACCGTATAAAATCGGTACTGGAGTTATCCGTGTCCGTGTGCTCACGTGGCACATCATTGTGGCACACGTGCGGCACACGTGTGCCGCCCGTGTGCCCACTGGGTACCACACGCACCGTGCAGGAGACAGCGCTAAAGTTTAGCGCTGTCCCCTGCATCGTGCTGAATCCGCGATTCATATCTTCTCTGCAGCAGCGTTTGCTGCAGAGAAAATATGAATAATAGTGTTTAAAATAAAGATCTATGTGTCCCCCGCCCTCCCACCCCCTGTGCGCCCCCCTGCTATTCTGAAAATACTCACCCGCCTCCCTCGTTGGCTGTTGCTGCTTCCTGGTCTGGCTGCATCTTCTCCTGTATGCGGTCACGTGGGGCCGCCGATTACAGTAATGAATATGCGGCTCCACCCCTATGGGCACATAGATCTTTATTTTAAGCACTATTATTCATATTTTCTCTGCAGCAAATGCTGCTGCACAGAAGATATGAATCGCGGATTCAGCACCAGTGTGGGGGACAGCGCTTAATGTAGCGCTGTCTCCTGCACGGCACACGGACTGCACACGGACAACGTCTGTGTGCGGTACGTGTTTTACACGGACCCATTGACCTTAATGGGTCCATTTAATACGTGCGCTCCCACGAACACTGACATGTCTTCGTGTTTGGCACATGGAGACACGGTCCGCAAAAAATCACTGACATCTGAACAGATGCAGTGATTTTTATGTGTCTACGTGTGTCAGTGGCTCCGGTACGTGAGGAAACTGTCACCTCACGTACCAGAGACACTGACGTGTGAAACTGGCCTTACCTCATCTGTCTATTCATGCTCTCTATTCTGCTATAGATCAAAAACTAACATCTGCCACAATCTGAACCTCGCACTCCCGACTCCAAGTCTTTTCTCCACAAGCTCTCAGTAATGCACCGCACCACTCCAATCAATCAGATTTATTCCCAGTGTCCACAGTTCTAAGTCTGTCCTAAAAATACATCTTTGTAGGCAAAGGCAAAGCTGTCATATCACATCACTAATCTATCTTCTCATTTGTCCCTTATTACATTTTTCCTCAGAACATGGCCCTTTTACCCTGTTTCCCCCACACATGCACTCAGTACTATACATAGTTACTGGCTGGTGACCGGTTCATGCAGCTATACATGAATACCCAAATTATAATGAGGGCTGGACCATACCCTCCAAGCACTTTTTCCTTTTGTGTCAACACGATTTACTAGTAGATCGTAAAATTGTGGTCGGGGCCCTCAATATATTGGTTATATATATATTAACTATTATTATTATTTTATTAGAAGAATCACTGATGGAACACTCCAGAGTTAGTAAAAAATCTTTTCTTCCCAAACCAATCTCTTGTATTAAAAGGGTGTTGCCAGAATCAAAAGTTACCAGCTATCCGCAGGATAGATGCCAAGTGTCTAATCTCTAGGGTGCTACCACTAGAGTCTTCCATTAGAACCTTCCCATGACTTTCCATGGGTCCCATTGTCTCACATTATAATGGAACACCAATTGAACATGCGTGCTTCCCTCCATCAATGTCTTGACACAGATAGCTGAGTGTTCTTCTTGTCTACCTGTCAATGTCATAGACTTTGAAAGGAAAGGAAAGGAAAGGCAGAAAACATGCTCCATCGATATAAATGGGGTACAAAGGACCCATGTTCTTGAGATTGGAGAAGGCCATCTTTTTTTTTTTTCTGAAAAAGTGATATGTTCTGGGAACTGCCCTTTGAGATTGTTGGTAACATACAACGATGGCACTAGTGATGAAGAGCAATTCAATTTATACTGCCCTGCAACAATATCCTGTCCAGTCCTCTGTGCCAGCCAGACCAGGTCAGTCCTCACTTCTATGGTCTGGCATCTTTGGCGCTTATGGTGCTTACTAGGCCGTATAATATCATGAGGCCTAGTGAGCCCTAAAGGTGCCCAGAGTGCTAGACTGAGGGTGACGGGTGTAGAAAAGAAGACCAACTACCTCGAAGGACTGGACTACATGACAGACCAGGGCAGCTCAAGTCAAATTGCTCATCTCGACTGCCAACAAAATCTTATTGCCAAATTGTCACATACACACTGCGAGGATTTTGCAGTCATCACATGACTGCTCATAAACAATTTGCCTACGTGTAGTTACGTGCCAGGAGGCGTCTCTTCCTGCTTCTCTAAATGTTCCATTGACAGGACATGTATTTTATTGACCTCAGTTGTCCTCACGTGACCATAAAAAATGGGAAAATTGACCATATGACACATACAACATGACATTTAAGTCTTACATTTTTGGTTTCTTCCTGGTCTTTTCCGAGCCTAGATCAAGAATGAAAAACATAAAAGTAGTGAATGTGCCACATTGAGTTTATCTTCTTTGTAATTAGGGCTTTGTTTAAGGGCAAAGATACTGCACACCCATATCACCGATGTGACAATGTGACCGTCCCTCGAAACATAAACGGTTATTCCAATGTCAGCAAATTATTGCTAGGATACAACATCACTCTGACCATGTTCACATGTACATTAATCAGAACGGATCCAGCAGCAATCTGTTGGCAAAAAAGTTGGGCACACACATTGAAGTCTATGGAATACAGATCCATTAATTAGCCATCCATTTTTCTCCCTTCTGAAAGGATCAATTTTTTGCTTATTGGATCAGTTTCAAGTAGATGATTACGTCCAGTAGTATATGTTAAACATTAAATATTTATTTTTCCACCTCCAGTAAGCAAAAAACTGATCCGTTTCATATGGGAGAACAACAGATGGAAAATTAACGGATCCGTTTTCCATAGACTTCAACGTTAAAAAAAAACATATCTAGTTGAAATAATTTTTTTTTTAGCTGGACATAAAAGTTGCGTCTTCAGTGAAAGGATCAGTAGGCTCACATTCTCACTAATCCTTTATTTGCGCAGAGAAATGACCCTTATTCCAAATGTCAGACTGCCAACCATCAAACATTTATTACATTTCCTGTAGATAGATGATATACAGTTGAAACTAGAAGTTTACATACACTATATAAAAAGACACATCACCATGTTTTTCTCAATATCTGACATGAAATCTGAATAAACCTTTCCCGATTTAGGTCAATTAGGATTACCATAATCTAATATATAATTGCCTAGAATACTACTTCCTGCAATTTGTGCCAACTTCCTGTCCGGAGCTAATGTCCGGAGCTAATGTCCGGAGCTAATGTCCGGAGCTAATGTCCGGAGATAAGTGACGTCAACAGTGTCCAGTGTCTGATTGGTTGCCGCCTGCTGCGAGCGACCAATCAGAAACGTGCCGTACTGTGACACACTCCGCCCGCCATTTTGGTGTGATTTTTGAATTTTTACCTCACAGCAAGTTTCTACTGCGTGGAGGCGGGCCCAGTGACGTTGCTCTTCAAGCTCCTGCCAAATTTCGTCAAAAAAATGATAATACCATTTACCAAAACTATATATATTTAGTTGTGAAGTGGTTCAGTGACATTTTCACACCAATTTTGAACTTTTGTTTGGTGTTTTCTCCATATACTGCCTATTATTTTTGTTCTTTCTTACTATTATTTATTAATTGTATTATTCTTACCTTTGAATAAATAAAGTATATATGGATTCTAGACTCCCGATTCTTTAGAATCGGGCTGCCATCTAGTTATTAAAATTTGCCAAATCCCACAAAAATGAGAGCCAGAGGGTGTTTTAAAGCATTTTTATTACTTACTGCAAAGTTAAAAGTTTACATACATTTCATTAGTATTTGGTTCCATTAGCCTTAACATGAATGACTTGGGTCAAACGTTTGGGATATCCTTCCACAAGCTTCTCACAATAGTTGGTCGCAATTTGGGTCCATTCCTCCTGACAAAACTGGTGTAACTGATCCAGGTTTGTAGGTCGCCTTGCTCGCATCGGGCTTTTCAGCTTTACCCATACATTTTCAATAGGATTGAGATCAGGTCTTTGTGATGGCCGCTCCAAAACATTGACTTTGTTATCCTTAAGCCACTTTGTTACCATTTTTGAGGTATACTTCGGGTCATCGTCCATTTGGAAGACCCATTTCCACCCAAGCTTTAACTTCCTAGCTGATGTGTTGAGATGTTGCTTCAGTATTGCCACATGATCTTCTCATGATGTCATCTATTTTACGAAGTGCACCAGTCCCTCTTGCAGCAAAACAACCCCACAACATGATGCAGCCACCCCTGTGTTTCACAGTTGGGATGGTGATTTTAGGCTTCCAATCTTCTCCCTTTTTTCCTCTAAATGTAACAATGGTCATTTTGCCCAAAAAGTTCAATTTTAGTTTCATCAGACCACAGGATATGTCTCCAAAAATGAAGATCTTTGTTCCTGTGTGCATTTTCTAACATTAATTTGGCTTTTTTATGTTTGTTTTGAAGTAATAGCTTCTCACTGGCAAAGTGGCTATTCAGCCCATGTTGATACAGTACTCGTTTCACTGTGGATATTGACACAATCTTACCAACTTCCGCCATCATCTTCATAAGGTCTTTTGTTTTTGTCCTTGGGTTAATATGCAAATGTCGGACTTAAGCACGTTCATGTCTGGGACATAGAACCCGTCACCTTCCTGAGTGGTATGGTGGCTGGACATTCATTCCCATCTTATTTGTACTTGCATATAATTGTTTATACAGATGAACGAGGCACCTTCAGGTACCTTGAAATTATACCCAAGGATGAGCCAGACTTATACAAGTCTACAATTCTCTTCCTGAAATCTTGGCTGATTTCTATAGACTTTCCCATGATGCTACACAAAGAAGCAGTGTGTTTCAGGTGTGCATTAAAATGCATCGACAGGTGTGTCTCTAATTAATTCATATGTTGCCAAAAACCTTTCAGCTTTCAGAAGCTTCCAAACACATGACATCATCGTATGCACATTCCAGAATTGTTTAAAGGCTTAGTAATCTTAGTGCATGTAAACTTTTGACTTTCAGATATTGAGAAAAACATGTATATGTGTATTTTTATATAGTTTATGTAAACTTCTAGTTTCACTGTATATTATTTAGGGGACAGCCCCCTTTAGATCTCAGATATAAATGAGAGCTACATTGTTTGCTTCTATACCTACTTGTCTAGTTCAATGGCTTGGGTGGCAAACAGTTGACCAACATCATGAATTATACTTTCGATTTCTTCCTTTGAATCTAAAGTGTAGAATCAGAATCTTTATTACGACCTAGCAAAGTACAGCAATATTCTTACACGCAGTTATGCAAAAATAAGATATAATAAATTCTGCTGGAGCGCAGCGGCAGAACAGGGAGAAGGAGTAATTGTCCCGAATTGCTTTTTTTATATGACCTACACTTTACGGTGAATTCAGTGGATAAATATGAAAAATATTAAAGTACAAAAAAGTAAAATAATTTTAGTTCTCAAACAATGGAAGCAGATTTTCTCTTGACCACACTTGGTCTGATGTGACTTCTCTTTATAATACAAGCCATGAATCTGCGAGGGATCTGTCATAAAGAGAAACCATTGGACCGCACAGACTTATTGTTGAGTTTGGGTTTGGAGACCCATGTTCAGTCCAGAAATCACGGAGACGTACGAGGAACACGTTATACAGATATCTGAATTCATCCTAAACCCTAGAGTCTTGATGTTTCTGTTAGTGCCTAAGGCAAAATTTCACAATGCGCCCAAAACCCTGTGTATATCATGTTCTGTATGATGGACCATCCTAAATTCAATGTCCTTTGCTTACACTGGTGATGAAGTGCTAAATATTCCCCAGTATCTACAGCATTAGCAGCAGCTTAGATGGATAATAGCACTGACTGAGGGCTCGTTCATACGACATATTCTCGGTCTGAGTGTTATCCATTAAAAAAATGTATCACACTTGGAACAAAGTTATTCAATTGGGCAGTGCAGGTGAACGATTTTTTCACTGACAATCTGCATGTTGGAAAAAAATAACTCAGCATGTTCGTTTTTCCTCCGAAAATTGGATAAGACCCATTCAAGTCTATGGGTGTGAGACAAAAAAAATCGGATGCCATGTGGAGCCACAGAATAGCATCTGATTTTAACAGATACATTGCAATTCATTAACAAAGGAAACCGTAAATGGTCGTGTAAATGACTAATAGACGCAGCTGTAAAAAAATGGATTGTATATGGATGACAAGTGAGAAGAAAATCGTTCCACTTTTTCTAAATAAAATGATAAAAAAACAGACAATGTGATTTTCAGGATTTTTTTTTCTCAGTTTGTCTCCCATAGTTGAGGTCTACCTATGATGTAAATTACAGACGCCTCTCATCTTTTTAAGTGGTGGAACTTGCACTATTGCTGACTGACTAAATACTTTTTTGCCCCACTGTATATGCCGGTAACGCTCAATTTAATGTACAGGATCCAATCACCTGATGAACGAGCATTTTGCTAATTTGCCGGATGATCACGTTTACAAGGGCTGATAGCCAGGACTGAGCGTTATAATGAACACTTGTTTGTAGATTATCGGGTCATGTACATGGGCCTGCTTGGAAACGCGATCATGTGAATTTACGTGGTAGTTCTACTCTAAAAGGAGACAAATGACTATTTCAATCCGGCAAAGAAATATAATGATTCATTCCATCATTGATCTACCAAATGCTCTCCTTGTCCCACTAGACTAACGGAAGAATAAAACTTACGAATATCTGTATTGGCCAGAAGTTCTCGCAGAGATCTGATCAGACTTTCTATTTGTTGACTGTGATCTAAAATAACACAAGTAATGAAATCTAATTACTAAGTAAAGAGATCCTCCTCCTTTAGTGTACATCGACAGTACATCTAGTTATACAATCATTGGACTTTGAGATCTTGTGCTCTCTACGTCAACCCAGTAACTGGCTGCTGTAGAGGAAACGTCACCGGTGTACTGCAAGCATGTCAACAAAGTCGAGAGGGGGAAAAGTGGTCCTAGACCAGCCATAGGTAAGCTATGCTGATTCTTACACTCATGACTCATGCAGGTTATACCTTTGGTTCAATTTACTATGAAACAGTGCAACACTTTTAACTCAGTATCCAAGCAGGATGCATAATTTCTTTTTGCGAAAACATACCAAACTTTAGGTCTGGTCCTTGGATCTGCGCTCCACCTCTTGTCTTCCCTCTGACAAAACATAAGAGTAAAAAATATAAATCCATGTTTTAAAGCAGACAATTTGTACCGATCTAATCAGAATTATTATTTATGATCTCTACACATATGAAATATAAAGCACCAGCTCGCCTTCTGAAATAATTTGAAGCAAAACAAGTAGAAATAAGGCTTCTTTCACACTTGCGTCGGTACGCGGCCGTCGCTAAGCGTCGGCGCGACGTACCGACGTACGTTGTGAAAATTCGACACAAAGTGGGCAGCGGATGCAGTTTTTCAACGCATCCACTGCCCATTCTAAAGTCCCGGGGAGGAGGGGGCGGAGTTCCGGCCGCGCATGCGCGGTAGGAAATGGCGGACGCGACGTACGAAAAAACGGTCTGCCAAAACACGATCCGTCGGCAATACAAGTCTATGGGGAAAAAACGAATCCTGCGGGCACATTTTCAGGATGCATTTTTTTCCCAAAACGACGCATTGCGACGGAGGCCAAACGATGCAAGTGTGAAAGAGGCCTAAGTCTAGAAATATTTTTCTTCACTAAGGACCAGCACTCCTCCTATTTGGCACAGGCATTTTTAATTAGCAGGAGGCTGCATGAGAGGGTGTAGAGGATGGCGCTACACCTCAATGATATTTCCTGACATTTTATATGTGCGAAAATGTACAGTGTTTTATTGTCATACTCCTTATAGGCTGCAGTCCCCCCAAGTCAGGTGTGACAAGGGTTAACTGTAGGGCCAGCCCCGGGTTGAGGAGGAGCAATAGGAATCTGGGTTAGCTTCAGTTTCTGTAGTCAGTTAAGAAATAGAAAGTGAAAAAGTAAGGACGCCCCCTGGTTATGGTGATCTTCACTTTCCGATCATCTAACGAACAAACAAAACGATCATGCTTCAGGTGTGCTGCACAAAAGATCATCGCTCTCGGCAGCAAATCGCCCTGTGTAAATAAGACCTGCACTGCCGAGAACAATTGCAGCATATGCGTCCAGAATGTTTTATTACAGATTGTTGGGTGTGCCTCTATAAACAGGCTACTAAATATTTACTGTTTGGTGGTTGTTTAACACCTCCAGTCAGTTCGTGAAAGCAAGCCTTTACTCTCTAAGTACCACCTATTGTGCTAGCTTCCCTGTAAGAAGCTACTTCCAGCAAGACATAGATTACTTCCTTTCTTTGACACTCTCAGTGCAAGAATGAACGTGTCGCATCGATTTATGTCTTTTTACATTAACTAAGGAATTTACCCCTCAGACCACGTGGGGTCATCATAACAGAACCAGACCCCAATCAGAGGGCAATAAAACATTCACACTCCTTATCTATGAACTGGTCCAATATTTATGGACATAACTGTTTATCACTCACATAATGGTAATTCTGCTTCATGTCACCTGTTTATCTATGGCATTTTTCTGTTCTGTGTTGTGCATAAATATGTGATTCTTCAGAATTTCTTTTAGTCTATGCCTGATGAAGAGACCGGAATTGTCTCGAAAGCTTGCAATTTGTTGCCATCTTTTCAGTTAGCCATTAAAAGGTATCAACCACTGAGGACTCTCAATTCTAAATATTGTTTTCCTTCTGGAAGAAAACTAATCTGCTTACTTGTTTGAAGCATTGTCTGTAAAACACCATATTACCTACTGTATTTACCTATTGTACCACCCAAAAGCTCTTTTCATAGGGGTTGTCGCAAATTGTTAAATGGGATAAATTGCACAGTGCTTGTAAAGACAATAAACTACATTTTATCCCTTATTAAAAATCCTCTCTGTTGTCAAGAAAGGAGAGTTTTTTAATGCTGTACCTTACAACTCATTGCCTATCAGCAACTTCTATTAGTGTGATTGATTGATTTACTTAGCAAGAAGTGTGTGCTTGCTAGCTCCATGATTTAGAGCAGGGGGAACCTTTTTTTCTGCTAAGGTCCATTTACTTATTCATACCATCCTTCGTGGGCCGTACAAAAGTATCAACTTGGAAATTACTCTGCTATATTTGGTCAAACATTTAGTTAGCTCACCCCTAATGTGACGGCTGGAGCTGCTTCTCTTTGGGGCAGCTGTGATTTAGGCGGTATGAATGATGTTGCTACTCGTAACCTCTTTTCCAGGTTTGTGCCAGTCTGGAGCACAAGCGACTCTTTACGATAAGTTTTGCAATGAATTTGCAGCAGTAAATCGTACCAAACACAGTGGGAAATTCACCACTGTCCTCAATACATTTATAGAACTCAAGCAGTGGGAGTTCTGTAGTATACATCACATAGTGAACACCGAGACTGCTGTATATACATCACATAGCAAACACCGAGACTGCTGTATATACATCACATAGAAGATACAGAGAAAGCTGTCCCCTATATGATGTATATACAGCAGACTTGGTGTATCCTGTGTAATGTATACAGCTTTCTCTGTATCTTCTATGTGATGTATATACAGCAATCTCTGTGTTTACTATGTGATATATATACAGCAGTCTTGGTGTATACTATGTAATGTATACAGCTTTCTCTGTATCTTCTATGTGATGTATATACAGCAGTCTCAGTGTCCCCTATATGATGTATATACAGCAGACTTGGTGTATCCTGTGTAATGTATACAGCTTTCTCTGTATCTTCTATGTGATGTATATACAGCAATCTCTGTGTTTGCTATGTGATGTATATACAGCAGTCTTGGGGTATACTATGTAATGAGGCTGCTGTATATGCATCACATAAGGGACACTGAGACTGCTGTTATACATCACATAGGGGACACTGAGACTGCTGTATATACATCACATAGAAGATACAGAGAAAGCTGTATACATTACAAAGTATACATCAAGACTGCTGTATATACATCACATAGGGGACACAGACTGCTGTTATACATCACATAGGGGACACTGAGACTGCTGAATATACATCACATAGAAGATACAGGGAAAGTTGTATACATTACACAGGATACACCAAGTCTGCTGTATATACATCATATAGGAGACACTGAGACTGCTGTATATACATCACATAGGGGACACTGAGACTGCTGTATATACATCACATAGAAGATACAGAGAAAGCTGTATACATTACACAGGATACACCAAGTCTGCTGTATATACATCATATAGGAGACACTGAGACTGATGTATATACATCACATAGAAGATACAGAGAAAGCTGTATACATTACACAGGATACACCAAGTCTGCTGTATATACATCATATAGGAGACACTGAGACTGATGTATATACATCACATAGAAGATACAGAGAAAGCTGTATACATTACATAGGATACACCAAGACTTCTGTATATACATCATATAGGAGACACTGAGACTGCTGTGTATGCATCAAATAGGAGACCCCTAGACTGCTGTATATACATCACATAGTATACACACACTGAGACTGCTGTATATACCATACATAGGAGACACCGGGCTGAAGTATATACATCACATACAATACACTAGGACTGGAGTAAATACATCAGAGGAAACATGGGGAATGCCAAATATACATCACAGGAGACATGGTGGATGCAGTATATACATCCCATGAGAAATGAGGCTGCAGCATATACATCCAAGGAGACATGGAGCTGTGGCATATACATGCCAGGAAACATGGTGCTGTGGTATGCAAATCATAGGAGACATCAGGTTGCGGTATCTACATCACTGGAGGAGACATGGGGCTGCGACATAGAAATCACAGGAGACATGGGGTTGTGACACAGCCATCACAGGACACATGGGGCTGCTGCATAGACATCACAGAACACATGAGGCTGTGGCATAGACATCACAGCAGGCATAGGGCTGTGGAATAAACATCACAAGAGAGATGGGGCTGTGGCATAGACATGACAGGAGACATGGGGCTGTGGAATCTACATTACAAGAGACATGGGTCTCTGGCATAGACATCTCAGGAGACATGGGGTTGTGGAAAAGACATTACAAGAGACATGGGACTGAGGTATAAACATCACAGGAGACATGCCACTGCTGTATAGACATCACTGGAGACAGAGAGTCTGCGGTATAGACATCACAGGAGACATGCGGTTGTGAAACAGACATCACAAGAGACATGGGGCTGAGGCATAAATATCACAGGAGACATGGGACTGTGGGATATACATCACAGGAGACACAGAGGCTGCACTATAGACATCATAGGAAACATGGTGCTGCTGTATTTGCGTCGCCCTGCCAGGGCCGTAGGGTACCCGGCACCGGGTCCGGTGTTTACAGGGGGATGTCACGGTGGCGACCCGGTCCGTGGCCCTGTGCGCCCATGTAAAAGGGGAAAGTGTTTAAAAGGGGTTTGGTGAATAGAGTTTATGTTCATGACGCCACCTATGGTATTCGGTCAGTGGGGACCAACGCTGCTTTAAGGGGTCCTCTGTGGTGATGTTATGGCAGCTAGATGGTATAACTTCCCACAGGTGAAGTGTATCCCCAGGGCTCCCAGTGTGTAGATGGAAGATGGTGAATGGCGCAGTAAAGAACGAGGACACAGGTTTGCAGTCTCTTTACCTGGTTTACTGAAGACTTCGGGCAGCCACAGTCCAGGGTACCAGATCACAGGGCAGGCAGGGTCCAGCCTGCTTGGAAGCGAATCCAGAGCCCCCTTTACCAGGTGGAGTTAAAAGCCTTCCTCTAGTGCGGTGGTGTTGTAGTCCCTTACTGCCTATGGCTTCACATAAGGTCCTCACAGTTCTTCTCTCTGTCCCCCATAAAGGACATAACCCGTATGACTGGTGACTTGAGCCTTTTTACAGGGATTCTAGCATGCCCCAGGCTCTATATGTGTCACCGTGCCTCTTGGGTATTAGGGCGGACAGGTAACTTGCAGTTCAGCTGTCCTGCTGGTGTCTGATGTAAGTCGTAGAGTCCTTACAACCTCGGTGGTCTGGCTACCGGTTATCTGCACCTCAGAAGGAGGCAGCCTGCTCTTAGCTGGTCTCCCCTGATGTTACTCTCCTGTGCTTTGTTCTCCTGCCCGATCACTGAACAATGTTCGGCTTTCTGTATGTCTCTTTCCAGAAGCTGTAGTGCTTCAGACTACACGGCCCCTTCAGACCTTCTGACCCTCTAGGTCAGTCTGCTCCCTTCTCTGTCTCTCACAGTCTGACTGAAACTGAACTCCCTTCCCCTCCAAACCACAATATATATATAGGGGAGTCACCTAGTAATAGGATCAAAAGCTCCCTCTTGTGGCCTGGAGTGTGAACATGTTGTGTGCATTGTGATTACCTGATGAGAGTTATCCTTCATCGCTTCCAAACATAACATCACTCTCCCCGTGAGGAAAGCAATGCTACTGTGACGACCAGGACCCTGGGGCGCCACATATAGACATCACATCAGACATGGGGCTGTGGTATAGATATCACAGGAGACACAGAGGCTGCTGTATAGACATCACAGGAGACAGAGGCTGCTGTTAAGACATCACGGGAGACACAGAGGCTACGGTATAGACATCATAGGATACATGGAGCTGCTGTATAGACATCACAGCAGACATGGGGCTGTGGTATAGACATCACAGGAGACACAGAGGCTGCTGTATAGACATCACAGGAGACAGAGGCTGCTATTTAGACATCACAGGAGAGACAAAGGCTACGGTATAGACATCATAGGAAACATGGGGCTGCTGTATAGACATCACAGCAGACATGGGGCTGCGGTATAGACATCACAGGAGACACAGAGGCTGCGGGATATACATCAAAGGAGACATGAGGCTGCTGTATATACATCACAGGAGACACATGGGCTGCAGTATAGACATCACAGGAGACATGGGGTGGCCGGTGCTGTTTTCTTCTGTGGGATGGGAACCATTGTGCAATAACTCTGCCCACAAAGTACGTCCTTACGCTCGCACACATCACCAGATGTACATCACCAGTACATAATCTTTCATTGCATGCACCCGCGTGATCCTGCTCTCACAGCAAAAAAGAAATTAAACAACAAACAGCCGTCAAAATGTAGCTGCTGGCCCGAGCACTACGGTTCCTGGGAATCTGCCTGAGAGAGGAATAAAAGGTCGCCTGTTCCCCACCCCTGCAAGTGCCGCTGTGATTGCTGGATCTGGCCAGCTTAGTGTCATTGCACGCCTCCGAAGCTGCCTCTGCTTGCCACATAGCAGAATGCACAGTTCGGAAAAAGATGCAAAAACCCCTTAATGACTGGAAAATATTGCATAGCAAACTAATTAAAATACAGGAAAACAGTGTGAAAAAAGCACTATATATCTTGCACTTACATTTTGGGAACATTTTTAATTGAATGTTTGTAGAGGATTTCCATCAATTTACAAATGAGCGCGGTCACTTTGTCATACGATGCCAGTATATCCCTTTCTGCTGTAATATCTTCTTCACCTAGCTGCAATGTGGGAAACGCAAGGAAGAGGGAGATGCGTCAGATGAGCATTAATGGTAATCATTGACAATCATCAATAATGGCAGCCATATTGCTGTTCACATCCTCAAAGATTTGCTTAGCCTGAATTCTGTCTCAAGTTTGACTGAAAAAAATGGCAGCAAATTTATTATGTGTTTCAGACACCACTTTTTTGTGCCTCACTAGATAATGGGAGTGTGGCTTAGAAAAATGGGTGTGGCTTCAAGTGAATGGGGAGTGGCCTAAATTACACCAAATTGTGCTGATATTTTGGTGTAAAAAATAACCAAGATGTGGCATAAAGTTAGAGAAATTATGAAACTAAATTTTTCTTGCAGGATTTCCAGAAAAGTAGTATACCTTGAAACGCGTTGACTATTAAATTTGCATATCGTTGGAATCCGGTCTTCTCATCATTATTGACGGCAGCGTAGGTTAACCCATTCCTTTCCTGTTTTTCTCCTGATTTCTCCTTGTGAGTCTGCAGCGGCCTAAGCCTCATCAGTGGTTGTGTGCGCAGAACCATACCAGGTGAGCACAGTTGTGCAGTGTTATCCTCCTTTTCTACCCAGATAAGACCCTATTGCGCTTTCATTTTTTTTCTAGTTTTTCTACAGCTCCATTCAAAACCAACCATATCATAGGCCTTAAAGTGGATGAGCTGTTAATTTCTTAACAAAAGTCATGCCTACCACACCAATCGCCTTTCAACCCTGTTCCGACACTTCCCTTATGTGACATGTTGGTCACTGCTGTGGCTGGTTGATTGGCTGCAGTGGTCACATGCAATCAGGATTGAGCAGGAAGTACACAGGCCAGCTGTGTGCTTCTTGTCTGGCCAAGACAGACATAAAACCACTGCACACCCATCACCGTTGTGGTTTGGTTTCCTGCCATCATGTGTTTGTTTAGACGGAGCAGAAAGTACAGTGACCAGAAGGGTACCCCGAAAGTGTCACAACAGGAGCAGTGGAGCAACTGGTTAAAGTGATGGTTAATTATTTTATTATTAGACAGCAGTCTGAGACTTTTTTTTTGTTTTTGTTTTTTTATTATTTGGGGAGAAAATCTCTTTAAGCGGGTTGTCCACTACTTTGACATTATTATGCTTTGCTTACATAGCGCCATCAATCTGAAAATCGACAACCGCTCCATTCATTCTCTATGGGGCTGCCAATAAAGCAAAGCAAAGTCTCGTACTGAATGAATGGAGTGGGAGTCGAGCATGTGTCCTGCAGATCCATTCTAAAGGAGATACAAGTTCCCCTATCTGCCAGTCAGTGCAGGTCTGCGCGGTCAGACGCCCACCAATAAATAAGTTATCAGTTATAAAAATCATTTAATTTAGGTGGACGACCCCATTAATAATGTTTGAGGTGCTTTTATAATTACAGTTCATCAAATGGAGGTAAGAACAGTTTCTGAGTGCAACTAAAAGAAGATCTTAATAATGAAAAACAATCACCTCCTCTAAAAGCTGCGCCTCTTGCTGGTAATCCTGCAACAGATCATGGAAGATATTGTAGAGCATCTACACCAACACGTGAATGTACACACACAATGACTTGTCCGATACAAAGCAGTTATAGTAATTGTATGCCAGGCATATTAATGGACATACCTGATACAAGGACTCCAAAATCTGAATAAGAAATAATAAAAATACTTATCAATCCACAGACATATGATATAAATTACTAAACCATTGGAAACAAAAAGTCTGAGGTTAAACAAAGGCTGGCCAGAGGCATTAGGTGGCTGTTGGATGAACGAGGGGTGGAAGTATCATTGGTGCAACCTGTGCGGCCACACAAGGGCCCAAAAAGGTAAAGGGGCCCATTTCTACCTCCAAAGCAGGTGCACTTTTGCATTTCTAGGAGCAAAAGGGCCCATATATTGTTTTTTCACAGGGGCCGGCTACTGTCTGTGTCCGCCAGTGGGTTGAACGATGAGAGCGGTCGAGCGGTGCTCCTGTGTGGTCTCTATGAGAAAGTCAAGGACTGGCACTTCAGCCGGCGGCTTATCTTCGGGAGAACAATGCGATCGGCAGTCCAAAATCAGACATGGGTGATCAACATTTTTCCCAACCATCAATCGGCTGGCGCCCCCATACACATTGAGCCGTCAGCGCAACTCGTCAATATTGGTGAGTTCAGACAACAATAGTCTAATGGGGGCTTCAGGCAATAATAGGGGATAATAGATCATTCATCTGCTCCCCGTAGGAAACAAATGTCCGACTATCAGAATTTTTGAATTATAAAATGTCTGATTAATACGGTATATGTTTGTGTATAAATATAAAAATTACAGTGAAATACTATTCAAAACAATCAGTCCCAAAAGTGATACTTCTCTTACTTCATGTTCTTCATTGATTGTAGCGTCCAGCTCCCTGGTGACAGAATCACAGGTGGACAGCAAAGAGAAAAATTGTTGCTCCTAATAGCGAAAAGCAAAACTTTAGCACAATTTTATCAAGTACGTTTTTACGCCAAGATTTCCGTATAAATAGACTTGTTCAAAGAGAAACACTCCTTTTCTATCCATTGACTTAAGGAGACATTCTATTCTTTTAGCTGTACTTTGTTTTGTTTGTTTGTTTGCTTTTTTAAATACATGTATTTTTGGCTAATAAGCATTTTTAAGATACGGCTTCATTGCAAAATTTAGACCATGCGACAGAACAAAGAAGATTCAGAATGAGGTATCAGTAAAATCAGTGGTTATTTGTATTGTTACTCTCCCTAGATAGTTGTGAATAAATTGACAACTGGGTTGTAACCATTAAGTTTGTCACGCAGACAAGATCTTACACAGTCTGCCATTGTCACCACTGATTGGACAGTGTGGGGACACCCCCCAAAATTAGTAACACCCAGATCTCAATTTATTTACACATTTTTAGGAGGAATAGAGTTGTTAGGAGAGATGTCCTAGGATGATAAGAATTATAACGTCATAATGTCCATTTTCTCATAGTGCTGTATCATGATTTGATGAATTATGAGTCTATAATCAATCATAGTCTATGGAGACGTGTTTGATTTTGATCCAAGTCAAATTTATGAGTCCACGAAAGACTTAAACAACGCACTGATGACCTCCTGGTTATATATTTTTGCTGTCCGTTTATGACTGATATTTTAAAAAAATGTTGAGAAACCGTCATTGTTTTTTTTGTTTTTAAAGCAGACAAAAAAAAAAACTGGTGAAACTCTCGTGGTAAATACTGAAACACTGACCAAATGGAAGAGAAGATCCGTGAAGACTGGGCTCCAACACCGATGGGAAAATAAAAAAAAAAGTGAGAAAAAGCAAAAATATTAAGGATCCATAAGCTTACGCGTTTCGGGTTAGCTACACTTATTGACAGCTGCGAATAGGTGAGGCTAACCCAAAACGCGTAAGCTTATGAATCCTTAATCTTTTTTCCTTTTCTCGCTTTTTTTTTTTTAATTTCACAGTAAAAGTTATGTTTTAACATTTTTCCATTGGTGCCGGAGCCCAGTCCTCATGGACCTTGTCTCCCATTTCTGACCTGGATACCAGTCTGGCGTGTTTCTACGCTCCCTGCAGAGCACCCTGTCCAAGCAAGGTCTGCCAGGGTTCCTATGTGACTGTGACTACATGTGGTTTTCACACTGAATTGTCCTCAGAGAAGATGAGCCAATTACCATTTTTCTCCTTCCTAGGCTACACTAACCAAATACTGATGAAAATTGGTCCGATACTTTATGTATTCCAAAAAAGGATGTACTGTTAAATTAGACCAGAGCTTCTCTGTAAGTGCATAGCTTTTTTATCCTAGGTCCAGATGTAAATGTGAATTTTGGGTCCTTATCAGGAGTTCCACTTTACTTCCCCAATATAAGAAGGGATTTACGGGACGTACAATGGTGGAATGAATCTGGCAGATTTATTATTTGAATCTCGTTCCTAGAGACAATTTTACATTTTGCCTCCATGTATACATTATTTTTCCATAACGGAAAGAAGCATTTCCCAGACACACATAGAGTTCTTACCATTGGTGAAGTTTGTGCAGTCCCTTTTTCATTGTTTTTTTCATACACGTTTTCCAAATCTTTAGTGTACTAGCAAGAAAGACAAGAAAACATGTCAGAAATATCCCGACTCTACTACATTGGGGGAAATGAAGAAATGATGTTGTGCCATAATAACAAAAGAATGCTCTCAGTGGGAAAAAACATGATACGGTAATCTTGTAGTTATGAAACCTTGTACTGGATAATAAAAATAAAATAAATGATGTTACAAAGCAAACTTTCGAGACTTCTTATATACCGTGACTGAGGAAGAGACATAAGAAGTCTGGAAAGCTTGCTTTGTAACATCATTTATTTTATTTTTGTTATCCATTAAAATGTATCATAGCTACAAGATTGTCGTATTTTTTTCCCACGGAGAGCATTCTTTTTTCAACTGGCTAGCATAATACCAAAGTCTTGTTTTCTTGTAGTAACAAATCACATAAAATTTATAGTCCAGTGATTTACACACCGACTAATGAATGAAAAGTGTACAGAATTCTAATAGGTTAATTGTAAGATGCACAAAAAAACATTAAAAAAAAAATATTTTTTTAAAAGCGCCCTATAAAATTAACATAATGCGCAGCAATGTGGAAACGCCATTGCTGTGCACATGTTCACTTATTTTAACCACTTCAGTCACCAGCTCTCTAAACTTAACAGTATAGCGTAAGGCTATGTGCACATGATGCGGATTTGCTGCGGATCAGCAGTGGATTTTTCCGCGCACAAACGCTGCAGATCCGCACTGTGATGTACAGTACAATGTAAATCAATGGGCCCAAAAAAAAGCTGTGCAGATGGTGCGGAAAAATCAGTGCGGAATTGCTGCGGATTTGAAAGAAGTGCATATCACTTCTTTTGTGCAGATCTGCAGCGTTTCTGCACCCCACCATGATAAAAATCCGCAGTGGAAAAAAAACGCAGAAAAACTGCATAAAAACTGCAGCAAATCCGCGACTGTGGATTCTGCCAGGAGATGCAGATTTTGTGCAGAAAATTCTGCACCTCTTTTCCTACGTGTTCACATAGCCTAAGAGACGGCGGCTGCCACGGCAAAGCTGTCTCAGGAAAAACACCGGTGCTTTCCTAAACTAGTTTTGCTTGGGAAAAGTCTGCAATTGGGACGGCGTCCAAGGGACGGGCTGTGTGCACATAACCTAAGGGTACATGTAGACAGTTTTTTTTAGATGGCCAAAAACAGCAATTTTTCTTGTAGAATCCGCTTCAGGAAATGCTCCTTCTTTGAGGAGTTTGTTTTTTTTTTTAATAGAAAATGCTCCTTATTTGAGGAGTTTTTTGTAGAGTTTTTTCAGCTTTTTGATTGAATAGTTTGGAGAATTACGCTTTAAAAAAGTATCATGCACTTTCTTTTCCCCTGTTAGGAGTTTTTCTAAACCTGAAGTGGAAGAAAAATACAAAATAGAATGAACATATGAATAAGACATTTTTCAATAGAAAAAATTGAAAGAGTCTTTCAAGATAAACCTGCTCTAAAAAATTCTTAAAAAAAAACTCCATATGCAGATGACCTAAGAGTTCCCAATCTGAAGACTAGAGGAGGGTAAAGGGTCCTTACATGGCAAAACAAAAATTAATCATTTCTAGCATTGGAATATTCCAAGTACGCTGACGAACGTTTGTCTAGTAAAAGGTTACAGAATTATTAGGTAAGTTGTATTTTAGAGGATTATTTTTGTTATTAATCAACAACTATGTTCTCAATCAACCCAAAAGACTCATAAATATCAAAGCTTAATATTTTTTGAAGTTCTCACATTTTATGAGGGACCACAGGTTCTCTATGGGGTTCAGATCAGGTGAACAAGGGGGCCATGTTTTTATTTTTTCTTCTTTGAGACCTTTACTGGCCAGCCACGCTGTGGAGTAGTTGGAGGCATGTCATGGAGCATTGTCCTGCATGAAAATCATGTTTTTCTTGAACGATACAGACTTCTTCCTGTACCACTGCTTGAAGAAGTTGTCTTCCAGAAACTGGCAGTAGGTCTGGGAGTTGAGCTTCCCTCCATCCTCAACCGAAGAGGTTCCACAAGTTCATCTTTGATGATACCAGCCCATACCAGTACCCCACCTGCACCTTGCTGGCGTCTGAGTCGGAGTGGAGCTCTCTGCCCTTTACTGATCCAGCCTCTGGCCCATCCATCTGACCCATCAAGAGTCACTCACATTTCATCAGTCCATAAAACCTTTGAAAAGTCAGTCTTAAGATACTTCTTGGCCCAGTCTTGATGTTTTATCTTATGTTTCTTGTTCAAAGGTGGTCGTTTTTCAGCCTTCCTTACCTTGGTCATGTCCCTGAGTATCGCACACCTTGTGCTTTTTGTTACTCCAGTAACGTTGCAGCTCTGAAATATGGCAAAACTGGTGGCAAATGGCATCTTGGCAGCTTCACGCTTGATTTTCCTCAATTCATGGGCAGTTATTTTGTTCTTTTTTTGCCCAAAACGCGCGACCCTGTTGGCTATTTGCCATGAAACGCTTGACTGTTCGGTGATCACGCTTCAAAAGTTTGGCAATTTCAAGACTGCTTCATCCCTCTGCAAGACATCTCACAATTTTGGACTTTTCAGAGCCCGTCAAATCTCTCTTCTGACCCATTTTGCAAAAGGAAAGGAAGTTGCCTAATAATTAAGCACACCTTATATAGGGTTTTGATGTCATAAGACAACACCCCTCCTCATTGCAGAGATGCACATCACCTGAGTTACTTAATTGGTAGTTGGCTCTCAAGCCTGGACAGCTTGGAGTAGGACAACATGTATAAAAAGTATCATGTGATCAAAATACAACTTGCCTAATAATTCTGCACACAGTGTATTTCCATCTTATTGTGATAACTTTATAATTGTGGGGGGGATTCAACCTCTAAGATCTCCACCATTAGGATAAAGGGGGCTATATTTAGGGCTGCATGCATACTAAGTTTTTTGTGCACAGTGGCGATCACTGGCTGTACAGGGATCTGCAGCCAACCCCATCTATAGCATGAAGCCGTGTGACCGTTCCCTGCACAGTGGGGACCAGGGCACAGAGGTGAAGGAAGAAAGTTACTAGCGCCACAGCCTCTTTATCTGAAGACTGCAGAATCTCAGAGTTCGGAGTGCCACAAACTATAAAGTTATGATGATCCCAGAGATATAAGATGGAATAAATTTTTAAAGGGTTTTTTCACCATAAAAAATTACGACATATTGTGAGCCAAACATTTTGATCAAGAAGGGGTTGTCCTAGCAGAACTGGGGAAACTAAACACTCTTTCCTCGTACATCTGTAAGAGAGTGTGGATCGCCCCCACGTAGGGGCAATGGGGTACTCGGTACCAGGTCCTTCAGTTCCCTCAGCTGGGATGTCACGGTGGCCCGACCCAGACCGTGGCCCTATGAGGTGCGCCCAATAAAAGGCAAAGTTCGTAGATAACGGTAGTGTTCGTGACGCCACCTGTGATATTCGGTCAGGGTGACCGACGCTGCTTAGGGGTCCGCTGGGGTGATGGAATGGCAGCTAGATGGTATACCTTCCCACAGGTGAAGTATTTCCCCAGGGCTTCCCAGAAGTGTAGATGTTGATGGTGGATGGTGCAAGGTGCAGTAAATAACGAGGACACAATGGGTGCAGTCTCTTTACCTTTACTGAAGGCTTCAGCATCCACAGTCCAGAGTGCCGGATGACAGGGTAGGCAGAGTCCGGCCGGTCTGATGGCAATTCCAGAGTCCCCTTATCCAGGTGGAAATCAGTAGCCTTCCCCTTGCGCACAGTAACGTAGTAGGTCCCTAGTTGCATTAGCTACCATAAGGTCCTCACTCTTGTTACTTCTCTCTCTCTGTCCCCCAGATGGATAGGACATAACCTGTATGACAGTGGTGGCCTGAGGCTATTTCATAGGGACCCTAGAGACGCCCCTCCTCCGCGTTGCCACCTTGTCTGCTTAGGTGTTTAGGTCGGACAGCCAACTTGGAATCGACTGCCCTGCCGGCCACCGGATCTGCGCTCAGATGGAGGCAGCCTGCTTCTAGCTGGTCTCCCACTGTTGTTTCACTCCTGTTGCTATGACTTCTGTGCTCACTCAATACGGCACACTTCCTTTCTTGTCCTTTCTTAGGAGGCTGCCGCATGGGTTGCAGGCGCAGCTCCGTGTCCTTCCTGCTGAGCCGCTGATGTTCCTTCTTGTTCCTCTGTCTGCCTGACAGGAATTCCCTGGGCCGAGCCTAGTCTGCTTCTCTCCCTCTCCTCCTCCTGGCTCCAACTGTCTGACTTCCTAACCAACCCACCAGTTTTACCCTTTGTGAGGAGTGGCCTAGTACATAGAACCCTTAGCTCCCCCTGGTGGACCAACGTGTGAAGTGTGTGTGTGGCTGTGATACCTGGCAGGGTGAACTCCTTCGGTGCCATCAGACGTAACATCGCTCCCCCTGGTGGAAGAACGACATTACTGCAATGACCAGGACTCTGGGGTGCTGCAAGTGGACAAGGAGTCCAATCCCCATCATGAAGAAGTCAAGGTCATGAAGATGTCAAGGTAGTGTGCTGAAAGTTATTTTGTGTGGTTATATCTGTGGATATTATAAAAAGTATTCTATCCCTATGGCTGGTGTGTGTTTCAGGCTCCTGCAGGGTTAACTGCAAGGTTTGCCCCAGGGAGTGGGGGAGGCTGCCTTATGGGGGAACCAGTGGGGAGGTCTTAGGGATATAGGAAGTAAGTAGTCAGTGTTGGGAAGGAGGTGAAAAAAGGGAGACAGGTTTATTGGTTGTGGAACTTCAAGGCTCAGCATGGAAAGGAACTTGTGACAGCGGCGGTAAGACATCACAGGCAAGTGGAGATCCCTGCAAAAAGGAAAGCTTGTAAGTTCCGGAAACGTATTCTCCAGTAAGAAGGGGAGCTTAGGAAAAAGTAGCTCCCTGCTGTAGGTACTACAACAGGGGGCTTCTTCTCAATGTATGACCCTACCCCTCAGAAAATGCAGAAAATATCAACTTCTTCCCATGCCCTTGAGGCCCCTGTGGTTCTTTCTGCCGGGAACAAAATGCAAACTGTTAGTCTGCAAATGGAGCCAGTGTATTGTATGGAAAATGGAGGGGGAGAATGTATAACCTGAAATCCTCTGTTCACCAGTTTGGCCGTGCAAAAAATGGACAATGTTTGTAAAGACTGGTCTGGATTATTGACTGAAATGGTTACCGGTGGCGGGACTGCACCAAGTGCAATGGAAACGACGATGGACATAACAGTTCAAGGAATAATGTTGCACTTGCACACCCACAACACTCAATCCTCTCTAACTGGCCCCGACGTGGAAAGTGCAGCCCACTCACACGACTACAGCCGGTGGCTAGCTTACACATCAGTGCATACAAACTCTTAAAGGGAATCTGTCAGCGATGTTTCACCCCAAACTATTTATATATGTGTAGCTTTTTCAAAAACAAGTCCAGCAATACATAACTACATGGCCAGTCCATTCTTCTGTTGAGAAATCAGCTTTTGAATTGTTATGAAAATAAGTCTTAAGAGCTATAGTAGATCTGAAGCCTCTGTCACTCCTGCTCTATTCACCGCCCTTTGCTGCCTCCTCCTACTTGACTAACGGCTCCCTTACCTGATATCACAAAGCATAAAGGCTGTCGGTCAAGCAGGAGGAGGCAGCAACGCTGGGCGGGGAATAATCTACCATCGCTCTTCAGCCTTCTCAATATAAGCACTTACTTCTCATCAATGGAGGGACAAACTGGCCATGTAAACACACTGCTGGACTAGTCTTTGAAAGAGCTACAAATACATATAGTTTTGGGGGGGAAATCCTGCTGACAGATTCCCATTAAATGGTGTGCCGCAGAAGAAAAGTTGAAGGCATCTCTGTCTCTTCATTCCTGGGATCAGAAGGGTCTTCAGATGTTAGATTTGAGGAAATGCCCCCAAAGTTATGCAAGGGCATGAAGACAGAAACAAACACAAGGTCCTTCTGTGGTGTCCGAGGTTGCCAAAAGTTGGCTCATTTTGGACAGAGACATTCTCATTCTTAAAAAAATGTGGACTACTTTATTAGTCCACATACAAAATAATTCCTTTTATTTCATACTTAGCTCTACATATGCTGTTTTTAAAATCCAATGTCTCCCGATGGTGAAAAATTGTAAATTAGGGACAAATCTTCCCATAGGGCCAACTCAACATGCATATCATATCTGACCACTCATTGTAGGAAGACTTTCCATGTATAGTCAGCTTTATACCATCCCAGCCATTATAGCACAAGTGCCCTCACCTTATCGAGGTTTATGCAGCTCTGCCGCATTTCATTCACACTGTCATCGGAGTCACCCATCCTTCCAGACCCAGTCAGAGACATGGCATGTTGCTGGATAGAATCAGCCTCCGGAGGAGGTTGCAGAACCATGGGGAGAAATTCCTCAGCTGCAGTTTTCAACATGTTTCTCTTTATGGGATTGAGATGTGCAGTCTTCTTTGGAGTAAATGATGGTTTTGGTCTTGAGTTGTTCAGGAATTTGATGGTTGCAGTTGTAGCCATGGCTGTAGGTGAGGAAACAAAAATCTTATTAACTCAATAAAAAAGTCTTGAGAGATGGTAAAGCAGAGGAGAACCCTCTAGAAAACAGTACCATCCATGTCTGTACTCACTCCCTTGCACTTCTGCTCCTGTCACTAGACGGCACAGCACCTCAACTCTGTCTTGTTAGAGCCCTGCTTGAGCCTTGGGCTGGACTGCTCACTATTTAATCTCCTACCCCCCTGCTTCCAGTTCTAGGTTACACTTACGCTGTAACAGAGTCACTTCTCGTGGTCTCCTGGCAGCGCTAAAGATGGCTACCACAAACAGGCTTGGCACTAGCAACTCTGTTTTACAGATCCCAGGGGTTGCCCGGCCTTCACCCTTTACACCCTACACAGGTATCTGGACTTGACTGGGACCCCTTAGTCTGGGGTCATGGAGTTAGCTGCTGTTCAGTGGTGCAAGCTGGCAACAAGAATGGTCTGGTGTCCGGGTCAGAACCATAAGGTCAGTGCAGGGGCAAAATCCTAAGGCAGGAGAGTAGTCAAAGAAACAGGCCGAAGTCAAAATCATTAATGTCTGCACACACGCAAAGCAGGATACTGAGATGTTCACTGGAGCTAGTAAAATTATAACTGGCAGTGGACAGCAGGCTTTTAGGAGCTTAAATCATTTGCAGCACCACCCAGCGCCAAACAGTAGGAAGCAAACACTTGCAAAAGTTAATTCTTGATCTCAGAAAATGGACGCAACTACAAGTCTCACAGAACTAGAGATGTCGCCTGCAACAAGAGAGCAGCGCCAAATGGCGACAGAGGCAGAGACAGAACGGGCAGGCACCTATATGCAATGACATGTAAAAGTTTGGACACCCCTGTTCGAATTAACTGATATTGTGAACATTTAAGCAAGCTGAAGATGAAATGATCTCTAAAAGGCCTAAAGTTAAAAATAACACATTTCCTTTGTATTTTAGGGAAAAAAATATTGCTATTTTTTTACATTTTAAAAATTACACAAAGAAAAATGGGACCATGCAAAGGATTGGACTCCCTTTGAGATTTGTGTGCTCAGGTAAATTTGACCAAGGTTTCAGACCTTAATTAGCCTGTTAGAGTTATGACTTGTTCACTATCATCGTTAGGAAAGGTCAGTTGTTGCAAATTTCTCAGCTTTATAAAATCCCTGCCCCCTCTATCCTTGTGCCAAATAACAACAGCCATAGATTCTTCAAAGCAGCTACCTAGCACTGTGGAAATGGTGGAGGCCCACAAAGCAGAAGGCTATAAGAAGATAGCAAAGTGTTTTCAAGTTGCCCCTTACGCAGTTTGAAATTAAATTAAGAAATGGCAGTTAACAGGAACAGTGGAGGTCAAGATAAGGTCTGGAAAACCAAGCAAAATTTCAATGAGAGCTGCTCGTAGGATTGCTAGAGAGGCAAATTAGAACCCCCAATTGACTGCAATAGACTTTCAGAAAGATTTAACAGACTCTGGAGTTCTGGTACATTGTTCTACTGTTCAGAGACACCTGCACAAATATGACCTTCATGGAAGAGTCATCAGAAGAAAACCTCTCCTGCGTCCTCACCATAAAACTCAGTGTCAGAAGTATGCAAAAGAACATCTAAACAAGCCTAATGCATCTTAGAAACAAATCCTATGGACCGATAAGGTTAAAATAGAACTCTTTGGCCACAATGATCAAAGGTATGTATGGAGAAAAATTGCACAGAATTTCAGAAAAAGAACATCTCTCCAACCATTAAGCATGGGGATGGATCAATCATGCTTTAGGGTTGTGTTGAAGCCAATGGAACGAGGAACATTTCACAGGTAGCGGAAAGAATGGATTCAATTAAATTTTAACAAATTCTTAAAGTGAACTTGTCACTCCCCCCAGCAGTAATGCTGCATTCTGACAAGGTGGCTCTTTCAGTTCGGGTCCCTGGCACTGCTGCAATAATCGCTTTTGAAGTTTGTCCCTTATACCTGTGAAATTGTCCCAGGGCATGTCTTTCCCCCCTAATCCAGACGCCTCGCAGCCGTCACTCAGGGCCTCTGCGCAGCGGGCGCCGCCTCCTCTTTCTTCAGTAGCGTCCCCGGCGCTTGCGCTGTTGTTTTTTTTGGGGGGGCATGCGCAGTTGCGCTGCACTCCGAACTTACAGCACAGGTGCCGGGGACACTAATGAAGAAGAGGAGGCGGCGCCCGCCGCGCAGAGGCTATGAGATGCATAATCACCTTTAATGTGGTCTGAGGTCATAAATCAGTTTAACAGGTGCCTATAAAATGAGAGATGAAAGATCTACCAACTCTCCTATAAGACTGTCAGAACGGGCTCACTGACGGATTCTCAGTTAACTCCTTCTGCAGCCAGCAATAGAAAGTAAAGTACAACAGAGAGGCTGTAGAAGACAAACGATGCAAAATTTTTAATGAAAGCAAATTGCAAAAAAATGATTTTTAATCATGCCTGTAGTGAACCCAGTTCTAAGGTTGGGAACATGTTGCCTAATAGGAGGAGCACTGGGCCTGAAAGTCCGGTGTCTGTAGTTATAGTGACTCAATGCAACACATTTAGAATTCGTCCCAGAATAATTACAGACCATTTTTACAGACCTCAGGTCTTTTCTTGTCTAATGTTATATTTCAACCCATAGCCGACCTCAAAACCACTGCAGATCTGATGAAACAAGTAACTACACGACCCCATTAAAGGACGAGCAGCTGAAGGAAAGCGCACACTGAGATACAATGAGCTGCACCAATAGTCCTGGCTGTGGTGTATATTCACAATGACTGACGCCGACCATACTTCATTAATGGGTTTGTTTTCTGTTATTTGCAAGGGAATGGGGCTGACCTGCAGTACCAGATACAGTCTGTGGACAGGAGGGGCACTGTTGTAAAGAAAAAAAAAGTAGAACTTCTTTTCCAATCTCATGAACCATTTTATCTCCTCAACAACAATTCACTGCTCATTTACGGTGCCTTTTGCTAGACCCTAATGTCCAGTGCCAAAAATGAATAGCACGATGAAGAAGTGGGTGTTGGAGACGAGCCAGTACCATCCTCAGCAGGTGTAAATCATTTGTAATATATAGCTGACACCCTGGACATATTTCTGTTTTACTCACTTACGGTATATAGCGCCATCATATTCCGCAGCGCTGTACAGACATTATCACTGCTATCCCCATTGGGGCTCATAATCTAGATTCCCTATCAAAACCTACAAGAAATAAAATGAGCAAAAACTCTGCTGTAACTAAATAAGTAAAAAGCAAAAAGTGCATCTAAATAACACATGATTCTTAGTAATACTGTTTTTGATCAAAAATAGCATAAAAGCCATCCCACCACGACAAGGTAACTCTGATCGGGACGGGTCCTACCCTGTCTAATATTAAAAACCTTATCATGCGTCAAAGTTGACCTCAGTGTGTGAATAAGGGCAGACAAA
Source organism: Ranitomeya imitator (assembly GCF_032444005.1). Classification (NCBI taxonomy): domain Eukaryota; kingdom Metazoa; phylum Chordata; class Amphibia; order Anura; family Dendrobatidae; genus Ranitomeya; species Ranitomeya imitator. The sequence continues at coordinate 51,352,386 of NC_091287.1, read as the reverse complement.
AGGACCAAGTCCCGACCAGTGGACACCAGTCTGGGGAAGCCTTTAAATGTGATTTCCAGCTCAGGAAAAGGAGGCCACACCTCGGCTTGCACAGAATGCAAAAATACAAAGAAAAAACACACAAAAATTGAGCTTGGATTGAGTTGGTATACATACAGCACATAAACACATGTTCATATTGGCCATAAAGCACACAAAACCTACAAGAAACAAAATGGGCAAAACCCTGCTGTAACTAAATAAGTAAAAAGCAAAAGTGCATTTAAATAACACAGAGTTCTTAGTAATACTGTTTTTTGATCAAAAATAGCGACAAGGTGACTCTTTGGTATTTTTCGGGGATTACGATGGAAACCCGGACGCAGCACTCAGTGGTGAGCTCTGTTGGTGTGCGCACCGAGACTATCTTTTCTTTGTTTGGTTTTACCATTTTCTTTCTTCTTCTAAGAGAAAATGTGTGCATATATGAAAAAGAAAATGACACTAGAAGGCAGCATATGCATGTAGTACCCCTATTACACTGCAGATGGCGATGCTGCACTTCGTATTTTCTCAACATTTCTAAGGCCTCTTTCACACTTCCGTCTTTCAGCTCCCGTCACAATCCCTCGATTTTTGAGAATGCCGGATCCTGCATTTTCTCATAGACTTGTATTAGCGACGGATTGTGACGGACGGTTATCCGTTTCATTCGTCTTTTACTGGATCCTGCATAAAAAAAATGGTCCGTCGGGCAGAGAAAACGTTCAGAGGAACGTTTTTTCTGCACGTCGGAAAATCGGTCAGCGACGCATCCTGCGCTGCCCGTCACTGGCTACAATGGAAGCCTATGGTTGCAGGATGCGTCACTGCCTGTGAAAAGCAGGAATCCATTGACGGGTCCCGTCTTTTCAAAGAGCATGCGTGGAAGAATGTCCCGTTAGGGAAATTCTCTCTCGCTCGCTTTCTCTTTTTACTATTGATGCTGCCTATGTAGCATCAATGGTAACAAGATAGAATGTGAAAAATAATAAAAAAAATTTAAAAAATCGCAGTATTCTCACCTACCGGCGTTCCTGCGCAGTGATGCTCCCGGCAGCTAGCGTTACTACCTAATACATTGCGAAATCTCGTGAGAAGTCGCGGTCTCGCGAGACCGTGACTTCTCGCGAGATTTCGCAATGTATTACTAGGAACGCTAGCAGCCGGTAGCATCGGTGCGCGGAACGCCGGTAGGTGAGAATACTGCAATTTTTTATTTTTTTTTAACCTTGTTTGTGTTGTGTATGCGTTTTCCCAGCAGAAAACCGCTGCGAAGACGCATACACAACAGGTGCACATAGCCTCGACGGGTCCGTCAGACAGACGGGCCCAGTGCACACGTTTTCCACAATCTGCACAGGATCCGTCATTTCAACGTCTTGACGGATCCTGTGCAGATTTGGAAGACGGAAGTGTGAAAGTAGCCTAAATGGTTCAATTTCTTGTACTGCAAAAATTCTTACAGAACCCGGGGATTCTGAGGGGGTTTTTATGCTGCATTTTACAGTGTCTGACGGCGACATACATTGGACATTTGGCTATGGACCTGGCAACAAATAATTTGACATGTGTTAGTAGTTACCTTTATTTAATAAGCTGGCGCTTAGTTTCAGCCTGCTATGTTCATTATTTCATTCATTTTCAGACCGCCAGATAATCAGTTTGCAGCTTGATCCAAGTTTGAGATTTTCTTTGTGTGAGTGTCCCTATCTGTAATATAGGCTGGACGTGAGAGCTCTCAGTAGCCAATGGGCCTCTGTCTTCACTTGCCTTACGCACAGCTCTACAATTAGACTTATCTCCCCATCCAAAAAAAAACATGGACGACTTTCATTAACATTGTCATCCGTGTTTGTTTTTTTTACATTGGTGTGAAGTCTAAATTTATACATCAACGGTATAAAATTCGCAAGAAAAAATCCTGCGCTAATAATTGCAATGTATCCACAAAAATAAGATGCAAAAAGCTTCTCCACCTTTTAATATCTATCGGTCAGTGAAAAACGGACATTACACGGACCCATAGACTGTCATTGACGCGTTTGATCTGGCACTCGGGTCAATAGCGGATGGGTTTCTTATGCAAGGAACACTCAGTTCAAAAAAAAAAATTGGACATGGGAACTTGCACAAGTACGTGTCGCAAGAACGAAGAAAACGGACAGAACTTGTGCGTAAAAAAACCTGACGTGTGAATGAGGCCTAACACTAAGAGAAGGAAGAAGAGCGGTCATCAGTAGGAGCTGAAGGATTTGTATTTTTTATTTTGCAAATAACTAAGCTAGTTAAAGGAATTACAGTCACTGATGCGGAAAAATAGTTTTAATGAACAACATTTACAAAGATTTGCATTTAGGAAGTAAGTAACCAATAAAAAAAATCTGGGCAAATAGGTATATAGAAAGTAAGTTACTGAAGCCCCAAAAAATATGAAAGCAATGATTTGTTCTATAGCTTAATACAGGTAATTAAAAAAAATCGTAGGTAACCCTATGGCTAAATATATACTCAGATGTGGATTGTGCACTTAATTATTATTATTATTTTGTTACATCTTGCCCTCATTTAAACATATAATTTATTTATATACACATATATAATATATTATAGATTGTGATGATAATGTCATCTGTGGAGTATGATGGCTCTAATAAGCGTAAGAATTAATGTAAGGCCAGATTGCTGATGTGTGCAGTTCTCCACGTCCACCAGCAGAGGGCGAATACATGTGCTGCCTCCATTCATTATGATATCTATTGTTACAGACCATAAAATGACACAATGAATGAATATTTATCATTGTGTACACTATGAAAAGCTTAGCAGTTTTTTCAGCACAGAAATATTAATAAACACAGCGCTTCTCCATCCCGCTATATCGTACCATTAGTATCAATGTCAGTGCCAAATTAATATTGTAGTGTGTGACATTATAATTAATGAGTTAAAACACCTACATCAGAAATTCTCCCATAGGGGGATTTATCACTCACCGAGAAAGCTGAGTGTCCGAAGTTACAATTTGTTGCACAATATCGCAGGTTTGGGGAAGCCAATATGGATTGGCAGATCGGTGCCAAAAATCAGAAAAAAAAAACAGACAGGAACCAGCAGGCGGCAGACTGACAGTTAACTGGCAGGTGGCAAATGTGCAGGTGGTGGATGGTCATGAGCCAACAAGTGGCAGATTGACAGGTAATTGCCACTATCCTGCTGAGCAGACTATAAGTAAACCCTGATCTTTCCCCCAGACCCATTACAGCAGTTTGGAGGGTTTTCCCTGGTTGAACACTTTAGGGAAGTCTCCAATAGATAAGATCCAATAGGCAATAATCAAGATGGCATTAGGTCAGAGAAGACACGAGGGAGGTCAATAAATAACACTAAGAATAAAGGAGTATTCCTATCTTGGAGATTTATCACTAATACATAGACTTTGCCATAAAGATCTGATAGATGAAGATTGCACCCCAAAAACTCTCACCTATTCCTGGGATGACGCCATCTTTCCCCGGTGAAGACGAAGAGGTAGCATTTCTATCTCTCCGGTAACTCTCCACTGAAAAGTTTTCGGAACTTCGATATAAGTGGAGTGAGCCGCAATGTGCAGCCACATCTCCATCAGGGCTCATTCTCCAGAAAGGTGCATGTCTCAGAGGGGCATCTATCAGACATATATGGCTTAAATGTCCAAGATAAGGAAACTCATTTAAGGACCAGCAATGAGTATAATGTAAAAATCATCTGATGTTCTGACAAAGCACTGGGACCGTGGCAGCATGTTGCGATTTCACTCCACACGTGTTCTGTTTTTTTCACGGACAGAAGGCTGTCTTTAACCTTTTCCAGCACCTGCACAGGCGTACTTCTCTGCCCTGTTGAGCAAATGCTTTGTTGAAGTCGAGATATACTATATCTACCGCATTTCCCTGATCCACCCAGTCATGATTCCATCATAGAAGGAAATTAGATTAGTCTGGCATGACTTGTTTGCTACAAACACACACTGGCTCCGGTAAATTACTGATACAAATGTTTGCATATGTACCATGTATTGTATTCATAGTGTTCTATGTATATTTTATAATTCTTACTGTGAGAGCATCATACTGTGTGTGCAGAAATTCAATATATGGAGGAATCAGACCATGTGCTGAATGATTCAGTAGGTACATCATACCATGTATGAGGGGCTATGGGGTCATCATACTGTGTGGGAGGCCATGAAAGTGGCACTTTACTGTTTTAAAACACCAATGGGCTTCAGTAGATGCAATATTTTTTTGTGGGCACCTAAAGAACTAGGCAAAGTCAGGGATGTGGCTTAACATAAAATAGAAACGCCATGTGCACCACAGCCAGTGTGCCGCTTTCCTGTGTTTTGAAGTTGGGAGGTATAGCAGCATTATATGTGCCTCTGTTTAATTATTTAAAATGACACTTTACCACCCTCACATCAATCTTATAGACTACATGTGTACAAAACTGCAAAAATGTAGTGCATTTTCTTAAAGTAGGAGTGAAACTACAATATATTGCTCAACTGTCCCACCTCAGATGCCAGAATTTGTTTCTTTTCCCTATGACTGACTCCCTTTTGTTTGGCAAACACCTCTGTCAAAATCACCAAAAGCTTTTTAAGGTCAGCTCAGGTATCCATGTGCTGTTGAGTATTCAGGAAGCCAAGCTTTCAGCTACTTTGTGTATTAGGCCAGTCTCACACATCCAGATAATTCCGGTACTGGAAAAATCGGTACCGGAATTATCCGTGCCCGTGTGTCCGTGTGCTTACGTTGAACATCAGTGTGGCACACGTGCGGCAGCCGTGTGCCGACTGAGGACTGTTGTGAGTTCTGTTTTTGGGCTCCCTCTGGTGGTTACTGATGGTACTGGGTGACTTGTCTTTCCTGGGTCTCTGGGTTTCACCTGTTCCATCAGGATATGGGAGTTTCCTATTTAACCTGGCTTTGCTGGCATTTCCTCGCCGGTTATCAATGTATCCAGTGTGTCTTGTTACCTCTGCTCCCTGCTCCTAGAACCTTCTGGTCAAGCTAAGTTTGGATTTTCCTGTTTTGGTGTTTTGCTTTATTTGGTTTTTAGTCCAGCCTGCAGATATGTGATTCTTTGCTGCTGGTTGCTCTAGTGGGCTGAAATTGCTCCTCATGTACCATGAGTTGGCACATGAGTTCAAGTAATTTCAGGATGGTTTTTTGAAGGGTTTTTCGCTGACCGCGCAGTTCACTTTTGTATCCTCTGCTATCTAGCTTTAGCGGGCCTCATTTTGCTGAAACTGTTTTCATACTGCGTATGTGCTTTCCTCTCATTTCACCGTCATTATATGTGGGGGGCTGCTATTTCTGTGGGGTATTTCTCTGGAGGCAAGAGAGGTCTGTGTTTCCTCTAATAGGGGAAGTTAGATCTTCGGCTGGAGCGAGACGTCTAGGATCATCGTAGGCACGTTCCCCGGCTACTTTTATTTGTGTGTTAGGTTCAGGGTCGCGGTCAGCTCAGGTTCCATCGCCCTAGAGCTTGTTTGTATCTGTGCTTGTCCTTTAGTGATCCCCTGCCATTGGGATCATGACAGAGGACCACACGGACCGTGCAGGAGACAGCGCTAGAGTTAAGCGCTGTCCCCTGCGTGCGGTGCTGAAGCCGGTATTCATCCCTTCTTCCCAGCAGCATTCGCTGGAAAGAAGGAATGAATAATCTTTTTTTTTTAAATTTATTTTTGTTTTTAAAATACAGTTGCCGGTAATCTGCCCCCTCCCACCCCCTGTGCGCCCCCCCCCCCCCCCCCCCGCTGGCATTAAAATACTTACCCAGCTCCCTCGGCGCTTACATCCTCTCAGCGTCGCTGCTTGTCCTGTATGAGCGGTCACGTGGTGCCGCTCATTACAGTAATGAATATGCGGCTCCACCCCTATGGGAGGTAGAGCCGCATATTAATCACTGTAATGTGCGGCACCATGTGACCGCTCATACAGGACAAGCAGCGACGCTGAAAGGATGTAAGCGCCGAGGGAGCTGGGTAAGTATTTTAATGCCAGCGGGGGGGCGCACTGGGGGTGGGAGGGGGCAGATTACCGGCAACTTTATTTTAAAAACAAAAATAAATAAGAAAAATAGATTATTCATTCCTTCAATCTAGCAAACGCTGCTGGAGAAGAAATGAATGGGGCTTCAGCACCACACGCGGGTGGGACAGCGCTTACAGTAGCGCTGTCTCCTGCGCGGCACACGGACTGCACACGGACAACATCCGTGTGCGGTACGTGTTTTACACGGACCCATTGACTTTAATGGGTCCGTGTGATCAGTGCGCTCCCACGAACACTGACATGTCTCCGTGTTTTCCAAACGGGCACACGGTCCGTGAAAACACGCTGACATGTGCAGAGACACATTGATTTTAATGTGTCTACATGAGTCAGTGTCTCCGGTACATGAGGAAACTGTCACCTCACGTACCGGAGCCACGGACGTGTGAAACCGGCCTTACAGGGGTCTACCTCATCATGCATTTCATTCAGCTAGAGGTACCTGTGACCTGACTCATCTCAGCTAATACTGGTGCTGTTCATACCAATGTTTGCAAAACATCTCTGCAATTAACCATCTGTCTGTTGCAAGTCCCTAATTGCATATGCTGTACCTCTGCTATTAACCATTTGCCTGCTGTAAGACCCTAATTGCATATACTATACCTCTGCTATTAATCATCTGCCTGCTGCAAGTCTTGTAATCTCTATACTTCTCCTGTTTGTGTGTACCCGTATACTTGGCTCTGCCTCATCTGATGTTTCCTGCCTCAATTGTCTGTTTACCTCCTGCTTTTACTGATCCACGTGCCAACTGTCAAGACCCGTGTTGCAACACATCACCTCTAGACCATGATGCTCTCCCTGAACTACAGCAGAGAGAATCCACTTCACCAGAGGAGCCCATAATACAATAAGTGCAGCTGATGCTGTTGCCCCTACGCATTAGTTCCTAAGCACCTCATAAGGTTTTCTCGCCATACAAGAGGAAACTAGTAGTATAAATTATGGCAAGTTGGGGACTCTGAAACAAACATTTTATAGGAGTCCAAGACCTTTAACCCCTTAGCGACCGCCGATACGCCTTTTAACGGCGGCCGCTAAGGGTACTTAAACCACAGCGCCGTTAATTAACGGCGCTGTGGAAAAAGTCAATAGCACCCCCCAGAGGCCGATTTTCTCCGGGGTCTCGGCTGCCGAGGGTAGCCGAGACCCCAGAGAACATGATTCGGGGGGTTTTTAACCCACCCCGCATTTACGATCGCCGGTAATTAACCGTTTACCGGCGATCGCAAAAAAAAAAAAAAAAGCGATCTCTTTTTAATTTCTCTGTCCTCCGATGTGATCGCACATCGGAGGACAGAGAAAAGGGGTCCCAGGTGGCCCCCCAATACTCATCTAGCTCCCCCGATGCTCCTCGTGTCTCCCGGTGGGCGCCGCCATCTTCAAAATGGCGGGCGCATGCGCAGTGCGCCCGCCGGCCGGCACCGGGAGAATCTTTGGGGTCTCGGCTGCCGGGGGTAGCCGAGACCCCAAAGAGCATGATCGGGGTCGGTATTACCGACCCCTGTTTTGCGATCGCCGGTAATTAACTGTTTACCGGCGACCGCAAAAAAAAAAAAAAGTAAAGTGTAATTCTCTGTCCTCTGATGTGATCGCACATCAGAGGACAGAGAAATAGGGGGATTCGGGGACCCTACAATACTCACCTAGGTCCCTGGATCCTCTTGCTGCTCCTCCTGGCCGCCGGCAGAAGAACATGGCGGATGCATGCCCAGTGCGCCCGCCATCTGTCTCGATCTGCCGGCCGGCAGGAGAACAGCAGTTGGGGCTAAAATTAGGGTTAGGGGTAGGGTTAGGGGTAGGGGTAGGGTTAAGGGTAGGGTTAGGGGTAGGGTTAGGGGTACGGTTAGGGGTAGGGTTAGGGGTAGGGGTAGGGTTAGGGGTAGGGTTAGGAGTAGGGTTAGGGGTAGGGTTAGGGGTAGGGTTAGGGTTAGGGGTAGGGTTAGGGGTAGGGGTAGGGGTAGGGGTAGGGTTAGGGGTAGGAGTAGGGTTAGGGGTAGGGTTAGGAGTAGGGTTAGGGGTAGGGTTAGGGTTAGGGTTAGGGGTAGGGTTAGGGCTAGGGTTAGGGCTAGGGTTAGGGCTAGGGTTGGGGCTAAATTTAGGGTTAGGGTTGGGGCTAAATTTAGGGTTAGGGTTGGGGCTAAATTTAGGGTTAGGCTTCTTTCACACTTACGTCGGTACGGGGCCGTCGCAATGCGTCGGCCTGACATACCGACGCACGTTGTGAAAATTGTGCACAACGTGGGCAGCAGCTGTAGTTTTTCAACGCATCCGCTGCCCAATCTATGTCCTGGGGAGGAGGGGGCGGAGTTACGGCCACGCATGCGCGGTCAGAAATGGCGGATGCGACGTACAAAAAAAGTTTCATTGAACGTTTTTTTGTGCCGACGCTCCGCCAAAACACAACTGATCCAGTGCACGACGGACGCGACGTGTGGCCATCCGTCACGATCCGTCGGCAATACAAGTCTATGGGCAAAAAACGCATCCTGCGGGCACATTTGCAGGATCCGTTTCTTGTCCAAAACGATGGATTGCGACGGAATGCCAAACGACGCAAGTGTGAAAGTAGCCTTAGGGCTAGGGTTAGGGTTGGGGCTAAAGTTAGGGCTAGGGTTGGGGCTAAAGTTAGGGTTAGAGCTGGGATTAGGGTTAGGGTTTGGATTAGGGTTGGTATTAGGGTTAGGGTTGGCATTAGGGTTACGCTTGGGATTAGGGTTAGGTTTGGGATTAGGGTTAAGGTTAGGGTTGTGATTAGGGGTGTATTGGGATTAGGGTTAGGTTTGAGGTTAGGGTTGAGATTAGGATTAGGGGTGTGTTGGATTTAGGGTTTTGATTAGGGTTATGGTTAGGGTTGACATTAGGGTTGTTTTGGGGTAAGGGTTGTGATTATGGTTAGGGTTAGTGATTAGGATTATGGATCAGGTTGGGATTAGGGTTAGGGGTGTGTTGGGGTTAGGGTTGGAGCTAGAATTGGGGGGTTTCCACTGTTTAGGTACATCAGGGGGTCTCCAAACACGACAGCCAATTTTGCGCTCAAAAAGTCAAATGGTGCTCCCTCCTTCTGAGCTCTGCCGTGCGCCCAAACAGTGGGTTACCCCCACATATGGGGCATCAGCGTACTCGGGATTGGACAACAACTTCTGGGGTCCAATTTCTCTTGTTACCCTTGTGAAAATAAAAACTTGGGGGCTACAAAATCTTTTTTGTGAAAAAAAAAAATATTTTTTATTTTCACGACTCTGCATTCTAAACTTCTGTGAAGCACTTGGGCATTCAAAGTTCTCACCACACATCTAGATAAGTTCCTTGGGGGGTCTAGTTTCCAAAATGGGGTCACTTGTGGGGGGTTACTACAGTTTAGGTATATCAGTCTGCATTCCAAAAAGGCGCTCCTTCCCTTCCGAGCTCTGCCGTGCGCCCAAACAGTGGTTTACCCCCACATATGGCGCATCAGCGTACTCGGGATAAATTGGACAACAACTATTGCCGTCCAATTTCTCCTGTTACCCTTGTGAAAATAAAAATTTGTGGGCAAAAAGATCATTTTTGTAGAAAAAATGCAATTTTTTTTTTCACGGCTCTACGTTATAAACTTCTGTGAAGCACATGGGGGTTCAAAGTGCTCGCCACACATCTAGATAAGTTCCTTAAGGGGTCTAGTTTCCAAAATGGTGTCACTTGTGGGGAGTTTCCACTGTTTAGGCACATCAGGGGCTCTCCAAACGCGACATGGCGTCCAATCTCAATTCCAGCCAATTCTACATTGAAAAAGTCAAACGGCGCTCCTTCACTTCTAAGTTCTGCGGTGCGCCCTAACAGTGGTTTACCCCCACATATGGGGTATTGGTGTATTCAGGAGAAATTGCATAACAAAATTTATGGTTACATTTCTGTTTTTACACTTGTGGAAATAAAAAAAATGGTTCTGAATTAAGATGTTTGCAAAAAAAAGTTAAATGTTAATTTTTTCCTTCCACATTGTTTCAGTTCCTGTGAAGCACGTAAAGGGTTAATAAACTTCTTGAATGTGGTTTTGAGAACCTTGAGGGGTGTAGATTTTAGAATGGTGTCACACTTCATTATTTTCTATCATATAGACCCCTCAAAATGACTTCAAATGTGATGTGGTCCCTAAAAAAAAATGGTGTTGTAAAAATGAGAAATTGCTGGTCAACTTTTAACCCTTAAAACTCCCTAACAAAAAAAAAATTTTGTTTCCAAAATTGTGCTGATGTAAAGTAGACATGTGGGAAATGTTATTTATTAACTATTTTTCGTGACATATCTCTCTGATTTAAGGGCATAAAAATACAGTTTGAAAATTGCAAAATTTTAAAAATTTTCGCCATATTTCCGTTTTTTTCATAAATAATCGCAAGTAATATCGAAGAAATGTTACCACTAACATGAAGTACAATATGTCACGAAAAAACAATCTCAGAATCAGCGGGATCCGTTGAAGCGTTCCAGAGTTATAACCTCATAAAGTGACAGTGGTCAGAATTGCAAAAATTGGCCTGGTCATTAAGTACCAAATTGGCTCTGTCACTAAGGGGTTAAGTTGCACTTCTGTTTATATGTGAAACCCACAGAAAATTCTCACCAGCTTTATAAATGTCCACTAAGGCCCCTGTAGTGCAGCGGTACACAACCTGCAAAGAAAACGACACACGAGGCCAGTAAAACCATTCTCTACAGCCCCCAATCTTCTGGTCTTGAACTTAGCCCTCATTTTTTCTTTTTTTGCGTACATGAAAAAAACAGACCGTTTTCCATAATCTGCTGGATCCAATTTTCATCCACCTTTGGTCCGTGTTAACAGTCAGTGTGAAAAATAACTTTTCCCAGCATGTTGGAAGCATTAAACAGTAAGAATAGGACGACACTATTACATACACAAGGCATTTATGTTTTCCACTGACTCATTCACTTGAACAATTTAATTATCAAATGGAATCAGAACACACGTGTCCAATGTTTACATTTTTTTTTTAAACTAGAAGCGCCACTTGTCATATATTTGTCATACGTTTATGCTGGAGACTTTCTATAAGGAATAAATGTTGCAGACAAGACAATAATAAGCCTTTATATTTTATTGCTATTCTTGGTGCGTGGTTCCCAGACCTAAAAAGGTTCTAGTGTCCAGTTGTTATTCAGCTTTTATCAGTTTCCTGTTGTTGAAGGCTGAGTCGTGAAGTGTTACATTTACTGTGTTCATTACCCGTGTTTCTCTCTTCTTCCGGAGCATTGTGCAACCCGTGCCCTAAATTTTACTATTACACATAATCTGTTCCAACCTTTTCTCTCAAACTTTTATTTTGCACATGCAAAAAGAGAAGAGGTGGACTGAGATCACCCTGAGCTGGGGTATTATAGGGGTTGTCCACCACTCCCATTTATGTTTGCCCCCAGTAAAAATAACAACATTTACAGTAACCTCCGGTGTCAGCACTCGCTATTCTGAGACTCTTGTTATGTCATGTGATCCCTGTGCCCAATCAGTGCTGGCTTCACTCTCTCCGCCCCGTAGTGAGACCATGTTAGGCCAGTCTCACACGTCCAGATAATTCCGGTACCGGAAAAATTGGTACCGGAATTATCCGTGTCCGTGTGCTTACATTGAACATCAGTGTGGCACACGTGCGGCAGCCGTGTGCCGCCCGTGTGCCGACTGAGGACCACACGGACCGTGCAGGAGACAGTGCTTTTATTTTGTTGTGAAAATAAAAAAAATTGGTTCCAAAGTAAATTTTTTGTGAAAAAAGTAAAATGTTCATTTTTTCCTTCCACATTGCTTTAGTTCTCGTGAAGCACCTGAAGGGTTAATAAACTTCTTGAATGTGGTTTTGCGCACCTTGAGGGGTGCAGTTTTTAGAATGGTGTCACTTTGGGGTATTTTCTGTTATATTGACACCCCCCCCCAAACTCACTTCAAATGTGAGGTGGTCCCTAAAAAGAATGGTTTTGTAAATTTTGTTGGAAAAATGAGAAATCGCTGGTCAGCTTTTAACCCTTATAACGTCCTAACAAAAAAAATCATTTTTCCAAAATTTTGCTGATTTAAACTAGACATGTGGGAAATGTTATTTATTATCTATTTTGTCTGACACCACTCTCTGATTTAAGGGTACAAAAATTAAAATAACACTGCACTGCATTTTCTGTTATTTTCTGCTAATTTATATATGGCTTTGTGTATTTCAATGTATTAACTTACCTGTTGATTGAACATTCATGTGCACTTTGCACTTTATTGGTAAGCCTGTGCCCCTGCATTTTGGGGTTCAGCAGCCCTTTATTATTTATATTTATTTTAAGTGGTATATTTAATAAAAATATTTTTTTTAAGGATTATTCTCCATGGTGGTGGCATATTCCACTCTTTTTTCTAGTTGTTCAGTATAACTAGATTAATGACTAATGGTGTATGTGAAATCTGTAAGGCCGGTTTCACACGTCAGTGGCTCCGGTACGTGAGGTGACAGTTTCCTCACGTACCGGAGACACTGACTCACATAGACACATTAAAATCAATGCGTCTCTGCACATGTCAGCGTGTTTTCACGGACTGTGTGTCCGTTTGGAAAACACGGAGACATGTCAGTGTTCGTGGGAGTGCACGGATCACACGGACCCATTAAAGTCAATGGGTCCGTGTGCAGTCCATGTGCCGTGCAGGAGACAGCGCTACTGTAAGCGCTGTCCTCCCCTGCGTGTGGTGCTGAAGCCCCATTCATTTCTTCTCCAGCAGCGTTTGCTGGAAAGAAGGAATGAATAATCTTTTTTTAAAATTTATTTTTGTTTTTAAAATAAAGTTGCCGGTAATGTGCCCCCTCCCACCCCCTGTGCGCCCTCCCTCCCCCCCCCGCTGGCATTAAAATACTTACCCAGCTCCCTCGGCGCTTACATCCTCTCAGCATCGCTGCTTGTCCTGTATGAGCGGTCACGTGGTGCTGCTTATTACAGTAATGAATATGCGGCTCCACCCCTATGGGAGGTGGAGCCGCATATTCATCACTGTAATGTGCGGCACCACGTGACCGCTCATACAGGACAAGCAGCGACGCTGAAAAGATGTAAGCGCCGAGGGAGCTGGGTAAGTATTTTAATGCCAGCGGGGGGGAGGGGGGGCGCACAGGGGGTGGGAGGGGACACATTACCGGCAACTTTATTTTAAAAACAAAAATAAATTTTAAAAAAAGATTATTCATTCCTGTTCAATCAACAGGTAAGTTAATACATTGAAATACACAAAGCCATATATAAATTAGCAGAAAATAACAGAAAATGCAGTGCAGTGTTATTTTAATTTTTGTACCCTTAAATCAGAGAGTGGTGTCAGACAAAATAGATAATAAATAACATTTCCCACATGTCTAGTTTAAATCAGCAAAATTTTGGAAAAATGATTTTTTTTGTTAGGACGTTATAAGGGTTAAAAGCTGACAAGCGATTTCTCATTTTTCCAACAAAATTTACAAAACCATTCTTTTTAGGGACCACCTCACATTTGAAGTGAGTTTGGGGGGGGGGGTCAATATAACAGAAAATACCCCAAAGTGACACCATTCTAAAAACTGCACCCCTCAAGGTGCGCAAAACCACATTCAAGAAGTTTATTAACCCTTCAGGTGCTTCACGAGAACTAAAGCAATGTGGAAGGAAAAAATGAACATTTTACTTTTTTCACAAAAAATTTACTTTGGAACCAATTTTTTTTATTTTCACAACAAGAGTATCAGATGAAAATGGACCACAAAATTTGTTGTGCAATTTCTCCTGAGTACGCCGATACCCCATATGTGGGGAAAAGCCACTGTTTGGGCGCATGGCAGAGCTCAGAAGGAAGGGAGCACCGTTTGACATTTTGAAGGCAAAATTGGCTGGAATCAATGGTTGGTGCCATGTCTTGTTTGGAGACTACCTAAAGAGTGGAACCCCCCCCCAATTCTAACTCCAACCCTAACCCCAACACATCCCTAATACTATCCCTAACCACAACCCTAACCCAAACACACACCCCTAACCCTAATCCCAACCATTACCCTAACCACAACCCTAACCCTAATCCCTATTATAACCCTAACCACAACCCTAACCCCAACACAACCCTGACCCCAACCCTAGCTCCAACCCTGCTCCAACCCTACCCCAACCCTAGCCCAACCCTTACCCTAGCCCAAACCAAACCCTAGCTCTAGCCCCAACCCTAACCCTAGCCCAACCCTAACCCTAGCCCACCCCTAATTCAAGCCCCAACCCTAACCCTAGCCCAACCCTAACCCTAGCCTCAACCCTAACCCCAACCCTAACCCTAGCTCAACCCTAACCCTAGTCCAACCCTAGCTCTAGCCCTAATGCTAGCCCCAACCCTAACCCTATCCCAACCCTAGCCCTATCCCAACCCTAACCCTAATGGAAAAATGGAAATAAATAACTTTTTTTATTTTCTTTTTTTTTACCTAAGGGGATGATAAGGGGGGTTTAATTTACTATTTCCGATGCTGGGGGTTGCTATAACCTTATTTCTCAGCGTTGTTAAAAAGCAGCGCTGAGGAATAAGTACCCTTAACTGCTGCCGTTAAAAGGTTTATTGGTGGTCGTTAAGGGGTTAATCTATGGGGCAGCTCACATCACCATTTTTCTATCAGGCGCATTTGGCGTGTGTATAAAATCACAACATGCTGCCATTGTATGTGTATATCGTCCGAGAGTCGCCTATGCAAGCCTATGGGTGCGAGAAAAACTCGGAAGCCACATAGTCCATCCCTGTAGCTTGCGACAAAAACGCACACATTTTCCTAATGATAAGAAATTGCATCAGCCAAGAACAGGAAGCTTAGCATGCATATTTTCCTGGGAACCTATAAAAAAGCCAGGAACAATCCTCCACGGATGCCATCAACACGGCTAGACATAAATGTGGAAATGCTGATTGTTCTGGTGCAGGAGAGGCCTGAAATATGGGACCAATGCGACGCCAAGTATGCGGACAGCAATAGAAAGGATGCAGCTCGGAGACGCATATGCTGCCATATGTTCCCTAATTATGAGGAAAGTACACGTGAGGTCCAGCAGGAAATTAGTAAGTAAAGTAGAAACTTAACAATAGTAATTAAGTAAAAAGCCCAAAATAAAAATAAGATAATATTATGCTACGTGATGTTCTTTGGAATATCCAGCATGTTCTTATCTTTACCTTGTTCTTATCTTGCTTTGAGACCTCTATGGTTACTGATGCCGGCTTGCTGTGAGCGCCACCCTGTGGTCGGCGCTCATAGCAAGCCTGCAATTCAGCTACATAGCAGCGATCTCATGATCGCTGCTATGTAGCAGAGCCGATCCAGTGGTGCCAGCTTCTAGCCTCCCATGGAGGTTATTGAAGCAGGGCAAAAGTTAAAAAAAAGTTTTTAAAAATATGAAAAAAATAAAAAATATATAAAAGTTTAAATCACCCCCCTTTCGCCCCATCCAAAATAAAACAATAACAAAAAAATAAAACCTACACATATTTGGTATTGCCACGTTCAGAATCGCCTGATCTATCAATAAAAAAAGCATTAACCTGATCGCTGAACGGCGTAGCGAGAAAAAAAATTCGAAACACCAGAATTAAGGTTTTTTTGGTCGCCGCGATCAAAAGAACATATCTGCACAAAAGTGGTATCATTAAAAACGTCATCTCGGCACGCAAAAAATAAGCCCTCACTCGACCCCAGATCACGAAAAATGGAGATGCTATGGGTATCGGAAAATGGCGCATTTTTTTATTTTTTTTTAGCAAAGTTTAGAATTTTTTTTCACCACTTAGATAAAAAATAACCCAGACATGTTAGGTGTCTATGAACTCATAATGACCTGGAGAAAAAAAAAATGGCAGGTCAGTTTTAGCAGTTAGTGAAGCTAGCAAAAAAGCCAAACAAAAAAACAAGTGTGGGATTGCACTTTTTTTTTGCAATTTCACCGCACTTGGAATTTTTTTTCCCGTTTTCTAGTACAAGACATGGTAAAACCAATGGTATCGTTCAAAAGTACAACTCGTCCCGCAAAATATTAGCCCTCACATGGCCATATTGACGGAAAAATAAAAAAGTTATGGCTCTGGGAAGGAGGGGGGCGAAAAACGAAAACACAAAAACGAAAGAGGGCCGTGGCGGGAAGAGGTTAAATGCGACCAGACCTGGTAACGAGTACCCACAGCCCTGGCGGGCAACTCACCAGCATGGCCTCTATTTGAAAAATTGGAGGAGGAAACCTGTTGTGGAGCCAATATATAGGCTCCTTGATTAGGTTTTTAATCATTTCAGGCCATTGAGCCATTTAATTCAATGAGGAAAGTCAGAGAGATGTAAAGCCATTCACATGTCATATGGATGTCACACGGATGGCATACGGATAAATGGTGGGAGAAAATCACATCATCGCATTGCAAAAGCATTACACATGGATTCGGACCAATGTTTCATGTTTAGTGTGACTCCGGTCCTAAAGAATGAAGTCTGAATAAATAAGGAAGGGTTAGATGGAAAGCCTAAATGACCTGTAGCAGTTTTCAAAAGAAGAGTGGTCAAAAATTCCAGTTGAGAGGTGTAAGAAGCTTGTTGATGGTTATAGGAGGCGATTGATTGCAGTTATTTATTCCAAAGGGTGGGCAACCAAATATTAAGTTTAGGAGGTCAACAATTGTGTCAGGCCCATTTTGGGGATTTTGTGTGAAATTTTGTCTAATTTGCCTGTTTTTCCTCTTTTTTTTTGTTTTGTTCCAATACACACAAAGGAAATATACATGTGTATAACAAAACATGTGTAATTACAATAATTTTATGGGAGAAATACTTCATTTTCTGGAACAATTTCTAGGGTGCCAACAGTTTTGGCCATGACTGTATGTCATACAGGGTCCAGATAAATGGTGTTATAGCATCCAGATAAATTATGTCATGCAGTGTCCAGATAAAAAATGAAACAGTGTCTAGAAAAATGAGGTCAGAGTGTCCAGATAAATGAGGTCAAATAGGATGTAGATACAGTGGGTATGGAAAGTATTCAGACCCCTTTACATTTTTCACTCTTTGTTTCATTGCAGCCATTTGGTAAATTCAAAAAACTTAATTTTTTTCACATTAATGTACACTCTGCACCACATCGTGACTGAAAAAAAAAAAGAAATGTAGTAATTTTGCAAATTTATTAAAAAAGAAAAACTAAAATATCACATGGTCATAAGTATTCACACCCTTTGCTCAGTAATGAGTAGAAGTACGTTTTTGAGCTAGTACAGCCATGAGTCTTCTTGGGAATGATGCAACAAGTTCTTCACATCTGGATTTGGGGATCCTCTGCCATTCTCCCTTGCAGATCCTCTCCAGTTCCGTTCTGTCTGGTGGACAGACATTTTCAGGTCTCTCCAGAGATGCTCAATTAATTGGGTGTAGGTCAGGGCTCTGGCTGGGTCATTGTCTTGTTGGAAGGTGAACCATCGGCCAAGTCTGGGGTTCCTCAAGGATCAGTCCTAGGCCCCCTCCTCTTCTCTTTGTATACTGCCCCTATTGGACAAACAATCAGTAGATTTGGCTTCCAGTACCATCTCTATGCTGACGACACCCAACTATACACTTCTTCTCCTGATCTCACGCCTGCCTTATTAGAAAACACCAGTGATTGTCTTACCGCTGTCTCTAGCATCATGTCCTCCCTCTATCTGAAACTAAACCTGTCAAAAACTGAACTCCTCGTGTTCTCTCCCTCTACTAACCTACCTTTGCCTGACATTGCCATCTCCGTTTGCGGTTCCACCATTACTCCAAAGCAACATGCCCGCTGCCTTGGGGTCATCCTTGATTCTGACCTTTCATTCACCCCCCACATCCGATCACTGGCTCGCTCTTCTTACCTGCATCTCAAAAACATTTCTAGAATTCGCCCTTTTCTTACTTTCGACTCTGCAAAAACTCTTACTGTTTCACTTATTCATTCTCGTCTGGACTATTGTAACTCTCTACTAATTGGCCTCCCTCTTACCAAACTCTCCCCGCTCCAATCTGTCCTGAATGCTGCTGCCAGGATCATATTCCTCACCAACCGTTACACCGATGCCTCTACCTTGTGCCAGTCATTACACTGGTTACCCATCCACTCAAGAATCCAGTACAAAACTACTACCCTCATCCACAAAGCACTCCATGGCTCAGCACCACCCTACATCTCCTCTCTGGTCTCAGTCTACCACCCTACCCGTGCCCTCCGCTCCGCTGATGACCTCAGGTTAGCATCCTCAATAATCAGAACCTCCCACTCCCGTCTCCAAGACTTTACACGTGCTGCGCCGATTCTTTGGAATGCACTACCTAGGATAATACGATTAATCCCCAATCCCCACAGTTTTAAGCGTGCCCTAAAAACTCATTTGTTCAGACTGGCCTACCGCCTCAATGCATTAACCTAACGAGCCCTGTGTGGCCTATATTAAAAAAAAAAAAAAATTAACTGGTTCATGCAGCTTTACATGAACACCCAAGCCTTACACTATGGCTGGTCCGAATAACTATAGCAATTGTTACCATCCACCTCTCGTGTCTCCCCTTTTCCTCATAGTTTGTAAGCTTACGAGCAGGGCCCTCACTCCTCTTGATATCTGTTTTGAACTGTATTTCTGTTATGCTGTAATGTCTATTGTATGTACAAGTCCCCTCTATAATTTGTAAAGCGCTGCGGAATATGTTGGCGCTATATAAATAAAAATTATTATTATTATTATTATAAGTCTGAGGTCCAGAGCACTCTGGCAGAGGTTTTCATCCAGGGTATCTCTGTACTTGGCCGCATTTGTGTTTCTTTCAATGACAACCAGTTATCCTGTCCCTGCAGCTGAAAAACACCCCCATAGCATGATGCTGCCACCACCATGTTTCACTGTTGGGATTGTATTGGGCAGATGATGAGCAGTGCCTGGTTTTCTCCAGACATACCACTTAGAATTATCACCAAAAAGGTCTATCTTCACCTCAGACCAGCGAATCTTATTTCTCATAGTTTGGGAGTCCTTCATGTGCTTTTTAGCAAACTCTATGTGGGCTTTCATATGTCTTGCACAATCTATGAGGAAAAATGGGAGATGGTAACAATTGCTTTCGCTGTTTGGACCAGCCATAGTGTATGAACCTGGTGTTCATGTAAAGCTGCATGAACCGGTTATCAGCCTAAGTATGTAACAGTACAGACACAGAGGGCTATTAAATGCATAAAGCATGTGAGAACATGATGCGAGGAACCTGGTTATCGTAAAAATTTTGAATGTGCAACAAAGGGATAGTTCGGTTAATGTATTGAGGCAGTAGACAAGTCTGAACAAATGCGGTTTTAGGGCACACTTAAAACTGTGGGGATTGAGGATTAATCGTATTAACCTGGGTAGTGCATTCCAAAGAATTGGCGCAGCATGTGAAAAGTGTTGATGACGGGAGTGGGAGGTTCTGATTATTGAGGATGTTAACCTCAGGTCATAAGCAAAACGGAGGGTACAAGTAGGGTGGTAGATTGAGACGAGGGAGGAGATGTAGGGTGGTGCTGAGCCATGGAGTGCTTTGTGGGTGAGGGTAATAAGTTTGTACTGGATTCTGAAGTGGATGGGTAACCAGTGTAATGACTGGCACAAGGTAGAGGCATCGGTATAATGATTGGTGAGTAATATGATCCTGGCTGCAGCATTCAGGACAGATTGGAGCGGGGAGAGTTTGGTAAGAGGGAAATCGATTAGTAGAGAATTACAATAGTCCAGACGAGAATGAATAAGAGAAACAGTAAGGCTACGTGCACACGTTCAGGAGGATTTTTTTCCGGCCGTTTTCTGCTGAAAAGCGCTAAAAACCGCTTACATAAGCATCCCATCATTTTTAATGCATTCCGCATTTTTTGTGCACATGCTGCATTTTTTTCTGCGGCGGAATCGCATTCCGGAAAAATATGCAGCATGCTCATTCTTTGTGCGGAATTGCAGCGATTCCGCACACATAGGAATGCATTGATCCGCTTACTTCCCGCATGGGGCTATGCCCACCATGCGGGAAGTAAGCGGATCATGTGCGGTTGGTACCCAGGGTAGAGGAGAGGAGACTCTCCTCCATGCCCTGGGAACCATATACCTGTAAAAAAAAAGAATTAAAATAAAAAATCGTGATATTCTCACCTTCCGGCGTCCCCCACAGCCTTCCCGCTCCTCGCAATGCTCCTGTTCCCAGTAATGCCTCTCGACAATAACCTGTGATGACATAGCGGTCTCGCGTCATCTGGGGTTTTTGCCACAAGGCATTACTGGGAACGGGAGCATCGCGAGGAGCGGGAAGGATGCGGGGGACGCCGGAAGGTGAGAATATCACAATTTTTTATTTTTTTTAACATTAGATCTTATACTATTGATGCTGCATAGGCAGCATCAATAGTAAAAAGTTGGTCACACTTGTCAAACACTATGTTTGAAAGTGTGACCAATCTGTCAATTAGTTTTCCAAGCAATGCTACAGATCGCTTGGAAAACGTCAGCATTCTGCAAGCTAATTATGCTTGCAAAACACTAGTGTTTAGCGGGAATACGCATGCCAATTCCGCACGTGTTATACCTGCGGCAGGGAGTTGCGAAATTTCCGCGGCAATTCCAGATGTGTGTGCAGCACCCCAGAGTCCTGGTCGTTGCAGTAATGTCGCTCTTCCACCAAGGGGAGTGATGTTACGTCTGATGGCACCAAATGAGTTCACCTTGCCAGGTATCACAGCCACACACACACTTCGCACTCCAGTCCACCAGGGGGAGCTAAGGGTTCTATCTACTAGGCCACTCCTCACATAGGGTAAAACTGGTGGGTTGGTTAGGAAGTTAGTTAGTTCAAGGGAGTCGGAGGAGAGGAGAGTTCCTGGCTGGAGGCCAACGAGGAAAGGTCTCCAGGTCGAGCTAGCTGGGGATGATCTCTGGTCAGATCCAGACTGAAGTCTGAGGAGGAAGGAAAGAAGGACACGGAGCTGCGCCTGCAACCCATGTGGCAGCATCATAAGAAAGGACACGAAAGGAATGTGCTGTAGTGAGTGAGAAAAGAAGTCATAGCAACAGGAGTGAAACATCAGAGGGAGACCAGCTAGAAGCAGGCTGCCTCAATCTGAAGCGCAGATCCGGTGGCCGGAACACCGAGGGAGTAATAGACTCTATGCTTTACTTCAGAGACCGGCAGGGCAGTCAATTCCAAGTTGGCTGTCAGACCTAAACATGGTTAGGAAGTTAGTCAGTTCAAGGGAGTCTGAGGAGAGGAGAGTTCCTGGCTGGAGGTTGACGAGGAAAGGTCTCCAGGTCGAGCTGGCTGGGGTGATCCCTGGTCAGATCCAGACTGAAGTCTGAGGAGGAAGGAAAGAAGGACACGGAGCTGCGCCTGCAACCCATGCGGCAGCATCCTAAGAAAGGACATGAAAGGAATTGTTCTGTAGTGAGTGAGAAAAGAAGTCATAGCAACAGGAGTGAAACATCAGAGGGAGACCAGCTAGAAACAGGCTGCCTCCATCTGAGGCGCAGATCCGGTGGCCGGAACACCGAGGGAGTAATAGACTCTATGCTTTACTTCAGAGACGGGCAGGGCAGCCAATTCCAAGTTGGCTGTCCGACCTAAACACCTACGCAGACACGGTGGCAATTGTGGAGGAGGGGCGTCTCTAGGGTCCCTATAAAATAGCCTCAGGCTACCACCGTAATACGGGTTTGTCCGATCCATCTGGGGGACAGAGAGAGAGAAGTAACAACAGTGAGGACCTTATGGTAGCTAATGCAAGTAGGGACCTACTACGTTACTGTGCTCAAGGGGAAGGCTACTGATTTCCACCTGGATAAGGGGACTCTGGAATTGCCATCAGATCGGCCAGACCCTGCCTACCCTGTCATCCGGCACTCTGGACTGTGGATGCTGAAGCCTTCAGTAAAGGTAAAGAGACTGCACCCATTGTGTCCTCGTTATTCGCTGCGCCTTACATCATCCACCATCATCATCTACACTTCTGGGAAGCCCTGGGGAAATACTTCACCTGTGGGAAGGTACACCATCTAG
This sequence comes from Ranitomeya imitator, assembly GCF_032444005.1. Taxonomy (NCBI): domain Eukaryota; kingdom Metazoa; phylum Chordata; class Amphibia; order Anura; family Dendrobatidae; genus Ranitomeya; species Ranitomeya imitator. Next base: position 51,330,179 of record NC_091287.1, on the reverse strand, counting down.
CTGCCTTAACATCACCCCAGCAGACCCCTGAGCAGCGTCGGTCACTCTGACCGAATACCACAGGTGGCGTCACGAACACTACCGTTATCTACGAACTCTGCCTTTTATTGGGCGCCCCTCATAGGGCCACGGTCCGGGTCGGGCCACCGTGACATCCTCGCTGAGGGAACTGAAGGACCCGGTACCGAGTACCCCATTGCCCTTACGTGGGGGCGATCAATGTGCACATAGCCTAAGAGTTTTTGCAGAGTCGAAAGTAAGAAAAGGTCGAATTCTAGAAATGTTTTTGAGGTGCAGATAACAAGAGCGAGCCAGTGCTCGGATGTGGAGGGATGAATGAAAGCTCGGAATCAAGTATGACCCCAAGGCAGCGGGCATGTTGCTTCGGAGTAATGGTGGAACCACACACGGAAATGGCAATGTCGGGCATAGGTAGGTTAGTAGATGGAGGAAACACAAGGAGTTCAGTTTTTGACAGGTTCAGTTTCAGATAGAGGGAGGGCATGATGTTGGAGGCAGCGGTAAGAAAATCACTGGTGTTTTCTAAAAAGACAGGCGTGATATCAGGAGAAGAGGTGTATAATTGGGTGTCTGTTATGACCTGGTGGTTAGGAGCACCCGGCACGACCTGATAGTTAAACTCACACAGGACAAGCTCTGGGATGTGGGAGCTCTGCTGACCGCAGGCCCTAATCCTATCACAACAACTAGAAATAGCCGTGGAGCGTTCCTGACTCTCCCTAGACGCCTCTTCACAGCCAAAGAACTACCTAGCCCTAGAGATAGAAAATAAAGCCTACCTTGCCTCAGAGAAATTTCCCCAAAGGAAAAGGCAGCCCCCCACAAATATTAACTGTGAGTAAAGATGAAAGTCACAAACACAGAAATGAAACAGGTTTTAGCAAAGGGAGGCCAGACTAACTAAATAGACAGAGGATAGGAAAGGTATCTTTGCGGTCAGCACAAAAACTACAAAAGACCACGCAGAGTGTGCAAAAAGACCCCCGCACCGACTCACGGTGCGGAGGCGCCACCCTGCATCCCAGAGCTTCCAGCTAGCAAGACAAAATCATGAAAGCAAGCTGGACTAGAAAACCATGAACAGAAAATAACAATCGGGGACTTAGCTTCTTGCAGGAAGAGACAGGTCTCCAGAAAGATCCAAGAGCGAACTGAACCAGCACAGGAACATTGACAGCTGGCATGGAGTAACGATCTGAGTGGAGTTAACTAGAGCAGCCATCCAAAGGATAAACCACATCACCTGTGTAAGGAACCTCAGAAGCAGCAGCTTCACTCACAGCCACCAGAGGGAGTCCATGGACAGAACTCGCCGAAGTACCATTCACGACCACAGGAGGGAGTTCGACAACAAAATTCACAACAGGTGTCATCAGCATAGAGATGGTACTGGAAACCAAATCTACTGATTGTTTGACCAATAGCGGCAGTATACAAAGAGAAGAGGAGAGGGCCTAGGACTGATCCCCAACAGTAAGGGGAAGAGGAGAGGAGGAACCAGCAAAAGATACAGTGAAGGATCGGTCAGAGAGATAGGAGGAGAACCAGGAGAGAACGGTGTCCTTGAGGCCGATGCAGCGGAGCATAGTGAGGAGGAGCTGATGATCCACAGTGTCGAATACTGCAGAGGGATCCAAGAGAATTAGCAGGGAGCAGTGACCATTAGATTTGTCATACAAAGTCAATATAAATGAGGTAATTCAGGGTCCAGATAAGTAAAGTCATATAGTATCTAGAAAACTGACATTTTAAATGGTTCAGATATTGTAAAATCCAAATATTGTATAAAATAAATGTCCCCATACTATGCCCCCCAGCACCTATCTTTCTGCAGGTGAGTGTGTCTTTTCGGGTGGTAGTCTCAGTCCAGACTAAAGCGATGCAGGACAGAAACCAGCATTAAACTTAACCCTCAACAGTAACAGGCTTTGCTTTATATTTGGAGAAGAGAAGGCAAGGGGGAAAGAAGGAGTTTTGGATGGTAGGCACCTTACCCCAGTCCTTAAGTCCTGTTTTACTTGTACAGTCACAAGTTCTGAACTGGTGAGAAAACTAGCTATGACATGAACAAGTATTTGGGTATTATAAACTAATCCAAGACCAGAATTAATGTTCGCCCAGACAGACAATGAGTGTTTCTTTCTCTTTATGGGGAGAGATACTGAGGCTGGAAGGCAGAAATGCACAGACGGGAGGCGTCCAATGCCCAGTGTATTCATAGTGATGAATAGTATTCATAGTGGTGTCTATTCATATTTTATGTTCTTATTCCAAAATGTGCTGTTTGGCAGGCAGATATGCTAAAATGAAATTGGCACAGAGTCATTTCAACTTGTGTCCGATTCTGGAAACACTATGAATTCTTATGTGTTTTTTACAAGCATTTTTGGAGCTTTTTTTTTAAACAAATATCATAATTAGAACAAGCTGCGTTTGAGAACAAAAAGGCGCCAGGTACCCCAAAAAGACATGTAAAGCCCACCACGCAAATGCAATGTTTGTAGTGCATTTCATATATTTCTATAAACATATAGGCCCCGATGAATCATTTGATAAACCCCAATTTCATCATCATTTTTTAAGTCACTTTCCTTTTTTTCTTGTGGTATTAGTGGCCATTTTTACGCCAAATTCTTCAAAATGGCACACGCGATTCTTGAATTTGGCACAAAGTCAAAAAAGTATTTGTATCTTGTCTTGTTTAGGAGACTTTTTGGTGACAAAAGGGGGCACAATATACATAATGGTGCAGAAGTGGCATGAAGAAACTGGCGGACTCAAAAATAAACTGGACTTTTACAATTTTGAAATTGCTGAATCAGGCAAAAACTTCTGGAATCACTAAACTTCACATACAAAGCGGAAAAAGAAACAAAAATATCCAAGCACACATAAAATGGACTTCTAAAGAGGTGCAAATAGAATTACAAATTGAGAGCAAACAAAAAAAAAGGTACAAAACTAGACAAAAAAAACAGGCGCAAAGGCAATGATGAATCAGGCCATAGTCACATCCATGTTCACAGGTAGTGTAAATACTGATTTGTTTCCCTGCTCATTTTTTTGAGCAGAGATTAACTGTCTAAGTAATTTGTACGCGATTTCATGAAAACTCCTGCCCATTGTGTGTCTAAAGACTCTATTAGGCTATGTGCACACGTTGCGGATTTTGCTGCGGATCCGCATCGGACTGGCCGCTGTGGATTCGCAGCAGTTTTCCCTGAGTTTACAGTACCATGTAAGCCTATGGAAAACAAAATCCGCAGTGCCCATGCTGTGGAAAATACCGCACGGAAATGCTGTGCTGTTTATTCCGCAGCATGTCAATTCTTGGTGCGGATTCCGCAGCAGTTTGCACCTGCTCCATAATAGGAATCGTCAGGTGTAAAACCGCAGGTGGAATCCGCACAAAATCCGCAAAAAAAATTGCAGTGCGGTTTACCTGCGGATTTACCAAAATCAGTCTGGAAAAATCCGCACCGCTTTCTGCAACGTGTGCACGTGGCCTTAAACTGTGTGGCTGTTGGTGCATTTTTTTCTCTATAGGCTTTACTATTGAGAGGCTGAAAAAAAAATGAACGTAAAAAATGCTGTTGCATTATAAGTGCATCAAAACTTTTCTGTACTAAAAATACAATAAAAAAATGCTGCTTCAAATCTGCACCAAAAAAGTCAAATAAAGGGGAAAATGCAGCAAAAAAACGCAGCCAAAATGCAATAATCAGAGAAGAATGTTATGTCGTATTTTGGTGCGGAAAACATTCAGATATAAATCAGCAGAAAAAAAAACGCAGCATTTACTCTAGGTTTGAACATGACCTTATGGCTGAAAAAGATAAGGTAACTGCAATAAACACAGAGTTCAAAACCCATCCCTAGGGAGGCATTTAACAAACAAAATAAAAGCCACTGCTTTTTACAGCCAGATCCAGAATTAGATCTATCAGGAGGTTTAAAAATCCTTCATTTTATTTCCCATTCCTTCTAAGTCCACTTCTGGAGTGGTGAGCAGTGATTGTCTCCTGTGAACCAACACTGAGCTGTAAAATTTGAAAACAAGTAGAAGGAAAACACACATAAATGTAATTGTGATGAGTAATACAAGAATACAGCAGGATGCACCTGTGCAGGGTGATACAGAAGACAAACAACTGTCATTCATACAGTCTCACATGTCAAACACAAGGCCTCAGCACCCTCCATTGATCCAAATACTTTTCAGGGTTCATTGATTATATCTTTGGGCCAAATCTTTAAAAACTAGTTCAAATATTTGCTGGTGGTGTCAGATCATCGCTTCTTTTTTTTTTTTTTTTTTAGATGCACCATAAAAGGGCAGCTCCAATATCTAAAGTAACAGCTCCGATATCTGTTTCTGCTTGTTTTCATAAATTAAGACTTGAAAACCTAATATTATTAATTGGAGTCGGTCTTTAGGATGAGCGCGACATATGGAGCATTGAGGGTGGATGGATTCCCAATCAGGAGCAGTGCAGAAGGACCAATTCTACACAAGTCAGTTCAACAGCTGATTTTTTTTTACTCATTGGAAGCAACTTTTGGACGTCACTTGCTTCTTCTTTCACACTACTGCAGAGGCAGGCACGCTACCATTGCTTTGTGCTTCTACCGTCCAGGTCACACTCTCACATTTTCCTGGTGGTCCCTCACCAACGTTCTTCTGACGTGACCTCCTTGGCTGGTCACTGTCGCTTAGGTTTTCACCTTTTCCTTGAGTTTATTGGAAGGGGGAAACAGACGATCAACTGAAAATAATGAAGATGATAATAACATTTAGACAAGTGCAGAATCACTTGCTATACCATCAAATGGCACTTGTTATAGTCAATTTATCTTCTCAAGTAAGAGGACCATAAGGCCCTCCATAGGTGGCTGTCAGTATACATTATACATATACTTTTATTGCTTTAGGCTGGATCTTGAGCCATTGAGACTTGGTGGATGAGCGTTTTGTGGGAAGATTGACTTTGTGCAAGCCTAGATAAGTCCACCAGGGTCTTCTCTTATCTTGATACTGTGAGCAGGTTGCGGGATGCAGTGACGGACAAGAGACAGAACAAGGGTTAACAATTTTACTGAACACAGGGATACTCCAAGCAGGGAGATAAACAGTTCAATGGGGAAAAATTAAGCAGTTCAGATGTAAAAGGATATACTGGTTGAAGGAACAACGGATATAGTAGGAGTATTAGTTCTGATAGGGTTAACCCCTTCATGACCCAGCCTATTTTGACCTTAAAGACCTTGCCGTTTTTTGCAATTCTGACCAGTGTCCCTTTATGAGGTAATAACTCAGGAACGCTTCAACGGATCCTAGCGGTTCTGAGATTGTTTTTTCGTGACATATTGGGCTTCATGTTAGTGGTAAATTTAGGTCAATAAATTATGCGTTTATTTGTGATAAAAACGGAAATTTGGCGAAAATTTTTAAAATTTCGCAATTTTCACATTTTGAATTTTTATTCTGTTAAACCAGAGAGTTATGTGACACAAGATAGTTAATAAATAACATTTCCCACATGTTTACTTTACATCAGCACAATTTTGGAAACAACATTTTTTTTTGCTTGGAAGTTATAAGGGTTAAAATTTGACCAGCGATTTCTCATTATTACAACGAAATTTACAAAACCATTTTTTTTAGGGACCACCTCACATTTGAAGTCAGTTTGAGGGGTCTATATGGCTGAAAATACCCAAAAGTGACACCATTCTAAAAACTGCACCCCTCAAGGTACTCAAAACCACATTCAAGAAGTTTATTAACCCTTCAGGTGCTTCACAGCAGCAGAAGCAACATGGAAGGAAAAAATGAACATTTAACTTTTTAGTCACAAAAATTATCTTTTAGCAACAATTTTTTTATTTTTCCAATGGTAAAAGGAGAAACTGAACCACGAAAGTTGTTGTCCAATTTGTCCTGAGTACGCTGATACCTCATATGTGGGGGTAAACCACTGTTTGGGCGCACGGCAGGGCTTGGAAGGGAAAGAGCGCCATTTGACTTTTTGAATGAAAAATTGGCTCCACTCTATAGCGGACACCATCTCAGGTTTGGAGAGCCCCCGTGTGCCTAAAAATTGGAGCTCCCCCACAAGTGACCCCATTTTGGAAACTAGACACCCCAAGGAACTTATCTAGATGCATAGTGAGCACTTTGAACCCCCAGGTGCTTCACAAATTGATCCGAAAAAATGAAAAAGTACTTTTTTTTCACAAAAAAATTATTTTAGCCTCAATTTTTTCATTTTCACATGGGCAACAGGATAAAATGGATCCTAAAATGTGTTGGGCAATTTCTCCTGAGTACACTGATACCTCATATGTGGGGGTAAACCACTGTTTGGGAACATGGTAAGGCTCGGAAGGGAAGGAGCGCCATTTGACTTTTTGAATGAAAAATTATCTCCATCGTTAGCGGACACCATGTCGCGTTTGGAAAGCTCCTGTGTGCCTAAACATTGGCGCTCCCCCACAAATGACCCCATTTTGGAAACTAGACCCCCCAAGGAACTTATTTAGATGCCTAGTGAGCACTTTAAACCCTCAGGTGCTTCACAAACTGATCTGTAAAAATGAAAAAGTACTTTTTTTTCACAAAAAAATTATTTTCGCCTCAATTTTTTCATTTTCACATGGGCAATAGGATAAAATGGATCATAAAATTTGTTGGGCAATTTCTCCCGAGTACGCCGATACCTCATATGTGGGGGTAAACCACTGTTTGGGCACTCGGCAGGGCTCGGAAGGGAAGGCGTGCCATTTGACTTTTTGAATGGAAAATTAGCTCCAATTGTTAGCGGACACCATGTCGCGTTTGGAGAGCCCCTGTGTGCCTAAACATTGGAGCTCCCCCACAAGTGACCCCATTTTGGAAACTAGACCCCCCAAGGAACTTATCTAGATGCATATTGAGCACTTTAAACCCCCAGGTGCTTCACAGAAGTTTATAACGCAGAGCCATGAAAATAAAAAATAATTTTTCTTTCCTCAAAAATGATTTTTTAACCTGGAATTTCCTATTTTGCCAAGGGTAATAGGAGAAATTGGACCGCAAATGTTGTTGTCCAGTTTGTCCTGAGTACGCTGATACCCCATATGTGGGGGTAAACCACTGTTTGGGCGCACGGCAGGGCTCGGAAGGGAAGGCACGCCATTTGGCTTTTTAAATGGAAAATGAGCTCCAATCATTAGCGGACACCATGTCACGTTTGGAGAGCCCCTGTGTGCCTAAACATTGGAGATCCCCCAGAAATGACCCCATTTTGGAAACTAGTCCACCAAAGGAACTAATCTAGATGTGTGGTGAGGACTTTGAACCCCCAAGTGCTTCACAGAAGTTTATAACGCAGAGCCATGAAAATAAAATAAATTTTTTATTTTCCCAAGGATATCAGGAGAAATTTGACCCCAAAAGTTGTTGTCCAGTTTCTCCTGAGTACACTGATACCCCATATGTGGGGGTAAACCACTGTTTGGGCACATGCCGGGGCTCGGAAGTGAAGTAGTGACGTTTTGAAATGCAGACTTTGATGGAATGCTCTGTGGGCGTCATGTTGCGTTTGCAGAGCCCGTGATGTGGCTTAACAGTAGAAACCCCCCACAAGTGACCCCATTTTGGAAACTAGACCCCGAAAGGAACTTATCTAGATGTGTGGTGAGCACTTTGAACCCCCAAGTGCTTCACAGAAGTTTATAATGCAGAGCCGTGAAAATAATAAATACGTTTTCTTTCCTCAAAAATAATTATTTAGCCCAGAATTTTTTATTTTCCCAAGGGTTACAGGAGAAATTGGACCCCAAAAGTTGTTGTTCAGTTTCTCCTGAGTACGCTGATACCCCATGTGTGGAGGTAAACCACTGTTTGGGCACACGTCGGGGCTCAGAAGGGAAGTAGTGACTTTTGAAATGCAGACTTTGATGGAATGGTCTGCGTGCGTCACGTTGCGTTTGCAGAGCCCCTGATGTGTCTAAACAGTAGAAACCCCCCACAAGTGACCCCATTTTAGAAACTAGACCCCCCAAGGAACTTATCTAGATATGTGGTGAGCACTTTGAACCCCGAAGTGCTTCACAGACGTTTACAACGCAGAGCCGTGAAAATAAAAAATCATTTTTCTTTCCTCAAAAATGATGTTTTAGCAAGCATTTTTTTTATTTTCACAAGGGTAACAGGAGAAATTGGACCCCAGTAATTGTTGCGCAGTTTATCCTGAGTATGCTGGTACCCCATATGTGGGGGTAAACCACTGTTTGGGCACACGTCAGGGCTCGGAATTGAGGGAGCACCATTTGACTTTTTGAATACGAGATTGGCTGGAATCAATGGTGGCGCCATGTTGCGTTTGGAGACCCCTGATGTGCCTAAACAGTGGTAACCCCTCAATTCTACCTCCAACACTAACCCCAACACACCCCTAACTCTAATCCCAACTGTAGCCATAACCCTAATCACAACCCAAACCCCAACACACCCCTAACCCTAACCACAACCCTAATTCCAACCCTAACCCTAAGGCTATGTGCCCACGTTGCGGAATCGTGTGAGATTTTTCAGCATCATTTTTGAAAATCCGCGGGTAAAAGGCACTGCGTTTTACCTGCGGATTTTCCGCGGATTTCCAGTGTTTTTTGTGCGGATTTCACCTGCGGATTCCTATTGAGGAACAGGTGTAAAACGCTGCGGAATCCGCACAAAGAATTGACATGCTGCGGAAAATACAACGCAGCGTTTCCGCGCGGTATTTTCCGCACCATGGGCACAGCGGATTTGGTTTCCATATGTTTACATGGTACTGTAAACCTGATGGAACACTGCTGCGGATCTGCAGCGGCCAATCCGCACCGTGTGCACATGGCCTAATTCTAAAGGTATGTGCACACGCTGCGGAAAACGCTGCGGATCCGCAGCAGTTTCCCATGAGTTTACATTTCAATGTAAACATATGGGAAACAAAAATCGCTGCACGGAAACGCAGCGGTTTACATTCCGCAGCATGTCACTTCTTTGTGCGGATTCCGCAGCGGTTTTACAACTGCTCAAATAGAAAATCGCAGTTGTAAAACCGCAGTGAAATGCGCAGAAAAAACACGGTAAATCCGCCATAAATCCGTTAGCACTGCGGATTTATCAAATTCGCAGCGGAAAAATCTGCAGAGGACCAGAATACGTGTGCACATAGGCTACGTTCAGATTAGCGTTGCGCGCCGCTGCGTCGGCGACGCAACGCACGATGCACGAAAAAACGCGTGCAAACACGCAAAAACGCTGCGTTTTGCGACGCGTGCGTCGTTTTTTTGACGAAATCAGACGCAAGAAAAATGCAACTTGTCAAACCAATCTAATCAGTTTTTATGAAGAGGTAAGCTATAGGCTGGACCACGGTGAGTCATTGGACGTGGTATATCTCGATTTTTCCAAAGCGTTTGATACCGTGCCGCACAAGAGGTTGGTACACAAAATGAGAATGCTTGGTCTGGGGGAAATTGTGTGTAAATGGGTTAGTAACTGGCTTAGTGATAGAAAGCAGAGGGTGGTTATAAATGGTTTAGTCTCTAACTGGGTCGCTGTGACCAGTGGGGTACCGCAGGGGTCAGTATTGGGACCTGTTCTCTTCAACATATTCATTAATGATCTGGTAGAAGGTTTACACAGTAAAATATCGATATTTGCAGATCATACAAAACTATGTAAAGCAGTTAATACAAGAGAAAATAGTATTCTGCTACAGATGGATCTGGATAAGTTGGAAACTTGGGCTGAAAGGTGGCAGATGAGGTTTAACAATGATAAATGTAAGGTTATACACATGGGAAGAAGGAATCAATGTCACCATTACACACTGAATGGGAAACCACTGGGTAAATCTGACAGGGAGAAGGACTTGGGGATCCTAGTTAATGATAAACTTACCTGGAGCAGCCAGTGCCAGGCAGCAGTTGCCAAGGCAAACAGGATCATGGGGTGCATTAAAAGAGGTCTGGATACACATGATGAGAGCATTATACTGCCTCTGTACAAATCCCTAGTTAGACCGCACATGGAGTACTGTGTCCAGTTTTGGGCACCGGTGCTCAGGAAGGATATAATGGAACTAGAGAGAGTACAAAGGAGGGCAACAAAATTAATAAAGGGGATGGGAGAACTACAATACCCAGATAGATTAGCGAAATTAGGATTATTTAGTCTAGAAAAAAGACGACTGAGGGGCGATCTAATAACCATGTATAAGTATATAAGGGGACAATACAAATATCTCGCTGAGGATCTGTTTATACCAAGGAAGGTGACGGGCACAAGGGGGCATTCTTTGCGTCTGGAGGAGAGAAGGTTTTTCCACCAACATAGAAGAGGATTCTTTACTGTTAGGGCAGTGAGAATCTGGAATTGCTTGCCTGAGGAGGTGGTGATGGCGAACTCAGTCGAGGGGTTCAAGAGAGGCCTGGATGTCTTCCTGGAGCAGAACAATATTGTATCATACAATTAGGTTCTGTAGAAGGACGTAGATCTGGGGATTTATTATGATGGAATATAGGCTGAACTGGATGGACAAATGTCTTTTTTCGGCCTTACTAACTATGTTACTATGTTGCGTTTTCTTGCGTCCGACGCTAGCGTCAAAAACGACGCACGTGTCGGAAAACGCAACAAGAAAAACGCATGCGTCCCCCATGTAAAACATAGGGGCGCATGACGCGTGCGTCGCCGCTGCGTTTCCCGACGCAGCGTCGGGAAACGCTAATCTGAACATAGCCATACCGAAACCCTACCCCTAACCCTACCCCTAACCCTATCCCTAACCCTAACCCTAACCCTACCCCTAGCCCTAACCCTACCCCTAACCCTACCCCTACCCCTAGCCCTAGCCCTAACCCTAACCCTATTATAACATTAGTGGGAAAAAAAAATTCTTTATTTTTTTATTGTCCCTACCTATGGGGGTGACAAAGGGGGGGGGTGGTCATTTATTATTTTTTTTATTTTGATCACTGAGATATAATCTATCTCAGTGATCAAAATGCACTTTGGAACGAATCTGCCGGCCGGCAGATTCGGTGGGCGCACTGCGCATGCGCCCGCCATTTTGGAAGATGGCGGCGCCCGGGGAGAAGACGGACGGACCCCGGCAGGATCGGTAAGTATGATGGGGTGGGGGGGAGCACGGGGGGGGATCGGAGCGTGGGGGGGTGAATCGGAGCGTGGGAGGGGTGGAACGGAGCACGGGGGGTTTAACGGAGCATGGAGGGGGGTGGATCGGAGTGCAGGGGGGGTGATTGGAGCACGGGGAGGGTGATTGGAGAACGGGGGGAGCGGACAAGAGCACGGGGGAGCGGAGCACAGGACGGAGGGGAGCCGGAGCAGTGTACCGGACAGATCGGAGAGCAGGGGGGGGCGATCGGTGGGGTGGGGTGGGGGCACATTAGTGTTTCCAGCCATGGCCGATGATATTGCAGCTTCGGCCATGGCTGGATTGTAATATTTCACCAGTTATAATAGGTGAAATATTACAAATCGCTCTGATTGGCAGTTTCACTTTCAACAGCCAATCAGAGCGATCGTAGCCACGGGGGGGGGGGGGGGGTGAAGCCACCCCCCCTGGGCTGTACTACCACTCCCCCTGTCCCTGCAGATCGGGTGAAATGGGAGTTAACCCTTTCACCCGCTCTGCAGGGACGCGATCTTTCCATGACGCCACATAGGCGTCATGGGTCGGATTGGCACCGACTTTCATGACGCCTACGTGGCGTCAATGGTCGGGAAGGGGTTAACTTATCCAGTCAGTCGGTTTTCAGACTGGGGGTTTCAAGGCAAGTGGTGGTGTCAACAACGGCTGGCGCGGGGTTGGTCAGGTGAAGTCCTGGAGATAACGATGATCCATCTTCTGGCAGCAGCAGTTAGTTTCTGCTGCAAAAGAAAAAGAAAGGAGGGCACTCACCGGTCAGAAGCTTGACTTGACTTTATTAGAAATCCATTAAAATGTCATGGCCGGGAGAGTGAACAAGGAGCTCATGTGAGCAGTGTAACGGTCGGTCGTTACACTTCTCACATGAGCTCCTTGTTCACTCTCCCGGCCATGACATTTTAATGGATTTCTAATAAAGTCAAGTCAAGCTTCTGACCGGTGAGTGCCCTCCTTTCTTTTTCTTTTGCAACAAGTTGATTTCCATGTGGTTTTCCGGAGGAGCACCCGGTAGCTTGAGGTGGAATTGGGACTGCTGTTCTGAATGAAAGCACTTAATGTGCACAGAAGTCGAAGGTCTCAACGTGCAGGGTAGTGCCGTCCCCTTTCTTTTCTCTTCCCTTTCATGATAAGGTTAGTTTCTGCTACCCTGCGCTGAGCTCCTAGTCCATATACTGATGCGGTAGAGAGGGTACGGGCCACAGCAGTATTTGAAACTAATGTGGCTTGGCAAATATACCCCAGGGGGTCAGGGCACAGATAACGTTCACACACCCGGTGTCTCTCAGGCGGGCCACGCGAAGTACTCACAGGCCCAAAGTGTTCGGTGCTTTGCTCTGTCAGGGTCAGCGGGCACACTGCACGTCTCTGTGCACAGTCTCTGTGGAGGCAGCGGTGATGCTCGGACATGAGCCTGCGTTGTGGCCATGCTCAAGGGACAGAGCAATCACTTCTCCCTGCTGCGCGCTATCTGTTCCCGCCAAGTCTGATGGCTTCCGTGCGTGCTGTGGCTTTTTTAGCTTAGCCACACCCCCTGCTCCCGGATGCAAGTCTAGGTCCTGTCCCCTAAGCTTTCCCCCGGACAACAGAGGTGACAGCCCCGACAGTTCCGGACCCTGAGCAGAGCAGATACCCACAGCCCGGTCCTCCTTCTTACACCAGTATCAAGCCATCATATTGATGGTCTTGCTCTTCACCTTGTTCATTCTATTCTTGTGACCATGATGTCCTTTTCCAGTGATTGCTCTCTTCATATGATGTGTCCAAAGTAGGCAAGTCATAGCTTGGTGATCTTTGCTTTGAAATTTGTGGCTTGATTTGTTCCAAAATGGATTTACCGTATTTGTTTTGTTGCCATCCATGGTATTGATAGCATCCTCCTCCAGCACCAGACGTCAATTCTTCTCTTAAATATGATCTATTTATATAATTACCTTAAATTGTCTGTCATCCACTTCCATCTGGCCGTCTTCGAATCCCACAAACCACCGCGCCACACCGGAAGTACGCCGACCGCCATATTGGAATACCCAATTGATCGGTATTCCAATATGGCACCTGCTGGTGGTACCAGGACCGTGCGCAGTACCACCAGCGGGTCATCGCCAGACCCCCCGCTGCTGGGACTCCCCCGCCGCAAGAACCCTATGCCGCAAGGACCCCTCCCCACCGCTGGGATCCAGGCGGCCGAGATTCTGAGTGCTGCAAAGCCTGCCCCCATTGGGACGTCACCACCCTCCCTATGCGATAGCATCGGGCTTCCATCTAGTAATATTATAATCGCTTTAAAGAGTTATATTGTTTAAATCAAGTTTCTAATGATAATATGGTTTCCGAGAATTCTGGAGGACCCTTAAAAGGTGCTCATATGATGTGACAAAACATTAAATCATACCTACATCCTAAGGGGGGTTGGCCAAAGAACAATATTTAGTTCTTAGGACTGACTGAGAAGGCCCAGTACAGACAATAAATAGAGTGATAAGGGTTGTCAGTGGTTGTTAACACATTTGTATAATTTTTAAGACAATTCTAGTGTCATTATCATACAAAGTTTCCACATCTTATTTATCTGTCTACCTACATAGTGGGTTCTTTTGCAATATTGGCAACAAACATGGTAAGAATGGATACACTAATAGTAGAATCAAGACTGCATGGGTCACTAGACAGGTTACCGTAATCATTTGAGGCTTCCAGCTCCAGTGTTACCGGTTTATTCACCAGATTTTTATCACCTTAGTTCTTCATTTGATCCCAATACAAGCATGCAATATGTTTTTTTTATTGACATCAGCAACATGTGATAGAACAGCAGCGGAAGTAAACGTATTGTACATTTGGATGAGGTTACGGGATTGATTGAGTGCAAAAAGCAACTAGGAGAAAGGGATTGCTCGAAAGGTATCCTTCACTTGCTGAGAGTGAAAGCAGATGGTTGCAGGATTTAAAGGATTTAGACTTGTGGTTTAAAGTGGTGTTTGGTGGCTTACATCTGTGAATTAAAGTTAGCAACCCCTAAGAGAAAAACATGGCACATGAGAGAGAAGACAATCTAGTTTAGACATAAGTGGCAAATGTTGTAGTGATGGGTAGTAGTCACACAGTGAACAAAATATGAAAAATGTAAACCTGAAAAAAAGTACAGAATCCTGTAAAGTATGTGTACACGTACAGTGACACATGGTAAGGTGTGCAAGTAAAACTGATCAACTCCTCAGCAAGTGAAGAAAAAGGGGTGCGCATCCGTACTTGGTCTGGTTTCATGGAAATTTTATGCCATTTACAAATATTTAGCAAAAAGATTTTTCTCAGTGGCAAAGATTTCATGCACAGCTAATGTAACATGATCCAAAATATTCTCTAAGTAGCACTTTCAGAAAGGCTAATAAGTCTTGGGATTTAGTGTAGATATGACTAGAGATAATAAAGTCATGTAATTACTGCAGCCTCAGCGCAGCAGTGTGTAGGATTATACTATTAAGAGGGGGAGCGAAGGGGAAGGAATGGGAAATGTATTGCGAACAAGCAGACTTGTAGGCAAGGTGAACATCATTGAGCTACAGCTCCACTAGCCGACTTCTTGCACCATTAGACCACATTCACACATTCAGTATTCAGTCAGTATTTTACATCAGTATTTGTAAACTAAAATCAAGACTGGAATAATAAGGCTGGGATCACACCAGGGCCGGACTGGCCATTTGGCAATTCTGGCAAATGCCAGAAGGGCCTGTCTGGCCATGGGCTGCCTTGTCTGCAGTGTTGTTAAAAGAATCAGTGTTTTCAAGACACCCATACTGTTAAGAATTGTGATGAAGCACAAAGTCGCTTACTCCATCACTTACCCCAGCGGGTCACGGGTATCATTCGAAATATTGGTCTTTAGAAAATCTTACTTTACTCCATCCATGGAAATATTAGTAATATATCCCCATCTGGTGCTTGGGGACGGGGCCAACATGGGCCTGTGTGATTTCAAATGCCAGGGCTGAATTTCACGACCGAGTCTCACATGTTAATACCCTGCACTGCACCCGGCACTCGGGAGCGGAGCATGCGGCTCCATGTATTGCTATGCGGCCACACGCTCCGCTCCTGAGTGCCGGCGGCTGTGTCCGGTATTAACATGCGAGACTCGGCCGTGTTTCTCACATGTGTGATCCTGGCATAATAGGAAAAGTATCATAGCAACACATCACCACTTCTCCATTTTTCACCCACTCCTGGTTTTGTCTTACAAATACTGACGAGCAATACTGACCAAATACTGAATGTGGCCTATGGTATGTTCACACAACGTCTTTTAGCTGCCGAGTTTTGGCAAGAGGAAGATGGTTCAGGAAAATGTAGGTGTGATTTTCCTGAAGCTTCTCTTTTGGCAGCATCTCTGCTGCTAGCAAATTTTGTTTCTTACATTATGTATACAAGAGGAAGCTGCCTGACGGGCGGTCAGACCACTTCTTTTAGCCAATTTACTGTTTTCAATGTCTAGACTGGTGAAAACAGGGGGTCCACGTCCTCTGGCTTAGGAGTGACACGTGGTTCGTGGGCCTACAATGTGTGGTTCTTGGCTATCTGCCAGCTTAGCACATTAGCACCAGGTCTAGCAAATGGCTATGAAGTGTAGGTCTCCAGATGGTGACTTTAGTGAGTAGCCCCACACAGAGGGCTCAGTCAGACGGCCATACAGACGACGATCGCATCGCTATGCTCGGACTGGCCATCGGCTCTCCTGACCCAAGCATGACAGCTGCATAGTAATACACGCTGTCACATTCGGGTCAGGAGAGCCGCCGGCCAGTCCGAGCATTGCAATGCAATTGTCGTCCATGTCATAAGGCCATCTGACTGCTCCCAGAAGAGCAGATCTGATCTTTTGGGGGTTGTGAAGTATATTAATGTGAGATAGGATGATACTGCCAGTTGGAGGAGGTGCTTGATGTGAGAGTCTCGAATTGAGGTAAGGTGGGAACCCCTACATGTAAGTATACTACTTCATTGTGATTTTTGTGGGAAAGTTTTGGCTGTTATTATACCACTAATGAAGGCTTTGGTTGTTGGAACTTTGAGAACAGCGGGAGCTGGATGTCACCACTATGAGTGGGATGGCCAGGATGTGACTCACGGCCCTCTCTCAGAACTGAATGTGGCTCTCTAGATAAGAAAGGGTGGTGGCTGCTTACCTGGATTAAAAGAAGCTCAAAATACTGAGCATTTTTCAGGAGGGCTATAGAGCGTACCCATCTGAAAAAGACATTGCACATACCCTAATTTCTTATAGTCAGAAAATAAATCCTTATATATGCATTATATATCCTGGTTTGACAGAAGCCAAAAGGTCGCTCATTTGACTTCCCTCTGGTAAATCAAGGACAAAAGATTAGTTTGACGTATGTGTGACATTTGGGTTGGAAACTATGGGCATATTACCATGCAGAAAGCTGCCTCCAAGATGATGGTGAACGAACCTGCTCTCCATACTACCGACAAATAGTGATGATTGAGTGTACTCGTTGCTCGGGTGAACTCTGAGTATTTATGACTGCTCAGAGATTTAGTTTTCATCCTGGCAGCTGATTGATTACATGCTTGATTACATGTGGGGATTCCCTAGCAACCAGGCAACTCCCACATGTACTCAGCCTGGCTAGTAGCTGTAAATCATTCAGCTGCCGCGATGAAAACTAAATCTCCGAGCACTAACAAATACTCGGAGGTCACCCGAGTGTGCTCAGAAAAACCCGAGCAACATGTATACTCGCTCATCACTACTGGCAAACAGTGAAAAAGATGGGAGGTTACACCGGATGTTCTGTTCCTCTTAGTGTTATGTGGTGTACCACAGATGTCAATAAGACTTCAGGAGAACAGCAGAACAGTATAAATCAAAGTCATATTTACTCTGTAGCGTAATAAAAGCTTCACGGTTACATCTGACAATATGCAGAGTCACCGGTTTTATTGATCAAACAGCTGGTTTGTGGTGTGTGGTTCTCCTCCAAGGCTGGTGCTAATTCCTTGGTATTCAAGTCCTCCTCCACGCTAAAGGGTAATCTCTCACCAATGGATCTCAAGCATTCTACTTTTTGCAGAGTCTTCTTCAATTACAGGATAATTAAAGCAGTGCCACTTCCTTGGGGGTGAGGGTGCATGCTATAGGATGCAAAGAGGATCTATCACATACTGAGAAGTTTCATGGCCTTTAAATGAAGGAGGTTAAAGTTGGGATCAACCATGTCTCACCATTTTGACATCTCTGTGAGACTTCCTAGCTCTGAGCTGGGAGATACCACTGTGTGTATGGGGGAGGGGAGTCTGTGTGCAGCATGTAAACACAGAGGAGATCTGTGCTGCTTTTCCTGCTGAAAATAGTGTTATATGAAGCACTGCAAGATGGTTTTCTGTGTATTATATAGCAGTATGGGCAGTAATCTAGAAGAAACAACTAGTGACAGGTTCTCCTCAGTGATTCTGTTATGGGATATGTGTATATGTAGTGAGAGACTGAAATATAAATATATCAATTTAAGAATTTGCTATGCTATTCCATACTAGATTAACCCTTTACAAGCAGCGTATAGCCTCTTCTACTAGGAGGTTAACTGTACTTTCAAGTAACTTTTCTGAATAAACTGTCCTGTGCATAGATGAGAAATAACACTATTTCTGGCCACTATATGATTTATATCCAGCATTTTTCACTAGATTCCCCTCTGCAGACTATTTTTTAATTTGCAATTGACTCTGAGCTAGTGGGAGGAGACAAGCTGCTACAGTTGTGGCCAAAAGTATTGACACCCCTGCAATTCTGTCAGATAATACTCAGTTTCTTCCTGAAAATGATTGCAATCACAAATTCTTTGGTTTTATTATCTTCATTTAATTTGTCTTAAATGAAAAAAACACAAAAGAGAAGGAAGCAAAAAGCAAAAAAAACATTGATCATTTCACACAAAACTCCACAAATGGTCCAGACAAAAGTATTGGCACCCTCAGCCTAATACTTGGTTGTACAACCTTTAGCCAAAATAACTGCGACCAACCGCTTCCGGTAACCATCAATGAGTTTCTTACAATGCTCTGCTGGAATTTTAGACCATTCTTCTTTGGCAAACTGCTCCAGGTCCCTGATATTTGAAGGGTGCCTTCTCCAAACTGCCATTTTTAGATCTCCCCACAGGTGTTCTATGGGATTCAGGTCTGGACTCATTGCTGGCCACCTTAGAAGTCTCCATTGCTTTCTCTCAAACCATTTTCTAGTGCTTTATGAAGTGTTTTTTGGGTCATTGCCCTGCTGGAAGACCCATGACCTCTGAGGGAGACCCAGCTTTCTCACACTGGGCCCTACATTATGCTGCAAAATTTGTTGGTAGTCTTCAGACTTCATAATGCCATGCACACGGTCAAGCAGTCCAGTGCCAGAAGCAGCAAAGCAACCCCATAACATCAGGGAACCTCCGCCATGTTTGACTGTAGGGACCGTGTTCTTTTCTTTAAATGCCTCTTTTTTCTCCTGTAAACTCTATGTTGATGCCTTTGCCCAAAAAACTCTACTTTTGTTTCATCTGACCAGAGAACATTCTTCCAAAACGTTTTAGGCTTTTTCAGGTACGTTTTGGCAAACTCCAGCCTGGCTTTTTTATGTCTCGGGGGAAGAAGTGGGGTCTTCCTGGGTCTCCTACCATACAGTCCCTTTTCATTCAGATGCTGACGGAGAGTACGGGTTGACACTGTTGTACCCTCGGACTGCAGGGCAGCTTGAACTTGTTTGGATGTTAGTCGAGGATCTTTATCCAACATCCGCACAATCTTGCGTTGAAATCTCTTGTCAATTTTTCTTTTCTGTCCACATCTAGGGAGGTTAGCCACAGTGCCATGGACTTTAAACTTCTTGATGACACTGTGCACGGTAGACACAGGAACATTCAGGTCTTTGGAAATGGACTTGTAGCCTTGAGATTGCTCATGCTTCCTCACAATTTGGTTTCTCAAGTCCTCAGACAGTTCTTTGGTCTTCTTTCTTTTCTCCATGCTCAATGTGGTGCACACAAGGACACAGGACAGAGGTTGAGTCAACTTTAATCCATGTCAACTGGCTGCAAGTGTGATTTAGTTATTGCCAACACCTGTTAGGTGCCACAGGTAAGTTACAGGTGCTGTTAATTACACAAATTAGAGAAGCATCACATGATTTTTCGAATAGTGCCAATACTTTTGTCCACCCCTTTTTTATGTTTGGTGTGGAATTATATCCAATTTGGCTTTAGGACAATTCTTTTTGTGTTTTTTCATTTAAGACAAATTAAATGAAGATAATAATAACAAAGAATTTGTGTTTGCAATGATTTTCAGGAAGAAACTGAGTATTATCTGACAAAATTGCAGGGGTGTCAATACTTTTGACCACAACTGTATAAAGTCTCCCATACAATGCACTGCAAACAGAGAGCCATTTTTGCTTTTTATTCATTAGATAGTACACAGAGAGAAACAGCAGCACCATTGCAGGAAATTAAACAGCAGTTCTGAACAGTATAAATGTGAATTTAGCTCTAGGATGAAATAAAAGATGTTAGAAAACTCATCACATTCTTTCTGTGTCTCCCTTGGCCTGTTGTTTTTTACTCTGCTCATCACCACTCCTCTCTTGAGAGTATAATAGTAGGCAATGTGACATCCTAGTGAGCTGGCAGTACCTCTTTTGTTTGGGTAAGACAGTTTAGAGGGGTTTTTTTTAGAGTGGAGGATGAATTCAGGTTGTAGAGAAGAAAGTGGCTCATAAGTGCAGAAGAAAGCAAATTTCTTTGATAAGATATTACAAAGTTTCTTATTTTCCTGTACTATTTTATTTATTATTGTTTGCTGAAATGTGTGCCCATTTAAACCATTACAAGCAGCTATGCCCTCTTCTTTCAGATTAACCCTTTACGAACAGCTGCATCCTTTTTTTATTTGGACTGCAGAGTACACAAAGACATTTTGAAACACGCATCGCAGGTCAGTTTTCACTGAGTTAAAAAGCGCACAGTGAGCATGAGATTTTTATAAATCCCATCCACTTTGCTGGAACTGTAAGGCTGTGTACCCATAATGAGGTTTTTGCTGAGTTTTTGACGTTGTGATCCAGCAAAGTGAATTTGATTTATAGAAACCTCATGCCCACTTTGTTTTTGACTTTGCAATGCGTGTTTCAAATCCCCAATATCTCTTGCGGGTACGCTGAATTTTACATGCAGATTTTTCCCATAGACTTGAATTAGATGTAGAAAATTTGCAAGTAAAAAAACCCCATTTTTAGTGCATTTCCATAGCATAAATGCAACAAAAGTGCATGTAATCTACACATGACTGTATCTGCAAAGTTTTGTCAAAGCAACATATCAGGAAGTATCAAAAACAAAGCAGTTTTATTTAAAACATGACATACTAACAAGAGACAAAAAACGTAGCATCAAAAACTCAATAAAAAGGTATGTAAAAAAATGCACTCAAAAACTCAATGACAAAAAAACACACATAACCTAATTTACTTAATAGGTGCAGAAAATATGAAATATAAAAAAGTCACCAAAAGCTCATCGTGGGAACGAAACCTAAGACACTGCATTTTTGATGCAGCATAAATATGCAGCATCAAAAGCTCACTAAAAACTTATCATGGGCACATATCTCAAGGCTGACTAAGGCCTCTTTCAGACATCCATGTCTCTGGTATTCACACGTATCGGAAACACTTACACGTAGACCCACTCAAGTGAATGGGTTTGTGCATGTTAGTGAGTCCGAGGGCAAAATACGCTAACATGTCCATTTTTTACCAGCAGCACAGGCCGCAAAACGTCCCGCACATGTTCACACATCCGTTTGTCATCAGTGCCACACATACCGACACCTGGGAAGCAGCGGTACAGTTAGCGCTGTTTCCCGTTACCGGGTGCTGAAGACTGCTCACATCATTCTCCCCTGCTCTGCCGGCGATCAACGCAAGCATAGGAGAATGTTGAGAGTTATATTCAACTGATAACAGCGAGAGCAGGCAGTGGTTGATGGGACTACTGCTCCCATCAGCCTACACCTGCTGCCGCTAATAACAGTGAGAGCAGGCGGCAGCTGATGGGAGTATTCATCAGCCAGCGCCTGCGCTATAAATAAAAAATCCTGCGTGGGTTCCCCTGTATTTTTGATAACCAGCCAGGCAAAACTCACAGCTGGAAGCTGCAGCCCTCAGCTGTCAGCATTAGCAAGGCTGGTTATCAAGAATAGAGGGGCCCCCCACTGTTTTTTTTTAATTATTTAAATAAAAAAAAAAAAAAAAAAACTGGTGTGGGGTCTCCCCCTTTTTTGACAACCAGCCTTGCTAAAGAAGACAGCTGGGGGCTGGTATTCTCAGGCTGGTAGGGGGCCATGGATATTGACCCCCCAGCCTAAAAATAGCAGCCCGCAGCCATCCAGAAAAGGCACATCTATTAGATGTGCAAATTCTGGTGCTTTACCAGGTTCTTCTTACATGCCCTGTAACGATGGCTAAACAAATATGAACCCCACTTCCACCACAACAGGGCAAGTGGTAAGAGCCAGGCAAAGCACCAGAATCTAATAGATGCGCCTTTTTTGGACATCATTGGGCTGCTATTTTTATGCTTGGGGGTCAATATCCATTGCCCCTTACCAGACTGAGAATACCAGCCCCCAGCTGTCTGTGTTAGCAAGGCTGGTTGTCAAAAAAAGAGGGGACCCCATGCCAGTTTTACAAAATTATTTATTTAAATAATTTAAAAAAACAGAGTAGGGACCCCTCTCTTCTTGATAACCACTTTCGCTAACGCTGACAGCTGAGGGTTGCAGCCAGGGAATACAGACTACCTTTCTGATAGTTAGTCAGATACGAGTTAGTGTTTGGTGACAAGTGTGCAGTGCTGTCAAGGGGTGATCCACAGCTAGAAGAGACTGAAGCGAGGTATAGTGAGATGTTATGAACAGGTGATTCAGAACCCCAATGGACCTGGTGGTTACGAGCACAGAAAATGACCTGATAGTTGCTAATCACATAGGACGAGCTCTGAGACGTGGGAACTCTGCTGACCGCAATCCCTAATCCTATCACACCACACTAGAGGTAGCCGTGGATTGCTCCTAACGCTCCCTATGCAACTCGGCACAGCCTGAGAAACTAGCTAGCCCTGAAGATAGAAAAATAAGCCTACCTTGCCTCAGAGAAATTCCCCAAAGGAAAAGGCAGCCCCCCACATATAATGACTGTGAGCAAAGATGAAAACACAAACACAGAGATGAAATAGATTTTAGCAAAGTGAGGCCCGACTTACTAAATAGACCGAGGATAGGAAAGATAGCTTTGCGGTCAGCACAAAAACCTACAAACAACCACGCAGAGGGCGCAAAAAGACCCTCCGCACTGACTAACGGTACGGAGGTGCTTCCTCTGCGTCCCAGAGCTTCCAGCAAGCAAGACAAACCAATATAGCAAGCTGGACAGAAAAAATAGCAAACAAAAGTAACACAAGCAGAACTTAGCTTATGCAGGGCAGACAGGCCAATAGAACGATCCAGGAGAGAGCAAAACCAATACTGGAACATTGACTGGAGGCCAGGAACAAAGAACTAGGTGGAGTTAAATAGAGCAGCACCTAACGACTTAACCTCGTCACCTGAGGAAGGAAACTCAGAAGCCGCAGCCCCACTCACATCCACCAGAGGAAGCTCATAGACAGAACCAGCCGAAGTACCGCTCATGACCACAGGAGGGAGCTTGACCACAGAATTCACAACAGTGAGATCCGAGAGAGAGTTATTGACGAGACTGAGAGACCTTCCAGAAGGCATTATTGGATAAGACGTCAAGTCACGAGAAACCCAAGATCTTGCTAGTGCTGAACTTAATGGAGCTAAAGTGGACTGAGAGCATGGAACTAGTGGGGGGCCCGAGTTGATCAAGGATGTCCATAGTGATAGGAAGCGCAACCACTGAGTGAGTTTGTATAGAATTGTACATTTTCCGTGAAATTATATACTATCCCAATTCCCCAAAAATTTGGATGCTGTATAAAATATATAGAAAGCAAAAATGCAATGATATGGAAATCTTTATAACCGTATTTTAATCACAACAGAACATAGAACACGGATCAGTAAGCAGTAAGTGAACGTTGGA
Source organism: Ranitomeya imitator (assembly GCF_032444005.1). Classification (NCBI taxonomy): domain Eukaryota; kingdom Metazoa; phylum Chordata; class Amphibia; order Anura; family Dendrobatidae; genus Ranitomeya; species Ranitomeya imitator. Next base: position 51,306,785 of record NC_091287.1, on the reverse strand, counting down.
TTGGATATTTTTCCATTTCATTTGAAAAAATTAACTAATTTAGAAAATGATAGCAGCAACATTTTTCTACCCAGTAGGCTGCATTCGGATGAGTATATGAAAAATCGTCAAATTTTCATGAAAAAAACCCCAATTTTAATCCATAAGTGTCATCCGTATATCTGTTCTTACATCCATAACACATCCATTTTGCATCTGTCTTTATACATCCACAATTTGAAAAATAGACATGATCAAACACAGTTTCCTATGTTAATATTTGCCATGTACATTTCAAAAACCTGACCGGCACATCCAAACATAGACTAAGTGTGAACAGGTGCTGAACCTAGAGTCGCCAACTCGTATATAGTTAAGTAAATAAGGCAGCACACTGCAGCGCTAAAACATGTAAACTTGAAAACACGAAATTTGAACTGCATTACTGCACTAGAAATATGAAAAATGAGAGCTTTTAGCGCATAAAAATGACCAATTTTATGTGTACCTGGTAGCCCCTTTACGGCATCTCTCTTATACCAAGTCCTAAAACTTGCCTTACCTCGCTGAGAATAAACGTCTCCATCTGAATGGGTACATGTGAAAACCTCTTCCTAGACTAAAATTCTCTCTCTCTGTGGAGGGGTATTGGACCTGCTGTAATTAAAACACCTGAAGCAGGGGGCGTGGCCAGCTGCCAAAGAAGCAAGACGTGCTTCCCTGAGCTCCCTGAGCTGCTAGAGTAATCCACCCGCTTTAATATAATCTGATCACCCATCCAGAAAGAACAAGGGCAGCAACATATAGCCCCTGGGCCACGGACGCATTATCTGGCCGCAGAGGTGGAAGAAAAGCGGTCTGGAATAACGGCGCCAGTCTGAGGCCTACAGTTGGGCCTGAGGCCTTTGAGACGCCAGCGCGGCCGGCGAGCTCCCGGCACCTCCCTGTATCAGCGGGACGACCAAGACGTCAGCGGGCAGAGAAGTCCGTCCACTCCCATCATCTTGGAACCGGAGGATCCCTGCTGCCGAGGTTGGGACGTCGCTGAGGGAGAACGGAGGCCGCCGGGCGGTGAGTTGCGGCGGACGCCGCGAGCCCACGTGTTTTCCTGCCTCCCCCTGGGCCATAAGGGTGGCGGCGTGCGTTCCGGCAAGAGACAAACCGGCGGTACTCACCTGCGCACCGGCTTCCCCAGGACTGCCGCCGTGTTGTGCCGCCTGCTGATCCCCTGGGCTTCTCCCGATGTCTGGGCCCCGCGGCGGAGATTGTGGCCGCTAGGTGGCGCGCGACCCACGCTGTTGGCCGACTGCTGAAAGACAAGTGAGGGACGCGCCGCCATTAATTGCAGCCCCATAGATACTCTGACCTCCTGAAGCTGCACGCCCGTACACAATCACTCCACGGGCCTGCTGTGGGGAACTCGAAGCCCTCTGGTGGAGAGAAAGTCTCCCGACGCCGGACTGAAGAGGTGAGAGGTCACCCCATGTTATATTTCCCCACCTGGGTCATCAGTGAGGGGTCCTTGCCTAGAACACAGGGGGGGTACTGTCCTCTCCGGCTAGATACATACAGCCCGTGACGGGCTGTCACCATCGTGGTTCCCCTCTCGGCCCCTGTGGACAGCTTCTGGCTCTGCCGGCCTACAGATCCACTGCTTATTAACTCGAGATAATCTCCATTGGCACAACTTAACCAGACTTAATATACGGAATGGCATAATGATTGCTGTAATGCCTTAACCATACCCTCGCGCATCTGCTAGGGGTCACTGCGCAATATGTCTTGTCCTAGACCTTAGCTTTCTTTATACGGGGGAAAGATATCACGGGGTTTTACTTCCATCCATACTCTAATTGCCCTCATGCCTAAAGCGCGCAAAACCACTTCAAAACAACCCAGCAACAGGTTTGCCGTATTAACAGACTTGGAGGCTGACATGTCTCCCAGCCCGCTCTCACAGTCAGAGTCCTCTAACTCTTCCATACCCGACGGAGCAGAATCCGAGATGATCCCGGCCTCTACAACTAAGACCCCTAACACCCCTACCCCGGATCAATCGGCTCTACTGTCGCAGTTCCAATCTATTTTACAATCTGAACTGCTCAAGATGTCAGACAAACTGACTAAGGACCTAACCAAAGAAATCAGAGAACTCGGCTCCCGTACCTCTGACCTTGAAGACAAAATGGACTCGGCCATTGCAAACCTAGCAACCCACGAAAAAGACATCGAGATGCTACATGACGAGATCCACACCCTCAATAGCAAGCTAGAGGACTTTGAAAACCGAGACCGTAGAAGTAATATTAGGATCAGAGGTATACCAGAAACGGTCACTGATCTACAATCCACCGCAACTGCCCTGTTCCAAGAACTCCTACCGGGAATTTCCATTGAGCGCCTAGAAATGGACCGCATCCATAGAGCCCTGAGTAGGCGCAAGCCAGATGGTCCACCAAGAGACATCATTCTTAAAATGCACTTTTACAAAACTAAAGAGCAGCTCCTGCAGGCGGCTAGAAAATCTGCACCGCTAACATTCCAGGGCCACTCGTACGAACTGTTCTCAGATTTGGCCCCCGCTACTATCGCCAAACGTCGAGCCATGAAGCCGTACTTGGAGGTACTGCGTTCCAACAATATCAAATATCGCTGGGGATTCCCCTTCAAATTGATATTCTCTCATCACGATATGATCCACACAGTTCTCTCCCCTGAAGGAGCGAGCCGTTGCTTGGCCAAATTACAGCTCATGGATTCCGCTTCATATTCTCCGATTGCCCCCTCTCGGTCTCGGCCTGAGAGCCGCCAGTCCCGTCCGCGAGCTCCACCTGACCCCCCGTGACAAGCTTAACATCCGCTGGCCCTACTTTGGGCCCCTGATGCCCTATTGGCTATCCTGTCAGATACTCCACAGTTCTAGGATAATTTGGTTATATGTGTTTTCTTAGTTTATCTCTATAGACGCTCCTGAATCGCGCAACTTCAACACTCCCCTGCCGGAAACTACTGGTCCCTTCACCCCGACTGGGACATTGGACTGGATTGAACTCGTCGCCGGACCTGTTCTTCACCACAGACAAGTGAATATGCTCAATCCACTAGCTAATACAGTGTTGTTTCTTCTTTTTTTTTTTTTTTTTTTTTAATCTGTTAACAGTTACGCTCTAGCGATAGGTTACACATATTCCACCTTGTTGTAATGTTTAAACTGTATTAAAGTTACACCCTGGCTTTAGATAGCTATATCCTTAGGCATAGTTGTTATGCATTGTTATCAGATTTATGCCTCCCGTTTACTAGCAGCTATAACAAGTAGACAAGATAAACCACTGTTGAATATCCCCAGGATAGCAGAATCAGACCCCCAGTTCGCCGTTATTACCCATTTACTCCAGTACCCCGTTACGACACATACAATTTTTTCTCACGCGCTGCCCCTAGCAGACACTAACGACCCCACAGTGTCCTCACACACTGCCGCTCAGCACATAGTGCTTAGCCAACATTACAGTTCCTCCTTTTCCCTTAACAAGGCTTTTTACCCCACCTACACCGTAGGCACTTTCCAATCTATCCCATCCCCTATCCCAACTACCCGCCCGAGCTTACACTACTCATCAAGTCCATTCTGTAAGACGTTCTCCACCCCCATTGATATACCGCAAATAATAATTACCACAAGCCTACCTCCTAACCTCCCATAATGCCACTCACAATCTTATCGCACAACGTGAGGGGACTCAACTCCCCACATAAACGCACCTATTACAGAACCCAACAGGCAGATGTAGTATGTCTCCAGGAGACGCATTTTTCAACTAAATCCTGTCCTAGATTCTTATCCGCCTCTTACCCGCTCTTTTACTCCGCTAATGCCCCAAACAAAACCAAAGGTGTGGCTATCTGCTTCAAGAAATCTGTCCCGTTTGTTTTTAAGTCTTCAGTAGTTGATAAGGAAGGCCGCTATATTATGGTGATGGGCACTATAACGGATGAATTGGTGACCTTTGTCTCATACTATGCTCCTAATTCTCAACAGGCTGCCTTTTTCGCTCAACTATTAGAACTAATTTCAGAACACGCACAGGGCACCACAATTCTATGTGGAGACTCCAATTGCATACTTAAAGCTAACCTAGACAAATCCTCAAGTCCCCATTCTCCTACTCCTCCGCCCCCATACCCTTCGGCTGACTCGACTGTCCTCATCAAACTTCTCTCCCAATATAACTGGATAGACCTATGGAGGGAACTTCACCCTACCGAAAGAGATTATACCTTTTTCTCCGCACGCCACCTAGTATATACCAGAATTGATCATGTCTTAGTCCATCCTTCCTTTATTCCCAACATATCAAGCATCTCAATCCAATCTACCCCCTGGTCAGACCATTCCCCATACCTGGTCACATGCTCAACACTCCACCCGCGGCCCCGATCGTTCAACTGGACCCTAAACGACTCACTGCTCTCCTATCCTGACATCGCCCAAAAACTGAAAAATCACATTGGCGAATATTTCTCTCTGAACAAGCAATCAGCTTCTTCGCCAGTTTCCCTATGGGAGGCACACAAAGCAGTACTCAGAGGCTTCTGTATTCAAGAGGCCTCTCGTAAGAAAAAAGATAGAAACGCGAAGATAGCGGATTTGGAGAGCAGGGTGTCAACCTTGGAGTCCCATATGAAAACTGCACCCCTACCTGCTACATATCGGGATCTTCTCCATGCACGGACGGAACTAGATCTACACCTCTCTGAGAAGGCTGGCCGAGCTATACGTTGGTCACAACAACACTTCTATGCCCTTAACAATAAAAACAATTCTAACCTCGCTCGTCGTTTGAAATGCCAACCTTTACCTAGACCCCCCATACGCCTCCGCACCTCCACAGGTGTCACAACCAACCCACAGCAAATTGTCTGTTTATTTCAACAGAAACTTAGACAGTTATACAGTGCCCCAACTGCCACAGACACCCTGAAGAACTTCTTAGACTCGGTTCCCCTTCCAGCCCTTAGCCCCGACATGATCGAACTCCTTGATCAAGCTATAACTCCTAGCGAAATTGAGATAGCCATTAAAAATTTGAAAACTAACAAAAAACCAGGCCCCGACGGGTTCACGGCCCTTTATTATAAGAAATACGCCCCGTTAGTGATCCCCCACCTCATCAATTACTTTAATTCCCTGAGAGACGGAAACAAACCAGGTGCGGCCTCATTAATGGCTGCAATCTCTATGATACCTAAGCCCAACACAGATCACTTACTCTGGTCCAATTATAGGCCGATATCTCTAGTTAACATTGACCTTAAAATATTGGCGAAAATCCTGTCCCAAAGGTTGAACTCAGGCTTAGGAGCATTAATCCATAAAGACCAAGTAGGCTTTGTTCCACGTCGACAGGCCTCTGACAACATACGGAGGGTTTCTCACCTACTACATCTCTGCAGACACCGTAATATATCAAGTATGCTACTGTCACTAGACATTAAAAAAGCCTTCGATTCTGTATCGTGGCCCTATCTGTTTGCGGTACTGCAGAGATGGAAGTTTCCCGACCATTTTCTCTCCTGGATTCACGCACTCTACAGTTCCCCTTCCGCCTATGTGCGCTATAGTGGCTTTTCCTCTACTCTTTTTCCAATCAGCAGAGGCACCCGACAGGGTTGCCCACTCTCACCCCTACTGTTTCTCCTGGCGCTCGAACCACTAGCCATCCAATTACGCCTCAACTCCAACATACAAGGGGTGGAGGCAGCGGCGGTCCCACACAAGCTACTCATGTTTGCAGACGACATCCTGCTCCTTTTATCATCCCCCCAGAAGTCTATACCGGCCCTTCTCCAAGCCTTACAAAACTTCGGAGCACTATCCGGCCTACAAATAAACACCACCAAATCCTACGCCATGAATATATCCCTCCCACAATCAACCATAACAAATCTCCAAAACGACTTTCCTTTCCAGTGGGTTACTAAACACTTGGACTATTTGGGAGTGAAACTGACGGCTAACCTAGACTCTCTCTACACCGCCAACTATCCCCCCATGTTTCGAAAACTTCGCCTTTTGCTACAGTCTTGGGAGAAATTGCATCTTTCATGGCTAGGCCGTGTGCGAGCCCTCAAAATGTCTATCCTTCCCAAGCTACTTTACTTATTTCGAGTCCTACCAATCCCTATCCCATCGCACTTTCTTAAAATGGCCCAAAGAGCAATAGATGCCTTTGTTTGGAGGGGAGGCCTCCCCAGGGTTAACAAAGCTACTCTCTACCGACATCGCTTAAAAGGAGGTTTGGGAGTTCCCAACCTTTCCAAATACTACCGAGCAGCTCAATTAGGCCAACTGACCCTGTATCATGCCTACACCGAACCCCCATTATGGCTTTCTCTAGAAGCCGCAGAACTACAACCCGACACTCTAGACACAATACTATGGATTCTCCCAACGCAACGTAAACATATTTCAAACCCCATAATAAAGCATTCCCTTGCAATCTGGGACTCCCACAAGTACTCTTCACAACAAATCTCACCCTTTTTGCCTCTCGCCCCAATTTGGGGCAATGTTCTATTTCCCCCAGGTATGGGTCCCCTAAGATACTTCTACAAGTGGGTTGAAGCGGGGATAACTAAAGTCCACCACCTTTTTAATGTAGACGGGATTATCCCATTCCCAACCCTTAGAGAAAAATATGGTTTCCCCCCCGGAGAGGTATTTCGATACTTGCAACTTAAGAACTTTATCAGCTCTTTACTGAAGAATTCTGAGCCCCCATACTCTTTCACTCCATTTGAACAAAGATGCCGCCAAAAACCCCCACGCCTCAGGTACTATATCTCTCCTCTATTCGCAAATCAATTCCCCCTCACATAGAAATTGTTTAAAATATACATCTCGATGGGAGTCCGATATTGGATCTACCCTGACTGATTCCGAATGGTCCCAAATTTGGTCCTCCTCAACTGGAGGAATCCTAAATACCCTTATTTATGTTAGAAACTAACTATAAAGTATTAACCCGTTGGTACCTGACCCCAGCGAGAGTAGCTAAGGCAGTGGCCAACTACCCCTCAAACTGCTTCAGAGGATGCAACTCTACTGGAGACATGTTCCATATCTGGTGGCTATGCCCGACTGTCAGGAGACTGTGGATCAGAGTTTATCACTTAGTTTTCTCGGTCACAAATGTAAACCTCAGAAAAAACTCTTGGGAGGCCCTGCTCAACAAGCGCATCCCCAATATTCCCAAACACACCCAGGCTCTTATATCATTTATATTTCTAGCAACCAAGCAAACAATAGCTTTAGCCTGGAAAAAAACAACTATAGATTTTTCCACAGTTAAGTCTCGCCTCTCTTGGTATATGATCAATGAGAAACTGTCGGCTATTCTCATGGACAAAGTCGGTAAATTTGAAAGAGTATGGCTTCCCTGGGCGGAATATACCAACCACACTCCTTTTGCGGTACCTGTACTTTATCTAACCAACCCTGAACTGTCTGATTCAGAATAACTCTTTATAATTACTGTACACAACGCAATCCCACCCTCGGGCTTCCCCGCCCCCCCCTCCCCCTTTTTCTTTTCCCCCATTTGTGTCTTACTCCATCTCCCCCCTACCCCTTGTAGTTGTTTGATTAAAGAACTACGTGTTATTAGCTTACACGCTTTTTATGCACACGTTGATTTACAGTTTGTAATGATACTTGAGTTATTGCATCATTTGTAAACTTGAAAATGTTTCAATAAAAACTTATTGTTGAAAAAAAAAAAAAAAAACACCTGAAGCTAGGAGGCGGAGTGCACGATCAGAAGGCTAAAGAATACATTTCAAAAACCTGACCGGCACATCCAAACATAGACTAAGTGTGAACAGGTGCTGAACCTAGAGTCGCCAACTCGTATATAGTTAAGTAAATAAGGCAGCACACTGCAGCGCTAAAACATGTAAACTTGAAAACATGAAATTTGAACTGCATTACTGCACTAGAAATATGAAAAATGAGAGCTTTTAGCGCATAAAAATGGCCAATTTTATGTTTACCTGGTAGCCCCTTTACGGCATCTCTCTTATACCAGGTCCTAAAACTTGCCTTACCTCGCTGAGAATAAACGTCTCCATCTGAATGGGTACATGTGAAAACCTCTTCCTAGACTAAAATTCTCTCTCTCTGTGGAGGGGTATTGGACCTGCTGTAATTAAAACACCTGAAGCTAGGAGGCGGAGTGCACGATCAGAAGGCTAAAGAATACATTTCAAAAACCTGACCGGCACATCCAAACATAGACTAAGTGTGAACAGGTGCTGAACCTAGAGTCGCCAACTCGTATATAGTTAAGTAAATAAGGCAGCACACTGCAGCGCTAAAACATGTAAACTTGAAAACATGAAATTTGAACTGCATTACTGCACTAGAAATATGAAAAATGAGAGCTTTTAGCGCATAAAAATGGCCAATTTTATGTTTACCTGGTAGCCCCTTTACGGCATCTCTCTTATACCAGGTCCTAAAACTTGCCTTACCTCGCTGAGAATAAACGTCTCCATCTGAATGGGTACATGTGAAAACCTCTTCCTAGACTAAAATTCTCTCTCTCTGTGGAGGGGTATTGGACCTGCTGTAATTAAAACACCTGAAGCTAGGAGGCGGAGTGCACGATCAGAAGGCTAAAGAATACATTTCAAAAACCTGACCGGCACATCCAAACATAGACTAAGTGTGAACAGGTGCTGAACCTAGAGTCGCCAACTCGTATATAGTTAAGTAAATAAGGCAGCACACTGCAGCGCTAAAACATGTAAACTTGAAAACACGAAATTTGAACTGCATTACTGCACTAGAAATATGAAAAATGAGAGCTTTTAGCGCATAAAAATGGCCAATTTTATGTGTACCTAGTAGCCCCTTTACGGCATCTCTCTTATACCAGGTCCTAAAACTTGCCTTACCTCGCTGAGAATAAACGTCTCCATCTGAATGGGTACATGTGACAACCTCTTCCTAGACTAAAATTCTCTCTCTCTGTGGAGGGGTATTGGACCTGCTGTAATTAAAACACCTGAAGCTAGGAGGCGGAGTGCACGATCAGAAGGCTAAAGAATACATTTCAAAAACCTGACCGGCACATCCAAACATAGACTAAGTGTGAACAGGTGCTGAACCTAGAGTCGCCAACTCGTATATAGTTAAGTAAATAAGGCAGCACACTGCAGCGCTAAAACATGTAAACTTGAAAACATGAAATTTGAACTGCATTACTGCACTAGAAATATGAAAAATGAGAGCTTTTAGCGCATAAAAATGGCCAATTTTATGTTTACCTGGTAGCCCCTTTACGGCATCTCTCTTATACCAGGTCCTAAAACTTGCCTTACCTCGCTGAGAATAAACGTCTCCATCTGAATGGGTACATGTGAAAACCTCTTCCTAGACTAAAATTCTCTCTCTCTGTGGAGGGGTATTGGACCTGCTGTAATTAAAACACCTGAAGCTAGGAGGCGGAGTGCACGATCAGAAGGCTAAAGAATACATTTCAAAAACCTGACCGGCACATCCAAACATAGACTAAGTGTGAACAGGTGCTGAACCTAGAGTCGCCAACTCGTATATAGTTAAGTAAATAAGGCAGCACACTGCAGTGCTAAAACATGTAAACTTGAAAACATGTATTCTTTAGCCTTCTGATCGTGCACTCCTCCTCCTAGCTTCAGGTGTTTTAATTACAGCAGGTCCAATACCCCTCCACAGAGAGAGAGAATTTTAGTCTAGGAAGAGGTTTTCACATGTACCCATTCAGATGGAGACGTTTATTCTCAGCGAGGTAAGGCAAGTTTTAGGACCTGGTATAAGAGAGATGCCGTAAAGGGGCTACCAGGTATACATAAAATTTGCCATTTTTATGCGCTAAAAGCTCTCATTTTTCATATTTCTAGTGCAGTAATGCAGTTCAAATTTCGTGTTTTCAAGTTTACATGTTTTAGCGCTGCAGTGTGCTACCTTATTTACTTAACAATATTTGCCATGTATCCATGAAAATCGGATGCAATACGGATGAAAAAAACTGCCTGAGTGATATCCGGTTTTAACGGAGGTACATAAAATAAGCTTGTCTATACTAATCTTTAAAAAAGTAAAAATCAGCCATCACTCGGCTGACACATGGATGGCGTGCCATATTTTTCTTTTGCGAACCCATTGATTTGAATGGGCGAGGTTGATATGTGACTTATGATTTGTGATAAATAAAAAAAGAATATGTGTCACATAATGCAGTGGCGCCGCTATCATGGGGCAAGTTGAGCCCTTTGCTTCAGGCGGCAGTCGTCACTGAAAGACAGGGGGCAGCAGAGCGGCGGTCAGAGCACCTGGTGCCGACTCTCCATAATCCCTGACATCAGCTGTCACTAGTGCGGTGAGTGCACCCCTGCTCACAACCCACGGTGTGCAATATCAGCTGGTCATCCCTGCACCCGCAGAGCAGCTAACCACATATTGGCTGCTGTGTGCAAACAGGACCTGTGATGAGGTCACAGGAGGGGAGGAGTCAGGGGTCACATGATCGGGCCTCCATGGATTGCAGGACTCTGCTGTGCTGGTTGCCATGGTAAGTGTATGAGGTGTATGGAGCGGAGCAGTGTGTGTATGAGGTGTATGGAGCGGAGCTGTGTGTGTATGAGGTGTATGAAGTGGAGCTGAATGTGTACGAAGTGTATGGAGCGGAGCCGTGTGTGTATGAGGTGTATGGAGTGGAGCCCTGTGTGTATGAGGTGTATGGAGCGGAGCTGAATGTGTACGAGGTGTATGGAGCAGAGCCGTGTGTGTATGAGGTGTACGGAGCAGAGCCGGGTGTGTATGAGGGGAACGGAGCGGAGCCGTGTGTGTATGAGGTGTATGGAGCGGAGCCGTGTGTGTATGAGGTGTATGGAGCAGAGCTGAATGTGTACGAGGTGTATGGAGCAGAGCTGAATGTGTACGAGGTGTATGGAGCGAAGCTGAATGTGTACGAGGTGTATGGAGCGGAGCCGTGTGTGTATGAGGTGTATGGAGCGGAGCTGAATGTGTATGAGGTGTATGGAGTGGAGCCGTGTGTGTATGAGGTGTATGGAGCGGAGCCGTGTGTGTATGAGGTGTATGGAGCGGAGCTACATGTGTACGGAGCAGAGCCGTGTGTGTATGAGGTGTACGGAGCAGAGCCGTGTGTGTATGAGGTGTACTTATACAACAAATGTAGGCGGGCACCACTACTGGGGTCTCCCATCACATGCCATAGAAAGATACAATAACCAACACAAGAGAAAAGGAGGCATGCATAAAACGGGGATCACCACACAATAGATTTTTCAAAAACATCATTAATTTTTATTAGAACAAGACACAAAACACTGCAAAAAGGTTAAAAACATTTAAAAGTGCAAACAGCAAATAAATTGACCCATAATAGGGTCATGCCCTAGTCAAACCCCACACCACAAAATAACTTTGTATAACGCTAGAGCTCAATCACAGAAAAAACAATGTCGCCCTAAAATTATGATGAGATAGATATTAATATTAAAATTCGTCCCAGGCTAATAAGTTCCAGAGCATAAAAAATGCAAGCTCCAAACCTGTACAGGCAAATGCATGTCCTTAAAAAGATCCACCTGTATCTTTTTTAAGGACATGCATTTGCCCGTACAGGTTTGGAGCTTGCATTTTTTATGCTCTGGAACTTATTGACCTGGGACAAATTTTAATATTAATATCTATCTCATCATAATTTTAGGGCAACATTGTTTTTTCTGTGATTGAGCTCTAGCGTTATACAAGGTTATTTTGTGGTGTGGGGTTTGACTAGGGCATGACCCTATTGTGGGTCAATGTATTTGCTATTTGCACTTTTAAATGTTTTTAACCTTTTTGCAGTGTTTTGTGTCTTGTTCTAATAAAACGTAATGATGTTTTTGAAAAATCTATTGTGTGGTGATCCCCGTTTTATGCATGCCTCCTTTTCTCTTGTTTTGGTTATTGTATGAGGTGTACGGAGCGGAGCCTTGTGTGTATGAGCTGTACGGAGCTGAGCCGGGTGTGTATGAGGTGTACGGAGCGGAGCCGGGTGTGCATGAGATGTATGGAGCGGAGCTGCATGTGTATGAGGTGTACGGAGCAGAGCCGGGTGTGTATGAGGTGTATGGAGCGGAGCCAGGTGTGTATGAGGTGTATGGAGCAGAGCCGGGTGTGTGTGAGGTGTATGGAGCGGAGCCGCGTGAGTACGGAGTGGAGCCATGTGTGCAAGGTGTACTGAGCGCAGCCGCGTGTGTAGGAGTAACTATGTGTGGCCATTATACAGTATGGAGCATCATGTCAGGAGGCCATTATACAGTATGGAGCAACATGTGTGACCATTATACAGTATGGAGCATTATGTGTGGCCATTATACAGTATGGAGCATCATGTGTGGCCATTATACAGTATGGAGCATCATGTGTGGCCATTATACAGTATGGAGCATCATGTGTGGCCATTATACAGTATGGAGCACTATGTGTGGCCATTATACAATATGGAGCACTGTGTGGCCATTATACAGTATTGAGAATAATGTGTGGCTATTATACAGTATGGAGCATAATTTGTGACCATTATACAGTATGGAACAGTATGTGTGCCCATTATACAGTATGGAGCACTGTGTGGCCATTATACAGTATGGAGCACTGTGTGGCCATTATGAAGTATGGAGCATCATGTGTGGCCATTATACAGTATTGAGCATAATGTGTGGCTATTATACAGTATGGAGCATCATTTGTGACCATTATACAGTATGGAACATTATGTGTGCCCATTATACAGTATGGAGCACTGTGTGGCTATTATACAGTATGGAGCACTGTGTGGCCATTATACAGTATGGAGCATCATGTGTGGCCATTATACAGTATGGAACATTATGTGTGCCCATTATACAGTATGGAGCACTGTGTGGCTATTATACAGTATGGAGCACTGTGTGGCCATTATACAGTATGGAGCATCATGTGTGGCCATTATACAGTATGGAGCACTGTGTGGCCATTATACAGTATTGAGAATAATGTGTGGCTATTATACAGTATGGAGCATAATTTGTGACCATTATACAGTATGGAACAGTATGTGTGCCCATTATACAGTATGGAGCACTGTGTGGCCATTATACAGTATGGAGCACTGTGTGGCCATTATGAAGTATGGAGCATCATGTGTGGCCATTATACAGTATTGAGCATAATGTGTGGCTATTATACAGTATGGAGCATCATTTGTGACCATTATACAGTATGGAACATTATGTGTGCCCATTATACAGTATGGAGCACTGTGTGGCTATTATACAGTATGGAGCACTGTGTGGCCATTATACAGTATGGAGCATCATGTGTGGCCATTATACAGTATGGAACATTATGTGTGCCCATTATACAGTATGAAGCACTGTGTGGCTATTATACAGTATGGAGCACTGTGTGGCCATTATACAGTATGGAGCATCATGTGTGGCCATTATACAGTATGGAACATTATGTGTGCCCATTATACAGTATGGAGCACTGTGTGGCTATTATACAGTATGGAGCACTGTGTGGCCATTATACAGTATGGAGCATCATGTGTGACCATTATACAGTATGGAACATTATGTGTGGCCATTATACAGTATGGAGCATCATGTGTGGCCATTATACAGTATGGAACATTATGTGTGCCCATTATACAGTATGGAGCACTGTGTGGCTATTATACAGTATGGAGCACTGTGTGGCCATTATACAGTATGGAGCATCATGTGTGACCATTATACAGTATGGAACATTATGTGTGCCCATTATACAGTATGGAGCACTGTGTGGCTATTATACAGTATGGAGCACTGTGTGGCTATTATACAGTATGGAGCACTGTGTGGCCATTATACAGTATGGAGCATCATGTGTGGCCATTATACAGTATGGAGCACTGTGTGGCCATTAGGCTAGGGTCACATTGCGTTAGGGCAGTCCGTTTAGCGCATAGTGCTACGGACTGCGCTAACGCAATGTCCCAAAAGGGATCGCGTTAGCTGATCCCGCTAGCGCAGATCCCCGATCTGCGCTAGCGAGGAACGGACCACGAACGCTGCAAGCAGCGTTCGCGGTCCGTCACTCAAATGACGGCAAATCGATAGCGCACGCCCAATGTGGGCGTGTGCTAGTGATGCGTTCGCCATTACAGGCAATGGCGGCGTTAATGGACTACGTTACACCGCGTTATGCCGCGGTGTAACGTAGTCCGTTAAACGCAGTCACATAACGCAATGTGACCCTAGCCTTATACAGTATGGAGCACTGTGTGGCCATTATACAGCATGGAGCATCATGTGTGGCCATTAAACAGTATGGAGCACTGTGTGACCATTATACAGTATGGAGCATCATGTGTGGCCATTATACAGTACTAGATGGTGGCCCGATTCTAACGCATCACGTAGTATATTGCACAGCCCACATAGAATATTGCCCAGCTACGTAGTATATTGCCCAGTCACGTACTATATTGCCCAGCCACGTAGTATATTGCCCAGTCACGTAGTATATTGCCCAGCCACGTAGTATATTGCCCAGCCACGTAGTATATTGCCCAGCTACCTAGTATATTGTCCAGTCATGTACTATATTGCCCAGCTACGTAGTATATTGCCCAGTGATGTAGTATATTGCCCAGCCACATAGTATAGTGCCCAGTCACGTAGTATATTGCCCAGTCAGGTATATTGCCCAGCCACGTAGTATATTGCCCAGTGATGCAGTATATTTCCCAGCCACATAGTATATTGCCCAGCCACGTAGTATATTGCCCAGTCACGTAGTATATTGCCCAGTCACGTAGTATATTGCCCAGTCACGTAGTATATTGCCCAGCCACGTAGTATATTGCCCAGCTACGTAGTATATTGTCCAGTCACGTACTATATTGCCCAGTGATGTAGTATATTGCCCAGCCACAAAGTATATGGCCCAGTCACGTAGTATATTGCCCAGTCACATAGTATATTGCCCAGTCACGTAGTATATTGCCCAGCCATGTAGTATATTGCACAGCAACGTAGTATACAGCACAGAGCCACGTAGTATACAGCACAGACACGTAGTATATTGGCCAGTCACGTAGTATATTGGCCAGTCACGTAGTATATTGCCCAGCCACGTAGTATATTGCCCAGCCACGTATGTAACAGGTTAAAAATGACTTAAAGTAAAAAATAAACATATACTCACCTTCCGAGGGCCCCTTGTAGTCCTAGCGCCTGTGTGCGGTGCACGCGGCAGCTTCAAGTCCCAGGGTTGGTATGAGCTCAGGACCTGTGATGACGTCGCGGTCACATGACCGTGACATCATGGCAGGTCCTTCTCGGATAGCATCCTTGGCACCGGAACCTGCCGCTTGCACTGCCGAGGACAGGGCGCGACCTCGGAGGGTGAGAATAACGGTTTTTTTTTGTTATTATTATTTGTAACATTAGATATTTTTACTATTGATGCTGCATACGCAGCATCAATAGTAAAACGTTGGTCACACAGGGTTAATAGCTGCGTTAATGGAGTGCGTTACACCGCGTTCCATTAACGCTGGCATTAACCCTATGTGAGGGCTGACTGGAGGGGAGTATGGAGCGGGCACTGACTGCGGGGAGGAAGGAGCGGCCATTTTGCTGGCGGACTGTACCCGTCGCTGATTGGTCGTGGCAATGGTCGTGGGCATTTTGCCACGACCAATCAGCAACTTGGATTTCCATGACAGACAGACAGAAGGACAGACAGAAAGACGGAAGTGACCCTTAGACAATTATATAGTAGATGGAGCACTATGTGTGGCCATTATACAGTATGGTGCATCATGTGTGGCCATTATACAGTATGGAGCATTATGTGTGCCCATTATACAGTATGGAGCACTGTTTGGCCATTATACAGTATGGAGCATCATGTGTGGCCATTATACAGTATGGAGCACCATGTGTGGCCATTATACAGTATGGAGCATCATGTGTGGCCATTATACAGTATGGAGCACTGTGTGGCCATTATACAGTATGGAGCATCATGTGTGGCCATTATACAGTATGGAGCACTGTATGGCCATTATACAGTATGGAGCACTGTGTGGCCATTATACAGTATGGAGCATCATGTGTGGCCATTATACAGTATGGAGCATCATGTGGGGCTCATAATACTGTATGGAGCAATATATGGGGCTCATTATACTGTATGGAGCAATATATGGGGCTCATTATACTGTATGGAGCAATATATGGGGCTCATTATACTGTATGGAGCAATATATGAGGCTCATTATACTGTATAGAGCAATATATGGGGCTCATTGTTCTGTAAGGAGCAATGTGGTGCCCAGAATACTGTATGGAGGACTATACTGTCTGATTTATGACCTATTGTAGAATGTACAATAGTTATCACTCATGTAATGTATGGGGGGACTGTATATGAGATGGGAGCCCTATATGGGGGCTGTACTGTATATGTGTTTGGGGGGGTGGACACCGTTTAGAAGTTCGCCTCAGGCAGCAGTGTGGCTAGGTTCACCCCTGACATAATGTGGACACTCAATGGGCCAAAAAACACAGACATGGGAACACTATAGACTATAAAGAGTATATGTGCTATATATATAAAAAACACAGCAAAAGTATGTAAAACATGGACATGTAAATAAAGCCTTAAAGGTCACGTTCACACGTTCAGTATTTTACATCAGTAGTTTTAAGCCAAAATCAGGAGTGGAACAATCAGGGGAAAAGAATAATAGAAGCACGTCACTACTGTATTTATCACCCACTTCTGATTTTGGCTTAAAAATACTGATGTAAAATGCTGACCAAATCCTGAACATTCACAGAGTCACATGGCCAAATAGTAAGAAAGGGACAGCACTAGGATGCAGCACGTATGGCATCCATGTGCTGTCTGAGTTTTTCATGGACCCATAGACTTGAAAGTGCAAATCTGATTTGTGATTCGGATAGAACATGTGCATGAAAGATGGACATCAGAATGACGCCTTTGCACAATGATAGCCACACCGGTATATACTACTATGCAGGGGCGTAATGACCGCAGTCAAAGAGGTTGTGACTGGGCCAGTGCGGGTGAGGGACCCGCCATCACAAATTTCAACTGGATGTGCGCTCTCGGACGCACATTCAGATGAAGAATACTGCAATACACCCTGCCGGCCAATCAGAGGCTAGCAGCTGGCGTTGGCATGCATTTGATTGGGGGGCACATTGGCAGTGACATCATGCGCTCCTGTTACTTGCATACTGAAGTTAGCTGCCGGCTTCAGAAGAGGACTCTGTGCGGCAGGGAGTGGATGGGATGTGAGTAGAATCATTCCTTTTTTTTTTCTATGCATTAAAGAACAGAGTCAGAATGGGGGACTTGTATATAGCAGAATTGGGAACATACCAGGATGGGGATATACAGTCATCAACAAAAGTGTTGGCACACTTGAAATTATTCTAGAAAATTAAGTATTTCTCCCAGTATATAATTTTCAGGTTTTGTTATACACATGCTTATTTACTTTATGTGTATTGGAACAACACAAAAAAAATCAGAAAAAAAGGTAAGTAGGACATAATTTCAGACAAAACCCCAAAATGGGCTTGACAAAACTGTTGGCACCTTTCCAATAACTTTGTTACAAGCATGTGATGCTTATTCAAACTCACCTGTGGCAAGGAAAATGTGTGGGCAATATAAAAATGACACCTGAAACCAGATAAAAAGGGGAGAAGTTGGCTTAATCTTTGCATTGTGTGTACCACACTAAGGGCTCATACTCACTTGAGCGAGACTCGGATGAGTCTCGCACGGCAATACCCGGCGCTGCTGCCGGCACTCAGATCGGAGCGTGCGGCCGCATAGGAATACATGCAGCCGCATGCTCCGCTCCTCTGTGCCAGGTGCAGTGCTGGGTATTGCCGTGCGAGACTCATTCGAGTCTCAGGCAAGTGAGTATGAGCCCTAAGCATGGAAAGCAGAAAGAGAAGACAACTGTCTGAGGCCTTGAGAATCAAAATTGTTGAAAAATATCAACAATCTTCAGAGACCTTGATGTTTCTTTGTCGATGATGTGCAACATAGACCAGAAATTTACAACCCATGGCACTGTAGCTAATCTCCCTGAACTTGGAAGGCAGAGAAAAATTACCGAAAGGTTGCAACTCAGGATAGTCCGGATGGTGGATAAGCAGTCCCAATTAGGTTCCAAAGAAATTCAAGGTGTCCTGCAGACTCAGGGTGCATCAGTGTCAGCGTGAACGATACGTCGTCATTTGAATTAAATGAAATGCTATGGCAGAATACCCAGGAGGCCCACTGCTGACACAGAGACAGAGAAAACCTAGACTGCAGTTTGCCAAAATATATGTGAGCAAGCTAAAATCCTTCAGGGAAAGTGTCTTATGGACAGATGAGACCAAAATAGAGCTTTTGGTAAAGCGCTTCATTCTACTGTTTACTAAAACATAATTAGTCCTACAAAGAAAAGAACACCCTACCTACAGTCAAGGATGGTGGAAGCTCAAAAAATGTTATGGTGTTGCTTTGCTGCCTCTGGGTGCCTTGACAGTGTTCAAAGCATCATGAAATCTGAAGATAACAAATGGATTTTGGGTCGCAAAGTAGTGCCCAGTGTCAGAAAGCTAGGTTTGCGTCCTAAGTCATGGGTCTCCCAGCAGGACAGTGACCCCAAACATACTTCCCGAACCACCCAAAAATGGATGGAAACAAAGAGCTTAAGAGTTCTGAAGTGGCCAGCAATGGGTCCGGATCTAAATCCCATTGAATAACTGTGGAGAGACCTTAAGATTGCTGTTGGGAGAAGACGAAATATGAGAGACCTGGAGCAGTTTGCAAAAGAAGAGTGGTCCATAATGCCAGTTGAGAGGTGTAAGAAGCTTGCGGATAGTTGTAGGAAGTGATTGATTGGAGTTATTTATTCCAATGAGTGTGCAACCAAATATTAAGTTGAGGGTGCCAAAAATGTTTTCCACCTCATTTTTGGTGATTTGTGTGAAATTATGTCCAACTTAATTTTTTTTCTCTTTTTTCTTAATGTTGTTCCAACACACTAAGAAAATAAACATGTGTATGACAAAACATGTGTAATTGCAATAATTTTCTGGGAGAAATACCTCATGTTCTGGAACAATTTCTAGGGTGCCAACACTTTTGGCGATGACTGTATATAACAGGATGGAGCCTGGGATGGGGGATACACAGCTCTCGCAAAAATTAGGAGACCACTGCCAAATTTTCAGTTTGTCTGATTTTTCTCTTTATAGGTATATTTTTGAGTAAAATGTAAATTGTTCTTTTATTCTTTAAACTTCTGACAACATGTCTCCAAATTTCCAAGCAATAAATTTTGTATTTTTTTTCTGAAAAGTTGAAATGGTCAAAATTAAAAATAATGCATTGCTTTCAGACCTCAAATAATGCAAAGAAAACAAGTTCATAATCATTTAGAAACAACAATACTAATGTTTTAACTCAGGAAGAGTTCAGAAATCAATATTTTGTGGAATAACCATGATTTTTAATCACAGCTTTCATGCGTCTTGGCATGCTTTCCACCAGTCTTTCACACTGCTTTTGAATGACCTTATGCCACTCCTGGTATAAAAATGTAAGCAGTTCTTCTTTGTTTGATGGCTTGTGACTAACCATCATCCTCTTGATTACATTCCAGAGGTTTTCAATGGGGTTCAGGTCTAGAGATTGGGCTGCCCATGACAGGGATTTGAGTGGGCGGCACGGTGGCACAGTGGTTAGCACTGCAGCCTTGCAGCGCTGGAGTCCTGGGTTCAAACCCCACCAAGGACGACATCTGCAACGAGTTTGTATGCTCTCTCTGTGCTTGCGTGGGTTTCCTCCAGGCACTCCGGTTTCCTCCCACATTCCAAAGACATACTGATAGGGAATTTAGATTGTGAGCCCCATCGGGGACAGTGATGATAATGTGTGCAAAATGTAAAGCACTGTGGAATATGTTAGCGCTATATAAAAATAAAGATTATTATGTGGTGGGCCTTCATCCACACATTGATTGACCTAGCTGTGTGGCATGGCGCATTGTCCTGCTGGAAAAACCAGTTCTGAGTTGTGGAACATTCCCTGAGCAGAAGGAAACAACTGTTTTTTCCATGATAACCTTGTATGCGGCTTGATTCATGCGTCCTTCGCAAAGATTAACCTGCCTAATTCCAGCCTTGCTGAAGCATCCCCAGATCATCACCGATCCTCCACTAAATTTCACAGTGGGTGCAAAACACTGTGGCTTGTACGCCTCTCCAGGGCTCCGTCTAACCATTAGATGACCAGGTGTTGGGCAAAACTGAAAATTTTACTTATCAGAGAAGATTACCTTATTCCAGTCCTCTATGGTCCAATCCTTATGGTCTTTGGCAAACTTCAGCCTGGCTCTCCTTTGCTTCTCATTGATGAAAGGCTTTTTTCTAGCTTTACATGACTTGAGTCCTGCCTTTAGGAGCCTGTTACGAACTGTTCTTACCGTGCACGTCACCCCAGCTGCTATTGGCCATTCCTTTTGTAGGTCACTTGATGTCATCCTGCGGTTGCTGAGTGACATTCAAATAAGATGATGGTCATCCCGGTCAGTGGAGAGTGGTTTTCGCCCTCTGCCGGTCTGTAGCTTTGTTGTCCCCAATGTCTGCTGTAATGGACTGCCATCTTAGAAATTTTAAGGATGGAGGCAACATGACACTCACTGTATCCCTCTGCTAGTAAAGCCAGAATTGAGCCCTTCTTTTCCTCACTAAAGCCTTTTCTTTTCAACTCCTTTGGCATGGTTAAAAGTTATTTTTCATTCCTTTTACTTTTGGGATATTACTAGCACTTGTTTTGCCATCCAGCTTGTCCTATTGCAAGAGGATTGTGAACACCACAGCAGGGTTTTTTTTGTATACTTTCCTTCATTAAATAAGATTTGGTTCAGAAGCACATTAAAGGGAACCTGTCACCCCCCCCCCCCCAGGTGTTTGTAACTAAAAGAGCCATCTTGTGCAGCACTAATGCTGCATTCTGACAAGGTGGCTCTTTTAGTTCTTGGTGCTGTAACTGCAGAAATAATCAATTTTGCAATTTGTCCAAAATACCTTGAAACAGTCCTGGCGGAATTTGGCGGAAAAAGCACAGTGCTGATATTACATGGAGCCTTATTGCATATGTGAACATACCTTTAGGCCTCATTCAGCTATCTGTTGTATTTCCCATGTACGTACGTATTATTATCCGTGTGCTGGACCTTATTTTCATCACTGGTCAGAGTGTCCGTTTTTGCCTTCACCGACTGTGTTGCAAAGCTTCTCTTACCGACTGCAATGTTAAAAACATACAGCACATAGACTGCACACGGATGACATATGTGTGCTGGCTGGGAACTTCATAGAACACAGTATGTGAAAAACAGCATCTTAATGAGGCCTAAGGGCTGGCTCATGTGTTGTTTTTTTGTGTGCGTTTTTTTCCATGTTACAGTATCAACACAATGAATTTGATTTCTGAAATCTTATGCGCCTGCTGCTTATTTTGAACCTTAAGGGTGTGTGCGCACGGTGAGCTTTGGACGGTGCGTATTTTTGCTGCGTCAAAAACGCAGCGTCTTTGCTGGAACAGCGTCTTCCAGTTTCAGCAAAGTTGATGGGATTCATGGAAATCTCATGCCTTCTGTGCTTTTTTCTTCTTACTCAACATAAACTGAGTTTTAAATCCGCATCATGTCAATTTCTCTTGCGGGTTCGCTGACTTTTATGTATGGATTTTCCTCATAGACTTGCATTAGATGCGGCAAATCCACAGGTAAAAAGGCACATGCGTTTGTAGCATGTTTTCAAGGTGGAAATGTGGCGCCCCAGGGTCCTGGTCATCACAGTGGTATTGCTTTCCTCCAAGGGAGAGTGATGCTACGTTCAGAGGCAAGGAAGGATAATTGCATCCAGGTACCACAAACATGCCACACATTCACACTCCAGGCCACCAGGGGGAGCTTCTGCTCCTATTTATTAGGTGACTCCCCATATATATATATATATATATAACTGGTAGTCTGTAGGGAAAGTTAGTTGGTGCCAGACATGAGTCTGAGGAGGACAGAGGGTCCACGGAGCTGTGCATGCCCTCAGAGCTGCAGCTCCCAGAAAGAGACATTTTGAAGGTAGAATTGTATTGCTGCGAGCATGAAGGTAGTCAAAGCAAAGGAGAGGATACCAGAAGGGGACCAGCCCCGAACAGGCTGCTTCCTTCTGAGGCACAGAACACCGGTAGCCGGGACACCGAGGTAGTAAGGACCTCTATGCCTTACTTCAGAGACCGGCAGGACAGCTGAACTTTACGTTACCTGTCCGCACCTACACCCAGGAGGCACGGTGACACCCCACAGAGCCGGGTTATCTAAGAGACCCTATAAAGAGGCTCAAGTCACCAGTCATACGGATTTTGTCCTATCCGACTACGGGGGACAGAGAGAGAAACACCACATCTGTGAGGACCTTATTCGAAGCTTATGCAGTAAGAGACTACACCATTACAGCGCAAGGGAAGGCTATTGATTTCCACCTGGACAAGAGGACTCTGGACTTGCCTCTGGACCAGCCGGACTCTGCCTACCCTGTGGTCCGGTGCTCTGGATTGTGGATGCTGAAGTCTTCAGTAAAGGTAAAGAGACTGCAACCTTGTGTCCTCGTTCTTCTCTGCGCCTCTCACCATCTGCCATCTACACACCGGGAGCCCTGGGGATATACTTCACCTGTGGTAAGTTATACCATCTAGCTGCCATAACATCACCCCAGCGGACCCCTAAAAGCAGTGTCGGTCACCCTGACCGAATACCACAGGTGGCGTCACGAACATAAACTCTATCCCTTTAAAGACCTTTCCCTTTTATATGGACGTCCCAGGGCCACGGACTGGGTCAGCCACCGTGACATCCTCCTGTAAAGTACTGGACCCGGTACCAAATACCCCATTGCCCTGATGGGGCGCTCCAGAAACACAATAAAAAACGCATGTAATCCACACATGACTATCAATAACGTTTTGTCAAAGTCAAATAGCAGGAAATATCCAGAACAAAGCAGCTTTACTTCAAACATGACATATCGAAAAGAGATGAAAAAAACGGAGAATCAAAAAACGTGATAAAAATGCATGTAAAAAAAATGCACTGAAAAACGCAAGTAACCTAATTTACATAGTAAGTGTAGAAATTCTGCAAGAACAAAAACTTATCAGAAGCTCATCGTGGGAACGTAGCCTAAAACTCAGCAGCGTACCCGCAAAAGAGATTCATATTTTGCAGAACACACACCGCAGGTCAATTTACACTATGTAAAAAAAAAAAAAGCACAGAGGGCGTGAGATTTCTATAAATCCCAAATGTAAAGTGCTACGGAATATGTTGGCACTATATAAATAAAATTATTATTATTATAAATTATAAAATCCCATCCACTACCCTGGATCTGGAAGATGCTCAGTTTTTGATGCAGCGAAAATACACAGGGTCATAAAATCATCATGGACACAAAGCTTCAAGCTATGCTCCCATGATGAGCTTTTGATGTTGCAGATTTTCTGTGTGACGCCCCAGGGTCCTGGTTGTCACAGTTGCATTGCTTTGCTCACGGGGAGAGTGATGTCATGCTTGGAAGCGATGGAGGATTCCTTTTGACAGGTAATCAGCACATACAACACTGTTCTGACTCCAGGCCAGAAGGGGGAGCTCTACACCCTAACGTGCCGGAGAGCGAAGCTCAGGAGTGTGACAACAGGGGAGAATAGCTGGGACTGGGCTACATCCATGATTGAGCGCAGACACCAGTAGCCAGAAGACCAAGGCTTTTGTGGGACTCTAAGACACATAGCAGAAACCGGCAAGAAAGCTGGATTATACATCACCTGTTCGCCCTAACACCTAGGAGACACAGTGACACATAGAGCCGGGGTCATGATAGAGACCCTGTAAAAAGGGGTTTTAAACAGCTGACATGTGCCCGCAATAGCGACGGGTGAAATCGCGATTCAACCGCCACTATTAACTAGTTAAATGCCACTGTCAAACGCTGACAGCGGCATTTAACTACCGCTTCCGGCCATCGGGCTGGAAATGAGCGCATCGCCGACCCCATCAAATGATCGGGGGTCAGCGATGCCTCAGCATAACAACCAGAGGTTTCCATGAGACCTCTATGGTTGTTGATGCCGGCTTGCTATGAGCGCCACCGTGTGTTCGGCGCTCATAGCAAGCCTGCAATTCAGCTACATAGGAGCGATCTGAGCATCGCTCCTATGCAGCAGAGCTGATCGAGTTGTGCCAGCTTCTAGCCTCCCATGGAGGCTATTGAAGCATGGCAAAAGTAAAAAAAAAAAAAGTTTAAAAAAAAAAAAAGAAAAAAAATATAAAAGTTTAAATCACCCCCCTTTCGCACCATTCAAAATAAAACAATAAAAAAAATCAAACCTACACATATTTGGTATCGCTGCATTCAGAATCGCCCGATCTATCAATAAAAAAAAGGATTAACCTAATCGCTAAACAGCGTAGCGAGACAAAAATTCAAAATGCCAGAATTTCGTTTTTTGGGTCGCCGCGACATTGCATTAAAATGCAATAACGGGCGATCAAAAGAACGTATCCACACCAAAATGGTATAATTAAAAACGTCAGCTCGGCACGCAAAAATAAGCCCTCACCAGACCTGAGATCCCAAAAAATGGAGACGTTACGGGTATTGGAAAATTGCGCAATTTAAAAAAAATTTTTTTTTTAGCAAAGTTTGGAATTTCTTTTTACCACTTAGATAAAACGTAACCTACACATGTTTGGTGTCTATGAACTCGTAATGACCTGGAGAATCAAAATGGCAGGTCAGTTTTAGCATTTAGTGAACCTAGCAAAAAAGCCATTTGAAAAATAAGTGTGGGGTTGCACTTTTTTTGCAATTTCACCGCACTTGGAATTTTTTTCTAGTTTTCTAGTACATGCTAAAACCAATGATGTAGTTCAAAAGTAGAACTTGTCCTGCAAAAAATAAGCCCTCACACGGCCATATTGCCGGAAAAATAAAAAAGTTATGGCTCTGGGAAGGAGGGGAGCGAAAAACGAGAACGCAAAAATGGAAAAGGGCAAGGTCTTGGAAGGGGTTAAGGACCGGACCCGGTACCCCACGGTCCTGACAGGCGACTCATTTGCACCTTTTTACTCAGCGTGAATCTGCAACATGTCAATTTCTTTTGCGGGTACGCTGAGTTTTATATGCACATTTTTCTCATACACTTGCATTAGAAGTGGGTAAGGTAAGAAGCGCAGATGTGCTTTTAGTGCATTTTTGCTGCAGAAAACAACTAAAAACGCATGTAATCCGCACATGAGTGTATCACTAACGCCAAATACCAGGAAGTATCAAAAAACAAAGCCGTTTCATTGTTACATGTTCTATCTGTAAACAAACAAACATAGATTTATCATGTTATCATGTTAACCTGTATGAGATTTGACTTTGGGAAAGCAAGATTTAATGACAGCTGATATTTGAAAGTGATGGATGAAAAAATATAAATTAATATCCCCCCCACCCCCCCCCCCCAAAAAAAAAAAAATTGCTACATGAATATATATGCATTTATTTTTTGTAAAATTCAATCTGCAATGTAAGGAGCTGAAGGTTAATAACCAGCAGCTCAGACAGTGAGTCCTGCTCCCTCCCATTTACAACAGCACACAACCCTGTGAGTCAGCTCTGCACTGAAAACACACACAGGCATCACATTACACCAGCCCACTGCCAAGGTAGGTGAAAGACCTCATACATATGCAAAGCAGGAAGTTTTGGTTTTTTTTTTAAATTTTATTTTATTTTTTGTCCACAGTTAGCAGATTCATGTAAATCCTCCATGATTGACAGCTGATCACATTCCTAGAACAATGCTGTCTCTGGAAAAAAAAAAAAAAAAAAAAAAAAAAGTTTCAGCTCTGGTCATAAGAATCAAGGACAGAAACCTTTTTTTTTTTTTTTTTTACTTTTTTTTTTTTTTCTGAAAGGGGGCTGATCCACATTGTTAATCTTTACCACTTCCCTGGGAGAGAAAGGGAGGGGCAGGGGGAGGGTTTTTTTTTTTTTTAGAACTCACTCACTGCTAGGGCCATTTTATTTGTGGGCAGCATGGTAAGAATCTTGCCAGTAAGTAATAAACTAAAGCCCTGGTGCACCATAGCCTTATTGCTTATCACCCCCCAGGAGCAGGTTAGTGATTACAGATCAGGGGTAAAGGAAGTGAGAATTCCCTTGTATCAGATGATAAACAATGCCTGCATCAGATATTGTTACATTGTAGCAACTTGTCCCCCTCCTCCTCCATGACATCACTGCAATCTGATTAAATGGTGGAGGTGTGATTGATTCAGGCTTTATGTAAACAGATCAATCTGCTGGGTCTGATTGTATCCTGCACAAAGGTTGTGAGCACAGTAGGTGCTGTAGTTTGGCTTTCACATATATATAAAAAAATAATAATAATAATCAGGTTTGTGTTTTGTATGATAGGAGTTTTAAAATGGCACACTGCCTTTTTTTCCAGGCTGCAGAAGGGGGTGGGGGGGAGGATAGTGCAGACTGGAGGGACACTGCCCTCCCATCCAATCACAATCCGCCTATTTGCCATTGCAAAGTTGTTAACCCCAGAGTCTTGTGGTTATGCCTCTGCTTCTATAATCTTCTTTGGCTTTTTTTTTTTTTTTTGTTCTTCTTCTTCTTCTTCTTACAAAGCTTGAAGATTGAGGAAGAAAACCTTCTGTGTCATCAGACATCATGGAACTACTAAGTAGGACTTCTTGCCTTCCCAGCCATTTCGAGAGGTTTGCAAACCCATCTGCTTCTTCTCCTTCTTCTTGGAAATTGTTTGACAAAACCCAGGTCGTCATCTCCTTTAGATATTGTTTGAAATCGTTCCTCTCTATGGCTTCCCATCGCCTGGCGGAGAGGTGAGTGCGTTATTAATTTTAATTCAAGTTCTTTCCAAAGTGGGGGCAAAAAAAAAAAAGTGGGTGGATCTGGTAGGAAAATATATAATAATGTTTATTTGTTTTTCTTTTACACTATACTTTTTTTTTTTTTTGGAACTCCCAATGCGGATTGTTACATTGTATTTAGAACACTATTACACTCCCTATCTTTTATATTATTGTTATGCTTTTATTATTTTTTAAATATTACTTGACTGTCCATAAATATCTCTTAATATTTCGAGTATCCTGCTCTGCGTTTTGTAGCTTCCACCATAATACAGTACTAATAATAAAAAAAACTAATATACATAATATAAAATTTATATATATATTTTTTTCTTTTATAATGAAATGAATGTATCAACAGATTAATTATTTCTCTGCTCGGCACATCTGGTGTATGTACATGGCGTTAAATGATCTGAATCGTTTGTTTAAAGGAAAGTAGAAGGAAGGAGGAGACGGTGACACAAGAGGTTTATTATATTCTAAGTTATGGCTGGTACTAAATGGTGGCTGTTCTTATTCGTGAAGATCAACTCCCTCTATGGCGATGACGGTGTAGAATGACACCGGAGGAAGATGATATATGGATATATACTCCCCTCTTGGCCTGATTGTTATTAAGCTGGAGACCATTAAAAATAAATTGTAGGATTTTAATGTCCCTTTTTTTTTTTTTTGTCTTTTTTTTTTTTTTTTTTGCACACGGTGGGAGTTTTTTTTTTTTTTTAATACATTGATCTGTGTTGGTGGCGCTGTGGTGCTCTTAACCAATTTTATATGTCAGTTACACTAAGAGAAAGGGTAGAGAGGTGGGGCAAGGCTTGATCTGATCGGTGTACATTATGTGCTAAAGATGTCATTGTGTCTGAGTAATAACTGCAGCGTAGAACCAAATGTTTTTTTATTTTTTTTATTTTTTTTTAATCATTTTATCTGCGGTTTCTTATACAGAACCCGGTCTAATCAGCATTTCTGCCCAGACAATGCTGGAACAACAAGAAGAGTCTGAACCATTTTGTAAGAGGCTCGCCAGCGTTAATACTGTATATAATTTCCCCTTTTTTCCTGTTGTTGTACTATGTTTGAATAAAAGGAATAATATTCTAATACTTTATTATAAATCTATATAGAGTTCTTTTAGAAATCAACCGAAAAAAAAAGTTATCACTTTGTGTTTGGGGTTTTAAGTGTCTGTCGATGAGAAAACTGTAGCAAAAAAGTGTTTTTGGGTTTTTTGTTTTTTTTTGGCTTTTTTTGAAAAGATACATGTCTGACCCCTCCCCCCCCACTCAACAGGCAGGCTATTTTCTTAGGGAGGGTTTTTAATTTATTTTTAAGTTTTATAAGTTCCTAATTTTTGCTGCCCAATTCCCTGTTTAGTTTTATATGAAATCACCTCACATGTACATGTTGTAAGTCCCCATTACTGGGACATACTGAAGGACAATGTGTTCTATGAAACTGCACAAAAGAATTCAGCAGTTTTTTTTTTTTTTTTTCTACCCCCCTCTCCCTCCCTTATCTGCTGACAAAATGGCTGTTCCTTTAATTGGAATCCTCTATGTGAGAGTTCTTGACTCGGTGTAATCCTCAGATTAATTTAAGACGATGTGGAAAGCTGGAAAACGTTAGTATTTTGTAGCTTTTGGTAAATTAGATTGCTTGTTTTTGCTTTTTTTTTTTTTCCAGTAAGCACTCACTAATTGAAACAGACTAGGAAGTGATCGCAAATACAATGTACAAGGGTAAAATATATGCTGTGTATATATAAAATCGATATTGCCCTCATATATATATATATATTTTTCTTATTGCACTTGATTTGGGACAGAGAATAGACTGTTTATGCCCCATTCACAAGGGCCAATCCATTGAACGACAGTCATTTATTGACCTATCTCTGTATGTACAGGACGATCAATAAAATAATTGTTCTGCCTGCGTAGAATATCACGACTGGAGATGTGCATCCAATAATGATTTTGAAGGCGGCTTAAAAATCTTCACACCTGACGAACAGGCACCTGAGGAAGTCTGTTGTTTTAAACACCATACATATGTTTTTTTTGTTTTAAATAAACATTCTCGTTTCCCCACGGGTCCTTTTTTTTGTTATTACTATCACCTCTGGTGGAAGCCCCTCATTCCTGGATTTTTGTTTGTTACACCTGGCCTGGCCTGTTTTTTTGCTGGCCTGTTTAGATGGGCCAATAGTCGGGACCGAGCGTTCCTACCAACTCTTGTTCCCTAAATGGGCCATTCGAAACTTGACAACTATACACGTTAGACGAAATGTTGGCAGAACCCTTCCGTTTCCGTGTTTGGCTGCATCATCCACCTTTGTAATATGTACGGGGGTCTCCCACCTCTCCCTTGACAGCAGGAATTGAGCGCGGTGGATTTCATCCTGCCCTATCCTTTGTTCTTATAGCCGATAAGCCTGTGCTAGAGGTTTCTGGTGACGTCCGCACCCCTCCTTCCTTTTTTAAGGCCTTACTCAGACTTCTGTGTTTCACATACATGTTAAGTCGGAGTATTTCATAGAAAGATCACGTTGCCCCTAATAGTCAGTGGGCCTTCTTATATGTTCGTATTTCTCAGACTTCCAGTCTGTAAAAAAAAAAGAATACTTGTCAGT
Organism: Ranitomeya imitator; assembly: GCF_032444005.1. NCBI lineage: Eukaryota > Metazoa > Chordata > Amphibia > Anura > Dendrobatidae > Ranitomeya > Ranitomeya imitator. The sequence continues at coordinate 51,277,040 of NC_091287.1, read as the reverse complement.
TTTTGATCTAAATTGTCAACCGCCCATTCATATAAATAGATCCATGAAAGAAACAGTCAGCGCTCTGATGTCATCTGAGTGGTGTCCGTTCTTATGGTTTAACTTAGTCTTAGTTTTTCTTGTTCCAAAAAAAAAAAAAAAAAAGAAAGGGTGCGTCCATACGACCAAATCATTGAATCGTACTCAGTCCAATGTCACCGTGCACATATGCGATTTGTTTTTGTTTGCTTGTTTTCTCTCTGACCAAGTGGTTCCAGGAGAAAAAATTGCAGCATGCATGATCAGCCTCCAATAATCGGATCGCACTTGGCCATTCAAGTCTATGGATTCGTCAACAACATTGACCGCACTCACATGACATCCAATCATGTTCATGTTATGATCAAAGTCTGATTAGCATAATCTGACCGTTTTTTTTTGGGATGGAGAACATAAGGTCATGTGACCCTAGCCTTGGGGTACGATCTGTGCATACATGTGTATATGAGCCAAAAGAACACTTTGTTGGCCTCCGATGGTTGAATGGAACCCTATAAATACATTTGCCCCTTTTTAAAGGAAGCCCCTTTCCCAATGAATACACCAAAGTTGGGGCTCAAGCAGACAAGACACAGCCTTATCCATTTTGAGGTTATATGGTCAGATTCAATTTAGTTACTCAGGAACAAAAAATTCAAGTTGGATGTTAGATTAAGCGCATACCCAAGCTGTGAAAATAGCCTGAAAGTTCATGGCAATAAAACAGGCAAGTCTGCATTCACATGTCAGTGCAGAGATTGCAATCCCCGGACAGACTGCAGGTCTCCTGACCCAAACAAACAACCTCATATTCTTACATGAAGCTGTTTGTTTGGGTCAGGAGACCCATGGTTGGACCGGTTATTACGGTCTGTTGATAAGCCATGGAATGCGGATACAAGAGCGCCTATTTTTTGTTGTGGAGTGGTCCATTGACTTCACCATTTCCATTGGGTAAAATCTCTTGCAAAATTTCTCAAAAGGACATGGTGAAGAGCCACAAGATGCCTTGTTGGACGTGCCATCTGTTTCTGAGGTTTTGGGGTATGACTGATTACAAGAATGGGCTCTTTTTACTTTACTAAATACAGCGACACAATCATTCATGTGCGACTATAGTGGAAGCCAGAAGATGCGGTGGCTCTTCACCAAACACAGCAGCGCCTTCATTCTTGTGATTTGGTTGGGGTCCCAACGTTGGTCAAATTGTAAGAACTAACATTAGAGTACTATGTTCTCCAAGGCCTCATTCAGACAACTATTTTTTTGCAAGAGAAAAACTGTTCTAAGGGTTATGGTCATTGTGGCTTACAACTCCTAAAAGGGTGGATAATTCCAAGCGGAAGCCGCCAGGAGCTTGGACCGGTCACTAATTTTAGATGCTTCACTCCAGAACATATACAAATTGTTCTGACATTACTATAAATGTATTAATTCCTTTTTGAATTTTTTCTTGACACTTTTTCTGATGGAATCCGCCTGAAGAAGTCATTGTGTGCACATACCCTGCGGCCTCATACAGATGTCTTTGTTTTGGTTTTTTTAATACGAGTGATATCTGTGATTTTTCGCAGATGGCACTCAAACCTATGATATTCTATGGGGTTATTCACATTTCCAATTTTTTTTCCTCAGACTGAGTGGTTGATGGAAAATAATGGAGATTTGTCGGACTATTATATGGGGGTCAGATCAGAATCAGCGATGCAAGTCCGAGTCCATGAAAAAATCTGACTGCACCCAGATTACATCTGTGTGCAGTCCGATTTTCATGGACAGTCAGAAAGGAGAAATTATTAATTTCTCCACGTATGAGAAAATCTGATGGCACTCGTACCACGCTCTGATCAAACTTTGATCAGAATAATCAATCCGATTTTTTTATTTATTTTTTTTATTTATTTTTCCCTTACCCCAAAAAACCTGGTGTCTAAATAAGAACGTGAATTACAGTCTCATGATTCGCTTTTGATCCAAGGAAAACATGCAGTGTCTTACAATTCCAGCAAAATGGATGGGATTTCCAGAAATCTCCTGCCCGCTGTGCTTCCGAGGTGCGCTTAATACATGTTGAAGAAGAAAAAAAAATGCAATGGAAAAAACGCAAATAACCTAATTTTAAATAAGATGCAGAAATTCCACAATATCAACAACTCAACAAAAGCTCATTGTGAGTATGTAGTCTAAGGCTGTGTGCACACGATGCGGAATTAGAGCGGATTATTCCGCGCAGAAATGCTGCAGATCCGCACTGTGATTTACAGTACAATGTAAAGGTACCTTCACATTAAGCGACGCTGCAGCGATACCGACAACGATCCGGATCGCTGCAGCGTCGCTGTTTGGTCGCTGGAGAGCTGTCACACAGACAGCTCTCCAGCGACCAACGATGCCGGTAACCAGGGTAAACATCGGGTAACTAAGCGCAGGGCCGCGCTTAGTAACCCGATGTTTACCCTGGTTACCATGCTAAAAGTAAAAAGAAACAAACACTAGATACTTACCTTCCGCTGTCTGTCCTCCAGCGCTGCGCTCTGCTTTTCTGCTCTCCTCCTGTACTGTCTGTGAGCCGGAAAGCAGAGCGGTGACGTCACCGCTCTGCTTTCCGGCTCACAGCCAGTACAGGAGGAGTGCAGAGCACAGCGCTGGAGGACAGACAGCTGTAGGTAAGTATCTAGTGTTTGTTTTTTTTAACTTTTAGCATGGTATCCAGGGTAAACATCGGGTTACTAAGCGCAGCCCTGCGCTTAGTTACCCGATGTTTACCCTGGTTACCAGTGAAGACATCGCTGGATCGGTGTCACACACGCCGATCCAGCGATGTCTCCAGGGAGTCCAGCGACGAAATAAAGTTCTGGACTTTATTCAGCGACCAACGATCTCCCAGCAGGGGCCTGATTGTTGGTCGCTGTCACACATAACGATTTCATTAACGATATCGTTGCTACGTCACAAATAGCAACGATATCGTTAACGATATCGTTATGTGTGAAGGTACCTTAAATCAATAGAAAAAAAAAAGCTGTGCTAATGGTGTGGAAAAATCCGCCTGAAAACCACTGCGGAACAAAAGAAGTAGCATGCTGCTTCTTTTGTGCGTAACTGCAACATTTCTGACCCCTTCCATAATAGAAATCCGCAGGGGTAAAAAATGCAGAAAATCTGCATCAAAAATGCGGCAAATCCGCACCTGCGTTTTCTGCCAGGAGATGCGGATTTTGTGCGGAAAATTCTGCACCCCAATCCGCAACGTGTGCACATAGCCTTAGGGTGCATTTACACTGTTAGTGATGAGCGCATGTGCTCAGATAAGGTGTTTAGACATGTAGCCTGCACTTCCCATGCGCACAGAACGATCGGTAATATGATTGTTCTGTATGTAGGCATTGTCATTGTTCTCAGCAGTACATCCTGTTAAAGGGAACCTGTCACCCCCAAAATTGAAGATGAGCTAAGCCCACCGGCATCAGGGGCTTATCTACAGCATTCTGGAATGTTGTAGATAAGCCCCCAGATGTATCCTAAAAGATGAGAAAAAGAGGTTAGATTATACTCACCCAGAGGCGGTCCCACTGCAGTCTGGTCCGGGGCCTCCCATCTTCTTACGATGGCGTCTTCTTCTTGTCTTCACGCTCCGACGCAGGCGTAGTTTGTCTGAGGGCAGAGCAAATTATTGCAGTGCGCAGGCGCCAGGAAAGGTCAGAGAGGCCCAGCGCCTGCGCACTGCAGTACTTGGCTCTGCCCTCAACAGTGCAGATAAAGTACGCCTGCGCCGGAGCCGCAGCAGGAAGCAAAGAAGAGGACGTCATCATATGAAGATGGGAGGTGCCGAACTGGATCGCGACGCCTATCAGATCGGATGGCCCGCCCGCCCAGGTGAGTATGATCTAACCTCTTTTTCTCATCTTTCAGGATATATCGGGGGCTTATCTACAGCATTACAGAATGCTGTAGATAAGCCCCTGATGCTGGTGGGCTTAGCTCATCTTCCATTTTGGGAGTGACAGGTTCCCTTTAAAAATCATGTTACTTGATGAATGAGCATTTTCCTCGATCATTGGATGATTGGCGGCCTGTTTGCACTGCCCAACTATCAGGGAAACGAGCATTACTAGAAACTATTTCCAATTATCAACTGTTAAAGGACAAAGTTTCCTCCACAAATTACTAAACTTATGGTATCAAAGGGGGAACTCTCTTTGCACCTCTAATGAGGTCCGATATTAACTATTATCGCCAAACTTGACTACTAATAATTAATATCCACTTAATACCATAACGTTATCTTTACCTTATACTACACACTAACTGTTATCTTTTCCTTATACTATATACTAACTAGGACAAAACCGTGTATCAATAAAGGGGATTTATCACACACACACATACACATACACACACACACACGTCTGCAGTCTATAACATACATATATATATATTTATACCCAAGCTGGCAACTATAATATATAAATAAATATATATACACACACAATATATGGAAATTACAACTTTAATACAGTAATCTCACTACAGTATACAATAATATAACAATATCACACAGTAAAAACCCACCCTGAATTACCTGTCTACATCACCCAAATCACACATACAATATCAGCCCTCCCGCCTATGTCTCAGCTATCCCTGAGGCCTCGTATACTCAGCCATGTGTGTAAGTCCATCCTTGTCCCAGGAATCCAGCAAGGTAAGAGAGAGCGAGGACCACCTGGTCTTGTCCCTTATATGTGACCAACTATAAGAGGTGAGTCCAGCCCCAGGTGTGGGGGATGAGGTCACGGTCTTTTGTCCGCTAAGATACATCCCCTCAGTCCAAAGGCCGGGTTCACACTGCGTTAATAGCAGCCCGTTCAACACTTACGTTAACGGGCTGCTATTAACGCAAGTGCCGTATTGGCAGGGCGCTAGCGTAGATAGAGCAGATAGAGCTAGCAGATGCTACCCTGAGTGCTTAAAACATTATGTATTTAGTTGTGAAGTGGGTACCAGGCCTCCAGTAATGTGCTCCCCTTGCTGTGCCAAAGTTGCCCCTAGTACTGTTGAGGGACAATATTATTATTTTATTTTTTTCTTGTTTTGCATCAGTTAAGTATATGTGCACACACAGGGCTTCTCCACTATGGGAGATGTGCAGCATGAAATGCCATCAAGCCGTGGACTTAAAATCCATCTCACAAGTCAATTCACATAGTTTTATGTTAACTCTCCACCACAATTCTGCTACTGTAACGTGCAACAGAAAAGCCTCTGTAATATAAACAGGAGGACAGTGAGTCAAAGAAATATGCCAATAGTAACAAATGTGAAAAAGCTTTATTAATAGTGAGATAAACAAAAAACAAAACAAAAAAAAAAAACAGAACTGTTTAAAAAGTATCTATAGTTCAAATGAGCAATCAACACAGAATATGGCAATATTAACAACAGGTGTCAAGCGAGATTCCAATTAAAATAGAAAAGCCTCTGTGTATACAGCATATACAAGTCACGCATGGGATGGTTGGCTTATGGAGGGTGAAGGCGGTCTTTCTGGACTCCTGGATCAGCTGAGAGGCCGCTCTTGCATGACCACTAGCTAATATGTATATGTACAGAGCACTCGTGGTTGTCAGAGATGCCTCATACCCAAGCTTATTCACGTGTCCGAAAAATCACTTTTGTATGCAAGGATCTCTCCTGGAGTAATGGTGTCCACAGACATAGCATTTTCTGTTGGCCCAAATCTTGACTCACACTTAAACATTTTATCCCCCATGGGTTTATTTGCACAGTATTGTCAAATTGCTGGGGAGGTTTTTTGTTGTTGTGTGTTTATTTTTTATAGGGTTGCCTAAGGTGTTATCTTCAGGCGCACACCATTCCCCCACTTCTTGCTTGCCAACAACTGGTGCACTCTTAAAGATTGACAATTCAGGACGAAGGAATGGCTTTTCCCTCTGCGACATTGGAGTAGCACAGGGAGCACTGAAGCTTGCCGGATCCAGTGTCCTTGTCTAGAAAATCGATCACCTCAGAGGTAGCTGGTAACCCAGGTGATGAGCTGTAAACTACGGAATTTACAAATTTCTCCATTCTTGAAAGTGAGGATTTTTACAATTGCAAAGTTGCTACTTTTTACAATCAATTTGCAATTTCCCCATACCAACAGGTTGAGACGACAATCTAATGTGTATGGGGCCCTGACTCTCCCCAGTCGGAAACATTTGGATCTTGGTGTCTAGTATCTAAAATGTATGGGAGGCCTAAGACCTATATCCGTTTTGGATTGTTTGGTTACCTTTTTATTAACACTTCTGTGTGCACCTCGTGACTAAAGTCTATAAATTATAATTGTGGATTGTTGGGAAGTTTTTACCATTGATTATGCTCATTTACATCGGGTGAGTGTTATCACTAGTGATGGGCGAGTGTACTCGTTGCTCGGGTTTTCCCGAGCACGCTCAGGGGTGACCTCCGAGTATTTATGACTGCTCGGAGATTTAGTTTTCATCGTGGCAGCTGAATGATTTACAGCTACTAGCCAGGCTGAGTACATGTGGGGATTCCCTAGCATCCAGGCAACCCCCACATGTACTCAGCATGGCTAGCAGCTGTAAATCATTCAGCTGCCACGATGAAAACTAAATCTCCGAGCAGTCATAAATACTCGGAGGAAAACCCGAGCAACGAGTACACTCGCTCATCACTAGTTATCACTCTGCTCACTAGCCGCTTCACTTGCTCCGGCAGTCCGGGCACATCTGTGGAACGCATGGGATGACCTTTCGTACTACTGTATGGCCAATGTAATACTCCCATCATTAAAATGGTCTGCAACTCAGGGGTCAAGAGTCGAACCCTGGGGTCATGGTGGCTCTGAAAGTAATAGGGGTTATCGATGATGAAACTCCTTTTAACATCTTTTTACAATTTTAATTTTGTGATCCCTTGTACGTTTGGATAAATCTGCAGTGTAATACAGCACCAGCAAAGAAGTGAAGATTTTCACAGATCTGTATGGAAATTGACCTGTGGTATGGATTTTAGATCTGCGGCATGTCCATTTTTTGCAGTGCATTACACTCTGTACAACGCATACGTAACTCTGGTGGATTTGCAGGTTTTTTTTTTTACTTTTTTTACGCTTTGAAATGTTTGTAACCTTATTTGGTGAACAAATTGGCACAATTGACAATATGCCCTTAAAGAGTTGCTCCACTACTTTTGTATTCATAGCTTACCTTGAGGATAGGTCATCAGTATCAGATTGGTAGGGGTCTGATGACTACACCCGCCATTTTGACCTAATGAGAGTGGATCTGTGATACAAAACGGTATCCACCAGTAAGTTGATGGAGCTGTACTGCATTCATCTGCCATCAGCCTTTATAACCGCTGATCGTTGGGGTCCGGCACCCCCCGCCAATCACATAACGAAGACCTATCCTCCTGATAGGTCATCGGTATAATGGTTGCACAAGCTGGTGGGTGAGAGGGTAAAGAATCCCACAGCTACAGTTAGGGCCAGAAATATTTGGACAGTGACACAATTTTCGCGAGTTGGGCTCTGCATGCCACCACATTGGATTTGAAATGAAACCTCTACAACAGAATTCAAGTGCAGATTGTAACGTTTAATTTGAAGGGTTGAACAAAAATATCTGATAGAAAATGTAGGAATTGTACACATTTCTTTACAAACACTCCACATTTTAGGAGGTCAAATGTAATTGGACAAATAAACATAACCCAAACAAAATATTTTTATTTTCAATATTTTGTTGCAAATCCTTTGGAGGCAATCACTGCCTTAAGTCTGGAACCCATGGACATCACCAAATGCTGGGTTTCCTCCTTCTTAATGCTTTGCCAGGCCTTTACAGCCGCAGCCTTCAGGTCTTGCTTGTTTGTGGGTCTTTCCGTCTTAAGTCTGGATTTGAGCAAGTGAAATGCATGCTCAATTGGGTTTAGATCTGGAGATTGACTTGGCCATTGCAGAATGTTCCACTTTTTGGCACTCATGAACTCCTGGGTAGCTTTGGCTGTATGCTTGGGGTCATTGTCCATCTGTACTATGAAGCGCCGTCCAATCAACTTTGCAGCATTTGGCTGAATCTGGGCTGAAAGTATATCCCGGTACACTTCAGAATTCATCCGGCTACTCTTGTCTGCTCTTATGTCATCAATAAACACAAGTGACCCAGTGCCATTGAAAGCCATGCATGCCCATGCCATCACGTTGCCTCCACCATGTTTTACAGAGGATGTGGTGTGCCTTGGATCATGTGCCGTTCCCTTTCTTCTCCAAACTTTTTTCTTCCCACCATTCTGGTACAGGTTGATCTTTGTCTCATCTGTCCATAGAATACTTTTCCAGAACTGAGCTGGCTTCTTGAGGTGTTTTTCTGCAAATTTAACTCTGGCCTGTCTATTTTTGGTATTGATGAATGGTTTGCATCTAGATGTGAACCCTTTGTATTTACTGTCATGGAGTCTTCTCTTTACTGTTGACTTAGAGACAGATACACCTACTTCACTGAGAGTGTTCTGGACTTCAGTTGATGTTGTGAACGGGTTCTTCTTCACCAAATTAAGTATGCGGCGATCATCCACCACTGTTGTCATCCGTGGACGCCCAGGCCTCTTTGAGTTCCCAAGCTCACCAGTCAATTCCTTTTTTCTCAGAATGTACCCAACTGTTGATTTTGCTACTCCAAGCATGTCTGCTATCTCTCTGATGGATTTTTTCTTTTTTTTCAGCCTCAGGATGTTCTGCTTCACCTCAATTGAGAGTTCCTGTGACCGCATGTGGTCTGCTCACAGCAACAGCTTCCAAATGCAAAACCACACACCTGGAATCCACCCCTGACCTTTTAACTACTTCATTGATTACAGGTTAACGAGGGAGACGCCTTCAGAGTTAATTGCAGCCCTTAGAGTCCATTGTCCAATTACTTTTGGTCCCTTGAAAAAGAGGACGCTATGCATTACAGAGCTATGATTCCTAAACCCTTTCTCCGATTTGGATGTGGAAACTATCATATTGCAGCTGGGAGTGTGCACTTTCAGCCCATATTATATATATAATTGTATTTATGAACATGTTTTTGTAAACAGCTAAAATAACAAAACTTGTGTCACTGTCCAAATATATTTCTGGCCCTAACTGTATATATGATCCTATGGTGTGTGACCTGCAGAAATACCCTCTGGTTAGTGGTATAGCTTGAAGCTTATGGGCCCCAATGCAAAATCTCCATCCGGACCCACAACAAACCCAAGTCTTTACTGGTATTGGTCTTTTCATACGTGCCTAAGAATATTGATCATGGGGATAAGCATCTATCATCTACATATAGTACATTTGTGCCCTAATGACATGGCAGGAAGAGGAAATGTGTATTTTGAACATAAATACATACATATTCATGTTTCATTACACTTTTCAATATGGTCAATAATGATAATCTTTTATTCATCAAATCTCCTGCTTTTTTAATGTCTGATATTGACTTCAGTATTTCATGCTGTATGTAGATGCTGTCCGTCCTGGGCTGTTACTAGGTCAAATGTAGAAAGTAAAGCAAGGCAGCTATGTAATGCTGCGTGTAAGGCTTTCCTACCTTCAGTTTCAGCAAAAACGCTAAATCCTCCACAAAAACACAAAGCTAATTAACAACTTGAAGTTTCTGTTCTGTTTCCGTTCCAAAAACTCAGCAAAAAGGCTGTATTCATGTAGGGATGTGGACGGTCTTACCGTTTCTTCCCCTGAAGACAACAGATGCACTATGTGAATACCGTCCTGCGGTTTTATTTGTGAAAGTAACGTATGTAATGTATTCTGCTAATATACAGTATACGGTGTTAATGCATAATGTGAATTTAGCATAAGGATAAGTTTAGGACAGCATAGAATATAGGACAGGTTAGCATGTAGATAGGAAATGGTTATGGCCAGGACTAGCTCAGTGGGTGGTCATTAGTGCTGATAAGAAGGGGGTCACTTCTTGGTTAGAGGGAGTTTAGTGTCAGACAGTGAAGTGCCAAGTTCAGGTGGAGTGGGCTGCTAGGGACAGCATGGGCAGTAGGCGGACAAATGGAGATCCTTGGACATTCCAACAACATCTGGAGGCTGAAACCACCCTGATGTAGCAGAGCTGGAGTTCTTCGTGGGACAGCATCACATAAGGATTATTGTCGGACAGGTGAGGAATATGGTAGGTTATTATTTTTACGGTAATAAATGGGGGGAAAGTCAGGTAGTATTTATTTCAAATAAAGGACTTTATACTCTGTGTGTCTTTATTATATTTTACTATGGGCATATTAATGGGGGGTATCTCATAGACTCCTCTTCATTACTAACCCCTGGGCTTGATATCAGCTGACAATACAAAGCTGACATCAACCCAAATACTACTACTGCACTTGCCAACGCATCAGGGCAAGTGGGAATAGCAGAGGCTGAACTCCAGAATTGGTGCATCTAAAGGATGTGCCATCTCTGGGGCAGCTGATGTTTTTAGTCTGGGAGGGGGCCAGTATCCATGGCCCCTTAGCCTATTAATAATAGCCCACAACTTTCTGCCTAGCCTTTGCTGGTTATTAATTTATAGGAGGGACCCCAAGTCATCTTTTGGGGGGTGGTCCCCCATTTTAATACACAGTAAAGGCTAAAGAGACAGCTGTGAGCTGATATTAATAGCCTGGGAATCTCAATGTTTATTACCCTGTTCCCAGGCCATAAACACCTGCCTCCAGCTGTTCGCTTTCCATCAACTAGTTGTTAAAAATTAAAGGGACCCCATGCCATTTATTTAATTACGAGCTAAATACATGTACAGTAAGCACTGATATATATATATATATATATATATATATATATATATATCTCATCTATATTTGTATCTAAGATAGCTTTATCAGTTACTAAACTAGCTTGAAATGACAAAGAATTCCTGTATGTAACAGCTGATGTTAAAAATGCATTGCATGCGGATACTAGGTGAGAAATATCACATTGTACTCGCATGACACTCGTCCTACTTTTCAGGAGCAACAACGGACCGATGTTCTTTTTTCCTTTCTTTACGCTGATGAGTGTGAGTGTAATGTGATTCGATTTGTAATTATGCCTGAAGAAGGAGCCTCTGTGCTCTGAAAGCTTGCAAACATTATTTTCTGGTTAGCCAATAAAGGTATCACTCTGAGAATACTTTTGCCATTATTGGGCAGAAAAGTATGCACATCGATTTTTCTGGCTAATACGGTACCGCAATATAATTTGTTATTGTACAAAAATCCTAAAAACACGAGTTGTTGGTGGCCCTTGAGGAGCGAAGTTGTTCATCCATGCTGTAGATTGACGGCTGCTCTGTATATAGGCAGATACATGTCAGCAACTAGAATGCTTTGGAGTTTCATCTCCCTCTGTTGGCTGCACATTTTGGCAGGAAATGTGGTTGTGGATATTAGGACAGCCTTGATGATAATCCAGTTCTCTTACAGTACTTATCGTGAGCGTTTCTCTGGTCAGTATTTCCTTACAGTCCGGGAGAAGGAAGAAGAAAGACTTTGCTGGCTATGTTCTAATTTTTAATATTGATATGTAACAATACACCAGCCATATATTTGTATGGTTTTTTTGTTAGATTGATCCTACACCACTCCAATATTTAGGGTGTGTGCACGCATTGCAGATTTACCTGTGGAATTTTCTGTGCAGATTCTGCATTTCTTGGCAGAAAATGCAGGTAAAAATTGCGTTTTTGATGCAGATTTTCATGAATTTTTTTCATGCTGATTTGTATGCGTTTTTGAAAGCTAAATAAAGATCTATTATTGAACAAAAAAAAAGAATTGAGAGTTCAGCTGCATTGAAATACATGCAGCCGCATGCTCCGGTCTCGAGTGCCAGTGATAGTGCCAGGTATTGATGCGAGAGACTCGTGTGAATTTCTCCCAATTGTGACCCCGGCACAACACAACACAATATCTGTTACATTTGTAAAACAAAAATTGAAAAAGAAAATGGCGTGGGCTCCCACTCAATTTTCTGCGCCAGAGAGGGAAAGCCAGCAAGTAGGGGCCGATGTTTATAGCCTGGGAAGGGGCTAATACCCATGGATCTTCCCATGCTATGAATATCAGCCCGCAGCTGTATATTTAGCATTTACTGGCTATGAAAATAGGGGGACCCTCCCAAAAAATGACGTGGGGTCCCCCTATAATTAATAGCCAGAAAAGGCTATGCAGACAGCTGCGGGCTGATATTCATAGCCTAGAGAGGGACCCTGGATATTGCTTCCCCCCCCCCCCCCCCCCCCCAATTCTGGCACTTAGTCATCTTTATTTTTTTCTGCCAATCCATGCGACGCCCTTGATCTCCTGGGGAAAAAGGAAAAAATAATAAACCAACGCAAATACTCCCTTATCCGACGCAGTCCATTTAATATCGAGTGTCTCACGATGATCTCCCCTATAGAGCTGTCACATCAGGAGAAGTGGAAAATTTAACCGTGCGCACTACTAGAGAAGGGCTGCTAAGGACAGGTTCCCAAACCATATAGATTAATAGTAAGAGACCTAGCACTCAACTTTAGGTAAGATGCAGCAGGAAAAATTTATTGAGACAAGCGGTGGATGCCGCGTCGGAGAGCACTGCAGCTCAAGGAATCTTCCTATTTGCTCATAGCAGGTTTGCCTACAACAACCACGCTGAACTAATTTTGATATATTAACTGATGAAGGTCACAATTGACCGAAACATTTTCTTGTATTTACTACAATAAATTTGTCGTGCTGCATCTTACCTAAAGTTGAGTGCTAGGTCTCTTACTATACATCAGGAGATGTGACAGCTCTATAGGTCTCCAGTGACACACTGACAGGAGACTGGCTCCTGCAGTGTTATCAGTGAAGGTTCAATGGCCTCTCCCTTTACAGCACTGCTGCGTGAGAATTTTCCCACGCAGCAGTGCCGCAAGTGACAGTATGAACTATACTGTACTCACAGCGGTGGAGGGATACAGTGCGGAAGAATACCTTCCGTCATTATATCCCGGAGCCCCTGGAGTGCGGTCACATCGGCCGATGTGACAGCTTTACACCGGAGATCGGCGTGGGACACTCGTTATTAAATGGATTACATCGGAACAGGGAGTATACTGTTGGTTTATTATTTTACTTTTTTTTTTTACAGGTGATCGATGGGCTTCGGGGACTAGGTGTATAGTGAGTATGTACTGTATGTCTGTTTTTTTTTTTGTTGTTGTTTTTTTACACTTGCACATAGTAGTCGGATGATGGGATTACTGCTGTCCCATCATCCGGCTAGCTGTCACTGTAGCAGGCATAGCCGGATGGGACTAGTAGTCCCATCAGACGATGCCTGCCTATGTGCGAACACACACACACACACACAAACACACTCCTCCCGATCTGCAGCATTTCTCGCAGGCACATCCGTGGCAAATCCACAGATCTTTTTTAAACCTGCGGTTTTGCTGCAGATTGGCCTGACACAATGGAAGTTAATGGGTGCAGAAACGCTGCAGATCCACACAAAGAATTGACATGCTGCAGGGAAAAAAAATGCTGCGATTACATGCGTTTTTTTTCTGCAGCATGTGCACACCAAATGTCAATTTCACATAGACTAACATTGCTTGTGTGCTACACTGTGGATTTGATGCAATTCCGTGTGTCCAAAAATGCTGCAGATCCGCATCAAAATCCGCAACGTGTGCACATAGCCTTCATGTGACTGTTTCTAATGTGCTGCCTTCTATTGTTGCTTCCTCGTCTCTGGGATTGGTGCCACTTTTTCTTCTTCTCAAAATTGGCCTCTGCATACTGTAGGCCTGGGTAGCGCTATGGAAAGTCTGAACCATGACTCCTGCGTTTCCCTTGCTGTTGGATTGACCATGATGACAGTGCAGTGGCAGAGAGGAGAGGTTTCAATCAAACTTTGTACCATGCTCCTCATGCTTCTGTGCATGGTTTTAAGATTACTCATGCATAATCTGTATTATCCCAATGTGTGCCCTGCAGATGTAGTCATAGTTTGCTGATGTATAGGAGACAAACTACAGTAGTCAGCAATGATCACTACAGTGTATGGAGCTGTTCTGGCCCATTCTCTGTATATAGCAGAGCACTGGACCTCCACAATCTCATATAAATGACTTATCCTATGGATAGGCCACAGGTACGGACTGGGGATGAAATTCAGCCCTGGCATTTGAAATCACACAGGCCCATGTTGTCCCCGTCCCCACGAACCAGATGGGATGTATTACTAGTATTACCCTGGATGGAGACTTTTTACAAGACAAATATGTCTAATGATACCGGTGGCCTACTGGGGTAAGTGACAGAGTCTGCAACTTTGTGCTCCATCACAGCTCTTTAAAAGTATGGGTGTCTTCAGAACACCAATTCTGTTAACAACGTAACAGAGAAGGCAGCCCATAACCAGACAGGCCCTTCTGGCGTTTGCCAGATGGCCAGTCCTGCCCTGATAGGCCAATTATATGTAAACGCTCCCCATATATATTGGACTAATGTCAGCCGGACCCACACAAAGGTTTCAGTGAGTGAGGCAGGGCACACTAGTCCAGGTCCGCCTTCTCCTGACATTTCCCTGCACTGCTCTAGTTGATTGACAGGTCTATCCCCTATGTACGGTATATATCAGGAGGGATTTGTCAGTCACTTGGAGCGATGCAAGTATAAGCCAGCCTGGGGCAGCGCTAGTTTTTCATTTCAGTCCCTGGCCAAATCTCTAAACTATGATTTCTCTGAAATGCTCAAGGGTTTCTCCGAAACACATGCCTAGCTGCAAACATGCAGGTCATTCTGTTCCAGAAGCACATTTCAAATGGCCCAAAAACCTTTTTTACCTTGCCCAATGTGCTTAACGAGAGTCTGACAGCATAGTACTGTGCAAACCAAATTCAGGTGCTCAGTGCACCATGGTGTGGCCAGTGCACCTTCCCACGTACCTGGTTTTCCTCTATCTTGACCCTTTCCTCTTCTTTGATTGATGGCTCTGGCTTTATAGGAGAACAGCGATAGAAAGCAAGCAGGCGGGAAGGTGCACTCAAATGTTTGGCCACACCATGGTGCACTGATCACTTAGACTTGGTTTGAACATTCTGTGCTGACAGTCCCTTTTTAAGATCCCTGTTTGGGTGGCATTTTATATCTACTGCTCAAGCAATGTGGGTTAATGTTCTTGGTGTGCTGCAGCAACGATGCAGGTGTCAGCGATCGGGCAACCACACTGATGAGATGGAGCATCTCCGCAATCGGGCACGCACAATGTGCCATGTACTGTGTGCGCCCGACCTCCATCTCTACAAAGGTAATGTGCAAACTGTGCCATAGAGCCCACACACTCACACACAGCATGTCCACAGAATTTGATTTCTGCTTCTTCATCTGTCCTTCTCCACGGGCCTGTTGTGTGTTGTGTGCATGAAGCCTAAGGCTGTGGTTGTGCTACTACTTATCATAAACTATGTTTGTTTTATAATTCAATCTCGGGGAATAATTTTATTTTTTTTTTTCAAAATGCCATATCCTACACATATAACTCTGCCGCACTTTTCTGAGACCCTATAAGGGCACATTAGACGAGATATCACACTCTAATCTAAAGTGACCACATAAGTGCAATTTATCACTGTGGAGCCTTGGCCTTAAAACATTAATGCAAAATATGGCAACAACCTGTTCTACATATTGGAACCATACAGTGTAAGGCCGGGTCCAGATGGACCTACGGTAATAAAGTCCAGGCCAGTCACGTCTGCAGCTCCTGTGGGCCTGTACCCGTTGTGGATGGGTACAGGAGCCACCTTATGTTACGTGCAGTAGTCTGGTCTACAAAAAAAGGAGCCAGCCAGTGCATGTTGCAAATTGGATATGCGCCCACGTTGAGCAAAATGTCTGCACCATTCTGCATCTCTTGGCGCACGTTTTTGCTGCATTTTTTTTATTGATTTGAATGATGTCAATGGTGAAAAATGCAGGGAAAGAAACCGCACAGAATTGACATGCTGCAGATTATTTTCTGCACCAAATCTGCAAGTCAAAAATACTCAACGTGTGCACGACACTTCAGGTTTCTCAGTATGTGCACACGTTGCAGATTCTCTGCGGATCCGCAGCGTTTTTTGAGGTGCAGAAACGCTGCAGATCCGCAATTGATTTACAGTACAATGTAAATCAATGAGAAAAAAAAATGCTGTGCACACTTTGCGGAAAATCTGCTGCGGAAATGCTGCGGTTTAAAGAAGTATCATGTCACTAATTTTTTGTGAATCTGCAGCGTTTTTGTACCCATTTCATTATAGAAAATCACAGGGGTAAAAAACGCAGCAAATCCGCAAGAAAACTGCAACAACAACGCACAAAACACGCTGCAGAACCGCACAAAAAACGCGACAAATCCGCAGGTGTGTTTTCTGCCAGGAGAGACAGAATCCGCAACGTGTGCACATAGCCTCATTCTCTTCGCTGGCATCCGACTTTGCATCAGGTTATGGCACAAATCCATGCAGGAAAAAAAAGCGACAAAAACGCACCAAATCTGCAACGCTTGTACATAGCCTAAAAGTTTTGTATAACTTCCCCGCAACCTGTAAGCTTGGGAACACTTTTTTATTTAATTTAATTTTGTATCAAGGAACATTGTATATGAAGAGGTTTACAGAAGACAGGGAGGGTGGTCTCATTCAGAGGAATCACTGAATAGTATGTGTATCTGTGTATTAGAACTTGTTTCTTTTATTAGAATGGATACATCGTACTTCTTTCAGCAAAGATGAAGTCCTATGCAAACAGGAAAACCTTTCCTCTCATGAGGAATTATCACAGCATTCTGCCCCTCTCACGCAGAATAAAGAATCCGAATCTAATTCTTGGCGAAACATAAAAAATGATCCCCAGTGTAGGAAAGCTTGGATATTGCTGGATGGTCCAATCCCGATTCTTCAGTAGTGACTGGTAGCCTAGAGGCCATTGTAGCTGTGGCACAGCATTGGAAGTTTCAGGCTACATTCACACGTTCAGTATTTTATCATGTACTTTTCCTCTGATTTTGTTCCACTTCTGATTTTGGCTTGCAAATTCTGAAGGTGTGATTGTGGGCTAATACTGAAGATGGGGCAGAGAGGAACAATTTTTCAAAATTTTCCTCAGTCTAAGGCCGGGGTCACACTTGCAACTGCAATGCGAGAAACTCCCATGAGTGTCTCGTCTCAATACCCGGCACTGCCGGCGGCGCTCAGGACCGGAGTGAGCGGCTGCATGTATTTTTATGCAGCTGAACGCTCCGGTCCGAACCGCAGTCGGCAGTGCCGGGTATTGGGACGAGAGACTCGTGCAAATTTCTCGCATTGCAGTTGCAAGTGTGACCCCGGCCTTAAAATGGGTTTATTCTTTTGATGGCCCAATGCAAAAGTGAGTGAAACTAATTACCCCTTTTAACCCCTTCCCGACCTTTGACGCCACGTAGGCGTCATGAAAGTCGGTGCCAATCCGACCCATGACGCCTATGTGGCGTCATGGAAAGATCGCGTCCCTGCAGATCCGGTGAAAGGGTTAACTCCCATTTCACCCGATCTGCAGGGACAGGGGGAGTGGTAGTTTAGCCCAGGGGGGGTGGCTTCACCCCCTCGTGGCTACGATCGCTCTGATTGGCTGTTGAAAGTGAAACTGCCAATCAGAGCGATTTGTAATATTTCACCTATTATAACGGGTGAAATATTACAATCCAGCCATGGCCGATGCTGCAATATCATCGGCCATGGCTGGAAATACTAATGTGCCCCCCACCCCACCCCACCGATCGCCCCCCCAGCCCCCCGATCTGGCCGGTACACTGCTCCGGCTCCCCTCCATCCAGTGCTCTTGTCCGCTCCCCCCGTGCTCTTGTCCGCTCCCCCCGTGCTCCAATCACCCCCCGTGCTCCAATCACCCCCCCTGCATTCCGATCCACCCCCCCGTGCTCCGTTCCAGCCCCCCCTTGCTCCGTTCCACGCCCCCCGTGCTCCGTTCCACGCCCGCCGTGCTCCGATTCCCCCCCCCGTGCTCCGATTTCCCCCCCCCCCCCCGTGGTCCCCCCCCACTCCATCATACTTACCGATCCTGCCGGGGTCCCGTCCGTCTTCCTCCTGGGCGCCGCCATCTTCCAAAATGGCGGGCGCATGCGCAGTGCGCCCGCCGAATCTGCCGGCCGGCAGATTCGTTCCAAAGTGCATTTTGATCACTGAGATAGATTATATCTCAGTGATCAAAATAAAAAAAATAATAAATGACCCCCCCCCTTTGTCACCCCCATAGGTAGGGACAATAAAAAAAATAAAGAAATTTTTTTTTTCCACTAATGTTAGAATAGGGGTAGGGGTAGGGTTAGGGGTAGGGTTAGGGTTTCGTATGTGCACACGTATTCTGGTCCTCTGCGGATTTGATAAATCCGCAGTGCTAAACCGCTGCGGATTTATGGCGGATTTACCGTGTTTTTTTCTGCGCATTTCACTGCGGTTTTACAATTGCGATTTTCTATTTGAGCAGTTGTAAAACCGCTGCGGAATCCGCACAAAGAAGTGACATGCTGCGGAATGTAAACCGCTGCGTTTCCGTGCAGTTTTTCCACAGCATGTGTACAGCGATTTTTGTTTCCCATAGGTCTACATTGAACTGTAAACTCATGGGAAACTGCTGCGGATCTGCAGCGTTTTCCGCAGTGTGCACATACCTTTAGAATTAGGCTATGTGCACACGGTGCGGATTTGGCTGCGGATTCGCAGCAGTATTCCATCAGGTTTACAGTACCATGTAAACATATGGAAAACCAAATCCGCTGTGCCCATGGTGCAGAAAATACCGCGCGGAAACGCTGCGTTGTATTTTCCGCAGCATTTCAATTCTTTGTGCGGATTCCGCGGCGTTTTACACCTGTTCCTCAATAGGAATCCGCAGGTGAAATCCGGACAAAAAACACTGGAAATCCGCGGAAAATCCGCAGGTAAAACGCAGTGCCTTTTACCCGCGGATTTTTCAAAAATGGTGCGGAAATATCTCACACGAATCCGCAACGTGGGCACATAGCCTTAGGGTTGGAATTAGGGTTGTGGTTAGGGTTGTGATTAGGGTTATGGCTACAGTTGGGATTAGGGTTAGGGGTGTGTTGGGGTTAGTGTAGAATTGAGGGGTTACCACTGTTTAGGCACATCAGGGGTCTCCAAACGCAACATGGCGCAACCATTGATTCCAGCCAATCTTGTATTCAAAAAGTCAAATGGTGCTCCCTCACTTCCGAGCCCCGACGTGTGCCCAAACAGTGGTTTACCCCCACATATGGGGTATCAGTGTACTCAGGATAAACTGCGCAACAATTACTGGGGTCCAATTTCTCCTGTTACCCTTGTGAATCTAAAAAAATGCTTGCTAAAACATCATTTTTGAGGAAAGAAAAATGATTTTTTATTTTCACGGCTCTGCGTTGTAAACGTCTGTGAAGCATTTGGGGGTTCAAAGTGCTCACCACATATCTAGATAAGTTCCTTGGGGGGTCTAGTTTCTAAAATGTGGTCACTTGTGGGGGGTTTCTACTGTTTAGGCACACCAGGGGCTCTGCAAACGCAATGTGACGCCCGCAGACCATTCCATCAAAGTCTGCATTTCAAAAGTCACTACTTCCCTTCTGAGCCCCGACGTGTGCCCAAACAGTGGTTTACCCCCACACATGGGGTATCAGCGTACTCAGGAGAAACTGGACAACAACTATTGGGGTCCAATTTCTCCTGTAACCCTTGGAAAAATAAAAAATTCTGGGCTAAATATTTTTGAGGAAAGAAAACGTATTTATTATTTTCACGGCTCTGCATTATAAACTTCTATGAAGCACTTGGGGGTTCAAAGTGCTCACCACACATCTAGATAAGTTCCTTTGGGGGTCTAGTTTCCAAAATGGGGTCACTTGTGGGGGGTTTCTACTGTTAAGCCACATCAGGGGCTCTGCAAACGCAACGTGACGCCCACAGAGCATTCCATCAAAGTCTGCATTTCAAAACGTCACTACTTCACTTCCGAGCCCCGGCATGTGCCCAAACAGTGATTTACCCCCACATATGGGGTATCAGCGTACTCAGGAGAAACTGGACAACAACTTTTGGGGTCAAATTTCTCCTGTTACCCTTGGGAAAATAAAAAATTGCAGGCTAAAAGATCATTTTTGAGAAAATATTTTTTTTATTTTCATGGCTCTGCGTTATAAACTTCTGTGAAGCACTTGGGGGTTCAAAGTCCTCACCACACATCTAGATTAGTTCCTTTGGGGGTCTAGTTTCCAAAATGGGGTCATTTCTGGGGGATCGCCAATGTTTAGGCACACAGGGGCTCTCCAAACGTGACATGGTGTCCGCTAATGATTGGAGCTAATTTTCCATTTAAAAAGCCAAATGGCGTGCCATCCCTTCCGAGCCCTGCCGTGCGCCCAAACAGTGGTTTACCCCCACATATGGGGTATCAGCGTACTCAGGACAAACTGGACAACAATATTTGGGGTCCAATTTCTCCTATTATCCTTGGCAAAATAGGAAATTCCAGGCTAAAAAATCATTTTTGAGGAAAGAAAAATTATTTTTTATTTTCATGGCTCTGCGTTATAAACTTCTGTGAAGCACCTGGGGGTTTAAAGTGCTCAATATGCATCTAGATAAGTTCCTTGGGGGGGTCTAGTTTCCAAAATGGGGTCACTTGTGGGGGAGCTCCAATGTTTAGGCACACAGGGGCTCTCCAAACGCGATATGGTGTACGCTAACAATTGGAGCTAATTTTCCATTCAAAAAGTCAAATGGCGCGCCTTCCCTTCCGAGCCCTGCCGAGTGCCCAAACAGTGGTTTACCCCCACATATGAGGTATCGGCGTACTCGGGAGAAATTGCCCAACAAATTTTATGATCCATTTTATCCTACTGCCCATGTGAAAATGAAAAAATTGAGGCGAAAAGAATTTTTTTGTGAAAAAAAAGTACTTTTTCATTTTTACAGATCAATTTGTGAAGCACCTGAGGGTTTAAAGTGCTCACTAGGCATCTAAATAAGTTCCTTGGGGGGTCTAGTTTCCAAAATGGGGTCACTTGTGGGGGAGCGCCAATGTTTAGGCACACAGGAGCTATCCAAACGCGACATGGTGTCCGCTAACGATGGAAATAATTTTTCATTCAAAAAGTCAAATGGCGCTCCTTCCCTCCCGAGCCTTACCATGTGCCCAAACAGTGGTTTACCCCCACATGTGAGGTATTGGTGTACTCAGGAGAAATTGCCCAACACATTTTAGGATCCATTTTATCCTGTTGCCCATGTGAAAATGAAAAAATTGAGGCTAAAAGAATTTTTTTGTGAAAAAAAAGTACTTTTTCATTTTTACGGATCAATTTGTGAAGCACCTGGGGGTTCAAAGTGCTCACTATGCATCTAGATAAGTTCCTTGGGGCGTCTAGTTTCCAAAATGGGGTCACTTGTGGGGGAGCTCCAATTTTTAGGCACACAGGGGCTCTCCAAACGTGACATGGTGTCCGCTAAAGAGTGGAGCCAATTTTTGATTCAAAAAGTCAAATGGCGCTCCTTCCCTTCCAAGCCCTGCCGTGCGCCCAAACAGTGGTTTACCCCCACATATGAGGTATCAGCGTACTCAGGACAAATTGGACAACAACTTTCGTGGTTCAGTTTCTCCTTTTACCATTGGGAAAATAAAAAAATTGTTGCTAAAAGATAATTTTTGTGACTAAAAAGTTAAATGTTCATTTTTTCCTTCCATGTTGCTTCTGCTGCTGTGAAGCACCTGAAGGGTTAATAAACTTCTTGAATGTGGTTTTGAGTACCTTGAGGGGTGCAGTTTTTAGAATGGTGTCACTTTTGGGTATTTTCAGCCATATAGACCCCTCAAACTGACTTCAAATGTGAGGTGGTCCCTAAAAAAAATGGTTTTGTAAATTTCGTTGTAAAAATGAGAAATCGCTGGTCAAATTTTAACCCTTATAACTTCCTAACAAAAAAAAATTTTGTTTCCAAAATTGTGCTGATGTAAAGTAAACATGTGGGAAATGTTATTTATTAACTATTTTGTGTCACATATCTCTCTGGTTTAACAGAATAAAAATTCAAAATGTGAAAATTGCGAAATTTTCAAAATTTTCGCCAAATTTCCGTTTTTATCACAAATAAACGCAGAATTTATTGACCTAAATTTACCACTAACATGAAGCCCAATATGTCACGAAAAAACAATCTCAGAACCGCTAGGATCCGTTGAAGCGTTCCTGAGTTATTACCTCATAAAGGGACACTGGTCAGAATTGCAAAAAACGGCAAGGTCTTTAAGGTCAAAATAGGCTGGGTCATGAAGGGGTTAAGCTAAGGTCTTGACACAGCAAGCGCTGATGGTAAACTAGGTCTCAACATGAATAGAAAGGTTCAACTAATACTGTAGGTCAGAGATGCCAAATTAGTGACTTGCAAGACCCCGTTGGGTGGTTCATGGCTGTCTCCCAACTGCATTAGCGCCAGGTCTGGCAGACAACTGAACCTTTTTTTTTATTTTTTAGCCATAGTATGATAGAGGAGCTATATGGTGCTGCAGCTGCCTCTAGCCCCCAGCTGGTGACCCCATCCCGTCAGCCGTTCCTGCCCTGACCATTTCACGCTCGGTATGCGTATAGTGCCCATTGCTCATAGCGCACACACTCATGGCTCCACAATGCTGTCCCAACTTGCTCTCCTCCAATAAGATATTAGTGTCATGACGGCAGGTCAGAGGGGCAGACAGACATTTAAAAAAACAAAAAAAAGCTCATCTGGGAAGAACTGACGTATGAATGAGACTTTAACATGAGTGCAGAAAAAAATCAGGATTGTGAGGAGTCTCCTATGTACAGCGCCTTCTTCAGGTCTGCCCAGTTTTCTTATTAGATTTGGGTCAACGGTTACATATCTTTGATCTGTCTCTGGTGAAGCCAAATTTGGAGGTCTGCTTAAGGTCATTGTCGTACAGAAAGGTGAAATTCTTCCTCTTAGTAAAGGTATTGTTGGCTTTGATATAAATTTGACTGATTTTTTCCCCAACTGTTCGTAATTCTCTTCACCTTGACTAAAGCTGTAGTTTCAGCTGCCAAAACAGGGCAACAGCATAATGCTGCCTCCACCATACTTCACTGTGGGTATGTTGTTCTTTTAATGATGCGCAGTGTTTGTTTTGCACCAAAAATAACATTTTGGAACTATGACTAAAAAGTTCAATTTTGTTCTTCTCAGATCATAACACATTTCCCTACATGCTTCTGGTAGATGTTATGTCTGTTTTAGCTAAGCATTGCAGGGCTTGGATGTTTTAAGGTTTCCATCTTGACACCCTACCCCGCGGGTCAGACATATGAAGAATATGGAAGATTATTGTTACATGCAGTACACAACCAGTACTTGCCAAAAATTCATGCAGCTCCTTTAATGTTGCAATAGGCTTCTTAGCAGCCTCCTGAAACCATTTTCTCCTTGATATAGATGTGTGTGTGTATATATATATATATATATATATATATATATATATATATATATATATGTATATATATATATATATATATACATACAGTCATGGCCAAAAGTATTGACACCCCTGCAATTCTGTCAGATAACACTCATTTTCTTCCTGAAAATGATTGCAAACACAAATTATTTGGTATTATTATCTTCATTTAATTTGTCTTAAATGAAAAAACACAAAAAGAATTGTCCTAAAGCCAAATTGGAAATAGTTCCACACCAAACATAAAAAAGGGGGTGGACAAAATTATTGGCACTGTTCGAAAAATCATGTGATGCTTCTCTAATTTGTGTAATTAACAGCACCTGTAACTTACCTGTGGCACCTAACAGGTGTTGGCAATAACTAAATCACACTTGCAGCCAGTTGACATGGATTACAGTTGACTCAACCTCTGTCCTGTGTCCTTGTGTGTACCACATTGAGCATGGAGAAAAGAAAGAAGACCAAAGAACTGTCTGAGGACTTGAGAAACCAAATTGTGAGGATGCATGAGCAATCTCAAGGCTACAAGTCCATCTCCAAAGACCTGAATGTTCCTGTGTCTACCGTGCGCAGTGTCATCAAGAAGTTTAAAGCCCATGGCACTGTGGCTAACCTCCCTAGATGTGCACGAAAAAGAAAAATTGACAAGAGATTTCAACGCAAGATTGTGCGGATGTTGGATAAAGAACCTCGACTAACATCCAAACAAGTTCAAGCTGCCCTGCAGTCCGAGGGTACAACAGTGTCAACCCGTACTATCCATCGGCATCTGAATGAAAAGGGACTGTATGGTAGGAGACCCAGGAAGACCCCACTTCTTACCCTGAGACATAAAAAAGCATGGCTGGAGTTTGCCAAAACTTACCTAAAAAAGCCTAAAACGTTTTGGAAGAATGTTCTCTGGTCAGATGAGACAAAAGTAGAGCTTTTTGGGCAAAGGCATCAACATAGAGTTTACAGGAGAAAAAAAGAGGCATTCAAAGAAAAGAACACGGTCCCTACAGTCAAACATGGCGGAGGTTCCTTGATGTTTTGGGGTTGCTTTGCTGCCTCTGGCACTGGACTGCTTGACCGTGTGCATGGCAGTATGAAGTCTGAAGACTACCAACAAATTTTGCAGCATAATTTAGGGCCCAGTGAGAGAAAGCTGGGTCTCCCTCAGAGGTCATGGGTCTTCCAGCAGGACAATGACCCAAAACACACTTCAAAAAGCACTAGAAAATGGTTTGAGAGAAAGCACTGGAGACTTCTAAGGTGGCCAGCAATGAGTCCAGACCTGAATCCCATAGAACACCTGTGGAGAGATCTAAAAATGGCAGTTTGGAGAAGGCACCCTTCAAATATCCGGGACCTGGAGCAGTTTGCCAAAGAAGAATGGTCTAAAATTCCAGCAGAGCATTGTAAGAAACTCATTGATGGTTACCGGAAGCGGTTGGTCGCAGTTATTTTGGCTAAAGGTTGTGCAACCAAGTATTAGGCTGAGGGTGCCAATACTTTTGTCTGGCCCATTTTTGGAGTTTTGTGTGAAATGATCAATGTTTTACTTTTTGCTTCATTCTCTTTTGTGTTTTTTCATTTAAGACAAATTAAATGAAGATAATAATATCAAATAATTTGTGTTTGCAATCATTTACAGGAAGAAAATGAGTATTATTTGACAGAATTGCAGGGGTGTCAATACTTTTGACCATGACTGTATGTATGTATGTATATATATATATATAAGGCCCCGTCACACTTAGCGGCGCTAAAGCGATCCCGACAACGATACGACCTGTCAGGGATCGTTGCTGCGTCGCTATGTGGTCACTGGTGAGATGTCAAACAGTGAGAGCTTCCCAACGACGCAGCAGCGATGTAGCGACCTGTAGAACGATGTCGTTGGTTGTTGTGACCCTGTCACATGGCAGCTATTATGACGATTCAGACCTCGATGAGGGACGTCCTGTGTGACGTTGTAGTCACACAGGCGTGCATTTGCGTTGCCTTTTCCGCACCCATTCAGTTCCGATTGGTGGTCGCTACTGCGTTCTGATTGGTGGCGGCCTTGCCAAATAAATTAAGGGAAAATGAAAACGCATTTGAGACCCCAAACGATACCTACCGTGCACAAAATATAGGTGTCAGAAGAACCGTTGAAGAATAGATAAATCGAAGAGGAGTCGCAGGCCGGAGAACTCTACAACGAACTGCAAACCACCACATGGTCAGGAACAAAGGATGGAAGCGCTACTATGTCGCCTTCTGTCGAAGGCATGACCGCCAATGAGAATGCAGTAGCGACCACCAATCGGAGCAGAGGGGTGCGGAAAAGGCAACGCAAATGCACACCTATGTGTCTGAGTCGTCAACGAGGTCGTTGGTAAGGTGTCAAACACAGCGATGTGTGCTACCCAGCGGGACCTCAACGATCAAAAAAAGGTCCAGGCCATTCCGACACGACCAGTGATCTCACAGCAGGGGCCTGGTCGCTGCTACGTGTCAAACATAGCGAGATCGCTACTGAGGTCGCTGTTGCGTCACAAAACTTGTGACTCAGCAGCGATCTCGCTAGCGACCTCGCTCAGTGTGAAGTACCCTTAAGAGTGTGGAGGAGAGAAGATCTTGGAAGGACCAGAGATTACATGTAAAAAGATAACAAAAGATTAGTTTGGAGATATACGGAGGAGACAGATTATGGACGGCTTTTTGTAGGTCAGTGTTAGTAGTTTGAACTGGGCAAGTTGGAGAATTGGGATATTTAATGTCTTTGAAAATTTTTATTTTGTATCCTTCTCCTGACTGATAACTTTCAACAATGAGATCCCTTTGCTGTGTTGTAAGCTGTTTACAGACCATGGCTTTTGCTGTAAAATGCAACTAAGAAAATGTCAGGAAAATCCTACTAGAACAACTCCACTTTCTATTGGGTTATTCAGAATCTGTGTAAATGATGGCAGCTGTGCTCTAACTACTATGTTACATGAAAGTAAATATGATTGGCTAATTCTGAATAGACAACATCCCCAATTATAAGAGGGTATTCGCACTTATGCAATCACATTATTTTTAGTTTTATTGTTTATTCCCCCCCCACAAAGTGATTTGTTTCTCAATGGATTTGTACAGATTATGGAAGACATTAAAGGTGGAAAAAGTTCTGAAATTATTCTGCTTGGTACGATTTTCTTACATCATATTTGGCATTTTAATAGGGATGTGTAGACTTTTTATATCCCCCTGTATGTCCATTTTTTACATCTGCATGGCCTCTGCTTTTATACAATACCGGTAATTAAAACATTCTAATTGAAAACTGCATTTGGCCTATGTTAATAATTGCAGTGGCTGCATTAAGATGACACAGGGATGATGTCAGTATAGCATCCATTTTTTTTTATTTTTTGCACACACATTGAGATATATATGCGAGCCTCAACCGAAAATTAGGTAAGACTAGTGTCTGCTGTGATTTCCCACATGTGGAAAATCGGTGTGGAAAAGAGTTCATATGAGTTGAGCGTGTATGTAGTTACAATGGAGAGAGGGGTATAAGATGTTGGCACCCTTGAAATTGTTTCAGAAAATGAAGTATTTCTATTAGAATATTGCAATTGCACTTGTTTATTTCTTTCGCATGTATGAGACCAACACAAAAAATGAGAAATAAGGGCAAATTGGACATTTAACACACAACCCAATAATGGGCCAGACAAAATTTTTGGCACCCTCAAATTAATAATTGGTTGCACACCCTTTGGAATAACAGCAATCGCTTCCTATAACCATCAACAAGCACCACTCCTCTGTTGCAAACTGCTCCAGGTCTTTCATATTTGAAGGGTACCTTCTCCCAATAGCAGCTCTCCACAGGTGTTCGATGGGATTTAGTTTCCATCCATTTTTGGTGCTTCTTGAAGTATGTTTGGGGTTATTGCCCTGCTGGAGGACCCATGACACAGGACACAAACCCAGCTTTCTGACACTGGGCACTACATTGCGACCCAAAATCATGTGCAAATCTTTAGATTTCGTGATGCCTTGCACACAGTCAATGTACTCAGTACCAGAGGCAGCAAAACCTCTTTGAACCTCCAAGATATTTGACTGTAGGTACTGTGTTCTATTTTTTTGTAGGCCTCATTCCGTTTTCGATAAACACTAGAATGATGTGCTTTACCAAAAAGCTCTATCTTAATTTCATCTGTACACAAGACTCTTTCCCAGAAGGATTTGGCTTCCTCACGTACAATTTGGTAAACTGCAATCAACTATCTTTGTCTGTGTTTGCAGTGTGATCCTCCTGGGTCTCCTGCTATAGCGTTTAACCCTCCGTCAGGGGCAATATGTTTCATAACGAGTTTAGGGACATTGCGCATGTCCGGCACGGGCTAGAAAATTGGCTATATTTTCCTTTTTTAAAAATTTCAATGCTCTAAAAGTGATCAGTTACCTTAATAGGAATGTAATAAATGAGAATACACATAATCAGGTGTAAAAAAAAATGTTTAATAACCAGAAAAGTATGGTGTTTCCCAGACAAACCACTGAAAATAGAGAAATGAAACTAAGTGAGCTGCGCCTGTCAGATCAGTTGCCCCTGACGGAGGGTTAATTTCATTCAAATGTTGATGGATAGCTTGCTCTGACACTGATTCATCCTGAGCCTGCAGGGCAGCTTCAATTTCTAAGGAGCTTGATTGGGGCTGCTTATCCTCCATCTGGACTATCCTGCGTTGCAACCATTCACTTTTTCTCTGCTGTCTACAACCAGGGAGATTACATAGGGTGCAATGGGTTGTAAACTTCTTAATTTATGCTGTGTACCGTAGACAAAGGAACAAAAAAGATCTCTGGAGATGGGCCTTGAGATTGTTGATATTGTTTAACAAATTTGGTTGTAAAGTCCTCAAACAGTTCTCTTCTCTTTCTGTTCTCCATGGTTACCATGGCACACAGACATACAATGCAAACATTGAGTTAACTTCTCTACTTTTTGTCTGGTTTCAGGTGTGATTTTCATATTGTTGCTTGCCAAAGGTGAGTTTGAACGAGCGTCACATGCTTGAAACAAAGTTGCTTAAAGGTAACCTGTCACCCCGAAAATCGCGGGTGAGGTAAGCCCACCGGCATCAGGGGCTTATCTACAGCATTCTGTAATGCTGTAGATAAGCCCCCGATGTTACCTGAAAGAGGAGAAAAAGACGTTAGATTATACTCACCCAGGGGCGGTCCCACTGCTGGTCCGGTCGGATGGGTGTCTTTGGTCCGCTCCGTCGCCTCCCATCTTCATTACAAGACGTCCTCTTCTGATCTTCACCCCGTGGCTCTGGCGCAGGCGTACTTTGTCTGCCCTGTTGAGGGCAGAGCAAAGTACTGCAGTGCGCAGGCGCCGGGCCTCTCTGACCTTTCCGGCGCCTGCGCACTGCAGTACTTTGTTCTGACCTCAACAGGGCAGACAAAGTACGCCTGCGCCGGAGCCGTGGATGAAGATCAGAAGAGGACGTCTTGGAATGAAGATGGGAGGCGCCGCAGCGGACCAGAGACGCCCATCCGACCGGACCAGCAGCGGGACCGCCCCTGGGTGAGTATAATCTAACGTCTTTTTCTCCTCTTTCAGGTAACATCGGGGGCTTATCTACAGCATTACAGAATGCTGCAGATAAGCCCCTGATGCCGGTGGGCTTACCTCACCCGCGATTTTTGGGGTGACAGGTTCCCTTTAACCACATTTTTGGAACAGTGCCAACAATTTTGTCCTGCCCATTTTTGGGGATTTGTGTGAAATTATGTCCAATTTGCATTTTTCCCCTTTTTTTTTTTGTTATACACACAAATGAAAAACGTCTATAACAAAATATAAGTAATTGCAATAATTTTTGTGGGAGAAATGCTTCCTTTTCTGGAACAGTTTCAAGCGTGCCAGCACTTTCTGCCATGCCTGTATCTAAGTGCCATCAGATTTTAGTGTTCTAACCCTGTTTTTCCCCCGATGGAACATTTATCCAATACAGTCTATAGGGCTGTTTTCATGGCTTTTTTTGTGGACAGTATTCGCAAAAAATAAAAAATAACTAAGGGTATGTTTCCTCGTTCAGGAAATGCTGCGTTTTTGACGCAGCGTTGAGCCGCAGCGTCAAAAACGCAGCATCCAGATGTTACAGCATAGTGGAGGGGATTTCATGAAATCCCGTCTCCACTATGCAGTAAAAGACGCATGCGGCAGACCCGCGAAAACGCACATGCGGAGCGTCTTTTAAGAACGCAGCATGTCCTTACATTGCAGAAAAAACGCAAGGACAGCGCAGGTGACCTGCCAGTGACCTCAGGTGCAGATTTGGTCAGGATTTTACCTGCATAAAATCCTGACCAAATCCTGATGCAATCCTGAACGTGGAAACATACCTTTAGAGTCTATTTTTTTTAATTGGAGTCACAGATCAAAATTACTCATACAAATCTATGGGTGCTTGCAAATTGTAGCGTACATGGATGACCTCATTGTGTAATCTGTGTGCTGTCCATGCTTAAGGGCTCGTCCATATTAGCGTACAACTCTGCCAAGTGCTATCCGATGTTTTATCTGATGGCGCTCGGACCAATTTTATGCTATGGGGTAGTGCTGGTCAGTGTTTTTTCTCACGCCAAATTGGGATAAGAAAAAAATTGCAGCATGTTGCAGCATGCTGTGAGTTGCTTTGCAAATTGGATTAAAGTCTATGGTGGCATGTAAAGTATTTGACTGCACTCTGATATAATCTGAGTGCAGTCTGACATCCCTGGACTCAAGACAATGGAGAGGATGGGGAAATTATGTTCTCAGTCTTCTCACCTGTGCTTTAAATTATCTGAGAGAATCAGATCACAGTAAGCTGACCCTCTGATCAGAGTGCCATTAGCATAATTGAGCCAATTAATTTTCATTAAAGAATCAACGCTCGTGTAACTCGGCCTGAGGCCTGTCCCACACTTCCAGATAATTGCGGTACCAGAAAAATCGGTACCGGAATTATCCGTGTCCTCACGTGGCACATCAGTGTGGCACAGGTGCGGCATCCGTGTGCCGACTGGGTACCACACGCACCGTGCAGGAGACAGCGCTACAGTTAAGCGCTGTCCCCTGCATCTGGTGCTGAAGCCACCATTCATTTCTTCTCTCCAGCAGCGTTCGCTGGAGAGAAGATATGAAATTTTTTTTTTTTTGGTGTTTAAAAAAAAGATCCTTGTACCGGAGCCACTGACGTGTGAAACCGGCCTAATGGATAGAAGAAACTTTGCAATTTTTTTTTATATGCAAATATCACTCATGGTAACAGCTGAAACACTCATGAAACGGTGACTTTTTTGTGTTTAGGCCTCAGATATCCCTTATTTTTCATAATCTATTATAGAGTGGTATGCCACTCTGCAATGTCCATATAATCTATTATCTGATTTTATTGTATTCTTTAATAGCGAATCTACAAAAATTAAATTGTATTTTCCATAGGATGTGATATGAGAAGTTTTTGCACTAGAAGCTTTGCTAGTAGTGGATAAATCTGTTGGAAGCATACGGCAGACCAGGGGTGGCAGCAACTACACCATGTGTTAACAGGGAACCGGACACCAAATCTTTGCTGCCCGAAACACCGGCTCCATGAACCGCACTGTGGCTGTGTTATTGTGTTTCAATGTAAACTTTTGTAAAGTCACTGGGGACCATCTCAGACCATAAGGGTATGTTTCCACGAGCAGGAAACGCTGCGTGTTTGACGCTGCATAGAGCCATGGCGTCAGACACGCAGCGTCCAGATGTTACAGCATAGTGGAGGGGATTGAATGAAATCCCGTCTCCACTATGCGTGGTAACACGCACGCGGCGGCCCTGCGACACCGGACATGCGGCGCGTCTTTTAAGATTGCATCATGTCCGTATACCTTGCGGCGACGCTGCGTCGCCGCAAGGTATAGCACAGGGCCCTATGGTGGGGCGCGATGATCCCGGATGTGTGCTATGAACACATCCGGCATCATCGCGTCCCAGAAAGGGGGCGGAGCCTACCGCAGAGCGACAAAACCGCCGGCCATCCTGATCGTGGAAACATACCCTTAGGCATCACCCTTCTCTGTAATGTCCCTGGTGTAGTGTGAAAAAAAATACAATTATATATTTTACACACGCCAGGTGTTCGATCTCTGAAACCCCACTGCGAGGGGAAAGGGGACAAAATCCCTGGTGTAAATGAAGCGCTAACAGTTATAATTCCCCATTCACAAAGCACACTAGTGTAATTAGTGGGGCAACCCTGCAATTGCACCCCCATCACAAAAAAAAATAAAAAATATTTATATATATAATTTTCTCACAGAAGGTTAACCACTTAATGTCACCAAGTAAGGCTACTTTCACACTTGCGTCGGTATGGGCCCGTTGCTATGTTTCGGGCTGACGCACGTTATGAAATAAATGAACAACGGGGTCAGCGGATTGCAGTTTTTCAACGCAGCCGCTCCCCATTGTAATGTCCGGGGAGGAGGGGGCGGACGCGATACACAAAAAAAAGTTGCATGTAACGTTTTTTGTGCCGACGGTCCGCCAAAACACGACGTATCTGTCGCATGATGGATGCGACGTGTGGCCATACGTCGCTAATGCAAGTCTAGTATGGAGAAAAAAACATCCTGTGGGCAACTTTGCAGGATGCGTTTTTCCCCCAAAATGACGCATTGTGACGTACAGCAAACGACGCTAGTGTGAAAGTAGCCTAACGGGAGCGCCTGTCTGGTCCAACTCTCACTGCACCATGATTGCGTGTCGTCATGACAACTGTGTTCGGCCATGTTTGTACACCTATGAAGCCCACGGTGATATTTAATATTGAACTGTATTGCACATGCCACAACTTTTTTACCCCCCACAAAATAATAAAAATTCCACATTTGGCCTCTGCGTGCGTCACCATCAGCACTAATAAAATATGGTCTGGACCGCTGCAACATGATAGAAGTGGGAGAGGGTCTGTGTGTTTTTTTTTTTTATACAGTTATTTAAGTTTAAAAATGTGATTAAAAAGGCAAAAATGTTGAGAAAACTACAGCTCGAACTGCACAAAAAAAAAGTTTGGGCAAAAACGTTCTACGTGAAGGTGGGAAAGGTGAGAGCAGAGTGTCGCCGGCAGTGGCGGAGCGCTGTGTGAGGAGAATGACGCAGTGCTCGGCTGCCCTGACTGCCGCCATCTGTCACCATGGTAACACCCTCCTGTGTGAGGCGCGGCCCCGCTCTCCTCCCGTGCGCGCTCCCGCCCTCCTGTGCGCGCTCCCTCGCTGCGGCTGGCCCGGGCCCGGCGGACGCGCAGGCGCGCTATGCACTCTGGGAATGGCTGCGCAGCTCGGGTTGGCTGGGGGAGCAGACAGCGGAGTTTTAATGTCCGCCATGTTGGCAATGGCGTATTGAAGAGGGAAGGCGAAAGAGAGACACCGGAGCGCACAGAACCCACAAAATAACAGCCCGAATCGAGCTACGGACCGCCCGGAACACCGGGAAAGGCGCCATTTTGATCCCGGCGGCTGGTGGGAGAGCGGCGGCAGAGCACGGAGACCCCATGAGAGCCGCGCGGCACGGGAGGATTTCCCCGCTCGTCGGTCGCATGGCTTTGTTGTGGTAGACAGAAAATGAGCAAATTATCGTTCCGGGCTCGGGCGCTGGACGCGTCCAAACCGTTACCCGTCTTCCGCTGCGAGGACCTCCCGGACCTGCACGAGTATGCCTCCATCAACCGGGCCGTGCCGCAGATGCCCACGGGCATGGAGAAGGAAGAGGAGTCGGTAATGATTGTGGTTTTGTTTGCTGCCTGCGCGAGCCTGCACAAAATGGCCGCCATGTTCTCCTCACGGCCGCCGAGGGGGGGTCGGGCCGCTCTCCGGGGGTGTCCCACCCCGCTGACCCCGGGGAGGGCTCGCCGGACCCCTCTACTCCACGTACCTGCCTTGTATGTGGGGAACGGGCGGGTTATCGGGGGGAATTTAGAGGCGAAAGGCACAAAGGGGTCACGTGACGGGGCCGCGGTCCGCCATCTTGTTGTGTGGGGATCCTGTCTTTTGGGCTGGGCCTGCGCCTGCAGTAGCAGCGACTGTCCACCGGGGGGAGCCCGAGAACAGGCTGTGCGCTGCGCTCACCTTGTGGGATTGTTTGTGTACATTCAGGCTGACAGCTCGGCCTCCTCCTCCTGCCGGCCCGGGGGGTGTATACACTGTACCGTACATACTGCCGGCCCGGGGGGGGGGGGGGGGGTGTGTATCCACTGTACCGTACATACTGCCGGCCCGGGGGGGGGGGGGGGGGTGTATCCACTGTACCGTACATACTGCCGGCCCGGGGGGGGGGGGTGTATACACTGTACCGTACATACTGCCGGCCTCCTCCTCCTGCCGGCCCGGGGGGGTGTATACACTGTACCGTACATACTGCCGGCCTCCTCCTGCCGGCCCGGGGGGGTGTATACACTGTACCGTACATACTGCCGGCCCGGGGGGGTGGGGGTGTATACACTGTACCGTACATACTGCCGGCCCGGGGGGGGGGGTGTATACACTGTACCGTACATACTGCCGGCCCGGGGGGGGGGGGGGTGTATACACTGTACCGTACATACTGCCGGCCCGGGGGGGGGGGGTGTATACACTGTACCGTACATACTGCCGGCCCGGGGGGGGGTGTATACACTGTACCGTACATACTGCCGGCCCGGGGGGGGTGTATACACTGTACCGTACATACTGCCGGCCCGGGGGGGGGGGGGGGGGGGTATACACTGTACCGTACATGCTGCCGGCCCGGGGGGGGGGGGGTGTATACACTGTACCGTACATACTGCCGGCCCGGGGGGGGGGGGGTGTATACACTGTACCGTACATACTGCCGGCCCGGGGGGGGGGGGGTGTATACACTGTACCATACATACTGCCGGCCCGGGGGGGGGTGTATACACTGTACCGTACATACTGCCGGCCCGGGGGGGGGTGTGTATACACTGTACCGTACATACTGCCGGCCCGGGGGGGGTGTATACACTGTACCGTACATACTGCCGGCCCGGGGGGGGGGGGTGTATACACTGTACCGTACATACTGCCGGCCTCCTCCTGCCGGCCCGGGGGGGTGTATACACTGTACCGTACATACTGCCGGCCTCCTCCTGCCGGCCCGGGGGGGTGTATACACTGTACCGTACATACTGCCGGCCTCCTCCTGCCGGCCCGGGGGGGTGTATACACTGTACCGTACATACTGCCGGCCCGGGGGGGGGGGTGTATACACTGTACCGTACATACTGCCGGCCTCCTCCTGCCGGCCCGGGGGGGTGTATACAATGTACCGTACATACTGCCGGCCTCCTCCTGCCGGCCCGGGGGGGTGTATACACTGTACCGTACATACTGCCGGCCTCCTCCTGCCGGCCCGGGGGGGTGTATACACTGTACCGTACATACTGCCGGCCCGGGGGGGGGGGTGTATACACTGTACCGTACATACTGCCGGCCCGGGGGGGGGGTGTATACACTGTACCGTACATACTGCCGGCCCGGGGGGGGGGGGTGTATACACTGTACCGTACATACTGCCGGCCTCCTCCTCCTGCCGGCCCGGGGGGTGTATACACTGTACCGTACATACTGCCGGCCTCCTCCTGCCGGCCCGGGGGGGTGTATACACTGTACCGTACATACTGCCGGCCTCCTCCTGCCGGCCCGGGGGGGTGTATACACTGTACCGTACATACTGCCGGCCCGGGGGGGGGGGTGTATACACTGTACCGTACATACTGCCGGCCCGGGGGGGGGTGTATACACTGTACCGTACATACTGCCGGCCTCCTCCTCCTGCCGGCCCGGGGGGGGGGTGTATACACTGTACCGTACATACTGCCGGCCTCCTCCTCCTGCCGGCCCGGGGGGGTGTATACACTGTACCGTACATACTGCCGGCCCGGGGGGGGGGGGGGTGTATACACTGTACCGTACATACTGCCGGCCTCCTCCTCCTGCCGGCCCGGGGGGTGTATACACTGTACCGTACATACTGCCGGCCCGGGGGGGGGGGTGTATACACTGTACCGTACATACTGCCGGCCCGGGGGGGGGGGGGGTGTATACACTGTACCGTACATGCTGCCGGCCCGGGGGGGGGGGTGTATACACTGTACCGTACATACTGCCGGCCTCCTCCTGCCGGCCCGGGGGGGTGTATACACTGTACCGTACATACTGCCGGCCCGGGGGGGGGGGGTGTATACACTGTACCGTACATACTGCCGGCCTCCTCCTGCCGGCCCGGGGGGGTGTATACACTGTACCGTACATACTGCCGGCCTCCTCCTCCTGCCGGCCCGGGGGGGGTGTATACACTGTACCGTACATACTGCCGGCCCGGGGGGGGGGGGGGTGTATACACTGTACCGTACATACTGCCGGCCCGGGGGGGGGGGGGGGTGTATACACTGTACCGTACATGCTGCCGGCCTCCTCCTCCTGCCGGCCGGGGGGTG
The DNA here is from genome assembly GCF_032444005.1 of Ranitomeya imitator. Lineage (NCBI taxonomy): Eukaryota > Metazoa > Chordata > Amphibia > Anura > Dendrobatidae > Ranitomeya > Ranitomeya imitator. Next base: position 51,240,924 of record NC_091287.1, on the reverse strand, counting down.
TATACACTGTACCGTACATACTGCCGGCCCGGGGGGGGGGGGGGGTGTATACACTGTACCGTACATACTGCCGGCCTCCTCCTGCCGGCCCGGGGGGGGGGGGGTGTATACACTGTACCGTACATACTGCCGGCCCGGGGGGGTGTATACACTGTACCGTACATACTGCCGGCCTCCTCCTGCCGGCCCGGGGGGGGTGTATACACTGTACCGTACATACTGCCGGCCCGGGGGGGGGGTGTATACACTGTACCGTACATACTGCCGGCCTCCTCCTCCTGCCGGCCCGGGGGGGGGTGTATACACTGTACCGTACATACTGCCGGCCTCCTCCTGCCGGCCCGGGGGGGTGTATACACTGTACCGTACATACTGCCGGCCCGGGGGGGTGTATACACTGTACCGTACATACTGCCGGCCTCCTCCTGCCGGCCCGGGGGGGGGGTGTATACACTGTACCGTACACACTGCCGGCCCGGGGGGGGGGTATACACTGTACCGTACATACTGCCGGCCCGGGGGGGGGGGTGTATACACTGTACCGTACATACTGCCGGCCTCCTCCTCCTGCCGGCCCGGGGGGGGGGGGGGGGGTGTATACACTGTACCGTACATACTGCCGGCCTCCTCCTGCCGGCCCGGGGGGTGTATACACTGTACCGTACATACTGCCGGCCCGGGGGGGGGGTGTATACACTGTACCGTACATACTGCCGGCCTCCTCCTCCTGCCGGCCCGGGGGGGGGGGTGTATACACTGTACCGTACATACTGCCGGCCTCCTCCTGCCGGCCCGGGGGGGTGTATACACTGTACCGTACATACTGCCGGCCCGGGGGGGGGGGGTGTATACACTGTACCGTACATACTGCCGGCCTCCTCCTCCTGCCGGCCGGGGGGTGTGTATACACTGTACCGTACATACTGCCGGCCTCCTCCTGCAGGCCCGGGGGGGTGTATACACTGTACCGTACATACTGCCGGCCCGGGGGGGGGGGGGGTGTATACACTGTACCGTACATACTGCCGGCCTCCTCCTCCTGCCGGCCCGGGGGGGGGGGGGGGGGGTGTATACACTGTACCGTACATACTGCCGGCCTCCTCCTGCCGGCCCGGGGGGGTGTATACACTGTACCGTACATACTGCCGGCCCGGGGGGGGGGGTGTATACACTGTACCGTACATACTGCCGGCCTCCTCCTGCCGGCCCGGGGGGGTGTATACAATGTACCGTACATACTGCCGGCCTCCTCCTGCCGGCCCGGGGGGGGTGTATACACTGTACCGTACATACTGCCGGCCTCCTCCTGCCGGCCCGGGGGGGTGTATACACTGTACCGTACATACTGCCGGCCCCGGGGGGGGGGTGTATACACTGTACCGTACATACTGCCGGCCCGGGGGGGGGTGTATACACTGTACCGTACATACTGCCGGCCCGGGGGGGGGGGGTGTATACACTGTACCGTACATACTGCCGGCCTCCTCCTCCTGCCGGCCCGGGGGGTGTATACACTGTACCGTACATACTGCCGGCCTCCTCCTGCCGGCCCGGGGGGGTGTATACACTGTACCGTACATACTGCCGGCCTCCTCCTGCCGGCCCGGGGGGGTGTATACACTGTACCGTACATACTGCCGGCCCGGGGGGGGGGGTGTATACACTGTACCGTACATACTGCCGGCCCGGGGGGGGGGGTGTATACACTGTACCGTACATACTGCCGGCCTCCTCCTCCTGCCGGCCCGGGGGGGGGGTGTATACACTGTACCGTACATACTGCCGGCCTCCTCCTCCTGCCGGCCCGGGGGGGTGTATACACTGTACCGTACATACTGCCGGCCCGGGGGGGGGGGGGGGGTGTATACACTGTACCGTACATACTGCCGGCCTCCTCCTCCTGCCGGCCCGGGGGGGTGTATACACTGTACCGTACATACTGCCGGCCCGGGGGGGGGGGGTGTATACACTGTACCGTACATACTGCCGGCCCGGGGGGGGGGGGGGGTGTATACACTGTACCGTACATGCTGCCGGCCCGGGGGGGGGGGTGTATACACTGTACCGTACATACTGCCGGCCTCCTCCTGCCGGCCCGGGGGGGTGTATACACTGTACCGTACATACTGCCGGCCCGGGGGGGGGGGGTGTATACACTGTACCGTACATACTGCCGGCCTCCTCCTGCCGGCCCGGGGGGGTGTATACACTGTACCGTACATACTGCCGGCCTCCTCCTCCTGCCGGCCCGGGGGGGTGTATACACTGTACCGTACATACTGCCGGCCCGGGGGGGGGGGGGGTGTATACACTGTACCGTACATACTGCCGGCCCGGGGGGGGGGGGGGGGTGTATACACTGTACCGTACATGCTGCCGGCCTCCTCCTCCTGCCGGCCGGGGGGGTGTATACACTGTACCGTACATACTGCCGGCCCGGGGGGGGGGGGGGGTGTATACACTGTACCGTACATACTGCCGGCCTCCTCCTGCCGGCCCGGGGGGGGGGGGTGTATACACTGTACCGTACATACTGCCGGCCCGGGGGGGTGTATACACTGTACCGTACATACTGCCGGCCTCCTCCTGCCGGCCCGGGGGGGGTGTATACACTGTACCGTACATACTGCCGGCCCGGGGGGGGGGGTGTATACACTGTACCGTACATACTGCCGGCCTCCTCCTCCTGCCGGCCCGGGGGGGGGTGTATACACTGTACCGTACATACTGCCGGCCTCCTCCTGCCGGCCCGGGGGGGTGTATACACTGTACCGTACATACTGCCGGCCCGGGGGGGGTGTATACACTGTACCGTACATACTGCCGGCCTCCTCCTGCCGGCCCGGGGGGGGGGTGTATACACTGTACCGTACACACTGCCGGCCCGGGGGGGGGGGTATACACTGTACCGTACATACTGCCGGCCCGGGGGGGGGGGTGTATACACTGTACCGTACATACTGCCGGCCTCCTCCTCCTGCCGGCCCGGGGGGGGGGGGGGGGTGTATACACTGTACCGTACATACTGCCGGCCTCCTCCTGCCGGCCCGGGGGGTGTATACACTGTACCGTACATACTGCCGGCCCGGGGGGGGGGGTGTATACACTGTACCGTACATACTGCCGGCCTCCTCCTCCTGCCGGCCCGGGGGGGGGGGTGTATACACTGTACCGTACATACTGCCGGCCTCCTCCTGCCGGCCCGGGGGGGTGTATACACTGTACCGTACATACTGCCGGCCCGGGGGGGGGGGGTGTATACACTGTACCGTACATACTGCCGGCCTCCTCCTCCTGCCGGCCGGGGGGTGTGTATACACTGTACCGTACATACTGCCGGCCTCCTCCTGCAGGCCCGGGGGGGTGTATACACTGTACCGTACATACTGCCGGCCCGGGGGGGGGGGGGGGTGTATACACTGTACCGTACATACTGCCGGCCTCCTCCTCCTGCCGGCCCGGGGGGGGGGGGGGGGTGTATACACTGTACCGTACATACTGCCGGCCTCCTCCTGCCGGCCCGGGGGGGTGTATACACTGTACCGTACATACTGCCGACCCGGGGGGGGGGGGGTGTATACACTGTACCGTACATACTGCCGGCCTCCTCCTGCCGGCCCGGGGGGGTGTATACACTGTACCGTACATACTGCCGGCCCGGGGGGGTGTATACGCTGTACCGTACATACTGCCGGCCTCCTCCTGCCGGCCCGGGGGGGGTGTATACACTGTACCGTACATACTGCCGGCCCGGGGGGGGGGGGGGTGTATACACTGTACCGTACATACTGCCGGCCCGGGGGGGGGGGGGGGTGTATACACTGTACCGTACATACTGCCGGCCTCCTCCTCCTGCCGGCCCGGGGGGGGGTGTATACACTGTACCGTACATACTGCCGGCCTCCTCCTCCTGCCGGCCCGGGGGGGGGGGGGGGGGGTGTATACACTGTACCGTACATACTGCCGGCCTCCTCCTGCCGGCCCGGGGGGGTGTGTACACTGTACCGTACATACTGCCGGCCCGGGGGGGGGGTGTATACACTGTACCGTACATACTGCCGGCCTCCTCCTCCTGCCGGCCCGGGGGGGGGGGGGGGGGGGGTGTATACACTGTACCGTACATACTGCCGACCCGGGGGGGGTGTATACACTGTACCGTACATACTGCCGGCCTCCTCCTGCCGGCCCGGGGGGGGTGTATACACTGTACCGTACATACTGCCGGCCCGGGGGGGGGGGGGGGGGGGGTGTATACACTGTACCGTACATACTGCCGGCCCGGGGGGGGGGGGGTGTATACACTGTACCGTACATACTGCCGGCCTCCTCCTGCCGGCCCGGGGGGGGGTGTACACTGTACCGTACATACTGCCGGCCCGGGGGGGGGTGTATACACTGTACCGTACATACTGCCGGCCTCCTCCTCCTGCCGGCCCGGGGGGGGGGGGGGGGGTGTATACACTGTACCGTACATACTGCCGGCCTCCTCCTGCCGGCCCGGGGGGGTGTATACACTGTACCGTACATACTGCCGGCCCGGGGGGGGGGGGGGTGTATACACTGTACCGTACATACTGCCGGCCTCCTCCTCCTGCCGGCCCGGGGGGGTGTGTACACTGTACCGTACATACTGCCGGCCCGGGGGGGGGGGGTGTATACACTGTACCGTACATACTGCCGGCCTCCTCCTCCTGCCGGCCCGGGGGGGGGTGTATACACTGTACCGTACATACTGCCGGCCTCCTCCTGCCGGCCCGGGGGGGGTGTATACACTGTACCGTACATACTGCCGGCCCGGGGGGGGGTGTATACACTGTACCGTACATACTGCCGGCCTCCTCCTGCCGGCCCGGGGGGGTGTATACACTGTACCGTACATACTGCCGGCCCGGGGGGGGTGTATACACTGTACCGTACATACTGCCGGCCTCCTCCTGCCGGCCCGGGGGGGGTGTATACACTGTACCGTACATACTGCCGGCCCGGGGGGGGGGGGTATACACTGTACCGTACATACTGCCGGCCCGGGGGGGGGGTGTATACACTGTACCGTACATACTGCCGGCCTCCTCCTCCTGCCGGCCCGGGGGGGGGGGGGTGTATACACTGTACCGTACATACTGCCGGCCTCCTCCTGCCGGCCCGGGGGGTGTATACACTGTACCGTACATACTGCCGGCCCGGGGGGGGGGGTGTATACACTGTACCGTACATACTGCCGGCCTCCTCCTCCTGCCGGCCCGGGGGGGGGGTGTATACACTGTACCGTACATACTGCCGGCCTCCTCCTGCCGGCCCGGGGGGGTGTATACACTGTACCGTACATACTGCCGGCCCGGGGGGGGGGTGTATACACTGTACCGTACATACTGCCGGCCTCCTCCTCCTGCCGGCCGGGGGGGTGTGTATACACTGTACCGTACATACTGCCGGCCTCCTCCTGCAGGCCCGGGGGGGTGTATACACTGTACCGTACATACTGCCGGCCCGGGGGGGGGGGTGTATACACTGTACCGTACATACTGCCGGCCTCCTCCTCCTGCCGGCCCGGGGGGGGGGGGTGTATACACTGTACCGTACATACTGCCGGCCTCCTCCTGCCGGCCCGGGGGGGTGTATACACTGTACCGTACATACTGCCGGCCCGGGGGGGGGGGGTGTATACACTGTACCGTACATACTGCCGGCCTCCTCCTGCCGGCCCGGGGGGGTGTATACACTGTACCGTACATACTGCCGGCCCGGGGGGGTGTATACACTGTACCGTACATACTGCCGGCCTCCTCCTGCCGGCCCGGGGGGGGGTGTATACACTGTACCGTACATACTGCCGGCCCGGGGGGGGGGGGGGGTGTATACACTGTACCGTACATACTGCCGGCCCGGGGGGGGGGGGGGTGTATACACTGTACCGTACATACTGCCGGCCTCCTCCTCCTGCCGGCCCGGGGGGGGGGGGTGTATACACTGTACCGTACATACTGCCGGCCTCCTCCTCCTGCCGGCCCGGGGGGGGGGGGGGGGTGTATACACTGTACCGTACATACTGCCGGCCTCCTCCTCCTGCCGGCCCGGGGGGGGGGGGGGGGGTGTATACACTGTACCGTACATACTGCCGGCCTCCTCCTGCCGGCCCGGGGGGGTGTATACACTGTACCGTACATACTGCCGGCCCGGGGGGGGGGTGTATACACTGTACCGTACATACTGCCGGCCTCCTCCTCCTGCCGGCCCGGGGGGGGTGTATACACTGTACCGTACATACTGCCGGCCTCCTCCTGCCGGCCCGGGGGGTGTATACACTGTACCGTACATACTGCCGGCCCGGGGGGGGGGGGGGGGTGTATACACTGTACCGTACATACTGCCGGCCTCCTCCTCCTGCCGGCCCGGGGGGGGGGGGGTGTATACACTGTACCGTACATACTGCCGGCCTCCTCCTGCCGGCCCGGGGGGGTGTGTACACTGTACCGTACATACTGCCGGCCCGGGGGGGGGGGGGGGGTGTATACACTGTACCGTACATACTGCCGGCCTCCTCCTGCCGGCCCGGGGGGGTGTATACACTGTACCGTACATACTGCCGGCCCGGGGGGGTGTATACACTGTACCGTACATACTGCCGGCCTCCTCCTGCCGGCCCGGGGGGGGTGTATACACTGTACCGTACATACTGCCGGCCCGGGGGGGGGGGGGGGTGTGTATACACTGTACCGTACATACTGCCGGCCCGGGGGGGGGGGGGGTGTATACACTGTACCGTACATACTGCCGGCCTCCTCCTCCTGCCGGCCCGGGGGGGGGGGTGTATACACTGTACCGTACATACTGCCGGCCTCCTCCTGCCGGCCCGGGGGGGTGTATACACTGTACCGTACATACTGCCGGCCCGGGGGGGGGGGGGGGTGTATACACTGTACCGTACATACTGCCGGCCTCCTCCTCCTGCCGGCCCGGGGGGGGGGGGTGTATACACTGTACCGTACATACTGCCGGCCTCCTCCTGCCGGCCCGGGGGGGTGTATACACTGTACCGTACATACTGCCGGCCCGGGGGGGTGTATACACTGTACCGTACATACTGCCGGCCCGGGGGGGTGTATACACTGTACCGTACAGGCTGACAGCTCGGCCTCCTCCTCCTGCCGGCCCGGGGGGGGTGTATACACTGTACCGTACATACTGCCGGCCCGGGGGGGGGGGGGTGTATACACTGTACCGTACATACTGCCGGCCTCCTGCCGGCCCGGGGGGGGGGTGTATACACTGTACAGTACATACTGCCGGCCTCCTCCTGCCGGCCCGGGGGGGTGTATACACTGTACCGTACAGGCTGACAGCTCGGCCTCCTCCTCCTTCCGGCACCGGGATGTGTATACACTGTACCGTACATACTGCCGGCCTCCTCCTGCCGGCCCGGGGGGGTGTATACACTGTACCGTACAGGCTGACAGCTCGGCCTCCTCCTGCCGGCCCGGGGGTGTGTATACACTGTACCGTACATACTGTTGGCCTCCTCCAGCCGGCCCGGGGGGGTGTATACACTGTACCGTACAGGCTGACAGCTCGGCCTCCTGCCGGGCCGGGGATGTGTATACACTGTACCGTACAGGCTGACAGCTCGGCCTCCTCCTACTGCCGGCCCGGGGATGTGTGTATACACTGCCCTGTACCGTACAGGCTGACCGCTCGGGGTGTGTATACACTACCATACAGGCTGACAGCACGGCCTCCTCCTGCCGGCCCGGGGATGTGTGTACACTGTCCTGTGTTGTACAGGCTGACAGCTCTGCCTCCTCCGCCTGCCGGCCCGGGGATGTGTATGCACTGTACCGTACAGGCTGACAGCTCGGCCTCCTGCCGGCCCGGGGGTGTGTATACACTGTACCGTACAGGCTGACAGCTCGGCCTCCTCCTGCCGGCCATGTGTATACACTGTACCGTACAGGCTGACCGCTCGGCCTCCTCCTGCCGGCCCGGGGATGTGTATACACTGTACCGTACAGGCTGACAGCTCGGCCTCCTCCTCCTCCTGCCGGCCCGGGGATGTGTATACACTGTACCGTACAGGCTGACAGCTCGGCCTCCTCCTCCTCCTGCCGGCCCGGGGATGTGTATACACTGTACCGTACAGGCTGACAGCTCGGCCTCCTCCTCCTCCTGCCGGCCCGGGGATGTGTATACACTGTACCGTACAGGCTGACAGCTCGGCCTCCTCCTCCTCCTGCCGGCCCGGGGATGTGTATACACTGTACCGTACAGGCTGACAACTCGGCCTCCTCCTGCCGGCCCGGGGATGTGTATACACTGTACCGTACAGGCTGACAACTCGGCCTCCTCCTCCTCCTGCCGGCCCGGGGATGTGTATACACTGTACCGTACAGGCTGACAGCTCGGCCTCCTCCTGCCGGCCCGGGGGTGTGTATACACTGTACCGTACATACTGTCGGCCTCCTCCTGCCGGCCCGGGGGGTGTATACACTGTACCGTACAGGCTGACAGCTCGGCCTCCTGCCGGCCCGGGGATTTGTATACACTGTACCGTACAGGCTGACAGCTCGGCCTCCTGCCGGCCCGGGGGTGTGTATACACTGTACCGTACAGGCTGACCGCTCGGCCTCCTCCTCCTCCTGCCGGCCCGGGGATGTGTATACACTGTACCGTACAGGCTGACAGCTCGGCCTCCTCCTCCTCCTGCCGGCCCGGGGATGTGTATACACTGTACCGTACAGGCTGACAGCTCGGCCTCCTCCTCCTCCTGCCGGCCCGGGGATGTGTATACACTGTACCGTACAGGCTGACAGCTCGGCCTCCTCCTCCTCCTGCCGGCCCGGGGATGTGTATACACTGTACCGTACAGGCTGACAACTCTGCCTCCTCCTCCTCCTGCCGGCCCGGGGATGTGTATACACTGTACCGTACAGGCTGACAACTCGGCCTCCTCCTGCCGACCCGGGGATGTGTATACACTGTACCGTACAGGCTGACAACTCTGCCTCCTCCTGCCGGCCCGGGGATGTGTATACACTGTACCGTACAGGCTGACAACTCGGCCTCCTGCCGGCCCGGGGGTGTGTATACACTGTACCGTACAGGCTGACAGCTCGGCCTCGTCCTCCTCCTGCCGGCACGGGGATGTGTATACACTGTACCGTACAGGCTGACAGCTCGGCCTCCTGCCAGCCCGGGGATGTGTATACTCTGCCCTGTACCATACAGGCTGACAGCTCGGCCTCCTGCCGGCCCGGGATGTGTATACACTGCCCTGTACCGTACAGGCTGACAGCTCGGCCTCCTGCCGGCGCGGGGATGTGTATACACCGCCCTGTACCGTACAGGCTGACAGCTCGGCCTCCTACTGCCGGCCTGGGGATGTGTATACACTGTACCGTACAGGCTGACAGCTCGGCCTCCTCCTACTGCCGGCCCGGGATGTGTATACACTGCCCTGTACCGTACAGGCTGACAGCTCAGCCTCCTCCTCCTGCCGGCCCGGGGATGTGTATACACTGCCCTGTACCGTACAGGCTGACAGCTCGGCCTCCTCCTCCTGCCGGCCCGGGATGTGTATACACTGCCCTGTACCGTACAGGCGGACAGCTCGGCCTCCTCCTGCCAGCCCGGGATGTGTATACACTGCCCTGTACCGTACAGGCTGACAGCTCGGCCTCCTCCTGCCGGCCCGGGATGTGTGTACACTGCCCTGTACCGTACAGGCTGACAGCTCGGCCTCCTCCTCCTGCCGGCCTGGGGATGTGTATACACTGTACCGTACAGGCTGACAGCTCGGCTTCCTGCCGGCCCGGGGGTGTGTGTACACTGCACCGTGCAGGCTGACAGCTCGGCCTCCTGCCGGCCCGGGGGTGTGTATACACTGTACCGTACAGGCTGACAGCTCGGCCTCCTCCTACTGCCGGCCCGGGGATGTGTGTATACACTGCCCTGTACCGTACAGGCTGACCGCTCGGCCTTCTGCCGGCCCTGGGGTGTGTATACACTACCATACAGGCTGACAGCACGGCCTCCTCCTGCCGGCCCGGGGATGTGTGTACACTGTCCTGTGTTGTACAGGCTGACAGCTCGGCCTCCTCCGCCTGCCGGCCCGGGGATGTGTATGCACTGTACCGTACAGACTGACAGCTCGGCCTCCTGCCGGCCCGGGGATGGGGAGCTGTGTGTATACACTGCCCTGTGCTGTACAGGCTGACAGCTCGGCCTCCTCCTCCTGCCAGCCCGGGGATGTGTGTACACTGCCCTGTACCGTATAGGCTGACGGCTCGGCCTCCTGCCGGCCCGGGGATGGGGAGCTGTGTGTATACACTGCCCTGTGCTGTACAGGCTGACAGCTCGGCCTCCTCCTGCTTCCGGCCCGGGATGGGGAGCTGGGGGTACTCTACCCTGTACGGTACAGGCTGACAGCTGTTCCTCCTCCTGCTGTATCGGATCTGTGAGTACAGTTCCCTCTACCTACAGGCTGCTGACCGCTCAGCCGCCTCCTGCTGATCACTCCTGTATAGAAGCTGTGTATACTTCCCTGTGCTGTTCAGGCTGACAGCTCTGCTTCCTCCTGCTGCTCTGCAGCTCTGGCAATGGGCTGGTGTGTAGACTATATGGGCTGGCTCGTAGACTATATGGGCTGGCTCTGACTGGTTGATGCTTCCACCAGATACATTAAATGTCAGCCGGACCCTGGTATGTGCATGGCGTTCTCATTGCCATTTATCTGATCAGCTGTTGTGTGTTTTCTGATGCTGGATCTTAAAGGGATGTTCAGTGAAAACAAGTACGGTAATCATTTAACCACAGGATAGGTGACATCTTACTGACCAGTAGGGGTCTGACCCGCACCCTTGAGAAAACTTGACAGCGTGGCAGTCATATGCCCGACCACAGCTCCATTTATCACCTATGGGGTTACCAAGTTCTGCTTTTAACTATTTCCACCAGCCCCATGCGATTGAATGAAGCTGTGGTCGGGCATCAGCTCCATTATAATGGGGAGAAAACCGATGGTCGCAGCGTCAGACTCCCATGGTAAGTCACTTATCACATAATGGAGATAGGCGAAGACTTGTTTTCTCCAAACAACCCCCTTTAATCCATTGTTCCCAGAATCGCACCAGTACTGGGAGCATAATATAAATGTTTTATGCAGAGTTTTTGATGGACACTCAATGCATTCGAGCACAAGTTTAATATCTGGCAAAAAACTGATCAGATACAATTGATTTGAAAAGGCAGTGAGTAATACGAGGGCACCTCACTCTAGCATTAGCCGCTTTTCTGTGATCAGGTGGTTAAGTTGTATTGTATGGACCAGCCTGGTGTCATCACTGACAGGTGAGCTCAGGACCACACGGATCTATATTTATTGCCTTGGCATAGGACAGAGGTCTCAAACTGCATTCCTCGAGGGCTGAAAACAGGTCATGTTTTCAGGATTTCCTTGCACAGGTGATAATTTAATCACCTGCAGATAATGATTCCAGTACCTTGTGCAATGCTAAGGAAATCTTGAAAACACGAACGGTTTGAGGCCCTTGAGGAATGTAGTTTGGAAACCCCTGGCATAGGATGTCCCATAAATATATGGTGATAAGAATACTTACAGAGGTAAAACCATTAGGTCGATCTCTCATGTACGACTGCGATGTGTGGCCCAGCCGCGGCCTCCTGACCTGAACCCACCAGCCCCATGTGAAACTTCTCAGTGTGAGCTCCGGTCAGGAGGCCGGCGACCGTTCCAGACATTTCGGTCCGTAGTCAGATTGCGATCCTACGAAGTGTGAAACCTACCTTAAATTAGTTAGGCCACATTCTGAAAATGTGCACTAAGAGCTGGAACTGTAATCCCTGCCGAACCCCCCTACATAATTCATGTGTCCTCTGTAGCAAGTCACAGGCCTCCGTGCTGGTCGGAGATTTAAAGGGTGTTTGTTAGCAGGTTTTTGCTATGTAATTTGAAGACATCATGAGGTAGGGGTTATAACACAGAATTCAAGGATGTGTTACTTGTCAAAGTACCTGCTGTTGTATACTAATTGTGAGGGATTTATCACTAAGGCTAGATTCACACTGCGTTGTGTGAACCCGTTAAACGGACTACGTTACACCGTGGCATATCGTGGTGTAACGTAGTCTGTTAACGCCGGCATTGCTTGCAATGGCGAACGCATCGCTAGTGCACGCCCAGAATGGGCGTGCGCTACCGATGTGCCGTCATTTGAGTGACGGACCTCGAGGTCCGTTCCTCGCTAGCGCAGATCGGGCATCTGCGCTAGCGGGATCGGCAAACGCGATCCCTTTTGGGACATTGCGTTAGCGCAGTCCGTTAGGGCAATCCGTTTAGCGCATAGGCTAACGCAATGTGAACCTAGCCTAAAGGTACCTTCACACTCAGCGACGCTGCAGCGATACCGACAACGATGTCGATCGCTGCAGCGTCGCTGTTTGGTCGCTGGAGAGCTGTCACATAGACAGCTCTCCAGCGACCAACGATGCCGGTAACCAGGGTAAACATCGGGTTACTAAGCGCAGGGCCGCGCTTAGTAACCCGATGTTTACCCTGGTTACCATCGTAAAAGTAAAAGAAACAAACACTACATACTTACCTTCCGCTGTCTGTCCCCGGCGTTGTGCTTTCCTGCACTGACTGTGAGCACAGCGGCCGGAAAGCAGAGCGGTGACGCCACCGCTGTGCTCTGCTTTCCGGCTGGCCGGCGCTCACAGCCAGTGCAGGGAAGCAGAGCGCCGGGGACTGACAGCGGAGGGTAAGTATTTAGTGTTTGTTTTTTTTTACTATTATGCTGGTAACCAGGGTAAACATCGGGTTACTAAGCGCGGCCCTGCGCTTAGTAACCCGATGTTTACCCTGGTTACCAGTGAAAACATCGCTGAATCGGCGTCACACACGCTGATTCAGCAATGTCTGCAGGGAGTCCAGCGACGAAATAAAGTTCTGGACTTCTTTCTGCAGCGACCAACGACATCACAGCAGGATCCTGATCGCTGCTGCGTGTCAAACTCAACAATATCGCTAGCCAGGACGCTGCAACGTCACGGATCGCTAGCAATATCGTTCAGTGTGAAGGTACCTTAAGAGATTAACTACACTAGTCCAGCAAGCCCCCTCCTGAGATAAGCACCTCACTGTCTATGGACTTTGTGCATGGGTTACCTTCCTTAGCTCTACTTAATGCTAAATCTAAAAGCTCTTATTGTGTGAGAACTGCTGCACCCAGTAATCTAAGTGACATATCGCTGGATTCAGCTTAGCCTTGCCTACCTTACACTACTCTCACATGAGGTACAAAAACCTACTGACAGATTCCCTTTTAACATCTATGTACCATTTTGATTTATAACACTTCTACTCATAGATTACTGCTGCACTGCCCAACATAAAATAAAAAACATTTCATACCTCCTCTGATGTTGGCACTGTCATGTGACCGCTGCAGCCAATTGGCAACTGCTGATCCCTTCCAATCATCAATATTCCATGAGCGAACTTCTACTTTGACAGAAGACTGACGGCTGCAGCGGTAATGCCACATGACTGCTGGGGGACGCAGTGTCTACATCGGAGGAGTGGCACCTGTCTTGGAGTTGAGTATGAAGTGTGTGTTTTTCTTGTTGGGCCTTGGAGTTAAGTGAAAGCAGTCAGACCGCTTCTTCCATGTACTGCCCATTTTTAGAGACCTTGTAACTGATTAGTTGTAATTTTTGTTTGCCAGTTTTGCCCCTTTGATAGACCTCTTAATTGATGCAATACGCCCATCGTTCTGCAGGCACAGACTGACGTGACGGATGGCAATATATGTCTTTGATTTACATTTATGTGAATAAGCTAAATAAGTGGTAACCGGTGGTCACCACTGTCCATGTAATGAGTGGCCACAGGGTCAGTTGGGGGGATGTGCCGATTCTGATCCTTCTTATCCCAGTGGTAACCTTGGTGGGATCTCCACTGTGTCATGTATATGTAAAACTGACTTTTCAACCTTACAATCACGATGGCAACAATTATCCATAACAATGTTCACTATAGGTCATTTACTCACTGCCCAGTATGGGATGTACATAAGAGGTTGGTGGAGGGAGCCTGTTACACACTTGGTGAGACGCAGAAGACCCAGTTATAAGTCAGTAGGTCCATAAGTGCTTACTCCATAGTGGCTCATGTATATTTTGTAATAACTAGTTTATTATAGTACTGGGGGCTTGTATTTCTAGAACATTGTATGTATTTACGTGCTTAACATTTCCAAACATTCCTAAAGTGACAAGCTATGCATCTAATAAAGTAATTATGACATTGAAGGGGTCATCAGGAGTCTATACAAACTAACCAGCTGCATGGCTGGGAGAAAAGTAGCTAAATGAATCTTCCTCACCTGCTGTCACCCCCATACATCCAGCACAGGTCTGATGGTCTCAGAGAACGGAAGCCATGACTTTACCATTCTGTCATCTGCCTGTTGATGCCTGTGATGGGCTGCAGCAGTCGGATGACTGGAACAGAGCTGTTTGTCACCTGACCACTACAACTAATCACAGACCTGAGTGTTCATGTGACACCATAGCTTCCTTTCCTGAAACAGTCCACCAAAGCCACCTGTGCAGGTGAAGGATTCTCATATACTCCCAGGGCTTTTGCTATTTGTTTTGTTTCCTTACAACCCCTTTGATAATACTTCTCACTTTGATGGATTAGTCTGTGCCTTTCTACTAACAAACTCCATCTACCTCCAGTCCTGGTGTTATTCACATTGATCTGTCGGAGCGTTGTGGCATCTCATGATCAACTCATGATCAGGAACCTACATGAATGGGTTGTCTGTAGTGATGAGCGAATATACTCATTACTTGAGATTTCCCGAGCACGCTTGGGGGTCCTCCGAGTATTTTTAGTGCTCGGAGATTTAGTTTTTCTTGCCGCAGCTGAATGATTTACATCTGTTAGCCAGCATAAGTACATGTGGGGATTCCCTAACAACCAGGCAACCCCCACATGTACTTATGCTGGCTAACAGATGTAAATCATCCAGCTGCGGCAATAAAAACTAAATCTTCGCGCACTAAAAAATACTTGGAGGTCAACTGAGCATGCTCGGGAATTCTCGAATAACGAGTATATTCGCTCATCACTACTTGTCTGCTTGCAAAGTGACCCACTCAACGTCTTTATATAGTTGTTATATAGACTTTATGTAGTTGTTATAAAAGTTGATTTTATTTGTATTACAACACGATGCAGGAGAAACGTGGGTTTTAGGCTATGTGCACACGTTCTGGGTTTTTCACGTTTTTTTCGTGTTTTTTCGCTATAAAATTTGCGAAAAAAGCGCATCCTATTAATAGAATGCAATCCACAATTTTTGTGCACATGTTGCATTTTTTTCCGCAAAAAAAAACAACTGCATCACGGTAAAAACACGCAGCGTGTTCATTTTGCGGATTTCCCGCTATTTAATGCATTGGGAAGCTCCAGAAAAAAAGGTGAAAAATCTGCACAAAAATTATATGCGGAAAAAGTCTGGTTTTGTTCAGGAAATTTCTGCAAAGTAGTCTTACTGTTTTCTGCGGAAACACTTTTTTTTTATAAAATCTAACAAACTGATCCTTTGGGGGGGAGCAAACGCCCATTTAAATGATCCCGGTCTGTTGACTTTCACCTGATGTGTATGGTGTGATGGTGGTGTACAGGTCCTTCTCAAAAAATTAGCATATAGTGTTAAATTTCATTATTTACCATAATGTAATGATTACAATTAAACTTTCATATATTATAGATTCATTATCCACCAACTGAAATTTGTCAGGTCTTTTATTGTTTTAATACTGATGATTTTGGCATACAACTCCTGATAACCCAAAAAACCTGTCTCAATAAATTAGCATATTTCACCCATCCAATCAAATAAAAGTGTTTTTTAATAACAAACAAAAAAACCAACAAATAATAATGTTCAGTTATGCACTCAATACTTGGTCGGGAATCCTTTGGCAGAAATGACTGCTTCAATGCGGCGTGGCATGGAGGCAATCAGCCTGTGACACTGCTGAGATGTTATGGAGGCCCAGGATGCTTCAATAGCGGCCTTAAGCTCATCCAGAGCGTTGGGTCTTGCGTCTCTCAACTTTCTCTTCACAATATCCCACAGATTCTCTATGGGGTTCAGGTCAGGAGAGTTGGCAGGCCAATTGAGCACAGTAATACCATGGTCAGTAAACCATTTACCAGTGGTTTTGGCACTGTGAGCAGGTGCCAGGTCGCGCTGAAAAATGAAATCTTCATCTCCATAAAGCATTTCAGCCGATGGAAGCATGAAGTGCTCCAAAATCTCCTGATAGCTAGCTGCATTGACCCTGCCCTTGATGAAACACAGTGGACCAACACCAGCAGCTGACATGGCACCCCACACCATCACTGACTGTGGGTACTTGACACTGGACTTCAGGCATTTTGGCATTTCCTTCTCCCCAGTCTTCCTCCAGACTCTGGCACCTTGATTTCCGAATGACATGCAAAATTTGCTTTCATCAGAAAAAAGTACTTGGGACCACTTAGCAACAGTCCAGTGCTGCTTCTCTGTAGCCCAGGTCAGGCGCCTCTGCCGCTGTTTATGGTTCAAAAGTGGCTTTACCTGGGGAATGCGGCACCTGTAGCCCATTTCCTGCACACGCTTGTGCACGGTGGCTCTGGATGTTTCCACTTCTCCACAATCTTCCTCAGGGTCCGGTCTCCTCTTCTCGTTGTACAGCGTTTTCTGCCACATTGTTTCCTTCCAACAGACTTACCATTGAGGTGCCTTGATACAGGACTCTGGGAACAGCCTATTTGTTGAGAAATTTCTTTCTGGGTCTTACCCTCTTGCTTGAGGGTGTCAATGATGGCCTTCTTGACATCTGTCAGGTCGCTAGTCTTACCCATGATGGGGGTTTTGAGTAATGAACCAGGCAGGGAGTTTATAAAAGCCTCAGGTATCTTTTGCATGTGTTTAGAGTTAATTAGTTGATTCAGAAGATTAGGGTAATAGGTCGTTTAGAGAACCTTTTCTTGATATGCTAATTTATTGAGACAGGTTTTTTGGGTTATCAGGAGTTGTATGCCAAAATCATCAGTATTAAAACAATAAAAGACCTGACAAATTTCAGTTGGTGGATAATGAATCTATAATATATGAAAGTTTAATTGTAATCATTACATTATGGTAAATAATGAAATTTAACACTATATGCTAATTTTTTGAGAAGGACCTGTATAGTGTGATGTACATGTAGGAGGACTTCTCTCTCCTGTCCTTATGTCTGCAGCAATGCCATTTTGTTTCACTTTCTTCTTGTTGGTTATACCTTGTCTGTAAACAGTGGCATAGTTTTACCTTCCATGTGCGCTCAGCGGCTGATTACATAAACTTGCGTAACCTTTCCAGGGATAATGTGTAAGGCTGCCGCCACACTAGCAGTATTTGGTCAGTATTTTACATCAGTATTTGTAAGCCAAAACCAGGAGTGGAACAATTAGAGGAAAAGTATAATACAAATATATGCACCACTTCTGCATTTATCACCCACTCATGGTTTTGGCTTACAAATACTGATGTAAAATACTGACCAAATACTGCTAGTGTGACGGCAGCCTAAGACTTTCTGGTACATTCAACTTGGTTTCCCCACAGGTCTAGCCAGGCTGTTCTAGCCCCCAAAAATCTTGCTGCTAAAGGGACAATCATTTTTTAATAGGTACTACATTAAATGAAGACCCTTCTTGTCTTGGTCTGTATCTTTTGACATATTTATGGAAATCTTGAATATTATACGAATACTATCATATGTGTGTTTCCCTCTCCTTAAACCGATCTGAACAGATACATACAGAATTATTAACATAGCCTCCAAAAAATCTTTGAGGTCATAGTTGTCCAAAAGTGTATGCGAGTGAGGGATAGACTATTTCTGTAACTCCCATAGACTTCAGTAGAGAGCTTGCCTATCTTTGAAATCTGCCTATATGTGCTGTCACTGGCTACCTAGGCTCATTGAACAGATCAGGGTCGTCCTGATAGGTAGGACCCTCAGCTGCCAAAACTTTATGGTATAACTAGTGTAAAGGTACCGTTACACTAAACGACTTAACAACGATCACGACCAGCGATACGACCTGGCCGTGATCGTTGGTAAGTCATTGTGTGGTCGCTGGGGAGCTGTCACACAGACAGCTCTCTCCAGCGACCAACGATCAGGGGAACGACTTCGGCATCGTTGAAACTGTCTTCAACGATGCCGAAGTCCCCGGGTAACCAGGGTAAACATCGGGTTACTAAGTGCAGGGCCGCGCGTAGTAACCTGATATTTATCCTGGTTACCATTGTAAAAGTAAAAAAAAAAAAAACGTACATACTCACATTCCGATGTCTGTCACGTCCCCCGACGTCAGCTTCCCGCACTGACTGTGTCAGCGCCGGCCGTAAAGCAGAGCACAGCGGTGACTTCAATTACAGTGGTGTTCAAAAGTCCTGCATAGGATAAATTGATTTTTTTCAAGTTTTAAACGTTTTCTGTCGAATATCTTCGATGTTAATATAACACATATGGTTTTGTTCAGAATACAATTTTGCATTCTCTCCCTGTAATATTTTTAGCTTTTGAAGCAGTTTTTGCCTGAAATTATTGCAACAATATGGGAATTGAAAGCAGAACTAAATATTGTACAGCTTCAGATCCAAAATTAGCCAATCACAGATGAGGTTCTTGTGATCAATCATAACCGGGATATGGCAGCCAATCACATTGCATTACGTTGCATCACATCTGCTGCTTTGTTTGTTTGTTTTATCTGTTGGTCTATCTAGTGAATCATACTGTACAGTTTTATGATGGGAGCCTTCAGATTTTTGTCAGTGGAGGATTGTGTGAGAATTGTGGTGCTACATGAAGAGGGTTATACTGGCCCCCAGATCGCAAGGAAGGTCGGCTGTAATCCGAGTACAGTTGCAAGAATTTTGCAGAAACATAAGCAGCTTGGAATTATCCAGGACAGGCCCAGATCTGGTCAGCCCAGAAAGTCAACTAAAAGGGAGGATAGAGTACTGATAAGAACATCCCTTGCCAATCGAAAGCTCACCTCAGCTTCTGCGAGAATGGCAAGAAAAGTGCAATATTGAGGTAGCAACCTCAACTGTTGGGAAGAGATGTTTGGAAGCAGGATTGAGGGGGTGCAGGGTCCGAAAGATGCCATTGATGCCATATAAAGACAAAGGCGAAAACTGTGGGCATTGAAATATTTAAAATGGAGGAAGGAGGAGTGTGAAAAAGTGCTATTTACTGATGAAAGCACTTTTTGCATTTTAGGAAATGATGGCAAGTCTTGTGTGAGAAGGTTCCCACATGAAGAGTACAAGCCAAAGCTTCTCTGTGAAACATCCAATGAAAGTAATGGTCTGGGGCTGTATGGCAGCCAATGGTGTTAGAAGGCTTCATATTGTGGAGGGTATGGTTAATGCAAAAAAATACATAAACATCCTTAATAAGAAAATGCTGCCTTCTGCTCAACACTCTGAATTAAATAAAAAATAATAAATCTTAAAAAGTAAAATTTAAGTCTGTGTGAACTTGCATTGGAAGTTAATGAACTTAGAAACCTGTTCACCATTCTACACACTGTAGTGGTGTAGGTATGGTTATGCTGTAAAAAAAATTATCAAAAATGCGCATACCATAACAATTTATACACTTGGGACATTCAAAAATGAGAGATTACAAATACCGTATATACTCGAGTATAAGCCGACCCCCCCCTAATTTTGCCACAAAAAAACTGGGAAAACTTATTAACTCGAGTATAAGCCTAGGGTGGAAATGCAGCATTTACCGGTGAATTTCAAAAATAAAAATAGACCATTATTTCCCCATAGCTGTGCCATATAGTGCTCTGCACCGTTCATATTGCCCCATAGCTCTGCCATATAGTGCTCTGCACCGTTCATATTTCCCCATAGCTCTGCCATATAGTGCTCTGCACCGTTCTTATTTCCCCATAGCTGTGCCCCATATAGTGCTCTGCACCGTTCATATTGCCCCATATCTGTGCCCCATATAGTGCTCTGCACCATTCATATTTCCCCATAGCTCTGCCATATAGTGCTCTGCACCGTTCATATTGCTCCATATCTGTGCCCCATATAGTGCTCTGCACCGTTCATATTTCCCCATAGCTCTGCCATATAGTGCTCTGCACCGTTCATATTGCCCCATATCTGTGCCCCATATAGTGCTCTGCACCGTTCATATTTCCCCATAGCTCTGCCATATAGTGCTCTGCACCGTTCATATTTCCCCATAGCTGTGCCCCATATAGTGCTCTGCACCGTTCATATTTCCCCATAGCTCTGCCATATAGTGCTCTGCACGTTCATATTTCCCCATAGCTGTGCCCCATATAGTGCTCTGCACCGTTCATATTTCCCCATAGCTCTGCCATATAGTGCTCTGCACCGTTCATATTGCCCCATAGCTGTGCCATATAGTGCTCTGCACCGTTCATTATTTCCCCATATCTGTGCCCCATATAGTGCTCTGCACCGTTCATATTTCCCCATAGCTGTGCCATATAGTGCTCTGCACCGTTCATATTGCCCCATAGCTGTGCCATATAGTGCTCTGCACCGTTCATATTGCCCCATATCTGTGCCCCATATAGTGCTCTGCACCGTTCATATTGCCCCATAGCTGTGCCATATAGTGCTCTGCACCGTTCATATTGCCCCATAGCTGTGCCATATAGTGCTCTGCACCGTTCATATTGCCCCATATCTGTGCCCCATATAGTGCTCTGCACCGTTCATATTGCCCCATAGCTGTGCCATATAGTGCTCTGCACCGTTCATATTTCCCCATATCTGTGCCCCATATAGTGCTCTGCACCGTTCATATTGCCCCATATCTGTGCCCCATATAGTGCTCTGCACCGTTCATATTTCCCCATAGCTCTGCCATATAGTGCTCTGCACCGTTCATATTGCTCCATATCTGTGCCCCATGTAGTGCTCTGCACCGTTCATATTTCCCCATAGCTCTGCCATATAGTGCTCTGCACCGTTCATATTGCCCCATATCTGTGCCCCATATAGTGCTCTGCACCGTTCATATTGCCCCATAGCTGTGCCATATAGTGCTCTGCACCGTTCATATTTCCCCATATCTGTGCCCCATATATGCTCTGCACCGTTCATATTGCCCCATAGCTCTGCCATATAGTGCTCTGCACCGTTCATATTGCCCCATAGCTGTGCCATATATGCTCTGCACCGTTCATATTGCCCCATATCTGTGCCCCATATATGCTCTGCACCGTTCATTTTTGTCCCATAGCTGTGCCCCATATAGTGCTCTGCACCGTTCATATTTCCCTATAGATGCTCCACATAAATCTGTGCCGCTGCTGCAATTAAAAAAAAAAAAAAAAAGCCATACTCGCCTCTTGATTGCAGCTCCCAGCGTCTTGTTCCGGCGTCCGGTCCCGGCGTCTCTCCGCTCTGACTGATCAGGCAGAGGGCGCCGCGCACACTATATGCGTCATCGCGCCCTCTGACCTGCACAGTCAGAGCGCAGATAGACGCCGGGAAGATGGAGCGGCGCCCGGCGGCTGGAACGGGGACAGGTAAATATGACATACTTACCTAGACTCAGCGATCCTGACGCTCCCCCTGCCGTCCCACGATCTTCTGTGCTGCAGCCTCTTCCTCTATCAGCGGTCACCGGCACCGCTGATTAGAGAAATGAATAGGCGGCTCCACCCCTATGGGAGGTGGAGCCGCCTATTCATTTCTCTAATGAGCGGTCCCACGTGACCGCTGAAGAGGGGAAGAAGCTGCAGCACAGAAGACCGTGGGACGGCAGGGGGAGCGTCAGGATCGCTGGGACTAGGTAAGTATGCCTCAGCGCCCTCACCCGCCGACCCCACCGCTACCGTGACTCGAGTATAAGCCGAGAGGGACACTTTCAGCCCAAAAATTTGGGCTGAAAATCTCGGCTTATACTCGAGTATATACGGTACATACATTTCGACCAGTTTCACTGTAGAGATGCAGAAGTATGAAACATATACAGGTCCTTCTCAAAAAATTAGCATATAGTGTTAAATTTCATTATTTACCATAATGTAATGATTACAATTAAACTTTCATATATTATAGATTCATTATCCACCAACTGAAATTTGTCAGGTCTTTTATTGTTTTAATACTGATGATTTTGGCATACAACTCCTGATAACCCAAAAAACCTGTCTCAATAAATTAGCATATTTCACCCATCCAATCAAATAAAAGTGTTTTTTAATAACAAACAAAAAAACCAACAAATAATAATGTTCAGTTATGCACTCAATACTTGGTCGGGAATCCTTTGGCAGAAATGACTGCTTCAATGCGGCGTGTCATGGAGGCAATCAGCCTGTGACACTGCTGAGATGTTATGGAGGCCCAGGATGCTTCAATAGCGGTCTTAAGCTCATCCAGAGTGTTGGGTCTTGCGTCTCTCAACTTTCTCTTCACAATATCCCACAGATTCTCTATGGGGTTCAGGTCAGGAGAGTTGGCAGGCCAATTGAGCACAGTAATACCATGGTCAGTAAACCATTTACCAGTGGTTTTGGCACTGTGAGCAGGTGCCAGGTCGTGCTGAAAAATGAAATCTTCATCTCCATAAAGCATTTCAGCCGATGGAAGCATGAAGTGCTCCAAAATCTCCTGATAGCTAGCTGCATTGACCCTGCCCTTGATGAAACACAGTGGACCAACACCAGCAGCTGACATGGCACCCCACACCATCACTGACTGTGGGTACTTGACACTGGACTTCAGGCATTTTGGCATTTCCTTCTCCCCAGTCTTCCTCCAGACTCTGGCACCTTGATTTCCGAATGACATGCAAAATTTGCTTTCATCAGAAAAAAGTACTTGGGACCACTTAGCAACAGTCCAGTGCTGCTTCTCTGTAGCCCAGGTCAGGCGCCTCTGCCGCTGTTTATGGTTCAAAAGTGGCTTTACCTGGGGAATGCGGCACCTGTAGCCCATTTCCTGCACACGCCTGTGCACGGTGGCTCTGGATGTTTCCACACCAGACTCAGTCCACTGCTTCCTCAGGTTCCCCAAGGTCTGGAATCTGTCCTTCTCCACAATCTTCCTCAGGGTCCGGTCTCCTCTTCTCGTTGTACAGCGTTTTCTGCCACATTGTTTCCTTCCAACAGACTTACCATTGAGGTGCCTTGATACAGCACTCTGGGAACAGCCTATTTGTTGAGAAATTTCTTTCTGCGTCTTACCCTCTTGCTTGAGGGTGTCAATGATGGCCTTCTTGACATCTGTCAGGTCGCTAGTCTTACCCATGATGGGGGTTTTGAGTAAGGAACCAGGCAGGGAGTTTATAAAAGCCTCAGGTATCTTTTGCATGTGTTTAGAGTTAATTAGTTGAGTCAGAAGATTAGGGTAATAGGTATGCTAATATGCTAATTTACCCCCCCCCCCTCCCAATCCGGCACAGTTGCAGTGATGTTGGTACCGGTTATCCTACCTTTTTCTTGACCTTTGTTATTCCACGTGAGCGCTGCAGCCAGACAATGTCATGAGAGCTTCAGGAGACCCAGCTCCAACTTCACTGTAATGTCGCCAGTGCAGGAGGCGAGTGTCTGTCGTTTTTATTTTACACTACAGAATAGAGTATTTAAGAAGGGTTG
Source organism: Ranitomeya imitator (assembly GCF_032444005.1). Lineage (NCBI taxonomy): Eukaryota > Metazoa > Chordata > Amphibia > Anura > Dendrobatidae > Ranitomeya > Ranitomeya imitator. The sequence goes on along the minus strand of NC_091287.1, from coordinate 51,217,184 downwards.
TAGCATTCATGGACATTCCCTTTAAGAAAAATTGTGGAATCACCGGCCTTGGAGGATGTTCATTCAGTTGTTTAATTTTGTAGAAAAAAAAGCAGATCACAGACATGGCAGAAAACTAAGTAATTTCAAATGACAATTTTCTGGCTTTAAGAAACACTAAAAAAAAAATCAAGAACAAAAAATTTGATAGTCTGTAATGGTTACTTTTTTTAACCAAGCACAGTGGAAAAATTATGGATTCACTCAATTCTGAGGAAAAAATTGTGGAATCTGTCACGATATGGTATGAAATATCATAAGTAGTTCTTTTGCTAGCCTGAGTGGGCTAAGCCCCCCCTTCTTGGAGTAACAGTTGTAGCTGCAAATTCCTGGCTTTCCTTCTCAGAGAGTGTGGGGGTTAGAAGTTTTATGGCCGAACGGAATTTACGACTGGCATTTCCTGTGTAAGCTCTTGTCCAGCTAGAACAGGAAAAATGGCCCCAAAAATCCATGAAAGATTCTTTGTTTAGTTTTTGTTAGATATTAGGCAAACGATTTAAGCTAGAAATATGAAAATATATATTCGTAGTCCCACTCGGTGTAGCTACACATCTCATGACACTCGGGTTTCTAACTCCATCTGGTAAAGAAGTAGGGTTTTCTCTGTAAATATGTATCCCAGATAGGACATATTTGATCTCATTAGAATGCTCACGTTAATCCGAGATGAATTATAAGTATGTTAGGACGCTGACATGTTTTGTAGTGAAGTTATAGAAATCAGAGGAAATAGTTTAAAGTTTCCTCAGAATGTAGAGAGAGGAGGGTCTGGATAAGCCAGCCTTTCTGTGATGTCACAGCCTTAAGGTTTTAAGTGTCTGGCAGGCTCTGAGGAGTCACTTTTTGCTGATTTCTCCCTCTGGACTGCTTTGTCCTATTGTCCTGGAAGAGCTGGTACATCCCATGGACTGGGATGTATGGAAACTGCACTAGCCTGGATGCCTGCAATGCTTTTAATATGTGAGTGTTATCTTTTCTCATTTATTCCCTTTATGTTATAATTACCCTTGTACATATTTGCAATTGTCTCATGTATAACACCTTTATAAACTATTTTTAATAACGCACTGCCTAGTTATTTTGAATGGGATATACTATTATATATTAGTTCGTTCTCCTGTTCTAAACCGTACCCTAAGTCTCTTGAAGGGAAAATACGCTACTGTTACTGTTGTGTTGGGTTAGCTTCGGACCCGTTTAATCGAAGCTGGTGGCAGCGAAAGTGTGCTGACGGTTGGATTATGCTGAAGCAACTACGGGTTTGATAATTATTGTTCCTGCCTGTGTGGGAGTAGTTATCGCGTCGCTGCAGCGTGCCCACTAGCCAGTACATAGCAGGCAGCCTTTCTGGCGACTAATTACCCAGGGTGCAGTACCTAATCTGACCTGAGAGTAAGGGGGCGCCAGAGAGCTGCAAGTGTTAAGTGGAACTGTAAGCGGGATATACATAAATCCCTGCAGTTCGTGGTATATAGAAAAGCAGTGGGATACCTAGAATAAGCCCCTGCTGTAAACTAAGAGGTCAATAGCCTTGTGTGTGGTTTTTCATCACATTGTTAGCAGTGGAGGGATAACTAAGATAAGCCCCCCTGCACATGTGATAGCCGTCTGTTGGCCTAAAGTCACCCTGATCCGTGACGTAGGGGTGACGGTCACGGTGTGAATCCTGACCCAGTGGTGACAGCGGTCAGGGGAATCGTGACAATTGGTGGCAAGGCGGTGGGATATCTTAGAGCATTAGTGATTTGGTTTGAGTAATCATTCCTCTCACTAAAAACTTGCAGAAAGTTCTTGCGAGGACTCTGCGCAAATAAGTTTGGAGAACGAACTCGGTGCTTTTTAGTTGTGAGACAATTGCGTACTGGTAATTATCCCCTCCCTTTCTCTTCGTTTTTCTATCCTATCTTTTATTTGGCAACCATGGTTGTGCTGGGAGAAACCTTCTATGAGCAGCAGACCAGAGACACCCTTGTCGCCTTATGCAAGTCACAGCACATTGACTCTGCAAGCAAAAACAAAGCCCAACTGGTCGCAGATCTGGTGCAATGGGAAGCCGCTCGAGACCAATCTCAGAGCTCAGAGGCCGCAGAAGCCAGCACAAGCGAACATGGTGCTGCAGCAGAGGTCCAACCACTGAATGCTGGCCCTGTTAGCAATCCGGGCGAATTGGACCCCCACCTGCAGGCGGCCTTGAAAGAATTCCCCATTGACGACCATGAGGGACGTCGGCAGCTGATTCAGCAATACCGGCAGGAGGCCCAGCGAGCTGAGAGAGAGGCCCGAGCTGAGAGAGAGGCCCGAGCTGAGAGAGAGGCACAGGCCCAGCGAGCCGAGCGGCAAGCTGAGCGGGAGTACCAGCTGCAGTTAGCCCGACTGCAAATGCAGGGGTTGTCTCAGACCAACCGTGAGCCCAGCAGCGCTCAGATACCTAAGCCCCGGCCCGATCACTTCCCTGTTATGGAGAAGGACGGAGACTTGGACACTTTTCTGCGGGCCTTTGAGAAAGCCTGCAGACAGTACCGGCTGCCTACAGATGAATGGGCCCGATACCTGACACCAGGGCTGAAAGGTAAAGCTCTGGAGGCGTTTGCTGCCCTCCCTCAAGAACAAGATGGAGACTATGAGGCCATCAAGCAGGCTCTGATAGCCAAGTACCAGCTTACACCCGAGGTGTACCGTAGAAAGTTCCGGACCCTCCAACGTGGCCCACACGACAGTTACAGTGATGTGGTGCATGGACTGGGGACCCACTTTGACCAGTGGACCCAAGGACTGTCAGTGACCACCTTTGCACAGCTGCGAGACCTGATGATCAAAGACCAGTTTTTTCATCTTTGCCCAGCTGAGGTGCGACAGTTCGTGATGGACAGAGAACCCAAAGACGTGACGAAAGCAGCGCAGATTGCCGATGCCTATGAGGCCAACCGTAGATCGGAAGCGCGGAAGCCAGTCACCACCAGCTGGAGAGGGGGTAAGCCTGCAACCAACGCCAGTACCCCTGCCAGCCAACACACCAGAGGTCCTGTCCCTGTGGCCAACAGCACCAGACCTACCACCGAACCTCGCGCGTGTTACACCTGCAAGCGGCCTGGGCATATCAGTACCTTCTGTCCAGACAGGCCGAAGAACCCCCCAGCCAAGGCCCCAGGGCCTAATGCAGCAGTTCTTTTGGTGGGTGGTGTGGTTGGGAGGGTGTGTGACAACGTACAGCCCGTCACTGTGGGAGGCCATGTTGCTACAGGCCTCAAGGACACCGGGGCTGAACGAACCCTCATCCGACCCGAACTGGCGGCCCCTGAAGAAATCATTCCGGGGAAAACCCTAACTGTCACTGGGATTGGGGGCATCAGCTGTCCCTTACCAATGGCCCGGGTTTTTATTGATTGGGGTGCTGGGAGCGGGGTGAAGGAAGTGGGGCTGTCTGATAATTTGCCCACTGATGTTTTGTTGGGGACTGATTTGGGGAGGATGTATGCATACTACGTCCCTGACACCCCTCCCCAATCTACTAATGAGGGTAAAGTTAACCCTGATGATGATGATGATGGGAAATCGCATGTGTTACCTGACCATGCTTTATCTTGTATTGATGCATCTACTAATGATTTTTTCCCTAGGATTGATGGTGAAAATGTTGTACCTGTGCCAGCTGAACCTGATAATGATTTTTCTGTGAAGGTTAATGTGTCCATAGGTACAGGTGTGCCCAGCCACGTCGCTCTGCGGAGTGAGACGGCTGAGGAACCCCTAACAGGGGCAAGTGTCGGTGCTACAGGAAATGGGGAGATGCATGGGAACCGTGAGGAAGGTGACGCCATGAAAGTGACCAGTGCCACCGAGGAAGGTAACTGGCCCATAAGTAGCCCAGCCCCTGGAGTGTTGGGGGTGGATGGGGAGGTAGAGCCCATAGCAGCGCCGGCTGATGGGCCTGTAGAAATCCCCGGGGAGACAGCCTACGTAGCTGCTGTCACCCGCAGTCAGAGTGCCCGGAACGCAGATAACTGTCTGCCTTCCGGACCCTCCTCAGTCACTACTGTGACTGAACCAGAGGTGGACCCAGAGCAGGTCCAAGAGGGTTCCCGTGGGGAAGGGACCCTGACGTCGCTTTTGGCTTCCCCTAGCCAGGAGTTTCAGGCCGCTCTGCACACAGATGCGAGCCTAGAGAGTTTGAGACAACTTGCCGAGACGCCCATCTCCGAGACTGATAAGGAAAAGGTGTTCTGGGAACAAGGTAGGTTGTACCGGGAGACAGTACCCGGAGAATCACAAAAGGAGTGGTTGAGGGAAAGACAGCTGGTCGTCCCACAGCAATTCCGGGGTGAGTTGTTGCGGATTGCCCATGAGATCCCGCTAGCTGGACACTTGGGGATCAGCAAAACTAAGGCCCGGCTGTCTCAACACTTCTATTGGCCTAAGATGGGGACAGATGTGTCAAACTACTGCCGCTCCTGTATCACTTGTCAAAGAGTGGGGAAGGCGGGGCCTGCTCTTAAGGCTCCCCTGATCCCTTTGCCAGTGATAGAAGAGCCTTTCCAGAGGATCGCGGTGGACATTGTGGGCCCGCTGGCCGTCCCCAGCAGCTCTGGAAAGCAATACATCCTTACTGTGGTAGACTATGCTACCCGGTACCCAGAGGCAGTAGCTCTGTCGTCAACTAGGGCAGATAAGGTGGCGGATGCCCTGTTGGCCATCTTTTCACGTGTAGGATTTCCCAGGGAAATGCTTACTGATCAAGGGACCCAATTTATGTCTCGCCTAATGGAGGCTCTCTGTAAGAAAATGCAGGTGAAGCACCTGGTATCGAGTGCGTATCACCCACAGACCAATGGCTTGTGTGAACGCTTCAATGGTACCCTCAAACAGATGCTACGCATGCTGGTTGAGACTCAAGGGCGCGACTGGGAGCGGTACCTCCCACACCTGCTGTTCGCTTACCGAGAGGTTCCGCAGGCCTCGACGGGGTTCTCCCCCTTCGAGCTCCTGTACGGCAGGCGAGTTCGGGGACCCCTTGGGTTGGTAAGAGAATCCTGGGAAGAGGAGCCGAACCCTTCTGAAGTGTCCATAGTGGAGTATGTCATGCACTTCCGTGACAAGATGCAGACCTTGACGCAGTTGGTGCATGACAACATGACGCAGGCTCAGGCTGATCAGAAGCACTGGTACGACCAGAACGCCCGGGAGCGGACCTACCACGTGGGTCAAAAGGTGTGGGTGCTGGTCCCCGTACCAACGGATAAGCTTCAGGCAGCCTGGGAGGGCCCGTACGTCGTCCACCAACAGCTCAACCCGGTCACTTACGTGGTCACGCTTGACCACGCTCGGGGTAGGCAAAAGGCCTTTCACGTCAACATGATGAAGGCTCATCACGAACGTGAACCTTTCGTCCTACCGGTCTGCAGCTTGCCCGAAGACGGTGAGGAAGACACCCTCCTGGACTTGCTGGCCCAAGCCAAGGCCAATGGGTCCATCGAGGATGTGGAGGTAAGCGCCTCGTTAACTGAACCCCAGCGGGTGCAGTTGCAAACCACACTGGAACCCTTCCGGGTCGTATTCTCCAACCGACCTGGGAGGACTGAGTTAGCCGTCCACGAGGTGGACACCGGGAATCACGCCCCACTACGGCGAACACCCTATCGAATCTCTGACCAGGTGCAGCAGACTATGCGCCAAGAGATCGATGAGATGTTACAGCTGGGGGTGATTCGGCGGTCAAAGAGCGCGTGGGCATCACCTGTAGTTCTCGTGCCAAAGAAGGACCGGACCACCCGGTTCTGCGTGGACTACAGGGGGCTCAACGCCATCACAGCCTCGGATGCGCACCCAATGCCGCGCATGGAGGAGCTGCTTGAGAAGTTAGCTGGCGCCGATTACCTAACAATAATGGATCTGAGTCGAGGATACTGGCAGATTCCCCTGAGCCCCGAGGCGCAGGAAAAGTCCGCCTTTATCACACCCTTTGGACTGTACGAGTCCACGGTCATGCCCTTCGGCATGAAGAATGCCCCTGCCACTTTCCAGCGGATGGTCAACCTCCTGCTTCAGGGACTGGAGACGTACGCCGTGGCGTACTTGGATGACATTGCCATCTTCAGTCCCTCCTGGAAGGAACACCTGCAGCATCTCGAGGAGGTGCTCAGGCGAATTCACCAAGCAGGACTGACTATCAAGCCGGGAAAGTGTCAGATGGGCATGAGGGAGGTTCACTACCTGGGAAACCGGGTAGGCGAAGGCACCATGGAGCCAGATCATGGCAATGGTGATGGGTTGGCCCACCAGGGTGAACCTGCTGAGGTGCGCATGGAGGAGAACCATCAGGTCCTGCCTCCCTAGCGCACACCAAAAGGGGGAGGTGTCACGATATGGTATGAAATATCATAAGTAGTTCTTTTGCTAGCCTGAGTGGGCTAAGCCCCCCCTTCTTGGAGTAACAGTTGTAGCTGCAAATTCCTGGCTTTCCTTCTCAGAGAGTGTGGGGGTTAGAAGTTTTATGGCCGAACGGAATTTACGACTGGCATTTCCTGTGTAAGCTCTTGTCCAGCTAGAACAGGAAAAATGGCTCCAAAAATCCATGAAAGATTCTTTGTTTAGTTTTTGTTAGATATTAGGCAAACGATTTAAGCTAGAAATATGAAAATATATATTCGTAGTCCCACTCGGTGTAGCTACACATCTCATGACACTCGGGTTTCTAACTCCATCTGGTAAAGAAGTAGGGTTTTCTCTGTAAATATGTATCCCAGATAGGACATATTTGATCTCATTAGAATGCTCACGTTAATCCGAGATGAATTATAAGTATGTTAGGACGCTGACATGTTTTGTAGTGAAGTTATAGAAATCAGAGGAAATAGTTTAAAGTTTCCTCAGAATGTAGAGAGAGGAGGGTCTGGATAAGCCAGCCTTTCTGTGATGTCACAGCCTTAAGGTTTTAAGTGTCTGGCAGGCTCTGAGGAGTCACTTTTTGCTGATTTCTCCCTCTGGACTGCTTTGTCCTATTGTCCTGGAAGAGCTGGTACATCCCATGGACTGGGATGTATGGAAACTGCACTAGCCTGGATGCCTGCAATGCTTTTAATATGTGAGTGTTATCTTTTCTCATTTATTCCCTTTATGTTATAATTACCCTTGTACATATTTGCAATTGTCTCATGTATAACACCTTTATAAACTATTTTTAATAACGCACTGCCTAGTTATTTTGAATGGGATATACTATTATATATTAGTTCGTTCTCCTGTTCTAAACCGTACCCTAAGTCTCTTGAAGGGAAAATACGCTACTGTTACTGTTGTGTTGGGTTAGCTTCGGACCCGTTTAATCGAAGCTGGTGGCAGCGAAAGTGTGCTGACGGTTGGATTATGCTGAAGCAACTGCGGGTTTGATAATTATTGTTCCTGCCTGTGTGGGAGTAGTTATCGCGTCGCTGCAGCGTGCCCACTAGCCAGTACATAGCAGGCAGCCTTTCTGGCGACTAATTACCCAGGGTGCAGTACCTAATCTGACCTGAGAGTAAGGGGGCGCCAGAGAGCTGCAAGTGTTAAGTGGAACTGTAAGCGGGATATACATAAATCCCTGCAGTTCGTGGTATATAGAAAAGCAGTGGGATACCTAGAATAAGCCCCTGCTGTAAACTAAGAGGTCAATAGCCTTGTGTGTGGTTTTTCATCACATTGTTAGCAGTGGAGGGATAACTAAGATAAGCCCCCCTGCACATGTGATAGCCGTCTGTTGGCCTAAAGTCACCCTGATCCGTGACGTAGGGGTGACGGTCACGGTGTGAATCCTGACCCAGTGGTGACAGCGGTCAGGGGAATCGTGACAGAATCACCCTGTAAATTTTCATACCCAAAAATAACACCTGCATCAAATTAGATCTGCTAGTTAGTCTGCATCTAAGGCCGGGATCACACACAGAGAGATATGGCCGAGTCTCGCAGGTTAAAACCAAGCTCTGGCACCGGCACTCCAGAGCGGAGCGTGCGGCCGCATAGCAATACATGGAGCCGCACGCTCCGCTGCGGAGTGCCGGTGCCAGAGCTTCTTTTGAAATTGCGAGACTCGGCCGTATCTCGCTGTAGTGTGACTCCGGCCTAAAAAGGAGTGATCACACCTTGGAGAGCTGTTGCACCAAGTGGACTGACATGAATCATGGCTCCAACACGAGAGATGTCAATTGAAACGAAGGAGAGTATTATCAAACGCTTAAAAGAGGGTAAATCATCACGTAATGTTCCAAAAGATGGTTGGTTGTTCAGTCAGCTGTGTCTAAAATCTGGACCAAAGACAAATATGGGAAGGTTGTTAAAGGCAAACATACTGGTAGACCAAGGAAGACATCAAAGAGTTAAGACCGGAAACTTAAAGCAATGTGTCTCCAAAACAGGAAATGCACAAGAAAACAAATGAGGAACGAATGGGAGGAAACTGGAGTCAACATCTGTGACCGAACTGTAAGAAACCGCCTAAAGGAAATGGGATTTACATACAGAAAAGCTAAACGAAAGCCATCATTAACACCTAAACAGAAAAAACAAGGTTACAATGGGCTAAGGAAAAGCAATCGTGGACTGTGGATGACTGGATGAAAGTCATATTCAGTGATGAATCACGAATCTGCATTGGGCAAGGTGATGATGCTGGATCTTTTGTTTGGTTCCGTTCCAATGAGATTTATAAAGATGACTGCCTGAACAGAACATGCAAATTTCCACAGTCATTGATGATATGGGGCTGCATGTCAGGTAAAGGCACTGGGGAGATGGCTGTCATTACATCTTCAATAAATGCACAGGTTTATGTTGATATTTTGGACTCTTTTCTTATCCCATCAATTGCAAGGATGTTTGGGATGATGAAATAATTTTTCAAGATGATAATGCATCCTGCCATAGAGCAAAAACTGTGAAAGCATTCCTTGGAAAAAGACACATAAGGTCAATGTCCTGGCCTGCAAATTGTCCGGATCTCAATCCAAGTGAAAATCTTTGGTGGAAGTTGAAGAAAATGTTTCATGACCAGAATCCAACCTGCAAAGCTGATCTGGCAACAGCAATCAGAGAAAGTTGGAGCCAGATTGATGACGAGTCCTGTGTGACACTCATTAAGTCCAGGCCTCAGACTGCAAGCTGTTATAAAAGCCAGAGGTGGTGCAACAAAATATTAGTGATGTGTTGGAGTGTTTTTTGTTTGTTTTTTTTTGTTTGTTTTCGTTTTTCATGATTCCATAATTTTTTCCTCAGAATTGAGTGAGCCCATCATTTTTCCCCTATGCTTGGTTAAAAACGTAACCATTACTGACTACCACATTTTTTGTTCTTGATTTCTTTTAGTGTTTCTTAACCCCTTCATGACCCAGCCTATTTTGACCTTAATGACCTGGCCGTTTTTTGCAATTCTGACCAGTGTCCCTTTATGAGGTAATAACTCAGGAACGCTTCAACGAATCCTGGCGGTTCTGAGATTGTTTTTTCGTGACATATTGGGCTTCATGTTAGTGGTAAATTTAAGTCAATAATTTTTGTGTTTATTTGTTAAAGGGAACCTGTCACCCCGTTTTTTCAGATTGAGATAAAAATACTGTTAAATAGGGCCTGCGCTGTGCGTTACAATAGTGTATGTAGTGTACCCTGATTCCCCACCTATGCTGCGAAATAACTTACCAAAGTCGCCGTTTTCGCCTGTCAATCAGGCTGGTCGGGTGGGCGTGGGCACAGCGCTGTTTCTTCCTCAGCTTTATGTTGGTGGCGTAGTGGTGTGCGCTTGTCGAAGTGACGATTCCACTGCGCGCACGTGAAGAAGCAGTGCGCGATCTGCGCTATTACCCCCTGTCATCGGTGGCGGCGGCCATCTTCCTGGGGCCGCGCGTGCGCAGATGGAGTGCTCTGCTGCACGGGGCTTCAGGAAAATGGCCGCGGGATGCCGCGCGTGCGCAGAAGAGATCGCGGCGGCCATTTTCTCTCGGCTTTGGGAAAATGGCCGCCGCGATCTCTTCTGCGCACACACACACACACACAAGTAACCCTATTTTGGAAACTAGACCCCCCAAGGAACTTATCTAGATATGTGGTGAGCACTTTGAACCCCCAAGTGCTTCACAGAAGTTTATAACGCAGAGCCGTGAAAATAAAAAAATAATTTTTCTTTCCTCAAAAATGATGTTTTAGCAAGCAGTTTTTTTTATTTTCACAAGGATAGCAGGAGAAATTGGACCCCAATAGTTGTTGCCCAGTTTGTCCCGAGTATGCTGGTACCCCATATGTGGGGGTAAACCACTGTAAACCGCAAGATTGGCTGGAATCAATGGTGGCGCCACGTTGCATTTGGAGACCCCCTGATGTGCCTAAACAGTGGAAACCCCTCAATTCTAACTCCCAACACTAACCCCAACACACCCCTAACCCTAATCGCAACACTAACCCCAACACACCCCTAACCACAGTCCTAACCCCAACACACCCCTAACCCTAATCCTAACCCCAACACAGCCCTAACCCTAATCCAAACCCTAACCACAACCCTAACCACAAGCCTAATCTTAACCCTATTTCCAACCCTAGCCCTAATTCCAACCCTAACCCTAAGGCTATGTGCCCACGTTGCGGATTCGAGATTTTTCCGCACCATTTTTGAAAAATCCGCGGGTAAAAGGCACTGCGTTTTACCTGCGGATTTACCGTGGATTTCCAGCGTTTTTTGTGCAGATTTCACCTGCGGATTCCTATTGAGATACAGGTGTAAAACGCTGCAGAATCCACACAAAAATTGACATGCTGCGGAAAATACAACACAGCGTTCCCGCGCGGTATTTTCCGCACCATGGGCACAGCGGATTTGGTTTTCCATAGGTTTACATGGAACTGTAAAGCTGATGGAAAACTGCTACGAATCCGCTGCGGATCCGCAGCCAAATCCGCTGCGGATCCGCAGCCAAATCCGCACCGTGTGCACATAGCCTGATTCTAAGGGTATGTGAAAACACTGCGGATCCACAGCGTTTCCGCAGCTGCAGGTCCGCAGCAGTTTCCCATGAGTTTACAAAAAACGCTGCGCACATGCTGCAGAAAAAACTGCGCGGAAACGCAGCGGTTTACATTCCGCACATTTCACTTCTTTCTGCGGATTCCGCAGCAGTTTTACAACTGCTCCAATAGAAAACCGCAGTGAAATCCGCAGAAAAACCGCGATAAATCCACAGCGGTTTTGCACTGCGGATTTATAAAAACCGCTGCGGAAAAATCCGCAGTGGACCAGAATATGTGTGCACATACCCTAACCCTAGTTCTAACTGTAGTGGAAAAAAAAAATTCTTTATTTTATTATTGTTCCTACCTATGAGGGGGGGGGGGGTCATTTACTTTTTTTTTTTTATTTATTTATTTATTTTGATCACTGTGATAGGTTTTATCACAGTGGTCAAAATGTACATGGAACGAATCTGCCGGCTGGCAGATTCGGCGGGCGCACTGCGCATGCGCCCGCCATTTTGGAAAATGGCGGCTCCCATGGAGAAGACGGACGGACACCGGGAGCCTCAGTAAGTATTGGGGGGGGGGGGGGGGGGCAGAGGAGCACGGGGGGGGGGGGCAGAGGAGCACGGTGGGAGCGGACAGGAGGACGGGGAAGCGGACCACAGGACGGAGGGGAGCGGACCACAGATCGGGGGGGGCGGGGGCACATCAGTGTTTCCAGCCATGGCCGATGTTATTGCAGCATCGGCCATGGCTGGATTGGAATATTTCACCAGTTTTTTTAGGTGAAATATTACAAATCGCTCTGATTGGCAGTTTCGCTTTCAACAGCCAATCAGAGCGATCGTAGCCACGTGGGGGCAAAGCCACCCCCCCCTGGGCTAAAGTACCACTCCCCCTGTCTCTGCAGATCGGAAATTGGAGTTAACCCTTTCGCCCGATCTGCAGGGACGCGATCTTTCCATGACGCCACATAGGCGTCATGGGTCGGATTGGCACCGACTTTCATGACGCCTACGTGGCGTCATGGGTCGGGAAGAGGTTAAAGCCAGAAAGTTGTCATTTGAAATGACTTAAGTTTTGTGCCATGTCTGTGATCTGCTTTTTTTGAAAATAAATAAACAACTGAATGAACATCCTCCAAGGCCGGTGATTCCATAATTTTGCCAGGGGTTGTAGATCTTGAACAGTCCTGCAGCTTTTTAGCCATACAGAGATGTAGCTATAAATGTGTTGATGATGTGTGCATTATTATTAGGAACTTTGTACTACTTTTATTTTGTGAACTTATAGCTCTTTATTAATAATTAAATTTGTAGCACTCCATCGCTCTATACAGTGTATTTTAAACTGATTCATCTCCTTTAGATCAGTGTTTTAAAGTGAATCTGACAGGAAATTCATGCTATAAGCAGCGTGACCCACAGACTGACTGCAGTTTTGAAGCCTTTTATATTTTCTTTTGACACAATGTTGTATTCCAGAAACTAGGTTGTTTTAAGTCGGCCAGGGATTATGCATCTCAGATGACTAATGTAAGGCTACTTTCACACTAGCGTCGGAATCTCCCCGTCGCAATGCGTCGGGCAGAGATTCCGACGCTAGCGTTTGACGCACTGCACAACGGGTGCAGCGGATGCATTTCTCCGGCGCATCCGCTGCCCCATTGTAAGGTGCGGGGAGGTGGGGGCGGAGTTCCGGCCGCGCATGCGCGATCGGAAAAAGCGTTCCGTCAGGAGCAAAAAACATTACATGTAACGTTTTTTGCTCCCGGCGGTCCGCCACAACATGGCGCAACCGTCGCATGACGGTTGCGACGTGTGGCAAAGCGTCGCAATGCGTCGCTAATGTTAATCTATGGGGCAAAAACGCATCCTGCAAACAACTTTGCAGGATGCGTTTTTTGCCATAAACGACGCATTGCGACGTCTGGCAAAAAACGCCAGTGTGAAAGTAGCGTAAGAGGCTGGTTCCCAGTGACTTCTTCCTTCCCTGCTCCCCCAGAATGATGGGTCTTTCCCTACACACACTCGGGCTTATTTCACACATTTTCGGACCAATGTTAATCAATGGGACTGTTCAGATTACTGGGTTTTTGTTTTTTTTTCAATGGACCAATTACCTGCTTGAAAATTGCAGCAAGCACTAGTTTGTTCCGTATATCAAATGAGATTCGCCCGTTAAAATCTGGGTGCTATAAATTCGATTCCATACGGATCAACCACACAGTAGCCAATTTTTATTAATACATTGTGATTCTATAACATAGGAAACTGCATGTGGTCTTGTTAATTTTAATGATTGCTGATGTATTAAAACGGATGCCATACAGATGAAAATTGTGAGTTTTTCTTTTCTGGATGAAAATTGAGACATTTTGATGACAAAAATGTCACCAAATTTTGGCCTTAATTGCAAATGCACTAGGGGGTGGTGGAGTAAAATTGCACTGAATTTTGTGACCTTTTTTTTTAAAAAAAAAGTCACAATTGATAAGGTGAAAACAGCTGGAATTACTAAACTCCGTCAACAAAGCATAAAAGAAAAATAAATCGGGTGAACACATATTCAATAGACTTAAAACAAGGCCCAAATAGAATAATGAATTTGGTGCAAGCAATAAAAGAAAGGAACAAAAGAGAGAAAAGAGGTACAAAGGCAATGGTGAATCTGGGCCTTAAGGTACCGTCATACTGAACGATATCGTTAACGATATCGTTGCTTTTTGTGACGTAGCAACGATGTTGTTAACTAAATCGTTCTGTGTGACAGCGACCAACGATCAGGCCCCTGCTGGGAGATCGTTGGTCGCTGGGGAAAGTCCAGCACTTTATTTTGTCGCTGGATCTCCCGCTGACATCGCTGAATCGGCGTGTGACGCCGATTCAGCGATCTCGTCACTGGTAACCAGGGTAAACATCGGGTTACTAAGCGCAGGGCCGCGCTTAGTAACCCGATGTTTACCCTGGTTACCATTGTAAATGTAAAAAAACAAACACTACATACTTACATTCCCGGTGTCTGGTCATGTCCCCCGCCTTCAGCTTCCCGCACTGACTGTGAGCGCCGGCCAGCCGTAAAGCACAGCACAGCGGTGACGTCACCGCTGTACTTTACGGCCGGCGCTCAGTCAGTGCTGGAAGCTGAAGGCGAGGGACCTGACCAGACCCCGGGAATGTAAGTATGTAGTGTTTGTTTTTTTACATTTACAATGGTAACCAGGGTAAACATCGGGTTACTAAGCGCGGCCCTGCGCTTAGTAACCCGATGTTTACCCTGGTTACCCGGGGACTTCAGGATCGTTGGTCGCTGGAGAGCTGTCTGTGTGACAGCTCTCCAGCAACCAAACAGCGACGCTGCAGCGATCGACATCGTTGTCGGTATCGCTGCAGCGTCGCTTAGTGTGACGGTACCTTTAGGCTACATTGTTTGCCATGTAAACAATTCTTACCTTTTAGATAACCGCACATAACTGGAAAAAAAATTGGACTAAAGAGAAGACCGTGCTCTCAATTCAGTTATGTAATGGCAACACTACTAAGACAACTGTTGCATTACTAACAAAACAAGGATTACCCATCCAAATTACACCATTTCTGTGCCTTTCCATCATGACGTGATCATTTTCTGCCACCACTTTTACCTATTGTGATCGCTTTTTTTTTTTTTGCTCCTGAAAATAAGATGTTGTTAGGGAAAAGTGGCTTCTTTCTCTAGTACCTGCAGTCAGTTGTTCACCTTTATTTGCCTGCAAGGCCTTTTATAGGTGTTCAGAAATGTCCCCACTCATCCGTCACAAATAAAAATATTGTGTAAGTGAGGCCTTAAAGCATGTTTTTTGTGAAGTAACTTTAGTGTCAAGTCTGGGACAGATATCACGTGAAAGCTCCATTATTTACTGTATATTTATTGGGTTTTTTTTTTTTTTACCCTACTGGTTGTTCTTTTTAATACTCAATGTAGAAACAGAAATTTTGTTTTCCAATTGAAATCTTTGAGCATTTAAAGCTGTTTTTGATGTGGTGTTTAGAGCTGAATTTGTGTGAATATACCATAACAGTGAGAGGGAGGCGGACAGCCTCGGATTAGTCAGTGCACAAATCTTGCATTACATCACGAATAGCCGAGCCACTTGTCCAGCTTGAGAAGACAGTAAATGCTTACACACTCCAGCTCCCATACCACCTTTCCCCCCCAAAAGGGCCCCCTTTACTACGTCTAATATGCATCTTGTAACTTGACATTACTCCTACGTTTTTCTTGGTTCACTGTGGAAAACCTTCCTGTGTAACCAGATTTACTGACTACGGCAACCCCCCACCTCCATTAGATCCCTGTCTGTACAAGCAGCTGTGTATCACTATGAGGAGTCAATGTGCATGTCTCCTTGTAAATAATATATGTAGACTTCTAAAATGTGATGTTAACAATGCTAAAGGACAATCCTGTCCTTACAGGTTGTCTCCTATTAGTTTTCTATTTCTTCGTTTATCTTCTGTAAAGACGTTCTACAATAAAATTGTTGCTCAACATTTCAGTATTAAGTTTTGTTTTTTAATTTTTTTATTGTGTGAATCTATCATAGTAACATAGTAACATAGTTAGTAAGGCCGAAAAAAGACATTTGTCCATCCAGTTCAGCCTATATTCCATCATAATAAATCCCCAGATCTACGTCCTTCTACAGAACCTAATAATTGTATGATACAATATTGTTCTGCTCCAGGAAGACATCCAGGCCTCTCTTGAACCCCTCGACTGAGTTCGCCATCACCACCTCCTCAGGCAAGCAATTCCAGATTCTCACTGCCCTAACAGTAAAGAATCCTCTTCTATGTTGGTGGAAAAACCTTCTCTCCTCCAGACGCAAAGAATGCCCCCTTGTGCCCGTCACCTTCCTTGGTATAAACAGATCCTCAGCGAGATATTTGTATTGTCCCCTTATATACTTATACATGGTTATTAGATCGCCCCTCAGTCGTCTTTTTTCTAGACTAAATAATCCTAATTTCGCTAATCTATCTGGGTATTGTAGTTCTCCCATCCCCTTTATTAATTTTGTTGCCCTCCTTTGTACTCTCTCTAGTTCCATTATATCCTTCCTGAGCACCGGTGCCCAAAACTAGACACAGTACTCCATGTGCGGTCTAACTAGGGATTTGTACAGAGGCAGTATAATGCTCTCATCATGTGTATCCAGACCTCTTTTAATGCACCCCATGATCCTGTTTGCCTTGGCAGCTGCTGCCTGGCACTGGCTGCTCCAGGTAAGTTTATCATTAACTAGGATCCCCAAGTCCTTCTCCCTGTCAGATTTACCCAGTGGTTTCCCGTTCAGTGTGTAATGGTGATATTGATTCCCTCTTCCCATGTGTATAACCTTACATTTATCATTGTTAAACCTCATCTGCCACCTTTCAGCCCAAGTTTCCAACTTATCCAGATCCATCTGTAGCAGAATACTATCTTCTCTTGTATTAACTGCTTTACATAGTTTTGTATCATCTGCAAATATCGATATTTTACTGTGTAAACCTTCTACCAGATCATTAATGAATATGTTGAAGAGAACAGGTCCCAATACTGACCCCTGCGGTACCCCACTGGTCACAGCGACCCAGTTAGAGACTATACCATTTATAACCACCCTCTGCTTTCTATCACTAAGCCAGTTACTAACCCATTTACACACATTTTCCCCCAGACCAAGCATTCTCATTTTGTGTACCAACCTCTTGTGCGGCACGGTATCAAACGCTTTGGAAAAATCGAGATATACCACGTCCAATGACTCACCGTGGTCCAGTCTATAGCTTACCTCTTCATAAAAACTGATTAGATTGGTTTGACAGGAGCGATTTCTCATAAACCCATGCTGATATGGAGTTAAACAGTTATTCTCATTGAGATAATCCAGAATAACATCCCTCAGAAACCCTTCAAATATTTTACCAACAATAGAGGTTAGACTTACTGGCCTATAATTTCCAGGTTCACTTTTAGAGCCCTTTTTGAATATTGGCACCACATTTGCTATGCGCCAGTCCTGCGGAACAGACCCTGTCGCTATAGAGTCACTAAAAATAAGAAATAATGGTTTATCTATTACATTACTTAGTTCTCTTAGTACTCGTGGGTGTATGCCATCCGGACCCGGAGATTTATCTATTTTAATCTTATTTAGCCGGTTTCGCACCTCTTCTTGGGTTAGATTGGTGACTCTTAATATAGGGTTTTCATTGTTTCTTGGGATTTCACCTAGCATTTCATTTTCCACCGTGAATACCGTGGAGAAGAAGGTGTTTAATATGTTAGCTTTTTCCTCGTCATCTACAACCATTCTTTCCTCACTATTTTTTAAGGGGCCTACATTTTCAGTTTTTATTCTTTTACTATTGATATAGTTGAAGAACAGTTTGGGATTAGTTTTACTCTCCTTAGCAATGTGCTTCTCAGTCAGCACTTCACTGAGATTTCTTGCTGCTCTTATCTAGAATTCACTGTGTGTAGAAACCGTACTAAGAGTAAGGGTACCGTCACACAGTGCAATTTTCATCGCTACAACGGTACGATCCGTGACGCTCCAGCATCGTAACAATATCGCTCCAGCGTCGTAGACTGCTATCACACTTTGCAATCTACGACGCTGGAGCGATAATTTCATGACATATGTACGATGTAGAAGCCGTTGGTTACTATGCGCACATCGTATACGATATATGTTACACCATGCGATCATGCCGCCACAGCGGGACACTAGACGACGAAAGAAAGTTTCAAACGATCTGCTACGACGTACGATTCTCAGCGGGGTCCCTGATCGCAGGAGCGTGTCAGACACAGCGAGATCGTAAGTATATCGCTCGAACGTCACGAATCGTTCCTTCGTAGCGATCAAAATTGCACTGTGTGACGGTACCCTAAGTTCACACAGGGCGTTTTTGCTGCCTTTTTATGCTAATTTTCAGCTGCTTTTTACAGTACCGGCAAAGCCTATGAGATTTCAGAAATCTCATGCACACACATTGGTTTTTTGTATGATCAGTATTTTGTGCTTTGCTGCGTTATTTGGATATAGAGCATGTCACTTTCAGCGTTTTTGCTGCGTTTTTTTCAGCGTTTTTCGCCCATTGACTTGAATGGGTGTCGAAAAAAATGCAGCAAAAACGCAGGTATCATTATTCGCTGCGTTTTTGCTGCTGAAAATCCCAACGACATTAGCATGGACAATGAGGAAAAAAAACACCCCACCAAATACGCAACAAAAAACGCACCTAAATTTGCGTTTTTGACGCGGCTTCTTTCCTGCCAAGAAGATCAGGTTTTGCTGTAGAAAAAAAAAAGCAGCAAAAACGCCCTGTGTGAACTTACCCTAAGTATGTTAGGTGTTCCTTATGCTAACTAGGGGGCGGGTCAGTGAGGGATCAGTAGTATAGGATATACTTGGCACACTCGTAGGGGTCTGATGCAAAAAGTGTTTATTATACATACAGTATTACATGATTCAAACGTTTCGGCCTACCAAGGACCTTCATCAGTGTGCTCTATAGAGAGCTGGAAAGGGTATACAGCATAGACCCTTAGGAATGTTATTACATCTATAGAGAGCTGGAAAGGGTATAAAGCATAGACCCTTAAAAGTAATATTTCATCAAAATAATAGGATAGAGGGCTTTAGACCAGCCGATCGAGCCTTGAAGGAAGCTCTGGAGAGAGGAGACGGACGCAGTATCCACCGCAGGTCACAGGAGCTGAATGGTGGCCGCCTTTCCAGCTCTCTATAGATGTAATATTACTCCTACGGGTCTATGCTGTATACCCTTTCCAGCTCTCTATAGAGCACACTGATGAAGGTCCTTGGTAGACCGAAACGTTTGAATCGTGTAATACTGTATGTATAATGAACACTTTTTGCATCAGACCCTTACGAGTGTGCCAAGTATATCCTATACTACACTTCAAGGTCTGGGCACCTACTTCTTTGGCACCTCCACCCTCAGGCTGTGCTTTTCATCTACTTTACCGAGTGAGGGATCAGTGACCTGTCAGCAGTCTGTATTATGAATATATAATCGGAGCACCACATACACCAACCCCGCCTTAGGGCACGAGAACCTCATTAACTACAAACTGAAAATAAAACTTAAAAATCAACCACAAGACGAATTTCATCACCAGGTATCATTTTATTCAGTATAACGGAGCCAACCTGACACTGTAGCTTACTATGCACAATCCTGCTGACAGGTTCCCTTTAAGGCCGGTGTTACCACTTGTGTGTGCAATGCGAGAAACTTGTGCATCAATACCCGGCACTCGGGATACATGCGGCTGCATGTATTCCTATGCAGCTGAACGCTCCGGTCCGAATCGCCCGAGGCAGTGCCGGGTATTGATGGGAGAGACTCGCATTGCACGCTCAAGTGTGACCCCGTCCTAAGGCTCAAAAAATGAATTGCAGTATACCGTAAATGTTACTCCGCTACTCCAAGGCGAAAATCTAGAAAGGACTTGGGCTGGGTGGCTGCATATATTGGATAAGCATTCTATCAGTTATGAGATCCATCTTTGTGAGATGCTAATATTGACAAAGCTTCTGAATGCAGCCATTGTTAGCTGAGGCTAGTTTACTCAGACTGCACACATGTGTGGCTAATAACTGGATTGGATCCTCCTTGGTATAAGTAGGCAAACATCAGATCTTGTTCTATAATAATGTTTATATAGCACCAACATATGCTGCAGTGGTTCATATGCAAGTCATAACATAGTTAAAGATTATACAGTAAAGCGAAAATAATGGCGACCCTGCTCGTAAGAGCTTACAATCTACAATGAGGTGGGGGAGACTAAGTACAGGGGCTTATTTGCAATGATGGTCCAGCCATCTTGAGGGAATGGGGGATAGATAAAGGCTGCATGAGCTAGTCACTAGCCAGCATTTGTAGGGCTTCTGGGTGCATTGGAGTTTGATGGAGCATTATGTTCAGAGAAATGGTGAATGGGCTGTATATTAAAAGGACTTCCATTAGTGAATGTGATAGGCTGCCCTAAACATTCTGCACATTAAGTACGTAAACTGACCTGCGGTTCTTTTTTGAAATTTACAACTTGTCAATTTCTCTTGCAGATTTACCCATATAATTGCAGTAGATGCGGAAGAATTCACATGCAAAAGCAAAGTTGTTTGTTAAAATATGATTTTCCAAAAAGAGACCAAAAAACGCCACAAAAATGTATGTAAAACAAGTGACCTAATAGATGCAGAAGATCTGCAACATCCAAAGCTCCCAAATACTCAAATACTTTAGCTTCAAGAAGATCACCCCTGAGTCATGCATTTAATTTCAGTAAACTGGAGCTAGAGACAGTGTTTTCACAGTTCTCCAGATTAAATCTATTTAATTTTACATTTTTGGGACAGGGCTCTTGCCTGCTTCACAGTTGAGGTTCTGTACCAGTTACAATATCAGGCAGTGGTGAGACCGAAATCAAATAATGTGGTTCAAAGGCTGTCCTCCATCTGTAAATTCAGAAAGTCTGTAAAAATGGGAAGTTTCTTCTAGAGAGTTTACAGCTAGTGTCTGGGCAAATGCAATAAAGACCCAAGTTACTCAAAAAAACAAAGCTGTTTTACTATTTGCACCCAGTTTATTGAGAGTGTGAGGATTAGCATTTGTTACAAGAGCATCTGCTGCTGCTGGGGCTACAGCCATCTGTGCTAACTCTTGTGAGTTCTTGCAACTTTTAGACTAGTTACTTTGTTGATGTGTAATCTTAGAAACACGTTCATTTGTGTCACTTCTATGACAGTGGAGTTCTAATATTTTTATGACTTAAAGTAGTTTCCGTTTAGCAGCAAAAAAAAAGTTGATAACATTTCCCATAACTCATCTCTAAGATTTCCAGCAATCTTTAATAACTTCACTTACAGAGATGACTTGCTCTGCAAGCATTTTACTGTTGATGGTATCCATGATGATGATTCCATGTTTGGCATGTGACCACTGAAGTCTAAAGATAGAGCTATCAGTAAAACGTCCTGGGAGACCCCTTTAAAGTCTGCTGAACTATAGGTCATCGTAAGCTAAAGCACTCTTCGCATAAAAAAAAAAATGTCCTCTTTAATATATAGCACTGTGCGTTTACAATTGCTCATTTTGTCTTTCTACCAAGATAATTCTCTTTTCCAATTGGTCTATGACATCATGTGATTAAAAACTGACTAGCTGAAACCTTCTAAGCTCTAAGTAGAATCAGGAGATATATTTGCCCTGTATGAGTCAAGTCACTGCAAAAGTCCCTGGCAGAGGAGGGTAGCAGATAGGTCATGGGTTGAATATGTGAATATTTTAAATTTAATCGTATGAACATATATTTTAACGTCAGATAAGAATGAATAAAGAACAATAAACAGTGATTGAAAGGGGACAAAGGAACATAAATCAGAGACGAAATGATGTAAAATATATTGACCAAGAGATCTAGATGTAATTTGATTGTTTGGTCATCAAGATTGTTAGTCCTTTAGCGTTACCCAGGGTGCACCATGTGGAGGCGGACTAACGTTGCACCCCATGGGAATGATAAATGCTGGGACAAGAGACTTCCTGTTTCTACATAGAACAGAGAAAAGAGGCAAATTATTTGGGTAGAAAGGCAAAATGAGCAATTGTAAGTACAGTGTTATATAATATGATTGCAATATATATTAAGAGGATAAAATTTTGATGGGAGGAGGAATGCTTCTTTAAAGAGAGCCTGTCAGCAGGATTTAGCCCTGTACGCTAAAGGCATGACTATAATGTGACTGTAATGCTGATTAATATGTCACCTGATGTGAAGGGATCCGCTCAATGGCTGCTGAATGCTCACTTTATGAAGTTTTCAGAAAATGATGTCTTGTCTGCGTGGGGACAGGATCTTCTTTTCGTTCCCCTCCACAACCTCCTCTGTTTCTTGTGCAGGTCAATGATTATTCAGTGATCTGCCTCCTTCTTAAAATTCCACGCCATCATCTTGTGGGCGGTCATGCGCAGTGGGAGCTGGCGTCCTGTGTACAGGACTTAAATAAAATGGCGCCGGAGGTGGCGCATGCACAGACCAATATTTCGGCTCTGAACTGAGCCAAAATCTCCATCTACATGTGCGCCATTTTATTTCAGTCCTGCACTCGGGATGCCGGCTCCCACTGCGCACGTGCTTGCGACACAAGACTGGTATTTTGCGCCCAAAACTTTCATGAATTGAACGCTGAAGTAAGATGGGTCAAATTAAGAGGTGTACCCCTCTTTAATTTGGCACCTTTTCTGCTTGATAAATCAGTGATGGTGGCCTATATGCAACTACATCAAGGGTCTGTGTACGTTTAGCTTTGAAGTGGGGGTTAGTAGTGTCTTGCCTCTCGGTTCCCCATGAGTCAGCAGAATGAATTGAAAACCGTACTTGTTTTGCTGCTGGTGTTTCTGGATCTCTAAATCGACAATTTTATATCTCCACAATGTGATTGTGCATCTGTCACCCAGCAGTAAGAAGTGTGGCAGTGACTTCTGACTGATGATAGTGATACCCTTCTTATTTCCAAAGCTTTACTAAAGCGATTCCCTGCTTAATTATTAAAGCACTGTAACTTCTTACTTTCTTTATCTGAGCCCCAGTGAGTGTATAAATGGCTTCATATATACTAATTTGTAATCCTGTTCCTTGTTGTAAATTGTACTAGAAGGCAAATTAGAATGTAATATTCTCTGTTCTGTCCCTAGGAACATCATCTCCAGCGAGCCATTTCAGCACTGCAGGTATATGGAGAGAAGCGGGATAACATGGTTATTCCAGTACCGGAGGCAGAAAGTAACATCGCTTATTATGAATCTGTGTACCCAGGGGAATTTAAGATGCCAAAGCAGCTCATTCACATACAGCGTAAGTACTCCGCTTTCTTCGTCTAATGACTTTCTTACTGTTGTGTATAAGTTGGCTGTAAATTTATTCATTCGTTGTACTATAAGATATTTCAATGTTTAATATTTAGAGCACTTGTTTTATTAGACTAATTTTCATTTTTATCTGAATTGCTTGTGATCACAAAAGCATAAGATGTTTTAATCATCCAGAAAAATGATTATCTTACATTGGTGTGTATACTCTTTTTCAGCTTTTAGTTTGGATGCCGAGCAGCCGGATTATGACATGGATTCTGAAGATGAGATTTTTGTAAACAAACTTAATAAGAAAATTGAGATTTCTCCTCTTCAGTTTGAAGAGATGATTGATCGATTAGAGAAAGGCAGTGGTCAACAGGTAAGTTATCTGATGGATTTCATTCTCCAGGGATAAAAGATTTGATTTTGTATAAACGCCTAAAAAGTAAAGAGAGTTTTTTTTTTCTTTAGCCAGTTAATCTCCAAGAGGCCAAACTGTTGCTGAAGGAAGACGATGACTTGATCACGGAGGTTTACGACTATTGGATCAAGAAAAGGAAAAACTCTCGCGGCTCCTCTCTTATACCAGCAGTGAAACAGGAGAAGCGGGATGGCTCCAGTACCAGTGATCCTTACGTTGCTTTCAGAAGACGTACGGAGAAGATGCAGACACGGAAAGTAAGAAAAACGTTTTAAAAAGGAAAAAAAGAAATATATATATTTTTTCAGTTCCTAGTAAATTGTATAGATTATTTTTTTATCTCACAAATGCACTGCCTATAGAAAACTGTCAATGCAGCCAATTATAGTCTTGTGTGATCAATATGTTATAAAAGTAGGTGACTGAAGCACAATTGAGAACACAGTTAGGTCTCATTCAGATGACTGTTTTTGTTTTTTGCTTTTTTTTAATGTTCATGTTTTTCATGGATATAACATGCACTTATTATAGTCTATCGGGCTGTTCATTTGACCAAGCTACGCCAAAAACAAAACTATCACGGAGACACCGGTTTATGAAAGCTCAGCAATCGGGGAGACACCCTGACCTGATCTGATTCAATTTTTTTGCATAATAGACATCTGAATGAGTCATTATTTTAATGTAAATCTCCAAATAAAAAAAAAACATTAAATTATTGATATAAAAACTAGCCCAACGAATTAACCCTTTAATGACTTTTTTTTTTTTTTGTGCGCTATTTTGTTCTTTTCCTCCAACCTAGACTCGTAACTCCCACCACCACCTCGACTTTAGCCATATTGATAATAGGTCGTTAAGGGGTTAAAAATAAAAATGATGCCATTTGAACAACATACTGAATTTGTAAGGTTTTTGTGAAAGACAAGTGATATAAAATATGTTTTGGTATTAGGTAGTACATTGTTGATCAATTATACCTCTATAAAACGTTGATCATTGCATTTTTCAACCTGAATTTACATTTAGGAGAATATATTTATACATTCTCAGCTCCGTGCTACTCTGTGCATAAGTTTGTTCTGCATTTCTTCCAAATGTTTTTTTAAAATAATATTTCAACTTTATTTTACACAGAATCGAAAGAATGATGAATCTTCTTATGAGAAAATGCTGAAGCTACGTCGTGACCTTAGCCGAGCTGTAACGATACTAGAAATGATAAAACGGCGGGAAAAAAGCAAACGTGAATTACTGCATCTAACACTGGAAATAATGGAGAAGAGGTCTGTATTTTTTTTTTGTTTTGGTACAGTAGTGATGCTATGGATATTTGTTCACCGCTTGACTAATGCCAGGAGGCAGGTGGCCAGTAGTGCACCTGGAGATTTTCCACTGACTTCTAATTTAGAAGCATCAAATCCATTAAAGGGAACCTGTCACCTGAATTTGGCGGGACTGGTTTTGGGTCATATGGGCGGAGTTTTCGGGTGTTTGATTCACCCTTTCCTTACCCGCTGGCTGCATGCTGGCTGCAATATTGGATTGAAGTTCATTCTCTGTCCTCCATAGTACACGTCTGCACAAGGCAAGATTGCTTTGCGCAGGCGTTTACTATGGAGGACAGAGAATGAACTTCAATCCAATATTGCAGACAGCATGCAGCCAGCGGGTAAGGAAAGGGTGAATCAAACACCTGAAAACTCCACCCATATGACCCAAAACCAGTCCCGCCAAATTCAGGTGACAGAGTCCCTTTAAGTGCTTGATAGTTAAAAGCTAGGTAAATTCATCAAAAAGTTAAAAACCCACTGTTTGTAAAGGTAACCATTAGCAACTCCAAGTAATTAACTGGTAAAAAGGAATGTTTACTGACGTGTTGATTGGCTCTCTGCCTCTACTCCCTGCCTGACACTTGATAGTACACATTGTCACATTATGCATGCACTCTCATGGCTTGTGCTGGAGTACATCACAGCCTGTATTTTCAGCTTCTTTGTAAGATGTCCAGGAGCATGGAACGAGCTTTGACTGTAATAAAGAAACTGTTAAACTAGCTGGCATGGATCCATAAGGGAGGAGGAGGGCAGACAGGGCACAGTTAGGATGACTGAAGCTTGGCATGGGGTGGCCACATCCCCTGAGCTGTGACATAGTGTGTTAGAAGGGAGCAATAGCTCTGAGAAGATGAGCCACCGTCAAATTCAATAGTCGGTACTGTCATGACTAGATACAGCACTATGGATGTCGTCTTCATAAAGTGTGTAAAGCTATATCCATTATATGGATATAGTCTCCCTGGAGATGTCATCTCCCTGGAGTGCCCCATTAATTAATGGGTATTTAGAAGGCTTCCAGATGACAATGTTCCTTAGGCCAGCATTCGCTTTGCGTAGGCTGCTGCATGTGAAGGCTCTTAAGTTTTTCATTTTATGAATGATGTGCTTGCTCCTTTTTGATGTTGTAATATAATTTATTGCATTCATTGTTTTATTTTCAGGTATAACCTAGGTGATTATAATGGAGAAATCGTGTCAGAGGTAATGGCACAACGTCCGCCATTGAAACCCACCTACGCCATCCCTATCATCCCTATTTCTAGTCCGTTTAAACATCAGGATACAATAGAAATTAAGATTAACAAGGTAAGACCAATCCGTTATGTTATATTGCTCATCCTATTTGTCCTGCAAAAATCTTAACATCATGTAGATGGATGCAGCTATAGCAAACTGGAGGAAAAGCCTCCAATGGTAACCTTGCATGTTGCATTCAGATAACTTTTTTATTTCTGATAAAGTTATTAACCAGGGTCTTGGGTATCCTCATTTAAATTGTTATTGCTTTTTTTTTCTGTTGTTCATATAGTTTCCAGTTTTTCACGATTTACCTATCAGTTTGTTTTTTTTCCCATCTTTAATGACTTCTAGCCAGAGAAATCTGATGTTGTACGACCGAAGCGTAAATATGAGAAGAAGCCCAAAGTCTTACCCTCATCTCCTGCTGCTCAACAGACAAGCCCTGCTGCACTGCCAGTGTTCAATGCTAAAGATCTGAATCAGTATGACTTTCCAAGCTCTGATGATGAGCCCCTCTCACAGGTATCTTAGAATCACTGGAAAACTTGTTTAGTTAACGGCTGTACGTCATTCAGGCTGCTAGTAACAGTGAACCCCTGTATTTCATATAGTTCAAAGTTAATGGTTCATACATGTGTTTTACTAGTAAGGGTATGTGCACACGTTGCGGATTTTGCTGCGGATTTTTCCGCAGCGGATTTGGAAAATCGGCAGTGCAAAATCACTGCGGTTTTCACTGCGGATTTTCACGCGGTTTCTTCTGCGGATTCCTCTGCGGGTTTTCAACTGCACTTTCCTATTGGTGCAGGTTGAAAACCGCTGCGGAATCCGCAGAAAGAAGTGACATGCTACTTCTTTTTTTCCCTAAGCGTTTCCGCGTGGAATTTTCTGCAGCATGTGCACTGCGGTTATTGTTTTCAATAGGGTAACATTGTACTGTACACCGCATGGAAAACTGCTGCGGATCCGCAGCGTCAAACAAAAACCGCAACGTGTGCACATACCCTTTAGGTGCCAAATCCTTCTTGTAACTGTAAGGGTATGTGCACACGTCAGGATAATGTATGCGTTTTTAATGAGTTTTTATAGCGTTTTTACCGCGAAAAAACCTGAACATGTGCACATAGCCTAAATCTGATATGCAGTTTCGTCATCATGTAAAATACATGTGTTTATAAATGAAGGTACAGCATATTATGGGTGTATAGGTATGAAAGCCAAGGGCTGAATTTACATTTGTTTTCCAATTGAACATAGTTTTAATGTTTCTGCCCTTCTGTCTTGTAAGGTCATGTCTGGTTCATCAGAAGCCGAGGAAGAGAATGATCCAGATGGTTCCTTTGCTTTCCGTAGGAAAGCTGGCTGTCAGTACTATGCTGTAAGTAAAAAGATTAAGCTTTGTTTATTTATATATGAATGTCTTTTGCTTTAATAAAAAAAAAAAAAATGTTTTACTTTGTCCTAAATATATGTATTTTTTTTTCCTTTTCGTCATTTTTAGCCACATTTGGACCAAACTGGCAACTGGCCATGGTGTAGTCCAGAGCAAGGAGGATTAGGAGACATTCGCTATAGATACTGCCTCACTACCCTCACGGTTCCGCGCAAGTGCATTGGATTTGCACGAAGACGGGTTGGGCGTGGAGGAAGGTGAGTTGCTGTGTTTCAGATTTTTTTTTTTTTTTTTAAATGCAATTACTTACGGACACTTTTGGTATCTGTTAGTTTAAATTCAAAAACTTGGAAGCTGCTTTAACTCAAGTGTGTTTCTGTATTTGGCTCTATTTTGCTTTTCTAAATGGATTTTTTTTCTCGTCATCTTTTTCAGGGTACTTCTTGACAGAGCGCATTCTGACTACAATAGTGCTTTTCGTCAATTGGATGTTGACATGCTTTCCTCTCCAGAACACACTTCAATCAACTTATTTGCCAATACCTCAGAAACGAATACCTCGGATAAATGTTTCTCTAAAGACCTCAGCCAGATATTAGTCAATATAAAATCACGTAGGTGGCGCCATTTTAGGCCTCGGACAACATCCCTACATGACAGTGACATTGTTGACATTTCCTGTAGAACGTTTCACAAGGGTATAACACGAACAGGCACAGCACAACCTGGGACCCAGACTTGCAGTACCTCGACATCAAGTAAAAGTAGCAGTGGTTCAGCACACTTTGGTACGTGGTCCATTGCCTTGTTTATTCTCTTGATTACATGGGAATACCTCTCCAGGAATGAATGGCAACATGTGTATTGTAGGTGTTTGTATAAAACTCATATTAGGCCATTTGCAAAACCTGTTTCTGTTCATGCTGCATTGCATGGTGTACAGTAATCACATGAAGTTAAAGAAGTAACAATTCTCTTTTAAGTGATCTGTCATTGTCTAGCTAAATTGGGTTGTTAAAAGTATAGTTGATGTAATCTTGTGTAGTGAGCTTAAGATGGTTTGGAAGCGGGTCGAATAGGAACCTCTATGACTGCGTTCACCCTTTGTGGTTTTCTGCTACAATTGCAATAGAAAAGCAGTTTTTTGCAGCAATTTTGAAAAACGCAAATGGGATCAGAGCCTAAAGGTCACAATACATTGAAGATATTTCTTGATTAAGATTTTTAGCCTATGTGTCATTTCATGGATATATTATTAATGGTCAGAACTTTTGTGATCTCCATTTGGATTTGTTTTATTTATTAAACCTAAAAAGGCACCTATTGTTTTATACACTTTTGACATGTCATAAGTTTCAATTAGTGAAGATCTGATTTCTGAGACCCCACCAACTACTAAATTGACTTGGCATAAGTGATCGACAGAGAGCTATTTCCTGCGTTGACTTTGCCCAGTCCCAGCAATTGAAACCTGCACTGCAACATAATACACAAAGAGAAAACTCTCTCCAGCACTCAGGATCTGCTAAGGGAAATCTAAAGTGATCGAACGCTGATATACTCTAATGACCAATTTGCTAGAGAAATTACAGTGCTCAGAAGTTTTATAAAGCAATAGTTCCACTGTAAAGTGTACGTGTGTGTGTTTGTATGTATGTATCTATTTCAAGTGTTTATTTCCGTTAATGTTGATTATGACTTACAGCCAATGAAAACCCAAAAGTCATTATCTCCAGTAAAATAGAATAATTAACAAAAAACACCTGTAAAGGCTTCCTAAGTGTTTAAAAAGGTCCCTTAGTCTGTTTCACTCGGCTCCATCATGGGGAAGACTGCAGACTTGATGGATGCCAAGAAGTCAGTCATTGACACACTCCACAAGGAGGATAAACCACAAAAAGCTATTGCTAAAAAAGCTGGCTGTTAAGAGTGCTGTATCCAAGCATATTAATGGAAAGTTGGGTGGAAGGAAAAAGTGTGGTAGAAAAAGATGCACAAGCAACCAGGATAACCGCAGCCTTGAAATGATTGTTAAGAAAAGGCCATACAGAAATTTGGGGGAGATTTACAAGGAGTGGACTGCTGCTGGAGTCATTGCTTCAAGAGCCACCACACACAGATGTATCCAGGACATGGGCTACAAGTGTCACATTCCTTGTGTCAGGCCACTCTTGACCACTAGACAACGTCAGAAGTGTCTTACCTGGGCCAAGGAGAAAAAGCACTGGACTGTTACTCAGTGGTCCAAGGTGGTGTTTTCAGATGAAAGTAAATTTTGCATTTCATTTGGAAATCAAGGTCCCACAGTCTGGAGGAAGAGTGGAGAGGCCACAATCCAAGCTGCTGGAGGTCTAGTGTGAAGTTTCCACAATCAGTGATGGTTTTGGGAGCCATGTCATCTGCTGGTGTAGCTCCACTGTGTTTTATCAAGACCAAAGTCAGCGCAACCGTCTACCTGGAAATTTTAGAGCACTTCATGCTTCCCTCTGCCGACAAGATTTTTGGAGATGGAAAGTTCATGCTCCAGCAGGACTTTGCACCTGTCCACACGGCCAAAAGTACCAATACCTGGTTTACAAGCAACAGTATCACTGTGCTTGATTGGCAGCAAACTCGTCTGACCTTAACCCCATAAAGAATCTATGGATTATAGTCAAGAGGAAGAGGAGACACCAGACCCAACAATGCAGACGAGCTGAAGGCTGCTATCAAAGCAACCTGGGCTTCCATAACACCTCAGCAGTGCCACAGGCTGATCGCCTCCATGCCACGCTGCATTTATGCAGTAATTGATGCAAAAGGAGCCCCGACCACGTAATGGGTGCATTTACTGATCTTACATTTCAGTAGGCCAACATTTCGGATTTTAAAATCATTTTTCAAGCTGTTATAAAGTATTCTAATTTACTTTGATAATGACTTTTGGGTTTTCATTAGCTGTAAGCCACAATCATCAACATTAACAGAAATAAACACTTGAAATAATCACTCTGCTTGTAATGACTCTATATAATATGCGAGTTTCACTTTTTGTATTGAAGAACTGAAATAAATGAACTTTTTGATGATATTCTAATTTTGTGAGAAGCACCTGTGTGTGTGTGTGTAATATATTGAAAAAAGCCCTTTTTCTCCTTTTATGGACTTGGGCATACCGCTGAGGAGGCCTGAGCACCCGCCTATGTAGTGTTGTGCGGAGACAACCATTGATTGCTCAGCTCTGGCACAAGTTTATGTATACAGTATAATTATATCATTTTATAGAAGGGGACTGTAGTGAGATTTCTGGTGTAGGTGACCCCACAACTCATCCCAGTTCCATCCATTGTGTTGGAGCTTGGAGAAACTGGTGTGAGAATGCCAAAAGTTGTTAATTTTTGACTCCTCAGAGTTGTCCCTAAATTTTAAGACTTTTTGAAGCTTTTACGCCAGAATTTTGTCGTGAAAACTTTGACGAATCGGGGCCATAGTGTGAGAGTATTAAAAGACTGTTTTCTACAGTGGAGGAAGGTGTCCTGACTTTTTTTTTTTCTGTTTTGTTTGAGACTTGGCATAGCTGAGCCTTTTCCACTTGTGTGTGGGGGGATAGAAAGTAAATGTGATTGTACATTGAACTGTTCATATCTAGAAGATGTGAAGTCCGTTTTGCAAATAGTGCAAGTTGTGTGTGTGTATATGTATATATGTACGTGTATATATGTAATATATATATTTATAATGATAATTCTAAGGCCATGTTCGCACAGTGCGTTTTTTTCTGCGGAACCGCAGCGTTTTTGCCGCTGCGGTTCCGCAGCTGTTTTCCATGCAGGGTACAGTACAATGTACCCTATGGAAAACAGGAACCGCTGTGCACATGATGCGGGAATCGGGAAAAAAAGCCGCGCTGAATAGCCGCGGTAAAAAAGAAGTACCATGTCACTTCTTTTTTCGGAGCCGCAGCGGTTCTGCACCTATAGACCTCCATTGTGAGGTCAAACCCGCAGTAAAACCCGCAGATCAAAAATATATCTGCGGGTTTTATTGCGGTTTGTGGTGCCGAACCGCTGCAGCAGGAAGTGCGGGGAAGCGGGCGGAAGTGCGTGGGCGGAGTGTGGCTGCCCCGATGCCCCCCCCCCATGCTCCGATGCCCCCCCCCCCCGTGCTCCGATGCCCCCCCCCCCCCCCCCCGTGCTCCGATGCCCCCCCCTCCGTGCTCCGATGCCCCCCCCCCCCCCCTAATCTCCCCCCCTTATATTTACCCGGCCTCCCGGTGTCCGTCCGGCCGTCTTCTCCCTGGGCGCCGCCATCTTGCAAAATGGCGTGCGCATGCGCAGTGCGCCCGCCGAATCGGCCGGCAGATTCGTTCCAAAGTGCATTTTGATCACTGAGATAGGTTATATCTCAGTGATCAAAATAAAAAAAAAATAGTAAATGACACCCCCCCCTTTGTCACCCCCATAGGTAGGGACAATGAAAAAAATTAAGAATTTTTTTTTTTTTTTTTTCCCACTAAGGTTAGAATAGGGGTAGGGGTAGGGTTAGGGTATTTTCAGCCATTTTAACCCTAAAAAACTTCCTAGAAAACACACAGACTCTGCATAGAAAACTGCATCAAAAAACGCACCAAAAAAGCACCAAAAAAAAGACCTGAGTTTTCTGCAAAGAGCTGCGGTTTCAGTCCTGAAAAAAAAAGGATGGAAATCAGGAACGTGTGAACATACCCTAAGGGTATGTGCACACGATGCAGATTTAGGCTATATTCACACTTAGCGGTTTTTACCGCGGAACCGCCGCGATTTTGATGCTGCGGGTCCGCAGCAGTTTCCATAGCGTTTACAGTAACATGTAAACCCTATGGAAACCGCAAACCGCTGTGCACATGCTGCGGGAAAAACCGCGCGGGAACGCAGCGGTTTACAACCCGCAGCATGTCAATTCTTTGTGCAGAATCGCTGCGATTCTGCACCCATAGGAATACATTGAACCGCTTACTTCCCGCATGGGGCTGTGCCCACATTGCGGGAAGTAAGCGGATAATGTGCGGGTGGTACCCGGGGTGGAGGAGAGGAGACTCTCCTCCAGGCCCTGGGAACCATATTTAGGGTTAAAAAATAAAAAATCTGGTTATACTCACCCTCTGATGTCCGGAGCTCCTGGGCGCTGCACGCGGCCGTCCGGTCAGAGTTGCTGTGCGACCAGGACCTGCGGTGACGTCGCGGTCACATGACCGTGACGTCACGAAGGGTCCTTCTCCCACAGCATCTTAGGAACCGGACCGCCGGGTGCAGCGCCCAGGAGATCCGGACATCAGAGGGTGAGTATAACCAATTTTTATTATTTTTAACATTACTATTGATGCTGCATATTGCTGCATATGCAGCATCAATAGTATAGGCGGAAACCCGCAGCGGAACAAACCGCGATAAATCTGCAGGGAGAACCGCAGTTGTTTTGCCCTGCAGATTTATCAAATCCGCTGCGGGAGAACCCGCAGGGACCCGACGCAAGGTGTGAACATAGCCTTAGTGCAGAACTGCAGCAGATTTTTCTGCTGCAGAAACGCAGCAGAACTGCACTGTGATTTACAGTACAATGTAAATCAATGTGAAAAGAAAAAAGCTGTGCACATGGTGCAGAAAAATCTGCGCAGAAACGCTGCAGATTTCAAAGAAGTGCACGTCGCTTCTTTTGTGCAGTTCTGCAGCGTTTCTGCGCAGATTTTTCTGCACCATGTGCACAGCTTTTTTCTTTTCACATTGATTTACATTGAACTGCACAGAAACTGCACAGAAACTGCATCAAATCTGCAGATGCAGATTTAGTGCAGAAAATTCTGCACCACATTTCCTGCGTGTGCACATAGCCTAAGACTTTCTGTTGGTGTGTTGTATAGTACTAGATAATCACATTTTCCAATACAATTCTGGAGGTTATAGTTTTTGGCATTTACCCTAGTGGAGGGGTGTTGTTGTTTAACCCCTTTCTTACCTCGGACGGGATAGTACGTCCGTGGTCAGATCCCCTGACTTGATGTATGCTCCGGCGGTGAGCCCACATCAAAGCCGCGACATGTCAGCTGTTTTGAACAGCTGACATGTGCACGCAATAGCTGTGAGTGGAATCGCGATCCACACGCTGCTATTAACTAGTTAAAAGCCGCTGTCAAACGCTGACGGCGGCATTTAACTACCGCTTCCGGCCGCGCGGCCGGTGATAAGTGCATAGCCAACCCCGTCACATGATCGGGGGTCAGCAGTGCGTCGGCATAGTAACCAGAGGTCTCCTTGAGACCTCTGATTGCTGACGCCGGCTTGCTGTGAGCGCCACCCTGTGGTCGGCGTTCATAGCAAGCCTGTAATTCAGCTACATAGGAGCGATCATCAGATCGCTGCTATATACCAGAGCCGATCAGGCTATGCCAGCTTCTAGCCTCCCATGAAGCATGGCAAAAGTAAAAAAAAAAAAAAATATGAACAACAAAAAAAAAAAAATATATATATATATATATATATATATATATATATATATATATATATATATATATATATATATATATATATATATATATATATATAAGTTTAAATCACCCCCCTTTCGCTCCATTCAAAACAAGACAATACAAATAAAATCAAATATACATATATTTGGTATCACCGAGTTCAGAATTGCCCGATCTATCAATTAAAAAAAGGATTAACCACCTTGATGATGGTTGATGGGCTCACACTATTTGGCCAAATTCTGTGCAAAGCGTCTCTCAAATATTTTTCCTAATGTTCAAAAGCCATTTTGCTATTCATATTTTATGTATTTCATATTAGACATGCTTTGGCACGATAGAGTGCAACCCTTTTTTGTATATGAACTCGTAATGACCTGGAGAATCATAATGGCAGGTCAGTTTTAGGATTTAGGCTTTGTGCACACGTTGTGGATTTTTCGCGTTTTTTCGCTATAAAAACGCCATCAAAACCCGTACATTATGCATCCCATCATTTAGAATGCATTCCGCAATTTTTGGTGTACATGATGCGTTTTTTTCTGCAGAAAAAACCGCATTGCGGTAAAAAATAATAATCTTTATTTTTATATAGCGCAAACATATTCCGCAGCGCTTTACAGTTTTGCACACATTATCATCACTGTCCCCGATGGGGCTCACAATCTAGAATCCCTATCAGTATGTCTTTGGAATGTGGGAGGAAACCAGAGAACCCGGAGGAAACCCACGAAAACACGGAGAGAACATACAAACTCTTTGCAGATGTTGTCCAGGGTGGGATTAGAACCCAGGACCCCAGCGCTGCAAGGCTGCTGTGCTAACCACTGCGCCAAATAAATCATGTTCATTAGTTCTGTGGATGTTTCGTGTGTTTCCCATATTTAATGCATTGGGAAGCTCTGGAAAAAAAACGCGAAAAAAAAAGGGCCAAAAACGCATGCGGATTTCTTGCAAAAAATGTCCGGTTTTGCTCAGGAAATTTCTGCAAGAAATCCTGAACGTGTGCACATAGCCTTAGTGAACCTAGCAAAAAAGACAAACAAAAAACACGCATGAGATTGCACTTTTTTTTTTTTTGCAATTTCACTGCACTTGGAATGTTCCCCCCATTTTCTAGTACAAAACATGGAAAAACCAATGGTTTCGTTCAAAAGTACAACTCGTTCCGCAAAAAATAAACCCTCACGTGGCCATATTGACAGAAAAATAAAAAAGTTATGGCTCTGGGAAGGAGGGGAGCGAAAAACGAACACTGAAAAATGGAAAATCCCAAAGTCATCAAGGGGTTAATTCAAGTGTTACAAGCAGTTTTTCGTGGGGGTGGGATTAAAAGATATCGCTACTAGTTCTATTCCAGAAGGATGAAATCTGTCTCCAGTGCCCCCTGTAAGAGACATCTACCCGATTAGCGCTCTGAAGCATGTCTCAGTATGTTGGCCAAACTAGTGTCTCCTCCAAAAGGAAGAGGCATACATCTGTTGGCATCTATTTTACTACTGAGCATGTACATACAGTGCAGCACAGATTCATCTGTACTAAAAGTCCAGATCCTTACATCAGAAACAGACATTTATAGGAAATTTCATAATTTTCCCAAATTCTTATGAAAAAAAAATCTTTATTTAGACAATTAATAAGAACATCAGACAATTCGAGTAAAAAGGAAGACTATAAAAAGTATAATTAAAAAAAAAAGGCTAATTATATAGTAATTAAGTAGTAAACCAACCTTCAAAAGTTCTAGGTATAAGCAACCAAGTACAAATAAAGCCCAGTCATTGATATATGCTCATACTATGCACAAGAGCTTATAGTTAAGACCTAAAAAATATAAATATACATACAACAGCCACATAAAGTGCCAATCATTCCTGACCCCAGATTGTAGTATAAGGCCATGTGCACACGTAGGCCGGTCCTCTGCGGGTTCTCCTGCAGCGGATTTGATAAATCTGCAGGGCAAAACCGCTGTGGTTATCCCTGCAGATTTATCACGGTTTGTCTTGATGTTTCCGCTGCGGGTTTTACTCCTGCACTTGTTTTACTATTGATGCTGCATATGCAGCATCAATAGTAATGTTTAAAAAAAAAAAAAAATGGTTATACTCACCCTCTGACGTCCTGATCTCCTCGGCGCTGCACGCGGCGGTCTGGTTCCAAAGATGCTATGCGAGAAGGACCTTCGTGACGTCACGGTCATGTGACCGCGACGTCATCGCAGGCCCTGCTCGCATAGCAACCCTGAGACCGGACGGCCGCGTGCAGCGCGAAGAGGTGAGTATATCATTATTTTTTATTTTAATGCTTTCTTTTTTTTTTACCACAAATATGGTTCCCAGGGCCTGGAGGAGCATCAAAATCGCCGTGATTCACGTGGGTGAATAAAAATAAATGTCCATTACTCTACAGCATGTAAACAAAAAAAAAAAGCCCAATGACTGTGCAGGTGATCGGCAAGGGAAAATGGATTGCTGTGATATGAAAGTAATGGGCTGTGGATAAGAAAGTGTCATTAATGGTCTCATCATGGAAGTGGCAGTGAACACATTGTTACCCGTGGCATTGGCAGAATACAGTCTTATAAAGCAGCAGCTCTGTTCTGTTGGCTGCATTACAAAGCTTCTGCTCATGATTGCACTTCCAGTAAATGATAAAAAATGGCAACTTTGATACTGCCATATGTGCGTTAAAGTTTCAGACTGCATTTTTGGAATTGCCTGATTTGTATTATGTTGGTGTGCAAAAGCTGGCTTTGCATTGGGAGTTTGTCTGATAAGCCTGAAGAACATAAGTTACCAAAATACCTGGGGGAGGGGGACATCAGGGTGAAATTCTGCAATAGTGCTCGAAAGGTGTCAACTAAAAGGTTGCCTGGGATTTAGCCATAATTTTTGTTAAATCCCTGCTTCCCACCCCTCAGAACCAGTGATTTTCTGGCCCCTGATTTTTCTCTACTTTGCTGCTGCATTGTCATTTTATACATCATACTGGTCTCTGCAGCCAGTCACTGGTGTCGGCTGTAATGCTAGCTGGAGTCTTTATGAAGGAAAAAAAAGTCTTTACCAGTGAACTCTCCAATATAGTTTTACTTTATAGGAAGGATTTGCCAGACTGTAGATGTCGAGTGTTGTGTATCATAATCTGCTGCATGTGCCATAGATACAGACCCGTAAGTGAAGCCGTTGCCTTAGTCATTAAACAAGCCTTAGTTCACAATTGGATTGTTGTTTATTTTCCAATAAACCACCTTATGATCCTAAAGATGTGACTGCTAGCATACTACTGCTTTGTGTGTAGATACATTTTCTGGAGATTGTTGCTGGGCCCATTGAATAGATTTCAGCACACATTACCACGTGCCACTGTCTTGGCTGGTAAACGTACTGAGATTGGTAGTAGATTTCTGGCTGCTCAAACAAAGAGGGGTTTGCATTGGCTCTAGTTAAGGCCCCTTCACACTTAGCGACGCTGCAGCGATACCGACAACGATCCGGATCGCTGCAGCGTCGCTGTTTGGTCGCTGGAGAGCTGTCACACAGACCGCTCTCCAGCGACCAACAATGCCGGTAACCAGGGTAAACATCGGGTAACTAAGCGCAGGGCCGCGCTTAGTAACCCGATGTTTACCCTGGTTACCATGCTAAAAGTAATAAAAAACAAACACTAGATACTTACCTACAGCCGTCTGTCCTCCAGCGCTGCGCTCTGCTTCTCTGCACTCCTCCTGTACTGGCTGTGAGCCGGAAAGCAGAGCGGTGACGTCACCGCTCTGCTTTCCGGCTCACAGCCAGTACAGGAGGAGTGCAGAGCACAGCGCTGGAGGACAGACGGCTGTAGGTAAGTATCTAGTGTTTGTTTTTTTTTTTTTTACTTTTAGCATGGTAACCAGGGTAAACATCGGGTTACTAAGCGCGGCCCTGCGCTTAGTTACCCGATGTTTACCCTGGTTACCAGTGAAGACATCGCTGGATCGGTGTCACACACGCCGATCCAGCGATGTCTTCAGGGAGTCCAGCGACGAAATAAAGTTCTGGACTTTATTCAGCGACCAACGATCTCCCAGCAGGGGCCTGATCGTTGGTCGCTGTCACACATAACGATTTCATTAACGATATCGTTGCTACGTCACAAATAGCAACGATATCGTTAACAATATCGTTATGTGTGAAGGTACCTTTACAGTACCAGTTTCATGTGGCTGTGATCGGCCACAAGGAAAAGCATCAGAAGCTACTTGTTTGGAAGTTTGACATAACAGAAACTAATGAAGCAGTCATAACAGCTGGAGTGCCGGTCATAACACTACTCGTCTTGCTACTTCTAAAAAGCATCACAAGATCAGTCCTAACACTCACTCTCTTCTGTTATCTTCTTCAACCATTCTCTACATTGGAATACCTGCAGCAACATAAACACATGTTCACATTGGCTGTTAAACAGACAAAACCCACAAGAAACAAAATGATCATAAACGCTGCTGTAGTTACCGTATATACTCGAGTATAAGCCGACCCCCTTAATTTTGTCACAAAAAACTGGGAAACCTTAATGACTTGAGTATAAGCCTAGGGTGGAAAATTCAGCAGCTACTGGTAAATTTTAAAAAATAATTAATTTTACTTTTATTGGTATCTATTTTTGAATATCCATATTGAATCGGGAGCCCCATATAATGCTCCATACAGTTTATGATGGGCCCCATAAGATGCTCCAGATTAAAATATGCCCCATATAATGCTGCACAAATGTTGATTATGGCCTCATAAGATGCTCCATAGACACATTTGCCCCATATAGTGCTGCACAAATGCTGATTATGGCCCCATAAGATGCTCCATAGACACATTTGCCCCTTATAATGCTCCACAAATGCTGATTATGGCCCCACTAGATGGTGGCCCGATTCTAACGCATCGGGTATTCTAGAATATGTATGTATGTATGTATGTATGTATGTGTATAGCAGCCACATAGTATATAGCACAGGCCACGTAGTATATAGGAGCAATGTAGTATATAGCAGACAAATACGATGTGGCCTGTGCTATATACTGTGTGGCTGCTATATACAAACGTACATACATATTGTAGAATACCCGATGCGTTAATACAGGCCACGCAATATATAACAGTAGCCACGCAGTATATAACACAGCCCAAACAGTATATAACACAGCCCAAACAGTATATAACACAGGCCACGTAATATATAGCACAGCACACGCAGTATAGAACACTGGCCAGGTAGTATATAGTAGCCACGCGGTATATTACACAGCCCACGTAGTATATAACACTGGCCACGTAATATATAGCACAGCCCACGCAGTACATAACACAGCCCACATAGCATCTAACACTGGCCAGGTAGTATATAGCAGCCACAAGGGATATTACACAGCCCATGTAGTATATAGCAGTGTGGGCACCATTTCCCTGTTAAAAAATAAATAAATAATTAAAATAAAAAATAGTGTTATACTCACCTGCCGGGATCCAATCCAGCAAAGCGCAGGCGATGAGCGCGCGGCTGCCGCCATCTTCCGTTCCCAGGATGCATTGTGAAATTACTCAGATGACTTAGCGGTCTTGCGAGACCGCGAAGTCTTCTGGGTAATTTCGCAATGCATCTCTGGGAATGGAAGATGGCGGAGGCCGCGCGCGGCTCGGCGGACTACGGAGGGTGAGTATAGCAGGTTTTTTGTTTTATTATTTTTAACATTACATCTTTTTACTTTTGATGCTGCATAGGCAGCAACAATAGTAAAAAGTTGGGGACACACAGGGTTAATAGCAGCGGTAACGGAGTGCGTTACCCGCGGCATAACGCGGTCCGTGACCGCTGGCATTAACCCTGTGTGAGCGGTGACTGGGAGGGGAGTATGCGGGCACCTGACTGCAGGGGAGTAGGGAGGGACTAATCGGACTGTGCCCGTCGCTGATTGGTCGCGGCAGCCATGACAGGCAGCTGGCGAGACCAATCAGCGACGCGGGATTTCCGTTACGGAAGTTGCAGACAGAAAGACGGAAGTACCCCTTAGACAATTATATATATGTATAGATAAGATGCTTCATAGAGATATTTGCCCCATATAATGCTGCACATGGCCCCATACAGATATTTGCCCCATTATAATGCTGTACGTGGCCCAAAACAGATATTTGCCCCATATAATGCTGCACATGGCCCATAGAGATATTTGCCCAATATAATGCTGCACATGGCCCCATACAGATATTTGCCCCATATACTGTTGCACATGGCTTCATACAGATATTTGCCCCATATAATGCTGCACATCGCCCCATAAGATGGTCCATACAGACATTTGCCCCGTATGCTGTTGCTGCGATTTAAAAAAAAAAAAAAAAAATACTCACCTCTCAGGCCCCCGGCACTTGCTATATTCACCTGCTCCGCAATCCACCGTTGGCGCCGCTGTGTCTTCCCCGTCCTCTGCACTGACGTTCAGGCAGAGGGCGGCGCGCACAGTAATCGCGTCACCGCGCCTCTGCCCTGAGCGTCACTGCAGAGGAGGGGGAAGACACAGCGGCGGCCGTCGGTGGAATACGGAACAGGTGAATATTGCGCACTGCGTTATGCTCACCGTATCCTGGCGCGGTGTCCCTGGTTCTCCAGCGCCGGCACCTTCTTGCGGCGTTGAGCGGTCACATGGTACCGCTCATTACAGTAATGAATATGCGGCTCCACCCCTATGGAAGTGGAGTGGGGTCCATATTCATTACTGTAATGAGCGGTACCATGTGACCGCTCACTACAGGAAGAAGCTGCCGGCACCCGGAGAACCAGGGACCGCGCCAGGAGCAGGTGAGTATTATTACACAGCTGCCACTCCCCCTCCCCTGCCGACCCCTGGGTATGACTCGAGTATAAGCCGAGGGGGGCAAGTTCAGCCTAAAAAAATGGGCTGAAATTCTCGGCT
Source organism: Ranitomeya imitator (assembly GCF_032444005.1). Taxonomy (NCBI): domain Eukaryota; kingdom Metazoa; phylum Chordata; class Amphibia; order Anura; family Dendrobatidae; genus Ranitomeya; species Ranitomeya imitator. Next base: position 51,176,435 of record NC_091287.1, on the reverse strand, counting down.
TATACTAGAGTATATGCAGTAAGTTAAAAAAAAAAAAAAAAAAAAGCTAAAGTGCATTTAAATAACATTGGGCGCTTAGTAAACAATATTTTAGATTTAAAATAAGCATAAAATGCCATCCCACCATCGGCAAGATGACTCTGTTCAGGATGGTCCTACACTGTCTAATAACAAACCTACAGTCCTTTGTCTGCCCTTACCAAGGTGGGATGGCTTTTATGCTTTTTTTTTTATAAAAAAAAAAAACGTATACCCTATCAGCAGAATTTTGCTAAGTAAACTACAGGCATTGTCATTTGCCGCTGTTATACTGATTATAATGATACCGGAGGTGAAGAAATCCATCTTGTGTAATCAGTGTTAGGCTGCGGTCACACTAGCAGTAGTTGGTCAGTATTTTACATCAGTATTTGTAAGCCAAAACCAGGAGTGGAACAATTAGAGGAAAAGTATAATAGAAACATATTCACCACTTCTGCATTTATCACCCTCTCCTGATTTTGGCTTACAGATACTAATGTAAAATACTGACCAAATACTGCTAGTGTGACGGCAGCCTTAGAAGTTTTCATTTAATGAGATGCCCATACTTCGTGGCGGGACTGTAGGCAGAGTCTTTTGTTAGAGAAACCAAGAAGAGACAAAGGAAATGCCTGCCCACAGTCCGTCCCGAAGCACAGAGATGTTCCTCATCATAGAGACAGACTGTGGTTCGGGGCGGCCTGTGGACAGGTCTTGCCTTGGTTTTTCTGGCTTGGAGCAGGAAGGTAAGACTCTCCCTACAGTCCTGCCCTGGAGCACGAGTATCTCACTAACTGAAAACTTCTAACACTGATTGCACTAGAACCACAAGATGGATTTCTTCAAATCGGGTATCATTTTAATCAGTATAACTGCGCCAACCTGACAATGGCTGTAGTTTACTTGGCAAAATCCTGCCGACAGGTTCGCTTTAAATGCACTTTTGTTTTATTACTTATTTAGTTACAGCAGGACATGTGATCACTTTGTTTTTTGTTGGTTCATTCTCTACATTGGCAACAGGAATGTTTGAGCTTTGAGCTCCCCAACTAGTTTTATTCCCACAATAGTAATTTTTCCCCCATTCATTGGATAGGCGATATGTTATGAATCACTAGGGGTTCAACTGCTGGCACCACCAGTGGAGTGCAGCTCTGCAGAGCCCCATTTTGAATGGAGCGTAGCTACACATGCACCTCTGCTTCATTCATCAGCTATGGGACTGCCGGAGAAAGCAGAGTGCAGCGCTCTGTAAAGATCTATCCAGGAAATATGTGATGAAATGTTCACTTGCACGACTTCACTAAAAGTTGTATTGGTACAGGCGTGAGTCTCCTTTGAAAGGTGTGCAATAGATCTGTCATGTCCTACCTTACAAATGGTCATATTTCTGCACATTAGTGTTCTGTTTATATCAAAGTGGGCAACAGCAAAGCGGCCACATCGGTGTTTGTATGACTTTGACACGATTAGAAGATTAGATTGTTGTGTATCAAATGCTCTAAATACAAAGCATAGATTTCAGTTGATTAATTACAACATGCCTGAAAGACACACTTCAGTTTTTAGATTTTGCTACATTCACTTCACGCTAATTGGCAATAAATCACCATCCTTTGGGTAAGTTCACATTAGGTTTTCATTAGGTTTTTTTCAGCATTTTTTTTTCTGCTACTAAAACTGATCTCTTGGCAGGAAAAAAACTTTAGAAAAAAGCATGTTGTTTTTTTTCTGCGGCGGTTTTGGCAAGCTAGATAAAATTTAGTGTTGAAAAAAGTCCTATAGAAACAGGTTTTGGCACAGAAAAAGCAGGAAACCTGATAGTTTCGTTTTTTTTAAAGCAGTTTTTCACCAAGCATTCATTTTAATGGGTGAAAAAACTCTGAAAGAAGTGACATGCTCCATTGTGCAAAAAAACATGCAAAGTACAAAATCCGTATGGGGGAAAAAAAAAAAAGCTGTGTGCATGAGATTTCTGAACTCTTATAGACTTTGCTGGTACTGTAAAATGGCTAAAAATTTACGTAAAAAATGCCTAATGTGATCTTGGCCTTAAACACAGTTTTGTTAGTTGTCTGAACGGAATCTTGTCAAGTTGAATCCAATCTGTAGGGTAGGATGGTATGGAGAAGCTGAGCAGAATATCAGTTTGTTAGAAAAGATTCAGTATAACTTCTATTTTATTGAAATCCCATAGTGATTTGCAGCTATCTACTGGCACAGTCATACATAGAAGACTGTCAATCACTGAATAGGACCGCCCACTGGAATTTCAATAAATAAAATGTTTTACTGAAACTTTTCCATCTTTTTGATAATGCCATTAACCCCTTTCCAACCTTACACGTATAGTTATGTCTAAGGTTGGCTCCTCCTGTTTACTGCTGGCTCCAGCAATGAGCCCTCAACTTTTCCAGCACGTCAGCTGATTTCAGCTGACGTGCCCCAAACAGCCGCGGGTGGAATCGCGATCCACCCGCTGCTGTTAACATGTTAGATGCCTCTGTCAATCTCTGACAGCAGGCATTTAACATGCTCGCTCCCGAAGCGCGCAACTAATCCCACCCATCAGCGCTCGTGTCACATGACCGCGGGTTGTCGATGATTTGGAATGACAACGCGTGGTCTGCAGGAGACCCCTGTGGTTGTCATTGCCGGATACCTATGAGTGCCGCCCAGCAGTCGGCACTCACAGCAAGTAAGCATTTCTGCTACACATAACTGGCTGAATCCCTGTTCTGTGTAGCACAGACGATAGGATGATCATAGCTTCTAGTCTCCCATGCAGACTATTTAAATAAGTGTAAAGAAAAATATATATTTTTAAATATTTAAAAATAAAAAAATTTCAAATCTCCCCCACCCTACCTATTCGCCCCATTCAAAATAAAAGAATAATAAAAAATACACATATTTGGTATCGACGCGTTCAGAATCACCCTACCTATCAATGTATAAAAGAATTAATCCGATCGGTAGACGGCGTACTGAGAAAAAAAATTAAAATGCAATGGGCGATCAAAAGATCGTATGTACACCAAAATGTTATCAATAAAAATGTCAGCTCGGTGCGCAAAAAATGAGCCCATGCCCAGATCCCGAAAAATGGAGATGCTACAGGTCTCGGAAAATGGCACCTTTTTTTGTTTGTTTGTTTTGAGAAACTTTTGTTGTTTTTTTTTCACCACTTTAAATAAAAAAAGAACCTTTAAACATGTTTGGTATCTATGAACTGGTAATAACCTGGAGAATCAGTGGCAGGTCAGTTTTAGCATTTGATGAACATGGTAAAAAAATAAATAATTGTGGAATTGTACTTTTTTTTTTTGCAATTTCACAGCACTTTGAATTTTTTTTCCCGTTTTCCAGTACACTATATGGCAAAACCATTGGTGTTTGTTCAAAACTACAACTCGCCCCACAAAAAATAAGCCCTCACGTGGCCATATTGGCAGAAAAATAAAAAAGTTATGGCTCTGGGAAGAAGGGGAGCAAAAAAACTAAAACTCAAAAAGTGAAAAACCCAAGGTTGTGAAGGGGATAGATAGAACATCAATTCTCCTAGATACACTTGCATAGTTTTTGAAGTACCGTACCTTGGCAGAGAGGTTGTTCCAAATATCTTGGAGAACTAACCACAGATCTGCGGATGTTGGCTTGATGTCTCCCTATTGTTATTGTATGATCATTATCTACCTGTGTTTCTCGGCATTTAGGACACTATTCCTTTTTTTTTTTTTTTTTACTAAATCCCCAACTCATTTGCTGAAATACAGCCCAAGCTTGTAAGGACCCTCCATTGCCTGCACACACCAATATTGTGCCACTCTCCAACCTTTCGATGCACAAACTGCCTTCTGTTCCAGACAGATATTTCATTTTGACTCCTCTGTCCAGAGCGCATCTGCGGCCATTGTTTTGCACCCCAGTTCCTTTGGTGTTTTGAATAGTTGAGTCACTTTGCCTTGTATCCATCTTGAAAGTATGGGTTTTTGGTTGCCGCACTCCTCAGATGGATGTAGCTGTCCCACGGGCTGCTGCCAGTTCTGAGATGATGCCACTGCTGGATATCTTCCGATTTTCAAGGGAAGTAAGCATGATGTTTTTCATCTACTGCACTAATTTTCCTTGGCCAACCACTGCAATTACGGTCCTCAACACTGTGAAATTTATGTTGCATATCATCAAATAGCACCTGGGAGGTGTCTGACTCTAAATTTATTCTGTAGCAGGACGATGACCCCAAACTTACAGCTAATGTTATTAAGAACCTATTTTCAGCACAAAAAAATAGGAATCCTGGAAATCTGTCTCCCGCAGTACCCTGATCTCCCTTACAGATCCAGACAGTCAGGGTTTGTATGTTGTTAATGGTTTATATTTTTTTATCAATTAACACTTTTACATTTGAAGGCATTTTTAAATTGCATCTTTTTTTCCTCACCTGCCTGTTGTACATTTTGTTTTTATAGTGATTGTTGCAAAGATTCAAATACCTTGAACATTAGGCACCAAAAAGTTAAATTCGGTCTCTATTAACCCCTTCACGATATGCGCAGTACTTGTACTGGGCTAGCCATGTCCCTCCCTTTGATGTGGGCTCCAGCACTGAGCCCACATCTTTCCCGGCACATGTCGTCTGTTTTGAACAGCTGACATGCGCCCCTAACAGCTGTCGGTGGAATCGTGACCCACCCCGCAACTGTTAACTCGTTAATTACCGCTATCAATTTCTGACAGCGGCATTTCCGCCAGAAACGCGTCACTAATCACGCCCATTGGCACCCGTGTAACATGACCGCGGGTCGGCATGACAACCCGGGGTCTGCAGGAGAGACCCCTGTGGTTTGTCATTGGCAGATTGCTATGAGCGTTGCCCAGCGGTCGGCCCTTATAGCAAGTGAGCATTTCTGCTACACACACGCAATCTGATCGCCTGTGTGTAATAGAGGCAATCGGACAACTGCAGCTTCTAGTCTCCCATGGAGACTATTGAAGCGTGCAGAAAGTTTAAAAAAAAAAAGTTTTTAAAAATATTACAAAAAATAAAAGTTCAAGTCACCCCCCCCCCCATTCGCTCCAATCAAAATAAAACAATAAAAAAAATTTTTGCATCGCTGCGTTCAGAATCGCACAAGCTATAACAAGAATTAATCAGCGTAGCAAGAAAAAAAAAGCCAGAAAAGCGTTTTGTTTTTTTTGTCGCTGCAACATTGCATTAAAATGCAATAAAGGGCGATCAAAAGATCGTATCCATACCAAAATGGTATTAAAAAATGTCCGCTCAGCATGCAAAAAATGGAGATGCTACTGGTCTCGGAAAATGAAGCAATTTTTTTTTTCTTTTTTTACTCTGAAATTTCTTAAATAAAAAAAAAAACAAGCTATACATGTTTGGTATCTACAAACTCGTAATGACCTGGAAAATCATAATGGTAGGACAGTTTTAGCATTTGGTGAACATGGTAAAAAAAAAAAATCCAAAAAACAGTTGAGGAATTGCACTTTTTTTTTTTTTAAATTTCACCGCACTTGGAATTTTTTTCCTGTTTTTCCCGTTTTCGAGTACACTATATGGTAAAACCAATGGTGTTGTTCAAAAGGGGATCAAAAAATGGAAAAGGGCCTCGGGGGTGAATGTGTTAATGGGCTGTATTGTGTTGTACATGGAATTCAATGATGAGTAAGGCTATGTGCACATGATGCGGATTTGCTGCGGATCCGCATCGGATTTTTCTGCGCAGAACGCTGCAGATCCGCACTGTGATGTACAGTACAATGTAAATCAATGGGATAAAAGCAAAGCTGTGCGGAAAAATCAGTGCGGAATTTCTGCGGATTTCAAAGAAGTGCATGTCACTTCTTTTGTGCGGATCTGCAGTGTTTCTGCACCCCTCCATGATAAAAATCCGCAGTGGCAAAAACCGCACAAAATCCACATCAATTCCACACAAAATCCGCATAAAAACTGCGGCAAATCGTCAGCTGCGGATTCTGCCAGGAGATGCGGATTTTGTGCAGAAAATTCTGCACCTCTTCCTACGTGTGCACATCGCCTAAGCCCCACCCAAAGGGCAGCTGATGGCAGCTAGAATTATCATTTACCTTAATGGTAATGCAAACAAAACTCACAAAACAGAGCTCCAGCTGAATATAAAAATGACACTCTCATGGTCCTAAGAACCCATGTTGCTATATAGTACAAAAATTTGAAGGTTTTTTTTTTTTTGCGTTGATACATTTTTCTCTTAAAGGGAACCTGTCACCTCGAAAATCGCGGGTGAGGTAAGCCCCCGATGTTACCTGAAAGAGGAGAAAGAGACGTTAGATTATACTCACCCAGGGGCGGTCCGCTGCTGGTCAGGTCGGATGGGTGTCTCTTGTCCGCTGCGGCGCCTCCCATCTTCATTCCAAGACGTCCTCTTCTGATCTTCAGCCACGGCTCCGGCGCAGGCGTACTTTGTCTGCCCTGTTGAGGGCAGAACAAAGTACTGCAGTGCGCAGGCGCCGGAAAGGTCAGAGAGGCACGGCGCCTGCGCACTGCAGTACTTTGCTCTGCCCTCAATAGGGCAGACAAAGTATGCCTGCGCCGGAGCCGTGGCTGAAGATCAGAAGAGGACGTCTTGGAATGAAGATGGGAGGCGCCGCAGCAGACCAGAGACACCCATCCGACCGGACCAGCAGCGGGACCGCCCCTGGGTGAGTATAATATAACGTCTTTTTTTCTCCTCTTTCAGGTAACATCGGGGGCTTATCTACAGCATTACAGAATGCTGTAGATAAGCCCCTGATGCCGGTGGGCTTACCTCACCCGCGATTTTCGGGGTGACAGGTTCCATTTAACATTTTGCAAACTGTAAATCATTAAGGTTCTGAACAAATACCATAAAATAGTCTAAATTACAAATTGATTTTTTCATATCTAAATGAAAAATAAAGGCCCCATGTTCATTTTGAAGCTATCTACACTAAGTGCTGCCTTTTTTTTTTCCTTTCGCTTCTTAAATGCAAAATGTAAATATTTCTTTCCTTGTGCTAGATTGCTGCTGTTGTTTTTGACATGGTTGTAGACCTCATCATCTCCTATGATGCCAATTCTTAGAGTAGCCAAGTGTTGAAGGGGTTTTCTGAGATTTTAATATATATTCACTTGAATAGGACAACGTTTTATTACAGAGCACAGCTACAACTATGAGTGGAGATTCAGGGTTAGTGCACACTAGGTGTTTTTTCTGCAGCAAAACCTGATCTCTTGGCAGGAAAGAAGCTGCAGAAAAAAAAACATGTTATTCTTGGGGTTTTTTATGCCTTTTTTGCAGCTGTTTTGGCATGCTCGATTTCTGTTGTGTATGCTGATAAAGTGTAGTGTTTGGGGAAAAAAAAATTCCTATACCGTAGAATCAGGTTTTGGCACACACAAAAAACGCAGCAAAACATGATACCTGCGTTTTTGGTGCTTTTATTTCACCACTCATTTAAGTCAATGGGTGAAAAATGCTGAGAGAAATGACAACAATGTGTATAGAGGGGAGAGAACTCCGAGCCGAGTCTGGGGTGTTCTTTTCGTCCCTGTATGCCACCTCCTGCTTATGATTGCTCAACCTTATACAAGGGAATAAGTACATGCCCCAAAGACAAATCTCTGCTAACACCCTGTAGAATTATAGATGGCAACCTAAACTTTACAGGCCAATATCTTCAACAGAAAAGAGAATTTAAAGAAAAAAATCTGTTTTCCTTAACTTTGCAGCCTCTATTCCATGATGTGCCAAGTGTGTCCTTGTCATGTATGATGTTTTGATGGCTGCATTCCAAACATGAGATACTGTAAGATGGTTATTTTGCAGAACTGCAACTATTCAGTGTCAAAAAAAGGGTCATAGAATGTAACTTGATAGAATGGGAAATAGAAAAAATGCTTGACTTGGTTTTATATTATTACTATTTAAATTTACGGTCTAAAGATGGCCAATGTGTGAATTAACCCCTTTAAACTTTGTCACCGGAGATGTCGCCACTTATTTTGTCACGATTTGTTCTGCAGTGTCGTGTAAGCTCTGTTCACATCTGCATTAAGTTTTATGGTCTACAGCGTGTTTTTTTTTTTTTTTACATATTCCATTCTTTTTATTATGAAGATAATCATTTAGCCTCCACTGCTATTAGCGTTAACGCAGCAATTTAGACAATAGGAACCAAGACTAGAGATGTTCATTGACTTCTATAGGAAAATGTTATGGGCATGCTCCGTGCAGTGAAGGGGGTGAGCTCTGACCAGCACCTATTGTGAGTAGTGGATCCTGCGTCACCTATATCGATATATAGATAACGCCTTGCATTGTAATAATCCCCGTGATCTATTATGAGGCTCAGTATTGGGATATATTTTTATTTAAAAGCTCCCAAAATTCTTCAATATGTGTAATGTATCCAATTATAAAAACAATAGGTTTCTCTGATGATGTATTCCATATAAAGCTGAACTTAGGCATTTTGATTGTCATCAGATTCAGTGTAAGGCTGTATTCACAATTTGCGTTTTTGCAGCATTTTTTTTCTGCTAATTTAAAGCGGTGTTTAAAGCTGCTTACAAAAAGCGGGTTTTGCTTAGTTTTTCAGCATTTTTTTTTTTTTGTTTACTGTGTTTTTATCAGAGTACATTTGTTTCTTATGCATGCTGATAAAGTTTAGTGCATTAAACAAAAATATGATTTAACTTCATCAGGTTCTGGCCCCCAAAACGCAGCAAATCTGATATACCTGCATTTTTTTTGCACTATCCATTGCTTCCAATGGATTTAAAACGCTGCAGAAACGCTAAAAGAAGTGACATGCTGCATTCGGCAAAAACAAAGTTGTGAAGCATTGCTGAAAATGTGCATAAAAAAGCTGCAACAACGCAACATGTGAACGTAGCCTAATAGTGAAACTTGGATTCAGTATTTTTGGCTAGTCATTCTTGTGTTTAGACGAATTTCATAGGTGTGTTGATTTTGAGATGAGCGGTGTGATCCACATACTGTAAGGGTAAGTTCACACAGGGCGTTTTTGCTGCCTTTTTTATGCTAATTTTCAGCTGCTTTTTACAATACCAGCAAAGCCTATGAGATTTCAGAAATCTCATGCACACACATTAGTTTTTTGTTTGATCAGTATATGTGCCTTGCTGTGTTTTTTGGACATAGAGCATTCACTACTTTCAGCGTTTTTGCTGCTTTTTTTTTACCCATTGACTTGAATGGGTGTTGGAGAAAAAAAACGCCGCAAAAACTCAGGTATAATTATTTGCTGCGTTTTTGCTGCTGAAAATCCAAGGACATTAGCATGTACAAAAAGAAAAAAAGTATCAAAACCGCACCAAAAAGCACACCTAAACCTGCGTTTTTGAAGCAGCTTTCCTGCCAAGAAGATCAGGTTTTGCTACAGAAAAAAAAAACAGCAAAAACGCCCTGTGTGAACTTACCCTTACTAGCCGTACAATTGTTTATAATCACATGAGCAGAGGAGATTCTTAGTAGGGATTCCTGTGTAACTGCAGCCAACAGAAAATGATTCTTATACAACAATATATTATAACTAGCTATTGAACCCGTTCTACGCCCGGGTGGCGAGCATTTATATTGGTACTAGATTGTGGCCCGATTCTAACGCATCGGGTATTCTAGAATATGCATATCCCCGTAGTATATGGACAATGATGATTCCAGAATTCGCGGCAGACTGTGTCCGTCGCTGATTGGTCGAGGCACCCTTTATGACATCATCGTCGCCATGGCAACCATTATGACATCATCGTCGCTGTGCCCGTTGCTGATTGGTCGAGGCCTGGCGGCCTCGACCAATCAGAGACGCGGGATGTCTACGTCCTTTACGACATCATCGTCGCTGTGCCCGTCGCTGATTGGTCGAGGCATGCCGGCCTCGACCAATCAGACGCGGGATTTCTACGTCGATACTGTGCCCGTCGCTGATTAGTCGAGGCCTGGCGGCCTCGACCAATCGGGGACGCGGGATTTCCAGGACAGACAGACAGAAAGACAGACAGACACAGACGGAAAAACCCTTAGACGATTATATATATATATATATAGATGGTCTCCATCCTGTCATGTGCTGCTCCATCCTGCGCCCCCATCCTGTCATGTGCTGCTCCCATCCTGCGCCCCATTCTGACATGTGCTGCACCCATCCTGCGCCTCCATTCTGACATGTGCTACACCCATCCTGCGCCTCCATTCTGACATGTGCTGCACCCATCCTGCGCCCCCATCCTGTCATGTGCTGCTCCCATCCTGCGCCCCATTCTGACATTTGCTGCACCCATCCTACGCCTCCATTCTGACATTTGCTGCACCCATCCTGCGCCTCCATTCTGACATGTGCTACACCCATCCTGCGCCTCCATTCTGACATGTGCTGCACCCATCCTGCGCCTCCATTCTGACATTTGCTGCACCCATCCTGCGCCTCCATTCTGACATGTGCTACACCCATCCTGCGCCTCCATTCTGACATGTGCTGCTCCCATCCTGCGCCCCCGTTCTGTCATGTGCTGCTCCCATCCTGCGCCCCCGTTCTGTCATGTGCTGCTACCATCCTGCACCCCCGTTCTGTCATGTGCTGCTCCCATCCTGCGCCACCATTCTTTAATTTGCTGCTCCCATCCATATGCCCCATACGCTGCTCCATAAAGGTTGATGGCCCCCATAAGATGCTCCATAGTATATGCCCCGTACACTGCTCCATAAAGGTTTATGGCCCCCATAAGATGCTCCATAGTATATGCCCTCGTACACTGCTCCATTATGGTTGATGGCCCCATAAGATGCTCCATAGTGTATGCCCCGTACGCTGTTCCATAAAGGTTTATGGCCCCCATAAGATGCTCCACGGTATATGCCTCCGTACACTGCTCCATTATGGTTTATGGCCCCCATAAGATGCTCCATGGTATATGCCCCCGTACACTGCTCCATTATGGTTTATGGCCCCCATAAGATGCTCCATGGTATATGCCCCCGTACACTGCTCCATTATGGTTTATGGCCCCCATAAGATGCTCCATGGTATATGCCCCCGTACACTGCTCCATTATGGTTTATGGCCCCCATAAGATGCTCCATGGTATATGCTCCCGTACACTGCTCCATTATGGTTTATGGCCCCCATAAGATGCTCCATGGTATATGCCCCCGTACACTGCTCCATAAAGGTTTATGGCCCCCATAAGATGCTCCATGGTATATGCCCCCCGTACACTGCTCCATTATGGTTTATGGCCCCCATAAGATGCTCCATGGTATATGCCCTCGTACACTGCTCCATTATGGTTTATGGCCCCCATAAGATGCTCCATGGTATATGCCCCCGTACACTGCTCCATTATGGTTTATGGCCCCCATAAGATGCTCCATGGTATATGCCCCCGTACACTGCTCCATTATGGTTTATGGCCCAATAAGATGCTCCATAGTATATGCCCCGTATGCTGCTGCAATATATATATAAAAAAAACCATACTCGCCTATCGTCGCTGGGCGCCGAGTGCTGGGGGGGCCTGAGCAAGCGGGGACACCGGCGCGCTGTGGGGGTCAGGTGCCGGTATCGCCGCTAGCTCAGGCCCCCGACACTTGCTATATTCACCTGGCCCCGTTCCACCGCTGCGCGCCGCCATCTTCCGGCTCCTCTGGCTGTGACTGGTCAGTCAGAGGGCGGTACGCATTAAGCGCGTCATCACGATCTCTGAACTGAACGTCACAGGCAGAGGACCGGGAGACGGAGCCGCACGCAGCGCTGGAACGGGGCCAGGTGAATATAGCCGATACTTACCCTCCTGGCGGTCCCTGCCTCTCCGTTGGAGATCGCGGTGTGCGTTCAGTGTTTACGCATACCGCGATCTCCTGGGCTGCTTCACTCTGTGGGGTCCAGACTGCGCCGGCGCTTGTGCAGTCTATAAAGGCTTCGGACAGAGTAACGCTCCCAGCGTTATATTATAGATAGTCTTTTGTTACGTGGGCTGTGCAATATACTACATGGGCTGTGCAATATACTACATGGACATGCATATTCTAGAATACCCGATGCGTTAGAATCGGGCCACCATCTAGTCTATCTATCTATCGATCTATCTATCTATCTATCTATCTCTATATATATATATATATATATATATATATATATATATATATATATATATATATATATATATATAAATTGCCTAATGGTTTTTCCGTCTGTCTGTCCTGGAAATCCCGCGTCTCTGATTGGTCGAGGCCACCAGGCCTCGACCAATCAGAGACGGGCACAGCATGGCGATGATGATGTCATAAAGGTTGCCTCGACCAATCAGCGGCGGGCATAGTATCGACGTAGAAATCCCGCGTCTCTGGTCGAGGCCTGGCGGCCTCGACCAATCAATCAGCGACGGGCACAGCGACGATGATGTCATAAAGGACGTAGACATCCCGCGTCTGATTGAATCAGCGACGGGCACAGTATCGACGTAGATGTCATAATGGTTGCCATGGCGACGATGATGTCATAAAGGTTGCCTCGACCAATCAGCGACGGGCACAGTCTGTCGCGAATTCTGCAATCATCATTGTCCATATACTACGGGGACATGCATATTCTAGAATACCCGATGCGTTAGAATCGGGCCACAATCTAGTGTATTATAATAGTCTTTTTATTCTCCATTAAACCATTTTAGTGAAAGCCTAAAATACATTTACATTAGAAGTTACTTTAGTTTTAGCAATGTAACCATATTATTTTCATTTAATTCAAACAGGAAGTCCGATACCTAAAATGGCCTTTTATAAATATTTATTTTTACACCTTAACAGGTTTTGTAGTTTTCTTCTTTATAAAATTCTCTACATTTCTTCCTATAAAGTCAATTCCTAAATGTGTGTGTGTTTTGTTTTGTTTTTTTCACTTTACTTCCTATGATGATTTGTTTGAGAGGAGTCTGAGGGTATATTTCCACGTGGCGTATTCCGAGCGCTTTGGACACAGCGGACACCCTCCCCGCTCAAAGCGCTGCCGGCTTTTGTACGCACAGTGATTCCGCATTATGTGGTATCACCGCATCCTATACATAGAACGGTGCTATTTATCTTGCTGGAGACTGAGCGTCTCCACAAGATAAATGGACATGCTGCGGTCTATAAAGACGCGCCATATGTGCGTATACGCAGGTTTGCCACCTGCGTCTTTGTACGCATAGTGGATATGGGATTTCATAAAATCCCGTCCACTATGCTGTAACATCTGGATGCTGCGGCTGTATGCAGCGTCCAATCCACAGCAAATACGCCACGTGGAAACATACCCCAATGAGCTGCCACAGCAGGCTGGGGCTGCACTCACTTCTTTGCAGCATTTATCTCCCCTCCTGGAACAGGACGTCATCAGGTGGTAGTGCTGCATTCACTAACAACTGGTTTTCATCCCCACCCTCTGAGGATCTCCTGATTCCATGGTGCTGATGGAAGCAGAGTGACCAATTGGCCTTCACTCTACTGATATCCCACCTGCTGCTGCTTACTGTGAAACGAGACATCATTAGTGGGTGTTGATAGAAGCAGGGTGAGTGACAGCAGTGCAACTCCTTGTTGATGATCCGTTTGAGTAGCTACTTATCTTCCTTATGAAAAAAAGCACTGTTCATTTGTTGAATCAGAGTAGCACCAAACTAATGATAATATATCTTCTGCATAGATGTCACTGCCCCCCTGTATATAAGCCCTGAAAGGTGATGGCCGTATCTCTTATCGGCCAAACCTGGTGACAGGTTCCCTTTAAATTCACTGGCTCTGACTCACTCATACATGCCTTATGAAAGTGATACATTTACTGTAGTAAAATGGTAACACTATGCTTTTAATCTCCATTATGATACAATAATCAAGCTATTTAGAGAGAACATAACATATATTTATTGGAATACAACAGTTCTGAGATGAGTGCAGGCATTCCTTCCCAGTGCCTTTTTCTTCTGATCTGTAGAGGAGGAGCTTCACTACTGAGCATGTACATAAAGTGCAGCACAGATTCATCTCCACTAAAAGCCGAGATCCTCAGATCAGGAACAGAACAGACATTTATAGGACATTTCATTACTTTCCCAAATTCTAAAGAAAAAATATTCAGCACGTCCTGCATTGTACTACTGTACCCAATTTATTATATATTCTAGGAGTCTGTCCAATTTATTCCGACTCCACAACTCCCACTACACAGCACTGAATGTGAAACCAGGTTTCAATGACTTCAGTAATCCAAGGGGGTAACATTTCTCCTTGCGGACACGCCAGAGTGAGGAGACTTTTAAGCCGCAATGCTCCTCTGGGAAATATGCAAATTCTCTTCGGAGAGGAAGAGGACTAGAACTTTAGTGCCACCTATAGGAAGTAGCAATCCTAAAAGTCAATATCGACTCCCTAACGAGCCTTGTCACATGACTTCGGATAAAAGCCAAAATCTCAATTTGCAGAGACTGTGTTCACAAACTCCCCAAAAAAACAATGGCGGCATATGCACCCACCTCCTCACAATTTTATCGCACTTTGGATTGTCCTGCCATATCCATGTTTCATTACATTCTATGGTAAAATAAATGATGACATTCAGAACTACAACTCAACCCATCAAAAACAAGCCCTTATAACCTCTGTCAGAAAAATAGAAGGGGGTATTTGTGTGGCCCCCACAGGATTTTTTGCTCACCTCTGCATGGGTTAAAACTTTGAAACCTTAAAGAAGCCGGAGCACTAATTACTGTCATCCTAATGGAAGATGCTGCCATAGAGCCATTGGTTCACTGCACAGGTAGGATAATCGAGTGGTGTCTGTCAGGAATTGTAGCATGGTCATGCTGAGCTCACAGTATTGTGGGACAAGGTCGTTAGGACAGCACTTCTGGCTCCGGTCGGAGCGCCGTCATTTCCTCTTGTGGTCAACACATTTATAATGTATACCACTTTTATTTTCAGCATTTACAGCCGAACAATACCAGCAACATCAACAACAACTGGCACTAATGCAGAAACAGCAAATTGCTCAAATCCATCAACAGCAAGCAAATAACTCATCCGCCAACACTTCACAGGTAATAATGGCGCTCTCAGTATGCTGAATGTGTTTGCTAGCCTGTAAAATCTGCGTGATGTGATGTTTCCAATCACTGACACAAGTACTCCAATCTAACGCAGAATTGCTGACCCTCTACATGGGCACACGCCACTCCTCCATCAGATTTACCAATCCCCTGGACGCCTAGATCATCCCATCCTTACCCTTCACCCGTACACAAAGCTTCTGTTCCATTGCTTTGCCTCATCTATCACTCCATGCAAAGTTGTGGTGTGGCACCTATATTGGGGGGGACACAAATGGTGCCGATTTACTTTCTTACTGAATCTTTATAGTGTTCAACATTTTTCTTTTTCCAGTGCAGAAAAATGTAAAATATCTGCAGATAACCCATCATTAACGGGATCGTGATAACCATATTCATTAAGCTCCACATGTTAATGTGTTATTGTTAACCCTTTCTAGAATTCTTGATCCAAATCTCCTGCATAAAAATTAGTGATGAGCGAATATACTCTTTACTCGAGATTTCCCGAGCACGCTCAGGTGTCCTCCGAGTATTTTTTTAGTGCTCGGAGTTTTACTTTTTATTGCTGCAGCTGAATGATTTACATCTGTTAGCCAGCATAAGTACATGTGGGGATTCCCTAACAACCAGGCAACCCCCACATGTACTTATGCCGGCTAACAGATGTAAATCATTCAGCTGCAGCAAGAAAAACTAAATCTCCGAGCACTAAAAAATAGTCCCCCTGAGCGTGCTCGAGTAACGAGTATATTCGCTCATCACTAATAAAGATGAATGCAAAAAGGTGGGCACTAAAATTTGACCTTGTGTGGTAAAATCGCAAATAAGTGAGCTGCTGCCTGCACGGACAATTTTCTGACTTTCCAAGAGCCATCAGCAGTGTTAGATCGTAATGTTTCGACAGCACTAAGCACAATACAAAGGCTCCTGTAATTCCCGGCATGTCTGCCCAGTTATGGTTTATTGATCAGTTTTCTCTTTCTGGAAATGTTCAGCCATTCAGATCCTAATCTATATATTTTTTTTTTTCTTTAGGGTTTTGTTTCAAAGACGTTAGACTCTGCCAGTGCTCAGTTTGCTGTTACAGCTTTGGTAACGTCTGAACAGCTGATGGCCATCAAGATGAAGGATGATGTTGTTCTTGGCATTGGAGTGAATGGCATTCTTCAAGCCTCAGGTATGCCATGATGCCCGAAGACTGAATGTGTTGAATGGCTTCCTAAATGACCCACTGCTGATGTGGTTTGTCTCTTTTTACAGGAGTATACAAGGGCTTACACCTCAGTAGTAATACGCCTGCAGCACTCGTACACACAAGTTCATCATCGACATCAACTGGTTCAGCCTTGCTACAGCCTTCCAATATAACACAGACTGCGAGTTCCCACAGCGCTCTGAGTCACCAAGTAACTGCTGCCAATTCTGCAACAACTCAGGTCCTGATTGGGAATAACATCCGATTAACTGTACCCTCGTCCGTTGCCACTGTAAACTCTCTACCCCTCAATGCACGCCATTTACCCAGGACTTTAAGTGCTGTTCCCCCATCTGCCTTAAAGCTCGCTGCAGCAGCGGCAGCTAATTGTCAGGTACCCAAGATTCCAGCAGCATCTTCTGTGGATGGAGTACCAAGGTAAGACCCCACTGACACCTCGCAGGAAATGATTAGCAGTGGTGTTGTATGTTACATATCCCAAGAGCTTTTGAGGAGAAGGCAATGGGTTCATGCTGTGTGTAGACCTTCTAGTAGTTATTTGCTGCCTCCACGAGTTCGCTCTTTCCCGCTCTCTTTCGTGCTCTTACACTCGGTAACACCGCTATTTTGAACTTTAAATATGTGATTTATAAATATGTTTGATCAAATCTCATTAAAGCCATCCCCTCCTTCAGAATGCAGCCTGCTATATAAAATCCCATATGGGTGCTACGAGGACTTTAAAAATGACCTTGTAGGAGGAGGGAGGGGGCAGACATATTCTAGCACCTGTTGTGGTGTTTTTTTGTTTTTGCTTTTTTTTTTGTTCACGCTTTAGATGGTTCCTGTAGGATACGTATTCCAATCTCTTCACAATGAAGAAGTGGGATGCTTTGGTAATATGACTGTGAGCCATCGTAAGCACAGACACTGACGTGAAATCCGTGAATTCTAGGTGCCGCGTTGAGAAATGTATACAAACGCCTAACTGCTTTCTCTTATCAATCATTTTATCTATTTGTCTGCTGACCTCTGGCTTATGTTTGTGATTATTAATTTTATAAGGCGCAAACATATTCTGTTTCGTTTCACACTTGTAGGATACTTAAGTAACTAGAATTTACAGAGCAACAAAATAATTGGCAGGTAAAAAAAAAAATACTAGTGAGGGCCCTGCTTGTAAGGGCGTTCATTCTAACAGAAATTAATAAGTTGCTGTGGCTTGCAAAAGTTTTTACCCCCTTGGCTTTTTACCCATTTAGTTACATTACAAGCTGTGTTAATTTTTGTAATCCAATTTGTGTGTGATGCATCAGCACTAAATAGTCTAAGTGAAGTGAGAAAAATATAGGCATAAATTTAATTTATGGGATCAAATAACTAGTGATGAGCGAATAGCGAATATACTCGTTACTTGAGATTTCCAGAGCACGCTCAGGTATCCTCCGAGTATTTATTTTTAGTGCTCGGAGATTTAGTTTTCATCACCTCAGCTGAATGATTTACAGCTACTGGCCAGCATAAGTACATGTGGGGATTCCCTAGCAACCAGGCAACCCCCACATGTACTCAGCCTGGCTAATAGCTGTAAATCATTCAGCTGAGGCGATGAAAACTAAATCTCCGAGCACTAAAAAATACTCGGAGGACCCGAGCGTGCTCTGGAAATCTCGAGTAACGAGTATACTCGCTCATCACTACAAATAATTAAAAATTGTATTGTGCATATGTATTAACATTCACCTCTTTCTGCAATGAAAGCTTTCAACATTTCTGGTGCAAGCAATTACCTTCATAAGTCCTATGCTTAGTGTCAGGACGTCCACCTGTGTGCAATCTAAGTGCACCATGGTCGGTCAGTATATGCACTTTACCTTTCCTGAAAGGCCTCAGAGGCTGCAACACCATTAACAAGAGGCACCACTAACCAAACACCATGAAGACCAAGGACATCTCCAGACAAGTCAGGGACAAAGTGGTTGTGAAGTACAAGTGAGGGTTGGGTTATTAAAAAAAAACAACAAAACATTAAAATATCACAATCTCTGATGATACCCGGAGGACCGCCCACCAAAACTCTCTTTCAGCCTGGGCAAGGGGGCATTATTCAGAGATGTAGCACAGAAACCAGAGGTAACCCTGAAGGAGCTGCAGAGTTCCCAAGTAGATACTGAATTATCTGTCCATACGACCACAATAAGCCGTACACTCCATTGAGGTGGCCTTTATGGTAGAGTGGGCAAATAAAAGCCTTTACTAATACAAAACTTTTGAGGCTCATTTTGAGTTTGCCCAAAGACGTGGGAGACTCCCCAAATGTATGGCGGATGGTGCTGTGGGCAGATGAGACCAAAATTCTACTTTTTGGCCATAAAGGTAAATGCTATGTTTGGGCCAAACCAACACTGCTCATCACCCCAAGAACAACATTCCCACAGTGAAACATGGTGGTAGCAGCATCATGCTGTGGGGATGTTTTTCGGCAACAGGGGCAGAGAAAATGGTCGAGGGGAAGATAGATGGTGAGAAATACAGGGATACTTGAGCAAAACCTGTTTGTCAGTGGTTTGAGACTGGGACGCAGGTTCACCTTCCAACAAGACAATGACCCAAAGTATTCTGCTAAAGCAACACTCGAGTGGTTTAAGGGGAAACGTGTAAATGTTGTGGTGTGGCCTAGTGATAGCTCAGACCTTAAAGGGAACCTGTCACCTGAATTTGGCAGGACCGGTTTGCGGTCATGTGGGCAGGGTTTTCGGGTGTTTGATTCACCCTTTCCTTACCCGCTGGCTGCATGCTGGCCGCAATATTGGGTTGAAGTTCATGCTGTGTTCTTCGATGTACACACCTGCGCAAGGCGCAAGATTGCGTTGCGCAGGCATGTACTTCGGAGGACACAGCATGAACTTCAACCCAATATTGCGGCCAGCATGCAGCCAGCGGGTAAGGAAAGGGTGAATCAAACACCCGAAAACCCTGCCCATATGACCGCAAACCGGTCCTGCCAAACTTAGGTGACAGGTTCCCTTTAATCCAATTGAGAATCTGAGGTCAGAGATGAAGATTGCTGTTCACCAGAGGAAACCAAAATCCGAAAAATTGTGGTTTGAAAGGGAAGGGGGAATACTTTTGCAAGCTACTGTAAAAATAAATCTGTAAATTGTGTATTACCGTATTTTTCAGAATATGTCACACTTTTTTCCCAAAAAATTCTTGGAGAAATGGTGGTTGTGTCTTATAATCTGAATTGCAACTGCAGTGGAGCGGGGTCCCAGGGTCGCTGCTGCAGGAAGCTTCTGGCAGAGGCAGGAGTCCGGTGATAGCTGTGAGCCCTAGGCTGGTACAATGAGGTGTTTGTGGGTGCTAGGGCTCCGCCAACATTTTGTGAAAGCTAGGAGCCCCGCAGTTTCTATACTCTTTGATGCAGTTGACTCTGGGGTAAATGGCTGCCGGAGGTGGCGCATGTGCAAATTGAGACCTCTGCAGTGAGATTTCATCTCCCTAGATCTCAATTGCGCATGCGTCGCCTCTGGCAGCCAGCACCTATCTAGAGATAGGATATTTTTAGCCATATTACAAAAGACACAGGAGGTCGGACACCTGCCCGCTGAGCTGCTGAAAAGAGCACAGCAGCCCTATAGGGAATGACGGGAGTGCAGGTCACAGAGACACCTCTGCTTGATTCTACAGGGAGAAACAAGGTTTCTTCTGAACTGTTGGACCCCCCCAATAATCAACAAGTCATCACCTATCACAACGCCTTCAGTCTCAGACATGGAGCAAGGGTAGTTCTAGATTGAGATTGGGTAGGAGATGCCAGGAGGTGCAGAACTGTGGGTGAGAAATGTTTGTATAGTGGGTCGGCAGTGACTGGCGCATGGTACCAGTTATGGTCGTACAATGAACTTACATTTTGTAATGTTGGAGCCATTTGCAGTCCTTTTGTAGTACTGCAGGGGTGATGCCACAGGAAGAAGCGGAGATAATTGCGCCTGGTTTTATTATTACGTGTATTATTTAGCTTTCTTATTTTACGTTTCATTAACGCCTTTTATTTTCTTTTACAGGGAAAACCATGAAACAGAAAAGCCAGCATTGAACAGTATAGCAGACAACACAGTAGCGATGGAAGTGACGTAGCTTTGGCAGGACTGGGACTGCAGCCTTGGGGACTGGTTTAGGTGCTATGCATCAGTAGCATTATGAATGCACGGGATGATGGGAAGCAGCACACTGCATTTCCACCGCAGCTGTGGGGACTCAACAGCAACGCACATCTCTCATGCTTTGATTTCTTTTCTTTTTTCGTACTGTTAATAGGAAAGAATAAACATCTGTAAATTATGAATACAGCAATTATCTGTACAGTACTGCATATTTGTAATACCCTTGTATATATGTTACTTGAATACAGAACTGTTCATTTGTGATGCTTTGCACTGGGGGGGGGGGGAAAAAAACAAAACGGGAAAAACAAATACTGCAACAAAGTAAGAGTGTGAGATTGTATAGAGATGGGAAGTGTCATCACATCATGTGCATGGTGCGGAACCTGCTGTTTTATCTATTTATTGTGCCGTGTTTACAGTTTTTTGTACACTGTACCTTCATTGGTTCCTGTGCTGTAGTAAATGTGTTAGGTAGCTGTGGACTCCTTGGTATTTTGTAAATGGTATAACATAACTTGGTTCCCCACCGGGTCCCTGAGTTCTCTGTATCATGTGAAGAAATGGTGACATACATACAGAATCTTAAGAAAAAGGCATAATATTTTTTTTTTTATTATTATTATTATTTTTTTAAATAACGGGGAATGTACTAATGGGAGCTCTTCCTGTTCTAAAATCAGAAGTGACAAGATAATAACGAAGTCTCTTGTATCTTCCCTTCCCCATTCACCTGTACGGCGTCACGTAAGGTGGTTTCTGGTACTTCAAGCACTAAGGTTTTGTTGCTGCTTTACAAACAACCCCACCTCCCCCTTTTCCGGACCCTCCTGCCCAATTTCTTCCTCCTCCTACACCAAAAAAAAGTGTTAAATCAAGTATGCAAATGGAGTCCATTCAACTGGAGTTTTTTTTTTTTTTTATGTTGTCTGCCCTTTTTTTTTTTTTTTTTTTTAAGAAAAAAAAATAGAAAAAAAAAACACTTTAAAAAATTGTATTTTTTTATTGTGTAATTGTAAAAGACTTCATTCTTTACTTGTTCTTAAGAAAACACAAGGACATAAGGGAGAAGAATGCAGTAATTGCTGTACGTGTATCATCATTCCAGTTTCTAGAACAGCCAGCTTTTTATTTTTCGGATATTTTCTCCAGAAGGCTGCAGGGCCAGAACCACAACTATCGGGTGCCTTCCTTTGGAAATATGCGCTCTCTTCTGTGAAGAGCATGGTACTTTACAGACTACTAACGCTTTGTCAGTACCCAAGTCTGAATGCCCAGTCCGGTGGCATAACATTATCCTTGAGGTTTTTTTAAATCCCACCTGGAAATACATTGTGAATGAATCCTCACAAAAAAAAAAAAACTAAATAAATAAACCCAGGGCATTACATGTTGACAAACGAAAATGTGTGGTGATGTTTCTTCTTTTTCTTTTCTGTGTTAATTTCCGCTCTAAAGTACATTGTCAATTTCAATTCAATGTTCTGCACTTGTTTCTTAAATGGAAGGAAAGAAAAGCTCCCACTAAATTAAGGAAATATTAAAATACATGAACTATTATCTGGCTCCTCGTGGTTCTAGATTCCAGCGTTGGTTTTCTTGTATTCGGACATTGAACGGATTTCGCCTTCCCGTGCTACATGAAGCTGCGTGTGAGTGTTTCCACTCGGGTATATGATTTATGGGAGGGGTGAAAATGAACCCATATTGGTCACATTCATCGTGCACACGACTGTAAAAATCGTCCCCATGTTATTCTATGGTGCCACGCACTTTTTTTTTTTTTCTCCTTGCTCTCAGCCATTCATGTCTATGGGTCCGAAAAAGAAAGAATCTGACTTCATTCGGATGATAACAGACCACAGACCAATTTTCAAAGACTGACAAAATGGAGAATTATTCTTTATTCTCCACATCTGAAAAAATTTGATAAAAACTGATCAGCAGGTGTGTAGCATAATCGGCCCTATTTTCTCAGATGAGATAATCTGTCGTGTGACCCTAGTCTGAGAAGGGGCCATTGACGGCTATTTTTCATTATATTAAATGTGATTTCACAAGCACTTTTCAAATTTAAACAATTTTCCAATTGACTTGTTATAAATATTCTGCATTGTCCAGAATGCAGGGCTTTTTTTTTCTCTTACTGCTAGGTTACCTGCAGTAAGCTAGCTGGGCTAGCTGCACAAAAGCTGTTCTGCCCTGTATGCACACATGGATTTTTCCTCTCTGAACCCTGTTCACACAGGTAATATACAGATGATCAGGTTTTTAAATACATCAGATAGGGATTGCATACATTAGTTAGGACTGCTCTGATAAGGGTATACCGTGAAGATTGGTAGAGCAGCTTAGTATACATTTTTTGCAAAAAACGTATCAACCAAATACCCTGTTATTTACATCTTTTACTAGCACTTGCGGATTACTGCAAACATTTTTTCAAACTGAGTGTTTTTGGTTTTACCATTCTCTTTTGTGTCTTCAGGTTTCTTGGTGGTGTGTGAACATGTTCTTACAGACTTGTTCACTGTGCAAGTAGCCCATGTGTTCCTGTTTCCATGATTGTTCTCTTGTGTCTACAAGACTGGGGAGTTCCACCACTCCTCTTGGGCTAGCTGCACAAAAGCTGTTCTGCCCTGTATGCACACATGGATTTTTCCTCTCTGAACCCTGTTCACACAGGTAATATACAGATGATCAGGTTTTTAAATACATCAGATAGGGATTGCATACATTAGTTAGGACTGCTCTGATATGGGTATACCGTGAAGATTGGTAGAGCAGCTTAGTATACATTTTTTGCAAAAAACGTATCAACCAAATACCCTGTTATTTACATCTTTTACTAGCACTTGCGGATTACTGCAAACATTTTTTCAAACTGAGTGTTTTTGGTTTTACCATTCTCTTTTGTGTCTTCAGGTTTCTTGGTGGTGTGTGAACATGTTCTTACAGACTTGTTCACTGTGCAAGTAGCCCATGTGTTCCTGTTTCCATGATTGTTCTCTTGTGTCTACAAGACTGGGGAGTTCCACCACTCCTCTTGGGCTAGCTGCACAAAAGCTGTTCTGCCCTGTATGCACACATGGATTTTTCCTCTCTGAACCCTGTTCACACAGGTAATATACAGATGATCAGGTTTTTAAATACATCAGATAGGGATTGCATACATTAGTTAGGACTGCTCTGATATGGGTATACCGTGAAGATTGGTAGAGCAGCTTAGTATACATTTTTTGCAAAAAACGTATCAACCAAATACCCTGTTATTTACATCTTTTACTAGCACTTGCGGATTACTGCAAACATTTTTTCAAACTGTGTGTTTTTGGTTTTACCATTCTCTTTTGTGTCTTCACGCTACAGTAATCAGTGGCTGGTCTCTTGGGCAAGGAGAGCAGCGCTTACAAGCTGATAGGTGCTTGTAAGTGCTGCTCTCCTTGCCCATCAGCTTGTAAGTGCTGCTCTCCTTGCTCATCAGCTTGTAAGTGCTGCTCTCCTTGCCTATCAGCTTGTAAGTGCAGCTTGGAATCTGGTGGTGCATCGGTGTCTGCGGCAGTGTAGCTAAGCCCCATTTAGTTCACTGATTATCTGGAGTCTGATCCCACTTAATCGCTCATTGATGACCTAATGTGTATTCCTCAAAAAAATCTTTTATGGCGGTTACTTCTTTAAAGGGGTCATGTGCTTTTACAACCCCTCTTCATTTTAAAATGTAGAAGCAAGGCTCTTAGGTTTGCATTACCAACGCATTGTGCCATGGTAAGACCCAAAACCAACCAAATGAACCAGTAGTGGGCTGCCTCCTGAAACTGGGCTGGCCAGGCAAGTGAGAAGGTACCTTAAGTGGATTTGTCCCTTTTTTTTTTTTTTTATTACAACCTTCTGCCAAATTTGTTGGTAACTAGTGATGAGCGAATGTGCTGGGATCGAAAAATATTTAGAATTGAGAGTCCTCAGTGGTTGATACCTTTTAATGGCTAACTGAAAAGATAGTAACAAAGTGTAAGCTTTCGAGGCTACATACGTCTCTTCATCAGGCAAAGACTAAAACAAATTCTGAAGAATCACATATTTATGCACAACATAGTATAGAAAAAAAAAGGGGGAAAAAACCATGGATAAGCCAGGTGGCATGAAGCAGAATTACCATGGGTCATAAACAGTTACGTCCATAAATATTGGGCCAATTCTTAGATAAGGAATGTTTTATTGTCCTGTGATTAGCCACCAGAATATCAAGGAATCACCTGCTACATTACAAAACTAAAGAAGAAAATAACCGGGTACCTCTAGTAGTTACCTACAATCCAAATCTGGAGGTGCTAAGGGGAGCTGCACGGAAATTACAACCTTAACTGCAAAAAGATGCCCGATTACAATCCATTTTTCCAGACCCCCCACTACTGTGTTTTAGGCAGCCCCCAAATCTAAGAAGCATCATTGTCAAGAGCTCCCTGTCCTCTCCAACAGCTGCAGGAACCTTTCCTTGCAACCAGAAAAAATGTAAAACCTGTCCATTTATAATGACCACGGACAAGATAAAGATCCCCAATTCACATCAGGTCTACAAGATCCCAGGTACTTTCAGCTGCGTCACTTCTAATGTGGTGTACCTAATTATTTGTACTAAATGTCCAGCTGGGGGTCTGTATGTGGGGGAGACAGGGCAGAAGCTGAGAACAAGGATGAATTCTCATTGCCATACAATAAGAGAAAAAAGAATGGATCTACCTGTGGCAATACATTTCTGTCTCCCAAATCATAACATTATGGACATGAAATTACTTGTACTAAAAGGTAACTTCAAATCGCAGAAAGACAGGAGAGTCTGGGAATATAAACTGATGACGACCTTTGACACTCTCACTGCAGAAATGAATGTGTCGCACGGATTTGTGTCTTTTTACATCAACTAAGGAACTTGCCCCTCAGACTATGAGGGGTCATCACAACAGAGACCCTAATCACAGGACAATAAAACAATCCTTATCTAAGAACTGGACCAATATTTATGGACGTAACTGTTTATCACGCATGGTAATTCTGCTTCATGCCACCTGGCTTATCCATGGTTTTCCCCTCTTTTTTTTTTCTATGCTATGTTGTGCATAAATATGTGATTCTTCAGAATTTGTTTTAGTCTTTGCCTGATGAAGAGACGTATGTAGTCTCGGAAGCTTGCAATTTGTTACCATCTTTTCAGTTAGCCATTAAAAGGTATCAACCACTGAGGACTCTCAATTCTAAATATTTTTCTATCTACTGGCTAACACGGTACCAAGATATATTTCTTTCCTGTGCTGGGATCAAGTGTTATCTGAGCATGCTCATGTGCTAACAATGATTTTGGAGTTCTCGAATAACATGTTTGTGTCCCTCCAGCTTCATGTCTCAAAGCTCTTTGACACAACACATGCAAGGATAGCCTAACAAACCGCCAATCCCTGCATATGTTGTGGCTGTCGAACAGCAGTGAGACATGGTTAGCACCCGAGCATGCTCAGATAACATCTTATGCGACCACATTCGCTTAACACTTGGTAACTATAGTGATGCATTGAACGCAAATCAAAATGACCCAACATAAGAACCAAATGTCTTAGGCTAAGTTCACTCGTTGCATACTTTGTGCAGATTTCATACATATTTCACCCTTTCAATTGCACATAATGAAAATTTCCAGTTAATCCACACAAAAACCTGACACGCTGTTGGTTTAAAAATCTGCACCCACACGTCATTTTATGCACAGAAATATCTGCAATGTGAATATTTGATCTGATGATATGCCTTCTGCTTATATGGTACTGGATTATGTTACACATTTTCTGCATGCAAATACGCAACATATTAACTTGAAGGGGGTCCGAAACGTAAACTAGAATCCACGAACACTCAAACCTCTGGGGAACTCGGGAAAGCTCTTGGCCGCTGCTCCAGTCTTGGGGTTATGGCTGCAGCATTTACAGCTCACATCACCGCTGCAGCCAATCACTGAGCTCAGCCAATGTAGTCGGCATGAGCCGGTGAGTTGAATGTTTGGCTGCAGCTGTGATTTTAGCAGTAGACCATTTACCTTATTCTATTGCAAGAGATCTCACTACATGTACAGCTCTGGCAAAAATTAAGAGACCACCACATCAAAACCCTGTAATGGGCTGCCCAATCTCCAGACCTGAACCCCATTGAAAACCTCTGGAATGTAATCAAGAGGATGATGGAAGGTCACAAGCCATCAAACAAAGAAGAACTGCTTACATTTTTGCGCCAGAAGCCGTGTGAAAGACTGGTGGAAAGCATGCCAAGACGCATGAAAGCTGTGATTAACAATCATGGTTATTCCACAAAATATTGATTTCTGAACTCTTCCTGAGTTACAACATTAGTATTGTTGTTTCTAAATGATTATAAACTTGTTCTCTTTGCATTATTTGAGGTCTGAAAGCATTGGGGTTTGTTTTTGTTTTTAATTTTGACCATTTTTCCTTATCAGAAAAAAAAACAAAACAAAAGTTATTACTTGGAAATTCGGAGACATGTTGTCAGAAGTTTATAGAAGAACAATTTACATTTTACTCAAAAATATACCTATAAAGAGAAAAATCAGACAAACTGAACATTTTGCAGTGGTCTCTTAATTTTTGCCAGAGCTGTATGTGACCTTAGCGGAGAGAATATGTATATACATTTATTATATAGTGTGTATGGTAAACAGCGCCACCATGTGGAAGATCCCCGTATTGATCCGGAATAATCTGTAGCTACTGAAAAAAAAAAACCAGACCCTCCAGCGTCTTCACTGTTTTTTCAGTGCTGCATTGGTCCCATCTTGTGAGCGCAGCTTCTGATTAGCCGGAAGTCAGGAGCTCCATCACAAGCTCTCAATATGAGCCAGAACGAGCATCTCCTAGAAATGTATTGGAAAGTGACCTCAGAGCCGCTACATGAAAACACTGGAGCTGTCGGCAGGTCACTTTTTGCTGGAGACCGATGGAAGCAGCGGCAAAAAAACGGATGAAAATGCTGGAAGGCGAGTATCACACAGGGGGCAGGGGACTTAGATTTAAAGCACCACTCCACTCAAGTAATGCAATAAAATAATGCTGGGGTGGTGCTTTAACCCCTTACCGGCATCGGACGTACTATACCGTCCGATGCCGGCTCCCCTGCTTTGATGCAGGGCTCCGCGGTGAGCCCGCACCAAAGCCGGGACATGTCAGCTGTTTTGAACAGCTGACATGTGCCCGTAATAGGCGCGGGCAGAATCGCGATCTGCCCGCACCTATTAACTAGTTAAATGCCGCTGTCAAACGCAGACAGCGGCATTTAACTACCGCTTCCGGCCGGGCGGCCGGAAATGACGTCATCGCCGACCCCCGTCACATGATCGGGGGTCGGCGATGCTTGTGAATGGTAACCATAGAGGTCCTTGAGACCTCTATGGTTACTGATTGCCCGTCGCTGTGAGCGCCACCCTGTGGTCGGCGCTCACAGCACACGTGCAATTCTGCTACATAGCAGCGATCAGCAGATCGCTGCTATGTAGCAGAGCCGATCGTGCTGTGCCTGCTTCTAGCCTCTCATGGAGGCTATTGAAGCATGGCAAAAGTTTAAAAAAAAGTTTAAAAAAATGTGAAAAAAATAAAAAAAAACATAAAAGTTTAAATCACCCCCCTTTCGCCCCAATCAAAATAAATCAATAAAAAAAATATCAAATCTACGCATATTTGGTATCGCCGCGCTCAGAATCGCCTGATCTATCAATTAAAAAAATATTAACCTGATCGCTAAACAGCGTAGCGGGAAAAAAATTCGTTTTTTTGGTCGCCGCGACATTGCATTAAAATGCAATAACGGGCGATCAAAAGAACGTATCTGCACCGAAATGCTATCATTAAAAACGTCATCTCGGCACGCAAAAAATAAGCCCTCAACCGACCCCAGATGATGAAAAATGGAGACGCTACGAGTATCGGAAAATGGCGCAATTTTTTTTTTTTTTTTTTAGCAAAGTTTGGAATTTTTTTTCACCACTTAGATAAAAAAGAACCTAGTCATGTTTGGTGTCTATGAACTCGTAATGACCTAGAGCATGATAATGGCAGGTCAGTTTTAGCATTTAGTGAACCTAGCAAAAAAGCCAAACAAAAAAAACCAATGTGGGATTGCACTTTTTTTGCAATTTCACCGCACTTGGAATTTTTTTCCCGTTTTCTAGTACACGACATGCTAAAACCAATGATGACGTTCAAAAGTACAACTCGTCCCGCAAAAAATAAGCCCTCACATGGCCGTATTGACAGAAAAATACAAAAGTTATGGCTCTGGGAAGGAGGGGAGCGAAAAACGAACACGGAAAAACGAAAAATCCCCCGGTCATGAAGGGGTTAAAAATAAGCAGAAATCACTTTGCTGATGTTATAAAAAGCTGCTTTTTTTATTCCACTGCAAAAACGCGACAGGTGAAGACAATTTTTTTTTTTTTTTTGTAAATTGCTTCATCAACCAAGCAGAATAAAAACTATTGATGCCTACGGTAC
Source organism: Ranitomeya imitator (assembly GCF_032444005.1). NCBI lineage: Eukaryota > Metazoa > Chordata > Amphibia > Anura > Dendrobatidae > Ranitomeya > Ranitomeya imitator. The sequence continues at coordinate 51,147,380 of NC_091287.1, read as the reverse complement.
TAAACAACACAAGGTTGGAAAACTTTACTTGCAGGTCACTCTCATTGCATAATGTAGGAAAAATGTTACGTCCTGGAAAAATCATGCTTTGGGGGAAATGTAAGTTCCTGCCAAGACTTACGGTAATATTTTCAGGGAAGCTATTTAATAAAACTGTCATGATGCATTAAGAAATCTGCTTTTTTTCCAACCTGCTGACGTTGACCACCTAGTTAAAAAATTAAAAAGAGTATGTTGGATAGGACTACATAGGTTTCAGTTGTGGTCTGTTAACATGGAGACACATAGTTCTGCATAGGTGCTGCAGACATAAAAAAGAAGGAAAATAAAAATAGAATTGCATTATTACTATTAACTTTTTTTATTAGAAAGGCTTTAGTTATGATAAAATGAATTTCCAAGTCCCTATTGGAGTCCTGTTGTTGCTTTTTATGTTGGTGTAGCAGGACGAGCCAGTAGAAACATGAAGGTTGTACAGACTGGAGGACAACTTGGAAGGTAGAGGGTAGTAAACTGGTAGGAAGTCGGTGACTCGGGGAAACTGATGAAGCAGAGTTGAGACAGCTGTGGACTCCGGGCACTGGCAGAAAGTTGCTGCAGAAGAGTAGATTGGTACAGTAGAGTTATGAGGGTATGTCGGGAAACTTACAGAAGTAAAGATGTAGCAGACCCCTATAGTTCAGCAGGTCCGGGTAGGCCAGGTCACTTAGTAATGAAGCAGAGTCCAGTAGCGTGCTAGTAGCGGCGAGCACACCAACTACCTGAATACTCAGGCGGTGTGCTACCACCTGAGCCTGCCTATGTACAAACACTATGCAACACGCTGCAGTTAATAAATGAATTAATTCTGACATTACTACACATGTAAAAAAGCTTGAGAAAACATATAAGCCATCCACCAGAAACAGTGTAACTTTATTGGATAGGGCCTAACACTATTGATGCACCTACGAATGTACCCATATAGGCCTCTCGGGAGCTGGGGAATGGACGGTCATTATGTGTCGGTGCTGTTTGTATACTTACGATTTGCGTTTCAAACTGTTAAACTAAAACGCTGCAGAATATGTTGGCGCTATACAAATAAAGATTATTATTATACTGTATGTGTCTGGGCCCACGGCATAATACTATAGCTACATAATAGCTGGCCTTGTACTATGCTTTTTTCATCCTATAAAGCCCAAATGCTTGACTTTGGAGATGCATGCTGGCAGCCACGGAGGAAGACAGAAAGCCCAGTGCTGGAGCCGGGACAGATGAGAAATATATATAAAGCGGGGGTCACTGCTGGTTGTTTTGAGCACTGCTAGATAGTGATAAACAGCCTGTAGTCTGTTAACGGTCCTTGGAGAAGTGATTATCCTGCTGTAGCCATGGAAGCAAAACTGGTGTTACACACTTGTCCCGAGTATCCCGAGCTCCGTTTCCTTCCCCTGGGTCCGCTGCCCTCTGTTGTGCTCCATGTCGGGTTTTACAAGTTGCCTGCGAGTGCCGAGGATCAATGACATCATCTCCCTAGACCCATTTAAGGCCCATTAATGCACACACTTGGGATTGAGACTCTAGTCCTATGTTTGGTGTGTTCCACCATCTGTGCTTTCTGTGTGAGCGTTTATGACTGCTCGGGTCCACTTCATCCATCCTGCTGCTCCGGAGATTCCTGTGTGTGCCAACTCCTCGCTGCCCACGTGCCTCCCTGCTTACTGCATCGAGGCCCGTGTGCCCACCTGGACCTAAGCCTCAGAGGATCCACCTCACCAGGTCAGCCTAACAACTGATCACTACAAAATATAACGGCAGGGATGGCGGTAATATTGTAAACTGTAGGAGCTACAACCCAATGTGGTGGAGTGTGGAACCCTATGACGGCTCTCTACAGGAAACAAATCGCAGTAGTAACCATTTTTCGAGGACATTTAGTTTCTGACTTTTGGGAATCTTTTTCAAAAACTCACCTCACTGCATTCCACTGCTGATTTTCTGCTGTAGTCTTTTTAATGCTACTGGCACGGGTGCTGGATGGTGGCTTCATAGTGTTCTGCGCTGCCCAAAAAACATGATTGACGGCAGTGCTGGCAAATCTAAGTAGTCGTTCACCAGAATAATCATAAGATGATCTCGGCAGCCCATCATAAGCCTCTGCGTCCTACGTAAAGCCCCCCCTTTGCCTTTCCCTACGCCGGCTCTCCTGTATTCCCTATACTATCTGGCGCACTTGTTTGCGCTGATTACTAGTATATTTGGTATTGTCCCCAGCTTGTTTAGTTATCTCTAAGATTGCTTCTCTAGTCAATGACTACTCTATGGACCCAACATAGTAGTCAACAAGGTCAAATCGTGAACTCCTTAACCTCCCCATAAAACGGTAGTTTGGCCAGTCGTTCAGCCGGCAGCGATCTTTGCCCGTCTCTCCCATACACAGGAGTCGTCACTCGGCTGAGCGCGCCGGTGTTCTCTACGAGAAAGCCGCAGCCAGACATCTCTGCCAGAGGCTTATCTCTAGAGAACAAAGGATCGACAATCCACAATCACACCTGCCGGATCCTTAAAGGATCGACAATCCACAATCACACCTGCCGGATCCTTAAAGGATCGACAATCCACAATCACACCTGCCGGATCCTTAGCTCCCCTCACACACATTAGGCTCAGTTCACACGTACAGCAATCATCTGTTAGATACGGATCCAGTAAGCAAAAAAAATGGATCCTTTTCAAATGGAAGAAATACGGATGGCAATTTATCCATAGACTTCAATGTCTAAAAAAAACCAGAGCCAGTTAAAAATCGGTTTCTTAGCCAGACAAAAAAAGTTGTATCTGCACAACTTTTTTTGCTAGTGGATTTCTGCTGGATCCGGTTCTAACAGATCATTACCGGACATGTGAACTTAGACTTACACTGTCGCCCAAACCCACTGATATCAGTTAGTTCAGATAAAATAATTTTAATATGAATTTTATTTATATAGAATCAACATATTCGCCAACAATTGAAATAAATCTAGTGTGTATGGAGGGCTTTAGACCGACCATCTATGCACTGCGGGTCAGTGTGGTCAGTGAACCCTTCTGGTGCAGGCCATGGGGTCAGTGCCTGGCTATTACCGTCTGCCTATATAACATTAGTGCCATTATAATCGGCCATTAACCCTTATCAGCACTTCCTCAGTTCTTTATGATGTCGGCTGCCTCCAGGTGCATTTATCTGCAGCCAGTGAACTTTGCAGCCGGCTGTCCTAGATGTCTGGGATTATGTGACTAGGGGCCCACAGGGTATGTGCACACGTCAGGATTTCTTGCAGAAATTTTCCTGACAAAAACCGGACATTTCTGCCAGAAATCCGCATGCGTTTTTTTCGCGTTTTTTCATGCGGTTTTGGTGCGTTTTTTCCAACATGCATAGAATAGCGGGAAAAACGCAGAAAATCTGCAAAATTAATGAACATGCTGTTTTTTTACCGCGATGCGTTTTTTTCGCGGAAAAAAAACGCATCATGTGCACAAAACATGCAGAATGCATTCTAAATGATAGGATGCATAATGTATGCATTTTTAATGAGTTTTTATAGCGTTTATACCGTGAAAAAACGTGAAGATAACGCGAAAAAACCTGAACGTGTGCACATAGCCTAAAACGCTGTTTTTTTGCTAAGTGTTTGCCCATCCAGTCATGTTATCCAGATCGTTTTGCAACTTCCAGATTTGCACTCACCTCCTCATTGAAGCCCAACATGTTAGCTAGACACAAATTATCTTTCATGAATCCGCGCTGGTTGTCAGTTATCATATTACTAGATGGTGGCCCGATTCTAACGCATCGGGTGTTCTAGAATATGTATGTATGTATGTATATATATATAGCAGCCACATAGCATTTAGCAGAGGCCATGTAACACAGACAGCCACATAGTATCTAGCACAGCCATGTAGTATATAGGAGCCACGTAGTATATAACACAGCCACGTAGTATATAACACAGCCCACGCAGTATATAACACAGCCCACGCAGTATATAACACAGCCCACGTAGTATATAACACAGCCCACGTAGTATATAACACAGGCCACATAGTATATAACACAGCCCACGTAGTATTTAACATTGCCCATGTAGTATATAAAATTGCCCACGTAGTATATAACACTGCCCACGCAGTATATAACACAGGCCACACAGTATATAACACTGCCCACGTAGTATATAGCAGCCTCGCAGTATATAACACAGCCCAAGTACTATATAGCACTGTGTGCACCATATCCCTGTTAAAAAAAAAAATGAAATAAAAAATTGTTATATACCCACCCTCCGGTGTCCAGCTAAGCTGTCCCTATGCGCGCGATGCGGCCGCCAGCTTCCGTTCCCAGCGATGCATTGGAAATTACCCAGATGACTTAGCGGTCTCGCGAGACCACTATGTCATCATCTCGCGAGACCGCAATGCAAGGCCCGGAGCGTCGCGATAAGCAGGAAAGGCGCCGGAAGGTGAGTATATAATGATTTTTTTTTTCCTTATTTTTCACATTAGATCTTTTTACTATTGATACTGCATAGGCAGCATCAATAGTAAAAAGTTTGGTCACACAGGGTTAAAAGCAGCGTTAACTCTGCCATTAACCCTGTGTGAGCGCTGACTGGAGGGGAGTATGGAGCGGGCGCCGGGCACTGACGGCAGGGGAGTAGGGAGCGGCCATTTTGCCGCCGGACTGTGCCCGTCGCTGATTGGTAGTGGCCGTTTTGCCGCGACCAATCAGTGACTTGGGATTTTCGTGACAGACAGACAGACAAACAGACGGAAGTGACCCTTAGACAATTATATCTCTGCGGGTCATCTCTTTCTCTTAAAATGCCCTGAAAGACGTTGCCCACTACTGATGTCAGACTTACCGGACGCTAGTTACCTGGATCCACTTTCTTGTCTTTCCTAAATATCGCTACCACATCAGCCACCCTCCAATCCTGTGGCACCACCCCTGTACAAGAGAGTATAAGGCTACTTTCACACATTAGTTTTTTGCCGTCAGGCAGAATCCAGCGAATTTAAAAAAAAAACGGATCAGGCGCAAGTTGTGAAAAACTGATATGACAAATCCGTTTTTTTACGGGATCCATTTTTTTTTTTTTTTTTGCTTTTTTTTTTAATAACTTGGGGATAGGGTTTGTATAGAGAGAGAGAGAGACAGACACTCTCCAGAACGGAAAATGCACCTACGGGGTATGCTCAATGCAAAAAACAGGAATCGGTAGCTGGATTCACTCATTTCACCTCAAGTTTCATGCGTTTTTTGCTGGATCCGTCGTGCACTTTTTCGCTGGACAGGAAAAACGTTCCTCTGTACGTTTTCTTCGGCCGCCGGAAAACTAATTTTCTACGGATCCAGCAAAAAACGGATGAAATGTTAGGCCATCCGTCGCAATCTGGCACTAATACAAGTCTATGAGAAAAAACTGATCCGGCGTCAAATTTTGCCGAATCCGTTTATTTCAAAATTCACCAGAATGTGCCTGACGGCGAAAACCTGATATGTGAAAGTAGCCTAAGAATATGAGATACATCAGTCTGTCAATTATTGAGCTAAATTCCCTCAGTATCCATGGATGAATGCCATCTGGGCCAGGGAATTTGTCAATGTTTAATTTGCTCAGACACAGGCACACTTCTTGTGTTAAAGGGAACCTGTCACCACCCCCAGGGCCTTTTTAAGTAAAAGAGCCACCTTCAGCAGCACTGAGGCTGCATTCTGTGAAGGTGGCTCTTATCTTTATTATTCCTAGGAACGCTGAAATAAAGACTTTTATAAATTTCACGCCATGCCTCTATTGCGTCATGGAGGTCTGTTTTCTCCCCGTGTCAACAGCCTCGCAGCCATCCATCATCCCCAACTTGCCTCTGTGCGCCGCCTCCTTTTTTCCTCATTACGTGACTGGCGCCTGCGCTCTGCAAACATTTCTCGGGCATGTGCCGTGCGCGCTGCCCATGAACTTACATCAGGTGATGATGTAATGATATCGCGCCTGCGTGTAGCGGTAGCCCCAGTGTTATGATGTATTCACACTGCGGGGCTGGGAATCTGGCGTCTGTGCAGTGAGGATCTCTGCGCCCGTCCCCATCTCCCTCCTCCTCTTTCCTCCACCGTAATATGTCGGCAATCGGCAGCGGCTTAGTGAGCTGAAGTGCCGACGTATTAGAGCTAAAGCATAACTTTTAATTAGAATAAATTAAATCTGGACCTCTCAGGACTAAGAGCTTTACAGCTTGAAATGCATAGATCCGTGTTCTTATATCCCCTCCCCCCCCCTCCCTATGTCTACCTCCCCTTCTCTACCACCTTTTTGGCATGTTTTTGCTCTTATAACTAACATTTTTCATAATTAAAAGTCACATTTTAATTCTACATAATTAAGCAGATGCTGGAACCCCTTTGTTTTTCCTCACTTCATTGGTGAACACGGATGAAATGTGCCTGTTTAATATCTCAGCCTGCTGTTTGTCCCCTATAATTATCTTGTTGTTATCATCTTTTAAGGGGTCGATACCATCCATTTTTTTCTTTTTGGAATTGATGTATTTATAAAAAATGTGGAGATTTATGTTTCAGTAGATAAATTTGCTAGCTTGATTTATTTTTTACATTTCTTATTGAGATCTTTATACTCCTGAAATGCCACAGTGTCATGTAAAAGTTTGGGAACCCCTGGTCAAAATGACTTATTGTGAACAGTTAATCAAGTTGAAAATGAAATGGCCTAAAGTTTAGGCCTAAAGTTAAAAATTACACATTTTCTTTTTATCTTAGCCTTCCTCCCCGCAAAAAAAAGTCATTTTTTACATTTTGAAAATTACAAAAAGGAAAATGTTCCAATGCAAAAGTTTGGGCACCCTGCATGATTAGTACCTAGTAACAACTCAACCCAAAAGCATGATTATGCATCCCCATGCTTAATGGTTAGCGAGTTGTTCTTTTCCTGAAATTCTGTGCCCTTTTATCTCCACACATACATTTGATAATTGTGGCCAAAAAGTGATAGTTTAATCTCATCGGTCCACAGGACTTGTTTCCAAAATGCCTCAGGCTTGTTTAGAGGTTCTTTTTGCATACTTCTGTTGCTGAATTTTATGGTGAGGATGCTGAAGTACACCAAGATGTATGGTGCACAGGGTGGTAGTCATCGGCGATGGGCTGCTGTATTCCCACACCTTGGCATACCCACATGTTGTGAATTCTGTTGTTGGGCTCCCTCCTGTGGTCATGAATGGTACTTCGGCTGGTTCTGTCCATGGACTTTCTCTGGTGGCTGTGGGTGTTTCTGAGTTTCCTTCCTCAGGTGACGAGGTTAATTCGTTAGCTGGCTGCTCTATTTAACTCCACTTAGATATTTGCTCCATGCCACCTGTCAATGTTCCAGTATTGGTCTAGTTCACTCCTGGATCGTTCTTGTGACCTGTCTTCCCAGCAGAAGCTAAGTGACTGCTTGTTTTTCTCTGGTTTGCTATTTTTCTGTCCAGCTTGCTATTTTGATTGTTGTCTTGCTTGCTGGAAGCTCTGGGACGCAGAGGGGCGCCTCCGCACCGTGAGTCGGTGCGGAGGGTCTTTTTGCGCCCTCTGCGTGGTCTTTTTGTAGGTTTTTGTGCTGACCGCAAAGCTACCTTTCCTATCCTCAGTCTGTTCAGTAAGTCGGGCCTCACTTTGCTAAATCTATTTCATCTCTGTGTTTGTATTTTCATCTTTACTCACAGTCATTATATGTGGGGGTCTGCCTTTTCCTTTGGGGAATTTCTCTGAGGCAAGGTAGGCTTTATTTTTCTATCTTTAGGGCTAGCTAGTTCCTTAGGCTGTGCCGAGTTGCATAGGGAGCGTTAGGAGCAATCCACGGCTATTTCTAGTGTGGTTGATAGGATTAGGGATTGCGGTCAGCAGAGTTCCCACGTCCCAGAGCTCGTCCTTTATTATCAGTAACTATCAGGTCATTCCGTGTGCTCTTAACCACCATGTCCATTATTGTCCTGACCACCAGGTCATAACACCCACAAGTAAATAGTGTCCCGTTTCACTTGTGCTTTGTGCGAATCACATTTTAGCAGGAGGCCTTCGCTGTCTCCATGATCCTGGTTCCTGGAACAGCTGCACAGTCCACAGGAGACACTTTGTCCTTTTCAAACAGTTTAACTTTAATGAGAAGTCCGAGTTCAATTGTTACAGCACAATACATTGTCATCGTTATGGTACTTTCAGCCTGAGCTATCCCTCTCCTCGCTGACATCTCTGGCTCCTGGGATACTCCACCCGGCTATGCAGCTCTCAAAAATTCCGTCCTGACTTTTATAAGTGGTTTCCTATCAGGCTTCCCGTTCTGGGAAGAGAATAAGGCAAGCTCCTCCATGCCTAGTTCGGGTGTAGGACTCAGACGTCCCACTGAAATTTATTGAGGCCATTCTCATGCTGCCCTCACCTTTCATAATCTATTGTGCTTTCCAGCCCTCTGGCCTTGAACTTCTGCTCTCTACACTTTTATCTAAATTCCTCATCTACTCTAGAGCAGGAAGTGTTCCTATTTTTAACTACCTCGGCCCCTCCCAAATTGGGGCTGTTCCCAAACACTTTAACTGTTCCTACAATATACCTATCTGCTTCCTGAATATATTGTGCCCACTACTGCACTGTTTCCAGAACTATGTTATATCTAAAACTAAACCCTTTTTCTATGCCCTATACGTAATCCTTATCCTTTCCATATTTCTAATACAAAAGTGCATTATATCTTCATCAAAACAAATTTGAGTCTTCTACATGACGCAATATTTATAAAACTCTACTGAATTACACATACTACACTTATTACATTGAAAACACAAAAAAGCACAGTAAAACCAAAAACACTCTGTTGCAAAAAAATCACAGTGGACAGCAAGTGCTAGTAAAAAGATGGAAAAAACAGGGTATTTGGTTGATACGTTTTTTGCAAAAAATGTATATTAAGCCGCTCTACCAAACGTCAAGGTATACCCGTATCAGAGCAGTCCTAGCTAATGTATGTAATCCCTATCTGATGTATTTAAAACCTGGTCATATGTACAATACCTGTATGAGCAGGATTCAGAAAAGGAATGTCCATGTGGACACGCTGGACAGAACGGCTCCTGTGCGCACAGCTCAAAAAAAGAGGGGTGGAGGCCTCCCCAGTCTTGTGGACACAAGAAAACAATAAAACTCTGATACGGGTATACCTTGACGTTTGGTAGAGCGGCTTAATATACATTTTTTGCAAAAAACGTATCAACCAAATACCCTGTTTTTTCCATCTTTTTACTAGCACTTGCTGTCCACTGTGATTTTTTTGCAACAGAGTGTTTTTGGTTTTACTGTGCTTTTTTGTGTTTTCAAGTCTCTTGGTGGTGTGAACATGTCTCTACGGGCTTGTTCACTGTGCGCGCAGCTCATGTGTTCTGGTTTTACATTATTGTTTTCTTGTGTCCACAAGACTGGGGAGGCCTCCACCCCTCTTTTTTTGAGCTGTGCGCACAGGAGCCGTTCTGTCCAGCGTGTCCACATGGACATTCCTTTTCTGAATCCTGCTCATACAGGTATTGTACATATGACCAGGTTTTAAATACATCAGATAGGGATTACATACATTAGCTAGGACTGCTCTGATACGGGTATACCTTGACGTTTGGTAGAGCGGCTTAATATACATTTTTTGCAAAAAACGTATCAACCAAATACCCTGTTTTTTCCATCTTTTTACTAGCACTTGCTGTCCACTGTGATTTTTTTGCAACAGAGTGTTTTTGGTTTTACTGTGCTTTTTTGTGTTTTCAAGTCTCTTGGTGGTGTGAACATGTCTCTACGGGCTTGTTCACTGTGCGCGCAGCTCATGTGTTCTGGTTTTACACTTATTACATTGCAACATATTAACCGTGCACCTCGGTGCTTATAAGATTCTATGCTTATTGAAACACATTTTCCTATACACAAGTTATAACCGTTTTCTTACCATACCCCTTATTAAGTGAGAAGCACATGACCGTACTGGTCATACTCTTACACCCAGATAGAAGACCACAGCAGGAGATTGCAATTTAAATTATTTTATTAATCTTTGGTCAGCTAAAGAGAAGAAATTCACCTTCACCTTCTTCGTGGCCTGAGTCTCTATATTTCATAGTCTTCACAGATTTATTTACTATATTTGAGCACCAAACAGAAGTCAAGAGTGCCAACTAGTGATGAGCGAATATACTCGTTACTCGAGATTTCCTGAGCACGCTCGGGGGTCCTCCGAGTATTTTTTAGTGCTCGGATATATAGTTTTTTTCGCTGCAGCTGAATGATTTACAGCTACTAGCCAGCTTGATTACATGTGTGGATTCCCTAGCAACCAGGCAACCCCCACATGTACTCAAGCTGGCTAAAAGCTGTAAATCATTCAGCTGAGGCAATGAAAACTAAATCTCCGAGCACTACAAAATACTCGCAGAACACCTGAACTAAGTTAAAATTATTTTAGCTCAGTAGCTGCTTGGAGGATGGAGCCAAAATAGCAATCATTATGGAGTAAGCCCTCCTCCGAGCAGCCAGCATAGAATTTAAAAGATATTAGCTTGCTGCACCCAGTTGATGCAATGGGATTCTTGGGTGAGTAATATGACCATCTGACTGTACCCAATTGGTGACGCCGCCGTTGCAGAGGGTGGGCGGGATTATGGGCGTGGGAATGGGTGAATATTAATTTCACATTTACATATGCTTATATGCTTAGCTAGCTGTTGTGAAAGGTAATTCAGTACCACAATGGACATAGAGGTCAGAACACATACAGTGACCTGACAATAACCCAAAAACATAGAACGAGCTCTGAGACGTGGGAACTCTGCTGACCGCAATCCCTAATCCTCTCCAACCACACTAGAGGCAGCCTTGGATTGCGCCTAACGCTCCCTATGCAACTCGGCACAGCCTGAGAAACTAGCTAACCTGAAGATAGAAAATAAGCCTACCTTGCCTCAGAGAAATACCCCAAAGGAAAAGGCAGCCCCCACATATAATGACTGTGAGTTAAGATGAAAAGACAAACGTAGAGATGAAATAGATTTAGCAAAGTGAGGCCCGACTTTCTGAACAGAGCGAGGATAGGAAAGGTAACTTTGCGGTCAACACAAAACCCTACAAAAACCACGCAAAGGGGGCAAAAAGACCCTCCGTACCGAACTAACGGCACGGAGGTACACCCTCTGCGTCCCAGAGCTTCCAGCAAGCAGGAAAAAACAAATAGACAAGCTGGACAGAAAAAACAGCAAACAAAATAGCAAAGCGGAACTTAGCTATGCAGAGCAGCAGGCCACAGGAACGATCCAGGAGGAAACAGGTCCAATACTAGAACATTGACTGGAGGCCAGGATCAAAGCACTAGGTGGAGTTAAATAGAGCAGCACCTAACGACTTCACCACATCACCTGAGGAAGGAAACTCAGAAGCTGCAGTACCACTTTCCTCCACCAACGGAAGCTCACAGAGAGAATCAGCCGAAGTACCACTTGTGACCACAGGAGGGAGCTCTGCCACAGAATTCACAACAGTACCCCCCCCCCTTGAGGAGGGGTCACCGAACTCTCACCAGAGCCCCCAGGATGACCAGGATGAGCCATATGAAAGGCACGAACAAGATCGGAAGCATGGACATCAGAGGCAAAGACCCAGGAATTATCTTCCTGAGCATAACCCTTCCACTTAACCAAATACTGGAGTTTCCGTCTTGAAACACGAGAATCCAAAATCTTCTCCACAATATACTCCAACTCCCCCTCCACCAAAACCGGGGCAGGAGGATCAACAGATGGAACCATAGGTGCCACGTATCTCTGCAACAATGACCTATGGAATACGTTATGTATGGAAAAAGAATCTGGAAGGGTCAGACGAAAAGACACAGGATTAAGAACCTCAGAAATCCTATACGGACCAATGAAACGAGGTTTAAACTTAGGAGAGGAAACCTTCATAGTAATATGACGAGAAGATAACCAAACCAAATCCCCAACACGAAGTCGGGGACCCACACAGCGTCTGCGATTAGCGAAACGTTGAGCCTTCTCCTGGGACAAGGTCAAATTGTCCACTACATGAGTCCAAATCTGCTGCAACCTGTCCACCACAGTATCCACACCAGGACAGTCCGAAGACTCAACCTGCCCTGAAGAGAAACGAGGATGGAACCCAGAGTTGCAGAAAAACGGCGAAACCAAGGTAGCCGAGCTGGCCCGATTATTAAGGGCGAACTCAGCCAAAGGCAAAAAGGACACCCAGTCATCCTGATCAGCAGAAACAAAGCATCTCAGATATGTTTCCAAGGTCTGATTGGTTCGTTCGGTCTGGCCATTAGTCTGAGGATGGAAAGCCGAGGAAAAAGACAAGTCAATGCCCATCCTACCACAAAAGGCTCGCCAAAACCTCGAAACAAACTGGGAACCTCTGTCAGAAACGATATTCTCTGGAATGCCATGTAAACGAACCACATGCTGGAAGAACAATGGCACCAAATCAGAGGAGGAAGGTAATTTAGACAAGGGTACCAAATGGACCATCTTAGAGAAGCGATCACAGACCACCCAAATGACTGACATCTTTTGAGAGACGGGAAGATCTGAAATAAAATCCATAGAGATATGTGTCCAAGGCCTCTTCGGGACCGGCAAGGGCAAAAGCAACCCACTGGCACGAGAACAGCAGGGCTTAGCCCGAGCACAAATCCCACAGGACTGCACAAAAGTACGCACATCCCGCGACAGAGATGGCCACCAAAAGGATCTAGCCACTAACTCTCTGGTACCAAAGATTCCAGGATGACCAGCCAACACCGAACAATGAACCTCAGAGATAACTTTATTCGTCCACCTATCAGGGACAAACAGTTTCTCCGCTGGGCAACGATCAGGTTTATTAGCCTGAAATTTTTGCAGCACCCGCCGCAAATCAGGGGAGATGGCAGACACAATTACTCCCTCTTTGAGGATACCCGCCGGCTCAGATAAACCCGGAGAGTCGGGCACAAAACTCCTAGACAGAGCATCCGCCTTCACATTTTTAGAGCCCGGAAGGTACGAAATCACAAAGTCAAAATGGGCAAAAAACAGCGACCAACGAGCCTGTCTAGGATTCAACCGCTTGGCAGACTCGAGATAAGTCAAGTTCTTATGATCAGTCAAGACCACCACGCGATGCTTAGCTCCTTCAAGCCAATGACGCCACTCCTCGAATGCCCACTTCATGGCCAGCAACTCTCGATTGCCCACATAATAATTTCGCTCAGCAGGCGAAAACTTCCTGGAAAAGAAGGCGCATGGTTTCATCACCGAGCAATCAGAACGTCTCTGCGACAAAACAGCCCCTGCTCCAATCGCAGAAGCATCAACCTCGACCTGGAACGGAAGCAAAACATCTGGTTGACACAACACAGGGGCAGAAGAAAAATGATGCTTCAACTCTTGAAAAGCTTCCACAGCAGCAGAAGACCAATTGACCACATCAGCACCCTTCTTGGCCAAATCGGTCAATGGTTTAGCAATACTAGAAAAATTGCAGATGAAGCGACGATAAAAATTAGCAAAGCCCAGGAACTTTTGCAGACTTTTCAGAGATGTCGGCTGAGTCCAATCATGGATGGCGTGGACCTTAACAGGGTCCATCTCGATAGTAGAAGGGGAAAAGATGAACCCCAAAAATGAAACCTTCTGAACACCAAAGAGACACTTTGATCCCTTCACAAACAAAGAATGAGCACGCAGGACCTGAAACACCGTTCTGACCTGCTTCACATGAGACTCCCAATCATCCGAGAAGATCAAAATGTCATCCAAGTACACAATCAGGAATTTATCCAGGTACTCTCGGAAGATGTCATGCATACAGGACTGAAACACTGATGGAGCATTGGCAAGTCCGAATGGCATTACTAGATACTCAAAATGGCCCTCGGGCGTATTAAATGCAGTTTTCCATTCATCGCCTTGCTTAATACGCACAAGATTATACGCACCACGAAGATCTATCTTGGTGAACCAACTAGCCCCCTTAATCCGAGCAAACAAATCAGATAACAACGGCAAGGGGTACTGAAATTTAACCGTGATCTTATTTAGAAGGCGGTAATCTATACAAAGTCTCAGTGAACCATCCTTCTTGGCTACAAAAAAGAACCCTGCTCCTAATGGCGACGATGACGGGCGAATATGCCCCTTCTCCAAGGACTCCTTCACATAACTCCGCATAGCGGCGTGCTCAGGCACAGATGAATTAAACAGTCGACCTTTTGGGAATTTACTACCAGGAATCAAATCGATAGCACAATCACAATCCCTATGCAGAGGTAGGGTATCGGACTTGGGCTCATCAAATACATCCCGGTAATCAGACAAGAACTCTGGAACCTCAGAAGGGGTGGATGACGAAATAGTCAGAAATGGGACATCACCATGTACCCCCTGACAACCCCAGCTGGACACAGACATGGATTTCCAATCTAATACTGGATTATGGACTTGTAGCCATGGCAACCCCAACACGACCACATCATGCAGATTATGCAACACCAGAAAGCGAATAACCTCCTGATGTGCAGGAGCCATGCACATGGTCAGCTGGGTCCAGTACTGAGGCTTATTCTTGGCCAAAGGCGTAGCATCAATTCCTCTCAATGGAATAGGACACTGCAAGGGCTCCAAGAAAAACCCACAACGCCTAGCATACTCCAAGTCCATCAAATTCAGGGCAGCGCCTGAATCCACAAATGCCATGACAGAATACGATGACAAAGAGCAGATCAAGGTAACGGACAGAAGAAATTTTGACTGTACCGTACCAATGGTGGCAGACCTAGCGAACCGCTTAGTGCGCTTAGGACAATCAGAGATAGCATGAGTGGAATCACCACAGTAGAAACACAGCCCATTCAGACGTCTGTGTTCTTGCCGTTCAACTCTGGTTAAAGTCCTATCGCACTGCATAGGCTCAGGTTTAAGCTCAGGTAATACCGCCAAATGGTGCCCAGATTTACGCTCACGCAAGCGTCGACCGATCTGAATGGCTAAAGACATAGACTCATTCAGACCAGCAGGCATAGGAAATCCCACCATGACATCCTTAAGGGCTTCAGAGAGACCTTTTCTGAAAATAGCTGCGAGCGCACCTTCATTCCATTGAGTGAGTACGGACCACTTCCTAAATTTCTGACAATATACCTCTATCTCATCCTGACCCTGACACAGAGCCAGCAAATTTTTCTCTGCCTGATCCAATGAATTAGGTTCATCGTACAGCAATCCGAGCGCCAGGAAAAACGCATCGATATTACTTAATGCAGGATCTCCTGATGCAAGAGAAAATGCCCAGTCCTGAGGGTCGCCACGTAAAAAAGAAATAATGATCCTAACTTGTTGAACTGGGTCACCAGAGGAGCGAGGTTTCAAAGCCAGAAATAGTTTACAATTATTTTTGAAACTCAGAAATTTAGTTCTATCTCCAAAAAACAAATCAGGAATAGGAATTCTCGGTTCTAACATAGAATTCTGAACCACAAAGTCTTGAATATTTTGTACTCTTGCCATGAGCTGATCCACACATGAAGACAGACCTTTAATGTCCATCGCTACACCTGTGTCCTGAACCACCCAAATGTCTAGGGGGAAAAAAAGGCAAAACACAGTGCAGAGAAAAAAAAATGGTCTCAGAACTTCTTTTTTCCCTCTATTGAGAATCATTAGTACTTTGGGCCTCCAGTACTGTTATGATAAGGTAATTCAGTACCACAATGGACATAGAGGTCAGAACAGATACAGTGACCTGACAATAACCCAAAAACATAGAACGAGTTCTGAGACGTGGGAACTCTGCTGACCGCAATCCCTAATCCTCTCCAACCACACTAGAGGCAGCCGTGGATTGCACCTAACGCTCCCTATGCAACTCGGCACAGCCTGAGAAACTAGCTAACCTGAAGATAGAAAATAAGCCTACCTTGCCTCAGAGAAATACCCCAAAGGAAAAGGCAGCCCCCACATATAATGACTGTGAGTTAAGATGAAAAGACAAACGTAGAGATGAAATAGATTTAGCAAAGTGAGGCCCGACTTTCTGAACAGAGCGAGGATAGGAAAGGTAACTTTGCGGTCAACACAAAACCCTACAAAAACCACGCAAAGGGGGCAAAAAGACCCTCCGTACCGAACTAACGGCACGGAGGTACACCCTCTGCGTCCCAGAGCTTCCAGCAAGCAGGAAAAAAACAAATAGACAAGCTGGACAGAAAAAACAGCAAACAAAATAGCAAAGCGGAACTTAGCTATGCAGAGCAGCAGGCCACAGGAACGATCCAGGAGGAAACAGGTCCAATACTAGAACATTGACTGGAGGCCAGGATCAAAGCACTAGGTGGAGTTAAATAGAGCAGCACCTAACGACTTCACCACATCACCTGAGGAAGGAAACTCAGAAGCCGCAGTACCACTTTCCTCCACCAACGGAAGCTCACAGAGAGAATCAGCCGAAGTACCACTTGTGACCACAGGAGGGAGCTCTGCCACAGAATTCACAACAGCTAGCCAGAGCGGATGTAAATGCAAAATGAATATTCACCCCTTTCCCCACTCATAATCCCGCCTACTCCTCTCCACTGGCATCATGATTGGGTTCAGTCAGATTGATGTTACTTACCCAATGATTGCATTGCAATCCTCGGACTGGCCGTCTGCTCTCCTGACCTGAGAGTGATAGCATGTATTTCTATGTAGCTGTCACTGTCAGGTCAGGAGAGCAGACGGCCAGTCCGAGGATTACCAATCTGACAGAATCAGTGACACCGGCACTGAGGGGTGGACAGGATTATGGGTGGGGGAAAGGGTGAATATTCATTTGGCATTAACACACATCTCACTTGCCAGAGAGACAGAATGCATTTTTCCAGGGGCTTACAGCAACACAGCGGGGCCATCTGTAGCTACAAAAGTTACATATCCTGAAAGGCTTGCCCAGGCCCTATTTCAGGATACTATTAGTAGTGAACACAAAAATCACCTGATAGATTCCCTTTAGGTAAAAATGATTTTAAGTCTGCCACTTAGGATGGGAGATGACCTGCCCTCACCTATTGGGAGAAAAATTTTGTGTAACCGCTGTTCCCACCTACCATCTTGCATGCAGCCTTTTCCTTTGAAGTCAACAGAAGGCACAGAAATAGCTGGACAACCTGTTTATAATAAACCTTTCGATTCCAATGATGAGAGCACACGTCTAGGAGTTGTGCCGTAATGCTCGTCTCCTCTTCTCCATCATCACCACCAGAGCAAGGGGCAACCCCTCCAGTACTTACTCAATAGGAGAGGGTCCTGTGCGTCCGGCAGATATCCAGCTGTATGACACAGTGACATGTGATGGACCCCGACTCCCAAACAAAATGAATCAGACTAAAGCACACAAAATGAATACACGGAGCACTGCAATTAGGTGTCAAACATTCTCAACTTTATTTAAATTTACATGACACCGAAAATAGCACAACCCCCAACTCATGAAGATTCACCCCCCCAGCATTCAGGAGAGGAAAAAAACCCTGTGGAGGAAACCTCTAGGGAACCATGGCTGGAGGATCATCCTTCCCTTGGGCTTAGAGAGTTAGTGCCAATATAACAGATTGAATGGCAGAATTTTACAATTTGTACATTTTACCAGATTTACAGAGAATGACATAACAAATATAGACTATAAATGTGATAAACCGGATGTGGGGGAGATCTGGCTGCAATATCTGTCACCACATTGACCCAATTTGGTTGATCTGATTCCCAGGTGGATCTACCTTCTCTCACAGATCCACATCCAAGTTTCAGGAAGTTAGACACTCGGTACAGGGGTTGTTCATTATGGATGATCCCTAATAAGATAAATACCCCCTCCCCCATCCTTGCCCTCCCAACACAGCACCCAGGAAAGTCATAGGTCTGTCCATGTTCACCCAAAAGAGAGCAGCTCTATGTAGAGGGTCTCTCTGCTCTGGGTAACAGAAAGGGATCCTCTACCGGAGACCCCTCTCTATCACCTTCATATACCCTGAGGGTGTCTAAAGCAAACAACCCCTTTCCCTGTTAGAACCTCCAAATTACCCCAAGGTCGGCACATTACCTGGGGTGGTCAAGCTCAACATCCTCAGGCGCATCAGTAATGGTGCTGATCGTGGCAGCGCGGCCTTTATGGAATCTTCTTTATGACATGTGTTTGCAACCTCATAACAGTTGTCATGGTTACTACAGGGGCCTATTACTGATGCAGGGCCCAAGTATTAACCCTTTCACCACTGGCAAGTCACTTCACTGTAGAGGAAACTAAAATGCACTTGATACCAATCAATTAAAAGAAAATGTGAGTCATCCGTGATTTAAAAAAAAAAAACTAAAGAAACTTCTTCAGATTATTTTGACTGTAATTCTCATCATTTTACAGTTTACTGTGACTTTAACTGATCTCTTCAAATCAGAATTATGTGCTGTAGACATGGATCTCTTATAATCATAATGATTTATTATGGTTTCCTAATGATTATGTAGAAAAATATTGTCTGTCTGTGATTTTTTTTTATAAGCCATCCAAAAAAATAAAAAGACAAGTTGACAACTCTGCTGCCATGTATTCCTCCAAATTCATGAGCCCTGTATAACATCCAGCCAATGTAATTAAGGACTATATTCAGTGTAAAGAAGAACAAGGAGTCCCAGAAGTGATGATACGGCCCCGCAGAGCCCTGATCTCAACATCATCCAGTCTGTGTCGGATTACATGAAGAGACAGAAGGATTTGCGCAAGTGAGATCTCCACAGAAGATTTGTGGTTAGTTCTCCAAGATGTTTGGCAAAAAACTTCCATGCTGAGTTCCTGCAAAAACCGTTTTCAAGTACAAATGATGAAGGCAAAGGGTGATCAATCACACCAATGTTTGATTTAGTTTAGATTTCACTTTTGTTCACATATTTAGTATTTTGTTCATTAATAAAAATAAACTGTTGACACTTTTATTTTTTTTAAAGCATTCTTACTTTACAGCATTTCTCAACACCTGCCTAAAACATGTGTAAAGTGTTGTATATTAGTGGCTTACTTTTAGTTAATAAAATTGCACTAAGTTTCAGTCTGCCATCTTCATTCATTCATTGATTTTCAGATCCCCCTGATATGCAGTTTGCAGCCTGATCCAAGGTTCATTTTTTTCTCTTGTGGGAGTGTTTCTCCCAGTTACAGTGGAGAAAATAAGTATTTGATAGTTTTCCCATCTACAAAGAATGAAGAGACCTGTAATTGTTATCAATATCATAGATACACTTCAACTGTGAGAGACAGAATCTAAAATGAAAAAAAAAACAACAGAAAATCACGTTGTATGATTTTTACATAATTAAATTGCATTTTATGGCGTGAAATTTGTATTTGATCACCTACCAACCAGCAAGACTTCTGGCTTTCACAGATCTGCTCGCTTTTCTTTAATAAGCCCTCCTACTCCGCACTCATTAGCTGTATTAATTGCACCTGTTTGAACTCATTACCTGTATGAAAAACACCTGTTCACACACTCAATCAATCAATCAATCACACTCCAACCTCTCCACCATGGCCAAGATGAAAGAGCTGTCTAAGGACACCAAGGACAAAATTGTAGACCTGCACAAGGTTGGGATGGGCTAGAGGACAATAGGCAAGCAGCTTGGTGAGAAGAGAACAACTATTGGTACAATTATTAGAAAATAGAAGAAACACAAAATGATTGTCAATCTTCCTCGGTCTGGGGCTCCATGCAAGATCTCACCTCGTGGGGTAAGGATGATTCTGAGAAAGGTCAGGAAACAGCCCAGAACTACATGGGAGGACCTGGTCAGTGACCTGAAGAGAGCTGGGACCAAAATCTCAAACATTACTGTTAGTAACACACTATGACATAATAGATAAAAATCCTGTAGGGAACGCAAGGTTCCCCTGCTCTGCCAGCACATGTCCAGGCCCATTTGAAGTTCACCAATGACCATCTACATTATCCAGAGGAGGCATGGGAGACGGTCATGCGGTCAGGTGAAACTAAAATAAAACTTTTTGATATCAACTTCACTCGCCGTGTTTGGAAGAAGTAGGATAAGTACAACCCTAAAAACACAGTCCCAACCGTGAGGCATGGTGGGGGGAAACATACTTTAGAGGTGCTTCAAAGGGGTCAGGGCAACAAAATATCAAATACTTATTCCATGCAATGAAATGCAAATTAATTATGTAAAAATCATACAATGTGATTATCTATATATTTGTTTCGATTCTGTTTTTCACTTTTGAATTGTACCTATGATTAAAAAATACAGGCCTCACCATTCTTTATAGGTGAGAAAACTTGCAAAAACTTGCAGTGTATCAAATAATTATTTTCCTCACTGTATATAGGCTGAATGTGTATGCAGTGTACTGCTGTCTTCTTTGGCTATATATCAGCAGTGCTTCTATCTTCCACTTATTTATTCTTCCTTTCTTTTCCTCCTTATCTACATCCTGTTTTCTCTGTGCTCCCTGAGACTGTAGATACTTTCTCCCCTCTCCTTGCTGTGATCTGTGTGCAGTACCCTCCTCCTTTCTGCTGCTATCTCTAACACTGAGAAAAGGGAAGGGGGACCACAGAGAGCTATCTGAACTGAACAGTAGCTCTCGTGGATTTTCAACTCTTGCAAAACATTTAGCTAGAAAAAAAGACTTATGGTCACTCTGTAGCAGCAAATTGGTACACCATTTTTTAATGCAGACTAGTTAGAAAGTGTATAAAAAAAATGTTGTTTAAAGATGAACATAGCCTTTAAACTAATGTAGGGAAGTAGGGTGGAGGAGAAGAAAATGACCTGTGACAGAGTCACTGAAGAATTAGCTTACACGAATTTGCTGTCAGCTGAGCAAAACGTAATAATAAGATGTCTCCCAGCTCACAGACTGAGTCTCTTGATTTTTTATTATTGGTGTATGGATCTAGTAATCAAAGAGATTTTCATGAAAAGAGAAAATATATGAAAATATGGGATGACGTCAGTTTTAAAATAAAAAAAACATTAAGGTGGTTACTGGGATTTTAAACATTTATTTCCAAAATAGCAAGTTATCCCCTTATCTATAGTCCCAGTATTCAGACCCCCAGTGATCCTGAAAACAGGTCTCGGGAAGAGCACAGTCCTGGGGCTCGCTCACATCGGATGATTGCTATGTGAAGCTTTTTTTGAGTGCAGTCTCTTTTCCGTGGACTCACAGAATGGAGAAGATGGAGAAATTGTGTTCTCCATCTTTTCCTCACAGTGCGCTCCGATTCTTTCTTCTGAGAAAAATGTTATGTTACTAAGCTGACACTCGGATCCACGTCTGATCAGAGCATCACTAGCCTCATCAGCACCGTTCTCTCAGAGGAGAAAATATACACTCATGTCATAAATGGAGCAGAGGGGCGTATGCCCTGTTCTTTGTATCACTGGGGGTCCCAGAGGTCGGACCCACAGCGTCCAGTGTTTTTCTAGATATTAGTACCTTGGACACCAATCTGTAAAGCTGTAAGTAGAAATCCCAACTTCCCACTGGAATAATTCCCTATTAGATCTCCCATCCGGGTTACTAACCAGCCAGAAATTCCGCGACAGTCCGTAAAAATAGGGCACTTATTTCTGATGACACATCCCTTTTGAGACCCTGTTCTACGTAGTGTTATAATAAAACATTATGCCAGTCATTACACTGGTTACCCATCCACTCAAGAATCCAGTACAAAACTACTACCCTCATCCACAAAGCACTCCATGGCTCAGCACCACCCTACATCTCCTCCCTGGTATCAGTCTACCACCCTACCCGTGCCCTCCGCTCCGCTAATGACCTCAGGTTAGCATCCTCAATAATCAGAACCTCCCACTCCCGTCTCCAAGACTTTACACGTGCTGCGCCGATTCTTTGGAATGCACTACCTAGGATAATACGATTAATCCCCAATCCCCACAGTTTTAAGCGTGCCCTAAAAACTCATTTGTTCAGACTGGCCTACCGCCTCAATGCATTAACCTAACGATCCCTGTGTGGCCTATATTAAAAAAAAAAAAAAAAAATTAATTAACTGGTTCATGCAGCTTTACATGAACACCCAAGCCTTACACTATGGTTGGTCCGAATAACTATAGCAATTGTTACCATCCACCTCTCGTGTCTCCCCTTTTCCTCATAGTCTGTAAGCTTGCGAGCAGGGCCCTCACTCCTCCTGGTATCTGTTTTGAACTGTATTCCTGTTATGCTGTAATGTCTATTGTATGTACAAGTCCCCTCTATAATTTGTAAAGCGCTGCGGAATATGTTGGCGCTATATAAATAAAAATTATTATTATTATTATAACATTACCCCTTACACAATGTGCTTCCAGCTACGTTATACTTATATAAGGCTACATTCTGATTATCTCCACCCTCAGTATAAGGCCCGGTAATTGCCCACTGGAGTCGGCAGAGCTATTTACAGTCCGGCTTACATCTGTTTTAGCCACCGGAATTTATTACCATGAATCATAGCTTCCATTGTGATGTAAACCCGCACCCAACCATTCATATGTGCAGCTGCAGGGACAAATGCTTGCAGACAGCCTGCTCCATACACTGCTTCTGCTCCAAGACTTCATACACCAGCACCATTAGCTAATAGCAGACGTGATGGCATCAAAATGGCTTTATAACTTCAGGAATGCTATTCAGAAGGGTCACACGACCGTATTTTGCCTCATCCAGGAGAATAGGGCTGATTATGCCTATTGCACTCTGATCAGAGTTTGATCCCAGTGTGATCCTGTAAGGACATAGACATATTGCCCACTTTTCGCTCTTGAAGAAACAAGTTTAATGTTATACGATGTCATGTGAACTGTGATAGACAATGTGAGTTATGATATGTAATGTGAATTGTGATGTGCGTGAAAGATGTTAATAATGTTGACAGTGTCTGTAGTTTGATAGTTGGGCTAGTAAGAGTTAATGTTTGGGACTAGCCCAGAATGAGAGGGGCTGAAATGAAGGGAAAGTGGCAATTTACTGTTAGGGAGTCAGCTAGGACCTAGAGTGCACAGAGAAAGGACCTAAGGCCTATTGGAAGCAGAGCCGGATTATGGGGTGTCCCTAAATGAGAGGAGACTGAAGGAAGAGATAGCGAGAGCCGCAGCAGAAGTGACTAAGAGACTGATCAATCGGAGAAGGGTCCTGGAAGAGGGCGCCTAGCAGAAAGGCCCAGAGTTTATATCTCTTGAAGGTCACAGGACTGAGTACATGAGATTAATAGATTGTCCTAGGCGGGAGTTTCAGCTCCTCAGCACTAGAAAAGGTAAAGGGCGGCCATACTGGCACCCTGAGGGGAAAGAAGACGAGGAACCGCTATGCCCTAAAATAATACTTTTTAAAAAGGTCTTTAGAAAACCACTGGCTATCCTCCAAATTGTATCTTATTGCTCTCTACATTAGATCTAGCATCTAGCCAACAACAAAATGATATACCACATTAGAATAGAATTTGTCTGCCATTCTTTCATTATTCATGCAGCTCACTTTCAGAAAATATGATGCTTCAGAGATTACTTTATAGTTTGGCTTTAGTATCAGATCAATAGTTTTATAAGGGGACTAGAACTTATCTAAAAATATGTAGAAGCTACTTCACCCCTGCCGTACTTGATGTACAGTATAATAGAAAAAAAATGCAAAAAAAAAATACTTGGAAATAACTTAAAAGGTTATAACCAACTTTTAAAGTTTTCACTTATCAAAAGTATAAGCGATAACTAGTGGATCTGTGGGGAGGTGATTGCTGGGATCCCACTACTCCCTAGAATGGGGGCTCTGAAGCGGCTTTTTGGAATCAAACTGTGACTGTACATGTGCATCACACCTCTCCATTCACTTTGTATGGGACTGCCGGAGATAGCGTAGCTCTGAACTCAAGTATCTTCAGCAGGCCCTTAGAGAATGATTGGAGTGTTGGCGCCTCTGCATAGGAAACCGAAACGCGCATCGGGGCAGAGTGGGGCATTCCCATCACACACATCATAGGTAAGTTCAGCATTGCGTTTTAACTTTCACCTAACTTTTACCTGCATGGGTCCATTCATGGATTATTATTATTATGGATACTGTTTGTGATATCTACGTGTTCCTCTATCCTTGAATTGCTTCATTTTGCATCATTTATGATATCGAGGTGACACATATTCATCTAAACTGTTGCTATTTATTATATTGCATTTGTTGATTATACCATGTACACTGCGTGCAGAATTATTAGGCAAGTTGTATTTTGATCACATGATACTTTTTATACATGTTGTCCTACTCCAAGCTGTTCAGGCTTGAGAGCCAACTACCAATTCAGTAAATCAGGTGATGTGCAGCTCTGTAATTAGGAGGGGTGTTGTCTAATTACATCAAAACCCTATATAGTGTAAGGTGTGCTTAATTATTAGGCAACTTCCTTTCCTTTGGAAAAATGGGTCAGAAGAGAGATTTGACGGGCTCTGAAAAATCCAAAATTGTGAGATGTCTTGCAGAGGGATGCAGCAGTCTTGAAATTGCCAAACTTTTGAAGTGTGATCACCGAACAATCAAGTGGTTCATGGCAAATAGCCAACAGGGTCGCAAGAAGCGTGTTGGGCAAAAAAGGCGCAAAATAACTGCCCATGAATTGAGGAAAATCAAGCGTGAAACTGCCAAGATGCCATTTGCCACCAGTTTTGCCATATTTCAGAGCTGCAACGTTACTGGAGTAACAAAAAGCAGAAGGTGTGCGATACTCAGGGACATGGCCAAGGTAAGGAAGGCTGAAAAACGTCCACCTTTGAACAAGAAATAGAAGATAAAACATCAAGACTCGGCCAATAAATATCTTAAGACTGACTTTTCAAAGGTTTCATGGACTGATGAAATGAGAGTAACTCTTGATGGGCCAGATGGATGGGCCAGAGGCTGGATCAGTAAAGGTCAGAGAGCTCCACTCCGACGCCAGCAAGGTGGAGGTGGGGTACTGGTATGGGCTGGTATCATCAAAGATGAACTTGTGGGACCTTTTCGGGCTGAGGATGGAGTGAAGGTCAACTCCCAGACCTACTGCCAGTTTCTGGAAGACAACTTCTTCAAGCAGTGGTACAGGAAGAAGTCGGTATCGTTCAAGAAAAACATGATTTTCATGCAGGACAATGCTCCATCACATGCCTCCAACTACTCCACAGCGTGGCTGGCCAGTAAAGGTCTCAAAGAAGAAAAAATAATGACACGGCCCCCTTGTTCACCTGATCTGAACCCCATAGAGAACCTGTGGTCCCTCATAAAATGTGAGATCTACAGGGAGGGAAAACAGTCCACCTCTCGGAACAGTGTCTGGGAGGCTGTGGTGGCTGCTGCATGCAATGTTGATCGCAAACAGATCAAGCAACCGACAGAATCTATGGATGGAAGGCTGTTGAGTGTCTTCATAAAGAAAGGTGGCTATATTGGTCACTAATTATTTTGGGTTTTGTTTTTGCATATCAGAAATGTTTATTTCTAAATTTTGTGCAGTGATATTGGTTTACCTGGTGAAAATAAACAAGTGAGATTGGAATATTGTTTTTTTATTAAGTTGCCTAATAATTCTGCACAGTAATAGTTACCTGCACAAACAGATATCCTCCTAAGACAGCCAAATCTAAAAAAAAACACTCCAACTTCCAAAAATATTAAGCTTTAATATTCATGACTCATGAGTCTTTTGGGTTGATTGAGAACTGTTGTGAATTCTGCTCTTGGGCTCCCTCCGGTGGTTAAGAGTGGTAGTGCTGCGGTAGTTGGATCGCAGCATTTATCAGGTGTTTCTATTTTTTGCAATTTGGGCTGGGCTATTTAGTCCTGCTTTAGCCTTTAGTCAGTGCCAGTTGTCCATTGTTTTTGGAGGATTCACATCCATACCTGGTCTCTTCTGTTCTGTTCATTTCAACAAAGATAAGTTCTGGCTTTGTTTTTGCTGTCCACCTGCTGTGGACCTTATAGTTCTGTGCATTTTCATGTTTGGTCTAGTCCAGCTTTGTCTGTGAAGGATTTTTTGCAGCTTAGCTGTGTCTCTGGAGATGCAGATATACCCTCCATGTCTTTAGTCAGATGTGGTGATTTGTATTTTCTGTGGTGGATATTTTCTAGTGTTTTAATACTGACCGCATAGTACTCTGTCCTATTCTTTCTTTTTAGCTAGTATGGCCTCCTATGCTAAATCCTGATTTCATGTCTGCATATGTTATTTCCCTCTCCTCTCACAGTCAATATTTGTGGGGGGCTGTCTATCCTTTGGGGATTTTCTCTGAGGCAAGATAGGTTTCCTGTTTCTGTCTTTAGGGGAAGTTAGTTCTTAGGCTGTGTCGAGGGGTCTAGGGAGTGTTAGGTACCCCCCACGGCTACTTCTAGTTGCGCTGCTAAGTTCAGGGTTTGCGGTCAGTACAGGGACCATCTTCTCCAGAGTACGTCTCATGCTGCTCCTAGGCCACCAGATCATAACAGAGAACATAGTTGTTGATGAATAATAAAAATAATCCTCTAAAATACAACTTGCCTAATAATTCTGCACGCAGTGTATGTTGTTTGACATATGGTGCCCTACTACTTATGTTCCCATGGGTGACATTACATATGGATGGATCACCCCTTTCTTGTTCCTCCTGTAAGAGATTTCACTTGTAATTGTCATGTAATTATATATATATATATATATATATATATATAACAAACTAGAGAACATGGAGTACAAAAAGCACCAACTGATTGTAAAAGTAAAACAATCATTTTATTAATACATTAAAAACATACAAAAGCAGCCCAATCTGAGGGCAAAATACCATAAAGAGGAAAAATAATATACATATGTATAGGGAACCTACTAATACAGCAGACTCAATGGACCAATACTACAATATATGTACGGGTGGGTACAGTTAATCCTGAGTATAGTGAGAAGGGGGGAGAGATACACTCTATATAGGTCTAACATCCAGACTCCATGTGTAACTATATACGGATGCTACCTTAATTACAAAGTCCCCATATTCACCACACCTCTAAATCGGATGCCATCACTCACCCATAATAACAAGTGTCCTAGGTCCTCCTGCTGACCCCTTAAGGGGTCAGCAGGAGGACCTACACATGGTCCTGTCTGGATGTTAGTTACACATGGAGTCTGGATGTTAGACCTATATAGAGTGTATCTCTCCCCCCTTCTCACTATACTCAGGATTAACTGTACCCACCCGTACATATATTGTAGTATTGGTCCATTGAGTCTGCTGTATTAGTAGGTTCCCTATACATATGTATATTATTTTTCCTCTTTATGGTATTTTGCCCTCAGATTGGGCTGCTTTTGTATGTTTTTAATGTATTAATAAAATGATTGTTTTACTTTTACAATCAGTTGGTGCTTTTTGTACTCCATGTTCTCTAGTTTGTTACATGCTTTAGGAGTAGTACACCTATGATTATTTTGGTTTCATCCATGTACGTACGGAGAGAGCAGGGCCTTTGCCCCTCTCAGTCTGGTTACTTTGCTAGATTTGTTGTGATTTTTGTTCTAAATATATATATATATATATATATTTCAATAAAAAAATATGGCTTTTATTTTAATTGGTGGATTATGGTTACTCAATTTTTCGCTTTGTTTGCATGTCATATGACTACTCCATCCCCTCCCCCATATGTTTTTCATCTTACTCTTATGGGTGAATTTCACTATTTCTATAGGTCCTAACTACA
The DNA here is from genome assembly GCF_032444005.1 of Ranitomeya imitator. Classification (NCBI taxonomy): domain Eukaryota; kingdom Metazoa; phylum Chordata; class Amphibia; order Anura; family Dendrobatidae; genus Ranitomeya; species Ranitomeya imitator. The sequence continues at coordinate 51,119,527 of NC_091287.1, read as the reverse complement.
TTGATTCATAATTTGGTATTTGAATATCTGCTCAATAATAGGACATCCCCTCCACCCGATCTACAAGTTATCACCTATTCTGGGGTCAGGTAGTTCTTTAAAGTTGGTGTGAAGACACAGCATTGTATCTTAAAGGGAACCTGTCACCCCGTTTTTTCAGATTGAGATAAAAATACTGTTAAATAGGGCCTGCGCTGTGTGTTACAATAGTGTATGTAGTGTACCCTGATTCCCCACCTATGCTGCGAAATACATTACCAAAGTCGCCGTTTTCGCCTGTCAATCAGGCTGGTCAGGTCAGGTGGGCGTGGTGACATCGCTCTTTTCTTCCCCAGCTTTCCGTTGGTGGCGTAGTGGTGTGCGCATGTCCAAGTTCCGAATCCACTGCGCGCACGTTAAGAAACAGCGCGCGATCTGCGCTATTACCCCTGTCATCGGTGGGGGCGGCCATCTTCCTGGGGCCGCGCGTGCGCAGATGGAGTGCTCTGCTGCACGGGGCTTCAGGAAAATGGCCGCGGGATGCCGCGCGTGCGCAGATGGACATCGTGGCGGCCATTTTCCCAAAGCCGAGTTTGCATCTCGGCTTCAGTTTCATGAGAGATTTTCAGAGTTTCAACGTTTTTTTCTGAGATGAAAAACAAAAAGATGGAGGTTTCTTAACCTTTGTCTAACATCAACAAGTCTTCATCCAATTAAAAAAATCTACTTTATTCATTCCTATTAAAAAGGAGAATTCATAGAAAATTCCCGATCATAACAATGATTACTTGTAGTGGCACCTATATTTTGATAATCTTTCATCAACCATATAGAGATGGACAGCATAGTGACTCAGTGGTTAACACTACAGACTTGCACCCCTGGGGTCCTGGGATCAAATCCCACCAAGGACATCTGCAAGGAGTTTGTATGTTCTCCCTGTATTTGCGTGGGTTTCCTCCGGGTTCTCCGGTTTCCTCCCACAATCAAAAGACATACTGATAGGGGGTGACCACAGACCATTTATCTGTTCTCATCCTTTTCAGCTGTTGTTTTGGTCACTTTTAAAGTTGTCATTGCTCTTACCCATAGAGGTACTGTACAGTAGCACGAGGCAGTGTCTACAACCCACAGAAGTTGCTCAAGTAGTGCAGCTCATCCAGGATGGCACATCAAGGGGAGCTGTGGCAGGAATGGTAGCTGTGTCTGTCCAGAGCATGGAGCAGATACCAGGACACAGGCCAGTACACCAGGAGACGTGGAGAGGGCCGTAGGAGGGCAATATATCAACAGCCCCATAATCTATAATGGGTACATGATCTATTTGTGAAAAACACGGATAGCACTCACAACCGTCAAAGACTGAATGAGCCCTAACTGGTGATGTTTTTAGCAGAGAATTGCTTGGTAATACGGTGTCGAAATGTGACGCTAGTCACTACTCATAAACTAGCCGTGTAGCAGAACGGTAAAGATGTCCAAGGTCAAAAAACAGTGAAGCAAACAAAATGAAGAGACAAAATCATAGTGAGGTAACATTCCAAGGTCAGAATAACAGAAGTATAGTTGATCAGAGCCAAAGACGGATGGTCATAATGAGATCCAAGGTCAGGCAAGATCTACAAACAGAACACAAGACCCAGGGAGACAAACCACACTTAGCTGAATGTACGTCTGGCAGAAGTCTGAGACTAACAGCTCAGTTAAGTAGCCTGGCAATCACCTGGGATAATGAACACCTGGAGACAGCGAGTGCCTCCCAGCCTCAGATTGGACGCCTGAGCTGTCAATCAATATACACTGACAGCTCAGCATGCCCCTGCACCAGACTGGATGACAGAGCTGTCAATCAAAGTACTGACAGCTTCAGAATGCCCCTGTACCAGATTGGACGGCTGAGCTGTCACTAACTGTATCCCAGACACCCTGAGTGGTGGAACCGTAACACCAAAAGAACATGGTGGAAAACAGAAAAAAAAAGCCTCTTCCCTACTTTTTACATAACCGCATACACAGGTTTTCTCTGACTATGCCTTGGACCATATTATTCCTATTTTTGAGACTAGCTCTTGGGTTGTGCTGGTAATAATCAATCTACGGTATTTATTTACTTATTGTTATATGCCTGTGCTATGTTGATTTTTTTTTATCATAGACCATATTATCTAGTATTATATTTAGGTTTGTGATTGCATATTGACTTACGTGTGCCACTTTACCTTTTGCCTATTTCCATTAATACGTTACAGCACGTGCACCATATTGATTGTTTTCCTGTAGTGGACAGGTAGGGTAGCATACAGCCTTATTGTGGGCTGGAGGGCCAGCACATTATTAGCCTTTGGGCTTTTTAAATGTTTTTTTTTTTTTTTTTACTTTTTTTTTTTTTTTAAAGTATTTAAATCAAATGATAGATAGGTGATTCCTATCTTTTGTGCACACTTTGTTTTTTTTTTTGTATTACAAACTTCCACCTACAATCAGGAAGCAGGCAATATAACCATGAATGTCGCTCAATATCACAGAGCAGCAGATGTTCGGGGCTGAGTGACAAGATGGGCATGTGTGGTCAACCATAAGGACGCCCGGGATGAATGGCATTCTTGTCCAAATATAACTAATAAGAAAAGTCAACGGAGATCAGACGTTTCCCATCTCAATTAGTTTAGATGACACATTGTAAGATACTGAAGAAAATGGCCAAAATCTTGTGTTACGTTAGAAAGGTGTTCACTACATTTATATCGATGACTTGATCTGGCCATACACATTAGATGGCTGTTGGCTGAGCGATGCTTCGGCAGATCGTTTTATAGCCATTGTGGAGATCAGACTGAACTAAAGGAATCCATCTTGTCTTCTTCCTGAGAAATCTCGCTTACAACAAGATACATTTCTGCTGACTTGACATTTCCTTTTATGGAAGTAATCATGTGTGCATTCCTTCTTTCAATAGCAGCCTTTCATTCACCTTCCAGATGATGTAACTTTCTACTGATAAAGACTGGTATAGATTGTTTATGTAAGAGATAGTGAAATATGAGCGCTTGTGCGCATGTCTGTAAAAGAATAATTCTTTTCTATATAAAGGAAGGGCAAAGCCCAGAGAGAGAGATGTGCTCCTGGGCTTCCCCTGTATATGATCACACAATACCTTGTTTGCGTGTCATTTACTCAGGATCCCTACCTCTAGTAAGCCAGGGACTGAGAAGGACTTAACATTTCTTTGGCGCACCGAACAGGGACCCGAGATGAGAGTATTTGCTCGAGATTCACCTGCAGATACGGACAATGGAGATCTGGGATAATGGACGGCAAATGAACTGAAAAACCTGGCCAGGTAAGAGACATTATTAGTTCTCTTTTATCTGCCTTGTATTATCCGAAAGATCTCTATGAGCCGTGTCACGCTGGGTTAGTCTAGTAGTGAGTAGATACCTATAAAACTCGGGTTACTATATTGTATAGATTTATGAGTCCTGTCCCTGGCAGTGTGTGAACAGTGTGAAGGTTGTGGTATGTTGTGAAAGAAGAGCAAAAGTGCGTAGAAAAATAAGCCGAAATAGTTGGGGTATAAGCCTTATACACGGAAGTCAGCCTAACTGGGTCATGTGGTTGCGTCCTTTCGGGGAGACCTCCGCCCATGCTTGACTCTCATTTAAGTGCTTAACCTCCTTCATTTCTGGATAAGGTTTGATAGAATGAGCCCAGGACGCGGGTCCATGAGCCTGGGACAAGTATGCTAACTGACACAGAAAGTTTTGTGATCTGTATGGTGTTGCTGGGTCTGTTTGCGTGCATAATAGCACTTAAGTACATTCTGCACATTAGAAAGAATGGAGCAGATCAGCCCTTCAATATTTTAGCTCCCTAGGAGAGAAGGCAACGAGACATCACCTAGGATAAGTGATTGTCCAAACGTCACCTGGGATAGAAATAGCTAATATTGAAAAAAAAGAAAAAAAAAAAAAAGAAAAATGGGAAATAAACAGACAAAAACCGTCTTAGGACAAGTGGAAGCAGCAGATATCATACAGGAAAGATGTGGGAAGACAGTCAGAAGTCAGATTAGAAGGGTAAGAGAAAAATTGGGAATTTCAGAAGCACTTATGTTCAGTACAGAATGGGAAAAACTGAGTAAAGAACGAGGTGGAATTATCAAAGACAATGGGTGGGAAGAAATCATACACTGTATGATAGAGGTCTCAAAAACAGCTAAAGAGGAGAATTGGAAGTATGATCCAGACACTTCCAAATGGATTATGGGGAAGGGAAAAAGTTGTGACATAATCCCACCACCTTACCTAGATCCAAAAGCCCAATCATTTGTACCATCTGGAGGAGCAGAAGGAGGAAAACAATTTCCAGCCTTGTATCCCAATCTTGGTGGGGTAGGAGGATGGGTATGTTCACACTGTGGACAACAAAATCCAGATTGGAGAAATGATTGCCTAGTCTGTGGTACACCTAGACATGGCGCTGTACTTGCCCCTGTTAGGGTAGTACCAAGACCCTTTAGGGAACCTGGTGCTGACGGGGTAATGGGAACTAGATATCACCAGACCCGACAGTATTTTCCTTGGTCCCCTGCTGAAGGTATGTCCCTCCTGCATAATGCGCCTGATCCCACTCAATATCCCATCCGATTTGCACAATACATACAACAAATCATGCAGACTCATGCTGGGGTCTGGGCGGACGGGGAAGAATTATGTAGAATGAAAATGTCCCCCGGACTTTTTCAGGAATTATTGACACACCTACAGCCCAATAGACCAGTGGCAGAAGGGGGTGCCTTACAGACAGAAGCATCAGGTACCCAGTTCACAGAGGCATTAATAATTTTCATGAGAGAAAAACAGAGGGAAAGGGGATCTACGGGTGTGATTATGCAGAAATTTGGGCAAAGTATTGAAGAATATAGTCAAGAATTAGAAAATAGCTTTAGGGATGAAGGATTGGATTTGACTGATGCTTCAGTAAGGAGACTTTTTACAAAACAATTAATAGAGGGGCTAGATCCGAAAATCAGAGAAAAATTTAAATCCTCTACTCCAGATTGGAGAACAATTGAACAACCAAATATTGTGAAACAACGATGTTTAGGAATAGTCATGGATATGAGAGAGAATCGTAAGCCTGTTAGAATAGCACAAGCTAATACAGGAGGAAGAGTGAGACACAACTTTCCTTGCCACTACTGTAAAAAGCCAGGTCATTTCCAAAGAGAGTGCAGGAAGAAGTTGGCAGATATAAAGTCAGGCAAATTTGTTCCCAGAAATAACCCTCCCCAAACGGACAACCAGCAGAAATCTACCATCATAGATGGTCCCATACCAGATTCAGATTGACTCGATGTGTTACAAACTTCCCTACCAGCTAGAAGACCTATGATACAGGTGAATGTGGGGGGGAGAGAGATTCCATTTTTGATAGATACAGGTGCAACTTCCTCAATTTTGAATCAAGATTTTCTTCCGAATCCGGAAGATATTTCAGAACAAACAACTTTTGCTGAGGGTTATGATGGGGTAATTCGAACACTGCCATATACTGTGCCCCTAGAGGTCTCATTAGGACCTAAATGTTTTGCATCCAGATTTTTGTATGCCAGAGGTGCCCCAACATGTTTGTTAGGAACTGATGTCCTAAAGAAATTAGAAGCTAACATCAATTTTAGGGAAGATGGCACAGTTATACTGACTATCCCTGATGATGCAGAAACATTAGAACAATATGTTAGAATTCAGGCTTTTGAGGATTATGCTGAAGAAAAAGAGTACACCACAGATCTAGACCTCTCAATGGTCCCAGAAACACTGTGGGCACAGGGTGACACTGATGTGGGACTATTGCATATCTCTCCTGTAAAACTATCTGTGCAACCAGGAACTGTTCTCCCACAGCTCAGACAATACCCTGTGAGTGCCCAGCAGGAACTAGCGATTACAAAACAGATAGAGGGATATAGAGAGAAAGGGGTTTTGGTAGAGATACAATCACCTGCTAACACTCCTCTGTATCCAGTCAAGAAGAGAACTCTTGATAAGAGTTCTATGCCCAAATATCGTATGGTACATGATCTAAGAGAAATAAACAAAGTTCTAGATCCAATCACCCCAGTTGTACCCAATCCTCATACGTTACTATCACAGATACCAGCCAGTTCTCAAGTATTTACTGTAATAGATCTTTCAAATGCATTTTTCTCGGTTCCTTTACACCAAGATAGTTGGCATTTGTTTGCATTTACATTTAAGGGCAAACAGTTGGCGTGGACACGCCTTCCACAGGGAATGATACACTCCCCTACTCTTTATTCAAATGCCCTACAAACAGTCCTTCAGAGGTTTGAACCCGAACCACAGGTAGTAATTTTGCAGTATGTGGATGACCTACTACTTTGCTGCCCAGATCTAGAAACTGCAGAAAGGTCCACTGTGAGTTTACTATGTTTTTTAGAAAAAGAAGGGTGTAAAGTGAATAGACAAAAGCTACAAGTTTGTCAGACCAAAGTGGTCTTTCTAGGTCATTGCATTTCTCAAGGTAAAAAGCATCTTACACCTCAAAGAACTGAAGCAATAAGACAGATGAATGAGCCTAGAAATCATAAACAGCTACGAGCATTTTTAGGAATAGTGTCTCATTGTAGACAATGGATTATACATGCCAGTCAACTAATGCAACCACTGTATGACTGTGTAAAAAGTGAACCTTATTTGTTGACAAAAGAAGGTCAGATTTCGTTCCAACAATTAAAAGATGCCCTTGTTTCAGCTCCAGCGTTAGGGCTACCAGACTACACCAAACCATTTCAGCTTATGGCTGCAGAAGTTGATTCCCATGCTACAGGAGTTCTTACCCAGAAGCATGCAGGGAAACAAAGACCAATTGCATATCTTTCAGCAAGGTTAGATCCCGTAGCTAGAGCAGCGCCAACCTGTGTACGTGTAGTTGTTGCTGTCTCACTATTGTTGGACAAAGCATCAGAAATTGTCCTAGAGCATCCACTCACAGTTCAAACTACACATGATGTTTATGGGATATTAAACCAGGTCCAACCAAAACACATTTCCATGGCCAGACATTTGCGGCTACAGTGTTCTTTGTTGCTCCCCTCTACTATCACATTTGCTAGGCTTCAGACTCTCAATATAGCTACACTGCTACCTCTCGAGTCTGAAGGGGGGAATAAGGACACTGATCCACACGCAAATTTTTTCCCTACAGACACACATGATTGTACAGAGCTCATTTTACAAGAAACGGTAGGCTTACCCAATGTATCCGAAACACCACTTCAAAATCCAGATTTAGAGCTGTTTATAGATGGTAGTAGGTTTGCAGATGACACAGGTAACTTCCATACAGGGTATGCAGTTGTGTCAGAATCTGAAACTCTCAAAGCAGAACCACTTCCACCGAAACAGTCTGCACAAGAAGCAGAACTAACAGCATTGATTGAAGCTCTTAAAATAGCTGAGAACCAGACAGCTAATATATACACTGATTCTAGGTATGCACATGGTATTGTGTTTGATTTTGGAGTAATCTGGAGAGCTAGAGGTTACATGACAGCGTCAGGACAACCTGTAAAACATGCTTCTCTGATCAAACAGATCTTAGAGGCTGCACAAGAAACAAAAGAAGTAGCAGTAATCAAGGTAGCTGCACATGTGAGACTCGACACTAGGGAATCTAGGGGAAATGATAGGGCTGATAAAGCAGCCAAAGCAGCAGCAGTCAAACCCTTACAACAGGTCCATACTGTAAACCCCACAGAAAATACTGAAGATAGACTGAGACAAGCACAGGAAGATGCAGGAGAAGAGGAGAGGGACAGGTGGAAAAAGGAAGGGGCAGAAGAACAAGCGGGAATTTGGAAGAAAGATGGACTAATATGTCTACCTAGAGCCTGGTATCCGATTGTAGTTGGTGGACTGCACCACCCTACTCATGTGTCTGCAAATGCAATGACACTACTGGCAAAGCAAGTCTGGTTGGCTCCAGGTTTTGGCAACTATGCAAGAGACTATTGTGCTGCATGCGCTATATGCCTGGCACATAATCCCGGACAGACAACAAAGACCCCTATGAAGCACCACGTCCGACCTCTCTACCCGTTTCAGCGATTACAAATAGACTTTATCCAGCTGCCAAAAAGTAATGGGTATGAGTATGTGTTGGTATGTGTGGACATGTTCTCGGGGTGGCCAGAGGCCTATCCAGTTCGGAAGGCTTCAGCTAAAAACACTGCTGTAAAGCTAGTTGCCGAACTGATACCCCGTTACGGTCTCCCTGAAGTGATCGAGTCAGATAGGGGTACTCATTTCACTGGAGAAATATTTCAAAATGTACTGAAAATGTTGGGTGTTGAAAGTCAGTTACACACTCCGTACCATCCTCAAAGTTCTGGTAAGGTGGAACGCATGAATGGAACTTTAAAATTAAAAATACAGAAAGCCATGGCTGAAACAGGAAAGCCTTGGACAGAATGCCTTCCACTGGCCCTTTACTCAATACGCAATACCCCAAGGGGTAAGACTAAACTGTCTCCATATGAAATTTTGTTTGGCAGGACTGCCAATTTAGGATGTTATTTTCCACAGCAACTTGTGTTAAATATTGAGTCATTGACTTCTTATGTGCAAAATCTTCAGAAACAATTAACTAAGGTGCATGCACAAGTTTTTGCTTCCCTTCCAGATCCTGACAACACAGAAGGAAGTCACAAGTTGGAACCAGGTGATCAAGTCTATGTAAAAAGACACACCAGAAAGGCTCTAGAACCAAGGACCCTTCCAAGTCCTGTTGACAACACCTACATCAGTCAAGCTTGAAGGAAAGGCATCATGGATACATGCAAGCCATTGCAAGAAAAGCAGTATAAACTCATGATATTGATGTTAATAATGATAACCTCAACGGAGGCGTGGGATAGACTGAATTCTCTAGCCCCTTTGAACAATAGATTCGTACAACATCATAGAAAATTAGTGCATGACTTGTTAAACAATACACAAACCCTGACAGATTGTTGGATCTGTACCCATTCGCTGGTATCAGCCACAAGTATACCTTTTCTAGCAGTTCCCGTATTAGCAGAAGAAATATTCGCTTGGCCTAATTGTTCAGACAACCTGGCCAACAACCAAATTGGTAATGCTAGGCTGTGGAATACTACAATCGCCATACCAATTGTGGGATGGGTAGAATTTCCTTGGTGGCAGGGTAATCTCTCAGGGAGTAACACACATCTACAATATTTAGCATTTAGGGGAGGAAAATGGGTACCTAGAAATAAGACTGGATTAACTAATTTAGGACAGGTTCCCACAGAAAATCTACAGCTTAGTTTCAGTACAACCGTCCCCCCCTCTGATGCTTTCAAACCTGTAGTATTGGAAAGATACATACATAATAGAAAATGGAAACATTCTAAATTGTTCCCCCAAGGTGATGCAAACAGTTGTACAAGTAAGCCGGGGAACCTGGTTTGTAATAAATCCGATGAGTATATCAAAGGAATGCCTGTATGTGGGAATCCCGCAGCCGGGTACTGTAGCCCCTTGGGACAAAAACCCTCTTGGTGTATGCTTCAGAATGTATCTAGATTTGTGGACTTGGCTCACAGATTGGTATTGCAGCACTCAGCTCTATGGGATCTGCCTGAAGGTACATTTTGGATATGCGGAGAAGGAGCATATAAATGGCTTCCCGTAGGTATAAAGGGTACTTGTACATTAGGACGCCTAACCCCGGCTACATTCATAATTTCAAATAAACAAGTGAATATGCAAGCCGTGCCCAAGCACACACTGTATAAAAGAGCTGCAGATAACTCACCACGTCCCTCGGGGAGGCCACATATAGTACAAATGGGAATTCCTAACAAAATTGCTAGTACCATTTTTATTTATCCTATGTTAACACAGATGTGGGATAAATTAGTTAGAGCCACGGATTATCTAGATGATCAGATCTGGGATATATTGGATATACTAAACACTAGTATAGCTGTACAGAATCAGCTTATAATAGTCACTAACCAACATACCCTGGTATTGGATTACCTAACTGCCTCACAAGGGGGTATGTGTCAAATCATCGGACCCACCTGCTGTCATTATATAGACCCGAATAGTACTATGAGTATGACATTTAAATTAAAGGACGTACAACGACTCAGGGATCAGTATGACAAAGACAATGACCAGAATAAGGATAGCTGGTGGTCAGATACCTTTTCTTTTCTTAACCCAGCCAACTGGTTCAGAGGAATCGGTGGGTGGGTTGCTGGGATTATGCAGAGCATAATACATATAGTTATGATTATTGTAGTCATATACGTACTATTCCAGATTGTGCTCAAGAGTATCTCAGTATGCACAGATAAACTTTGTGTAATAGATGCAAGAGTATAAAGTTTTTTTTCCTTCTTCTCTTATGTTATCCTTTGCTAATACTGATTATTGCGCTTATTTTGCTATCCCTTTGTAATATCTGTACTTATTGCAAAACAAAGAAAAGGTTGCGAGAGTTAAACGGAAGAATTAATACTAGATTTGATTCTCTTATTGAATACAAGCATGTACATGTGTAATACCAAATAAAGGCTTTGTCTTTGGCCCTGTGGTAATAAAATAAATAAAAGAAAATGTCAAAGGGGGGAATTGTGGAGATCAGACTGAACTAAAGGAATCCATCTTGTCTTCTTCCTGAGAAATCTCGCTTACAACAAGATACATTTCTGCTGACTTGACATTTCCTTTTATGGAAGTAATCATGTGTGCATTCCTTCTTTCAATAGCAGCCTTTCATTCACCTTCCAGATGATGTAACTTTCTACTGATAAAGACTGGTATAGATTGTTTATGTAAGAGATAGTGAAATATGAGCGCTTGTGCGCATGTCTGTAAAAGAATAATTCTTTTCTATATAAAGGAAGGGCAAAGCCCAGAGAGAGAGATGTGCTCCTGGGCTTCCCCTGTATATGATCACACAATACCTTGTTTGCGTGTCATTTACTCAGGATCCCTACCTCTAGTAAGCCAGGGACTGAGAAGGACTTAACACCATCTCAGCCCACCCTCCCATACACGGGAGCTCGTTCGGCCGAATATTCCTCTGTTCCCTATGAGGAAGCCACCGACTGATACGTCGGCCTGCGGCTTATCTCAGGGAGAACAGTGCGATCGACAGTCTAAAATCAGACTTGCGTGATCAACATCTTTCCAGACCATGAGTTGGCTGAAGCCCCCATACTCATCAGACCATCGCTTGAACCCGTCTATTTATCGGCAGGTTCACCCGACGTTAGTTTAGTCTTATGGGGTCATAAGGATAGGTCATCAATATCAGATCAGTTTACTGTTTACATCCATCTGTCTCAAAGGTGATGACAGCTGTCTGGTGGGTGCTGACTGTCAGACCCCGCTATCAGTAGAGATCAGCGGAGTATGGCTTCTTTTGTTATTTTCGAACATTCTAACACTTACTGTCAACCCCTTTAAGGACAAAGCTGCGTGCAGCAGTACGATAATCAGCACTTCTGTTGTGATGAAGATGATTCTGTTATTTCAGATCAATGTCACATTAAGATAAGTTTACAAATGCCATTTTTCTATATACAATAAATTTGATTATTGGTAATATTTATTTTTTTTTTAAAAGGTGCAATGACATATCCATAGAGCCCTGAATATCTGACAGATGGGAATCAATTCTCATTACCTTGGATCCTAACACTTTCCATAAAAACAGACAGGTTCCTCATGAATATATTAAAGGGGTTGTCTAAGGATTATATCTCCTGGAGCGCATCGCTTCCCTGCTGTGAGGCTCAGTCACTTCTCGATGACAAAGCATGAGGCTGGGTAGTCAAGGAGTTCAATTTCAAGAGCCAGGAGGGTACATTATAAATATAGGGAGGTGACAAAGGCTTAGTCAGGTAACGGTCTGAGGTCAGAATACCAGGAGGATAACGGATCAGAGCAAAGGGGATAGGCAAAACGGACTGTCAGAGCGAGGTCCAATGTCAGGCAGCAAGAAGATCCACAAACAAGGCACAGAGAAACAGAGCGAAATCTGCATCTTGGAGAAATCTGGGACTGACAGCCCAGCTAAGTAGCTGTGCAATCACCTGGGACAAGGAACACCTGAAGACAGCCCAGCACTTCTCAGTCTCAGATTGGACTGCTGAGCTATCAATCAATACACTAACAGCTCAGCACACCCCTGCTCCAGACTGGAAACTGACCTGTCAATCAAAGTACTGACAGCTTGAGTACCAGATCGAACGGCCGAGCTGTCAGTAACTGCATCCCAGTCACACTGAAGGGTGGAATGGTCTGCCTGCCATCTTCCTGCTTGCCAGGGGACTTGTGCATTCTTGAAGATTGAAAGTTTGGGGATGCGGCATGGTTGAGCTACTGGTCCTGTGAGCCAGCACAAACAGCACGCAAGGACAAGCTCCTTGGCTTGGAGACCGGCCACCTCTAAGGCAGCCAGAAACCCTGGCAATGAGTATTACACTACAGAATTAAGAAACCCTCTGTTCTTAAGGATGCAGAGGATTTTTAATAAGAGGTAAATTGCAAAGTTACTTGTTTTTACAAGCAGTTTGCCCCATTTAATACAATTAAACAACCGCTAAGTGTGGTCTGAGACTGTGATCGGCTGCAGCAGTCACATGTACCTGGGTCAGGATGTCCTCACGGCCGCAGGAAGTGCCCACCAGCAGGGGATCGGGTAGCTTTACAATGAAGGTGGCGCTTCCCACATACACCTTTATTATTATTATTATTATTTATATAGCACCATTAATTCCATGGTGCTGTACATGAGAAGGGGTTACATACAGGGTTATAGATATCGATTACAGTAAACAGGTTTACAATGACAGACTGGTACAGAGGGGAGAGGACCCTGTCCTTGCGGACTTACATTCTATGGGAGTTACACCTACACTTACACCTCCTCCATGAGGTCACTATTGGTCTTATAGGAAATAATATGGACAATAAAGTCATAAATAAATGAATAAGAGACTTGAAAAATACAACACGTGGTCAATTTATAAAAGTTATTGTCATGGAGAGGGGAACACAATTAAAAACGTCTTTTGTGAAAATAAAACAAAAATAAAAAGCAACAATAATAAACAAAAACATATGACTTTTTTTTACATTTTCCACCAATATTATAAAAAAAAATCCTAACATAAAGGAGATATGAAAATTAGGCCCCACATATCACCAAAAAAGAGAGAAAAATATTTGACTATCCGAAAGAGAAGAGTTTTTAGTGTTCTTAAAACCACATACAAAAATGTGCCTGGTCAATAACAGGTTAAAACAAAACAAATATGACACACGCTACCTAGAGAAACAACAATACACCGAATAGGGAGTCAAAAAACAGTCCTTCCTGTCTCTCACCGATTAGATTTCTATCCTTTTTTGTCTCCATCACAAGAGACACATTATTATAGTCTCCGATTAATATTAGCGACACTGCACTACAGGAAAATGGCGACCGCCGCGCTCTCAATGCGGAGTGTGACGGGGACATTTCCACAGCCTCGGCTCTGCCTCTAGCGCCCGCAGACTCTATTCTCGCACTCCCTGTCTAAGCGCTCAGGAAACTCCTTTAACGCATGCGCAGTAATCTTTAGGGCGAACCCTGTGTGGGCGAACATGACGTCATCCCCAGTTACCGCCGGCAGGAGAGGAGGAGCAGGGAGCGTCACCGCCGGCCTCCGCCATGGCTGCCATATTGGATGGGAAGTGAGGAGCTTCATTCCTCCGCCCACTGAGCTTGGTGGCGCACGGACCGGGCCTGGGGAGAGGCTGCGGTGCTTGTAGCCTGTTCGTCGTTTTGCACGAATCACCCGGTCCACGCCCGACTATTTTTTGTTGCCGGACACACGCCCCGGGCGTGAGGCGGAGGAGACAGCGGACAAGATGGCCGACCCGGCAGAGTGCAGCATCAAAGTGATGTGCCGCTTCAGGCCTCTGAACGACTCCGAGGTGGTGAGAGGCGACAAGTACGTGGCCAAGTTCCAGACAGAGGACACGGTGGTGATCGCGGTGAGTGGCAGTGCCGCCTTACACAACACTATGCCGCCCGAGGCTGTGGTCCGGGGACCTGAGGCTGTCATCAGGGACAGTGCCCCCTGAGGCTGTGGTCCAGGGACGTGAGGCTGTCATCAGGGACCGTGCCCCCCGATGCTGTGGTTCGGGGACCTGAGGCTGTCATCAGGGACCGTGCCCCCCGATGCTGTGGTCCGGGGACCTGAGGCTGGCGTCAGGGACCGTGCCCCCCGAGGCTGTGGTTCGGGGACCTGAGGCTGTCATCAGGGACCGTGCCCCCCGATGCTGTGGTCCGGGGACCTGAGGCTGGCGTCAGGGACCGTGCCCTCCGAGGCTGTGGTTCGGGGACCTGAGGCTGTCATCAGGGACAGTGCCCCCTGAGGCTGTGGTCCAGGGACGTGAGGCTGTCATCAGGGACCGTGCCCCCCGATGCTGTGGTTCGGGGACCTGAGGCTGTCATCAGGGACCGTGCCCCCCGATGCTGTGGTCCGGGGACCTGAGGCTGGCGTCAGGGACCGTGCCCCCCGAGGCTGTGGTCCGGGGACCTGAGGCTGTCATCAGGGACTGTGCCCCCTGAGGCTGTGGTCCAGGGACGTGAGGCTGTCATCAGGGACCGTGCCCCCCGATGCTGTGGTTCGGGGACCTGAGGCTGTCATCAGGGACCGTGCCCCCCGATGCTGTGGTCCGGGGACCTGAGGCTGGCGTCAGGGACCGTGCCCCCCGAGGCTGTGGTCCGGGGACCTGAGGCTGGCGTCAGGGACCGTGCCCCCGAGGCTGTGGTCCGGGGACCTGAGGCTGGCGTCAGGGACCGTGCCCACCGAGGCTGTGGTCCGGGGACCTGAGGCTGGCGTCAGGGACCGTGCCCCCCGAGGCTGTGGTCCGGGGACCTGAGGCTGGCGTCAGGGACCGTGCCCCCCGAGGCTGTGGTCCGGGGACCTGAGGCTGGCGTCAGGGACCGTGCCCCCCGAGGCTGTGGTCCGGGGACCTGAGGCTGGCGTCAGGGACCGTGCCCCCCGAGGCTGTGGTCCGGGGACCTGAGGCTGGCGTCAGGGATCGTGCCCCCCGAGGCTGTGGTCCGGGGACCTGAGGCTGGCGTCAGGGACCGTGCCCCCCGAGGCTGTGGTCCGGGGACCTGAGGCTGGCGTCAGGGACCGTGCCCCCCGAGGCTGTGGTCCGGGGACCTGAGGCTGGCGTCAGGGACCGTGCCCCCCGAGGCTGTGGTCCGGGGACCTGAGGCTGGCGTCAGGGACCGTGCCCCCCGAGGCTGTGGTCCGGGGACCTGAGGCTGGCGTCAGGGACTGTGCCCCCCGAGGCTGTGGTCCGGGGACCTGAGGCTGGCGTCAGGGACCGTGCCCCCCGAGGCTGTGGTCCGGGGACCTGAGGCTGGCGTCAGGGACCGTGCCCCCCGAGGCTGTGGTCCGGGGACCTGAGGCTGGCGTCAGGGACCGTGCCCCCCGAGGCTGTGATCCGGGGACCTGAGGCTGGCGTCAGGGACCGTGCCCCCCGAGGCTGTGGTCCGGGGACCTGAGGCTGGCGTCGGGGACCGTGCCCCCCGAAGCTGTGGTCCGGGGACCTGAGGCTGGCGTCGGGGACCGTGCCCCCCGAGGCTGTGGTCCGGGGACCTGAGGTTGGCGTCGGGGACCGTGCCCCCGAGGCTGTGGTCCGGGGGACGTGACGCTGTTGTCGGGGGCTTTGCCCCCCGAGGCTGTGGTCCGGGGGACGTGAGGCTGTTGTCAGGGACCGTGCCCCCCGAGGCTATGGTCCTGGGATCTGAGGCTGTTGTTAGGGGCCGTGACCAGGGCCCCTCCGATATGCTGGCTGTCTTGTCACTGATGGCGCTGTAGATGCCACCCTCAGACTGGGGTGAAGTCCTGCCCCTGGTTCCTATGGTGGGGTTATATGTGGGTAACATCCGTGTAGTGCCCACTGCCTAATATCTCTGTGGCATTGTTGTGATGTCTCCTGCTGTTACTGTGGGCTGTGCCCATCCTCCAGGCTGGCATCACAGTGCTCCTGACTGGCAGCCGTTCATCCTGTCACTACGTTCCCTTACCTCCAGGTAACCTTGCAGCTTGTATGGGTGGCATCCATGCGGTGCCCGCCTTCTAGTCTACAGACTAATGTTCATGTGTTGTACATAGTTCTTGTATTGTGCCACTTCAGATTGGCATGCGGGTGCTTGCGCTTGGTGGTGTTAGTTACCACCGCCCCTCACTGATTGGGGTGGTCCTGACAGTGACTTGTGTCGCTGTCATTATGGGTGGGTGACTATTGGGCAGGTCCCTAAATTCCCTCACTGCCAGACAAGCATGACAGAGGTTTTTTCCCTGTTGCTTCTATGCTGCCATCACTCAGGAATGCTGAGCACCAACAGAGTCCGCTGCCAGTCTTGTCTGAAGAAATTTCTAGTCATTTACTAAAGAATATTTTCCCAGATTACATACTTTAGTCTTGCTGCTTGTGTTGTGACTTGTGACATCACCAGAGATCCTCCACTTACTGGAGTCACTGATTTTTATCTTGCACATCTGCCTTTAGTACAATGTTGCATTCACATGCGACTACGATTAGTGTTACTTCCTTAAATTTGATTTAGTGGTTTCTTAAAGGGGATTTCTGGGATATTTCCAAAGACTTGCTAAGGGCATCTATTCCATGCAGTGATGACGTCCCATGCTCCATTTCATGTGCCGTACATGCTGGCATCAGAACTGAGAACAGTGATCGACAGCAGTGGTCATGAAACATGGTCCTGACATCATTGCTGTATGACCAGAGGACACTGGAAAGGGGGTTGAATGGGTGTATTAAAATAACCATTCCACATTTCATGTCCTTTGGCAGGTTTTCAAGTCCCAGACAACCCATACTACAACTCCTCATCACTATTCACTTGTTCTGTTCTGATGTGCAGAAAAAAATGGCAAGAAGTATCTCTGCCCTTTCATTCTCAAGATGGGTGGGGTCATATCACCCATCAAAATTATAATGTCCTTTTAAAGAGAATCTGTCAGCAGGTTTTTGCTACCTAATCTGAGAGTAGTGTAATGTAGAGACTGAGACCCTGATGTCATCAGCGGGAGATTATCCCTAGATGACTAGTAACCCTACTGCCATGAACTCTGTATAGCTCCGCTGCCATTGCTGATTGGCAGCTTTGTGTGTACACTGTGCATAGGCAGAAAGCTGCCAATCTGTGGTGGGGGTGGGAATATACAGAGCTTAGCATTTACAGACCTGCTAGATCTGCATTTATGTTCATCAAAACTGCAGCATGCAGGCCAGTAAGTGACATATCGCTGGAATCCGGGACTTTGCCCCTACACTGTGCTGCCCTGTAGAAAAAATCTAGTTACAGATTCATTTTAAATTCTATTTATTGGTTTCAGGGTAAATCCTGATTTCTTGCAGTCTCCCTCTATAGAAAGTGCACATACTGGGGGTGAACACATGGGTAGCAGATTTCGAGAGCCAATTCAAGCTGTCTAGAAGGGAAAGTTAGAAGCTGCTGTCCAATGTTGGAGCATTGCATTTGTCATAGCTATCCATGTAGACAGAAGGTCGGTACAGGAAGCTATATAAATTAGTGGGCAGTGCCATGCGTGTGTTATAGTGGTGGTGTATTCGTCTTGTCAGTGTCACTCTGCGGGCAGCAGACGCCGTGCAGATTTGGATAAATTCTTTATCTTCTGGTTTTTGCCACAAAGGAGATTGTCTGCTCTTAAGGAACAGATTGTGCTTGATCTGGCAAAGAGCGGGCGGCCGAGCCCAGATGTTCCCTCTTTCACACTTCAGTCTTTTGGCGTCAGTCACTACCGACATAGTGACGGATTGACGGATCCGTCACAATTGTTGCGAAAACAGTTCTAATGGATCCGTTTTTTTGACGGATCCGTTTTTTTGACGGATCCGTTACTTGGGGGTTGTCTGGGAGAAGTATCTACTTTTTGGAGCATGCGCAATTGAAAAAACGGATTGGGGCGACGGATCCGTCGCCCATAGGCGCCCATTCTATGGAATGGCGGACGCGACGGATCCGTCGCGATCCGCCATTTCGGCGTTGACAAAAAACGTTCCAATGTCCATCTATTTTCAGAAAACGTCCGCCAAATGTCGACGGATCCGTCGCATGGCGGATGGAACGGACGACCATCCGTCACAATCCGTCACTAATGCAAGTCTATGGGAAAATAACGGATCCGTCAAAAAAAATGACGGATCCGTTATTTGAGGAAAATGGCGGTTTTAGACTGACGCCAAATAACTGAAGTGTGAAAGAGGCCTTATGGCTCTGTGCATTCTCGTTACTGATGATCCGACGCTGCGGCCCTGTGTCTGGCCTGTGAAATGCAGCTACAACATCGAAGGCTTCTTTCATTCTATGCCATCCTGGTGCTATGCCTTCTCAGATGGTAGACATGACGCCTCCTGCCAGGTATCACTGCATTGTTAGTGGCGGTGGTGAATAGCTGAGGTCACCTGTGGGATTTTTTTGATCCCTCCTGTTTTGCTGCGGAGTTGTGAAAGCAGATATCTAAGCTGTAATACCTGGGTGTGCTCGTCCTCGTTAGTCATCTCTCTCATCTCATCATTATTGTGGAGTCACTGCTCCTAAAGGATGACATACTGCGATCTGCCAGCGCAGACGGCTTTACCAGGCTTGTATAAATGCAGCTTACTTGCTGTCTGGTGATCTTTGCTGTCTGTGAATAGAAAGTTAGCATCCTCTGTGTGTAAACAATGCAGGGCTAATGCTTCTCACAGCTGCAGTTGTATAGAGTCCAGACAGTCATCATTATGTGCTAAATGGTGAAATTGTCACTGAACAAGACATGGGTATATGGGTAGGTGGAAAACTAGACTTAAGTGACCAGTGCCAGGCAGCAGCTGCCAAGGACAATAAAGTCATGGGACGCATAAATAGGGTTATAAATGCTCCTGGCGAGAATATAGCTTTGCCTCTATACAAGTCACCAGTGCGGCCACACTTGGATACTGGGCACAGTTTGGGGCTCCAGTGTATAAGAAGGACATAGCTGAACTGGAGCGGAGAAGAGCGACCGAGGTTAATAAGGGAATCGGTGAACTACAATATCAAGACAGGTGACCAGACTTGGGGTTATTCAGTTTGGAGAAACGACGGATTAGTGTCGATCTTATTACAATGTACAGAGGGGACAGTACTGGGACCCGTATAATGATAATTTTACACCTAGGCCTGTAATGATAAGAAGGGGGCATCCTCTACATCTACAGGAAGGAAGGTTCAATCATAATCACAGAGGCAGATTCTTCATATTACGGAACTCGCTGCTATATGATGTTGTAATGGTTGATTCACGGCAAAAGTTTAAATAGTCCTGGATGCCTTTCTTGAAAAATATAACGTTATGAGCACTAGATTCTGTGCTGGGACATTGATCCAGGGAACTAGTCTGCCCTATTTATGTGCTGTTGGGAAGGACTTTTTCCCTTATTATGGGTTAATTAGCATCTGCCTCATGGTTTTTTTTGCCTTCCTCTGTATCAAAATGTTGATGGATTTATGTCTACCTTCAACCGTAAAAATTATGAAACTATGAATCAGTCGGCTAAATACAACTTACCATAATTACTTCTGGCATCAGGAGGTGATTGGCACTGAAGACACATCGACACTTAGCTGATGATTGGGCACACGTCCTGGCAGAGGTGTAGACGCTGTTGCATTAGCACAGTTCCTCTCTGATGCTGTGGTAGTCAGCTGTACCAGACAATCCCTGAAGTACTTGTCAAGGATTTATCAAGCTTTGCAACTTTGGAGCAAAACTTGGACCATATAGCCAAATAGTGGTCACAGTGCCAATGCTCACCCCTGCCCACTATGTAAATGAATACAGTGGCCACCTGAACATTACAAATGTAGCTGCATTTCACAGGCCAGTGAATCATGTGGATTGCTCAATGTGTAGGCATTAGTGATGAGCGAATATACACGTTACACGAGATTTCTCGAGCACGCTCAGGTGTCTTCTGAGTATTTTTTTTTTAGTGCTCGGAAATTTAGTTTTTATTGCCGCAGCTGAATGATTTACATCTGTTAGCATAAGTACATGTGGGGATTCCCTAGCATCCAGGCAACCCCCACATGTACTTATGCTGGCTAACAGATGTAAATCACTCAGCTGCGGCAATAAAAACTAAATTTCCGAGCACTAAAAAATATTCGGAGGACACCAGAGCGTGCTCGGGAAATCTGGAGTAGCGAGTATATTCGCTCATCACTAGTAGGCATCACATACATGGTTTGAAAGTGGCACGAAGATGTAATATAGGACCAGCCGTTGGAGGCAGCGTTTGCTTGGAGAACGAGTCCTGTTATGTAGATGTTAATGTATACTCACTTACAGGGAATCTGTCACCCCATTATTCGCCTATAAGCTGCGGCTACCGCCTTTAGGGACTAAAGGTACCTTCACACATAACTAATCGTTAACGATATCGTTGCAACGTCACGCTTTTTTGTGACGTAGCAACGATCCCGCTAACGATATCTTTATGTGTGACAGCGACCAACGATCAGGCCCCTGCTGGGAGATCGTTGGTCGTGGGGAATGGTCAGGACCTTTTTTTTTGGTCGCTGATCACCCCGCTGTCATCGCTAGATCGGTGTGTGTGACGCTGATCCAGCGATGTGTTCACCTGTAACCAGGGTAAACATCAGGTTACTAAGTGCAGGGCCGCGCTTAGTAACCCAATATTTACCCTGGTTACCATTGTAAAAGTAAAAAAAAAAACAAAAAACACTACATACTTACATTCCGATGTCTGTCACGTCCCTCGGCGTCAGCTTCCCTGCACTGTGTCAGCGCCGGCCGGCCGTAAAGCAGAGCACAGCGGTGACGTCACCGCTCTGCTTTACGGCCGGCGCTTACACAGTGCAGGGAAGCGGACGCTGGAGGACGTGACCAGAATGTGAGTATGTAGTGGTTTTTTTTTTTTACACTTTTACAATGGTAACCAGGGTAAATATCGGGTTAATAAGCGCGGCCCTGCACTTAGTAACCCGATGTTTACCCTTGTTACCCGGGGACTTCGGCATTGTTGAAGACAGTTTCAACGATGCCGAAGTCTTTCCCCGGATCGTTGGTCGCTGGAGAGAGCTGTCTGTGTGACAGCTCTCCAGCGACCACACAACGACTTACCAACGATCACGGCCAGGTCGTATCGCTGGTAGTGATCGTTGGTAAATCGTTTAGTGTAACGGTACCTTTAAGGGTATGTGCACACGTCAGGATTTCTTGCAGAAATTTTCCTGACAAAAACCGGACATTTCTGCCAGAAATCCGCATGCGTTTTTACTGCGATTTTACCGCGATTTTGACGCTTTTTTGTGCGTTTTTTCCCAAATGCATAGAATTGCAGGAAAAACGCAGAAAATCCGCAAAAATAATGAACATGCTCATTTTTTTTACCGCGATGCGTTTTTTTCGCGGAAAAAAACGCATCCATGTGCACAAAACATGCAGAATGCATTTTGAATGGTAGAATGCATAATGTATGCGTTTTTAATGAGTTTTTATAGCGTTTTTAACGTGAAAAAAACGCGAAAAAACCTGAACGTGTGCACATGGCCTAACTACAGCATTCTGTAATGCTATAGATAAGCCCCATGTAACCTGAAAGATAAGAAAAACAAGTTAGATTAAACTCGCCCAGGGGCGGTCCTGCGCGGTCCGATGGGCATCGCAGGTTCGGCGCCTCCCATCTTTATACAATGTCGTCCTCTTTGCTTCCTGCCGCGTCTCCTGCGCAGGTGTACTGATTTGCCCCGTTGAGGGCAGAGCAAAGTACTGCAGTGCGCAGGCGCCGGGAAAGGTCAGAGAGGCCCGGCACCAGCACACTGCAGTACTTTACTCTGCCCTCAGCGGGGCAAATCAATACGCCTGCGCCGGATCTGTGGCAGGAAGCAAGGAAGAGGACGTCGTCGTATAAAGATGGGAGGTCCCGGACGCCCCTGGGTGAGTATAATCAAACTTGTTTTTCTTATCTTTCAGGTAACATCGGTGGAGGGGTTGGGGGGCTTATCTACAGCATTACAGAATTCTGTAGAGAAGCCCCTGATGCCGGTGGCCGCAGCTTATATGTGAAAAATGAGATGACAGATTCCCTTTTAAAGGGGTTGTCCGGTCTTTTACTAAAACACTGCAATCGTTATATGTGACTTCAAACCGCTGAATCCTCACAGCACGCACCCCGCATGTCATTGGGATTCTCCGGTATCGATGGCCTCCGTAGTACACGCCTGCGCAATGCAATCTTGCCTTGTGCAGGCATGTACTACGGAGGACAGAGAATGAACTTCAATCCAATATTGCAGCCAGCATGCAGCCAGCGGGTAAAGAAAGGGTGAATCAAAAACCCGAAAACCCCGCCTCTATGGCTGAAGGTTGTTCCCTCCAAATTCAGGTGACAGAGTCCCTTTAAGATTAATGAGAAGTTTTGCGAAGGGAAGTGCTGTGCCACCTATAGGCTCGGTCACAATTCTCGCCCCATGCCTTGTTTTGGTGCTGGTGGTGTTTACCCGGCAGTAACCTCCTGTCTGGTCACAGCTATTGCTCCTCAATAGACATTCGCAGTGATGTGTCCTGTCTCTGGCTGGATTTAATCACCGCCTGCAGTAATCATGGCTGGGCCAGCAGCCGAAACAAACTTGTACTCTGGATGCACCTTCCCTGCAGTGCAGTGCAAGGTTTTATCTTCTGACCAAATTCTGAGCAAAGTTTTATAAAACATAAATCTTTACTCACCCTTCCATCATCTTCAAGGTAGTTTTCCTCTTGAAAAATTGTTTTTGAGATTTGCGCATTTATTATTCATCGTTTAAAAAAACAAAACTGACAAGTATAAATCCATCTGTAACGAGTGACGAGAATAGAGAAATATCCCAGATGGAAGAATGATCTGCCAAGACGCAACTTGATTGTTTTTTTTTTGTTTGTTTTTTTTATAGCAACCCAACTACTCTACACTCACTTTAGAAGTCTGGCATTGTGTGCCTTCCTTTATTATTCTCCTACTTGTGGAAAGGGTGTGGATTTTCCATATAAAAAGATACTTCCCTTTCAATTTAATGAGACTTTTCAAAATGCCATTTTAAACTGGTAAATAGGTGGGTTTATTTCCCCTAGAATCTGCTGCATGAGTAATATATATTTTTTTTTTTGCATTTGAATTTACATCAGCATGCAGCTTTTGAACTCCCCGTGATGGGTTTCCGTCAGTCTCTGGGCACTATCTTTGGTTTATACTTTGGGAAAAGCTCCCTACACATATGTAAAACGTATGCAACGGGCTTCATTCTCTGAGATATATTTTTTAGAATTGGTCTGTTTGGCAGGATTTTCACATGCTGAATCCGTCCCAGAATTTAAGCTTTTTTTTCTTTACAAAATTTAAAGAGGACTCTTGTGGCGGTCCTTCTGCCCCCCTGAGTGTTTTTTTTTTTTTGTTTTGTTTTGTTTTTTTTTTTCTTTTTAATCTGCCATATGGTTGCACATGGGGACCTTTATAATAATTATAAATAAAAATTATTATTATTATTATTTAGTGCAAACAAATTCCGCAGCACTTTACAATTAAGCGGGGACATGTACAGACAATAAATTCAGTACAAGTTAAGACACTTTACACAGTGACATTAGGGGTGAGGTCCCTGCTCGCAAGCTTACAATCTACAAGGAAATGGGGGGACACAATACGTGAAAAGAGCTTATTTCAGGTCTGGCAATTATAATAAATAGGGATTTTCATATAAAGCTGCATGATCCGGTCATCAGCCCGTGTGTTTAAGTGCAATAGTCAAGTATCAAGTGCAGTTATCGTGTGCATGGAGGGTGTGGAGACAGATGAATAGTAGGGTGCAGATTCACATGCAGATAATATTTGGAAGGAGGGAACAGGACAAAGTTAGTTTACTGAGTAGCTGATGTGCAGGCTTGTTTGAAGAGATGGGTATTTAAAGCGCGCTTGAATAGGTTGGGGCTAGGTATCAGTCTGATCGTCTGATGGGGAAGTGCATTCCAGAAAGCTGGCGCAGCACAGCACACCTTTTTTGTTCAGTACCAATTTTCCTTGTCTTTACCAAGGGTACACTGCTCACGGGATTTTATTGTGGTGTCTTTAGGCTGCTGTGAGTTACCACGTGAAAATTAGAGCTACGGTAAATATCTCTGGAAATGTATGGCAGATTTAAAAAACAAACAAAAAACAAACAAACTGAATACTCATGGGAGCTTCCGGAATAAAAGAGCGAAAGCTGATACTTTTCACTTGATGACCATTTTTATTTAAAATATTTCCACCTTTAGGCTACTTTCACACTAGCGTCGTACGACGCACGTCGCAAAGTTGTTTGCAGGATGCGTTTTTTTCTCCATAGGCTTGTATTAGCGACGCATTGCCACACGTCGCAACCGTAGTGCGACGGTTGTGTTGTGACGGTCCGTCGGCACCAAAAAAAGTTGCATGTAACGTTTTTTGGTGCGTTGTCCGCCATTTACGACCGTTTGCGCGGCCGGAACTCCGTTCTCTCCTCCCCGGAGCTCACAATGGGGCAGCGGATGCGTTGTAAAACTGCATACACTCCCCCGTTGTGCTGCGCTGTCACAGCATGCGTCGGTACGTCGCCACGACGCATTGCGTCCTACAACTCTAGTGTGAAAATAGCCTTAACAAAAACATTTTTTTTTTATATGCATTCTTTTACTACACTGATAGTTTAACTCTTGTACATCATTATATAACTGGGCTGGATTGTTAAACAGCTGTGATTATACACGTCTCTACTAAGTACTTGTGATCTCCTTCAGGTTTATTTTATCATACTGTTTTAATATTTAGGTGTGTCTTTTATAACTTCTAAAAGTGTGCCTGTAATTTCAGAAAATTATTTAATGTCAGAGTCCTCAGTGGTTGATACCTTTTTAATGGCTATCAACCACTGAGGACGCTCACGTCTAAATAATTTTCTATCTGCTGGCTAACACGGTACAAAGATATACTGTATATCTTCCCTGTGTCAACCTGTAATATCAGGTGACTTTTCGCAATGTGAGTGTAGCTAAAAAGACACTTTCTCGCTATTATAATTTGCATCCTTGCCCCCCCCCCCCTCTGTCACTATGCTCCTTTTTGCAACTCATTCCTGCCCATTCTATAGACTTCAATAGACAACTGTAAAGGTACCGTCACACTCAGCGACGCTGCAGTGATACCGACAACGATGCCGATCGCTGCAGCGACGCTGCAGCGATCGACATCGTTGTCGGTATCGGTGCAGCGTCGCTGAGTGTGACGGTACCTTAAGGCTTATGTGCACACGTTCAGGTTTATTCGTGTTTTTTGTTTTTTCGCGATAAAAACGCTATAAAAACTCATTAAAAATGCATACATTATGCATCGTATCATTTAGAATTCATTCTGCATGTTTTTTGCACATGATGCGTTTTTTTTTCCTCGAAAAAAACGCATCGTGGTAAAAAAAAAGCAGCATGTTCATTAATTTTGCGGATTTTCTGCGTTTTTTCCGCTCTTCTATGCATTTGGAAAAAAACGCACCAAAAACGCATGAAAAAAACGCGAAAAAAACACATGCGGATTTCTGGCAGAAATGTCCGTTTTTGTTTTTTTTTGTCAGGAAAATTTCTGCAAGAAATCCTGACGTGTGCACATACCCTAAGTTGCTCCCTTAGTTTAGTGGAAGTCTGTCTTGTTCTGAGCAAGTTTGATTTTAGCTGTTTTATTTAGAGATAGATGAGTTCAGGAGGAACGGGGGAGAAGTGGCTCATAAAAGGAGACGGGGACACTTTCCTCTTAGATAAAGTGGGGCAAAAAAGTATTTAGTCAGTCAGCAATAGTGCAAGTTCCACCACTTAAAAAGATGAGAGGCGTCTGTAATTTACATCATAGGTAGACCTCACCTATGGGAGACAAACTGAGAAAAAAACATCCAGAAAATCACATTGTCTGTTTTTTTAACATTTCATTTGCATATTATAGTGGAAAATAAGTATTTGGTCAGAAACAAAATTTCATCTCAATACTTTGTAATATATCCTTTGTTGGCAATGACAGAGGTCAAACGTTTTCTGTAAGTCTTCACAAGGTTGCCACACACTGTTGTTGGTATGTTGGCCCATTCCTACATGCAGATCTCCTCTAGAGCAGTGATGTTTTTGGCTTTTCGCTTGGCAACACGGACTTTCAACTCCCTCCAAAGGTTTTCTATAGGGTTGAGATCTGGAGACTGGCTAGGCCACTCCAGGACCTTGAAATGCTTCTTACAAAGCCACTCCTTCGTTGCCCTGGCGGTGTGCTTTGGATCATTGTCATGTTGAAAGACCCAGCCACGTTTCATCTTCAATGCCCTTGCTGATGGAAGGTTTGCACTCAAAATCTCACGATACATGGCCCCATTCATTCTTTCATGTACCCGGATCAGTCGTCCTGGCCCCTTTGCAGAGAAACAGCCCCAAAGCATGATGTTTCCACCACCATGCTTTACAGTAGGTATGGTGTTTGATGGATGCAACTCGGCATTCTTTTTCCTCCAAACACGACAAGTTGTGTTTCTACCAAACAGTTCCAGTTTGGTTTCATCAGACCATAGGACATTCTCCCAAAACTCCTCTGGATCATCCAAATGCTCTCTAGCAAACTTCAGACGGGCCCGGACATGTACTGGCTTAAGCAGTGGGACCCGTCTGGCACTGCAGGATCTGAGTCCATGGTGGCGTAGTGTGTTACTTATGGTAGGCCTTGTTACATTGGTCCCAGCTCTCTGCAGTTCATTCACTAGGTCCCCCCGCGTGGTTCTGGGATTTTTGCTCACCGTTCTTGTGATCATTCTGACCCCACGGGGTGGGATTTTGCGTGGAGCCCCAGATCGAGGGAGATTATCAGTGGTCTTGTATGTCTTCCATTTTCTAATTATTGCTTCCACTGTTGATTTCTTCACTCCAAGCTGGTTGGCTATTGCAGATTCAGTCTTCCCAGCCTGGTGCAGGGCTACAATTTTGTTTCTGGTGTCCTTTGACAGCTCTTTGGTCTTCACCATAGTGGAGTTTGGAGTCAGACTGTTTGAGGGTGTGCACAGGTGTCTTTTTATACTGATAACAAGTTTAAACAGGTGCCATTACTACAGGTAATGAGTGGAGGAAAGAGGAGACTCTTAAAGAAGAAGTTACAGGTCTGTGAGAGCCAGAAATCTTGATTGTTTGTTTCTGACCAAATACTTATTTTCCACCATAATATGCAAAAAAATGATAAAAAAACAGACAATGTGATTTTCTGGATTTTTTTTTCTCAGTTTGTCTCCCATAGTTGAGGTCTACCTATGATGTAAATTACAGACGCCTCTCATCTTTTTAAGTGGTGGAACTTGCACTATTGCTGACTGACTAAATACTTTTTTGCCCCACTGTATGTGACAAGTGTTTCTCTGAAGTTTGTTGAATGGTCAGTGACCTATATAAAAAAAAAAGTGATAGAACGTGTAACAATGTAACTCGTGGACAATCTGATGCCTTGCTTGTTGGTGCAGTGAAGAGAATATTACAGTTTAGAAATATAGGACATATTAGAGAAAAACAACAATGTTGAATGTGCCCCCTCTCCCTGTCAACCAGAAAGTTATTAATTTTAGTTTTTTCTCGTTGGCCAGTCACTTGTTAAAGAGCATATTGTTCTGTGAATACCTGGCCTTCTCCTGAATCCCAGGATTACAGATTAGTTATTCTGTATCTAGGAAAGATGTATATCTATATCTCTATCTATCAAGCTGGAATAGAGGACACATCCATGCTGACGGGTCGGCTACCAACTGCTGCAGTATTTTAGGCAGAGGACATGTAGCTTTTATTGTGCAGTAGTTTGACCACAATGTCCTGTCCCTTCTTGACCAAAAAAGCTCTGTAGATAGAAGAAGGTCAGCGAATAACTGCGGTGATCTTCACTGATCTCTCAGAAGTGTGATCTGCCTGATCTTTACATGTTTTGGTAGATGGCTTTTCTGAGAACTTGACTGTCTTGTACTACATGAAATGATGCCGTCCAAGCATTTTTCTTCTGAATGCTAAATAAAGATTCTGAATGAATGGGTAATATTGTGACACTTAGAACCCGTAGGGTCTAATGAGCAAAATCACAGTGAGGTATATTAACGGCTGATTGATAGGTTGCATCCTGTGAGGATCGGTTCACAATTTCCCTGTACTTGGATGAGAATACCTTGCCTGAATACAGTGTCCTCCCCGGAATGAACTAGATATATGAACACCACAGAAGCCGTACATGACCCGGACGTCTGAGGACGGACTGCAATGTATGGACTGTCCTTGGGCCTCATGACCCATGCTCGGCCGCCTCATGGGCATAGATGAGTCCATCATTCGTGTCTGGAGACCTGTGGACCTTCCATGCTTGGGCTGAGTCTGCATACGAGGCTGAGGACGGACTGCAATGTATGGACTGTCCTTGGGCCTCATGACCCATGCTCGGCCGCCTCATGGGCATAGATGAGGCCATCATTCGTGTCTGGAGACCTGTGGACCTTCCATGCTTGTGCTGAGTCTGCATACGAGGCTGTCAATCTGCAGTGAATGGGACCTGCAGGCTGTTTTGAGTTTGTTGGACCCCATGTTCACAGACCTTGCAGTGTTACAACTAATAAGCTGTTATATTTCTGCTCAACTAATTTTATTTTATTTTTTCTTTATGCTTTACAAATTTACTATGGACAATATTCTAGTTGATCCATGATCATTTTTGCTTTTTAGATGGGCTGATAACTGGGGAACACTTGTTCCCCATCATGCCTGCAATCACTTTGCGATTGAACAATTCAGTCATTAGTAGGGTGGTTTGACTTTTCTTTTATTTTTTAGCTAGATTAAAAATTATTGTTCTCTGCAGAACATTGTGCTGTGGAAACGGGTCATGTGCGCACAGAACTATTAGCTACTTGCTCTGTGTGGATGAAAGTGTGGCCGGTGTACACAGGCCATTAATCGGCGGTAGATGATATTTGCATGCAGCTGATCGGTGGCTGTTTTATGGCTGTCTATGACACGTATAAACCTACTTTGCACTTCACTCACAAGTGCTCGCTCCACCAAGTTCTCCAAAAGGTCCCGTGTTGTCCTGGACTTTCTCAGCCCCCTTAACCTTTCACCTGTATTATGAGGGCTACGTCTCCAGTCCAGAGCGCTCCGCCTATTTCCATGAATAGCTCGTCCTCTGTTTGCCGCCACTATGTCTCTGTTTACTTCCTCCATTAGATATTTATCGGCTTTTGCTTTTAGAATTTTTTTTTTTTTCGTGGGCAGTTTATTTTCCCTTCCAATGTACAAGGTTGTCACTTTACCCCTTTTTAGTCATAGCATTTCTCTTCAGGGAGTGTCCTACAATTGTCAGCTAAATCCTGACTAAGCAAGTCTGAGTGTGACAGTGTTGGACGCGGAGAGCGATGGATTATTTCATGGCACAGTCACAGCTCTGCTGCGGCAGCTTCCCACTGTGTAAGGCCTGATCCACACACTGCTGTAATGGAACCGTCACAAGACTGAAAACAGATGGTCCCTATTGACTTTAATGGGGTCAGTCTGTTTTTTTTTTTTGTTTGTTTGTTTTTTTTTTGTCGCTTTTAATAGTCTGAAAATTGCACTGGGTGTCTCTTTTCTTAGTTTACACTTTTCCTGAATAAAAGGAAAAAAAATATCAGTACTAATAGATATTTCAGCCTGAAGCCTTTATCAACTGGAGGGGGTCTGACTGTTGGGACCTTTCCCCCTATGATCGGGATTAGAACTGTGAAAATGTAAACCTCCCCCCCCCCCCCCCCAAATAAGTGACACTTGCCGTTTGTTCCTGTTTTATCTACACCTAAAAAAAATTAGTGCAAGATATGCTGTAAGTTGTGTCCCCAAATGAGCCGTTAAAGGGAACCTGACAGCACTGCATGATTTCTGACATGTATGTTTAACACGCAAACGCTGCAACGTTTCAGAGAAGAAGAGTTTAATAGCTGACAGGGAATGAGCCGCACACAGGATTAGTTGGATGGGCAGCTCCCCGGCGGCTTCTTTGCCTGCTCTTTTGAGTGACAGGTCTTGCCCTGCATACTTGTATAGGAGAGACCTGTCAGTTATTGGTAGGGGACGGGGTGAAGTCGCAGGGATCTACCTGTCCAACTAGTCTGTTGGGGCTTCATTCCCAGAAGACGTTAGTGTGTTCTTCTCTGAAACACAGCATAGTGTTAAAGGGAATCTGTCAGTAGGATCAACTGTTCGATGCCGTCTATATGGGCATATAGGTTATTGAAAGCTGAAGAAAATATCGTATCTGCGATCTGATGTCATATTCCAGAGAAATCAATGTTGTTCATAATTTGTAAAATGTTGATCTTCGGGCTGGATATACATCTCCCCGAGAATCTGCCTCCAGAAATTATTTTTAATGAAAGCGGGCGTTATCAGTGTGAGACATGTAATGACTGACAGTATGGTCTCCTGATCTACATGTCACACACTGGTAATGTCCCCTTTCACAATAATCTCTGGAGGCAGATTCTCAGGGAGATCTATGTCAGGCCCACAGATCATTAACAGATCATTTGCATATGAAAAAGCATTAATTAACTTGATATCTGCAATTTGATAGTTTATCAATTCATTCCACCTCCTATGGCCACATAAATGGGTTAAGGTACCGTCACATTAAGCGACGCTGCAGCGATCTAGACAACGATCCCGATCGCTGCAGCGTCGCTGTGTGGTTGCTGGAGAGCTGTCACACAGACAGCTCTCCAGCGACCAACGATGCCGAAGTCCCCTGGTAACCAGGGTAAACATCGGGTTACTAAGCGCAGGACCGCGCTTAGTAACCCGATGTTTACCCTGGTTACCAGCGTAAACGTAAAAAAAAAAACAAAAAACACTACATATATTCCGGTGTCTGTCCTCTCCGGCGCTCTGCTTCCTGCACTAAGCACCGGCCGGAAAGCAGAGCACAGCGGTGACGTCACCGCTGTGCTTTCCGGCCGGCGCTTACACAGTGCAGAGAAGCAGAGCGCTGGAGAGGACAGACACCGGAATGTAAGTATGTAGTGTTTTGGGTTTTTTTTTACGTTTACGCTGGTAACCAGGGTAAACATCGGGTTACTAAGCGCTTAGTAACCCGATATTTACCCTGGTTACCAGTGAAGACATTGCTGAATCGGCGTTACACACGCCGATTCAGCGATGTCAGCAGGGGAGTCCAACGTCTAAATAAAGTTCTGGACTTTCTGCGCCGACCAACGATGTCACAGCAGGATCCAGATCGCTGCTGCGTGTCAAACTGAACGATATCACTATCCAGGACGCTGCAACGTCACGGATCGTTGTGTGACGGTAGCTTAAGACGCATTTATCTTACTGACAGGTTCCCTTTTAGGCTCTAGGTTAGCGCACACTTGCAGATTCCCTTTAAAAGTACTAAGCTGAAATCATGCAGCCAGTGCCTGATACATTTTGTCTGTGGTTAAAGTAATTTAGGCCTAAAATAGTGCTGTAAGATGCCAGTAAATGAGCCTGCAACTTCATAAATATGGTGTCAGGCTCATAAAATGGTCTGACCACAACCAATGATAGAGCTGCTTTGATTTCTTATAGAACACTTGAACAATGAAGCTGTGATTGCTATAAACAAAGGGTTTTTTTTTCCCCTCTTTTCATGAATTGACGCCATGAACTTGGCCTGGCATGCAGACATTGTGCCGTTCCTTGACATGTGAACATTGTCCCCTGACTTTCAGCCTAAATATATAATCCTAATTATTCACGAATATCAACATATAATTATAAATGGCACTTTGTATATGATTCAAAACAAACAACTCGGACTAATGAAAGGCCAAGTACCGAACAGATACATTAAAACAAATTTTTATTGAAATATCAAGAATAAATTAAAAAACCTTCAAAAAGCAGAATGTCCAACAGGGGGACACTGGTGTGACCAACTCAATATGTATACGGTAATCCAAATACCGGGAAATATATATAAATAAATGGAAGGGGTATTAGAACATTTCAGGTACTGTAGGCACCCTTCCTTGTTAGGGCTCACACATCAGGTATCCTACATGTAAACTTGAACATCCCTGATCGAAAAGTCCCATATGTATAGAGACGAGGTGTCAGGTGTATGGGCAGTAGAACAATAATACCACTACAAATAGCAAAGGGTTTAGTAATTCCTATGTGGCACTTACATATGGATAAGCCCAAATCGGTATTAGACCAACGTTTAGACTGGTCAAATAAAGTAAAATACTGTAAATGGGCACATAAGAAATTACAGCCCAATCAGCTTGCTGTAATCTCCCCAGAACACAATCCAATGTCAGATCCCTGTATGTGATGGCACAGATGGAAGCCCTGAGATTTAGATGGTCATCACTCGTGTCTCCTCACCCTGATGCGTGTTTTCGGCACCCCCTGTCGAACATTCTGCTTTTTAAGTGTTTTTATTTATTCTTGATATTTCAATAAAAATTCATTTTAATGGATCTCTTCAGTACTTTTTCCTTTCATTAGTCACAGTTGATTGTTTTGATAAATATATAATCATGTGTACTACACCGTTAATTAGCAGACGGGGGCTTTGCGAAGACTGCCATTTCTTCTGACAGTCTGACCCCAAATAATGGAGTTGATTCTGGTAATAAATGTGGCCCATCTTTGGGTTGTATTTGAACTGGAAATGGAAAGCTTCTCATGATCGTGAATAGGTGGAGACTAGTGATGAGCGAATATACTCGTTACTCAATATTTCCCGAGCATGCTCCGGGGTCCTCCGAGTATTTTTTAGTGCTCGGAGACTTAGTGTTCATCGCCTCAGCTGAATGATTTACATCTGTTGGCCAGCATAAGTACATGTGGAGATTCCCTAGCAACCAGGCAAACCCCACATGTACTTATGCTGGCCAACAGATGTAAATCATTCAGCTGCAGCAAGAAAAACTAAATCTCCGAGAACTAAAAAATACTCGGAGGACCCCGGAGCGTGCTCGGGAAATCTTGAGCAACGAGTATATTCGCTCATCACTAGTGAAGACTTGCACTGTAAGGCAGGAGTCACACTACAGCGAGATACGGCTGAGTCTCGGAGGTTAAAACCAAGGTCTGGCACCAGCACTCCGGAGCAGAGCGTGCAGCTCCATGTATTGCTATGTGGCCGCACGCTCCACTCCAGAGTGCCAGTGCCAGAGCTTGGTTTTAACCTGCGAGACTCGGCCGTCTCTCGCTGTGTGTGATCCCGGCCTATGGCTGAGTTTGCACTACATATTTTTCAGCAGGGTAAAAATATTGCTCTTAACTTTTTTTGAGGATTCTTTTTAGCCAAGGAGGAGTGTCTGTGTGCAGGGATTCCCCACTCCCTTATCCTAACGTAACACATAGTATAGTAAACAGTTGACAAACTTGACACGCTTACGATTTTTGTGGTTTCAACTAGTACAAATCCATCTCTGCTACATCTGAGCACTCTTGACTTCACAATATTAACTGTGGTTTTATATAGAGTATAGTTTGTGCCTCAGTCCTATGCAAAAGCGCAGATAATATTGTAAACTCAGTGCACAGATGTAGCAGAGTTGAGCTTGTCCTTCAGTATTAGGTAAAGCCAGAAATATTGTAGCTGGACTGACACACTCAACATTGCTACGTCTGTGCACACTTTAAATTTACAGTATATGTAGATTCACATACATTTGACATGCAGATCTCGGTGTAGCAGTAGGTTACCTGCAGTCCTGTGTAAACTCAGATGGTGGTGAACTGTGCTATCATGGTGGTTTCACATTTGTGGCTTTACATAGGACTGCAAATAAACTGTTTTGGTGCATAGACTGTACCCTAGACTGGCTCGGCTCTGCTGTTCTGTCTGCACCTGCTGTTCTGTCTGCACGCTCCAGTGTTTTTTTTTTATGCCCTCTCATGCAGTCTAGGCTGCCTGTGTGAGTGCAGAGGGTGAAGGTCCTTCTACAGTGCATGATTGCTGTGACTCAGTCCCGACAATTGTGCAGTCTAAACAGGCTGCCAATTCACTCAATGAATGAGCAAATCGTTTGTCGGTTAAACTTTTTGATTTGCCTAAAAGGTCATGTTACAGAGACTGATGTGCTGCCGAGAACAAATATCTATGCTGTCAAGAAAAATGGTGGTCTGTGTGCACTGCTCTATTGCTGATCATTCAGTGTGCATCTGAAGCACGGTCTATCTGCCTGTGTAAACTGGCCATTACACCACTGCCCTCTGGCAAATATGGGCAGCGGTTGTTTGATGCTGTGCCCCGCGGAGTGTAAATGCATCCTTCATGGTGTTCTGAAGCAGCAGAGGACAGTTCCTCTTGTGATGAGCGCTTCTACTGGGCACTGGCCGCCTGATTTAAGCACCAGCGTGTGGGTTGAAAAGTAACATAGTAACATAGTAAGGCCGAAAAAAGACATTTGTCCATCCAGTTCAGCCTATATTCCATCATAATAAATCCCCAGATCTACGTCCTTCTACAGAACCTAATAATTGTATGATACAATATTGTTCTGCTCCAGGAAGACATCCAGGCCTCTCTTAAACCCCTCGACTGAGTTCGCCATCACCACCTCCTCAGGCAAGCAATTCCAGATTCTCACTGCCCTAACAGTAAAGAATCCTCTTCTTTGTTGGTGGAAAAACCTTCTCTCCTCCAGACGCAAAGAATGCCCCCTTGTGCCCGTCACCTTCCTTGGTATAAACAGATCCTCAGCGAGATATTTGTATTGTCCCCTTACATACTTATACATGGTTATTAGATCGCCCCTCAGTCGTCTTTTTTCTAGACTAAATAATCCTAATTTATTCGGACTCCCATGACAGCACTACGAGAGAGGGGATCCGCCCTTCAGGAACAGGAAACCTACAGATACAAAAGGGCGGTACCTCTCCCCATGCATCAGTTGGTTTCCTGTTCCTGGAGGGGATAGGATCCTACAGATTTCATCTCGTAAGGAGCCCAGGCCGGCCGGTCGAATCTGGTAGCGGGGGGGGGTCTCCTACCTCGACCGGTGCGGAAAGTCCTGGAGACGCCACGGTGGTCCAGGCTGGACTGCACGTCAGTGGCGTTGGCAGCAGGGAGCAGGGTCCGGAGGATTCCTTGTCTCCGGAAGCCGGCGTTGGTATGTTTCATTTCCCCCCCCTGGGTCAGGCGGCGGCGGTGAGGTGCGGTTGCGGCGTCGGGAGTGGAGCGCCGTCCGGAGCACTGCTGGGCATTCCCGGCGTCCTGCATCGCTCACTGAGCGTTTCCGGAACGCTGGGGCGCCGGGGGGTGGAGCCGGCAGGCGCTTCCGGTTTGCGGGTGGGCTGCGCATGCGCGGTCTTTTCCAAAATGGCGGCGCCCATGGTCCGGTCGCCGGTTCTTCTGTATTACCACCGCTAACATCCCAGCTGCAGCCTGATCATCAGGAACCAATGGGGAACACGCCAGGTGGCCTGCTGACCGGAATACAGGGGATATAAGCAGGTGTTGGCGATAGAACCCTGCTTTTGGCCACAGTCTCATCATGGCAGATGATGGTGAGCAGCAGCCTCAGCTTCTGGATAAAGTGCGGCAGGAAGCCGTGGGAAAGGAGCATATCAGAAGTGACCAGTCCAGCCGTAAAAGCTCGTCCAGGCAAGGATCTAGAGCTTCGACTGGCAAGGAGCCCCCTCGTGTTCCGGTACCTTTTTCTTTGGCGTACACTGGTAAGTGATCTACGTGAATGTTCACTCAGTGACGCGGGCCCCTTATACTTTGCACTTCTCTTCCCCTAGAATGACAAAGTCGAAACATAAGGAGTGTGCCCTATGTGAAGTCCCTTTACCAGATTCCTACCCTAAAAAATTGTGTGCCTCCTGTATACAACAGACGGTGAGGTCTACAGGAGTGGAGGGGTTGAGTGACATCAGGCTAGATAGATGGTATCTCCCTTATTGTCCTCCCCTAGGTAGCGGAAGAATCTGCTTCTACGGCTAGTCTAAAGGAGATGATCCGTATGGAAGTTAAGGAATCCCTGCGGTCTTTGTCCCAGGCGGGAAGTTCAAAACAAAGAGCTTCGGTGATCTCAGATTCTTCGGAGGAAGATAAAGAGGAGGGTTCTTATGGCTCAATTCTCTCTTCCTCGTCATCAGAAGAGGACTCTGGCCGATTCTGTCTGCCTCTAGACCGGGTGGATAAACTAGTCAAGTCGGTCAGAGGTACGATGGGCCTAGAAGAGCCTAAGACTCAGCCTTCCCGTCAGGAGCTAATGTTCAGCGGCTTGGAACACAAGAAACGCAGATCCTTCCCGGTGAATGATAAAATTCAAGACCTGATTCTCCGGGAATGGAAAAAAACGGAGAAGAAAGGTTCTTTGCCACCGGCTTTAAAGCGCAGGTATCCCTTTGAAGATGCGGCTGTGGATACCTGGGACAAGGCCCCTAAATTAGATGCTGCGGTGGCGAAGGCATCTAAGAAAGCAGCATTACCTTTCGAGGACATGGGTTCCCTTAAAGACCCCCTTGACAGGAAGGCGGATACCTTCCTTAAAGGTACCTGGGAGATGGCAGCCGGATCCTTGAGGCCAGCAGTGGCTGCGACTTGTACAGCCAGATCCCTAATGGTCTGGCTGGAACAGTTGGAATCCCAGCTTAAAGAAGGCGCTTCCAGGAATTCTATTCTAGGTGCGCTTCCAGTGATTCAGGATGCTGCGGCTTTCCTGTCGGATGCGTCGGTGGACTCGGTCAGAATGGCAGCCAGAGCAGCAGGACTCTCCAACGCGGCTCGTAGAGCCTTATGGTTGAAGTGTTGGTCGGGGAATATCCAGTCAAGATCCAAGTTATGAGCTATCCCATGTAAAGGGGAATATCTCTTTGGGCCAACTTTGGATGAGCTGCTCGAAAAGGCTGGGGATGATAAGAAAAAATTCCCTAATTTGTCATCAGCTTCTTACCGGCGTCCATTCAACAGGAGGAGATTTGGTCGTGGAAGGAAGCGCGCGTCCTCACCCTCTAGAGAAAATTTTAGATGGGAGGATAGACGCAGGAGAGGTACGGGTTACATGTTTCGCCGTTCCTCAAAAGAACGTAAGAAACCAGACCAATGACTAGCGATCCCTGTGGGAGGGCGATTGTCAACCTTCTCTTCCGCATGGACTAACATCACGAATAGTGACTGGGTCCGAGGTATTATATCAGAAGGTCTAAAATTGGAATTTGTTCACTGGCCTCGGGATAAGTTTATGCTAACCCCCTTGCGTTCCTCCACTATTGAGCAGACGGCCCTAGAGTCAGAGGTCATGACTTTATGCCGTAAAAATGTACTGATTGAGGTTCCGGAGTCAGAGAGAGGAAGAGGATTCTACTCTCCTCTTTTTCTGATTCAAAAACCAGACAAGTCGTTCAGGACTGTTATCAATCTTAAATCCCTTAATGAATACCTGGTTAATACCACGTTTAAAATGGAGTCAATCAGTTCTGCAATAAAGATGTTGTTTAAACACTGCTTCATGGTAGTTGTGGACTTAAAGGATGCATACTATCATGTTCCTATCCACGAAAACTTCCAGAGGTTTCTACGTGTGGCGGTGTCTATGGGAGGTTTTGTTCGCCATTTTCAATTTAGAGCCCTTCCCTTCGGCCTCTCAGCGTCTCCCCGGGTATTTACTAAAGTAGTTGCGGAGGTTATGGCGCACTTACGTGAATCCGATATCCTCATTGTCCCGTATCTGGATGATTTCCTAATAGTGGGGAACTCAGTAGACCATTGCCTAGCTCAGGTTAAAACCGCTATATTTAAACTGGAAAATCTGGGCTGGATCATAAATTACGATAAATCCCGTTTGCAACCCCTAAAGACCCAGAGGTTCCTAGGGCTGCTGTTAAATTCCGAGTCCCAACAATGCTGTCTTCCGCCTGATAAATTACTTCATATCCAACAACAGGTGTTAAAAGCAATTAATAAACCATCCATGACCCTTAGACAGGCTATGTCTTTGTTAGGTTCCCTAACTTCCTGTATCCCCGCCGTCCGTTGGGCCCAATTCCACTCCAGGCCTTTACAGTTTGACGTACTACATTATGATAGAGTCTTACAGGGTTCCTTGCAGGGTCAGATGACACTGAGTTCAGGGGTTCTTGCATCTCTTAGATGGTGGCTAGAGGAAGACAATCTGTCAGCTGGAGTTCCCTGGGTGACACAGGTGACTCGGGTAATCACAACAGACGCCAGCCCCACGGGGTGGGGGGCACACATGGGTGACGTTGTAGTCCAGGGTCTATGGGACCCCCAAACATCAGCCTCTTCCAATCAGAAGGAGTTGATGGCAATTGAATCCTCAATTAAGGAACTCCTCGTGTATCTACAGGGTCACCATGTCAAAATCCTCTCCGACAATCAGGTGGCAGTGGCCTACGTGAATCACCAAGGTGGAACACGCTCCGAGTCCCTGATGGAAATAGCGGACCGCCTGCTCCAGATAGCGGAAAACCATTTTCTATCTTTAACAGCAGTACATATAAAAGGGAAGGAAAATTTAAGGGCGGACTTTCTAAGTCGAAACACCTTAAGACAAGGAGAATGGTCTCTGAACACAAAAATCTTCAACCAGATTGTTCGCAGGTGGGGTCATCCAGAGGTGGACTTATTTGCCAACAAGGACAACAGAAAAGCGAAAAAATTCTGTTCCTTGAATCCCAGGGAATATCCGCTGGCAGTGGATGCCTTCCTGATCAGATGGGATTTCCGGTTGGCTTATGCGTTTCCCCCGCTAAACCTGTTGCCTCTGGTGGTCAGAAAGATAAGGGAGGATCAAGCGAGAATCATACTGATCGCTCCGTTCTGGCCCCGAAGGGCTTGGTTCTCCTGGCTCAGGACCATGTCAGTGGAAGACCCCTGGGTACTGCCGGACATCCCGGACCTACTTCATCAAGGTCCGATCAACCATCCACAAGTGAAGGGTCTCCATTTGACGGCATGGTCTTTGAGAGCTCACTGTTAAAAAACAGAGGATTTTCTCCAAATCTCATTGATACCCTTATGAAGAGTAGAAAACTCATAACAACTAAGATCTACTCTAGAACTTGGAGGAAGTTTCTGGCCTCTTCAAATTTTAATATCGAAGAGGGTTTACCAATTAACCAGATTCTAGAATTCCTGCAGAGGGGGCTAGAGCTAAATCTATCCACGAGTACGCTAAAAGTACAAGTCTCAGCCCTAGGGGCCCTATTTTCTTGTAACATTGCTGGTAATTATTGGGTATCAAGGTTCATCAAAGCAGCTAGTAGATCCAGACCTATACACAGGAATAGGTCAATGCCTTGGGATCTCAACCTAGTCCTCTCAGCCTTGACTAAAGAACCGTTTGAGCCTTTACATTCAGCCTCACTTAAATTACTATCCCTCAAAACAGCATTTTTGGTGGCAATTACGTCTGCTCGTAGGGTAGGAGACATACAGGCTCTTTCTAGGCTCTCCCCCTATACAGAGTTTCTACAGGACAGAGTAGTCCTCAGACCAGATCCAGCTTATTTACCTAAAGTGGCCTCAGATTTTCATAGATCTCAGGAGATAGTTCTACCATCATTTCTCCCTAATCCTTCTAATTCCAAAGAGGAGTTACTCCATACGTTAGATGTTAGGAGATGTCTCTTATAATATATATCAGTCACTGATGCTTGGAAGAGAGAGGAGGCGTTGTTTCTATCCTTCCAATGTCCCAGGAAAGGTCTTAGGGTACCGTCACACTATACGATTTACCTACGATCACGACCAGCGATATGACCTGGCCGTGATCGTAGGTAAATCGTAGTGTGGTCGCTGGGGAGCTGTCACACAGACAGCTCTCCAGCGACCAACGATGCCGAGGTCCCTGGGTAACCTGGGTAAACATCGGGTAACTAAGCGCAGGACCGCGCTTAGTTACCCAATGTTTACCCTGGTTACAAGCGTTAAACTAAAAAAAACAAACCGCACATACTTACATTCTGGTGTCCATCAGGTCCCTTGCAGTCTGCTTCCCGCACTCAGTGACTGCCGGCCGTAAAGTGAAAGTGAAAGCACAGCCGCTGTGCTCTGCTTTCACTTTACGGCCGGCAGTCACAGTGCGGGAAGCAGAGACTGCAAGGGACCTGACGGACACCAGAATGTAAGTATGTGCTGTTTGTTTTTTTTTTAGTTTAACGCTTGTAACCAGGGTAAACATCGGGTAACTAAGCGCGGTCCTGCGCTTAGTTACCCGATGTTTACCCTGGTTACAAGCGAACGCATCGCTGGATCGCATCGCTAGATCGGTGTCACACACACCGATCTAGCGATGACAGCGGGAGATCCAGCGATGAAAGAAAGTTCCATACGATCTGCTACGACGTACGATTCTCAGCAGGATCCCTGATCGCTGCTGCGTGTCAGACACAGCGATATCGTAACGATATCGCTGGAACGTCACGAATCGTACCGTCGTAGCGATCGAAATGTTATAGTGTGACGGTACCCTTAGAGTGTCAAAGTGCACGTTAGCGAAGTGGATTAGGGAGGCTATCTCTCTGGCTTATACTGCAGGTGGAGGTCCTGTTCCGCAGAATCTGAGGGCACATTCCACTCGGGCCATGGCTGCATCCTGGGCTGAGAGATCTGGAGTTTCCATCGACCAGATATGTAAGGCGGCTACGTGGTCATCCCCTTCCACCTTTTTCAAGCACTATAGGTTGGACTTGGGGTTCTCTTCTGATCTCACCTTCGGGTTAAGGGTGCTACAGGCTATAGTCCCTCCCTAAGGTAGTTTACATCTCTGTAATTCTCTCGTAGTGCTGTCATGGGAGTCCGAATAAAGCATTAAGCTACTTACTGGTAGCGGCATTTTTCGGAGGCCCATGACAGCACCCTTAGTTCCCTCCCTATTCACGTGGGGGTTGCACTTCCTATAATGTATATAATGAGATAGACACGTCTCTCGTGTGGTATATAGTTCATTATGATTGGTTATTTTTGTACAGTAACTGTATATAATGTATATTTGTGTGCTACTAACCGCGGTAGTCCTCTCAGGCTCTAATATACAACTGATGCATGGGGAGAGGTACCGCCCTTTTGTATCTGTAGGTTTCCTGTTCCTGAAGGGCGGATCCCCTCTCTCGTAGTGCTGTCATGGGCCTCCGAAAAATGCCGCTACCAGTAAGTAGCTTAATGCTTTCGCTAATCTATCTGGGTATTGTAGTTCTCCCATCCCCTTTATTA
Organism: Ranitomeya imitator; assembly: GCF_032444005.1. Taxonomy (NCBI): domain Eukaryota; kingdom Metazoa; phylum Chordata; class Amphibia; order Anura; family Dendrobatidae; genus Ranitomeya; species Ranitomeya imitator. Next base: position 51,078,149 of record NC_091287.1, on the reverse strand, counting down.
ATTTTGTTGCCCTCCTTTGTACTCTCTCTAGTTCCATTATATCCTTCCTGAGCACCGGTGCCCAAAACTGGACACAGTACTCCATGTGCGGTCTAACTAGGGATTTGTACAGAGGCAGTATAATGCTCTCATCATGTGTATCCAGACCTCTTTTAATGCACCCCAAAAGTGTCATGTGACCTATTTATTTTAAGTGTAAAATATCTTGCATAGGCATCGGACTCGGATATCGGGTTTATTGTCATGTCTGGTTTACATCAATTTTCTGCTTACATTTTTTTTCAAATCTTAAGGCTTCCACCCCCCCCCCCCCCCACACACACACACACACACACACTTCCCAAAAGTGGTTAGAGAAGCAGAAAGGTGTTGATATTAGCAGACGTGATATGTGCCAATGTTTACATTTCTACTTTTTTTTTTTTTTTATAGAAAGGTTGCAAAGATTTTAGTAATTTCCCCACATAATGCCCAGAAGCCAATGTTCGAAAGTATCTAGACTTTCCTCCACTATTTATCTAATAATTATAATTCCATGGTGCTGTACATGAGAAGGGGTTATAGATATCGTTTACAGTACACAAATTTACAACGGCAGAATGGTTATTGCAGGCTGTAGTCTTTCCTGAAGAGATGGGTTTTCAGGTTCCGTCTGAAGGATCCGAGGGTGGTGGATAATCGGACGTGTTGAGGAGTGGAATTCCAGAGGATGGGGGATATTCGGAAGAAATTTTGGAGGCGGTTGTGAGAGGAACGAATAAGGCTGTGTGCACACATTCTGGATTTTGTGTTTTTTCACTATAAAAAACGCGATAAATCCGCGGGAAAAAAAAAACCGCTCACATTAAGCATCCTATTAATAAGATGCAATCTGCATTTTGTATGCATGCGCTGCGTTTTTTTCCGGAGTGGAAACGCATTCCGGAAAAAAAAAAAGCTGCATGTTCATTAATTTGCAGAATTGCGGGGATTCCGCACACATAGGAATGCATTGATCCGCTTACTTCCCGCATAGGGCTATGCCCACCATGCGGGAAGTAAGCGGATCATGTACGGTTGGTACCCAGGGTGGAGGAGAGGAGACACTCCTCCAGGCCCTGGGAACCACAATTGTTTAACCCCTTCATGACCCAGCCTATTTTGACCTTAAAGACCTTGCCGTTTTTTGCAATTCTGACCAGTGTCCCTTTATGAGGTAATAACTCAGGAACGCTTCAACGGATCCTAGCGGTTCTGAGATTGTTTTTTCGTGACATATTGGGCTTCATGTTAGTGGTAAATTTAGGTCAATAAATTCTGCGTTTATTTGTGATAAAAACGGAAATTTCCCACATGTATACTTTACATCAGCACAATTTTGGAAACAAAATTTTTTTTTGCTAGGAAGTTATAAGGGTTAAAATTTGACCAGCGATTTCTCATTCTTACAACGAAATTTACAAAACCATTTTTTTTAGGGACCACCTCACATTTGAAGTCAGTTTGAGGGGTCTATATGGCTGAAAATACCCAAAAGTGACACCATTCTAAAAAATGCACCCCTCAAGGTACTCAAAACCACATTCAAGAAGTTTATTAACCCTTCAGGTACTTCACAGCAGCAGAAGCAACATGGAAGGAAAAAATGAACATTTAACTTTTTAGTCACAAAAATTATCTTTTAGCAACAATTTTTTTATTTTCCCAATGGTAAAAGGAGAAACTGAACCACAAAAGTTGTTGTCCAATTTGTCCTGAGTACGCTGATACTTCATATGTGGGGGTAAACCACTGTTTGGGCGCACGGCAGGGCTTGGAAGGGAAGGAGCGCCATTTGACTTTTTGAATGAAAAATTGGCTCCACTCTTTAGCGGACACCATGTCACGTTTGGAGAGCCCCCGCGTGCCTAAAAATTGGAGCTCCCCCACAAGTGACCCCATTTTGAAAACTAGACGCCCCAAGGAACTTATCTAGATGCATATTGAGCACTTTAAACCCCCAGGTGCTTCACAGAAGTTTATAACGCAGAGCCATGAAAATAAAAAATAATTTTTCTTTCCTCAAAAATGATTTTTTTAGCCTGGAATTTCCTATTTTGCCAAGGGTAATAGGAGAAATTGGACCCCAACTGTTGTTGTCCAGTTTGTCCTGAGTAAGCTGATACCCCATATGTGGGGGTAAACCACTGTTTGGGCGCACGGCAGGGCTCGGAAGGGAAGGCACGCCATTTGGCTTTTTAAATGGAAAATTAGCTCCAATCATTAGCGGACACCATGTCACGTTTGGAGAGCCCCTGTGTGCCTAAACATTGGAGATCCCCCACAAATGACCCCATTTTGGAAACTAGACCCCCAAAGGAACTAATCTAGATGTGTGGTGAGGACTTTGAACCCCCAAGTGCTTCACAGAAGTTTATAACGCAGAGCCATGAAAATAAAAAAAAAAAATTATTTTCTCAAAAATGATCTTTTAGCCTGCAATTTTTTATTTTCCCAAGGGTAACAGGAGAAATTTGACCCCAAAAGTTGTTGTCCAGTTTCTCCTGAGTACGCTGATACCCCATATGTGGGGGTAAACCACTGTTTGGCTCGGAAGTGAAGTAGTGACGTTTTGAAATGCAGACTTTGATGGAATGCTCTGTGGGCGTCACGTTGTGTTTGCAGAGCCCCTGATGTGGCTAAACAGTAGAAACCCCCCACAAGTGACCCCATTTTGGAAACTAGATCCCGAAAGGAACTTATCTAGATGTGTGGTGAGCACTTTGAACCCCCAAGTGCTTCACAGACGTTTACAACGCAGAGCCGTGAAAATAAAAAATCATTTTTCTTTCCTCAAAAATGATGTTTTAGCAAGCAATTTTTTATTTTCTCAAGGGTAACAGGAGAAATTGGACCCCAGTAATTGTTGCGCAGTTTATCCTGAGTACACTGATACCCCATATGTGGGGGTAAACCACTGTTTGGGCACACGTCGGGGCTCGGAATTGAGGGAGCACGATTTGACTTTTTGAATAGAAGATTGGCTGGAATCAATGGTGGCGCCATGTTGCGTTTGGAGACCCCTGATGTGCCTAAACAGTGGAAACCCCTCAATTCTACCTCCAACACCAACCCCCCCACACCCCTAACCCTAATCCAAACTGTAGCCACAACCCTAATTCCAACCCTAACCCTAAGGCTATGTGCCCACGTTGCGGATTCGTGTGAGATTTTTCAGCATCATTTTTGAAAAATCCGCGGGTAAAAGGCACTGCGTTTTACCTGTGGATTTTCCGCGGATTTCCAGTGTTTTTTGTGCGGATTTCACCTGCGGATTCCTATTGAGGAACAGGTGTAAAACGCTGCGGAATCCGCACAAAGAATTGACATGCTGCGGAAAATACAACGCAGCGTTTCCGCGCGGTATTTTCCGCACCATGGGCACAGCGGATTTGGTTTTCCATATGTTTACATGGAACTGTAAACCTGATGGAACACTGCTGCGAATCCGCAGCGGCCAATCCGCTGCGGATCCGCAGCCAAATCCGCACCTTGTGCACATAGCCTAATTCTAAAGGTATGTGCACACGCTGCGGATCCGCAGGAGTTTCCCATGAGTTTACAGTTCAATGTAAACCTATGGGAAACAAAAATCTCTGTACACATGCTGCAGAAAAACTGCACGGAAACGCAGCGGTTTTCATTCCACAGCATGTCGCTTCTTTCTGCGGATTCCGCAGCGGTTTTACAACTGCTCCAATAGAAAATCGCAGTTGTAAAACCGCAGTGAAATGCGCAGAGAAAACGCGGTAAATCCGCCATAAATCCACAGCGGTTTAGCACTGCGGATTTATCAAATCCGCAGCGGAAAAATCCGCAGAGGACCAGAATGTGCACATACCGAAGCCCTAGCCCTAACCCTAGCCCTAACCCTAGCCCTAACCCTAGCCCTAACCCTATTCTAACATTAGTGGAAAAAAAAATTCTTTATTTTTTTTATTGTCCCTACCTATGGGGGTGACAAAGGGGGGGGGTAATTTATTATTTTTTTTATTTTGATCACTGTGATAGATTATATCTCAGTGATCAAAATGCACTTTGGAACGAATCTGCCGGCCGGCAGATTCGGCGGCCGCACTGCGCATGCGCCCGCCATTTTGGAAGATGGCGGCGCCCAGGGAGAAGACGGACGGACCCCGGCAGGATCGGTAAGTATGATGGGGTGGGTGGAACGGAGCACGGGGGGTTGGAACGGAGCACGGGGGGTTGGAACGGAGCACGGGGGGTTGGAACGGAGCACGGGGGGTTGGAACGGAGCACGGGGGGTTGGAACGGAGCACGGGGGGTTGGAACGGAGCACGGGGGGGGTGGATCGGAGTGCAGGGGGGGGGGGTGATTGGAGCACGGGGGGAGCGGACAAGAGCACGGGGGGAGCGGAGCACAGGACGGAGGGGAGCCGGAGCAGTGTACCGGACAGATCGGGGGGCTGGTGGGGGCGATCGGTGGGGTGGGGGCACATTAGTGTTTCGAGCCATGGCCGATGATATTGCAGCATCGGCCATGGCTGGATTGTAATATTTCACCAGTTTTAATAGGTGAAATATTACAAATCGCTCTGATTGGCAGTTTCACTTTCAACAGCCAATCAGGGCGATCGTAGCCACGGGGGGGGGGGGGGGTGAAGCCACCCCCCCTGGGCTAAACTACCACTCCCCCTGTCCCTGCAGATCGGGTGAAATGGGAGTTAACCCTTTCACCCGATCTGCAGGGACGCGATCTTTCCATGACGCCACATAGGCGTCATGGGTCGGATTGGCACCGACTTTCATGACGCCTACGTGGCGTCATGGGTTGGGAAGGGGTTAAAAAAATTTTTTAAAAAAAATTAAAATATAAAATAGTGATATACTCACCTCCTCCCGCCTCTCAGCGATGCACGTGGCGGTTTCCGTACCCAGGGATGCTTTGTGCGAAGGACCTGGGATGACGTCGCGGTCACGTTATACCCGCGGCAGGAGTTGCAGAATTGCTGCGGCAATTCTGCAACGTGTGCACTTAGCCTAAGTGTGGAGGAGACTAGGAGGTCTTGGGAGGATCGAAGATTACGTGAGGGAAGATATTGGTAGATGAGTTCAGAGATATAGGGAGGGGACAGGTTGTGGATGGCTTTGTATGTCAGTGTTAGTAGTTTGAACTGGATTCCTTGGGGAATTGGAAGCCAGTGGAGGGATTTGCAGAGGGGAGAGGTGGATTAGCCAGTTGAGAACAGACTGGAGTGGTGCAAGAGAGGTAGCGGGGAGGCCACAGAGGAGGATGTTGCAGTAATCGAGGCGGGAGATGATGAGGGCATGCACAAGAGTTTTAGATTGAGAGCTGAGGAAGGGACGGATTCTGGAAATATTTTTGAGTTTGAGGTGGCAAGAGTTTGGACATGCAGTTTGAATACTGTTGTTACAAATGATCTGCTCCTCGCTGGCTGAAGTATTCTCTTAAAATGCATGTAGAATTACTCTACTCCATACTCCTCCGCAGAAGTCGCCATGAATCTATTTCAGCAGTGATATCTGGGGGCAGGAGGGCAGAGTCCCAGCTGGATTTTACCTGTTGAAACCTCTTGTTTTCTGTAGAGATAAGCGGCTGCCCGGTAATGAGTGCTACTTCCCCCACTCGGTGTACAGGGTTTGGGAGTGCTAATCGCTCTCGCTTTGGTTGTCTTTGGGCACCCTAGCACTGGTGGGGTAACCGCCTTGCATGTCCATCACATTTTCTACTGTGTGATATACACGTCTGTAGGGTACTTGATATTTCTTGCAGTGTCACTTATCAGACCAGCTGTAAAGCACATAATCCAGAAGGGTTGTCCCATACACGTTAATTGCTGAATGAGGCTCAGCTTTGAAACTTCGCTCTGCGAGGCTGCGTCTCCTGGGTGCTGGGAGGGCGTCTTACTGCAGAACATGGGGTCACCTGGAAGGCATTCTTTTCTCATCTGCCGCACAAAGGCTGCCCTATATATATTGAATTACCTCACCGAGTCTGAGCAGTTGCCAGTTGATTTAGCTTTATAGGATCCACTTTGCTCAGCATTGGCCTCTATTGTAGTTTTGGTTCTGCAGCACTTTTTCTCTTTGCTTATAGAACAGTTTTTGTTATCTTTCTGCTGTCGGGCTATGCTCACACTGCTGTCAAATCTTAACGGGTGCTCTGACGAGATCTATTAAAATGACTTGAGCCATGGTGGAACATGACATGCCCCTTGTAAGTAAGTGTAGTCCACCCAGCAATGAATCCAGCCAAGCGTCATGGCTACTTTTCAATAAGCAGAAACTACCGTACAAGTGTAAACAGACTTTTCGAAAGTTTCATTATCACAGACATGATTACAATGACAGATAACGCCTTTTATACAGGGTCCCTGATTCATAATGGGTCACATCACAGCTCTTCCTCTCCCTTCACATAGATCTTTGCCAGATTATAGGGTATACAACTTTCCCATAGCGGTCAGAGTCAAGTCAGGCTGTCCTGTGTATGGTTCATGGGGCTGCTGTAAAGCAGATCTCTAAGGCTATGTGCACACGTAGGAAATGTGGTGCAGAATTTTCTGCACTAAATCTGCATCTGCAGATTTGATGCAGTTTCTGTGCAGTTTCTGTGCAGTTTCTGTGCAGTTTCTGTGCAGTTTCTGTGCAGTACAATGTAAATCAATGTGAAAAGAAAAAAGCTGTGCACATGGTGAAGAAAAATCTGCTGCAGAAACGCTGCAGAACTGCACAAAAGAAGTGACGTGCACTTCTTTGAAATCTGCAGCGTTTCTGCGCAGATTTTTCTGCACCATGTGCACAGCTTTTTTCTTTTCACATTGATTTACATTGTACTGTAAATCACAGTGCAGCTCTGCAGCGTTTCTGCAGCAGAAAAATCTGCTGCAGTTCTGCACCAATTCTGCACTAAATCTGCATCATGTGCACATACCCTTAGGCTATGTGCACACGTAGGAAATGTGGTGCAGAATTTTCTGCACTAAATCTGCATCTGCAGATTTGGTGCAGTTTCTGTGCAGTTTCTGTGCAGTTTCTGTGCAGTTTCTGTGCAGTTTCTGTGCAGTTTCTGTGCAGTTTCTGTGCAGTTTCTGTGCAGTTTCTGTGCAGTTTCTGTGCAGTTTCTGTGCAGTTTCTGTGCAGTTGGGCTACGTGCACACGTTGCAGATTTGACTGTGGAATTTTCTGTGTAGATTCTGCATTTCTTGGCAGAAAACACAAGTCAGAATCTGCAATTTTTTTGGTATGTGCACACGTTGCGGATTTTTGTGCAGATTTCTTCCTTTTTTTACCCCTGCAGATTTCGATTATGGAATGGGTGCAGAAACGCAGCAGATCTGCACAAAAGAAGTGACATGCTGCTTTTTTTAATCTGCTGCGTTTTCCGTGCAGATTTTTCCGCACCATTAGCACAGCATTTCTTTTTTGCCATTGATTTGCATTGTACTGTAAATCACTTGCAGATCTGCAGCGTTTCTGGGCGGAAAAAAAAGCTGCAGTTCTGCAGGAAATCTGCAACGTGTGCACATAACCTTTCTGTGCAGTACAATGTAAATCAATGTGAAAAGAAAAAAGCTGTGCACATGGTGAAGAAAAATCTGCTGCAGAAACGCTGCAGAACTGCACAAAAGAAGCGACGTGCACTTCTTTGAAATCTGCAGCGTTTCTGCGCAGATTTTTCTGCACCATGTGCACAGCTTTTTTCTTTTCACATTGATTTACATTGTACTGTAAATCACAGTGCAGTTCTGCTGCGTTTCTGCAGCAGAAAAATCTGCTGCAGTTCTGCACCAATTCTGCACTAAATCTGCATCGTGTGCACATACCCTTAGACCACATTCACATCTATACAACGTTCTTTGCTGAGCACTGAATTTGGGTTACTACTTAAAGCCCCAAAAGGCGGAATGCAGGCACAGCTATTCGGGATAACAGGGCAGATGTTTAATGTATTTGTCTATATTTGCCCCGTATTCACATGTAAAGCGCCATGGAATATATGGCGCTATAAAAATGTATAATAATAATAATAATAATAAAGATGTCACTTCGGGTTCCTGTCCGATGGTGGTTTCCTTTCTTGGGCAAATTACACAAAACGGAGGGCACCATCTCATAGAAGTAAATATAAATGGGATCCTCCTGCAGTATGTCCAATTTAAACCACTAACAAGCAAGAACCAGAAAACATGCAAAAAAAGCAGGGATCACCATTTAAATAGTCAAACTTTATTATTATTATTATTATTATTATTATTATTATTATTATTATTATTATTATATATACAAAACCAGGAAAGGGGGAAAATTATTTAAAAGCATTTAAAATACATGAATGGTTACAAAGAACAAGTAGCCAGACACACAGTGGCTGCATCACAACTGGTAACACCAGTACAGAATATATGGGGTTCTCAAATTCTAAGATTTAGCACTTAATGAAAATAGAATACCCCAGAAATGGGAGTATGAAAGTGCATATTTCTGCAAAGAGCAAATCGCATATCTTATTCTGTTAGGAATAATCAGGGTTGGCACCAAATACAACATGGAAGGTTCATGAAGATACAGGAAAGAAAAATGCAATTACATCACCATCAATAATTGCTATACTGATATGTATAAAACATGCCCAGAAACGCCCTAGACAAATACATCAGGCCCTCTAGTAACAATAGTGTGTACCCAAATTAAATAAGACTTATCCAGATGGACCCAACCAGCCTGTAAAATACTTTGCCCTTTAAAATTATGGGCCCGCTAGACATGCTCACAGAACAACCTGGACATGGTGCAATCCACAGGTGTGGACCAGGGTGACGCCTCCTGTACCCGACGTGTATCGTCACTATTGTGACTTCATTAGGGGTGGAAAGAGATCTAGTAGGTTTTGTAAATCCAATATCCTTATATATACAAAGATAATTAAATCCAACAGCTGTTGAGCTTACCGCATGGAGTAAGCGTTCTTGATCAGCAGCACCGCTATTACACCAGAAATAATTCCCGAAAAGGTTGATGTGTGAGTGCACATGCGCCAGAATTACTATAGTGACCGAAAGTAAAGCCGAAACAAACATGAGCTGCGTCACGGAATGCCAGGTCCTATTGAGAAGATGTAAAAACTCCATGCGCATGTGCTGTATAATATCACATAACGGCAAGGTCCCTGCAAGACTCTATCACAGCCGCGCGCCGCACAGAAACTTTCTTGGGCAAACACAATAGTGGTAATTGCGTTGTCTGATTAAAAAGATTGACACCACCTGAACGGAAAGTGACTTGGTTTGGACCATTATACTCAATGGCTTTGTTGGGGTTTTCATATGAATTCCATTTTTAAAGGATATAGGTGAAATCCCACAGTAGTGTTCACGATTAATGTGCACCAAATGCTGTAAAAAAAAAAAAGCGCTCAGGTAGTATGACCGCCCCATAATAATGGAGAAAAAAAATTGTGCAATTATAAGCATGTTTGAAAAAGGCAATTGAAGTATCTCGTTTTATTAAAAATACATTATATGTTAATATCCCATTATCGTGCAGAGGATCTTGTGTGATGCAGTATCGCTCCTCGTGACCGAGTCGCATCTGTCACATGCCAGGGCTTTTTATAATGAGAACGTGTAATTATAGTTTACCATTTGTCTATGGTGAAAATGAGTTGGTTCCATTTATAGTCCTGTTGCTAGGAAAAACTCGCTACATGACTTTCTGTATTTATTTATTTTTGTATTTTCCCCCGATGTTTTTTAAAGAGAACCTGTCATTCCCCCCCCCCCAGGGCCTATTAAAGTAAGAGCTACCTTCAGCAGCACTGAGGCTGCATTCTGTGAAGGTGGCTCTTATGCATTTCCCATACCTTTCTTGAGTCAGGCAAGTATGTTTTCTCCCCTCGCAGCCGTCCATCATCCCACCGGGATCCTCTGTCGTGATGTCACTGGCGCCTTCGTGTAGCGGTGGCCCCAGATGCCGCCCTGCAGTGTTATGACGTATTCACACTGCGGGGCTGGGAATCTGGCGTATGCGCAGTAGAGCGAGTCACCATGCTCCATTGAAGTTAGTGCCGAAGTCTCACGATGTACAAAGCTGATAGACATACCCCAAGCAACTAGCAGCTGTAGTCGCAGCAAAAGGGGGCGCAACAAAGTATTAAGTTAAAGGGGCCGAATAATATTGTACGCTCCACTTTTCAGTTTTTGAATTTCCACAAAAATTTAAAATAACCAATAAATTTCATTTAACTTAACAATTGTATTCCACTTGTTGATTCTTCACCAAAAATTTACATTTGGTATCTTTGTTTGAAGCATGATATGTGGGAAAAGGTTGAAAAGTTCCAGGGAGCCGAATACTTTCTCAATGCTCTGTATAGTGATAAGATCTTGTAAGCTTGTAGGTGCATTGTAGAAACCCATTAATGTTTTTTTTTTTTTTCTGTTTCTCCCCACAGTCCAAACCTTATGTCTTTGACCGTGTGTTCCAGTCAAACACATCCCAAGAACAAGTTTACAATGCGTGTGCAAAGGCTATTGTTAAAGGTAAAGACGATCGATTCCTATACTAGTGGTGTGTGACCGGGGCTACATGCAGTATCTTTGTCAATGAGCTGTGGACTCTCTTGTGAGATTGCGCAGATGCTATTGTTAAGGCCCCCCATACACTTAAAGGTACCATTACACTAAACGATTTACCAACGATCACGACCAGCGATACGACCTGGCCGTGATCGTTGGTAAGTCGTTATGTGGTCGCTGGAGAGCTGTCACACAGACAGCTCTCTCCAGCGACCAACGATGCCGAGGTCCCCGGGTAACCAGGGTAAACATCGGGTTACTAAGCGCAGCCCTGTGCTTAGTAACCCGATGTTTACCCTGGTTACCAGTGAACACATCGCTGGATTGGCGTCACACACGCCGATTCAGTGATGACAGCGGGTGATCAGCGACCAAAAAAAAGGTTCTGATCTCTCCCAGCGACCAATGATCTCACAGCAGGGGCCTGATCGTTGGTCGCTGTCACACATAACGATTTTGTTAACGATATCGTTGCTACATCACAAAAAGCAACGATATCGTTAAAGAAATCGTTATGTGTGACGGTACCTTTAGACTAATTTCGGTGGAACCCGCTGTTAACCGGTTCAGCTGCAGTCTGTGTACAGATGATGTTGAAGTGGATAAAAATCTGGCATGTCCATTTTTGGCTTACTGATCCTTTTGTAAAAATTGCAATACCTTGTGATTATAACATGGATACAGTCTTGGGGTACATTCACTTACAGAAGTATTGGGGTGGTATAATATATGTACAAAAAAAGAGAGAAAAGAAGCGCAATAAATGTGCACACTCAGCTGTTATTTAGAAAATGTGAACAATGCTTTATTGAGGCCTCAATAAAGCATTGTTCACATTTTCTAAATAACAGCTGAGTGTGCACATTTATTGCGCTTCTTTTCTCTCTTTTTTTTGTACAAGTATTTATTGGCGCATACGTAGCACCTGGCATCTATCATAGACGTTATTTCAGTGGTGCCCGCTCACATATTCTTTTTTTGTGGTATAATATATGTTATTAGTTCTCTGAGCTTCAATTATTAATGTATGTTCTGCATGTCGCATCCTTTTTACTATCGCTAGAACAGGCTGGAATAAATACTCCGAAATTTGGAGTATACATCATTCACTAATTTTACACATCATTTTTTTTTTTTTTTTCTCCAGATGTACTTGAAGGCTATAACGGTACAATATTTGCTTATGGGCAGACATCTTCGGGAAAGACGCACACTATGGAGGTAAGTCTGTCGCTTTTTACTGCCACAATGACCATAGTTATGGGTGACGATGCTAATATTCTTGCTCGTTGTCTCCTTAGGGGAAGCTGCATGATCCCGATGGAATGGGAATTATTCCCAGAATAGTTCAGGATATATTTAACTACATTTACTCCATGGATGAGAACCTGGAATTTCATATAAAGGTATTACATGAGTGACCATCTATAAAGTACATGTTATACGTGTTTATTTTACATCCTATTATATAATGGGTCTTAATGTCGCCAGTCTGTAAGCAGCCCATACTGTTCCATAATAATTCTAATAACAGACTTTACTGTGAAGACTTTGGAAATCTGTTTCTAGTGTGCATTACACCCAATTATATATTAAGTTTGGGACATAGTGTTCATACTTGTCAATATACACTTCTGGGGATCAGTATTGTAGCTCAGAAAATGTAATGAACGTGTACATTTTTCACGTACTTGTGTTTTTCACGGATAGAGCACATACCCATTTTGGGGCTGTTCACATCTGTTTTTTTTTTTTTTTTTACTTATTTATGTTTGGTTCTTTTATAGAATCTGAAGTTTTATTTTAATTGCATTTAGGTGTCGTATTTTGAAATCTATTTGGACAAAATAAGAGATTTACTGGATGGTAAGTGACAACTTTTGCAAAATAAGCAAAAATGGTCAAGATGTTACATTACCTGTCAGCTTTGTGGTCTTACTAGATGCAGTGTCATCCAAACTGAGCCTCCTAAATTTTTAACTAGCATCTCCAGGCGATTTACCCAGTTATTATTGCTGAGCTATTACATTGATAAAACTGCGCAACAAATTTCAGGGAAGTTCTTGTCTTAAGAGATTTTGATATGCTGAACCCGAGTATGTGCTCCAAAAGTCTGTATCACATAAGGTTTTTAAGAGACAACAGTTTATAGTCTACACTATGAGCGTTATATGCATCCATTATTCTGTATGGAGCGCCACATGGGATCCATTATTCGGAGTGGCTCCGTAAGAAGCATTTCAAGCCCCAAAACCTGAGAGATCTGGAGAAGCTCTGTATGGAGGAGTAGGTCAAGAACTACAGGAAATGTCTGACCTCTGTAATTGTAAGCAAAGGTTCCTGTACTAAATATTAAGTTCTGTTTTTCTATTATATCACTTATTTCATGAAATAAAGTGTAAATTAATGATGTAAAAATCATACAATGTTATTTAGTATTGTAGTAGTTATATTGTTGAACATAGGAGCAGAATTATAGTAGCTATATTCATGTACATAGTCGCAGTGTTATAATAGTTATATTCCTGCACATAGAGGCAATATTTTCGTAGTTATATTCTTGTATATTGGGGGCAGTATTATTGTAGTTATATTTTTGAACATTATAGCAGTATTATAGTAGTTATATTCTTGTACGTGGGATCATTATTATAGTAGTTATATTCTTGAACATAAGGGGCAGTATTATAGTAGACCTCATTCCTCCTGGTATCTGTTTTGACCTGTGTTTATTGTTATGCTGTAATGTCTATTGTCTGTACAAGTCCCCTCTATAATGTAAAGCATTGCGAAATATGTTGGCGCTATATAAATAATATTATAGTTCTTGTACATAGGGGAAGTATTATAAGTTATATTCTTGTACATAGGGGCTGTATTATAGTAGTTATATTCTTGTACATAGATGGACAGTTTTTAGAATTATAATGTTTCGTATCATTTCTCAAAAACCTTACGTGATGGGAAAAATCTGAAGTCATTTCTGAAATCAACATGACAAAAAATCTATCAGGAACACTCAAAATTGTCCGAGGGGCAAAACCTTGGTAACAGTGAATTGGCCAGTGTGGAAAAGACGGATAAATGGTTATCATTTACCTTCTGTGATCTTGTTGGTAAAATATATGATCATTTGGACATGGCATTGCTGCCCAGCACATGGCTTTTGTAATGGCTGTGTCTGGGCTATGGTGGCTCTTCTTGTCCCTGCCATTCATAGTAATGATACTCAAGCAAAGGTCATTTAGAGGGGTTTCCACTTTTAGAAATCGGACCCCAAAGATTACTGCAATGTAAAATATCAAGGACAGACAGAGTTTGCCTCCTCCCGATCCCCTGGGCTCCGAGGTCCTGCTGATGTTGACCCACCTTTGCTGCTGAGCTCATTGATGTGAGGTCAGTTACAGACAATACAGAGACTGGTGGAGAGGACGAGTACCATAAATTGGCTCTGACCCCAATTGACTTGTATGGAAGTATTTTCTAGTCGTTCTTTGATCTGGGCAAAGGTCTCTGTGAAAGGAGGAGGTAAACTTTTCCAAACATCTAATGTGAATGGTGGATCCTGTGTTCTCTACTGTATGTAGAATTTATCATTCATTGTTCTGTCTGTGATGACAATGAGGCTGCTGAAAAACCTCAGTGTGTACTTAACAGGAAATAGTCTTGATTCATCAGAGCTTTTACTCCAGACTTTTAGCATAAAAGGCTTTGAAATGTCGCCAAATTGTTGTGCAGCTCAGTTTTGGTTGTTTTCACTCCAGTTTGGCTGAGCTGGAACGGGACGGTGATGCACCTGAGGCCTCATGTGGGAAAACTGAAAACATTCATACTTGACTTCAAGGGAACCTGTCTGCTCCCCCATGCCCTGAAACCTAGCGGCCATTCACCTATGCACCACCAAATTCACTGCCAACCAGCCCTGCCCAATGATTGAGAGAAAGCAAGGTATTGATTGATTTCCATGACGCCGCTCGTGCAAATTGTATCACACCCACAGGGGGGTAATAACATGGAAAGAGGGCTGACTAGTCTTGGGCAACTAACGCCCTATTGATTAGTCAAATCCCTCATTAACAATATGCTGCTGGCTTGGAGGGCATGGGGGATCGAACAGGTTCCTTTTAACCAATAGTTCATTTGCTGATTACGGTACTTATTACTCTTAAGAATTTTCCAGATAATCAGACAAGGCAAAAAAATAAATCATGAACTAAAAAATGCCCATCTGTGTGACTGCGTGAAAACTGCAAATGTCGTCTCCAGTATTAGGCTAGGGTCACATTGCGTTAGGGCAATCCGTTTAGCGCTAGCGCTAGCAGATTGCGCTAACGCAATGTTTTTAAGGGGCCGCATTTTGGGGGTCGCGTTAACGTCCCCGCTCTCGCAGATCCCCGATCTGCGAGAGCGGGGAACGGACCTCGGGCGCGCCGCGGACGCTGCAAGCAGTGTCCGAGGCGCGCTGCAAAAGACCGGCACATCGCTAGCCCGTGCCGAAAAGGACACGCGCTAGCAATGCGCTGGTTACATTGCGGGCTATGGGAGCGCTAACGGGCGCGTTGAATGGCGTTAATTTCGCCGTGCAAAGCTGTCTGTTAGCGCTCACACTAAAACGTAATGTGACCCTAGCCTTAGCAAAGAGAACATAAGGTTAAAATCCATATTCCTGGTGCCAGGGATAACCCAGCAGGATGTCAGCGATTTTCTTTAGTTCTTTTATTAATCCAATGCATGCCTTTTCCTGAAGTGTAATGGTCTGTGTGGTACACGTTCTCCTCGTTGCTCGAAAACTGTCTTCTGAGAGCTGCTGCCATACTACCGAGAATAATAAGTACATCCTCCCCTTATGTATTTCAGTGTCAAAAATAAATCTTTCTGTCCATGAAGACAAAAATAGAGTGCCGTATGTAAAGGTGGGTGCAGATTACCGTAGATTCACTATTTCTGCTCTGTCTTCGTCCATCTAAGTGTTTTTTTTTTTTTTTTTTTTCCCATACGAAGGGTTGTACTGAACGGTTTGTATGTAGCCCAGAAGAAGTTATGGATACTATAGATGAAGGAAAGTCCAACAGACACGTAGCTGTGACAAGTAAGTTTATGTCTGGGAGTTTGTAGTGATTATCCCACCTTGGATATTCCTGGCATATGATGGGTGACTGTCTACGCTCCCCTTCAGCTGGTGGCATTCCCATTCTTGGGATCGTGTCCTCGCAGCTTTTGTGTAAATTGCTTGTATTCTCATCAGGAAGTCATATATTGGAATCAATTTGCAGATTGCACTATAAGAACTGCATTAATGGGCCTCTGGCACGGTGTCATTCACCACCTCTGCAGCAAATGTTCAAAATGGTGCCAAGAATTAGCCGGTCACTGCATTTTCCCTGTAGATGTAAAAACTAACCCATTGTGCATGCTGGTTTAGCCTCATAAGTTATTATATAGTATAGTTTACCGCGCTGATGGGCAACTCCCGTTTTACTGTTCTTCCTTTTTACTTTGAGGTAGAGGACATAATTTTTTTTCAGTAGGGACACATTACTCTCCCAACCCACTATTGTTGTAGCCTTCTGCAGCGTGTACGTTATGGCCATTGTTTACTGGGTGGATGGTAAAGTTTTGGGAGATACCTGTCAATCACCTAGTCCGTCACTGGGAACAGCCGGCTTTGGTCAAAGCTAGACTAGTCTAGGCTATGGTCTCCAGCCGGATCTTTAAAGTACACCCTCTCTATAATGGCTTTTGGGGAAATATATACCTGGTTGCAATAGTGCAGCCAGGCTCAGGTTTTGTGCTGCCCTCGGTGTGGAAAGTAAGAATCGGGTTCCCTTTAACTGAGAATCCGTCGGTGAGCCGACTCTGATCATCTAGCGGGGGAGTCTGTGACCACAGACCAGGTTAAAGCTGAATGTGCAGGGAAACAAAGCGCCTGGAAAAGCCAAAGTCTACAAACATTTTAGCAAAACCAAATTATTTTTAGGCTCAAATATTTGCATTTAAGTTAGAAAAAAATTTTCCTCAGAGGTTGACAACAAATGTTAAAAATCAGTCTGCTCAGGTTCTGCTGTATAACGTGCATCCCACAAATTAGTGACCGCATACAACATGCAGCTTCCCGGTAAGATCTCGTTTGTAGTAATTAAATGAGGCTTCATTGTATTATTTTGTCTCGCAGACATGAATGAGCACAGTTCTAGAAGTCACAGCATTTTCTTAATAAACGTCAAGCAAGAAAATACACAAACGGAGCAAAAGCTGAGCGGTAAACTTTACCTGGTGGACTTGGCAGGTAGTGAAAAGGTGAGCAGTGTTATACGTGTCGGATAGGATTTTCCATGGTTTTCTATAAATTGAGCTTCAGGAACCTTAAGGCTATGTGCACACGTTGCGGTTTTTACCGCGGAACCGCAGCGATTTTGATGCTGCGGGTCCGCAGCAGTTTCCATTGTGTTTACAGTAACCTGTAAACCCTATGGAAACCGCAAACCGCTGTGCACATGCTGCGGGAAAAAACGCGCAGAAACGCAGCAGTTTATAACCCGCAGCATGTCACTTCTTTGTGCAGAATCGCAGCGATTCTGCACCCATAGAAATGCATTGATCCGCTTACTTCCCGCATGGGGCTGTGCCCACCATGCGGGAAGTAAGCGGATAATGTGCGGTTATATCCGGGGTGGAGGAGAGGAGACTCTCCTCCAGGCCCCGGGAACCATATTTGTGGTTAAAAAAAGAATTAAAATAAAAAATAATGCTATACTCACCTCTCAGCGCTGCACGCGGTCGTCCGGTCTCAGGTTTGCTATGCGACCAGGACCTGCGGTGATGTCGTGGTCACATGACCGTGACGTCACGAAGGTCCTTCTCGCACAGCATCTTTGGAACCGGACCGCCGCCTGCAGCGCCGAGGAGATCGGGACGTCAGAGGGTGAGTATACCATTATTTTTTATTTTTAACATTACTATTGATGCTGCATATGCAGCATCAATAGTAGGAGTAAAATCCCGCAGCGGAACCCGCAGGACAAAATGTGATAAATCTGCAGGGATAACCGCAGCGGGTTTGCCCTGCAGATTTATCAAATCCGCTGCGGGAAAACCCGCAGGGACCCGACGCAACGTGTGAACTTTTTTTTTTCTTAATAGGTTTATTTGTCTTAAAGGGAACATGTCAGCTGATTCATGCTTCCTGAGCCATGTACAGAATGAATCAGAGACTGTCATCGCAGCCTTGTATGTTTCACTGTCGATGACTGCAGCATTTCAGAGAAAACACTTTAAAATGTGAGCCGGTGACTAGTCTGTTATGTCCCCAGCAGCTGCTCCCTGCCCGAATAACAGGTCTCTTCCAGGGTGTTCTGCACATTGCTCACATCTGAAGCGGATATCCGCTGATCTGTGGGGGTGCCAAATGTTAGACCCCCAGCAATCTCATATTGCTGAATCCTGGATGACCCCTTTAGAAAGGTCAGGTCAATATTAGCCACTTTTTGCTTTTTTTTTTTTTTAATATTCCCACCACTTCCCTTTAATTGTGTTACATAAAAGGGATGAAGTGGGCACAAATTGCTGTGTTCGGGCCCCTACCGATCAAACTTTGATGACCTTTTTAACTACTAAAGCTCATGTTTATGAATGTCCCTTTGGTGTATGAGCTTTTGGGGATAACACCATTTTTGGGGATTCCACAGTCAGCATTGTTGCTCACTTCTGTATTATTTTGAGGTTTTGTGCTGTGTGATGAAATGTGAAGGCTCATAAAAGGTGTAATTTACTTCTTGGGTTACTTTTCTAGGCAGTTGAATGGCTCAGAAACCTTACACCATTTTTCTTTTGTAATTCTATCTGACGCCTCTACAGCTATTCTGTACAACAAAGCCTTTTGCCTGAAGGATAAGCCTCTTCACACCTGGGTGTTTTTTTTTTTTTTTTAATTTTAAATCCAAATTTCTCTATTACTGGGCACAGCTGCATTCACTAACTGGACTCCCAAGATCCAAGAGTTGGAATGTAGTTGTCCACTTATGGACGCATTCACATTGTGCTGTAGATACGTTATGGTAATGGTTCGGCTTTCACAATTTTCTCCACCTTTTTAAGGCGTTGTCCCATGTTTCCCCCAGTAAAATAACTCTTATACTCCCGTCCGATGACAGCACTGTTCCTGCCGTGTCGGCACCAGCTCTCCCTGGGAATACTTGACATTATGTCACGTGATCCCTGAGGCCGATCAGCACTGGCTTCAGGAAATAATTGACATCCAGAGGAAATGAGGGCAGCCGCTGCTCACACTTCCTCCAGATGTGTTGAATTGCCCGAAGGAGAGTGAAGCCAGTGCTGATTGGCAGCAGAGATCACGTGACATAATGTCAAGTGATCCTCGGGAGACTGTTGGACCGGCACCGAAGGTGAGAATCAGTCTTATTTTACTGGTGGGAAAACATTGGATTACAAAGGAGTTGTCCTGAGTAGTGGACAACCCCTTTAATATATTACTCAATGGATTTCCATTGATTTCCCTTAACAAAAAACTGCAGCAAGACACTTTGAATTTGACCCGTGATAGTAGCTGTGCAGCAAGGAAGTCGCATAGTGTGCACTGCTAGGTATAAGAATGTCGCACCACACGTGCTATCATGGAGGTTTGTAATGCAGATACTTATTGCAATTTGGTGGCCTTTGCACTGTGAGGTGTTGGGTCAAGTGCCCCCACAAACATGTACCCTCTGCTCGGAGACATGTTTTATGTAGAAAATATAAAAATTGCCTCTTCATAGAGGAAGAAGATTTGAGCTCTAGCACCACCTATTGGAAGTAGCAGTCCTAACTCAATATCGACCCTTTTACAAGCCTTACCGAAAAACTTGGGATAAAATCCAAACCAGTATCTTAATATGCACACATTTGTTTTGGGGTGTTGCGCCTCCTCAGTGCAAAGTAATGTTTCTCCGTATGGAGAGTGACATGCCAGGGTAAGGAGGCTTTTTGGCTACGGAGTGCCCCTCTTGTAAATTAAATATGCAATGAGTGGCCTCTCATACAGTCAAATCAGATCTTGTGTTTTGCAACGAGGCCGGACAACACCCCCGAAACACGTGTCTGCAAGTTACAATTCTGGTTTTACTTTTATCCCAAGTCATATGGCAAGGCTCGTTTAAAGGGTAGATCTTGACTTAAGGATTGCTATTTCCAGTGGGTGGCGCTAGAGTTGAGGTCCTCTTACTTCCTGAAGAGGCTATTTACATATAATTTCCCAGGGGAGCATTGCACAGTCTATAAGCCTCCTCCCACTGGCATGCATGTCACTCCCCATAAGGAGAAACATTACCCTTTGATTATTTCTCAAGTGTCACCTCTGGCAGAAATTTCTAACGGTAGTGTCATTTCTAAGAAACCTGATATTTATTTGCCGTAGCTTGTACCATTTGGTAACTACCGGGCTGCCCTGTGCACATTAGATTGTCAGCCAGTCCCACTTACATCTATAGCCTCAATCTAATGTTATGGACTGATTTAATGTCTGACGTTTTGATAGGGGATCACTCCCAAATTGTCATTGATCCAACCACTGGGACCCTCCCAAATCCCAACATATGGGGCTCTGCAGAGTGGAGCTCCGGAGATGACCTATCTATACAAATGCTCAGTGATGTCTCATGTCGCTACAAACCCTTTGTTTGCTTTTCAGTGTAAAAGTTTGTTTTATGGTAATATGGTTATGATCTGACCTCGATCATGGAGCGCTGCCATGGGGTCTATTTTCTAAGGTGAGTGCATGGTCCTGTTGGACTAGGACATATGAGTTGGACAGTCTGGGCATCTTGCGTTTTGCATCTGCAGCTTTGCCGCCCAGTATGACCCTTCAGTTTCTTCATTGCTGACTTTAGGCCATGTTTATTCATTTATATGAAGGACACACACTATCAGTAGTAATATTCTTCTTCCTGTTTCTATTACTAAATCGGCTTAATTCATTTTTCTTTTCACGTTATTTCTTAGGTTAGCAAAACTGGAGCTGAAGGTGCGGTTCTGGATGAAGCTAAAAACATTAATAAGTCCTTGTCATCTCTTGGCAATGTCATCTCAGCCCTAGCAGAAGGCAATGTGAGTACCGCAGTGTGACGCTCCTGGCATTATGTGCAATTATACCTGGACTCTAGTTTATGTGCCATTGTTAAATACATTTTCTCCTAAAATTTAAACCTTTCTTTCACCCACATTAATGTTGTTTTTTTGGCCTGTGTGCGAGAATGAAAACATTACTTTGACAAGGACCTGGAAGGGGAACAGCCCGAAAATCTTTGATATTAACCCAATTATTAAACATACCAGTATGTCGTGGTGATCGTGCGGGCACAGGCCCGATCACAATATGAGCTTGGTTAACTGACCACAAAACTCCTGCAGCAACAGACAGGATCAATTCCGGCAGTCAACCCTCTAGGTCAGTGTTCCCCCAACTCCAGTCCTCAAGAGCCACCAACAGGTCATGTTTTCAGGATTTCCTTAGTATTGCACAGGTGATTGAATGCTTGCCTTTCCAGGTGATGCAGTTATCACCTCTGCAATAATATGGAAATCCTGAAAGCATGACCTGTTGGCTCTTGAGGACCGAAGTTGGGGAACACTGCACTAGGTGATGTCAAGTGTGACTGCTGCGTCCAGATAGGCGAGAGGGAGGGTACTCACCCCTTTAACTTTATTGGCACCCTAATGCCTCTATTGCAGGTGTTGATGGTTTTCATGGCATCTGAAGGTCAAACAAAGTGTGTGACCGAGTCTTCTCCTCGGCCACCTCCGCTGACCCTACTGTCGCCACTTAGTTCTTGCCTCAATATTTGCCACACCTATAGGGGCAAAGCTAAAAAAGTTTTCATGACTAATAAAAAAAATTAGAATTCGGCACCACTGAAACATTAATTTGATTGGTTCAACTAAATTAATTGGACAAATGGCGCAGCTCCACATGGAGCCTTGGTGCTAGGACTCCCAGTGATGAGGTGTGATGTTTGGGAGAATCCCACCTACAGTGAAGAGTTGGTCCCATAAATCACATATACACATGGTAAATGAATAGTGCATGCTCTTTGGGGTCCAGCTACTAAGATTGACATTCTTGAAAGCATTGAGGCCTCTATGTTCCCTGTGTGACTGAAGCTCTAGTTTATGAATCAGTGGTGGCACATGCTCCAAGTTACTAACTCCTGTAGATCGGTCATGGAGTGGCGGTCTTACGTGCTCGCCAATGCTTTAGGGGCCCCCGTTCTTGCTATACTTGGTGCTCCTGACAGTCAGAGCCCCAGCGACCATACGTCACCTAACAGGATATGTGTATATTTGTTGTTAATGGGAAAGCCACTTTATATGGTGCCCATGTAAATCAAGGACCATACCCTTGGACAAATAGTGGAAAAGTGACTCTTACGCAGGACCCTTCTCTTTATAGGGGTAATGTGGGATTATGTATAACATGAATTCTGTATGAATTCTGGCACAGACACAAGCAATGACCGCAGCGCTGCCTGGAAACTCACAACCACCGAGCGTACGTCGGCTCCCGTCTCTATAATGTCCACACCCTGTTTGCCATTAAAGCTGCTTTTTACCAGCAAAAATAAAAGCACAAACCTAAGAATCATAATGAAAATCGTGTTGCTTTGTGGTAAAAGCCAATTTCTACATTTTCTCAATTGGAGCTTGAGAAGAACAAGAGTTTCTAAGTTTAGGTGAGCAGAGCTGTTTCATAATGTAATGGATTGTTACTTTCTCCCCCCATACAGGTCTATATTCCATATCGTGATAGTAAAATGACCAGAATCCTCCAAGATTCCCTAGGAGGAAATTGCAGAACCACTATTGTCATTTGCTGTTCCCCATCATCTTATAATGAAGCTGAGACAAAATCTACGCTTTTGTTTGGACAAAGGTCAGTAATGGCGGTTTCAGATACTTGGTGACCGGCCAGGTGTGCTACAGCGAGATCCTCGTACTGGGATCTACTCGTTTTACTGCTATTTTTGGATCATATGGAAAACCGTTTTGAATCCCTTGAACCCCTTAAAGCAGGGGTGTCAAACTGCATTCCTCGAGGGCTGCAAACAGGTCATGTTTTCAGGATTTCCTTGTGTTGCACAGGTGATAATATAATCACCTGCACAGAATGATTCCATCACCTGTGCAATACTTACTAAGGAAATCCTGAAAACATGACCTGTTTGCAGCCCTCGAGGAATGCAGTTTGACACCTCTGCCTTAAAGACCAGCACCGTACATGTAAGGCGCTGGCCAAGCCAAAGATAAATGGAGAAAGGGTCTGTCTCTGTCCTTGCAGATGATGGCTTTGTGATTCCGCTATCATCTACCTCTAGCAGCCCTGTAGTGGATCATGACCAAACGCTGTAAACCTGGTAAATGCTGGTGATGACTGCAACTACAACGCCGGTCCCGGGGGCGCGCTGTTCTAACCTCTCATCGGCAGCCTTGTTACGCTATAGCGAGACGCCAGTGGGTTGCAATGACAGCCGAGAAGACCTCCATCTGCTGAAGACCCCCGTGCTTGCTATGATTGTTCTGTGAGCACCAACTTCTGGCCGGCATTCATAGGAGACCGTGACTTGTATTATATACAGCAATACTGTGGTATTATTGTATTTAGTACAAGCTATCGGATGATCACTAGTTCACCTCACCCAAGGGGACTAACACGTGCAGTAAAAATTTGAGGGGGGTAATTCAAATTATGGTAACCCTCTGTTCCCAATTTAAAATAAAAATGTTAAAAAAAAATAATAATACACATAAGGTCTTGCTGCGTGCATAGAAGTTTGATGAAAATATTTAATTAATTGACCTGATCAGTAAACGCTGCCAAGAGAAAAAACTTGAAACTCCAGAGTTGCGGGTTTTTTTTGGTTACCACAATGCCTCAAAAAATGCAATAAGATCAAAATTTCACATCAGCCCCATAAATACGATCGATGCAAAAATCAGGTTGCCATGCTAAAAACAATCCGTCACACGGCTTAATTAACTGCAAAAATGCAAACGGTACTGGTTACTTTGCCTTTTTTTTTTTTTTTTTTTTCCTTCCATCTAACCTGGGTTTTGTAATCCCCCCCCCCCCCCCCACCTTCCCGGTTTCCTTTACATTACATGGTAAAATTAATGGTGTCTTGACTCTTCTTGCACAAAAACAAGACCTCGTACAGCTATGTGGGTGGAAATATGTATAATCAATCTAGTGGTGGTTCTTGGAGGAAGGAGAGGGAAAAAAAACAGGCGCTAAAGAAAAGATGTCTGGTCCCTCAGAGTTAATGCATGATCACCTGCCGTCCCTTTTCTCATCTCAAATTTCTCTTGTGTACACAATATATAGAGTCATATTCTTTGGAAGTCATGCTTGCCACTTAAAGGGGTACCGGATCGGTTTACATATTGCCCTATCGGCGGGTACTGAGCTGCAGGACCAGGCAACGCCAGCTCTAGTTTCTAATTCCTTTTTTTTTTTTTTTCTTTTGTCAGAGCGAAGACCATTAAGAATACAGTGTGTGTTAATGTAGAGCTTACTGCTGAGCAATGGAAGAAGAAATATGAAAAAGAAAAGGAGAAAACAAAGACTTTGCGGAATACCGTGCAGTGGCTTGAGAATGAGCTCGCTCGTTGGCGTAAAGGTGCGTTTATCACCGTTTGACATTGAGTCTCACTTTTTAGTTGTGTTGCGTATTTTATATTGACCAGATTGTGGCTACATCCTCTGGTTATTGGGGTACTAAGAGTAGCTCAGCAGATGTTACATCTGTGTATTGCAGGAGAAACTGTGCCAGTTGAGGAGCAGTTTGATAAGGAAAAGGCCAACTTGGATGCATTTGTAGTGGATAACGTTGTAGCCAACGACAAGCCTGCTGTCACTCTTTCCGCTAATTTTACGGATGCCGAAAGGAGGAAATGTGAAGATGAGGTTACTAAGTTATACAAACAACTGGATGATAAGGTAAAATGGTGTGTCTGTTTGGGATCTTCAGGGTTAGTAGCAGCTTTGCTGCTTTTAACAACAATTTACCTTTCTTCACATAATCTTATGTCCTTGCGAGTCTGGTCTACAATATGCCGGTAGTACTTTGCTCACTTTTTTTCATCCCCATTGGTTTTGTGATTTTTGATCTTGGGGTATATTTATGTTGCATTTGTGAAACCTGTAAATATAAACGTTTCACTTATAAAAAGTGTCAGATGATTGAGTTCCATAGACAAGGCAATGTCCCTTTTTTTTAAATGAAATTTTCAGGTGTAATTCTCAAAAGGCCAAATTGTCTGTGACTCCTGTTTGATGGTGATGACTGCACTTATTAAAGGTGTATAGGAGCATATTAATAGAGCATATTAAAGGTGCATGGGAGCAGATCCAGAGTAGTCACAAATGGCATTTATGGCTCGGGTTGCTCATGTTTAACCCCTCAGGGTTTGTTTCCACGTTCAGGAAATGCTGCGTGTTTGACGCTGCGTAGAGCTGCAGCGTCAAACACGCAGCGTCCAGATGTTATAGCATAGTGGAGGGGATTTAATGAAATCCTGTCTCCACTGTGCGTTAAGACTCATGTGGCAGACCCGCGTAAACGGACATGCATCGCGTCTTTTCAGAACGCAGCATGTCCTTACAATGCGGCGACGCGTCAAACAATGCATGAAAAGCGCAGGTGACCTGCCAGTGACCTCGGGTGCAGATTTTACCTGCGTAAAATCCTGACCAAATCCTGATGCAATCCTGAACGTGGACACACACCCTCAGTGAATTATGATTGATGTATCCAACGTAAATGGATGCTATTTGACAGCAGTTTAACTCCTTGAATGCTGTGGACATTATCAACCATAACATCTAAGGTGTGTGACAAAGGAGACACTTTCCATCTACCCGTTGCCTTCCTGCGATGTGATTGTGACGTGCCGATGGGTTCCCATGGAAGTCAGACTCCTCCAATGGCTCCCAGGTCTGCCATTGTTCTGCCTGCTATACCATACTAGAGGGGTGGTCTAATAGCTTGCCTGTAAAACTTGTACTAATTATATAAAAATGAAGAGAATAAAAGAGTGTTTATGTGCTGCTGCATTCATAGCAGCCCTTAGAATAATGTTTCCTGGATATTTTTAATGAACGGAAAAAGGCAAATGCCGTATATACTCGAGTATAAGTCGGCCAGAGTATAAGCCGAGACCCCTGTTTTTGCCCAAAAATCTAGGAAAACTTAATGACTCGTATTAGCCTAGGGTGGAAAATGCAGCAGCTACTGGTAATGTAAAAAATAAAAATAGGTACCAATAAAAGTAAAATTAATTGAGACATCAGTAGGTTAAGTGTTTTTGAATATACATATTGAATCAGGAGCCCCATATAATGCTCCATACAGTTCATTGTGGCCCCATAAGATGCTCCATATTAAAATATGCCAACATATAATGCTGCACAAATGCTGATTATGGCCCCTTAAGATGCTCCATAGACTATTATGCCCCATATGCTGTAGCTGCGATTAAGAAAAAAAAAAATCATGCCTCTCTTCGCTCAGGCCCCCGACACTTGCTATAGTCACCTTTCCTCGTTCCACCACTTCATCG
This sequence comes from Ranitomeya imitator, assembly GCF_032444005.1. Taxonomy (NCBI): domain Eukaryota; kingdom Metazoa; phylum Chordata; class Amphibia; order Anura; family Dendrobatidae; genus Ranitomeya; species Ranitomeya imitator. Next base: position 51,051,967 of record NC_091287.1, on the reverse strand, counting down.
CACCCTCTGACCTGAGCGTCACTGCAGAGGAAGACACAGCGGCGCCGGCGGTGGAATGCGGAAAGGTGAATATAGCGCAACGCCCTTGTTATACTCACCTGCTCCTGGCGCGGTGTCCCTGGTTCTCTGGGCGCCGACAGCTTCTTCCTTTATTAAGCGGTCACATGGTACCGCTCATTACAGTAATGAATATGTGGCTCCACCCCTATGGGAGTGGAGTCTGGTCCATATTCATTACTGTAATGAGCGGTACCATGTGACCGCTCACTACAGGAAGAAGCTGCCGGCGCTGGAGAACCAGGGACACCGCACCAGGAGCAGATGAGTATTATTAGACAGCTGCCGCTCCCCCTCCCCTGCCGACCCCTGGGAATGACTCGAGTATAAGCCGAGAGGGGCAATTTCAGCCTTAAAAAAATGGGCTGACATTCTCGGCTTATACTTGAGTATATACGGTAATTTTTTTATTTATTTTTTTTAACATTTCTTCTGCCAAAATTAATAAAAGCTAATCCACAAATTGTATGGTGATGGTAATAAATGCAACTCGTCTCCCAAAAGAATACTAATCCACATACACCAGTAACGATGGGAGAATAAGAATTACGGCTTTTTGAAGGCAAGGATAAATAATTACTTGGTCATTAACTATCAAACAGTTTTGATAATTAATGGTTCCTATCAGGAGTGATGGGGAGACTGCTCACACTTTTCATATTTTATACAGATACTGTATAATACAGATTTATTGTTGTTTTATCAGGATGAAGAGATCAATCAGCAGAGTCAGCTGGTGGAGAAACTAAAGCAGCAAATGTTGGATCAAGAAGAAGTAAGTTACACATAGACTACAGATGTGGATATTCCTGATTGCTCATTTCCATGGCTTTAGTGCTGCAATGCTTCATGTATGTCTCTTCAGTTTGTGGGTAGTTAATAACGGAATTGTTAATCCGCAGTTCTAGTTTTTGGGGAATCACTTGATGGCTTTTGGCTTTCTGCAGTTGCTATAATATTTTTCCACAACTTTCAGCTTTTGGCTTCCACAAGACGGGACCAGGACAATATGCAAGCGGAGTTAAACCGTCTGCAGGCTGAAAATGACGCCTCCAAAGAAGAAGTGAAAGAAGTGCTCCAAGCTTTGGAGGAACTGGCTGTCAATTATGATCAGAAGTCGCAGGAAGTGGAGGACAAAGCTAAGGAGTACGAGATTCTGAGCGATGAGCTGAGCCAGAAATCGGTGAGGCATGGAGGGTGGCTGTACCATAAGTCTTAGAAATGTCCTGTGGTTCTTTAAAAAGTGTGTCTAGATTAGAAAACTCATTTTATGTTGATTTGGTGGATAAACAAAGTACTTTGTCGTTCGCTTATTGTCAAGTAACACTAGCAAAATGTAATATGCAAAGGAAAGAATGCCTGTCCGGTATGAAGTCACTATTTTCCACAGTGAAAATACACCACCCAATCCACAATGTATTCTCTCCGAGAGTCCTTATCAAAGGGAAAATAGTCTCTCTCAGGGATCTTAGATCATGGAGCCAACGGTCACGCGCTCTGACTGCCAGCCTATGTGTAGGTGGCAAAACTGTCCCAATTTTCCAGCTGAAATGCACGACAGTGTACAGTGGATATGTAACGCGCTGTATAGAAATTGTACGGATGTTTTAATGGATGCAGTAAATTTCACCTTTTGCAATGCAAAATGCCAAATCCACAGTAATATCCATATGCGGACCGCCATGACTTGGTTCTGTATCAAGTTTTTATAGTGGTAGGACTCTGTCTTAGACAGGTTACTGATTATTTAGTGACCCATCTCCTTTTTGAAATTCTGTGCCGTCGCCACCATCATTGGGGAGGGTGGTGTGTGCGCACGCAGCATGGTTCTACGTCTGGTGTTCAGTAAAATGGCGGTTATGCATTCGTAGATCAAGATTTCAGCTCAATGACCTCATTTAAGCTGAAATCTCAATTTGCAGATGCTGCGCCACCGGTGACATTTTATCAAAGACTTCAATGATGTCAAAAACAGGCAGTCAGGTCAGTAAATTCAGTGACCTATAAAAGAAACCGAGGAAGCAGGTAGAGGGGCAGAGAAGCAGAAGAGCCTGCACCCTCGACCGCCTCGATGCACAGAAAACATTAGTTCAAAACTTTAGAGGATGACTCCACAACCACTGAGTGGATTCCTTTACAACATGTATCAGATTAATTGGCATCACAATGCCTTTATGGCCATGGCCTCACATAATGCTAAATCTTGCTGATAGGTTCTCTTTAAGTTGTTCGTTTTATTTGGTTTTGAGGCTCTGTAAAAAACAAAAACATTGTGCTGCTTCCCGAACACAAGAACTGTAGCCCTGAATAAGTCTGTTATGATTTTGGCCTTTACTATGATGCCAAGATCTAAACTTTGGCCTTTTTATACTTGCCATGTGAAATATTTAAAGTCATAATAGAATATATATTTGGCAGTGAAAGGCTTAGTTGTGTTACCGTTAAGGACTCCGATTCTTGTGAATTTTGAGACCAGAATTTCATTGTGTTTTGTGATGCTATTCCTTTCTTCTTTTTTTGTTTTTAGGTAATTTTGTCCAGTTTAGACTCTGAACTCCAGAAACTGAAAGAGATGACGAACCATCAGAAGAAGCGGGCTACGGAGATGATGACCTCCTTGCTGAAGGATCTTGCTGAGATTGGCATAGCAGTAGGAAACAATGACTCCAAGGTGATTCATCAACATAGCTTGTTCTTTATCAGTATATTTGCCATTAATAATGCAGCCTTGGTTCCTCTGTGCACATTGTGGTAATGCATCCACTCTTAACTAATGCGCCAGTACTGGAAATGTCTGTGATCTACTTACCCTGACTGTCTGCAGCCGTTGTGACTGATTGAGCTTTGATCATTCCCATTGGGGGGCTGGGGGTGTCACCTAGGGGTGCTATTTGGCCTCTCTGTTTACAGTTCTTTCTTATGAAATGACGACATGCTTGTTATCTGGGCATTGTCTCCCAGTCAGTCTGACATGGGGTATGTAGAGGCCAGTGGCCAAAGGACTGTACAGCTCCGTAGGCAGCCACCTGCTGCCCTGTGCTTGCCATTCTCCAGCCCCATTAGTCAGTGTAGGACCCGTTCACAATACCATCTGGCTGTCAGGTGGTTGCTTCAGCACATCGTGCCGGTATGTTCCATACTCCATGTCAGATTGAGCTAGAGAGCCTGGACGAGCCTTTTTGAAGCGCTACTCCGGCAGAGGTTTTTTTTTATTTTTTTTTTTTTATTTCAGCCTTGAATAGGTGCAAGCAATCTAACTTCTCTGTCGGTGAACGTGGATTAGCGACACCACTCCAGCGGTAAATTTAAAAAACAAACAAACTCTGGAGTGGTGCTTTTTTGGTTTTAAAAGAAAAGTGTGACGAAATGTTTCCTCTTGATAAATAGGTATACTTGCAAAGTGCTTGTAAAAATGAGAAACTTTGCAATTTAAAATAATTTTTTTTCCCTGAAGAATTCGTAATTCTATAATTTGTTTGTTGCCCAGGTCTCCGGCCAACTCTCCAGACGTGGAGGTGCTGGCATACTCTGATTTAGAGCTTGCAGGTGCTGCCCTGAAGTAGGCGGACTGTAGCCTGCACTTCTCCTACGCTGCAAAGGCCTAGCTGCATATATCAGCAGCATGGCCGAGCACAGTCCTGACCAGCACTGCACCCATGCCACTGGCCCGAAAAGTCAGTCTTGCCTGCCTGGAGAGAGTTGAAGCGACCACCCTATTGAGGCTAATGTACTGTATCATGAATACTTAGTTACAGCTGAAAGTTTTCTTTTTATCTGTAAAATTAATAATGTCTGTCCATTAAAAAAAAATGCCAAATGCGCTGTGGCATCTATGGTGGGCTGATGTATGGGCTTAACTCTTTTTTTTTTTTTTTTTTTCTCTTCCCCCCTTAAATGTTGAGAAGCTTCCCTGCCCCCCTCCCCCGCTTTCGATGATCCTAATCGTGTTTGTTGGGAAGATGCAAATCACAAGAACTTGGAATGATGAATCCATTCTTTCAGAAGTTGCACATTTGGCGCGATAAAAACAATTGATCTCTTTCCCAATAGCAACCAGAGGTGAGCGGCATGATCGATGAGGAGTTCACCGTGGCCCGGCTGTACATCAGCAAGATGAAGTCTGAGGTGAAGACCATGGTGAAACGCTGCAAACAGCTGGAGGGCACTCAGAGCGAGAGCAACAAGAAAATGGAGGAGAACGAGAAGGAACTTGCTGCCTGCCAGCTCCGTATCTCTCAGGTAGATGCTGCGGGATGTGTGACAGCTGGAAACCTGTGCAATGTGAAACCCTAAAGCTTGTCGTAATATATAGTGGAGGTACCACAGTAGGCATTAGGGCAGAACTGTAATGCTTAGGTTATTTTAATTTTTTTTTTTTTACTGTAAAAACTTGTCCCATCATTATACATTCTATCCATATGCCCTTTAATAATCTCATAGATTTGAGGGAGAGGGGCATTACTGCACTAATGCTTTAAATGGTCACTCAGGGCACTGTGCATGCTGAAACTTGCCCCTGTAAAAATAAAATCCACAGCTGGACCCCCAGCCATCAGCTGATGATAAGGCAGTCTGCCTAAGAAGAGGGTTCACTCAATCATCCCTTTATGTTTCTCTTTAAAGCATGAAGCAAAGATCAAGTCACTGACCGAGTACGTCCAGAACCTGGAGCAGAAGAGGAGGCAGATGGAGGAGTCTGTGGATTCTCTGAACGAGGAGCTTGTCAAGCTGCGGGCACAGGGTGGGGCGTCTTTCTGTCTTGGGCTTTATACTCCTTCTCTGAAAGTTATTACAGACTACACAAACCTGATATTCTAGAAAGCCTACTAAGTATTTTGTGAAAAATGGGAGGAGTGACCGCAGTGGAGAGTCAAAATAGAGAGAAATCTTTGATTAGTACTGACGTCACTATTCTTTATAATTATATTTTTCCTTGTTCAGTACCATGATTTACTGAAAGAAATAAACGCCCTTCTAAAAAATTTTTTTTTTTTTTAAATTCTGTATTGTGTATATTTATAATGTAGTCCACAGTTTAAGCTTTATAGAGGAAGATTGTTCTAATACGTCTGTGACCCAGCCAAGCAACCATGCTGCGGGTTATTACCTGCCGCTTTCCTGATGTAAGGGACGCTGAACACATGATTATCTCCTTTATTGGAGTATATGGGATATTGCACGGCACGTATCTCCTCTCCAATGCTCAGGCTCTATCTTGGGTAGGATTGTGTTTCACATGCTGGGCAGCTGACCATGCAGTGTCTTGCATAGGGGAGCAGCACAGCAATGTGTGCAGCAGCATTCTGTTTTGTATGTGCAGCCTGTCAATAGTTAATCACCTGTGAGATGGGAAAAGAATCATGATTTGTAGTCCTTTACATGGTAACCCGGTCATCTGTTGTGCCTTCAACCCCCTTAAAATCAAAACTATACATTGTAGCTCTAATAAAAAGCTCTAATAAGTCTTCATTTTACAAATACCAGAAAGTTATCATAAGATTTGTGAACTTCAGCAAGTCCAACGACAATGTCCGATGTGATGTCCGAATAATTATTCCTTTGATGCCTGTATATTTGTACCACTGTTCTTACTCTTATGATGGAATAGCCTCGGCGTGTGTCTGCTCCTACTGGCACGGCAGTCCAAATTCAATGATGATCTCCCTTTTCTGTAAATGAGTACCAATTCCTTCATGATGTTTTGCTGAAAATTGTGTTTTATACCTTGTCATCTATTGTATTGTAGAAAAAGTTCATGAAATGGAGAAGGAGCACCTAAATAAAGTGCAGACTGCCAATGAAGTTAAGGTATGTGCTTATTAGAAATATCTGTTATTGTGCAATATAAAAGGCCTGGAATGATTATTGCATTTTCTACCGGACTCCTTTAGTTAGTACGATTTTACTAAATTCCAGTCTTTAGTCTCCATTTAAGTTTTTTTAGACCCTCCTTGTTTCTAACATTTCTTTTTTTTTATTTAAATAGATTTTTATTAACAATAAACAGAAAAAGAGAAAACATCATTCTCTCATCCACATTTCAATATGTTACATACATTTTTTCTTAATTTAAGAATCCCCAACATACCCACAACAACCCCCCCACAGGACAGCTCATCCCAAGTCTAAACTCCCCTGAGGCCACCAGTGCCTCAAGTAGTTCTCACCTATCTGAAGCCTATAGTACCCAACTTCTATTACTCCTCATCCCAACTCAAGCCATGGAGACCACATTTTATTAAACATCTCTATTTTCCCCCGTCTCTTGTAAACCCCTTTTTCCAGCTTTAGACCGTGTTGTACATATTAAAGAAATTCCCTCCTCGCAGGTGGTTCTGCCTTTATCCAGTTCCGTGCTATCACTTTCCGAGCCATATACAGTAACCTAGCGATTGCAATCTTCCAGGTGTTGTCCACTCCTATTTCATCCACGTATCCCAACAAGCATATTATCGGATCTCTCAGGACTCTACATTTATACGCTCCTTCCACCCGACTCAAAACTACCACCCAAAAAGCGGCCAATCTAGGACACGTCCACATCATATGATAAATTCCTGCATTCTCACACCCACACCTCGGACACTCAGAATCAGCACGCAACCCCGCTTTATGTAGCACTTCCGGAGATTTATATACTGTGTATAATATAGAGCTGCAACAACCTATACGGCTCACTCAATGACAATCGCGGAACCCACTCCAGCACCGATTCCCATGTTTCCTTCTCCACCGGGCCCAAGTCCCTCTCCCACTTAGCTCTTGCCTTTATGGGGAAATCTAACAGATACGTGTGCATAAGGTCCTTATATAGGGTGGAAATAACTCCCTTTGTAGTCCCGTCACCACATACATACTCCAATACTATATCCTCCTGAATCCCAATGTCAGTACTCTTTTTTTGAGCTCCAAAAGCATGTCTCATCTGTGCATACTGATATTCTCCTGCGGGCCTCAGACCAAACTCTGCTTGCAATTGGGAAAAGGACTTCAACGCTCGTTGTTGGACTATTTGGTGTACAAAGCAAATTCCTTTAGTCTGCCACTCCATCAGACCTCCCAGAGCCGCAAATTCCTTTAAATTACTGTTAGACCATATTGGTGTAAATTTGGTTAACCCTGTAACCCCCCGAATCTGCCTCAATCTGTTCCATAATTTACGTATCAGGAACAGGGTTGGATATTGTTTCTAACATTTCTATTGTGATGGTTTCCCTCCAATTAACACATACTGCGTGTGAAACCTTTTGTTTCCAGGATTCGATGTCTTCACCAGCTCTTTTGTATCAGAAAAGCTCAGTTTCTGGAGTGTTTGTTCCTTTAACAGCTCATGAAGGCTCATGTGCTTTGCTCCCTGTCTACAGCCTTGGAGAACTATTGGGAACGGTTAGACAATTGCTGTCACTAGGTTTTCCCATTGTAAACTACTGCCCCACCTTTAATGACTTTTACAGCAATCTAGCAACCTGCGTGCACAAGTCCCTAACTCCTTCTGCAGATCCTAAAAATACATTTCATAGTGACCCATATGGTGCGGTCATGTCAGATAGGCACCGCTGGTCTTGCTTTGTTGTCTCTTTCCCTGCAGTCGCCATGCTCCTGCCTTGCTTCATGTGGATGACGTGTCCTATGTCATCCACACAGAGCCCCAAACTCTCTCATGTGCCGGCATACTTATATGTACATGCATCGGGAGAGGCCAGAGAGTGCAGATAACCCAGAGGTAAAGCTGGAGCATGTACATTAGAGTGAAATACGCATGCGCAAGAGATTGGGGGCGCGCTGTGGAAGACCTTGGCCGCATCGCGCACATGAAGCAGGGAATGAGGACTTTGATTACTGCGAGAGAGGAGGCAACAAAGCAAGACAAGACCCATCTGACCAGACTGCACCGTATGGGGGATTATAAAATAGTTTTGGAGATAGCTTGTATATAGCTTGCTGTAAAAGAGGCATTAAAGATGCTAGCCGTAGTTTATATTGGGGAAAGCCTAGTGACAGGTTTCCTTTAAACCACATTTTAGGGTCCCTATTACCTTTTTAGAAAGGTATTCTTAAGTTAGGAAGTCCTCTTCTATCCAAAAGATGGAGGAGAATGACCTGATTGCTAGGACTCCCACCAATTTTTGGGGGGCTGAAAGAGCCGCGTGGAAGGCTCGTTTGACTGATTATGCACACCTACTCTCTCCATTAATTCTTATGGGCCCGGCCATCTTTAGCGGTCCCGTTTTAAAACCTGAATGGAGCAGCAGAGTGTGCATGATCTCTCATTACTCCGTACCCATGGGGTTCTGTAGTGCCCTGGTTCTCAGGATCGATGGCGTCCCAGCAGTCAGACAGCCAGCAATTGGTAAATTATCCCCCCTTTAAACTGTGGAATAAAAAAAATTCCTCTTTGGTATTAATAGTAAAAATTTTCCAGATCTGAACCTAAATTGTAATCTTGTTTTTCAGCACGCCGTGGAACAACAGATTCAGAGTCATCGGGAGACTCATCAGAAACAGCTGAGCAGTCTGAGGGACGAGATCGATACGAAGGAGAAGATCATCACCGAGCTCCAAGAGTAAGTCGTTCATTGTCCCTGACAATATAATGTAGCAAGACTGCTACGCTTTAATCCAAATGTCACACTGAGATAAAAACTAGATTTATCCATAGGAAATGGAGCTGATCGGCCATTTCAGGTTCATTTTTAAGGAGCTCTGCTCATAACCCCTTCATGTCATGGCCATTTTCCATGTTTATATTTTTTCCTCCCCTTTCAAGAGCCATAACTTTTTTATTTCTTAATATTTTCGCCAATAGCCAATATAGCCGTATCAGGGCTTGTTTTTTGTGGTATGAGTTGTACTTTTGAATGACACCATTAATTTTACCACAGTCTTCTGGAAAATGGAGAAAAAATTCCAAATGCTGTGAAATTCCACAATTGTTTTTTGTTTATTTTAATTTACAATGTTCACTATGGTAAACCTGACCTGGCAGTATGATTCCTCAGGTCAGTACAAGTACGCAGAGATTTTTTTTTCTTTTTTTATATATTTTGAGGTGAAAAAAAACAATTCTAAAATTAGTGAAAAAAAGTTTTTGCACCTGTTGCCATTTTCCAAGACTTTTGCAATTTCCATTTTTGGGCTCTGCAGCTGGTGTGATGGCTTATTTTTTTGTGCCCTGAGCTGACATTTTTAGATAGATGCATACTTTTGACCGCATTTTATTGAACGTTGTGGCAGCCAAAAAACTTAGTACTGGCATTTTGATTTATTTTTTTCTCTCGTTGCGTTGTTTAGTGATATGTTTAATTTTATATTTTGATTGGACATCGCTGATATACCAATTGTTTTTTTTTTTTTTTTTTTTCTTTTCAGTGGGGCAAAAGATAGTTTTAAACTTGTTTTACTTTACTTTTTTAAAACTTTTTTTTTTTTCCCCCTCAATAGTTTCCTTAAAAGACTTGACTCTGCGATTGGTCGCCTGTGCTATACATAGCAGGGATTCAGCACTGCTATGTATAGCAGAAATCAAAATCTTCTATGAATGTTGGCCACGAGCCCGCTGTCATGACAATCACTGCCCCGTTATTACTAGGCGGACGTTGATGGAGGACCAGAATGACGCACTTCCAGCTAGAGTGTGTTAATCCTGCTGTCAGATTGACAGTGGAATTTAACTGGTCAGCAGCCTTGGGTGGAGTAAGATGTGGGGTAAGATGCAGGCTCAGCGTCTGAGCCCGTGTCGAGCTCAGGGACACGACAAACATAAATATAAGTAATGTTGTGAAGGGGTTAAAGTTGTCACAACTTGTCAACCCCTGTCTGTGATATTAAGCCGTGATTAAATAAGCAGTCCTAGGTACAAAGCCGGCACTGTGGTCATATTACTTTTTGTTTTATATAATGGTACAATTTATTTTTGCAGCCAAAACCAGAAGATGATGCTCGAGCAAGAACGTCTGCGGGTGGAGCATGAAAAATTGAAAGGTGCAGATCAGGAGAAAAGCAAGAAGTTGCATGACCTCACGTAAGTGCATAATGATCGGTAATCATTGTTTTGCTGGGGAGCATGTAATCTTATGACTTTAAAAAGAATTGATAAATCTGAACCTCATTCAAATACTGTATTAGGCCTTATGGACATCAGGGAAACTCCCACTTATCCTTATGAGATGGGGCAGAGCTGCTCTGACAGGCCCGGACCCTCCATGTATTTCATGGAGGGAATATTTGCATTCAGAAGGAACTTTCCCCATTGAAGACAAACCTACTGTCATTTCAGTTTCAGTCAAAAAAAAAAAAAAAAGTTAAATGTTCCCCTGAAGATAATGCGGAATGTATACAAAGACTACATGGAGAACTTCTGCTGTATGGAATTCGACAGAGAGGGTTGTCTGTTATCCAAAAAAAACCAAACTGGCTTTATTCTAAAAACAGCTACATAAGCTTTGTGCTTTAGACTGCAACTTGGTTTTATTAAAGTGAATGGGCAGAGCTGCCAGACCTTATGGCACTTGTGAAAAGATGCAGTGCTGTTTTTAGAAGAAAGCAGCCATGTTTTTGCAATCCTGTACAGCCCCTCTAAGGCTCCTAGTTAATGTACACATTTGGTTAATGCTGGACACATTTGTTTTCATATGTATTCAGACCTTTATTGCTATCATTGTCAGATTTGTTAACATTTTGCAATATTCCTTCAGGGTTATACAAGACAGAAGAGAGCAAGCACGGCAGGATCTGAAGGGACTCGAAGAGACGGTGGTAAGCAGAATGTGACGGATATGTAACCGTCCATTGTTTGGCCATGTAATCCTCCTTGAATTGATCTTAAGTTTCTGCATTCTAGGCTAAGGAACTCCAGACCCTGCATAATCTCAGGAAGCTTTTTGTTCAGGATTTGACAACTAGAGTGAAAAAGGTAATTGATTTCCAGGTCCTCATTTATTTTGGTGCAGCCTGGTTCTCCTATTAACGTGTTTTCTCTCTATACAGAGTGCAGAAATGGACTCTGATGATACTGGAGGGAGCGCAGCACAGAAGCAGAAGATCTCCTTTCTGGAAAATAACCTTGAGCAGCTCACCAAGGTCCATAAACAGGTATGTATTGAGTCCCCTTAACAGTTTTGTGCATTTTGTGTAAGGTGAAAAAACAAAAAAAAAAAATAATCTGACACTTTTTGTTCTGTATTATGTAGCTGGTACGTGATAATGCAGATCTGCGTTGCGAGCTTCCAAAGTTGGAAAAACGACTTAGAGCTACAGCTGAACGAGTTAAAGCCTTGGAGTCCGCTCTAAAAGAAGCCAAAGAAAATGCATCTCGCGATAGGAAACGGTATCAACAGGAAGTCGATCGCATTAAAGAGGCCGTAAGATCCAAGAATATGGCAAGAAGGGGACACTCTGCACAGATCGGTAACTAGTCTGCCTTCTATGCGCACATTTACATCCTAAAACAAATTGGTTTCATTTTGAGTGGCCGAATTCTCTGTTCAGTAGCCGCGTTGGTGGTGCTCGCATAGGTTGGAGAGTTGGACATGCACGTGTAATTCTCTCCATTCATTTGTGTGGGAGCATTGAAAGGAGCTGAGCACATTTCTGGAGATGTATACAGTTCTAGCATATTCTGTACATAGGTCCCTGATGAGGCAACCTTTGTTAGGCTGTTCAATTAATCTACCAAAATATAATTTTTGTTTCAGCTAAACCTATCCGTCCCGGTCAGCACCCAGCTGCCTCACCAACACACCCAAATGCAATTCGTGGCGGCGCTGTTTTCCCTCAGAATAGTCAGCCGGTTTCTATCCGTGGAGGAATTGCTAAGCCTGACAAAATGTAAGTTGTATATACATTTATTTATTTTTTTGTATTCTTTTTGGGATAGGTGGGAGAGTTTATACTTTCATGTGTTTCGGTATCAGATAAAGGTGGGATTTCTTGAAACCTTAACAAATTAGCTATTGCATTCGCCATAGTGTTTCCCATTCGATAGACTGTACAACGATATGACCTGTAGAATACCAGTTACCCAGTAGGAGTCAATAGGAGGGATGTACCCAGACTTATGCAAAGCAAAACGAGTCGTTGCCCATTCCAGGCAGTTTGGTCGCTCCATTTATTTCCCAAACGGCTTTTTTTTTTTTAAATAAATGAAAAGAATTGTCTTAAATCACTCCCCATTTTACAAATCTGCAAAGAAGCAGTTGGCTGGTCGGCATTTTACAAAGTGAATCACAAACAATTTTGGTGTTAAATTCAAGGGAATTCAATTTTCCTTGAACCAATTCTCTCATCTCTATTCTTATACAATATTTATAATCTTATTTGCTGCTCTATTCATTAAAATAGAAGCAATCTCGATGTGGTCATCTGTGGGGCTTCCGTTACATGCATCGTCAATCACTGAGGAGTCAAATTGCTGCTATGAAGTTCACTTTTATTTTTTTTTTATTTCAGCTGCTGAAGGACCGACCGCATCGAGGACAGTCAAGTGGTGATCATTACTGGGGTTCACTTCACTTTTGGGGATTGTAGGATTGTTTTTGAAATTGTAATTTATATCCGGCCTGTACAGCTCTTCCTTTCTCCCAATTTTTTTTTTCTTTTGCAAAAAAAAAAAAATTCTTTTTTTATTTGCAACGAAAACTTAGTGCAATTCCGATGTATTTGCATATGAAATGTAATTTAATAGCTCCATCTATTGCATAGTTTGTTCTCCATGTCTTAATCTAGTCTGCACTGTGCCAAGTCTGAATGTACGTCACTGGTCGAGTAGAGCCTAGTCACGTCTCTGTATATCTTTCGTCATAGGGACATGGAACAAACTATAACGGTTTAATACACTTCCAGGTTAACCTTCTCCAATACGTGTAAAAGTCCGCTGCGTTATATCGGGGCCGGCGGCGACTGATGAAGTGACTCTAACATCAGTGCTACAATAAAATACTGTAGATTGTACAGTGTCTAGCTACTAAAGCGTGCTTTATTATACCTGCCGCTGGGCTGAAATCCTCACTACCAAATAATCTCCAGATTTCAGGACACTCGAGGCTGCTCTACTGTTCTGTGGTGGGAAAACCTGCTGCCGTGTGGTCGTAACACGAGGCAGGAGGAAAACGTATCTATACCAGACTGTGCTGTTCCTTAGCGTTATGTGTGAAAACATTCTGCTTTACCCTGTTAATAAATGTGTATGGGATCATCGAGGCCCGTTACTGTAGGACGGGATTTTATGAAATGTATATTTAATTTCCTCCTTATACCACTTTCGATTATCCATTGTAGTCTCTAGTCTGCATACATTCCTTGCAGTGGTGCTTTCTTGGAATGGGGACGTATTTACATGCACTGGAGAAAGCGATGTTTAGAAAGGACTGTCGCGTACCCTCATCGAGTGTTTCTGTAGGTAACTGGGTGTCCCATTCCCGGTATCTAATATGTGGTTTAGAAGAGCGGGTTAAGTTTAGGGGACCTATCGGCTCCCCCTGAGTAAATGCTTGTATTCCCTTATTCTGACCCATCTTTTAATAGAATTCTGCATTGTGCCGCTCCTCTGTAACTTCCACTGGAAATGCATGAATAAATGGCAACTGGGTTTTACTGTGTGCGTACACAATTGATCAATTGATGAAGGTAATGCCAAGTTTCCAGTGCATACTGGGTTATCTGAAACTTTAATCATTTTTTTTTCGTATGGGGCTGATAACTTGCTAGTTGGTAGCTGCTAACTACCTGCCTGTTCTGTACTGCGACAATCTGTTCAGACTCAGCCGGCGATTCTCCTGCTTCCAGAGATGTCACGTTGACAGAGCAGTTTTTTTCTTTCCGTCTGCTCTGTCAATGGCGTGTCATGGCTGCCATCATGCTGACTGACTCACCTCAGCTAGTCAGCAGGAATCCGGCTGTCAGTCGGCATGGATTCGGCATTGACACCCTTCAGCATAGTCGAAAAGAAGATTCTTCTCTGTCGAGGTTGCGTCGTTGGAAGCTGTAGACTCGCCTGAAGGAGCAGTCCGTGACCGCTCCGAGCCGGGAGAGATCGTTGCAGGCAGGCAGTTAACTACCCTCCAGAAAGTTCTTTGCCTATTTTTTCCTATGGGGCCAAGTCCCTGATAACCCCTTTTATAGAGGATCGTCACAGTGCATACTCTTTATGGGAAGTACAAGTATAGGACCGCCGCTGTTTGAAAGATGGAAATTTGTAGGTAGGACATTATTAAGATTTTTGAGTGTAAAATGACTTGTACTTGATGGATTTTTCTTTGTTTAGGATGTCATTGATTTTGCACTCTACCTCCTTAATTGACGTTTATTCTCATGCAGTAGATTATTTTGTATTCATTCAGTTTTTGACTTTTTTTTTTTTTTTGTTCCTCTGGACGCCAAAGCGAAGCTTCTGATAACTATAGCTATAACCAGTTCTCCTCACTAGGATTTACCTTCTGAGAACCGCTCTACTGACGGCGGAGCCTTTCTTACATGGTAGCTTCAGTATACACTACTGATGGAATACTAGAGGAGCCTGTGTCCTAGCCGTCCGGTTACTTGCCATAATCGTGTGGGCTAGTATATACTGGGGGAGACTGGTAAGGCTAGACCCAGATCATATCAGTTTAGGAGCATCATTCCCTACTGGAAGCCGCCAGCTTTGAATTATATTAAGTGCCGCTATATAACATACACTCCTGAGTTGTAGGGGGTCTTGACACTGACGTTTTATATAACGCTTGATCGATTAACACTAGTCCCTTTCCTGATTTCTCATGGCCTCGGATGGTGCACACACAGTCTGCCGAGTTTAATATGTACCTGTGGCTTTAAACCAACAAAGCTGGACTTGTGCAACATATGTAAGGCCTCATTCAGACAGCCGTAATGCGGGCGTAGTTTAGCATCTACGTTAGTGTGCTAGTCTACTGACCCTTGTGAACGAGCTTGATGATACCATTAGTTTGGGTAATAAATCCCACATTCAGGCTGTGACTTGCAGCCATCTGAATGAAGGCTTTGATTACAACATGTCACCCAGGCTTCTTCAGTCTAATCCAAGCGCATCTTTGAGAAATATGATGCAGGAGAATGACAGCACCCATCGTGCAGAAGCCGCAGGTATATTATGTTAGGGGAGACCTGTGCACATCACACTAAACGGGAAGCAGAATATTTTCCTTTTTGTGCCTCCGTCGCTGTCGTCTGAATTTTTTTTTTTTTTACTTTTTTTTTTGCTATGTTTTACCTTTTTATGATATCAGGATTTGTTTTTTTTGCTCTGTCAAACTGGTAAAAAAAATAAAGCTTATCTGAAAGTTTTCACTATGAATAGTTTGTTTCCTCGCTTTCCCCTACTTCAGGCTTCCATTATAATGGTTTGTGGTAAACGATTCTAGATTATAGTAGACGGCCTGTTGTTGAGTCTTTTCGGTTCGTCTTTCGTTTTCATGTTCTCTTCCTGGCACATGCATATATTGGGAATAGTACAGCGATGCGAGCACAGTGTGTACCTATTTATTAATGGCGATCGGCTAAATTATTTTAATTATTTAATACCGTGACACTTACATGAGCGTTGGTGACAGAAGACAGGCCAGTAAGAGGTCCGCACATAATACACATTGATATTGGGACGGGTAAATTGCCATTTCCATCAGTCTTTCTGCATGCTGTAAATGTATTTGTGTTTAAAATAAAAAAAAAAGAAAAACTTGAAATAAAATACTGTCCTGCATGTTTTATTTTTTTTTTATACACTGCACAACGGGACCTGCGCGGCTGGTACCATGACACATCTGACTTTCTGGTGCTATGCAAATGGACTCATCAGGAAAAAGAGGACTTGAACTCTATAGCGCCACCTATTGGAAGTAGCGATCCTACAAGTCACAATCAACCCTTTAGCGAGTCTTGCAATATGACTTGGGATAAAAGCCAAATCAGTATCTCAATTCACAGGCAGATTGAGATACTGATTTGGCTTTTATCCTAAGGAAAAAAAATAAAAAATTCCCATTGACTTTGCATTGGGTTTCGTGTTTCGGTCGATCCCCGATTTTTCGCCATAATCGGCCGATTTCACTCGACTCAACTTTAGAGATAGTCGGGTTTCGCGAAACCCGACTCGACCCTAAAAAAGTAAAAGTCGCTCAACCCTACTTGAGATCATCCAACTCACCCCTCTTCCCACGCTCTGGTTATCTGAAAACCCAGAAAGCATTGTCCTCTTTCTAAGGCCTCCTTCAGACTACTGATTTTTTTCATGCTTGTATTTTATCTGTCTTTCACAGAACACTTGAGACGTGTCCATTTTATATTTGATCAGTCACATATCCGGATTGCCCATATAAGTCAACAGGTTTGTGAAAATCAGACCACACATGCATGTCATCTGCGTGCTGTTTGGTTAACATTGTAATTGGTAGGAGAATCTTTGCAAAAAAAAAAAAAATGTTTTGTTATTTATTGGATGCAAACATTTCGGCCTCTCGGGACATAAAAATGCAGCAACAAAAACGTGCAGGTTTCGTTGCGTTTTTTGCAAGCGTTTTTGGACAGCAATGAATGCTAAAGAGATAATAGATCCAGACAGACATATAATTGCACAACCCCTTTCCCCCAACATATTATAAAATTACACCCTGTGGAACTTATTTGATAGCGTTTTCTGATTAAATGAATGAAAAGCGTGGGTTCCCCATCATTTTTTGTAACCGGCAAAGGTAAAGTAGCTTATATTATCTGACTGGAAAGGTCCATGGCTAGGACTCTACCCAACTTAAAAAAAACAAAAACAGCCGTCAGCTGCCCCTGAAGTGGCACATCACATGAGATGCTCCAATTCTGTTGCTTTGCCTGGCTCTTCCTGATTGCCCTGGCACCTTGGCAATTGGCTTAATGGAGCTTGGGGTTGATGTCTGCTGTGAATTGTCCAAAAACACAACTGACCTCACGTTCCTGGTGTTAGTAATCGAGAAGTGTCTTTTGGACACCCTAATTAATAGATCATTTAAAAAAAAAACCACACAAAAAATACTTTATTAAAATAAACACTTCCCAACACTATCCCTTGTTTACCAATTTATTTAAAAAAAAAAAAAATTCCCGCACAGGTGTGCCAAAGTCCACCGAATCTGACATGATACACAAATGAAAACCTGAAAAACGAGAAATAAACACCAATTTATTAGAAAGAAAAGTGTGGGAACAGGTCTGATGTAGACCAGAGCACAGAGTGAGCTGGAACGCCTGAAGGACAGAGACATTACCGCTCTTCAGAGATGCCAGGTCGCTCTTCAGACTTTCCTGCTCACTCCGAGCTCTAAATTACATCAGACCTGAGTGGGAAATTTTCTTTGTAATAAATTGGTGAACAAGGGACACTGCCTTGTGTTTATTTCTCAGTTTATATTTTTCTGCTTTCCATTTGTGGACTTGTGTTGGAACTTGAATTTTTTTTTTTTAACGAGGAATAGTGTTGGAGTGTTTATTTCAATAAAGTATTTTTTTTTTGTTATTTTTTCTTACTGGGCTAGTAATGTGGATGTCGAATAGATACCTCTCCATTACCACCAATAAATAAATCCCAATATCTGATGATCTCCCGGAGCACCATCAAACGGAAAGAACATGGTACCACAGCAAACCTGCCAAGAGAGGGCCACCCACCAAAACTCTCAGCCCAGGCAAGGAGGGCATTAATCGGCGAGGCAGCACAGAGACCAAACGTAACCCTGAAGGAGCTGCAGAGTTCCCAAGAAGAGACTGTAGATTCTGTCCATACGACCACACTTAGGTGTACATGCCATAGAGGAAGAGTGGGCAGAAAAAAAACTTGCACGCAAATTGTAAAGCTTATTTCTCCTCTGCCTCATTGGGGGACACAGCCTGTGGGTGTATGCTGCTGCCACTAGGAGGCGACACTAAGTGATAAAAGAATGTTCTCTCCTCCTCTGCACTATACACCAGGGGTCCCCAACTCCAGTCCTCAAGGCCCACCAACATGTCATGTTTTCAGGATTTCCTTTGCATTGCACAGGTGATGCAATTATTACCTGGGCAAGACTAAGGAAATCCTGAAAACATGACATGTTGGTGGGCCTTGAGGACTGGAGTTGGGGACACCTGCTATACACCCTCCTGCTGGCTCTCGGCTCCTCCCCTGCAGTGTACACCCTCCTGCTGGCTCTCGGCTCCTCCCCTGCAGTGTACACCCTCCTGCTGGCTCTCGGCTCCTCCCCTGCAGTGTACACCCTCCTGCTGGCTCTCGGCTCCTCCCCTGCAGTGTACACCCTCCTGCTGGCTCTCGGCTCCTCCCCTGCAGTGTACACCCTCCTGCTGGCTCTCGGCTCCTCCCCTGCAGTGTACACCCTCCTGCTGGCTCTCGGCTCCTCCCCTGCAGTGTACACCCTCCTGCTGGCTCTCGGCTCCTCCCCTGCAGTGTACACCCTCCTGCTGGCTCTCGGCTCCTCCCCTGCAGTGTACACCCTCCTGCTGGCTCTCGGCTCCTCCCCTGCAGTGTACACCCTCCTGCTGGCTCTCGGCTCCTCCCCTGCAGTGTACACCCTCCTGCTGGCTCTCTGCTCCTCCCCAACGTTTTTATTTTATTTTTTTACTTTTCTGTAAATTTTTATTATTTAATTAACAGAGTGAAGGGGGCGACGGTTCCTTTCAAAGTTCAGATCTCCCCCGAATCATCAACAGGCGAGCACGCAGAGTATACCTCCCCGTACCCTCTCCTGCGACGTGGGAAGCCATGCCTGAGCTCACTTCAGTGGCGACGGTTCCTTCACGGTCCCGATCTCTCCACACCAGCAGCAGGTGACCACATGGAGTGTCGCCTCCATGTATCCTCTCCTGGAGCCAGGCCTAATGCCGGACAACTGGCCCTGTCCACCCGGGGGCTGAACTCCGTGGATGTACAGAGGCCCCTCTCTATGGCATCCGAGCAGCCCCCACTGTCCCACCACTGTGAAAGCGGATGGCACAAGGAGGCGGACGGTTCCTCTCCACCTCCCTAACAAAGGAACGATGGATTGAGGTTTATCCCACTATCCCTACACCGTCCACGCTGCAATATCTGACATGCAGTCATCCGCGGCAGCTCCATGCCGGGACGCGCACCGATGGTGAGTGGACCCAGTCAGCGATGGGCCTCTGCAGCGGGATATTCACATGCTGATAGGCAGTCTCAGGCTTCCCTGTGGCCCACCTCCTGAGGTAACGCTCCGGCCGGCTGCAAAATTTAGCCTCCGACTTCGGCCGATGTGTAAGGCGCACTATGGCGCCCTAAGACTGTTCTGCCTGCTTTTCTGGCGCTGCTTGCCTGGCACGGAAGCGCTCAATTTTCTTGGCCACTGCAACGCCCCTCACTTCTACCCCTAGTATCGCTCCCGCCGGCTGCAGAAACTTAGGCCCCGGCTTGGGCCTATTCATGGAAGTCTCAAGGCTCCACCCCATCATGCCTGTGGCTCCGCCCCCCAAATTGGCGCTTCTAGCTCTCTGTGAGATTTTATCACCTCTGCAACTCTGTGGCCATCTTGGTCCACCTGGCCGGCTCACACAGGGGCGACGACTGTGTATTAAAGGGGCACAACGACTCTGCAAGGCATGACCCTGGTCTTAAAGGCACATGAGCAGTATTCCCTGGTCTTAAAGGCACATGACCAGTATTCCCAGGTCTTAAAGGCACATGACCAGTATTCCCAGGTCTTAAAGGCACATGACCAGTATTCCCTGCTCCTAAAAGCACATGACCAGTATTCCCAGGTCTTAAAGGCACATGACCAGTATTCCCAGGTCTTAAAGGCACATGACCAGTATTCCCAGGTCTTAAAGGCACATGACCAGTATTCCCTGGTTTTAAAGGCACATGAGCAGTATTCCCAGGTCTTAAAGGCACATGACCAGTATTCCCAGGTCTTAAAGGCACATGACCAGTATTCCCTGCTCCTAAAAGCGCATGACCAGTATTCCCTGATCTTAAAGGCACTTGTCCAGTATTCCCTGGTCTTAAAGGCACACGACCAGTATTCCCTGGTCTAAAAGGCACATGACCAATCCGAAGCGGTCACCCTAAATGACTTCAGGAGCCCTCCGCCGCTGATCCCAGTTTTTCCCAGTATACCTAGTTCCCTCAGGACTTCGTCACTGCCGCAACCCATGGTTTCTCTGACCAAGCGATTGAATCCCTCCGGGGCTCAGAGTGCTCGCAGGACCGATATACATGGTCCCTCTCCTACATGGGATCCGTAGGCTAGCAGGGGCCGCGAGTATTCTAGAAACGTACAGGCCTCTAGAAAACGTAAGTTTTCATTTCTTGATCTCTCTCTCCAAGGATTTGCTACTCTGAACATGGATCAGATATTGCCTTGGACCTGGACTTGCCAGAGCTTCAGTAAAGGATGAACTCGCCTATTTATATCATCAACCAATCTCTACATTGACGAGGACTCTGGTCCGGCTCTACACTACGCAGTGTCCCTCATAAGGAGACTAAAAACTCCCTCGTAGAGCATTTGCCATTCAGTCCGGATATGCGATTCACTGGACAGAAGCCTCTACGTGAGATGCCATGCCTGGTCTGATTTTTAAGGGCGACAGGTCATTTAAAGGGCACTGATCTCCCCACACCATCAACAGACGAGCACACGGAGTGTCGCCTCCATGTATCCTCTTCTGCATCCAGGCCTAACGCCAGACAACCTACCCTGTCCACCCGGAGACCTGAACTCTGTGGATGTACAGAGGCTCCTTTTCGGGCGTCTGAGCACCCCCCCTCTGCGTCACCACTATTTAGCAGAAGATGCAAGCAGGCGGATGACCCCTCTCCACTTCCCTGTTAAGAGGATGGTGGATCGAGCGTTCCTAATTTTTAACTCTGCACCGTCAGAAGAGAGCGGCGATGGCAAGAGACTATGACCTGCTGGATGCAGCCGCGCATTCTGCCACTTGGCAGATTAACCGGGTAGAATCTCCCGTGGTATACCTACCAGTATCCCTGCCCGGGGTCCCCAAACGTTCTTACCTTGAGAACCACATTCAGCTGTGAGATGTTCGTGGGCCACACTCCATCCAAAGAAATGTCATACGCCCCTCTGTGCCCATTTGGATTGGTCACTAATGAAGTAATAATACTGCAAGTGCCACCTTGTAAAGTAGTTATATTATAAGTGCCCCTTTAACGAGTTGTATTGCCTTCTGTTCCCCCCATATAAAGTAATGTTCCACCTTAAAAAT
This sequence comes from Ranitomeya imitator, assembly GCF_032444005.1. Lineage (NCBI taxonomy): Eukaryota > Metazoa > Chordata > Amphibia > Anura > Dendrobatidae > Ranitomeya > Ranitomeya imitator. The sequence continues at coordinate 51,030,691 of NC_091287.1, read as the reverse complement.
TAATAGCTCAGTTCCCCTTTATAAAGTACTTACGTTCCAAGTGCTTCCCCATAAAGTATTTTTGCTGCAAGTGCTCCCTTAGGCCGCCGTCACACTTGCGAGTTTTACGGACGTAAGAGCGCAGAAAATACGTCCGTAAAACTCGCAAAACAAACGTCCCAATTATTCTCTATGCCCCTGCTCCTATCTGCCGTATTTTACTGATCAGTATTATACGGCTTTCTACGGCCGTAGAAAATCGCAGCATGCTGCGTTTGTCACCGTATTGCGCAAAAAAAACGCCAATGAAAGTCTATGGAAGCCCCAAAAATACGGATTACACACGGACCAGCAGTGTGACTTGCAAGAAATACGCAGCGGTGTTAGAGAGAAAAGCCGGTAATTCAGTGCGGTGTACAGTAAAATCACACTGACAGCTTACATTAGAATAGGTAGAATAAATGTGGACACATAGAATAGGTATATATATATATATATATTAATATTATTACTTCATACAGCGCTAGATAGCTTTAAAGCCGGTAATTCAATTACCGGCTTTTGCTATCTCCTTCCTAAACCCGACATGATATGAGACCTGGTTTACATACAGTAAACCATCTCATATCACTTTTTTTTTTTGCATATTCCACACTACTAATGTTAGTAGTGTGTATGTGCAAAATTTGGCCGTTCTATCTACTAAATTAAAGGGTTAAATGGCGGAAAAAATTGGCGTGGGCTCCCGCGCAATTTTCTCCGCCAGAGTAGTAAAGCCAGTGACTGAGGGCAGATATTAATAGCCTGGAGAGGGTCCATGGTTATTGCCCCCCCCCCTGGCTAAAAACATCTGCCCCCAGCCACCCCAGAAAAGGCACATTTGGAAGATGCACCTATTCTGGCACTTGGCCACTCTCTTCCCATTCCCGTGTAGCGGTGGGATATGGGGTAATGAAGGGTTAATGCCACCTTTAATGCCAGATTAATAATGGAGAGGCGTCAATTATAACACCTATCCATTATTAATCCAATACTAGTAAAGGGTTAAAAAATACACACACCTTATTAAAAATTATTTTAATGAAAAAATCATAAAGGTTGTTGTAATAATTTATTCTACGCTCAATCCACTCACTGAAGACCCTCGATCTGTAACAAAGTCAAAATAATAAACCAACAATATCCTTACCTTCCGAAGATCTGTAATGTCCAACGATGTAAATCCATCTGAAGAGGACAACCAGCAGAGGGCGCCCTCATATGAACTCGAGCCTGGGAGCTTTCTAGGAAAGTTCCCACGATCTAGGGACAACCAGCAGAGGGCGCCTCATCGCAAATGCAGGTAAATATAGGTCATTGACCTACTTTACCTTCATTCCCCGGGGTTTTGCAGCCACGAACAACGTTGCATTAGCAAAGCTCGTGGCTGCAAAATATTTTAACCCCTTCAGATGGATTTACATCGTTGGACATTACAGATCTTCGGAAGGTAAGGATATTGTTGGTTTATTATTTTGACTTTGTTACAGATCGAGGGTCTTCAGTGAGTGGATTGAGCGTAGAATAAATTATTACAACAACCTTTGTGATTTTTTCATTAAAATTTTTTTTTAATAATCTGTGTATTTTTTAACCCTTTACTAGTATTGGATTAATAATGGATAGGTGTCATAATTGACGCCTCTCCATTATTAATCTGGCTTAATGTCACCTTACAATAGCAAGGTGGCATTAACCCTTCATTACCCCATATCTCACCGCTACACGGGAATGGGAAGAGAGTGGCCAAGTGCCAGAATAGGCGCATCTTCCCGATGTGCCTTTTCTGGGGTGGCTGGGGGCAGGTGTTTTTAGCCGGGGGGGGGGGGGGGGCAATAACCATGGACCCTCCAGGCTATTAATATCTGCCCTCAGTCACTGGCTTTACTACTCTGGCGGAGAAAATTGCGCGGGAGCCCACGCCAATTTTTTCAGCCATTTAACCCTTTAATTTAGTAGATAGAACGGCCAAATTTTGCATATACACACTACTAACATTAGTAGTGTGGAATATGCAAAAAAAAATGGGGGATATGACATGGTTTACTGTATGTAAACCAGGTCTCATATCATGTCGGGTTTAGGAAGGAGATAGCAAAAGCCGGCAATTGAATTACCGGCTGTAAAGCTATCTAGCGCTGTATGAAGTAATAATATATCTATATATATATATATATATATATATATATATATATATATATAATTGTCTAAGGGTTTTTCCGTCTGTCTGTCCTGGAAATCCCGCGTCTCTGATTGGTCGAGGCCGCCAGGCCTCGACCAATCAGCGACGGCCACAGCGACGATGATGTCATAAAGGATGTAGAAATCCCACGTTTCTGATTCAGCGACGGGCACAGTATCGACGTAGATGTCATAATGGTTGCCATGGCGACGATGATGTCATAAAGGTTGCCTCGACCAATCAGCGACGGGCACAGTCTGCCGCGAATTCTGGAATCATCATTGTCCATATACTACGGGGACATGCATATTCTAGAATACCCGATGCGTTAGAATCGGGCCACAGTCTAGTATACATATATGTGTCTAATGACAATGATATATACAGTGTGTATATAATATATATATATATATATATATATATATATATATATATATTTTAACACATGGATCCCTTGTATGGCCGTGTGTTGGTTTTGCAAGCCTGCGAGAAAAACACGCAGTGCGGATGCCATACGGATTACATATGGAGGATGCCATGCGCAAAATACGCTGACACACCCTGCCTACGGAGGAGCTACGGACCACTTTTTTGGGGACTTTTCAGCGTATTACGGCCGTAATATACGGACCGTATTGTCTTACGCCAAGTGTGACGCCGGCCTTAAAAAGTAATAATGCCCCAAGTGCCTCCATGTAAAGTACTTATAAATGCCCCCTTATAAACTAATATTCCTTTAAGTGCCACCTTAAAAATTAATAGTTTGGTACCCCCCTTATAAAGTACTTATGTTCCAAGTGCCACCTCAAAGTATTGCTGCAAGTGCACCCTTAAAAAGTAGTAATGCCCCAAGTGCCTCCTTGTAAGGCAGGAATAATCTGAGTGGCACTTATAAAATAATCATGGCCCAGGTTTCCCTTATCAATTGATATTGTCCTGAGTACCCCCCAACAAGTAATAATGCCCCCTGTGAATGACCGTACAATTCACAGTGGCACTCCCCTCAGTACACTGCCACAGGCTACATGTGGCTCATAAGCCACTTGTGGGGGTGCCTGTGTCTTTTCTTAAAGGGGTTGTCCAGGATCATTTTATTTATTTTTTCTTTGCGCCTCATAACTAACAGGCAGGTAGTTGCTAACCGGCCGACTCAAAACTGTATGGACCGATCCTGCCGACAATTTAGCTGCTCGACATCAACAGGGCAACTCTTCTTCTTCTGGGCTGCTCTGCGGATGGGGTGTGACTGCTGGATGACAGCTGGCGGGAGTCAGTAAAGCGGAAAAGAAGCAGTTGATCTGTCGACATGACATCAGATGAAGCTACTGAATCGCCGGCAGTGAGTGCTCTGTGCTGGTAGAGATCGGCACTGGGGCACCAGAGGCAGATAGTTCGCAACAACCTTCCTGTAAGTTCTTCGATGACCCCTTTAAGTTTGCATTGTGTAAGAATTAGATTTTAGTATTGATAAATCTGCCCCTTTCTATCCAGGGTCTGTGAACTTTTCCCATGAGTAAGGATGCACACTGGGATGACTACATGTCTCCAGTGTGTAATGGAACAGATAAGACCACTTTTTTGGACACTCCCAATCTCTTGTGTCTAAGGACAGGAATGGCGCGCGGCATTTCTGCTTCCGTTCAGCTGTTGGTGACGGTCGTGTAATAGAGAGCTTTGTTTTGGAAGATGTAAGAATGTGTGAGTCACGTAGGGCATCTATACAAGGAAAGTTTTACAACAGAGCTGGCATGAATGATCGGCCACCAGACGTTCTGTCCTCACAATTCTAAGAATATTTGGTGGGTGCTGACAAATTCCACATTAACCCATTTAGGACCTTTAAAATGTCTGAAATCCTGCAGCAAAATATTACCAATTGGAATGACACATCTTAATCATGTAAAAATGTATTTTGCACAACATACATTGGAGTGGATTTATTAATCCTAATTTTTAGGGAGCGGATTGTGGGACACAACATATTTACCAAAATGTTTCATGCTGAGCTGGACACAGTGCTTGCAGAGCTAAATAAACCTTTTTTTTCCCTTAATTCGCCTCTCCGTTGCTGAGATATTAGCGCTCAAAGTACTTGGCGCCTAATGGGTTAACTTTAAGTCAAACTGGGTGTGATCAGATAGCTTTCACTGGGGGCGGGGTCTTCTCCCTGTAGAGAGTCAGAACAACAAACCGATCTATAACAAGCCGTGAGCATGGACCACGTAGGGCGGTAGCACCCACAACAAAGCCTCCACAGTAAGCCATGCTCTTCTAGGAATCACTTCTCTCCAGTTTGAACTCTACATATTAGATTTTTTCTTAATCTAAGTGCTCACGCACATGGCCGTATTTTTGGTCCGAGTACGATCCGACAAAACATCATATTGCACTCGGACTAATATTCTATTGGGCCGTGCAAATGTCCGATTTGCATCCAATATTGAGATCTCGCGCGGCCATGCAACTCATTGAGTCCTTGGAAAACATCAGACTGCATTCGGATGACATCTGAGTGGAGTCCAATTTCCACAGACTGACAGAATGGAGAAATGTTTTTCTTCATCTTCTCATCCGAGAGAATTGGATCACGCTCTGATAAAAAATTCTGATCTGAGTGTGATTTGCATAATTGACCTGATTCTTTTGGATGAGTGAAAATACAGTGGTGTGACCCCAGCCTCAGTCTGATTGCCTCCACTATGCATGTAGCCTCTTCATGGAGGCCAACTAATGGAGATGACAATCCTAAAAGTCAAGATCGACCATTAAAGGGCCTTGTCACATGACTTAGTTTAAGAACGGTTGATCTTGACTTTAGGATTGCTACTCCGCCAATAGGTGGCATCAGAGGTCCTTTCCTTTTCCTCCGCTCAGGAGGATATTTGCATATTTTACTTCCCAGGGAGCATTGCTTGGCTTCTAAGTCTCCCTATACCAACTTGGTCGTCTCTGTAGAGATTTCCATTAATAACTATTCACAATGGGGTCGTGGTACTATAGCAGGGGACAGAAATAAGGAGGTTAGAAATGTAGGGGTATGGAAAAGATTGGTAAAAACAGATGTGGCTGTGAGAACAGATGTCGCTCATCTTTTACTGAAGCAGATACAATTAAAATGGCCAAA